>NC_091863.1:115875842-118276366 GCF_037783145.1 Equus przewalskii | reverse complement strand
GAAGAATGGATAAATGAAGTATTCTAATATAATGATACAGAAACTAGTCACATGGTTGTGTCCATGAAGCTAAAGCATTCTGAAAATATTACCTATTAGTCAATCTTTATTTCTCCTTTTTTTTTTAATCTCCCATTAAACGCTGTGCAATAAGAATTAATCCAATAGGTTACAGAGAATTGGTGGAGAAGCTGGGGTCAAACTCCCAGTCCCCAATCTCCTAGTCTCCTCATCCTGTATGCCACTAGTCTACATGCCTTCCATAAAAATACAACCTGAGAAGCAATGCAGTTTGGGAGTCCAAACGACAATACAAACTGGAGATATCCCGGAGGTACCTCACATCCAGCAACCTCAATTCCCTTTGGTGGCATTAAATCTAAGAGAACTCGGAAGGGTCTGTCTAGGAAGGAGAAGGGGAATTTTAGTTCTAGAATTACGTGCCCTCCTTTCACCATAATACTCCAGGGCCATGGCCAAATTACTTTACCTCTCAGTGTGTATTACTTTGCTAGAGTCATTGTAACAAAGTGTCATAAACTAGGTGGCTTAAAAACAACAGAAATTTATTGTCTCACAGTTCTGGAGGTTAGAAGTCCAAAATCAAGATGTCTGTTCCTTCTGAGGGCTGTGAGGGAAGGCCTCTCTCCTTGGCTTGAAGACCACTGTTTTCTCCCTATTTCTATTCACATACAGTCACGCGTTGTTTAATGACAGAGATACGTTCTGAGAAATGCATTGTTAGGCGATTTTGTCATGTGAACACCATAGAGTGTACTTACACAAACCTAGGTGTTATAGCCTACTACACACCTAGGCTATATGGCACTAATCTTATGGGACTACCACTGTACGTGCAATATGTTGTTGACCAAAATGTCATTAATGTGGCATTTAGTCTTTTCTCTATGAACGTCTACCTCTGTGTCCAACAAGTCATACTGGATTGGGCTCACATTTTAATTTGATTACATCTATAAAGACCTTATCTCCAAATAAGGTCACATTCTGAGGTACTGGGAATTAAAATTCCGACATTTTTTTTTGTCGAGGGTGGGGGAACACAATTAACCAATAACACAGTACAATTCATTATATTAAGTTATTTTAAATGTAAAATAATATTTAATCCATCCAGTCACATATTACCTCCCAGGAACCTGGGAAATCTGACAGTACAAAGAATGAATCATGAATTATTTCAGGAGAAAATATGTTAAATCTATACTGGAAAAAGTCTTCATGGAAATAAAGAAATCACACTGAATAACAGTATTCTTTTTTTGTAAGAGTTCTACTCAAAATAGAAATAGAAAACGAAGAACTCATGGACTAAGAAAAAATAATGTACAATTTATAGTTTTGTTTTTTAACTTACATTTTCAGAAAATGAAAAAGCACTGTTTGTAAAGCTCTCAGTCATATTTGTAACCAGCGTTTATAAGGACAGCAAACTAATTCAGAAATACTTTGGTATTTTAGATGAACAGTAGGAAAAATAAGTATGAATAATTTGAAGTAATATGATTTATAAACGATCATTTAAAAAGTATCCTAAAATATTTCCATAAAGCAGAAATCATATATTCTAACTTAATTAAAGTAGTTGGTATAAGGATGCCTAACATATACTTTATTTAACTTTGAATTCACCCCTCATAAAAAGTTATAAAGCCATGCAGTTCTGACATAGTACACAGCAGTCTCTGTTCCTTTTACTTACAATGCCTCTGCTAAATTTTTGCCTCCTCCTTTGCCTGTGGGAGGACCTTGGTTGGGGGTGGTCATAGAAGGCCTCTGCGGAGGGCAGGGAGAGAGAAGTCACTGAGATTAGAGGTGAGGATGGAAGACTGTCTTTAGGCTTGAGGTTGAAGCTTGAGGGAAAGAGGAAGACTGTGGGAAAGCCAAGGCCTTTATGCAGATGTGGAGATGGAACATCACTGTGGGGGGCTCAGGAGGGAGGGCAGGCCATGGGAGGTAAGGTAGAGAATGCCGTTTTGAGAAGGCCATCTTGGAGCTAAGGAGAGAAAGCTATGGGGAAAGGAAAAGTATTTGAGCAAGGGGTAAGAAGGATTTGAAGGAGGAGATGGGAAAGACTTTGAGTCAGGAAAGTGAGGCAGCACGACCATTAAAGAAGGAGGAGGAAAAAGACTTTGGGGGAAGAAGGAGAGAGTACCTTTGGGGGATGAGGGAGAGGAAATTCATGAGTGGGGAGAAGGGAAGGCTTTGGAGGGCTGAAATAGGCATCAGAGAGGAGGGTGAGTAAAGGTCTGGAGGAGGGTAGGTAAATGAGGAGGAAACGGAAGGAATTTGACTGAGGGAGGGAAGGTCTTTGTGAAGATAGGTTAGAGAGAGAAAGACAACATGAGGTAAGAGAATGAAGGCATTTTAAAAGGGAGGTGAGAAATTGAAGACCTTGAGTGAGGGGAGGAAAGGGCTTTGCGAGATTAAGAAGAAAGGCTACTGAGTGAGGGAGAGAAGGTGAGCAAAAGAAAGATATTGTGGGGATATTGGAGAACGAAAAGACCTTGATTGAAGGCTAAGAAGAACTTTTGGAGTGGTGATGAGGGAGGGAAGGCATTTGTGAGGGTAAAAGAAAGAAGGCATTTGTGAAGTGAGGTGGCAGAGGGATGGCCTTTGTGAGCATAAGCAGAGGAGGGAAATTCTTTGAGAAAGCAGGTGAAGGAGTTTAATATAGTCATGCACCACATAATGACATTTTGGTCAATGATGGACCACATATATGACGGTGGTCCCATAAGATAAGTACCAGATAGCCTAGTTGTGTAGTAGGCTATACCATCTAGGTTCATGTAACTACATTCTATGATGTTCACAAGACAAAACCGCCTAATGACACATTTCTCAGACTGCATCCCCATCATTAAATGACAGATGACTATACTATATGAGGAGAGGAAAGTTCCTACTTTGAGAGGACTTGAGAGAAGGAGGCCTTTGAGGTGAGAGGTGAAGGAGAGAAGTCAATTATAAGGATAGAGGAGGCAGAGATGGCAATCATGAAAGAAGGGAAGGCCTTGGTGAAGGGAAATGAACAAGGAAAGGTCTTTGTGAAGGGAGATAATGGAGGAAGGCATTTGAGTGGTGAGGTAAGGGGGGTTAGTAAGGTGAGGTTAGAGGTGGAACAGCTTTAAGAGACGAGGTGGTGAAGGTTAATACTTGGAATGCTGAGATGACAGAGGTTAGTACTATATGATAGGAGGTAACGAAAAGAAGGTCTAAGGAGAAATGAGGGAGGGAAGCCATTCATAAGGGAAAGAAAGGTATTTGTGAGAGTTGGTGAGGGGATTCAGTCATTTGTGAAAGGAGGTTAGGTAAAGAAGACCTTTCACAGAAGAACTATAACATGCAAAGAGACTGAAACACTAATCAAAACCAACCAGGGTCACATCAGCATCACGGCAGAGTGAGTTCTCCCCATAAGCTCTCCCCTCAAAGATACAATGAAAAGAACATTTATATTCCAACAGAGGACATCCACACAACAGAAATGATGTCTGAGAGACCCATGCAGCCGTATGTCAGAAAGTGGAGGTGCTGGAGCCTCTACCGAGGTAGTGGAAGGAGGTAAGATAACGTGTCTCTTCCTCCCTGAAGGACAGAGACACAGGAATTGTGTGCAGCCTCTGGGAGGAAAGCAGGGAGGGAGTGGCGGCCCTCCATGGGAACACCATAGATCTCTGAGGTGCCTCACAGCCCGGGGTAAAGCCCCCCACAGAGGTGACTGCTATCAGCGGGGTATCTCCATCAAGCCAATACTGCAGGAGAGCTGACAGCAAGGGGAGAGTGAGAAGTCCCCGAGTCCACCCAGGAGAAAGAAAGCTTCCCTCACCCTGGCCCAGCACCCCAGCCCAGCACCTGGGAGCTGTCCCATGGATCACAGTGTGTTCAGAATATGCAGCTCTTGAACCCCACCCAGTGGCGACAGGTGGAAGTAGCAATCAAATACTACCAAAATGCAGAAGCACAAATTCATGGCATCTAGCAGTATGAAGAAATATGTTAAATCTCCAGACCAAAAGGAAAAGGACAAGTACCCAGAAATCAATCGTGAAGACACAGAAATCTATAACCTAAATGACAGATGATTCCAAATAGCTATCATTAAAAAACTGAACGAGTTAAAAGAGAATGCAGATAGACAATTCAATGGGTTCAAGAACTACTTCACAAATGAGGTTGAAACTATAAAGAAGAATGAAACAGAAATATTCAAGATGAAAAACACAATGGATGAGATAAAGTAGAATGTGGATTCCCTGAACGGCAGAGCTGATATCATTGAGGAGAGAATCAGTAACAGTGAAAACAGAAATATAGAAATGCTTCAGAAGGAGGAGGAGAGACAACTAAGACTAAGAAGAAATGAAGAAAGTCTCTGAGAAATATCCAACTTAATCAGGAAATGCAACATAAGGATTATAGGTATTTCAGAGGAAGAAAAGAAGGAGAATGGAACAGAAAGCTTGTTCAAAGAATAACAACAGAGAACTTCCCAAACCTGGAGAAGGAGATGGAAATTCACATGAAAGAAGCCACTAGATCTCCTAACTATATAAATGTAAAAAGGCCTACTGCAAGGCATATAGTAGTAAAGCTGGTAACAATATATGACAAAAAAAAAAATACTAAGGGCAGCAAGGCAGAAGAAAATAACTTACAAAGGAACCCCTATTAGGCTTTCAGTGGATTTCTCAGCAGAACCCGTACAAGGTAGGGGAGGGTGGAATGATATATTCAAATCTTTGAAAACCAGAAATTTTCAGCCAAGAATACTCTATCCAGTGAAAATATCCTTCAGATATGATGGAGAAATAAAAACTTTCACAGATAAACAAAGCTGAGGGAGTTCATTGCCACAAGACTCCCCTGACAAGAAATGCTCAAGAAGGCCCTCATACTTGAAAAAAGAGAAGGGGCTACAAAGCCCTGAGTAAGAATATAAACAGGTAGACAATATCAGAAAATTGTAGCTATCCATTAGAACACATTAGCAAATACTCAAGTAAAACATTAAAGATAAAGGGAAGGAAAACACCAAAAACAAAGATAATCTTGTCATTTAAACTAGACAGATAGAATAAAATGTGACAAAAACAATGTAGGAGGGGAAGAGGAAAGGAACTGAATGAGCTTAGCCTAAGGAAATAAGAGGTCATCAGAAAACGGACTATCCTATCAACAAGATATTTCATACAAAACTCAAGGTAACTACTAAACAAAAAAGCAGAACAGAGACACAAATAATAAATAAGGAGAAAACTAAGAAATCCAGCATAAAAAACTACCTAACCAAATTGGTAGTCTAAAATACATGGGATGGTAAACAACGGAAATGCAGGAGAACCAGAAAACAAGCAATAAAATGGCAGCATTAAGCCCTCATATATCAATAATCACTCGAAATGTAAATGGATTGAATTCTCCAATAAAAAGACACAGAATGGCAAGATGGATTACAGAACAAGACCCAACAATATGCTGGCTCCAGGAAACACATCTCAGCTCCAACAACAAACACAGGCTCAGAGTGAAGGGATGGAAGATGATATTCCAAGCTAATGGCAAATAAAAGAAAGCACGTGTTGCCATACTTACATCAGACAAAGTAGACTTTAAGATAAGACAGGTAAAGAGAGACAAAGGGGAGCAGTATACAATGATCAAAGGGACACTCCACCAAGAAGACATAACACTTAGAAATACATATGCACTCAACACAGGAGCACCAAAGAACATAGAGCAACTATTAACAAACCTAAAAGGAGATATTAACAACAAGACAATAATAGTAAGGGACCTCACACTCCACTCACATCAATGGATAGACCATCCAGACAGAAAGTCAACAAGGAAACAGTGGAATTAAATGAAAAACTAGACCAGATAGACTTAACAGATATATATAGAACACATCATCCAAAAACAGCAGAATACACATTCTTCTCAAGTGCACATGGAACATTCTCAAGGATAGAATATATGTTGGGAAACAAGGCAAGCCTCAATAAATTTAAGAAGATTGACATTCTATCAAGCATCTTTTCCAAGGACAATGATAAGAAACTAGAAATTAACTACAAGAAAAAAGCTGAGAAAGGGGGAAATATGTGGAGACTAAACAACATGCTACTGAACAACCAATGGATCATAGAAGAAATTAAAGGAGAAGTCAGAAAATATCTGGAGACAAATGAAAACGAAAACATACCATACCAACTCATATGGGATGCAGCAAAAGCAGTCCTAAAAGGGAAATTCATTGCAACAACAGGCTCACCTTAATAAATAAGAAAAATCCAAAATAAGAAATCTCAAACTACACCTAACCGAATTAGAAAAAGAACAAACAAAGCCCAAAGGCAGCAGAAGGAAGGAAATAATAAAAATCAGAGCAGAAATAAATGCAAGTGAAACAAAAAAGACAACAGAAAGGATCAATGAAACAAAGAGCTGGCTCTTTGAGAAGATAAACAAAATTGATAAACCTCAAGCCAGACTTAAAAAGAAAAAAAGAGAGAAAGCTCAGATAAATAAAATTAGAAAAGAGAAAGGAAAAATTACAATGGATACCAGAGAAATACAAATGATTATAAGAGAACACTATGAAAAGCTGTATGTCAACAAATTAGACAATCTAGAAGAAACGGATAAATTCTTAGACTCTTACAACCTCCAAAAGCTGAATCAATAAGAAATAGATAATCTGAATAGACCAATCACAAGTAAAGACATTGAAACAGTAATTAAAAATCTCCCAAAAAATAAAAGTCAAGGACCAGAAGGCTTCCCTGGTGAATTCTACCAAACATTCAAAGAGGATTTAATACCTATACTTAGTAAACTATTCCAAAAAATTAGGGAAGACGGAACACTTCCTGACACATTCTACAAGGCCAACATCACCCTGAAACCAAAGCCTGACAAGGACAACACAAAAAAGGAAAACTATAGGCCAATTTCAGTGATGAACATAGATGCAAAAATCCTCAACAAAATATTGCCACCCTGATTAGAGCAATACATCAAAAAGATCATACATCATGGTCAAGTGGGATTTCTATGAGGGACACAGGGATGGTTCAATGTCCATAAATCAATCAACATGATACACCATATTAACAAAATGAGTAATAAAAACCACATGATCCTCTCAATAGACACAGAGAAAGCATGTGACAAGATCCAACATCCATTTACGATAAAAACTCTTAACAAAATGGGGACCAAAGGAAAGTACCTCAACATAATAAAGGCCATATGTGACAAACCCACAGCCAACATCATACTCAATGGGGAAAAGTTGAACGCCATCCCTCAGACAACAGGAACAAGACAAGGGTGCCCACTCTCTCTATTCTTATTTGACATTGTCCTGGAGGTAATAGCCAGAGAAATTAGGCAAGAAAAAGGAATAAAAGTAATCCAAATAGGAAGTAAAAAAGTGAAACTCTCTATTTTCAGTTGACATGATTTTATATATAGAAAACCGTGAAGAATCAATCAGAAAACTACTAGAAATAATCAACAACTAATGTAAAGTTTCAGGGTACAAAATCAACTTACAAAAATAAGTTGCATTTCTATACTCTAATAATGAACAGAAAGAGAACTCAAGAATACAATCCCATTTACAATCATGACAAAAAGAATAAAATATCCAGGAAGAAATTTAACCAAAGAGGTGAAAGACCTATGCAATGAAAACTACAAGACATTGTGGAAAGAAATAAATGATGACATAAAGAAATGGAAAGATACTCCATGCACATGGATCAGAAGAATAAACACAGTTAAAGTGTTCATAATACCCAAAGCAATCTAGAGACTCAACACAATCCCAATCAGAATCCCAATGACATTCTCCACAGAAAAAGAACAAAGAATCCTAAAATTCATATGGGGCAACAAAAGACCCTGAATAGCTAAAGCAATCCCAAGAAAAAAGAACAAAGCTGGAGACATCACAATCCCTGACTTCAAAATGTACTACAGAAACCTCACTCTAGATGAAAATGGGCACTGTTGTTAATGATGTCCAGAAATTGTTAATGTGTCAATATATATTGAGACACAGATTATGCTTCCATCACAGTACACGTATTGCAGCGGTGACAATGAGACCTGTAACATTTTTTGCTAGGCTAATAAGTAAAAATTGGATGTAACAAGAATTTTCAATATTAGAAATGATTAGGAATAATATATCTTAGATCATTTGCTAAAATAGCAGTCAACTTCCTACAATTTAACTCCTAGGCCCTAAAGTAAATTGGTTGAAAAAATTGGATCCTAAAGATTACAGGTGGAGAATTTTTTTTTTTTTTTTGAGGAAGATTAGCCCTAAGCTAACATCTGCTGCCGATCCTCCTCTTTTTGCTAAGGAACACTGGCCCTGAGCTAACATCCATGCCCATTTTCCTCTACTTTATATGTGGGATGCCTACCACAGCATGGCTTGACAAGCGGTGCCATGTCCTCACCCAGGAGCTGAACCGGCGAACCCTGGGCCGTTGAAGTGGAATATGTGAACTTAACTACTGAGCCACCAGGCCAGCTCCAACAGGTGGAGAATTTTTAAAGTATGTCCTTATTCAAGTGGAGATCAAAGAACCCCAACTGAAAGAATTGTGAACTGACTGACATGACAACCATGGACTGGACAAAATTCCTTTTTAAAAGAGCTATCTTGAAGATTATGACAAACTTTGGAGGAATTAAGGTGACTGGAAGGAATCACAACATGCGAAATTACTTCAATAATAATTTATTGACTTAAAAAAATGTACTACAAAGCTATAGTATGGTACTGGTACAAAAACAGGCAGACAGATCAATGGAACAGAATTGAAAGCCAAGAAATAAAATCACACATCTACAGACAGCTAATCTTCGACAAAGGTGCTAAGAACATACAATGGAGAAAGGATGGTCTCTTCAATAAATGGTGTTGGGAAAACGCGACAGCCAGATGCAAAAGAATGAAAGTAGACCATTATCTTAAGCCACACACAAAAATAAACTCAAAATGGATCAAAGACTTGAAGGTAAGACCTGAAACCATAAAACATCTGTAAGAAAATACAGGTAGTACACTCTTGGACATCGATCTTAAAAGGATCTTTTCAAATACCATGTCTTCTTGGACAAGGGAAACGAGAAAAAATAAATAAGTGGGACTTCATCAGACTAAAGAGCTTCTACAAGGCAAAGGAAACCAGGATCAAAACAAAAGACAATCCACCAATTGGGAGAAAACATTTGCAAATAATATAGCTGACAAGGGGTTAATCTCCATAATATATAAAGAACTCACACAACTGAACGACAAAAAATCAACCCGATCAAAAAATGGGCAGAGAATATGAACAGGCATTTTCCCAAAGAAGATATAGAGATGGATGGCCAACAGGCACATGAAAAGACGAACATCACTAATCATCAGGGAAATGCAAATCAAAACTACACTAAGATATCACCTTACACCCATTAAAATGGCTATAATCACCAAGACAAAAAATAACAAATGTTGGAGAGGGTGTGGAGAAAAGGGAACCCTCTTACACTGCTGGTGGAAGTGCAAACTGGTGCAGCCACTGTGGTAAACAGTATGCAGATTTCTCAAAAAACTAAAAATAGAAATACCAGCTATCACACTACTGGGGTATTTATCCAAAGAACTAGAAATCAACAGTTCAAGGAGACTCATGCACCCCTATGTTCACTGCAGCATTATTCACAATAGCTAGGATGTGGAAGCAACCCTAATGCCCATGGACTGATGACTGGATAAAGAAAATGTGGTATATAGATTGACTACAATACTACTCAGTCATAAAAAAGACAAAATCATCCCATTCACAACAATGTGGATGGACCTGGAGGGTATCATGTTAAATGAAATAACCCACACAGAGAAAAATAAACACCATATGATTTCACTCCTATGTAGAAGAAAAACTAACACACGGACAAAGAGAACAGTTCAGTGGCTACTGGGGCAGGGGGTTGGGGGGTATGCACAGGGGGTTAAGAAGAGCACTTATATCGTGACAGACAAGTAATAATGTACAACTGAAATTTCTAAATGTTGTAAACTATTATGAACTCAATTAAAAAGAAAACACCCAAGAAGGAAAAGTCTAGGAGCAGATGGTTTCACTGGTGATTTCTACCAAATATTTAAAGAAGAATTAACACCAAACTTTCTCAAAGTCTTTCAAAAAATAGAAGAACACTTCTTAATTCATTTTATGATGCCATTACTAACCTGATACCAAAGCCAGACAAAGACACCATAAGAAAACTACAAACCAATATCACATATGAATATAGATGCAAATAAATAGATGCCCCAACAAAATACTAACAAACCAACTGCAATAGCACATCAAAAAAAGTATATACAATGACCAAGTGGGGCTCAATCCAGGAATACAAGGGTGGCTCAACGTAAGAAAACCAATGAAATATGCCACATTAACAGAATGAAGGGAAAATGCCTCAATTGATGCAGGAAAAGCATTTGACAAAATGCCACACCTTTCATGATAAAATCATTCAGCAAACTATGTATAGAAGGGATTTTCGGGGGCTGGCCCCATGGCTGAGTGGTTAAGTTCATGCGCTCCACTTTGGTGGCCCAGGGTTTTGCCGGTTCAGATCCTGGGCGCGGACATGGTACCGCTCATCAGGCCATGCTGAGGCAACGTCCCACATGTCACAACTAGAAGGACCCACAACTAAAATATACAACTATGTACTGGGGGGATTTGGGGAGAAAAAGCAGAAAAAAAAGAAGATTGGTTAACAGTTGATAGTTCAGGTGCCAACCTGTAAAAAAAAAAAAAAGGATTTTTCTCATTATGATAAAGAATATTTATGAAAAACCAAGAATTAACATAATAATTGATAGGGAAAGACTGAAAGCTTCCCCGCTAAGATCAGGAACACGGCAAGGATGCCCATTTTTACCACTGCTATTCAGCATTGTACTGGAAGTTCTAGCCAGAGCAATTAGGACAAAAAATAAAAGGCATCCAAATTGCAAAGGAAGGAGTAAAACTACTCGCAGATAACATGATTCTATATATAGAATATTCAAAAAAAAAGTCTACAAAAACCTATTAGAGCTCATAAACAAATTTAGCAAAGTTGCAGGATACAAGATCAACATGCAAAAATCAGTTGTGCTTCTAGACATCAGCAAGAACAATCCAAAAGGAAATTAAGAAAACAACTCCATTTACAATAGCATCCAAAAGAATAAAATATCTTGGGATAAACTTAACCAAGGAGGTCAAAGACCTGTACATTGAAAACTATGAAACATTGCTAAAATAAATTAAAGAAGACAAATGAATGGAAAGACAACCCATGTTCATGGATTTAAAGCCTTAATATTGTTAAGATGACAATACTGCCCAAAGTGATCTACAGATTCAACGCAATCGCTATCAAAACTCCAATGGCCTTTTTGCATAAATGGAAAAGCAGAACCTCAGATTTATATGGAATTGTAAGGGGTTTTGAATACTTAAAACAATATGAATAAAGAACAAAGTTGGAGGACTCATGTCCCAGTTTCTCAACTTGCTACAAAGCTACAATAATCAAAAGAGTATGGTACTGGCATAGGGACAGACACACAGACCAACAGAATATAACTTGAGTCCAGAAATAAACACATAAATCTATGGTGAACTGATTTTCAAAAATAGTGCCAAGACCATTCAATGGGGAATAAATAGCCTCTTCAACAAATGATGCTGAGACAACTGGATCGCCACAGGCAAAAGAATAAAGTCAGACTCCTAATAGATACCATATACAAAAATTATTTCAAAATGGATCAACAACCTAAGTATAAAGGCTAAAATCACAATACTCTTAAAAGAAAACATAGGAATAAATCTTCATGACTTTACATTTGGCCATGGATTTTTAGATATGACACCAAAAGCACAAGTGACAAAATTAAAAATAAATTGAACTTCCTCACATTTAAAAACGTTGGTGCATCAAAAAATAAATTATCAAAAAAGTGAAAAGACAACCTACAGAATGAGAGAAAACATTTACATATCATATATCCAGTATATATAAAGAACTCTTACAACTCAATAACAAAACCATAAACAATCCAGTTAAAAACGGTCAAAGGACTTGAATAGACATTTCTCCGAAGAAGATATACAAATGCCAAAAAGCATATGAAAAGATGTTCAACATCATTTGTCATTACAGAAACACTAATGAAAACCATAATAAGATATCATTTCTCACACACTAGGATGGCAATAACCAAAAAGGGGGGGAGGTAACAATTGGCGAAATTAGGGACGCTCGTGCATTGTCAGTGGGAAAGCAAAATGGTTCAGCCACTTTGTGTAACAGTTCAGAACTTCCTCAAAAACTTCAACACGCAATTCCTATAAAACTCAGCAATTCCACTCCTAGGCATATGCCCGAGAACTGAACACGTGTTGACAAAAAAACTTGTACTTGAATATTCATAGCAGCATTATTCATAATAGCCAACAACAGGAAACAACCCAAATGCTCATCAACTGATAAATGAATAAACCAAATGCAGTATATTCATCCAACAGAATATTATTTGGCCATAAAAAGAAATGAAGTACTGATAATACTACCACAGGCATAAATCTCGAAAACATGATGCTAAGTAAAATGAGCTGGACACAACAGGGCAAATACTGTACGTCACCGTGACACGAACCATGAGAAAGGAAACCCACAGAGGCCGAGAGCCGGCTGGCGGCTGCCGGGGCTGGGGACTGGGGCTGGGGAGTGACGGCGCGAGGCATGGGTGCGGGCTCTAACTGGGGCTGAGGGAAGTATTTCGGGGAACTAGACAGAGGGGGTGGCTGCGCAGCGTTTGAACATACTAGATGTCACGAAATTGTTCACTAGAAAGCCGGTCACTCGGCGTGAAGCGAATCTCACGCCAATCTTTTTCGGAAGGAGGGGAGAGCGGCTCTTCAGGAGGGGCGCTCGGAGGGCCCGGGGCGGGGAGAAGCCGCGGTCAGGCGTGGGGAGCGGGCCAGGGAGGGTAGGCCTGTGAGGCGGAGGGGAAGGGAGGGCGGGCGTGTGGCCGCAGCAGGCGGCCGCGCCCTGTCGCCCCTGCCCTGGCGTCCCGGGGCCCCCGGCCAGGAGCGGCCACTCACCGGTAGTCAGGAAGTAGAACAGCAGCATCAGGGCCCAGCTGGCGAGCACGAGGAGCCCAAAGTGCTTGCGGGCCCAAGCCTTCACCGCAAAGTAGCGCGGCCCAGCCTGAGGGAGGCCAAGCAGAGGCGTGCGCCAGGTGGGCCGACGCATGGCAGCCACGGCAGCCTGGAGTCCCGGACTGTCGTTCTCCGGAGGAGGCCCCAGCGCCGGCTCCTCCGCCTCAATGGCTCTCACCCTCGCGCGCACTTGCCACAGCGCCCTGGATTTCGACCGGTTCCTCCGCCCGCGCATCAAGCTCCTCTCAGCAGGCATGGCTCTCGGTTCCCGCCTCGCTGAGGTACCGCCTCGGTGCCGGCGACCGTTGACCCACAAGCCCCTGCGGCAGTGACGCTTACGTGGCCCCCCGCGGCGGCACGTGCCAGGCCTCGCTGCAGGCCCCGCCCCTTTTTAACGGCCGCCAGGCTGTGTGCATGCCCCCTCCGCGACTCCAGGCCCCCTGCTGCCCGTGCGGGGTCAATGGCTTTGAAGGAGCGCCCCTGCTCATCCCTGGCCCACAGGAAGGATGCCGACGGCAGCCTTGCGCTAATTCTCCTCAGAGCCAGTCCGATGACGCACACTGCACCCTTTACGGCCACTGCAGTTAGGCACTGTCGTATTTGCTACGGTGGCTGCTAGGCAAGTGTGGCTGTTTAAATGTCAATTTTAATTAATTAAAATTAAACGGAGTTAAGAAATTATTTCTTCAGTCACAGTAGTCACATATCAAGTGCTCAGGAGCCACACTTAGCTAATGGTAACCGTACTGGACAGTGCGAATACGGAACGTTTCCATCAGGGCAGAATGCTGTGATGGGCAGCGCTAGGTGTGCGCGGTGACTATAGTGAATATGGTCGATGTTCAAGAGGTCGTTAAACTGAGTAGGAGCTTTCAAGTGGAGCAAAATGGTATTTGCCTTTGGAAACCTTAAGGCTGAGTTACAAATAGATGAAACAATAAGAAACATGAGAACAAAGAGGCTGTGAGGAACGCCAGTGACTCAGGAACACTTCCATATCATTCCCATCATTTGCCACCAATGAATTGGGTGGCCTTAGGTGCCTTCCTCCTGCTGGGCCTCAGTGTTACGTGTGTAAAATGAGAGAGTTAGCATTGTCTCTAAGCCCCCTTCTTGCTCTAAAGTCTGACCCTCGAGCAAAGTCCCGTTATCCTCGCTTGGTTTGGGCACACCTGCGAATGGACCATGTAGGTGATGCTGGCTTGCTTCTTAGCCTATCTCATTCTAGTTTTCGAGGGATGTCAAAACTACCCTTCTCAACTGCATTTCCATCCTTATTCTCACTATGTTTTACTCTGGCTTTCCAATGGTTTTCTGCTAGTTTTATTCTATTGTTATTTCCAATGTTAATAGGCATTCCACAGGAGTAAGGAGTGGGGAAGGCCTCCTATGCAAATAATTCTTGAAATTTAGCACATTCCACCCCACCCACCCTCACATCCAGGAGCAATGCATAACGTTCTTTATTAAAGGATCTGAAGAGAGAAGAAACTGCTTTCCTTTCCTTTCATCTTTAAAAAAATTTGTTTTTGCCTCAGCTTTTCCAAGACTAATTGACCAGAAGACACCTGTCCCACAAAACACTTATTAACATCTTCTGAAACTACTGCTTGCACTTGTGAGGAACTGTGAAGTGTCAGCGTTTACTCCACTTGTGAGTAACAAGGTAGCCTGCCACAGTTTCGTAGATACTGGCAGAAGATGCAACACTTCTGGGTCGGAGACAAAGGACAGATGCTCTACTGAGACATGCAGAGACTCGAGAGACTCATGAACAATTGCCTTCCTACAGCAACCCTGTTTGTGTTATAGCACACATGGAAAATGATCATATGACCAGACACGACACAGCCGCCCTGAGGGCTCAGGGGATTAAGCTAGAGCACATGGGTTGGGAACTCAGCTCTCGACCACTTCATGGCTTGTGCTCTCTGAGCCTTAGTTTCCCCTTCTGCAAATTTTGGGCTGTGGTCAGGCTGATTGTGAAGATTCCTTCCAGCTCTGGCTTGCTATGGCTCATACTTGACTGTAGTGTTTGGGTTTGCTGTAAACAAGCAAGACGTGGCAGTTCTACAACAGTGCAATACTCCTGAGCAATCCACATTATACCACTAGAAACCCAAATTACTAACAAGAACTCGGGGACAAAATCCCTAGGATTATGCCTGAGCATCCCCTGGTTTACACAATACTAATTCAAGATTGGGGCGGCAAAAAGCCATGTGGAAGTATCCATTTTGTAGATTGTCAGATGTAGATTTAAAATCTTGCACTGACTTTCCTCTTTCCTCCTATATCCTTGTGGGAGCTAAATTTGATACTGGCCAACTCAGACCTAAT
Organism: Equus przewalskii; assembly: GCF_037783145.1. Taxonomy (NCBI): domain Eukaryota; kingdom Metazoa; phylum Chordata; class Mammalia; order Perissodactyla; family Equidae; genus Equus; species Equus przewalskii. The sequence goes on along the minus strand of NC_091863.1, from coordinate 118,260,758 downwards.
TAGGGAATAAAATCTGTTGCATGGGCATGAATACAAGAACTGCTTCGTGAGATGGTACATACCATTGCTCAGAATGTAACTACTGCACTTGTGGAAAATTGAGAATTGACACTATTTTTTAAATATCACTACAGACAGACATGAAAAGATGCTCAATCTCAGGTAATCAGGGGATTGCAAATTAATTAACAATGAGGTATAATTTTATGCTCATCAGATTGGCAAACATTAACAAATATTCACAAGAATATTGTGAATGCTTAACTAGGAATTCAGTCATTGCCGGTGGAGGTGCAAATGGGTACAACCACTCTGGAGAGCAATTTGATAACACCTTGTAAGGTTAAATATCCACATAGTCTGTGACCCACAAATCCCGCTGTTGGGTATCTATCCTGTCACTCATGTGTACAAGGAGACATGTACAAAGACGTTCATTGTTGGGCCGGCCTGGTGGCGCAGCGGTTAAGTTCTCACATTCTGCTTCCGCAGCCCGGGGTTCGCCGGTTCGCATCCCGGGTGCAGACATGGCACTGCTAGGCAAGCCACGCTATAGTAGATGTCCTACATATAAAGTAGAGGAAGATGGGCACGGATGTGAGTTCAGGGCCAGTCTTCCTCAGCAAAAAAAAAAAAAAGAGGAGGATTGGCAGCAGATGTTAGCTCAGGGCTAATCTTCCTCAAAAAAAAAAATGTTCATTGTTATAGTGAAAGCAATGTAAAGGATGTCTCAGTAGGGAAATGAAACAGACTGTAGTTCATTCCTATAATGTACTAATACATAGTACCTAATGATGATCAGGATCTATCAACCTCACCACATAGTAATTCATTTTTTGCTGATTTGCCTAGTGGCATGAGGTGGCACTGCAGTCTCAGCTTCTAATTCAGTGGAACCATTGTTGTATTCCCTGAAAGAAACAATTCCTCTCTTGGATAATAAGCTTCTAAAACAGCAGAAACCAGAGTTGTTGGAATGAGAAGCAAAGTGTAAACATTGTTGCAAGTAGTTCACTAGGTATCATTTTCACCATCACCCCTTAGATCTTAGCCCCGTGTATACTGGTTATTGGAAAAACAGCACCTTATGGTGATTTCAGTTCTGGTTCAGAGTGCACAACGCATCCTCCAAAACAATACCCCAGACTCACAGAATGTTTTCTCTGAGTTGGACTTCAGCAGGTGATTTCATTATTCTATTAGGCTAACTTCTTTTTTAATCTTGACTGACGTGTAATTGACAAATTTGTAAGATATTTAAGGTGTACAATGGGGCGATTTGATATACACTGTGAAAGTATTCCCACTATCTGGTTAATTAAGCTATCCATCACCTCACGTATTTCTCTCTCTCTCTTTTTTTTTGTTGAGAACATTTTTCTACTCTCTTAGCAAACTTCAACTATATAATGCAGTGTTATCAACTATAATCACATGTTTTACATTAGATCCTCAGACCTTACTCATCTTATAACTGAAAGTTTGTACCCTTTTACCAACTCTCCTTATTTCTCCCACCCCCAGCCCCTAGCAACCACTTTTCTACCCTCTGTTTCTGTGAGTTCTACTTTGTTTTTAAGATTCCAAGTATAGTTGCTACCACGTAGTATTTGTCTTTTCTCTGTTGGCTTATTTCACTTAGCATAATGCCCTCAAGTTCCATCTATGTTGTTGCAAATGGCAAGATTTCCTTTCTTCTCATTGCTGAATAATATTCCATTGTATATATATATGCTACATCTTCTTTATCTATTTGTCTGTTGATGGACATGGATGCTTAGGTTGTTTCCGTATCTTGGCTGTTGTGACTAATGCTTTAATAAACATGGGAGTTGCAGATGTCCTTTCGAGATCCTATTTTCATTTCCTTTGGCTATATACCCAGAAGTGAGATGGCTGGATCAGACGGTAGTTTTATGTAGGCCAGTTTCTTCTAGGTGATGTGGCACATGGTAAATACAGTGAAGCCAAATGGCCTCAGTCCATTGCTACACTTCTATTAGGGTAATGTGAGTTCCTTTGATGGAGGCAATGTTGTGTGAGATACAGTGGTGATATATACGGTATTCAATAAACCTATGGATAGTAGGACTAGCAGAAGTGTGGTGGGCAGGGAAGCAAATCCAATCTGGAGGGAGAATCTATTGAAGTGAAGGAAAAAAAGCATTGTCCACTCCATAACAGAAGAGTCCAAAGAGATGAACTTGTCTTAAGGTTTCTGGATGGTACCCACAGGATATGACACCATATCAGGGGTCCAGGGTTGATGGCTCCTGCTTGCAAGTTGGGCATTCAAGCAGCAGTAATAGTCAGTCTTGGTGAGAAGAAATCCATGTTATTGAGCCATATGTAACTTTCATCCCTGCCCCCACAGCCACTTTGTGTATGAGCCCATCAATCAAGCACAGGATGATGGGGAAAGAGTCTGACTGACCTCCACTGCATGGGCATTAAGTCCACCTGATGATTTAGCACCTCTTCTACAAAGAGAAACTTTTCATGAATATTAATATGCAAGACAAATAGTATCACACTCTAAGTCTATTTTAGGTCAATTTACATACCTCTTTCCCAAATTTCCTTGCCGTAAATCCTTCAAACTTGCTTCTTCCAAGACCTTGATCATCTAGCAGCAACATTAGGCTCTGCCGTGAATCAACATAGATCTTTGCTACAGCCCTTCTTTCCTTCCAGGCAAATGGGACAACTTCCAGGCAAAGGGGACAATCTGATACACTGCTCAAAGTTCTGCCCACGGGGAAGATTTCCTATCCCCTTCCTACTGATCACCTGTTGAGTGGAGCTGTAATGCCATAGCAGTCCACTTACTCCAAAGAGATAAATATTCTCTCCTTTTCTTCTGATCGTTGTTGTCTCTGGATCGGCTGCAGCCATCTTGCTATCAATATAAAGATGAAGTCAACATGGAGGATGGCAGAAGAGAAGCACAGGAAGAACCTGGATCCCCAGTGACATCAGTGAGCCGACTCACAACTTAACCCATCTTGAAACTTCCAATTATGTGAGAAAATTATTTTTCTAATAGTTTTAACGACTTTGAGTTAGTGTTTCTGCTTCTGGTAGCCAAATGCTTCCTAACTAATACAGTTGTTCAACCTGTCTCACTAGGAAGGGTAACACGACATGCACTATTTGATCACATAGCCCAAAGTCAATGCTATTAATGGAAAATATCCCACATTTGAACACCACATAGATATAACTATATATACAGAGATTTATGTTAAGTATTTGTTCAATGAAGGAATGAACAAATGGATAAATAAATGTTTTCAATAGCTATTGCTCTAAGCACAAATCTCTATTCCTTATTATCTGTATCAGTCAGGGTTTAGTTGCAGACAATTAGAAACCATCCTAGTTAGTTTAAGTAAAAAGGAATTTAATACAGAGAAAGAGGTGATTACAAATTTGTAGGAAGGGCTGGAGGAGGAGGCTCTTAGCTGGGCCTCCAGGGAAAATTCTAGAACAACACTGTAAACTGACTCCCTGAGGGAACCAGTGGCATACCAATGCCAGAGCAGTAAGACCAGACTACTCTGGGTGTAGGCACTGAGGGAGTGCGGCATCTCTAGGAAAGTAAAAATAATAATAAAACCAATTAAAAGTTTGTCTGCTTTTTTATTGTCATCATATGTCAACAATTCTAAATAATGTCAGTGATAAAACACTTCTCTGAAAAAAAATCATTTCTTTGGCTATGTTCGAAACAAATTACTGTGACTACTGTTGAGTTGTAATAATATATGCAAGCTTCAATCCAGCATATTTCAATTACATATCCTTTAATCAACATTGTATTTACATGGAAGTTAATTTGGAGAACTTCCAGTTATACAGGCGATCCCCAACACCTATGGAACCAACAACATATGTTAATTTTGAAAATAAATTCACCAGAGTTTAAAATCATTCAAGTTCAATTCAAGTACAGTTCATGTCTCCAACACTTGCAGTGCTACACATTCCTGTATTTAAAAAATGACAGCATGGGGGGCCAGCCCGGTCCTGCAGCGGTTAAGTGCGTATGTTCTGCTTCAGTGGCCTGGAGTTCGCCAGTTCGGATCCCGGGTGCAGACATGGCACTGCTTGGCAAGCCATGCTGTGGTAGGCGTCCCACATATAAAGTAGAGGAAGATGGGCACGGATGTTAGCTCAGGGCCAGGCTTCCTCAGCAAAAAGAGGAGGATTGGCAGCAGATGATAGCTCAGGGCTAATCTTCCTCAAAAAATAAATTAATTAATTAATTTAAAAAAATGACAGCACACTGATTGTAAAGACGAAGACACAGAACTTGAGTTTCTTCAGTTCTGTCATTTATGATACCACTTGAAGTTTTTAATTGTGTTTACAATTTACAAAACTGAGACAGAATGTCAACTGTAAAGTATGATGTGGTTATTTAGTAAGTGTAAATGTTAGCTTATACATTAAATAATATTTCATTCATGAACCATTTTACCGAACTTAAAAATTTTCAAAATTGAGATTGATCCTTCTCTGTACCTTACTATTCTTCTTATTTTTTATTGAATTTTTATTAAACTGGAATGTTATTATTCATTATTGCAACTGATCAATATATAGAAATGTTTGTTCCCCCTTGTGTCCAAAATATTTATTAATTTAATTAAGAACTATTAACCCATTACATTTTTCTCTTTTTTGCACAGTAATATTCATTTTATTATTTATTGATTTTTATTATATGATTATATATGAAGTTTAATAAAAGAAATTTTCACAATGCCTGCAGCTCTTTTCTGGCCATGTATTTTTATTCTTTTCATTTAATGATTATTACTGAAAATAATTATGTCACATAGAAGAAAGAGGTGTTAAAAAATGATCGACTCCATTAAACTTCCTCACACTCCTCTATGGCAGCCCAGGTTCATGGGTTCGGATCTGGGGTGTGGACCTTCTCCACTCATCAGCCATGCTGTGGAAGCACCCCGCTTACAAAGTAGAGGAAGATTGGCACAGACACTAGCTCAGGGTTAATCTTCTTCAAGTAAAGAAAGAGGAGAATTGGCAATGGATGGTAGCCCAGGGTGAATCTTCCCCACCAGAAAAAAAAAAAACAAAAACCTGATACACTCCAGTGATCCGATGTGAGATATGTTTGGCATCCAGTGAAAAAAACAGCTACCTTTCTATAGCTGAGATGCTGGGTATCAGGAAGTCACTTCCAGAACTGTTAGTTCTAGGAAACCACTACTTAAGCTGGGATCTGGGGATCAGGAATTTGCTGCTGGAACTGTTGGCACCGGATCCTCACCAGCAAAATGGATGCCTTGCATCCCTCTTTACTCCATTTGGTTCAGTTTGGAATTCAATCACAATGAAATTGCATCTGATTGGCTATATCTTTAGGTGATTTATCACATCCAAAAGCCTGTGTGCAAGGGAATCTGGGAAATGTAGTTTTTAGCTTTCTAGCTTCTGCACTATAGGAAGGCATACTCAAAAAAGTTGGATGCTGAGCAAGCCGCTACAATCTTCAATAGCCTCACACCCATCCAGATCAGGGCTACTATCACACAGGCACACTCTACTTCTCACTGTCACTCTACCAGCTCCTTCCACCGTGCCTTTTAAAATCTCCATCCTGATGTGAAGAAACTACTCTATATCCTCCCTTTTCCTTTTCCCTGATTTCCTTCGCCTGAATTAGCTGAATTTTAGCTTCCTACTGATTAACACTTCCTGTATTCATTACTACCCTGGAAACTGCCTTCAACGAATGCTGCTCCTCCTTCTAATTCTAGGTAAAGAGAAGGAGTCAGTAAACTCCTCAGACTCCTTTGCTACCCCAGAATATGACTTGAATACTTCTGGTCAATCTCCTCTCTTTTGGAGCTCACATTATCTGATTATACCACCTGCTCCATTTTCTGCATCTCAAAGGCCTACTAAATCCTATTTTCTACTTTTGTATTTTAGTACCTGAATCACTGACTTCCTTTCCATCACAACTTTTGGCCATTATCCTTGGAATGAAACTGGCTACATGGTTCCTTCACCTTCCAATTTTCAAATCCAGAGGCCACTGAACTATATATACTCCTCAAACTCTTTGAAACTGTTAACTTCCCTCTTTCCCTGAGGAAGCTATGTGTCCCTACTGGAATATAAGTTTTATGAGAACAAGGATCTTGTTGTTGTTTGTGTTGTTTATTGATGCATTTTTAGTGCCTAAACAGTGAGTTGCACATAAAATCCACCAAATAAATATATTTTAATGAATAATTGTTATGACAAAGCACAGTTCTCAGGTAAAATCTCATCCTCATCCCATTGGCTAAAGGTAGGCATTCCCCAAGATTTAGCCCACTACCACCTATTCTTTGTGTTCTCTAACTTTTTTCCTGAGTGATATATTTACTTCCAGTTCTTCAGAAATCACCTCTATGTCAATAATGCTTTCATCTCTATATATCTAGCCTCACCCCTGTCCTGAGCTACAAGCTGGAGATCAACCAAGCAAGTTCAATGTTCTTGCTTCTAGGAGAACCAGATGGAATAAGTCAGAGATCCTGGGCTCTGAGAGTTTCAGTCTAGTGTGGGAAGCAGCCATGTAAAATACAATTATAACAGAAAGTGATGAATACTCTTAAAAACAGAGGTAGGGAGTGATATCAGAATCATGGTGGAGTGAGCTTTTCCCTTAGTCTCTTCTCCCAAAGATACAATGAAAAGGACATTCATAAACCAGCAGTGGACATTCACACAACACAAAAGACATCTGAGAGACCCATGCAGCCATACTTCTGAAGGGGGAGGTGCTGGACCTCCCAGGAGGAAGGGGAAGGAGGTTAGGGGATCTCCTGTTCATCCCTGGCAGAGATCTAGGATATAGGATTGTGTGCAGCTCTGAGAAGAGAGGGGGGAGGGGTGGCTTTCCATGGGAATGCCTTCGTTCTCCAAGTTCCCTCACAGCTGTGGGAAAGCTCCACACAGAGGAGGCTAAGATATTGAAGAGGTGTCTTCATCAAGCCAGCACCTCAGGAGGTCAGATAGTGAAGGCAGAGTGAGAATGCCACCAGGATTACTCACACGAAAGTAAGCACCCCTCCCCTTCCCTTGCCCAGTGCACCAGCTTGGCCGGTTGGCCGGAGCAAGTGACCCCCGCCAGAGTGACTGTGCATATGTTAGTAAAACAGGAGCTTTGAGCTGGCAGTCACAGACAGGCCCTGTCATCATAGATTCCAAAAGACAGGCACAGATGCCAGGGATGATGGCAGGCTCAGAATACACAGCTCCTGACCCCACCCCCCAATGATGGCAAGTGGAATCTGCACCCAGATACTATCACTTATGGGAAGGCACAAATCAACCTCATCAAATAGCATGAAGAAATACGTTACTACTCCAGAACAGAAGGAAAATGACAAGCACCCAGAAGTCAATCCTGAAGGCACAGAAATTTACAAGCTAAATGACACAGAATTCAAACTACCTATCAGAAAAAAAACTCAATGAGCTACAGGAAAGTTCAGATACACAGTTCAATTAAATCGGGAATAAAATTAATGAACAAAGGGAATTCTTCACAAAAGACACTGAAACTATAAAGAAAAACCAATCAGAAATGTTGAAGACGAAAAATACAATGGATGAGATAAAGAAAAATCTGGTCTCCCTGAACAACATTGCTGATATTATGGAGGACACAATCAGCAGTCTAGAGGATAGAAATACAGAAATGCTTCAGATGGAGGAGAGAGAACTAAGACTAAAAAGAAATGAAGAAATACTCCAAGAAATATCCAACTCAATTAGGAAATGCAAAATAAGGATTATAGGTATTCAAGAGGGAGAAGAGAAGGAGAATGGAGCAGAAAGCTTGTTTAAAGAAATAACAGTGGAGAACTTCCCAAATCTGGGGATGGAGCTGGAAGCACAAGTGAAAGAAGCTAATAGATATCGTAATTATATCAATGTAAAAAGACCTTCTCCAAAGCATATAGTAGGAAAGCTGGCAAAAGTCAATGACAAAGAAAAAATATTAATGGCAGAAAGGCAGATGAAAATAATTACAAAAGAACTCCTATCAGGCTCTCAGTGTATTTCTCAGCAGAAACCTTACAGGCTAGAAGAGAGTGGAATGATATATTCAAAATTCCAAAAAACAGAAACTTTCAGCCAAGAATATTCTATTCAGTGAAAATATCCTTCAGATATGATGGAGAAGTAAAAATTTTCATAGATAACCAAAAGCTGAGGGAGTTCATTGCCACAAGACCCCTCTAGGAGAAATTATCAAGAAGGCCCTCATACATAAAAAAAAAAGGGTTTACAAACCCTCGAGCAAGGAGATTAATAGGCAGACAAAGTCAGAAAATTGCAGCTCTCTATCAGAACAGGTTAGCCAACACTTAATTTTAACACAAGATAAAGAGAAGTAAAATGTCAAAAATAAGTACAATCTCATTTTAACCATGAAATCACGAAACAAAATGGAATAAATTTTGACAACAATAACTTAGAAGAGGAAGAAGAAAGGGATGGAACCAGGTTAAATTAAGGGAATAAGAGGCTATCAGAAAATGGACTGAGATCTCATCAGGATGGCAGCATAGGCAGACTCTGAACTCCTCTCCTCCCACAAACACAACCAGGTTGCAACTATTCTTGGAAAAATTACCCTGGAGAGAAAACTGAAAACTGGATAAAAACAAGGAACAGTCCTGACTGAGGCAGAAGAGGCAGAAATTCCTTCTGGAGAGAAAAAAGCCACCTTTTTGAGCCGTGGAGCTTCACAGCCAGCCAGGCAGGAGTCACTCTAAGGTACGCAGCCCTCCCTAGAGAAGTGGGGACCTTAGAGGGAGCACATCACTGCTATAAGCATCCTTCAGACTCAGCACAACTGAGACGAATGTCCTACTATCTGTCTTCGCTGGCTATTAACTGCAAAGGGGGCATATCCCCAGAAAAGCTATCAGAAGGTAGCTGAAAAAAACTAGCTCTTAAAGGGCCCATACACAAATTCTCCAGTCTCAGAGAGCAATCTAAAATCACCAAAAAGAAAGCTGCACAGTCCTTTGGTGAAAAGAGACTTACCTGGTAGGCTCTGGGTGCATCTTGGTGAGAGGTGAGACTTCTCCAGAGACTCAGACATTGGTGGCAGCCATGGTTGTGACCTAGTACAGGTGTGCTCACACAGGCCCTGGCAGATTCCATTGAAGTTCTTCCCCTGGCCTGTAGGCCCAGGGGTCTGCCACACTCACTAGAGTGCAAATGTTATCCAGTTCAGCCAAGGCAGGCAGCCTGCCCTAGGGACCAGCCCAACCCAACAGCAAGTGCTCAGGCTACTTGTCGACCTGCATAGACTGGGTGCCTTGATCCTCTACAGTCAGGCGAGTGTGTCTGCCTCTGTGGGGCAGAGCCTGTGCGAGGAGCAGGTGAACTGTGAGGGTCATTGGTGCAGAGGTGGGTGCCTCTGCAGTGGGGCAACTGGGTTCACTTCTGGGGTTCGAGAAGTGTGCACAGACCAGGGCTGTGTTGACTGTGTATGTGGGCCTCTGGGGGGTGCGGCTTATCAGTGGCAGAAGACTTGATCTTCACAAATAGCCACAAAGAGGATTGGCCCCACCTTCCAAAGCCTGAAACAATTGGGTGCTTCCATACCTAGGGCCAGCTCCACTCAGCTCCAATCCTCAGAGAGCTGACAATAGCCTTGCAGGCCTGAGGCCTACAGCAACTATAAGCCCCTGAGCCTAGCAACCAGCTACACTGGGTACCTACTCAATTAACAGGAAAACTGCAACAGGAGAGTGCTATTAGACCTTGTAGCCAACTGTGCTGGGGCTACCCAAGCCAGATTTACAAATAGCTGGCCAGGGAGGGAAAGACTACACTCCCTGGGTACCTGCAGTAAGAGCAACCCTGCCACAGCAGAAGGACACAAGTAGCCCACACAGGGATCACTCCTGGATCATCTGGACTGGTGACGAGAGGGAAGTACACTGCTGGGCCTCAAAAGGCATCTCTTACATAAGGCCACTTCTCAAAGATCAAGAGACATAGCTGACTCACCTAAAAAGATTATAAATCAAGATCAAGAGGGTTTTATTCCAGGGATGCAGGGATGGTTCAACATCCACAAATCAATTAACGTGATACACCACATCAACAAAATGAAGAATAAAAATCACATGATCATCTCAATAGATGCAGAGAAAGCATTTGACAAGATCCAGCATCATTTATGATAAAAACTCTGAATAAAATGGGTATGGAAGGAAAATACCTCAAACATAATAAAGGCCATATATGACAAACAGCTAGTATCATTCTCAATGGAGAAAAACTGAAAGCCATGCCTCTAAGAACAGGATCCAGACAAGGATGCCCACTTTCACCACTCTTATTTAACATAATATTGGAAGTTAAATAAGAGCATACAATGGAGATAGGAGAGTCTCTCAATAAAGGGTATTAGGAAAACTGGACCGCCACATGCAAAAGAATGAAAGTAGATCATTATCTTACACCATGCCCAAAAATTAACTCAAAATAGATCAAAGATTTGAAGGTAAGATGTGAAACCATGAAACTCCTAGATATAGGCAGTATACTCTTTGACATTGGTCTTAGAAGGATCTTTTCAAATACCACGTCTACTCGGGCAAGGGAAACAAAAGACAAAATAAACAGGTGGGAATTCGTCAGACTAAAGAGCTTCTGCAAGGCAAAGGAAACCAGGAACAAAATGAAAAGACAACCCACCAACTTGGAGAAAATATTTGCCAATCATATATCCTACAAGGGGTTAATCTCCAAAATATATAAAGAACACCTACAACTCAACAACCAAAAAACACCCAATCAAAAAATGGGTGGAGGATCTAAACAGATGTTTTTCCAAAGAAGATATACAGATGGCCAATAGGCACATACAAAGACATTCAACATCACTAATCATCAGGGAAATGCAAATCAAAATACACTAAGATGTCACCTCACACACTTTAGAATGGCTATAATCACCAAGACAAAAAATAACAAAGGTTGGAGAGGATGTGGAGAAAAGGGAACCCTCATAAACTGCTGGTGGGAATGCAAACTGATTCATCCACTACGGAAAAGAGTATGAAGATTTCTCAAAAAACTAAACATAGAAATAACATATGACCCAGCTATCACACTACTGGGTATTTATCCAAAGAAGTTGAAATCAACAATTCAAAGAGACTTGTGAACCCCTACATTCATTGCAGCATTATTTACAATAGCAAAGACGTAGAATCAACCCAAGTGCCCATCAACTGATAAGTGGATAAAGAAGACATGGTATATATATTCCATGGAATACTACTCACCCATAAAAAATATGAAATTGATCCACACGCAACAACATGGACGGACCTTGAGGATATGATGTTAAGCAGAATAAGCCAGACAGAGGAAGACAAACACCACGTGATTTCACTCATATGTAGAAGATAAACTAACACATGGACGAAAAGAACATATTAGTGGTTACCAGAAGGGAAGGGGGTTGGGGGCTGGGCATAAGGGGTAAAGGGGCACATTTACATGGTGACTGACAAATAATAATGTACAACTGAAATTTCACAATGTTATAAACTATTATGACCTCAATAAAATAATGTAAAATAAAACAAAGGTATGAACACTGTGCAGTAGGAACACAGAGGAGAGGGCAAATAATTCGGCCTAAAGTTGTTAGCGAAGGCTACTGAGAAGTGACATTTAATTTGGGCTTTGAAGATTGAATAGAAAATGTCTGGGTAAAGAAGGTGGGAAAGGTATTTTCCATGGAGGAGGCCGAAGAGAGACTCACAGGAATGAGAGGATATGATAGATATGGTATGTTGAGGAATCAAGGATAAATATTCTGCCACACCTAAAAGTATGTCCAAACCTGACCTTTAAATCTTTCCCTCCCAAACCAATCTCTCCTCCTGATTTCCCTTTCCCTGTCAATGTCCTCATCCTTCTCCTGATCCCTTCGACTTAAGACATCTGGGTCATCTTGGATTCTTTATCCCTCATATCCAGTTAGATTTTTATTGATTTTGCTTCAAAATACTCCTCAGTCCCATACCTCCCTTCTATTCCTACTTCGACAATCCTAGCTTAGACCCTCGTTACTTCTTGCCTTGACCAGAAAAAGTTTCTTAAGTGATCTCCCAACCAATGGGGTCTTGCAGTTCTAATCCATTCTACTCACTACAGTCTAATGATTCTTCCTACTTAAATACCTCTGCTGGCTCCCTGAAGTCTACAGAATAAACAAATGATGATAATAAATCTACTCCCTCCTTCAGGCAGCAGTCTCTCTCTTTGGCGTTTGTAGATCTCCCCCTCCTGGTTTTCTTCGTGTCTGACTGCTGCTTTTCAGTGACTGCTGAATCCTCCTCGTCTAGGGCCTCTGCAAGGCCATCTTCCAGACCTTCTTCTCTATCCTCTCTCACTCTACACTCTCTCCACCAGTGATCACATGGACTCCTGCAGCTGACTTGCCATTATATCCTGATTATTTACAAAACTACAGTTTGGATCGCTCTTCTGAATCCCACTTAAGCATCTCTGCTTGGATAAGTCGCAAGCACTTAAAACCGCTCACATCCAAAATTGAATGATTATCTATCACAAACCTGCACTGTCTCCACTGTTCTCTATCTCAATCACTGGTACTACCTTCTATCCATTTGCTCAAGTGAGAAATCTGAGGGTCTTCCTTCATTCCTCCATATTCTTCAATCCCCATTCGTTCAATCAAGAAAAGCTCTCTACCTCCGAAACTATGTGCGATGGTTAGTTTTATGTGTTAACTTGGACAGGCTATGGAGCCTAGTTGTTTAATGAAACGCTAGTCTACATGTCACTGTGAAGGTATTTTATAGCTGTGGTTAACATCTACAATTAGTTGACTTTAAGTAAGGGACATTACCCTCAATAATCTGGGTAGGCCTTATCTAATTAGTTGAAAGAACTTAAGAGCAAAACTGGTTTTCCTGAAGAGGAAATTCTACCTCAAGATGGCAGCATCAGTTCCGGCCTGAGTTTTCACCCTTCCAGCCTGCCCTATGAATTTTGAACTTGTCAGCCCCCACAATTGCATAAGCCAATTCCTTAAAATAAAACTATGTCTATTTTATATATCCTGCTGGTTTCATTTCTCTGGAGAACCCTGGCTGATATATGATGTCTCTCTTCCACCCACTTCTCTCTATTTCCACTGCCTCCCACCTCATTATCTATGGACTCCTGAAATAGTATCTTAACTCGTCTCTTCCCTGTAGTCTCGCCCACTCCAATCCGTTCACCACACTGTGACCACTGTGTACTTGGAAAGACATAAATCTGATCGTGTCACTCTCCTGCTTAATACTTTTCAACAGCCGATGATTGCCCTGACAACCCAAATTCCTTTCCCTGGTTCATGGTTCCTGAGAGCACACCTGCTCAGCACCTTGCTTACTACCCCAGGCTCAGCTCTTGCACCTCTCCCTCGTTCATACGATCTGCCCATACCCAACTTTTGCAGACTCAGGACGCTCTCTTCTGCCTTTGTACATGCTTTCCCCTCCTTTCCCCTAACTAACTCCTCTCCTCCTCCCTCAGCCCTCAGCTTAATTATCACTTCTTCAGGAGACCTTCCCTGATCCCCAGACAGGTTAGATCCCCTTCCTGTAATTTCCTATAAGGTTAAGTTACAACATCATTAGTCCTGGGGTGCTTGAACATGAAGAATAGAATTCACAGTTAATTCAGAGAGAGATAGAAAGATCTGCTCCATGTTTACCACCTCCTCCATCACCGCTTGGGAGCTTTTGCAAGAGAGGATGGTTGAAGCGGCCATCCATCTTCCTGGTGGCTTTTCTTTGTTTATATTGAGTTGGATTTCCTCTGTGAAACAAACACTCTTCCAAACTTCGTATTCAATTTTATTGCTCCATCAACAAGGTGGGAGAGTGAAGAATGCCTGTTTTCTCCTATCTGTAATTGGCATGGGACTCCAAAGTGTCTAGAAAAGTCCTTGATTCTTCAGGGTTTATGAGGGTGGCTAAAGACAATAAAATGTTCAAGTCTTGGTACCTTAAAACATCCAAGGTTTATGGCTTGCTCACACTACATGGTCAACACAGGTTGGCAGGGGCACTCTGCGAATCATCATCATTGAGACCTGGGCTGAATGAAGTGCCCTGTCTCATGATACTGCCATCTCAACTGGAGCTTCAAAATTGCTGTGTCAGGGGAAGAAAGTGTGGAGAATCACACCACCCTGGCTCTTCAATGCTTCGGCCCAGAAACGACATGTATCCTTTTTGCTTGCATCTCATTGGCCAAAGGAAGTTACAGGGTCATGCTTCACTCAAGGGAGCATGTGCCGGAAGGCAAGGAGAACCAGGAAATTTGGCGAGCCCTAAAATGTCTAATACCAGCATTATTACTAACAGCTACCCTTTATTAAGGATGAGCCATGTGCTGGGCACTGTGCTAAGCACATTATATCAATCCTCTTAACAAGCCTGAGGTAAGTGTTAATACCTCCATTTTTATGGGAAACTGAAGTTCAGAGACATTGTGCGACTTGCTTGAGGCTATAGGTGATATTTAAGCTGGGATCTGAATCTGTGTCAACTGACTGGCAGTCAATGCTGCCCCTCTCCCCTCACATACCTGGCAGGTGAGTTTGGCCCTTCTGCCAACCACTATTGCATTGCCTACACTATACTATAGTACTCAATCCCCCCTCCAGAACTCTGTGCTTTTGCACCTATGATGTCCTTGGCCTGGCAAAAATGGGAAAAGTGCATTTTTGGCAAACTCCTGTTCACTTCTTGTTATCCAATTTGAACCATAAGCCCTCCATGAAACTTCTCCTGACTTCCTCTTGCAGAATTCATTGCCCCAGCCTTTGTTGCACTCAGCTCAAATCCCTAGCAGGGCATTCATCACTTGATTTTATTATTATCTGTTAATTTCTTATTTATTTGATTAGACTGTGGCTCCTTGAACAAGGGAGCCACGTCCCATTTCTCTCTCTATTCACAGGACAGAGGCAGAATAGCTTAAATACAGCCGACACTGATTACACATACATGCCAGACACAGGTCTAAGTGCTTTATATATGCTTGCTAATTTCACTCTCACACCATTTCTATGAGGTAGGTGCTATTATTATTTTTTTCTTGAGGAAGATTAGCCCTGAGCTAACATCTGCTGCCAATCCTCCTTTTTTTTTTTTTTTTTTTTTGCTGAGGAAGACTGGCCCTGAGCTAACATCCGTGCCCATCTTCCTCTACCTTATATGTGGGACATCTACCACAGCATGGCTTGCCATGTGGTGCCATGTCTGCACCCGGGATCCAAACTGGCGAACCTGCGGCTGTCGAAGCAGAACGTGCGCACCTAACCGCTGCACCACTGGGCTGGCCCATAGGTGCTATTATTAACATCATCTATTTTACTGATGAGGAAATTTAATCTACAGAATGTTTAAATAACTTGCCCAAAGTCTCATAGGTATTAAATAGCTGTGCTTGGATTAAAACACAGTCAGTCTAACCCCAGGGCCTAAGCGTGCTTAGCCACTATGCTACTGCTCAAAACTTCCAGCTCATATCTCAGCCCTTCCCTCCTAAATACTTTGTGCATTTCCTGAAAACAAGAACATTCTCATACATAATCAGAGTACAATGATCAAAACTGGGAAATTAGCATTGTCCTATTATGTAATCTACAGACTTATTCATAGCAAATTCTCCCAGTAACGTTCTTTATAACAAAAGACAGCAATACTTTTTGCTTCAAGACCCGATCTGGGATAACATGTTGCATTTTACTGTCATGTCTTTTTAGTATTCTTTGATCGGAAACAGTTTCTCAGCACACTCCACGTGCCACTTAAGGACAGGGACATGTTCTGAGAAATGCATTCTTAGGCGATTTCGCCATTGTGCAAACATCATAGAGTGTACTTACAGAAACCTAGATGTTATAGCCTACTACACACCTAGGCCATATGGTACTAATCTTATGGGACCACCTTTGCATATGTGGTCCATCATTGACTGAAGCATTGTTATGCAGCGCATGAGTATTTCTTTTTCTTTTATGACCTTGATAATTGTGAAAAGTACAAGCCATTTATTTTGTAAAATGTCCCTCAGTTTGAGCTTGTCTGATGATTAGATTCAGCTTATTAATTTTTTTAGCAGGAACAGTACAGAAGTGTGTTGTGTCTTTCTCAGTGCATCATATGAAGAGGCATGTAATATCTATTTGTCCCTGTAATTAGCTTTTATTTTATGCTCATTTTTCTTTCTCCTAGTGTCTTTTTCTTCTGCATCTCCAGCATCAAATACACTGCCCGACTCATGATACGTGTTTAATACACATTAGTTGAAGGAATAAATCTCTGTTCCTCTAAAAGAAAACTATTACTCAAGCCAAACCCCGTGAATCATAACCCTAATTTCTTCCCTCTCCTATTCCCCACAAAGAATAATCACCAAGTCCCACTGATTCCACCTCCTAAATATCATAGCAATCCCCCCCTTCTCCATTCTCACTGCCATTGCATTGGCTCATTATTCCAACAACCTGGCCGCCCTGCCACTAGTCTTGCCCCCTTCAATGTATTTTTGCAAGGTGAGCAAAAGAAAACACCACTATGTCATGTAGAATGGGCACAAGAATAGGTCTAATTGGGTTAACTTTCAAGTCTAAGCATTAATAAGAAGAGGCACATGGTCTTCTGTTCTGTTGATATCCCACAGGGAGACCTGCTTTCCCATTGGCGCCAGAAATTCATTGGATTTTTCAGTTGGGTTTCTGGAGTTGATGACAATGACAAAGAAGACATTGGAAAATGAGAAGGGTTCTAAATAAGAGTACAAAGTTCACCATGAAAACCAGAGTTCTCTCAAACCTTTAGTCACGGACTCCAGGGCAAGCCATGAGAAAAAGACCCCAAGGCTTAGATTGGGGATGGGGGGGTGTTAGAGCCAAGTGGCTAGCTCCTATAGTTGCTTTTGGATAGCTCCACTTGCAGTTAGGTATTCAGCCAGAAGCAGCAAGAGCTGTTGGCCACAGTGCACACCGCCTAGTCAGTAAATAACCCAAAGCTATGCAGATATCCAACACAATCAGAGGTAGGGAGTCAAGAATATCTTTGGTAGTGAAACTCCCAGCTATCTCATTGGTAATCACCCTAGGTGAACCTTAGAAACACCTCTTGACGGGGGCAATCTTGTGTAAACTGGTAACAAACTGTGTCCTAATGCCCTCAGGGAGATTCTGCTGATGGCACCAGAGACTGCAGATATATAGCCTGTGCCCACTGGAACTTTGATTACCAAAGAGTTGTGTGGCTACTTTCAGGAAGTGGGCAACCCTGTGTCCAAGGGGGAGGCAGAGGAGACAAAAAAGGCTGTCTTACCACACAGAAAAACTAGTTCTGGAAGTGAGTGGGGAGCGCACAATTGCTGCTTCGAGTTGGGTCCAGGACATCACAAGGGATCCATTTAGCATGATCACAAGGGATGGATACATGAGTATAGAAGGTCAAGGCAAACAGTGGCTGAGGCTCCTGCCTGGCAGAAGTGATACCTGAGGCATTGTTTGATAGTGGAATGCTGATAAGATCCCTCATAGCCAAATCAAGTTGAGGGTGACATATCTAGCTTTGTGATAGTTGGTGCTCTGGTCACTATCTGTCCATGGTACAGTCTGTCCATATCTGGACTAGGAAAACAGAGAAGTTATTTGCCCCTTGATCCTCTACTTGCTTCCCAGGGTTGGATTTGTCCATGCCCAACCAGTTGGGGTCCATGAGCACACTTCAGGAATGAACTGGACCTTATTGTGTATCTTGGAATGAAAAGCTCCACAGAGACCCAAGGCTAACAATTCCTTTACCAAAGACAATCTCGTGAGATTGAGGAAGATGGCTACAGTGCAAAGGTGACATTGCATGAACATAGGAACCACAGGAGTGTTCCCAACTTGCAGAGGAGGTGTGTGGCAAACCCAGTGTCAGAGCTGTCTGCCCAGTGGGAAAAGACACCAGATGTCATTTCGAATTTGTGTTCATCCATATTTCTGTGATCCATGCAGTAAAACTTTCCAGCAACTCACCATGGTCAGTGCAGGTCCAAAAAAGGAGGAGAATTATTATTATGTAGTGTGGTGGCCACATAAGCGTGCCACTGACAGCCCCAGTTGCTGCCCTTCTGGATCTACCACTGTGTGTGTGCCAATGTCATGTTTCCTGTAGACTACTTGCAGACAATAATTGAGCACAGTAGGGGTACTAATGCAGATCCATTCTTGTAAATACAAGAATTCCTTTAACAGGTGATTTTGGCTCCAGCACTCCCCATGAGCCTGGTTGAAACTTACTTGGAACTGCACTATAGTCTAAGATTCTTTCTACCCAATCCTCCTCCTTCTTTCCTTTTCCCTCATAAATATCAGACATGCATCATGGTCTGAAGTCTCTCTTGAACTTCTCCAGCATGTGGCAAAGTTAGTCCACTAGAGCCTTAAATGTATATGTGCTATCTGATTGGGGGAGATGGACAGCAACCTCATACCTAGAAAGCGTGTCCAAACTATGTAGGGGCAGGGGACCTATGAAGTATATCTGACAGTATGAGCCAGTCCTGTCTTCCATGGTATGACCAAGTTCACCCTGAATTATGTGCTTGTGAAGCTGTCAAAGAGTGCAGGCTCTAGGGGTGTCAGTAGCTTCTTTGTATGTCAAAGGACAGCCTTTTATGGTGGTTTAGTTACTGTGCTGTGTCTGGACATGGATCCAGTAGGTCACTAAGAATATGATGGCTCACAGGCTCAATTGACATTCTCATTGCAGATGCTCTGCTTTTCTCACAATGTGGTCCTTTCTAGGAGACAAATACATATGTGACTTATTGAGCTTATTGGTGAGTTGTATTTGTTTCCATAGGGTATGACTTTAATAGTCTCATCCTGGGTGTCCTAAAGGTCTGACTAAAGAGTGAGGCCATTAGCAGCAGCCCATGAGTCTATGTAAAGGCATATTTCATTCATTGAGGAGCAGAACGCTTTATTACCAAAAGCACCACTTGAAGTTCCACCTATTGTTCAGAGCAGCCAATGCCATGGGTTGTCAGCACTTACCATCATTATAACAGATGGCTTAGTATTCCACTGCACTTGCTTACCAAGTGAAACAGGCTTCCTTGTATAGTACCAAGTCTCAAAATCGAGGCCCACATTGAGCCAACATCTCAGGCAAAGCAGGCAATGGGGCCATCTCGGCACCCACTGGGTGGAGAGCCATCTATTCTTGCAGTTGGCTCGATCCCCAATTCGATGTACAATTTCATTTCATATTTTTTTTGGCTTGCTGCACTTTGTCAATTATTAAGCTATTGTCTCCCAGTTCCAAACCATCCTTCTATACTCTGCTCTTGGAGGCTGGGACTGGGACTCTGCACACCACATTTCTCCTTTGCTAGTGCTGCCTATTAGCTTCCGCCGAGAAGAGGCTCTAGAGGGAGACTGGAAGACAATGGTGCTTCGCTCTGGCAGGAAACAGTCTGCTCCAGTAGCAGTAGCTGAATCCAATTTCCAGACGTCCCCACCCCCATCTCAGAACCAGCATCATCACGTTTCCTCAGACACACCAGCACCAGCCAGTTGACTGGCACCCCTCCTCAGTGGTCTAAGTCCCAGCCCCATGGGGATCTGCCTGTGAGTAACCAAGGTACCGGTACCGACCAATAGTGCCCCTTTCCTAGAGGTCTGGGTTTTAATTCTGTGAGCCCCTCCTTTGAGCTTTTGGGTTCTTATCATCCCAGCCTCATCCGTTCCTTCCTCCAGGCCTCAGGATGGTATATGCTTCCTGCGGCTGTCACCTCTGTGTTACCTTATTGTTCCTGGTTTCCATTTTCAGTCCTTTAATATCTGTTTAACCAACCTCTATATTAAATTCTCTGTTAAAATCACTGGTGTGATTTCTGTTTTCCCGACTGGACCATTACTGATACTCCCATCTGATGGAATTTGGTTCGGTGACAACTCACTGCAGAATAGGAATAGTGGCTCTGAGGGTCACACTGTTCCTTCAGTGAGACGATCTGTCCCCACCAGCACCAATAAGCGTCGTTCAAATGGCATGTACCATTCAGTAGTGGAGAGATGATCCATCCCCAATATTGGCAGAGTCTTGTCACCACTGGTTACAGCTACTTAAAACGCCATGAGATCAGAAAGTTAGTGGGAGGCGGGGCAAGTATTGTTATATTGCGGCATGTTTTTCTTCTGTGGCTTCTTACTGCAAGGGTCCTCAATTGAATTGGGCGACAAGTCCGGTGACTTAGTACAGATTCTTGAACAACATTCCTAGGTGCAGCATGTGCTGCTTCTAATACCCAAGGAGGCCAAACAGGTGATAAGGGCTCCTTTTGAGTAGTTAGTTTTTCCTTATTAGGCTGTGTATCTCTTTGGGCTGCTGTTCATCTAGCCCCCAAGATATGCACTCCAGTGGCCTGGTTCCGGTCTCTATCCTCACTCAAGGCCCTGCCACCTGTGGACAGCGGTGCTTAGAGAGCGTGCATTATGGTGAGAGCAGTTTCCTACGTGAGGGCCACAATCAAATGTCATCAAAATAATGCAATGGGCTTTCCCAACTCATTACGCATATTGCAGGTATTAAGTATTGCTGGGGAAGTTCAAAATGACTGAGGCAGGACACCTGCTCTGCCAGGTGAAAACAGAACAATTTTATTTCTTCCTAGAGGGATCTGGAGGACACTAGCAATGTCTAGAGCAATTCTGTCTGAGAGTAATATAATGTGAGTCACATATGTAATTTAAAGTTCTCTAGGAGTCATTGTATAAAAAAAGGTAAAAAGAGACAGATCTAACTAATTTTAGTGACATAGTTTAGTTATCCCAATAGATCCAAAATACTAACATTTCAGTATTTAAATATACAAAATTAGTAAGATATTTCCATTCCTTTTTCCAAACTAGGTCTTCAAAATCCATCGCGTATTCTACACCTACAGTAGGTCTCAACAGCCCCATGTGGCTGGTGGCTGAGTAAGTGGACAGCACAGCTCTGGGGCCACATACTGAGTGCCAGCAATGGCGGCAGTCAGTTCAGTCACCTGTTGGTCTATCAGGTGTTTTGAGTGCCACGGTGGCTACTATTAAAGCCACAATGATCTTCAATCAGGGGCCATGGACGCCAGAATGCCAAAGCGCCTCAAAGCAGCTGTGACCTCAATAGGGATGTTCCACTTCAAATTCAGCGTCCTGGGGAAGTCTCCTTTTTTGTGGCTATGTGAATCTGATTTCCCTGAGCACCCAATTGAAGCACCAGGCAGACACATTTGCTCTCTCCCCACTGGTCAGACTAGTCATTCATTCAGTAAAAGGGAATCTGGTGGTAAACCCCAAAGGGTGGTCATTCAGTGTCACTTACCTCATGGGTGTAGCTGCTTCCTCACGTAAGCAGTTCAAGCCCCGAGGGATTCCTGTGACCGCTGCTGGAAGTCCAACTCCGTTAGCGTACTGAAGCCCCTCAGGCTGTACCTCAACTCCCCTCCCCCCCCCCCACCAAGCCTCTGTGTGGTACACTGCACGATGAAAAGTTTCAAATCTGAGGTTAGGTTGCACCTACTGTTGCAGTGGTACTTAGGACCAAGGGCTCTTTTCTCCCAACTTCTTTTTCCTTAGGGTTCACACGGCTGGCGGACTTGTAAGGGAGCGCCAAGGGCTCAAACTGTCTCAATCAGCCATATGAGAAGTTGTTCCAGGGCCTTTGTGGCACATGGCATGGCCATAACTAAGCATTGCAACATGTTCATCAGTGATTTCAGCTCAGCCAGGTTTCCCACTGTCAGCCCTAGGAGGGACATCGTCCATCTCTGGTGTGGCTTAGTTGATCCCCTTTGTAGTTTCCAAAAGGCCAGAGCTGGAATGAAGCGGTGGGTGAAGGCAAACGTACATCACCACGCAAAAGGCAAAGGTTTTAGCGAGGGAAAATTCCCAGCATGGGTCGGCAAGAGGCGGCACAGGGACGCCCATTCTCTCATGCAGAGAGGCACGCAAAACCACCTTGGGGCTGTATTTCAGGGGAAGGGTATTCCTTCTCTGGGAGTCTATCTTCCCACAGGGCAAGCCAACACCAGCCTTGCATACAGAGGATCAAGTCAGGGCTTAAACACCTGCTGTCAGGGGAGCCTTCTGAGAACACGGGCTACCAGCACCTGTGACCTTGCGGGAAGCTGGATTTGGACTGTGGGGGAGAGCAGCTTCCAGGAAGCTGGATTTGGGCCCAGTCCTTCCCTCTAGCTGGTTATCAGGCAACTTGACACGGTCCCTGGAGTCATGGGGCAATCTCGTCTCTTCCTCCACACTCCTGTTTATGATCTTTCAAAGGCTCCCTAAAGTCCAACCTCTAATGTGGCACCATAGGTCCTCCTTGACAGTATCTCCAGTTTCATCTCTCTGCCTTAAATTCTATGGCCTAGCCTAGTGAACTCCCGGAAGTTTCCCGAATGTACTTTCCCATGCCTAGATCAATGACCTCAGTCCCTTTTCTCCTGGCTAGTTCCTCCAACCTGTCCTCCGTCTTAGGTTAAGATTTCACTGCACCTGAGCAGCCCTTTACTGACTCACCACCCGATTTAGACTGTCTCTCCTTTGTGCTGCCACCTCACCCTGAGCATTAGTACTTACCGTACCATATACTGGAACTGCCCATTGCCTCATCCAGCTCGCCCACTTGACACCGAGCTTCTCGAAGGTCTGAAATATTATCTTTATATCCCCAAGAAGCTTTTGAAGTGCCTGCTATATAGTGTACGTTCAGTAATTATTTAATGAGAACCAGAGGAAATCAGGTGAGTGGTTCGTTAGCACTTACTCTGCAGCTTTCTCCATCTAAAACACGACTTATCTTATTCATGCCTACACAACTCTGGAGCTAGGATACCTTAGCAACCATTTACGTAACCGACGAGGAAACCGAAACCTGGAGAGGTGAAATGACTTATCCAGTTATCACAGAGCTATGCCCTAGTCAAGTGTGGAATCTACCTCCTGATTCCCCCTTTTCCATGGCGTAATTCCTTATGTCCCTTCCTATAGTGAAGTATCTATGTTGCACTTGAAACTTTTAATGATGTATATTCCTTCCGCACTAGTACTCTGTTCTTTGATGCAGTATCTTACAGGTTTTGATCTCCAGGAAAACCTGAGAAAGATGCCGTAGTATTTACCAAGGAATAACACCGGAATGTTTTTTCCTCTTAGCATAAGCCATCCAAGTTCTGTACGATACTGAATGATGATAATATACCCCAATTCCCAGGATTCCATGTAACCACGTTCTGTTGACACTTAATCTTCCTTCCAATTTTCAACCTACCCCTGTAATCAAGTGTATGGTATACAGAAATTGGTGGGAAGACCTTTAAGCACTCAATTTTGAAGCTTAGTCTTTTAATTATTTAGCAAGTGCAACCTGCAAAGACTTTTAGTGGTGCTCCCACTAACATAAAACTCCTTAGCATAAAAAAACGGGTTTCTCCCTGTCTCTTCATGGAAAGTTCTGAGAGAGAAATGGAAAGAAAATTTCTAAACAGCCCCCAATAAAATTTTTAAACAGCCCTAAATAAGCACATAGAGGAAAAGATGCTCAAGATTTAAATACTGGTAACCATCAAGCCTTCTGAGCAATCAGGACTAGCACCCGGTAATGGCTATTTCAGAGGAACCGGTTATCGGAGGCATCAGAGGGTCATGAGGGAAAGATGCTATTTATGCCCAGGAAACAAACTGGCTCAATAGGGACCAAATCAGTGTATTGACTCTTAAGACTCTATACTCCTAACCAGCAGGAGCTGTAAGATCATGATCATGAGAGAAATGCCTGGGTGAGCCAAGGTGAGCCTCAAGTTCACTGCTGCCAACAGGCTGTTCATGCGTAGCACTGAAAACTACCGTAAAACCAACCAAGTTACTTGAGGATCATTTCTACCTACCACCTCTAATGGACTGTGCTCAGCTCTTTGGCCTCAGGAAGAGCACAGAACTAGGCAGAATGCGTAGCAGAGAACCAAAAAAGTTACCAACATGAAAAACTAGAAAAGCAGAAAAAGATGGATTTTTCTGAGAAAAACAAAAAACATACCCATCAACATACAGGAGACTTTCCAGCATCACTGGATCATTTTGGATTCTAACACTGGGTAGAACTTGGACACTGTCACCTCTCCATTTCTATCGTTTTTTTCTAGGCTGTGCCAGAGTTCCTTGAAGTGACCACAATAGCCAATTCAGGTGCATTCTACCTACAAACCTGTCATTTATTTTATTACTGAGATACTGACATCAGAAGTGTTTTTTTCTGTAAGTACACAGACACATTTACTATTTTCCAAACAGCAGGGGATGTTCATGTGCGCACAGACAGGAGTATGTGTTTAATACGGTTTAGTGGCATCCTATGTAATTAATGTGTTGAAATCTTTTAACGGGGAACATGGAGAATTTTTTTCAAATATCTAAGGTTTTGCTTTTTTAGGGTACAGAAAAGATTATTTGCAAGGCATATATGCTTTGCATGATAAATAACTTTCCCCCCACATATCATTAATTTTTGTTATATTTAGAAATTTAAGACCAGGAGCAAACATCTGTCAGACTAATTTTTTGCTTTTTCATAAGTGCAACTTTTTAATAAAAATTTACATCTAGATAAACAATCTTCAGACTTTTGAAACTTTAATAAGATTTTAAAAACATCATGACTTTGAACTGAAAAACATACACGTTTAGCACACAAATATTGTAATATGAATCAACTCCAACTCCATTTGAAAACATGGGAATCAAATTACAGTTTTAGAAGTTAGTAATTCACATTTAAGCAAGTTAGCGCCTTGCTGAATTCAGCCTTTGTAAAAAAGAGACTTAGTGCATATTGGAATGGCACAAAGTGCTTTTGTACCATTTTGTTGATTTTTTCACCTTATTAAACAAGATCAAGTTCTTGAAAGTTGGTAGATAACGGCTAACTTCCTACGACATGTGAAATTTCCAATGGTAACAGTTACATTTTGTAACAGAACATTTTCTATAGATTTCTTTTCCTATCTTAAAATTTTAAAAGCAATCATTTGTAAGGATTGCATCAACATCAATTTAGCAGAGGAAGATCAAACTTTATTGAAACTGCTTGCATACAAAATATATTGCACTATAACCAAACAAATGTCAACATAAAATCCAATCTGTTGTCGCTAATATGTACAGAGAATATTGCCCAAGAGCAGTTACATTACAAGGTCATTCTACCTTGGTTAATTATCTACAGTATTTTAAACCAAACAGCTTACAGATGATGTGTGCAAGGTACCAATTTCTGTTTTCAAATACTATACATTCCCAGAATAAATAACTAGAAATCAACATTAATGTTTGGCAATACTTTCAAAAGACTTTTTAATATTCTTGAAATCATGTGCAGTTTGTTGCCATTTTTATACGCTTATTTGTATGCAAGGAAAAGTAACTGTAAAATGAAAATTCAAAGAAACAAACTCACAAGATACATCAGAGGCAGAACTTGGGTTCGTACGGCTCTGTACAGATTCAGTGGTCCCCCTACTCGGAGTTATTTTTTAAGAAAAATATAACATCTCAGAGTGAAGGTCCTTCACATATTTTTCCTCAGTAAATTTCATTCATTAAAAAAAAAAAGACAAAACCAAAACCCAACATGTCAAAAAACAAAAGAAAAAAAAAGTAGTATTTGTTAACCAATCCTAGTCTGCTTTCCAATTCTGCTTATACATTAGACCTTAAATTTATAGTTTATAAAACATTTAACCTGCTTCAAATGTTTCTTAGACAAAGTACCTGTACTTCACAGGATTATTATGCACACGTGGAAATGACCTTCCTATCTCCCCGAAATAAGCCTGAAACTAAAATATGAAAAACTTCACGAAACTTGGGGAGGACAAAATAAAAAAGGCTCTAAGTTAAAATTGGTCATCAGGCCAAAGAGCAGGCATATCCTTCTAACTCGACCAGGAAGGTTTGTTCCTAGCTGAAAACGTTTCAGCCTCTCTCAAATGAAAAGATAGTTATTTCTTCTCCTGTCTATACAGAAACATTACACATCCCTCTCAATAACACTATTTGTCAAACTTCAGTGCAACAAAACAAAAACAAAAACAAGTCCTATTCTTTACTGCCTAACCTGATGTTTATGTAAGGAAAAAATATGGAAAGCATGCATTCCTCTATGAAGTACTAATGTTTGACAGGGTTTGCTACATCTTTAACATTTAGTGTTTCCAACTTATCTTCCCTGAACTCTGCATCCAAATATAATATTCCTACCTGCCAAGATATAAAAAAGGCACAGATCATACAACTTTTTTTTTTTTGCTAATGAAAATGACAAACGTCACATCACACACATCTCAGGGTCCACTAAAATACTGGAAAAGTGGACCAAAACATAAACTGACACAGGACGTGAAATGACACAGTATTTTATAGACTTTTACATGATACTGAAAACAGAAGTCTAACATGATTACCGTAAGTGCTATTTATTCAGAAAAACTGAAATATACCGGTGAGTTATCACCCAGTGCAGGAAAATGGTCCAAATTAACAAAGACATCACTGCTCAGTACTTTAAAAAATAAACCAAACTAAAATCCTTTCCTGAAGTGCTAAGTATACTTAAAAGTAATGTTTCAAAATTTCAAGATCTTTTTGTGCAAATCTGAAAATTGTTGCTTATGGTCAATACCAAAGAAAAAAAAATTTCTTAACAGAATTTGTGTTCATTTCATGCCCTGTGCCATCTTGCCTACTATTTGTCTTTGGCCTAACAAAGTTTTCTAATATGGAATAAGAATTATGGAAATGGTATAGGAAATATAACTTCAGAATTATGCAGTTTAGGGTACTCCATTCACAAGTGGTTGCTGACCATCCACGCTGTCTGGCTTTTCCTTCTTCTGGTTACGATCTTTACCCGTGCGCAGCCGATTACCTTCACTGGAGGTATTCTGTAATGTTTTAGTGTGGACACTCCTTTCATTATTGCAGTCAACTCTGATCTAAAACAAGTTATAGTTGTTATATACACAGACCATATCCTATTGTAATCTGTAATTGGCCTGACAAGAAATTTAAGCCTGAAGTGTAAATTCCACATGTTAAATGGGGAAATGGGGGTGAGAATAGAAAGAGTGCAAGAAATTAAGGTCAGGCAAGATCTTTATTTGGTTTGATTTTAAAACACTCTTCTTCAACTGGAGCACACTGGTCATCTCACTGCGTCCAAAGTTAGACAAAAACTCACAATCCTACCGTGTCTTCTTCTAAGCAGAATAAAACAGTGAGAAACAAATATTTACAATGAATTGCTATTATTCTGATTACAAGATATACATGATTATAATACTAGAATTCAAAAGAATGGGTTATTCTTCAAAGACTGTTAAACCAAAGAGGAGAGACATAATGTCTTCCTATTCCAACCTTACCAGGATAAGAACTCAACCAACTCACTTATTAACTAGCCTTCAGTTGACAGCTTTGTATCTATCATGGGTATGATTAAGTATCTCTATAAAGAGAGCTCCCAATGTCTCCCAGCAGAAAATAAGTGTTAGTTTCTAGTAGCTCGCATTTCAGTAAGGCAAGTCGGATGATCATACAACTTGAACTCTCAAGAATAAGGATGGTAGAGGGAAATCTGAAGAAACTAACGTGTGGAAAGGCTGGAATCCCAGGAAGAGTGTAAAGATGAATGCAATTTATAAAAAATTCTTAAGATTTATACAACATTTTAAGTGCCAACACCGAACACTTAAACACTGCTAACAGAATTCCAGATGCTGTACAAAAGAAAAATAACACTGACCAATGGGCCTAACACAACTACAAATATTGATCTGCTTCAAGTACAAATGCTATGTATATCCCAAAATGGTTCACTGTAATTTCAAAGTGTATTTAAGTGTTGGGTCTGGGTGCGTCTTACAAATGTTTGGTTGTCAAGGGTTCAGTGCTTTGATTCAGATCTATTTTCATACTTACATAGAACACACCACCTTTTTATTTGGTATTCCATTTTAATTATAAATATGTATCTTTTTAACCAATGCGATTAGATTGCCAAGTTCATCAAACATGTCAGTTTAAGTGGGGAATTATAAAACTGGGAGATAAATGCCTCACATCTTTGTAAAGCACATGTATGTAGATTATTTCATCAATCTCTTTATCTAAGTCTAATGTCTTTTCTATGCTGGTCCTTAAGAACCCGCCAGTAGTTAACACCTACTTACAAGTGCTAGGGATTCTAAGGAATATTCTGTCATGAAGTTTCTGCTCTAAAGAAGTATCTCTCACAAATCTTGGATGTTGGTTCCAAACCACTCCATAGCCAAGAAGGAAGCCTGAATACTTGTATTAAGAATTAAAAGTTAAAGAAGAAGAGAACATGGATTCTGGGAATCAGTCACCAGGGTTCCAACATCACTCCACCATATGCTAACTATGTGACTACATAGTCAAAGGACTATGGACAAAAGACTGAATGTTTCTAAGCTTCAGTTTACTCATCTATGAAACAGAACAGTAAAACTACTTACCTTGGGGTTACTGGAGGAGTAAATGACATAACACATACACAAAGTACTTAGCGAAGGTACCTGGACATACTCAGGTGTAATTTTAAAAATGATTTAACAATGGGTTCAGCACAGGTGATGACCAATTGAGAACAGAGGCTGGCTGTAAACAAGCAGCTGACTGACTCAGCATGTACTAGCTGAGTTTCATCAGTCCTGCCTATCACGATTACTACCCATGAGATAGACACCTTCTTTTCCTTACTTTCCACTCAAAGAGGACACCCCATCCCTGCAACTCAGGGGAGGAGGGCCCCACAGGGCCTACTCAGATCATTCTCACAGTACATTCCAGAATGTTCTCTTTCTTGGGGAATCGGGGGCAACCACCAATGTGGTACCAAAGTCATAATGTGACTGTCGAAGTCTTCACATATACTCAGACTGCATATTCTCTATAGAAATCTTCCTTGTATACTTGTTACAAAGGACTAAGATTGCCCACAATTGTAACGTTGAAAGGAACATATTTCACATATACCAAATTCAGAACCTTTGAACATGTTTTAAAATAAAGTAAAATAAACTCATAAATCTCAAAGTACCGTAATTCAAACAACTGAGATAAAAAGAGGCACAGAGGTTTACCTGGAGGGATCCATCTGCTGTTCTTCCTTTAGCCTCTCTTGGATTACGTGGACGGTTATCTGTTCGGGAGTGATCATCATTCCCTACAAGGACATTTTCACAAAGTTCAACAGTCACTGATTCTGACAGGCTTAGTGGAAGTTCTTTATTCCCACATCCTCAATCTATTTAGACCAACCACAGAATCTAATATATAATCAACAACCTAGTGATTCCAGTTACATAATGGTTAATAATCTAGCATGCTACAAGAAGGCATTACAATTCTGCATCAACTGTGTTACAGATCAACCTGAGCTAATGATCAGATGTCATGGTTAGAATCCCCAAAGCAGCTGAACTGGTTATCAGTGTTCATTCATATCTTCTACATGAACCATAAGGAAGGGTGTCTAATATCCTGTTAACCACTGTACGAATGAAAGGCTGAGCCTTTCCCACGGTGACCAGTTTAAAACAGAAGAAACAGGGTCTTGGTAATACAGCACTGAATCACCAAGATTTTTCACAGAACTTCAGACAGTTGTTACAACTCACCTTTATTCCTGAATAAATGAAAACCTCTGTACCTTTGAAGCCGCCTCCACGTCCTCTTCCTCCCTGGCCTCTTCCTCCCCCGCCACGCCGTCGTCCGTCTCCTCTGCGCAGGAAGTTCTCCCTCTCTTCCTCTGTTGGAGCTAATGACCAATCACTGAGTTCATCTCTGTGGTCAGATTCTGTTTCAGAAGCATTTGATGCTTCAGAATTAGTTCCTATCGAGAGTTAAAAGTTATATACCATTGTCCGACTTAAAAAAAAAGTTAGGTTAACAGAAGCTTCCAGAGACGTTTCAGGGGTAATCCAATACTCTTCCCAATTTATAAGCCCACCGAAAAGTATTATTACTTTCCATTTTGTAAAACAAATTATCTTAAATTCAAAATAAAGGGTTTCAGAATATTTGAGGTAATTTTGGTTTTAAACATTTTTGGTTATCATTAAAACAACACAAGGTATTTCAGCAGCCATCTAAGTTCTACCCTGAGTGCGCCACGTCACTAAACAGCTGTGCTCCTTTACACATCTGCGCCCTCTGAGGGAAAGCTGTCTACAACAGTTACATACTGTTCCTTGATAAGCAAAACCTCTATAAAGAGAGTTCCTTTTAACAAGGCTTGGCCCAGGGACAGAGGGGATTGCACACATTTTGGTCACCTCTGAGAGGGTGGCAAAGAAGGCCACCATGGCAACTGTCTCAGGGCAGGATCTCTTGTGGGATGAGGGACTGGACCCAGCTGAAGGGGTATGTGCGTGCCTGATGCTTGCTCCATAACCTTCCCTCCCACTCCTGTTGGAATAACTGATCATTAATACAGGAATTATTATAAGAAACTCGTTATGCCTGAGGGGGTGGGTTAATGACAAAGGGGATGGGAGTGGGGAAAAAAAAAGAGTTCCATGGTGAGGTGGGACTTCACCAGCAAAAAGAACAGACTGTTGGGAGGGGTGAGGGGTGAGGTTCAAGGTTGGCCTTAGGAGTAGGTGTGTCTCTCCCCCACTCCAGAACATCAACTCTACTACCTCTCTCTTCCTCTGTTGGAGCTAATGACCAATTATAGCTTCACCATTATAGCTTCATTCCTGTGGATCTTGAAGGCTTTTCCATCTTTAAAGAGTTCCTTTTTGAAATGCAAATATTTGTGAGATGGATTATACCTTATACCATCATTAGCAAGTTACATAGTAGATACACAGTTGAGCAAGAAAGACAGTGGGTACTGGCAGGTGGGGATAGCGTTCAGTGAAAGGTAGTGGGAGAGAAGAAAGCAGCACTGACAGAACAGCTGGGAAGGCAAAGAGAAACTTCGCCTACTTCTTGACTGTGCCTAGGGCTGACTTTGGCCATGCCACTCAAAATCACCTTATGAGCCACAGAATGCAGACCCCTGATTTACACAGTCCATCCAGCAAGTATGACCAGCACATGTCTGACAAAAAATGAGCCATAGTACACAAATAAAAAGGTTCTGGCTATACAGTAGGAAAATCAGGAAAGGCCTTAAGAAAGTCATCAACACACAAAGGCTTAAGCAGATTTACCCCCAGCCAGAATGTGGACAGAACTCACACCTGCCCTGTGAACTCTATGTGTTATGATTAGGTTTTTACTCTATATGTCTCTTGCAACACAATTTGACCCACTGTGAATTGGAAACCATGTAGTGAGAAATTGTTATAATGGGGTTCTAATGAATATTAGAGATTAGCAGCTATTAAGTCTAGGAACAGATAAAGTTACTGAGTAAAATGCTTAGTTTGTACCTGAAGTATATCCAGGACCGCGTCTGCCGTGCCCCCTATTTCTGTAAGGTCTACTACCTCGACCCATTCCTTGACCATCATCAGTCACATAGCCTTTTTCCTTATCTGTACGATTTGGTGGTGGTCTAGAACTAGCTCCAATCTGTCGCAACTGCTCATCAATTTGTAATCTCTCCAAACGCAACTGGTCTACTTCCTATTTAAAATATACAAGATAACAGTAAAAATAATTTGACATTTTACTTAATAATACCTTTCTCCTTTTCATCAGATAAAAAGTATACTGGAAATATTTCAATTTCAGTTCTAAATTTACAGTAAACACTGTTACACAGAATCATCAGGAAATTGAATGGTCTCCTTAAAAAGAAAATTACTATAGATAACAGATTATTGATGTCCAGAATTAGAGATATAACAAAAATACTCAGCATTAAAATGATACTGAATAGAATTTAAAGTTGTTTGACCTGGTACTATTATCCAATAGAATCTGCTAAGGCACAGACATACTCATTTTGGGACTTCTTGATGATAGGATATTGAATAAAACAACTCTAAAATGTATGAATACAGATAAACGACATTTAAGGTTTACCAGCTGACCTTAAAAATCACACAGTGTAAATAATCTTAACTGAAACAGATTTGCCAGTTAGTATCTTAATTTACAAAGCATTGAGTTTGGGCCATCTTCTGTTTTCAAAGAACATACATATACTACAGCAGGTCTTTGGATATGATTATACAATGAAGGAACAACTATTTTTAACAAACTGAAAATGCTCATATTCTTTATATGGCAGGGGACTATTTAATAGCTGACCAAAAAAGTTAGGTCCTCCATCACGCCTTGAAAACCTCTTACAGACTACAACTCTGCTAGAACAAGTATGACAAACAGTATAAATTCAGTTGATCAAAAATACACCTGGGGTCCACTGAGAGACCCTTACACACAGTGCTTCCAATATGTTGGGTTCTGTCAAATCCAGATGAAGCCTCAATTCTAACCCTTGTCCTTGCAAAGGACCCACAGACATCTCATTTACTGGCTAGAGGGAAGTGGATCCATAACTACAGTAGTACTGGGTGTCTCAGTCAAGCAGAGGCCATCATAGGGACTGTCTACATGAACAGTCATGGAGAAGTCCCTGCAAAGCTAAGTTCCTAAAATCTTGGTCGTGGCAGCTTCTGGAAGAGAAAGGGCAGGTAAGGATCTAGATGAGTTTCATCAGTGCTCTGAGGCAAAATTTCTGTTTTACAAAGGACTTGAGCAAAGGAGAGCCTGTAGCTAAGTGAGTGGATTATGCCAAAAGTACAGTTATAGCTCATGGAACGGGTATGTCTTGCAAAACAGAATGGTAGTCCAGGTTCTCCCTGTGGGGCAAAGCAGTCTCCTTTTGGTGAGAGATGCCAGGCCCAATCAAGGGAAGATCTGGTGATGGAAAGAATGGCAACAGGACAGCTACTGATGACCAAAAAAGATACTCAAATGTGAAGAATAAATCAAAAGGTCTAAGAGAGAACATTAGTCAAAAGAACAAGGGACTGATACAGTGCAATCCTAACTCTCCAGGATGGTCTTCATAATTATCTAAGCAAAAAATATGGAGAAAAACACATACGAAAGATAGCACATAAAACACATTTTAAAAACAAAGACAAATAAGCAAATCAATGGGGTATCCTACCAATGCGAACCTTGCTGGATGAAACCTTCACACTTGCAAAGACTAACTGAGCACCACAAGAATGAATGAAATGCCTAGCTATTGTACTTTTCTTTCTTATTTGTATACAAGTAGAAATTGTTCAATTTTATTTATTTCAGCAAAAAATTAAGATAGCATCATAAATAAATAAAGTTGGACTATTTTTCAAATACTGTTTAGTGCCAGTTACATTATAATCTTGATACATATGTATATAAAGAAGAAATTATAAAAGTGACAAGGATAAGATTCCATTTCATTGAACTATAGAACATTTTGGCCAAAGGGAATTTTCAAAAGCATCCAGTCTAGGGAAGTGACTTGCCTAAAGTCACATAGCCAGTTCCTGGCAGAAGAGAGACTAGAAGCAAACTGCTGGATTGCCAATCCAGTGCTATTCCCACTGTACTTTGTAGCCTCCTGGTTCCTGCTTTCCAGCTTGCAATCTAGAGGAGGCATAACCACACAAACACTGGCTAAAATGAGCATTTATAAGAAGACACAAATTGTTTCTATTTTCTACCACAGAGTATAGAGAAAAATATGAAGGGTAAACATTTAAACAGAGGACTTCATGAAACGCTGGGATTTCCTTGACAAATGACAAAAGAGAGACAACAAAGGCAAGTGTTACAGATACAAAATTTGGCCTGGAAAAAACTCACAAAGGCTAGAAAGGATCAACTGGATGACAAGGCTATGTAAAGGATTACCTAAATTGAGTGTAAGGCTTCAGAAGAATACTGGGAAATGAGGGAATTTACTGAGAACTGGAATATTGGTCCTTAAATTTATAATGATGAAAAACTGACTTGAGTTTTCAGAAGGAATATAGTAAGCTAAACAAAGTATTTTCTTTATTATCTTTTATAGGTCTTTCATTGTAACATACAGAATGAATCTTAACTGCTGACAGATTTATTATGGAGTTTTTATATTTTAGTGCAAAAGGATTAGAAGTTAAGGTTCTTCCTATTCTCACCTTTAAATAGTTCAGGTGATAATCCAAAAGAACAGTGGCATTAGCGATGCTGTCCTTTGTTCCCACAAAAACAAATGGTACCATACCCTGAAAAAGAAATGGTAACAATGATTCTATAAAATTAATGAGGGATTAATGCGAAAAAATGCAAATAATGACTAAATCTCTAGCTCAGGGTCTGACAAACAGTAGATACACAAATGTTTGCTGAAAATATAAATCAATACACGAAAACAACAATAGTTGGTATATTTTGTACATTTACTGTGAATAAGGACAGATCAATATAACAACCCCTTAAATGCATCATGTTATGTTTTAAACACTACTATTAAATGTTGGCAAAGTCACAGATTATGTAATTCAAAATTATACAAGCTTTAACATGAGATGTACAAACAAAATTAATACGTTCAAATACTCTAAATCATTTACTACAGGTTTTATCTAGATCAAATTCTTTAAAAAGTAATTCAAAATTAGATACTAGGGTACAAGAGTGACAACTAAAATCAATTTTGCTAACCAAGTCAACAGAATACAAACAAAATACAAACAAAAAGAACTAGGATAAATTAAAATGCATTCAGTAGTCTGACAAGAAAAAAAAAACAGGCACATCCATAAGTATAAAATTTAGCATTTCAATACATTTCAATAATGTATTCTGAAAATTACAAAAGGCTGAATCATAAGAAAAGTTCGATCTTCTCTCTGTGGTACTATTTTATTATATTAAAATACTAAAAATATATACTTCTAGCCCATCACCATAAATGAGGAAAAAACTTTATCTAGTCACAAGTTACAGGGAAGCCTAGGCCAGCTGTACAAACTAATAGCTGGCAATTATGACATCAAAGTTGAGCACAGTTCAATATCTTGCTACTGAAAGAATACACATGTACACATGGTTACTGATATTCACAAGTGACTAAAGAAAAGCGTACAATGGCTTTGAGGTGGAAACACAATTTTCTAGGCAAAGCTTCTAGGTGTGAAAAGCCAAGATGCTGTCCCTTTAGCAAGTATCATTTTATTAAAAAGAGCATTCATCTGATCGGTGTGGCTACTGCTGGGCTGCTTTGTTTGCTTGCATTCAGTACACAGCATCTAAAATGTATCTGTGGCTAGAGTAGGCTTTTTCTTTTTCCTTCCACGTGAACGTGGCTATTGATGGGGAACAAAACTGAACAATTAAGAATACTACTTGCAGACTGACCTTCATCTGGTAGGCAAGGCACTGCTTCCTAGTAACAGTGATCACCTGAAAACCAGCTGCCACTGAAAATCCGTGGGCTTCATAAGGACTTTTTTTTGCATTGCATAATATATGAACTACAGAAATAATCAGGTCTGCGAATCAGATCTCTTCTTCTCAAAACATTTTTGACTGTTGAGTTTTTTCCCCAACTGGCTTTGTTACAAAGCAGTTAACCATATTATTCTCAAAAATATCATATGATGAAATGCTGCACCCTTCCTTCTGGATCATACAGTACAAAATAAGCTTTAAAACCCTATGTCACAGATTCAGTTTGATTGACTTCGGAGTAAATAACTTTAAAACATCTTCTCTTTCAATGTGTCCACTTGCAGTTATATTTCTCTTTATAAAACGGCATTTTTGCTTTTAATCTCTTGTGAGTCATAACATTTTTCCCATAAATAATTCTCACAGGCCAAGCAGGAGGCCCTGGCCTCAAGGAACTCACAACGTGGCTGAAAAGATCAAAACTAATGGCTACGCAGTAAGTGCTACCATAGGGGTGAGCATATTGGAGCATGGAATGGGGAAAGGCTCTTGAGCCAGTCAGGGGGAGGGGATCTGAGGCAAGTACACAAGGAAAGCACAAGGAGTAAGGTCAAAGCAAGGTGGCAAGTTGGAGGAAGCAAGAGCGCTCCAGGCGGAGGAAACACATGCACATGTCTAGAAGCAACAGAGTATAACATGTTCAGAGAACTCTGCTTCAGTACGGCTCAAGCCTCTCTAGAATGAAAGGAAGAGGACTGGTAAGAGATGATAGGTGACGGTGAAAGAAAGGCCTCATAGGCAACAGGAAGGCATCTGAGCTTTCTCCAAGGGCAATGGATCCACATACCCACAAAACACTCCCCCACCATCCCCCAACCCTGATGGTCATGTGTAGTCCTTCTTAACAAGGGGAATAAACATTAAAATATAAAATTCAAATGTACTTTTCAAGGAATGTTCTCCTACCTGCCAAACCTTGAGTTCAGGTTTCTGGGATTCCCCTGCTACAAGTGATGAAACCACTAACAGCTAAAGCAGCATAAGGAACGCAAGTGATGTTGTTAATTGCAACAAGTGACACCGAGAAGCCTGAACGCAGGACTGTCACTGCAGGGCTTCTAACCCACTGCTAAACAGTTAGGTTCGGTCAAATATTGAAAACCAGTTTCTAAAATATGGCTTTACATAGTAACTAATGCATCTAACAGAAGGCATATTTTGGGCTATTACAACCTGCAAAATTTCAAGAGAGACAGCATGAAAAAATGAAAGTCCACCCTTGAAAGAAGACTGTGACCATTAAATGCAACCCTGTAGTTTATGTTTACAGCATAAGTTCTGTCACTGTGAATAAGCTGAAAAGTAGGCAGCACTTTGGTTTGTAATATCTCATAAGCTGGCAATCAGATTTGAAAAAAACACAACATGAGTAGCCTATAAGCCTAACCAGAGAGAACACCCGAAACACCAATTGTGACATCTGGGTTGAAGAAATTACTTTTAGCATAATTCAAAGTGACAAATATTTCTTACCCTCTGCACTTTTGTACTGTTAGGCTGAGAAAAATGAGTGCTGTTTTCCTTTATATCTATATGTTTTTTTTCTTCCGAGGGAGTAGGTCCAACTCTTGAGTTACTGGAAGGTAGGGAATTTGGTGGCATAATTTCCTTGGTAAAAAAAACACAAGAGAAAAACAGACCAACTTTTAAGACTTTATTTAGCTTATTATAACGTTTTGGTAAACAAAATTACAGAATGCAAAAATTACGCAGTAAAATCTCCAAAGTATTTAAGTTCAGCAAAAAGAATCTTTCCCAAAAGGAGGTTGGTTAGACAATATGTGAAAATTATGGCAATTTGGGGGGATTTTATTTTAAACCCTACCATTCTACAGAAGAGCAGGTCCTTACCTCCCCAACTCCATACAAATACTTTAAAAGTTGCTACCACACTCATGAATATAAAAGTGAGCATTATAAAATTTAAAGATTGGGAAGAGATGTTATGCCCAGATAAAAATTTACAACACACAAAATAAACACACATACACTTAAACTAAAAAAGCCAAAGGATGAAAGCCAGACAACCTAACCAGTAACCCAATTTTTGCTGTGTCAGCAACATTAAGTAATATTTGAAAAGTGCTTTACACTTTTCTATATTTATGACTCCCCATTTTAAAGACTGAGAACAAGCGTTAAAGGAGTTAAAAAGTGACTAATCCAAAGTCACAGCACTGGAGACTAGACAGAGGCCATTATCTACAACTATACCGTTAACTGGCATGCCTCCTAATCAGAATTTTTACATTCACATTATGTGTGTATTACAGAGGCCTATAAATTAATGTCAAATAAAACAATAAAAAATGTTTACTTTTATTAGACAAACTAGAAACAAATACACCAGAACATACCTCTTCTTGTGGAACATTTTTCTCATTTTCGGCCTCAATTCTCACCCTCACAACTCCTGACTTGTCCACAATCTCCTGAATCAGTTTTCCATTTTTGCCTATTACCTTGCCTAAGTTAAGAAATGAATAATTCATGTTTGGTTTTAAAAACACATGCCCCAAACCGGTAAGCACACCCCACTGTAAACTATCACCTTATTTTACATATATATGCACACACATAATTATAAAATCTCAACACCAAAACAGAGACTCTTTTCAAAAAGACAAACTGGCTTTCCGAGTTAGTAGGTGGTCATCTGTAATCTCTTTTGGTCAGGTATTAGAGTGGATGAATACTCAACTGATTGGGTAATTTTGAATTTTTAAGGCAGTTCAAAGACAGGCTCTTATTTTGCACAAAAGGGTATACTTTGAACTTGCTGGTACAGTGGTGCGTATCACTCTTTCGGCAAAATTCTATGAAAAGAATTAAGGAAAAGGAAAGACAACAGAAAATACACTTGCTTATTTATTCGACAACTTCAATTCTACCTGTACCTGATTTAAATCTGCTTCTTTGCCCACAGTAAATATTTCTAGAATTTTATGTGGCACATTTATAAAAGATATTCTAAGTTTAAGAGTGGCCTAAACAGCCATACACCCATCTAAAAGATGTGTACATTCTTCAGGCCAGTGTGTTAGCAATATTGCTCCTGTGCACTACCCACAAATTCTATCAGTATATCAAAGGGGGAAGGATTAGCTACAGAGTGAAAGATTAAGAAATCACATTTTAAGATAACTCAAAACCACAACAAAAAAGCTTAAAACCAGTTCAAGGTTAAGTATTATTCAATAACATCCGTTAAAACGCCAAAGACTTCAAATACCAGTAATGAATAGGCAGTCGATTCTTTCCCTCATTTTATAAAATTCAATCACATACTTAACTGGGAAATGACTGCTGTCACAGCCACCATCACCCATTAGTGTAAAGCATCACATTACAAATGTAAGAACTACCGATTCTAGAAATCTACATGTGAATTACATCTGATTCCAAAGGCTCTCCCAAGGTACCCAAAAGCACCTTTGCACTGGCCACATGCATCATGTACTTGCCACATCATCATCAACTCATCTAAGGCAGGAATGGGGAAAAAACTGGAAGCCAAACCTAGATAAGAACCCAGGGAAAGCCTTCTTACAACAGGATCTGGTGGTTCTTCTCATCAGCATAGCCTTGGTACTCTTGCTGTGTGCGGCAGCCTCACTCACCCCCATAACCTCTTTCGACTGGTCAGTGGTCAGGGAACAGAACTGACACCACTAAATCAGGACTCCTGATCTAGGTCCTTTCGTCAATTAGTTCTGCTCTTCTCTTCAAATGAAAAGGGGCTGGGGGAGGAGAGAAGTTACATGGAGTCTTCCCACAACTTATTTTTTATCTCTAACACTTATATTTTCATGAATTAATGCTGATTTTAAAAAAGGTCTCAACGAATCAGCAAAAAGAAAAATGAGATTTTGGCACACGTTTAACTTATGTTTAACACGTTTAACTTAACTATCCTAAGTAGTGTGTGTTAACTATAGATGATTGAATAATTAAACCAACTCAATACCAAAGTGGGTGAAAAACAAGCAAATTTTTAGATAAGAAAAATAAATCAGTGTACATACTTGTGAACGTGAATCTCTCACAAAGAGATCTTGTGAAAAATAACGAGATCATAAAACATATTTTGGGACTCAAACTCACATAATACTGATTAGACATCTCCCTAAAGATCTGCCTTGCCAAACCATCTTACACAAAAACACTTTCCCGGGCCAGCCCGGTGGCGCAGCGGTTAAGTGTGCCTGTTCCACTTTGGCGGCCCCGGGTTAGCCGGTTCAGATCCCGAGCGCGGACGTGGCAGCACTCGGCAAGCCATGCTGTGGTAGGCGTCCCACATAGAAAGTAGAGGAAGATGGGCACAGATGTTAGCTCAGGGCCAGTCTTCCTCAAAAAACAAACAAACAAAAAACACTTTCCGAAAACTCCCAACATTCCCATTGTTAGAGCAGACAATCTCTAAAACAGAACTGTTTTACTTTAATAACTAGAAACAAAACAAAAATCAGGCTGATTGTACTTCAGCAGGCTTTCTGGTGAAAGGTCACTTCTGGGACCCTCTTGTCTCTAGGCAGGTTCACAGGCAGAATCTACTTTTCATAGCAAATAACCCAATTCTACATTACACAGCTATTTCCAAATGCCAACTGACATCTGACTATAACGTCCCTCAACTGAATTGGATGAAATTGTTTTGAAGAAGGGGAAGGAGGGAGAACTAAAATTTACCGAGTCCCCTCCTATGTCCAGAGCTTGGGTAATATCTGTATCTATCTGTATCTTTCTATTTAATTATCACGACAACCCTGTGAGGTGAACACTATCATCACATTTGTTTCAGGGTTGAGGAAAGTAAGACTAAGGAGAGCTAAGTGAGTTGCCCAAGGCCGAATACCTATTAGAAAGTGACGTAGGACTGAAATCTAGATCCAGTTCCAACATCCAAGAACTTTCCCCACCATCATGCCATCTCAGGAAGGAACGCCACTGAATCTGACACCTAAGTTTCTATTTGGTAATTTCTGAAAAAAGTGTCTATTGACTATATTTTATAAGAACTTCTAAATTTAAAATAACTTTTCTAACTATAAAATGAATTGCTTGACAAACTGTAAATAAGAGGGAAATAAATATCATTCATAATCCCACTTACCCTGAGGTAATCAGCATAGTGCTGTACATACATTCTCTATACATACAACTGGTATGCAAGTTACCTCAATAACATTAGTAGTGTTCTTTAGTTGTCTGCAGTATACATCAAGTGAATAATTCTACATTATTTCACTACTATTTATACTTTATCTTCAATCAAACTAATTTGCTTTGCGAGAAAAACATTATTCCAAGTATTTCCTAATGGCACAGAAAGATGTTTATAATTCTATGCTGACAAAAAGTACAGCAAAACAGGCTAAGCTGGACTGAAACTACGTGAACAAAATGCACAGAAAGTCCTTATTTTCTCTTTCTTTAAACTTTCCAAAGGGCGTGCATTACTTCTCATAATCAGTCATGACGTCAAGTTGAAAAAAAATAAAACGCATAGGAAGTATGTCCCAATTTCATTTATAAATTAAAAACATATGTAGCGTTCTTGACAAAACCGCACATTCCTTTAATATGTTCTACTAAAGACATCTGTCGCATGTGAGGGTACTGGTGAAGGGTTCCAAGGTATTCGCTGGTGTTCGTGGTGGTGATGGTCGTGAAACAGTACTCAAGTCAAAACGAAGAATTACTGTCGATGTTGCAGAAAGCCCCACAGACATTCAGTGTTACCTCTAGCTTTGGAACTTACTAGATTTAAGTAACTTACATTCAGATGTTCAACTCCAAGATAATTAAGAATGCTATCATTTTATAGATCCATTAGAGAGATCATATACTAATCTACTCCAAATTACAAGGTCCCCAAATGTCATTCATTTAAAAAAATATATATTTAATTTTGAAAAAAATATATTTAATTTTAAGATATATAAAATATACAGTAAAGAGGCTGCGCAAAATTTATCCTTCCAGGCACTAGTAGGTTTGAACTAGCAAAGCAGTATCATTTGCATACCTTCCGAATATGTAATCTTTGCGTATCACATTTACCAAATATTTTCTGTACACCATAGCAACACACCATATTTCAAAGATTAAGCTTCAATTAAATGGTCACTCGAGTGAGTGAAAATGGAATTCTACCAGCATAAATTGTTTACCTAACTTTTGTTTTTGTAGTGGATGTCAACAGCAATTTCTGACTCACCTACTAAGTTCCTTGGAACTTGTATGACATCTTCAGCAAATTCAAGGAAGCTTCTGGCCTTTTTCACTGCATCTTGATCCTAATAAAAAGGGGGAGGAGATTTAAGACAAAAGATGAGCCATCTGAAATACTGGTTTTATTTTAGGAAAAAAAACCTATTTAGTAAAATATTTACCTCTCCATAAATATGAAATGTGCAGGTGTCTTCATCTAGATCGATAGCTGTGACTCCTGGTACTTTT
This sequence comes from Equus przewalskii, assembly GCF_037783145.1. NCBI lineage: Eukaryota > Metazoa > Chordata > Mammalia > Perissodactyla > Equidae > Equus > Equus przewalskii. Next base: position 118,218,667 of record NC_091863.1, on the reverse strand, counting down.
CTAGCTTGCTGAATATTAGCACCATGAGTACCAATCGCTAGACCCATCAGATCTTCTCGTACGATAAATTGTTCATGAAACCTTGAGGCAAGTTGCCTTGAACTCTGAAGAGAAATGCACATCTGATTAAAATTCTTTATCAACTATTAAGACAACTGTATTTAGGTCAGCCATGTAAATTATCTTGACCCTATTTATCAGGGGCCTATCAATTAGTTTCAGTCAGAAACTAACAGGTTTTAGAAAATACCTCCCAAGGCATAAGTACTTATTAGGTTACTGAAAGTCTATGTCATTTGATATATTTTTGTTAACAGGAAAGGGCTTGTTGACAATTTTCCAAGGTAACTTTTGAAAACCTATTTGCAAGGCTGCCTTAACCAATGACATCAACAATGTAACAATTAAGAAGCAGATCAAATGTTCCCAAATAAAAACCAGCTCACTGGGTCTGACAGACTCAATGTTATTTAAGTAAAAGTATTCTTAAATACCATCTTTACAGAAAATTGTATTCAGTTCATTTTTACGGTGTGTATATATATGTTTTTTTCTGGAAACAGTGCTAGTTATATAACTTATCACTAGATACTGTGGTCTAGACATCCCTCTGATGAAGTGATGACATTAAAACGACAGCCTCCCACCACATCCCCCAACCTAAGAAAAGGAATCATAAAAACTGTTGGTACAGTAAGTTAATTGAATGATTACAGAGTGTCAAAGATTTACAACTTATCTTACATATGTGCCTGCAACCTAAAATGAGATCAGAGTCTGTAAGACCTTGTGATCTGGATCCACAAGTATGATCAATTCTTTCAAATATTTGGTAATGACTGAACTAAGTTACACTAACACGCCAAACTTGTGGATAATTGCTCTCTTTAAATAGAATTATCAAAATTTAATGTTTAGTTCTAGCATGCCATTAATGAAAACCAAACATATTAGTGGCTCATGTTGAAAAATGGAAATTTCTTATCTGAATATGTGGATCTCTTTAATATTAGTAGTGAGGAAAGATAGGCATGCACACTAGTTTCTCATTATTCAACATATCTGATAATTTGAATGAATGAGTGTAACTACTGCAAACAATTTTTAAAGTATAATATCCTTTTTGTAGATTAGAGTAACAAAATGTATCAAATATTCCTAGGACTTTTCAAGAAGTCATGTTTTTTGAGTCCTGGTTCATTCACCTGGTTCATTCTTTTCATTGATAATTCACTGATAAATGGTAAGTCAAAGGTATGATAGATCATTTAAGAAGAATGAGATGTTTCAGAAGAGGCATATGAGCATATTTCCATAATACTCACAATGACAGTAAGGAGGCTGTTCTGGCCTAAAAGTTATGGAGAATAGCTAAAGAAACCACAAACTTGTGAACACAAGGACATCAAGGACGAATGAGAGCAAAAACTAATTTAAACAGACCTCTGTGGCCATAAGGAAAACAAAGAGCAAAAGGAGATATCAATGTCTCCTCCCCTGCTAAGAGTTCAGCAATCACACATCAAGTTAGAAGGTGGCAAGTTTCACAGAGTTTTACAAGAATAAAGACTTTACTACCTTCTCTGTTAAAATGCAGTTTGGAACTCTTTTTTTTCTTTACTATTTCAACTGCATGGTGTTTTCCCTCTAATGAAAGGAATAATGATAAGGAACTCTGGAATCTGACAGTAATATACTTGAGTTGGCACATTAAACTAAAATCCATTTAGTTTCTATGGTAATGGATGGAAGTACTAGATAGTTATCAATGAAAATAAATGTATGGTGATGGAAATTATTGGAGGATTAATAAAAGTAGATAAAATGCACCTTAAGAGACGAAATAGTAAGTTAGGGAAATAGCCTCTGGCAGGAATCTGAAGACAGGAGTTTTAAAGAGTGACAACCAATTAGAATGAAGAAGTTCTATACCCTTTTAAACAGAGATAAACATACATAATGAAAGGAATATGATTAGATATTTAAATACTCTCTAGTACTTTAATGATAACATGTTATATGGAAGAAGCATTGCCTCATTTTATTAGCAGCTTTGATGAACTTCTAGAAAAAGTGAGTTGACCAGAAGTTTCTTAATATACATAAACTGCTGCTTAATTCTGAAACCTCAGACAAAAAACTTTAGTATGATTATGCTTTGTATAATTTTTCAAAATACAGAATCTAAGGAATTGCTAAGAAATAGTAAATAAAGGACAAGCTGCCCATACTCAAGTTTTGTAACCGCACACATCATTTCTAGATAGCCGTACAAGCAGCACTAGGGAAAGCCTCATACCTCTAGTTGCTTACTGGCTTCTTCATTTCTCAGTATCAGAGACAGCTTAGTGCGCAGACTCCGAAAGTGCATGTCAATCAGCATGTGTGCTCGCTTTGAGGTGACTTCATTGATGGACTAAAGGATATAAATTCACACCATTATTATCAAAGCAAATGCCCCAAATGAAATACGACAAAATAGACAACTCAAAAACACTCACCAAAATGACAAGCTGATAATTTTCTGGATCATAAATTACAGAAAAGGCACCAACTGCCTTTTTAAAGTCCTTATGTGCCGACTCTTTGGCACACCTAGAAATAAACAGAATATGTATTGTGAAGTTAAGATGAATGATACCAACTACTGGCATAAATATACGCAGAGAGATCTGCACTTAGAAGAATTATGGATTTCTATTAAACTTGATTTATGCAAAATACGCTATATCCATTTAAAACTTTAGTTCCTTTGCTGTCTATCTCTAAAATACTTAGCCCAATCAAGAATTTGAGAGTACAGAGAAAGGAAAAAAAAGTTATGCTCTTGAGGGATTCCTGGTGGTCTTAGATCACATATTTAGCTGAGCTACTCTCCCCTGCAGGCTTTCTGATTTCAGTTACAAGTAAGACAAGTCAGTAATTTTCTTGCATCAACTGTTGAAAACTTTTGGGGATAGCTACAGGTTACCCGATTTTGTTTTGTTGTTTCTTTTCTAAAGAAAAACTGCTGACCAATTTAAGGGAGAGAAGAAGTATATGAATCAGAAGGCACAAAGATGTACACACATACACAATTCTACAATCAAAAAGCAGAATTTCTATGTATTCTGAACTGCAAGTTAATGTTTATCTAAAGTGACATTCCAAATCAACATTATTATATCCCCTGGATGAAATCTTCCAAAAGCAATCTCTTATCTAAAGTCTTTAAGCATTACTCCAGATTAAGGATTATACCACAGAGATGACCTTTTGAAGCTTCTTTAGCTCTTCTTACTACACATTTCTCTGAAAATATTAGTTAAAAGGGAAAAAAATCTGGAGAAATCTTCATTGTCTAGAATTTGATTTGTGACTTATGACAGAAAATCTTATTAATCACTTTCAAAATCTTAAAATTCTATGAACAAAGTTAATTTTAGAAAACAAATGTACATGAGCCACGTATCTAGCCAAGTAAGTTTAAACAAATGCAAGGCTGGCTTGATTATATAACTGGAAAAAGCTAACTATGGTTTTTTTCATTACTTTTGCAACCATTTTTAAGGTCATCGAATTTAAAAATTGATTTATATTATTTTAAAATCATACCCTTTTAAATGAATGGCATATCACCTGTGCGTTCTCAGCGTTTCTCACATACCAACTTACATTTGTCGTAAGTCTTCTGGCACATCCAGTTTGATTTTATGGAAAGTATCTTTTGTGGCAGGTTTGTTGGGATTAACTGATCGTAAACGTTCAATTGTGACAATTTCATTGTACGTGGCATCACATGCTGCATATTCTATCACGTAAAACTGAGAGAAATAAACAAAAGTCATTCCTGGTCACGGTATTTAAAGTAAGAGCAATAAGCTATACCTACTCAGTTATTTTTAAATTCTCTAGAGGAAAAAAAACTGTATTTGATCAACATACGAAACATTCTGAACATGTAGAGAAAATATTTTAATAAAATGACTCAAGTTAGATATTACTTTACAAAAAGAAATCCAGACTGAAATGCAGTACCTGGGTTCAGAAAAGGGAAACAAGTATAAAAAATTTTAAATATGCATTTTCCTACCTCACCCTTTATCATCCTCACTTTAGCTAACCACCAACAGCAAGGCTCTTTTTCATTTGCTCTGGAATAAACCTATACAAAAATTACAACATAGAATATTTCATGATTAACATCATTCAGAAATCCATAGATTATCAGTCATCGAGGAAAATGTCTCAAAATGACCTTAGGTGTCTTCCAAACCCATATGCCATATACCTTAAAGCAGACCACACCCCTATAGCTAGACATAGATACATAAGCAGAAACTACCTGATTACTAGGGAGATTACCTAGAGAAAGCACTTTCTTCCTTCTCTGTTCTACATCAGTAATAATCAGTATTCTGAATGAATACGAATGGCTCAAGAAAAGCTGATTGTTCATAAACCTGGGCATACCTTCCTTGGGTACTTTGTGAGTGATGAAAATCTATCTGAAAATGTACAAGCAAACTTGTTTTTCTTTTACTCTAATAAGCAAATAAATGACTGGAAGTTACTGACCCTGGCCTACCATCTGGGTGCACAGTCACTAAATGGATAAGGCCGCTGACCACTCAGCCCACTAAGGATACCCCCCGGTATTCATGTCTCTGGGGACTAAATGAACAGATCCTTGGTCACTCTCTGGTCTCCTGTGCCCTCTTCACTAAAATGGACAACTCCATGCTGGCAATCCTTTAGACACTACCTTCCTGCTCTCACACTCTGTGGATCAGTTCTTCTAACCGATCTCTCTGGGGACCACTTCAGAGTTCACTTACGATGTGCAGCATGGAAGCTTTTGTGAAGACACCAGCAAAGCAAGGTTAATAGGAAAAGAGACAACACAATGTACATGGAGAGAGATACAGAGACTCAGAAGCAGAAAGAAGATTCAGGGAAGACAAGGGGGATAGGAAGGAGAGGACAGGATAGAGGAGAGAGATACAGAGCCTAAGGCTGACAAGCAACTCAAAGCTCCAACTCCTATCTCCCTTTGACAAGTGAAGTTAATAGTTATACAACACAGTGACTAAATACAACATCATTCAACCTACCTTTCCCTCTTGCCTCCATCACTTCCTCTTAACTTTCCTCTAGCCAGAGAAATAACCTCGGTTAATTGTTATGTAACACAACGAGGTCATCCTGGCAACAGTGTCTCATTGGTCTCTACCTGTCACATGACTAAGTTGGGAAAAATGTCTCCTTTATCCACCACTATTATTAGCATTCCTGATATAGACAGACCAAAAGACCTGGTGTCTAGCCTCCCTTTTACAACGTAAGTTAATAGTTATATACACAGTGACTAAATACAACTTAATTTAACCTACTTTTCCTTCTTGCCAGGTGGCCATCAATCTCCTTCAACTCTGCTCTGGCCAGAGCAAGAACTTCAGTTATGTATTACTGTTAGGCAATACAGTGAGGTCACCCCAACTACAGCATCTCACTGGTCACTACCTGTCATGTGACTCAGTTGTAAAAAAGTCTCCTTTATCCATGCAAACACTATTAAGAGCACCCTGATACAGAGAGACCACATGCCTGGCCCTTGCCTTCAGGAAGCTTGCAGCTCCTAGGGAAGTGGACAGCTAACAGTCCTCAAGTCCAGACAGCGTGTGTTCCCTACTGGGATCCCTCACAACACCAAGCCCGTTCCTTACACCTAGTAGGTACTGAGTGCAGCTCTGGTAAGTGAATAGTATATTCTATTTCTACTTTAAAATTTTAGAGAAAAGAACACAGGCCGGGACATTCAGAGACCTCTCCCGAGCACCCTCTAAAATAGCACTCCTGTCCCTACATCACCTTCTATCCTCTTACATTTTTTCCCTAGGACTTACTCACACCTGCCATAGTATTAGCTATCCTCACTAGAACGTGACTTCAAAGGCAAGGGACTCTCCTGTTTCACTGCACCATCTGTACCTAGCACAGAAAATAAGAATTCAAGAACCTACTACACTTTACCTGTACAAACATCTACCTAGATGCTTCCTTCATACCATAAATACGCATGAAGCTGCAACTACGAACAAGGCATTGTAGAGAAAGAAGAGAAGAAGCTTAAAACGGAGTACGTGAAAGGGGAGGAAAGAGAGGTACCACATAGACCAACTGTAACATAAAGCTGACTCCAAGTGCCTCAAGTCCCAAAACAATTTCGGTGGCTAGAGAAATCACAAACACAGTGTTTTTGTTAATGTGTTACATCTCCATAGCACGTTTTGGTCAAAGACATCAATGGTACACGAGCAGGTGGTTTATAGCATGCCCTGTGAAAAGATGTTTCATCTATATGTGTATATACTAAAACTCGCAGGTGGATTTTTAAAAATATACCAGGAGGATTTACTGCTACTTAAAGAAATTCTAGGATGCTGCTCTAAGGCATGAATTTTTTCATTTGTAAGACTAATTTTCTTAATCCATTTCGCTCAAAATGGGGACAGAGTTGTAAACTAACAATATACTATTCAAAAAATGATTCAGAGATTGAGGGAAAAGAAGTACTAGTGGGCAAAGGAAATAAGTGGAAACTTTCAAAGATGTGCCCCAAGGCAGCCACATTTAAGCAGCATGTATTATTTCAAATCATTATTAAGATGGCTCAGTCAAAAGCACATGTCCATCACAGCTCTAATTCTCAAGGTAGCGTAAACAGTGTTAAAGACCAGGGGTACAAAAGGCACAGGCAAATTAAATGCTCCGACTCCTTCAGTGCTTAACAACTTGATGGCAGGGGAAACTTACCTCAACTTCATCACTTTCATTTATATCTTTATTATAACCTACAGGTGGTGGGAATCTCACATCATGAAATGGAATCTGCCTCTCTGGCTGCCAGCTGCAAATAAGCACAATTATTTAACATACTTTTCAGTTTAATGCAAACAATGACCACAGTGACCACACTGCCATCAATTTTTGGTTAAGTGTGACCCTGCTTCTCTAGTTTAAAGAAGCAAATGCTTTAAAACTGTCAGTGTCTTGCTGAGCGGGGATAACGGCACTATAGAGACATTTCCACAAAGTCTGCATGCAGCACAGCAGCCTCGTAGTCCCATTTGGAATATTTCTCCAAACACAACAGATCAATATTACAATTTCCCAAACAAGTCTTTCTTCCAATAATTTCAACCTCTAAGGATTGTAAACGTAAGGCCACAACAGGAATACCATTTGATGCTTAAATTAAATGTTAGTATCAGTAAGTGTTAGTAATATCATCACCATACTTATACTTGCAAAGGAATTTTAACCACATTCCAGTGACCACAGAAACTGGTCCTAAATGCCCTCTAAATCCAAAGCAAAATAGGGCAGTCAGCAGATTAGCAATTCATAACTCACTTTTCCCCATTTAAATTTTAGATCCCGCGAGGTGGTCAATTCTTGCCATGGATAGCTGGCTGCTGATCAGTATGACGTACCAGTATGCACTGGCCTGGTGGGATCGCCTAAACCACAGAAACCCGATGGAGACAGCCTATAGGAGTTGAGTAAGTTGCCTATGCTTTTTTAAATTTAAAATGATACGGAACGCTTTTGAAAAATACCTAATTATTCTTTTATATCCACAATGATATAAAATATTAAAAGACAAACTTGGCAAAAACACTGGAGGACTCACCTGCTGAAGCAGCCATTTCTGGGTTTCCGCTAAAAGGCTTTCTTAGGAAAATCCTAGTGAGAAAATGGCTTTTTTTTTTTTTAAGAAGATCTATTATATAAGATAGGAGGGTAGGTAATTAAGTCAGAATTTATGGAAATGTGATTAGGGCCTATATAAGACTGAACCCTTTCTCTGAATTATTATACACACTTAAAAACTATGCAACTTAAAAAAATCGTCTTAACTTCAGAAAAGCCTTCTTATACTTACTGAAAATTAGTGACTTTTAATATGTTACAAATTCATTGCTAAATTTGATTTGTAAAGCATAAAATAATACATAATTTTCTTGGTTCCAAAGGAAGGATTATTTTTTAAGTCTTAAGTGTATAGAGATAAAAAAATCAAATTCTTCATTCAAAAATGTGAAACATGGAAGGTAAAAACAAAGCATCTGAAATAATTTGTATTATAGTAATAGGAGTTTCTAAAGAAAAGGTAAATATAGTCTGAAGTTCTATAAAACATCAGCTTTTTTTTTAAAGATTTTATTTTTCCTATTTCTCCCCAAAGCCCCCTGGTACATAGTTGTATGTTTTTCTTAGTTGTGGGTCCTTCTAGTTGTGGCCTGCGGGATGCCACCTCAGCACAGCTTGATGAGCAGTGCCGTGTCCGCGCCCAGGATTCAAACCAGCGAAACCCTGGGCCACTGAAGCGGAGCGTGTGAACTCAACCGCTCGGCCAAGGGGCCAGTCCCGAGCTTTTTTTTAACACAAGCTTTTTTTTTTTTTTTTAACAGAAAAACAAAAAGGAAACACACAAGGAAAGGCAAAGAGACTACTTTGGTAGGGGCCTATCAAATCCTGGTGATGTACTCAAACCCAGTGCTGAACGGCAAACACAAGGGAAAACAGTTGATCTATTTCAGATTCCCAGTATGACAGATAGCTTGAAGAGAAACTTTTACAGAGCTATGGGATATGGAGAGAATTAGGAGGTCCAAAGACAGAATAGTTATAAGTTTACAGTAGAAATCTGATTGAAAACAGAACTGATCTGACAAATCCGTGTATAAAATAGACATTCTTAAATGCATAGAGGAAATGAGTGTTTGATTAATATTTTAGATTAAGGACTACAGAAGAAACTAAGAGTGGCAAATAAAGATAACTCTCCGTTTATGGCAAACTGTGTTTACCTAGTGATGGGAGCAAGCAGATAAGAGTGTAATTACAAGAAAAAAATTCCTCTCCACATTATCAAAGATCCCTCCGTTAGAGGTGTGAAGCTGTTGTCTAGTGTATAACCATGGTTATTTGAAATAGCAAAGAGGCAGACTCTGGAACTTTTGGTTCTATGTATTCAGAGGAAGGTATTCTATTATTCAAACTTGCATTTTGGACTCAGATTAGTAGTCTAGAGCTGGGAATAGGGTTGGATACGCTAAATCCTTTTCTCTCTCTCACCCTAAATGTGTTTCAGGCATCTGAGAATACTACTTTGTCCTGTTGGTAGCTAAAAGACTCTGCTGACAGTCTCATTACAGTATGTCTGGGTCAGATACTATATTTTAACAGATTTATTAAGATACAATTCACATACCATATAATCCATCCACTTAAGTGTATGTACAATTCAATGGTTTTAAGTATATTCACAGATATGTGCATCCATTACCAGTCAACTTTAGAACATTTTCAACACTCAAAACGAAATCTCATACTCTTTAGCTATGGCTCCCCATTCCGAAGCAATCACTAACCTATTTCTTCTCTCTACAGACCGGAAATATGCTTCTGATATACTATTAATTCTCGTGGTGCATAAAAGCCAATACACTATAATTGTTGACCATTCTTCAGAGTTCAGTAAAATCCTAAGATCATGACCATATCTACACTTTGGCTAAGGAGTTTACACATACTTTAGAATCTTGAAAAGCTACTCTGAAAAATGCCTTTATTAGCATTCAGAAAATTCAGTCAAGAGACTTGTCCCTCCAATAAAATGTTAACATCTATACTACTGATGCCTTCATATAGCTCATGTTCATGGGCCTGTATTTTTATTTACTCATCTAGCAGAAGAAAGCAGAAAAGATCAGTTACCACTATTATTGATTATAAATATATGAACCAGATAAAAAATAAGTCAACAGGTAAACATGATTATTTCCAGTAAAATACACTAGACAACCAAAACCATCGATTTCAGACTTAACATTACAAAACTCACATCGTTTTTACCAATAAATATGAAATCCATTCATTTTCGTCTTTTAAAAATTACAAATATTCCTATTAAAACTCTCTTACTAATACAGAAGAATTTGGTTTGCTTTCTTTACATCCAAGGGGACTGAGATGTAAGCATCAAGACTATACAAAAGGGATCTCTAAGGTCATTAGCAGAAACAGTCATTCCATTGGTTTAATATTGAGTTGTTCAGGAACTTCCTGGTCAGTAACACGAAGATCCATTCCTGAAAAAACACTCAAACTAGGCTTGAATTTTTAAAATGAGGAGTAACTAGAATAATTAGCATAAAATAATAAAGAACCTGAACATTAAAATTATACATAGACACTTACTTGTTTTCAAATGCAACTGTTATTGAATCTTCATGAACATCCTTTACAAACGCCTGTAAGAAAAACACCACAGTTAAATTAACTTCTAATCTTCAAAATCATTTTTGTTTTTAGTCACATTTTACAAACATACCAAAACATTTTAAGAATAAAATGGAGTCTTAAACGAAAGCTTGTCAGTTTGTGAGGATCACGCACTCATGAACCACATCTGTATTTAGCCACCTACTATGTGCTAGGCCCTAGGAATACGGATTAGTTAAAACAAAACATGAAAAAATTGCTCCAGAATTCAGCATCGAAGGGGGCGGGGCGAGAGTGGAGGGGGGCGAGAGACAGAGATAGAGACAAGTCAATTGAAAATTACAATGCACGTGGTGAGTGCAAAGCTGGAGGTATACTTTACGCTAGAATTACTGGAAACTAAGAAACTTGTTCCAGAGACATATGCCAGCCACTATAGATCTGTTGTAACCTATCTTTTTTCTCCTTAATAAAATTTTAGGAAAACACAATAGTAAATGACTAAATATAATCTCAAATCTATGTATCCAAAAGTACACTTAATTTTCCTTAACAACAATATACTGCTAATACTACTAAAAAGTCCAATTACCAGAGTTTAATTAAATTCTCAATCTCATGAGCACTTGGAGAAAAAAATAGTAATATGAAGTGCAGAGGTTTAAATCTTTTAAATCTGATGACGCAATTGCTGGTAATCTGCAGAAAGACATAACAAAAGTAATAGCTAACTAATTATCAAGAATTCTTTAATCAGCATGCTGTCTGTAATTCTATAAAGTGACATAAAAGTAATAGCTAACTAATTATCAAGAATTCTTTAATCAGCATGCTGTCCGTAATTTTATAAAATTAGGTCTTTAATAGGTGCAGGAAAGGAGGTTTTGTTTGTGTTTTGACAATTAGAGGACTAGGATAAAGCATAAAGAAACCCAAGGGGCTTTATATCCTAATTCATTTTAAAATGGCTTGAGAGATTTAAGCTTCCTACTCAAATTAGTTCTGTACGTTTCTCTCCTCCTGTGGTTTCTCCCTGCCTGGATGGTTACGGCCAAACTCCTTCTCCAGCTGTAAAAGACCCTTCATGACCTGGCCTGCTGCTCACCTCTCCAAGCTTCATCTCTCACATCCTCGGAGGCTGTGATTCAGCAAAGCTAAACTACCTGGGCCTCTCTCCTAAATGCTGTTCCTTCTTTCCTATTGCCCTTCCCCTCTTTCCAGCTAGCTATCTCCTATGGTCTTTTAGGTTTCAGTTTAGATGTCACCTCCTATGGGAAAACCCAGAAGACTAGGTTAAATTCTGTCCTCTGCATTCCTATAGCATCCTATACTTATCCCTACTATAAACACCTCACTATAGTATTATTGCCCATTTTCCCTCTACCAGTAAGTTTCCTGAGGGTGGGTGACAGGTTTGATTTTATTTACTGTGGGACTTGAGTGCCTACTAAGAACTCAATGAACAGTTAAGTGGATCATTGCCTAAGAGGTTCCTATCCTAGCCGTGGAGGAAAGGTATGTGGGGGGTGGGGTGGGGGTATGTTGATCAGGGAAGACATACTGAAGAAGGTGAGGTTCCTATCAAACTTTAAAGGCTGAGGAAGAATTAGCCAAACAAAAGGGACTGGAGGTAGGCGAGGCACACCAGGCTTAAGAAGCAGCAGGAACAAAGGCTTAAACCTGGAGAAACAGCTTGAGGCATGGTAGAAATAAATCCTTTGTGGACAAGGAAGCGAAGACGACAATTCAATGGGGAAAAGAACAATATTTTCAACAAATGGTGCTGGGACAACTGGATATCCATGTGCAAAAGAATAAATTTTGACCCTTGCTTTATATCATATATAAAAATCAACTGAAAATGCATCAGAGACCTAAATGAGCTAGAGGTATAAAACTCTTAGAAGGGGCCAGCCCAGTGGTGTAGTGGTTAAGTTCGTGCATTCCACTTTGGTGGCCCAGGGTTCATGGGTTTGGATCCCAGGTGTGGACCTACACATTGCTTGTCAAGCCACGCTGTGGCAGTGTCCCACACGCAAGATAGAGGAAGACTGGCACAGATCTTAGCTCAGGGCCAGTCTTCCTTACAAAAAACAACTCACAAAATAACCTCTTAGAAGGAAACATAGTAGTAAAGCCTCATGGCTTTGGATATTGGGAGGATAACTACTTCAGATTAAGATTATTCTTTAACTCCTGGATCCTCAGTAACTGGTACAATTTCTGGTATATAGTAGGTGCCCAATAAGTTTGTTAAACAAATGATTCAATGCAAATGTAAATGTCTTGGTAATCCAATACTTCTTCAAAGGCCCAAGGCTAAAGGATTTTTTCAAAACTAGAACTTTCCAAAATATCAAATTAAAACATTATCAGTCAAGTATTAATTAGCTGCTCCTAAGAAAAACAATGACAGGGACGCAGGGCCCTGGAAAACATTTATTTGGAAGCTAGATAAACAGAGACACCAAACTTGTGCAATCATGCTTACAGGAATAAAAGTAAAGCTATACTAAAACAAAGTTTCCTTGTAAGATCAAGGTGGGCTAGAATGGAATGCAGGTGTTCTGCTATACCCAAGATGGCTGAATTATGGTTTCTAAGTTAAGCATCTTTATAGTTGCTGGTTTAAAGGGGAGAAAACCGATATTTTCTTCCCATCATTTTGATCTTATTTTTCCCCAGCTATATTTTTTCCACAGATATTTTGAGAACTCTAGCTTAATACTGACCATATTTTAGAATATAGATTTCCTAAGGGCGCATGCATGCCCTCAGTGCCCTAAGGTGGTGTTTGCCTCACTATTATTTCAGCAACAGAAAGGTCTCATTTTGAGTTAAAGTTGCAGGAATTGGTTGCTCTTAGTTTTATAAAGTAAGTCCCCAAAATTATGGTGAATGGGAAGAGGAACAGACCTCCTCCCACCCCCAGCCTCATTTCTGCCTCGTCTTTACATGATGGCTGATACTAAAGTGACGATGTGCTTTCTAGGGGTGGGATTAGATTAAGGACTAAAATGAAGACTCCTATTAGGAGATGATCTTTTATTTACCCAGAAAGGCCACTGCTTCTGTTTTCATCCCTGTCTAAAAAGTTCTATGTTTGCATGTCTTGGCAGTAATTAATAGTAGTTCCTTACTGTATATTATATGCTGAAAATGTTAAGTCCTTTAATCAGCTAAGAGAACCTTGTTACAGCTGGGTGAAAAACTGTTCTCACTATATTAGGTGTCTTTCCAATACTATTGCCCTTGTCTAAAACTGTGCTGTGCACCATAGCAGCCACCAGTCATATGTGACTATATTTAAATTAATTACAATTAAATAAAATTAAAAATGAGTTTCCCACTCATACTTGCTACATTTCCAGTGCTCAATAGCCACACGTGGCTTAGTGCCTACTGTAGTGGACAGCACAGGCAGAAATCATTTCCATCATCACAGAAAGTACTACTGGACAGCACCAATTTGTTAAAAATGTTGGGGACCATTTTCAAACTCACCTTAAAAGCACTCTAAAAGTCAGTCTCATTACTTCATTGCTATATTCTTTTTTCTATTTGCCAAAAAGTTATTGCACAGTTTAATCATACTCACTCACCACATTTGCCTATTTCCTAAAATCAAACATTCCCTCAAAAGAGGAAGATCTGCAACTTTTACGACTATTAAAAAAAAAAATCTTTTAAAGGCTCTGAAAGCAATTCCGGATGTAGAGTGTCAGAAACAGTTTGAGTAATCATTGCAGCCTACCAGGGCCACAGCCTTCGAGTTAATGAGGCTTATCTGTATATGGATGTTTGCATGATTGTTCCAAAACCAGTCATTTTTCATCACTGTTTGTATATTAAGTGAATACAGAAGGCATGCAATACCTTCTTCGTTGCTGCTATAATAAATGGCATAAAAGAAACTCATCAGTTGCGTCTGGCCTGCACTCACACCAAGGACAAACGCCTCCTGTGACTTCTATCTAAGACCTTTTACTAAACCGTCACTTCCAACATGAGTCCCATCCTCCTGCTTGCTTCTCATCATCCTTTCTCCAATATCTCTCCTTTTAGCCCTGCCCCTCCCTCACCACAACACTCATTTCCTCCTTCCCCAGCCACCTCCCGAGCACTGTCACCCTACCCACCACCAATTTGGAAAACTACATTTTGTTGTGATCACTACCTATCTACATCATGCGAAGCTGGTGTTTGGGGAGAAGATAGGTTCAGGGGATTCCAAAGAAGGGAGATGGAATGGGTTTGAATGAATACACAAAGGGAGCTGCACCGTACTGAATGAGAGCTAGGGCTCTTATAAGAGCCAGTAACCTTAGTGGTCAGCAATTTTGCTGTGAATGAGACGTAGGTTCAAAATCTTGGTTCTACCACATAATAGTTGTGGGACTCTCCAAGAAGTGGTCTCTGGGCCTTAAATTTCTCATCTGCAAGTAAGGAATGGATACATGGGAATTGGACCTGCCGTCAAAGGTTGTTGTGAATAATGAAATCACACATGTTTAATACCTAGCACAATGTCTGGCACATAACGGGCACTAAATAAATGAGAGGTAAAGCAGAGAGGGGCATATTTTATAAAAGATGCAGAACCATAAATGCTCCTGCATTTGAGAAAACTACATCTCAACAAAAGCACTTAAAAAAAGATTTAAAAATTGGGACAGAAAAAGAAAAGGCTGTTTCCTGAAAGATACTAAACACTAAAAGGTTATTTAGACTCTGAGAAGAAAAAATGTGATGAAAATCTTTGGGGTTTGAGAAAGGTGCTAAAGTGTGAAGAGAGACACAGCCTCCTCATCAGGGGGTATATACAGGAAATCAAAAAATCATTATGAGATTTCCCAACTTACGGACAACTGAGCCAAAGAGGCAATCACAAAATCATACTTACCAAAGAATGCAATGACTCGAGATATCCAACTCAAACTTTCCCTTACCAGGACTGACGAAACTAACGAAAGTCCATCCCTATCTGAGTGAATCTTACTCCGCCACTACAACTCATACCCCCCCAGCTTAGTAAGCTCTCTCACAAATATGAGTGACTAACCTATATATAGGTTATCGTGTAAAGAAATTTCAATGTAAGCCTCTAACCACCACTGAACACAATTACATTATCACTGAAGACAGCACACGTAGAGCGATAATTCTCAAGGGAGAAAACTAGAGCATTGTAAAATATCCCTCCTAAAGAAAACCTATAGGATATAGAGGATAGGGACATGTGAAATGTGATAAAATACAATTGAAGGCTTCACATATAAAGCAAGTTATCGCTTTGTCACCCTTTGTATGTGACCACTAACAATGGAAGGGAATGAACAACCGAAAGGGAAAAGTACAATACGCCACATCAACAGCCCTGCCCACCCCAGCGCATGTCTGGGAATACTAGACTTCACTTGGGCATTTACCAAAAATTCTGAAAAAAATGCCTTCTTTCCGGTTTACCCTGACCCAAAGACAACACACAGGTATAGAGAGAATAGTATTAAATGAGTTATTAATTTTCTTGTATGTATTGTAACTTTTGAATGTTTCAGTTCTGATCTGCTCCCAGTGTAACAAAAGCAAATTTCATAGCAGAGTCAAAGATTTCTAACTTTACCTTTCCTTAGTGGGCTTCCATAGGAAGAATTACAGTGTGCCACATCAAGGCACGGGAGTGAATAAAAAGGAAGCTAATACATAAGCTGAATATTTCATGACATCTTTGTATCAACAGTAAAAAACGGTAATATAAACTTGCAACTGTACTTATAAAAAGCTAAGGCAGTGTGACAGTCACAAGTACAAAGATGACAACGCAATGCAAAAAATGGGCAGGAACTCAAATCCAAGCCATTTCTTCAAGCTAAGTTTCATCATTTCAGGAAGTCAGAGTACTGATCTCAAAGCCCAGGTCAGACCCTTACTAGCTCTAACACTTAGCAGTAAGTCACTTACCTAATCTCTCTGTACATCTACGTCCTCACCCATAAAATGAGAATAACAACAGCACCTCAGGATTGCGGGAGAGGGTGAAATAAACAAACAGAAGAACAGCACCTCAGGATTGCGGGAGAGGGTGAAATAAACAAACAGAAGTCAAGCACCTAGAACAGTGCCTGGCGCCTGTTAACAGTTATCATAATCATGATCGTGGTCATCGCAGGAAGCACATTCCCAACGTGGGCAGGAATCGGAAACCCAATTATTATACCACTGATTTTTGCACTTAATAATTTGGAGGTTTTCAGAATGGATGAGTACGAAGTTGGAAAATGCACAGTTCAAAAGGGAAAAAATGATGCTTCCACAAAGATATTAAACACTAAAAAGGTTATTTAGACTCTGTGAAGAAAAAAAACTGTGGCTGACCTGAACAATACATTTCCTCAAGTAGAGACCAATCCCTGGATGGAAAGTTATATGTAGAGACTTCAGAGAAAACATACATAGTGTCTTACGCAAGTATATTTGTAGTAGAACAGTGGTTTCTAGCAGGCTATTTAGCTAACATGACATGTTGGGCTACTAAGGGCTTTATTAAAAAAAATTTCCTCTTGACTGTACATTTTATCATATTTAGCTGCTGGCTCCATAGTACTGCTCACCAAATTAAAGTCTGTCCTCAGATACCAAACTTAAAAACATACGCTGTAATAGAATATAATCTAACAATAAGAATGCAATTTAGCATATTTACACCATATTACAACAATGAATCAGATGCCAGTCACTATATTTTCAGAAAATGAAAAGGTGTTGTATCTTATGTTTCCAACATACAATTTATCCATCTTTGGCAATTCATACTAATATACAAAACCTAGGAATCTTAGGATATACTAGTGCATACATTCATATTAGAATGACATACATTCTACATCTACAATGGAGTTAATTCATTACCATTCGCAATAAATCAAAACTTTAGTCCGGAAAAAATCCACTACACTATTTTAGGCAGATTTCCCTAGAATAAAGAACTTATTTCTACATTATTCATTTAGGAAATGTTTTGTGAAGATTTCGTGAGGTATAATGCAAGTGTCTTCATGTCTTAAAATAACATAAGGCTCTATAAGTTGTACATGCGACTTTTTCTAAGTCAAAGAAAGACCTAAGCATAAAAGTAGTGGCTCTGACAACTACTAAATCTAACTGTCAAGTGTTTAAGAATAAACACCAGAGGGAAAAATAGAAATGAGCTGTTACAATCTGAGGGTTTAGGTCTCATGGTTCCGTTAACTCTGAATCCTGAGTTTGAGTTATTTTTTAGAGAAAGAATCCAACTGTTCCCAGCATATACTCTATCCAGTTTACACTGCAAACTTGGACCCTGCTCTCAGAAGATGGAGAACTGTCCTTTGCAATATGGTGGTTCTGTAAGGCAAATCAAAGTCTGAACTCAATTATATTGAAGTCGTTTGAGTTGTTTAGTTTTTAAAAGCTTTTCTATCAATTTGATGAACCAGGGTCCTATTTTTTCCCTAAATGTAACATTTCTCCAGAACAGTTCATTTTTCATTGGTCTTTATTTCCCATCTTTTCTGCCCATCCCAGGGGACAAGGAACTCAGTTTACTTTTGCTTTACTTTTCTAACTCACAGCAATATTGAGTCATATAAAAAATCAAACCTTTTTCATTACAGAAACTATTTTTCCACCCATACAGACCATCTGAGGTATTCTTAAAAATAAACCTTAATTAAATAAACATAACGGCAATTTCTCTATACACATTGAAGTTTCACATTTCCCCTCAAGTAACTAAAAGACAATCCAGTCTTTTTATTCACATTCAAATGAAACGACTCTGTTAAAAAACAAAAACAGGGGCGATTAATAGCAAAGATAGAGGTCATTTCTTATATTCCAAGCAGTTTGCAAGCAAAATCACGGAAGCAAATCATAGGTTGCTGGAAGAGAACAATAAACCCTTCAAGACCAGGATGTGCTACCTGCCCTCTATAGCAAGCTAACTCCACCAAAAGACAGTAAAAGTGGCGTCCAACCTAAGCTAATATCACAGACCTATTAGAATACTGCTCAACCATTAGCCCCTGCTCATATTGACTATAGCTAACGCCACAAATCTACTGAGTAAAACTACCAACCTAGGAACTAGAACGATTCTACACAAAGCAGCAGAAATTGCGCATCACTGAAATAAATGCAAGTAAAATTTTGACTGCAAAGTCAACTGAAACAATTTTATACTGGTAAGACTCTTAAGAACCTAACTGCTGGGTTATTTTTTTCTCCTTTTACAGCTAAAGGTTTCGTCTTTTTGCTAAAAGTATGGAACAGTTTACATATTTTACTCACTTATGAAATATACTGATCTCCAAAATCTCCATAAAATTAGTAAACACATATATAGTTAAGTCAACTGTTTATTTTCCTATAGCCAAACGAGTCTCGTTTGAAACGTTTCAGTTATCCTATAATAAACTGAAGAACTGTGTCGGACAACGGCAATAGCTAATTTCCATGTTTCCTTCCATACGCACCTTCTATTGCCAAAATACTGTAGTAAGGTGAGATATTACTTACAGAAGTTACAGAGGGACATTCAAGAGGAAATGAGAATTTACAGATTACTAGATCTACAGTAAGTACATACCAACAGAAGCACTACAAATACATCAAAATATTTTTAATCCTCTTTTTGAAAGTATAAGATCTTAGTCGATTTGCAAGGGTGCAACTTAAAAAAGAAAAACCCACAGTAAAACCACGAATGCCTATTTAAAACCTCAACAACACAGTCCACTGCAATACTACTACACACTCAGAAACGATAGGTACTTGGAACACAAAACAATTATTTCAACTCACTTTTTAAAGTTCCCTAGTAATAATATACTCCCAGTTTACTTCCTGAAGTTTCACGGCATATTTGCAGCCCTTTTGAGGGTTAAAATTTTTTTTTCTTAAGTAGCAAAGAGTTGCTAATGTTTTTAGATGCTGAAGCATCTGTATTGCTGAATCTGCCCACATTCATAATAAGGGGGGGAGGCTGCGAATATTCAAGATTGCCAACTTCTTTAATGCATTACTGGGATACGTCAGGGTCTTCCTGAAACTTTTGGATCTAAAATCTCTCCTGAAATCCACAAAGAGAGGCCACTAAAAATCAGTTGCCGCTGTGATTTGGTACTGACGACAGCTTCTTACTACTCTCTCTTCACATCCCTTTGCCCAGAACAGTGGAGCTCTCCGAAGTCCCAACGCTGGACCGGAAAAAGAGAAGCCAAAGGAGATCTCAAACCCTCTTTGCAAGGCAGGAGGCGGCTCGACGGAAGCACCCCCAGCTCCTCAGCAACTACCCACACGTCAGGCCCGGATCCCACTTGCAGAGGATATTCAGGAAAAGAGAAATAAGCCGTCGCCGTCACCCCGCGCGGATACTGGCCCTTCTCGCCAGGATCTCTTACCTGCCGCCGGCCCTCGCCCATCCGCAGCGCTCCCAGGCGGGGCTCGCCCCCGAAAGGGCACCCTCTTCTCCTTGCCCGCTTCTCCTTCCGATAGGCGCCTGGGCCTCTCGTAGGAGACAGCGGGGCTCGAGGGGCTTCCTGCAGGCCCCGAGCCCGCTCCTTCCCTCCCAGACAACATCCCGCCCAGCGCGCCCCGGCTCCCGGGCGCGGCGTCGGGAAGAGGGCCCCAGGCCTGCCTCCCGCCGAAGCCGAGAAGAAAAGGGAGGGAAAGAAGGGCGAAGATGGGGCCTGCCCTGGAGCCAAGTACCTTGTAGAAAGCGCCATTGGAGCCCCGCACTTCCACCACCAGCTCCTCCATCTTCTCGTCGGCCCTGCTCACGCCAGGAGCCCGCCCCCGAGAGGTGGGCTGCGGGCGCTCGAGGCCCAGCCGCCGCCGCCGCCGCCGCCGCGCTGCCGCACGCCCCCCGGCAGCGGCGCCGCCGTCACCGCCGCCGCCCGCGCTCGCCGTCGGCTCACCGCCCGCTCAGAGGCGGACCCTCACCGGAAGTGAAACCGAAACGGAGCCGAGCGCCTGACTGAGGCCGAAGGCTCTGGCCGTTCCGCGTGTAAACAGTGAAACCGCGTCACGTGACCGACGCCGCCCCTCCCCCCGCGGGCTCAGCCCCTCGGCTCCGCCCTCTTTCTCCTCGCGGGCCCAGGAGCGCGCGCATGCGCGCTGCTGGGAACCGGCCGGGGGGCCGGGCCCAACGTAAGGCGCGCGGGCTCGGCGTGCGCGGGCTCGGCGGAGGGCGGGAAGGCGGGAAGGGCGGCGACGGGTCGCGGTTCTGGCCCAGGTTGCCCCCCTTCGCGTTGGCCAGCGAGGGCCAGAGCGCCAATTTCTGTAGGGAGAAGTCGGAGGCCTGGGAAAGTGCCTCCCGTAGCGATTAAGTGTATTCATGTATCCGAATCCTGCTGGCTGTCTTGGGTTGGAAGTTTTCTTTTTGAAGTGGGGCAGAGTCTGATTGAGCTGGAGGTGGAGTGGGGGACAAGAATAAAGGTGAAATGTTAGATTGGAGACTTTGAATTAGTAACAGTGGCAACCACGGTGACCCAGGCTTTTGTGAGCCTTAGAGGCAGAGGATGAGAGTAACGCCGCCCCCACCCCAGGAGATTTTAGGCTGCATTTGACACATCCTGTGTCCTCTGACGGACAATGGATTGTGTCAGGACCTCTGTAGATGTTAGTCCTTCCTCAGACCCAGCACTGACCCATATACGTCCCTCCTCTCCATTCAGTTTCGTACTTTTACTTGACATACGTAAAAATAAAGTGTTAAACACTTGTTAGTTTCTTTACAGTTTATTTCCCTACTGTCTCGCTCCTCCTGTATAGTCACTCTGTACCAAAGGCTGGGGTAGGCATGTGTAGAGCAGCCAGGGGACGTATCTACAGGGGCCCTTCACCTGTTTCCTTGCAGCTCTCCCTGTTTTACTCCCCACAGGAGAACAAACTGCAACTCTTCCTCTTTTGTGCTTCTGCACTGTTCTTGTATCCACCTTGACTTAGGTTTCCTTTGGAAAGCTTGTAAACCAACTGAGAAGCTTATTGAGCCCCTACCATATGCTAGGCACTGTGCAAAGTGCTGGTGAGACATTGGTGAAGAAAAATGAAGAAAGACAAGACTGCCAGCATTGAACTTGGATGCTAGACACGTAGACGGACATAAATCAAATTACCAGAAAAGTAAATGTGGAGTCGCAGCTGTGATAAGGGCTATGATGAATAGGTACACCTATGATAGTAGGAAAGGACCCAGTCTAGGGTAGGGGAGGAGTGGTCAGAGCTGGGCAATGACTCCAGCTGGAATGTGACCAGTAAGAGTTAACTGGCAGCACTGAGTTGTTGGAGGCGGGGTGAACTGCCCCAGGCAGGCGCCCCAGAATGTGAGGCATCCGTGGACCTCCAGTTCCCCTCCAACCCCACTCCTAGCCAAAGCAGCAGTGTTATTGCTGACGGAGTTCCAATTTTAAAGCAGCGGATCAAGGGCCACATTCCTTGAGGCCGCAGTAAACAGGAATGACCCATTGGACCAGGGTTTCTGGAGTAGTCACAAGATGCAAAAACCCCAGTAGGACTGAAGGGGAACCTCACGATAGGCTGGGTGGGAGCAGAGCGTGATCTTTAACCCCAGTGTAGTAAAAGGGGACAGATTTATTAGAATGATTATACCTTCCACGTGTAGGGTGTTGTTCAGTTTACCCAGGGCTTTCAAAGATTATCAGCTCTTCACAACCAGTACAAGCCACACTGAACCTGGTGCTATTCCCTGAACCTGTGAGGCACTTTCATGCCTTCATGTCTCCACACATGCTTCCTGGTCCCCAGAAATACGTTTCTTTAGGGTCATCAGCTGGGTTCCTATTAGCGCGTTGTTTTTACTTCAGGTGCAGAGAGTTGAGTTAACTTTGCTCCTCAATTCTCAGCACATTGCCATCACCGGTCCCTGCAAGACCCCCTCTTATTTGTATTATTTTATATTGTTTATATTATTTTTCCTCGTCTTTCTCAATCCCCACTCTCATTCTCTTTCTAGACACCTGAAATCTGTTTGATGTAGCTCCTTGATAGTTTAAGACATGCAGTGTTTTGCGTATGCCTTTTGCATTTACAGAGGTGGTATTGGACTGTGAATCTGTTTCCCACTGTTTTCATTCAGCACCACGTTCTTGAGCTATATCCACGTTGCTGTGTGTACACCTAGTTTTTGGCTTCTAACTGCTGCTGAGTATTCCATAAATTGTATTGATACATTTCCCTAGTGATGGGCGTCTAGGTTACTGGCAACTCCCTGATGTCACACTGTGGTGAAAACGCTTGTGAATGTCTTTACAAACCTTTGCACGAATTTCTTTTGTGCTCTTAGAAACTTTGTACGTTACGTACCTCCTGCTTCCTCACCACACTGTTTAGCATATAGCAGGGCCTCAGTAAATGTTGAATACCTCTTCTATGACGCTTACTGTATTGGAATCACTTATTTATATTTCTGTTTCTCTCATTGGACTGTGAGTTGCTCGGGGGGAGGAAAGAGGCCTTTCGCTTTGTGTCCCTGGCACAGAGTTAGTTGCTCAAGCCTAAAACTGAGTCATTTTGACCCTCTCTTTCTCTCACACATCTCTTCCATCAGCAAATTCTTTCAGAGACCGTAATCTACTTCTCACCACTTGCACTGCTAAAACCATGGTCCACGCCCCCATTCTCTCTCACCTGGATTATTGCAATGATTTTGCTGGTCTCCCTGCAGCCACACTTTTTCTCTGTCTAGTTTCAACACAGAAGAGAGAGGGACCCTATTCAGGTGTCGTCAAATCACTCTCCACTCAAACCCCTCCAATTGTTCCCTAAATGCCCGAGGGTTAAAGCCAAAGTCCTTATTTATTCTGGCCTCAGTGCCCTACCCACATTGGCCTCTGTTATCTCCTCTATCTCGCCTTCTACCTTCCCCCTTCGCTCCATTCCAGCAATACTGGCTTCTCTGCTACTTCTTGAAAACATTAGGCAGGTTCTGTCTGTCTCTATCCCCTAGAATGTAAGTTCAGTGAGAACAGATGTTTTTGTTTCTTTTATTCACTGTGTCCCCAGTGCCTACCACAGTGTTTGGAACGTAGCAGGTGCTTACTGAATATTTATTGAATGAATGAATGCGTTGAGGACCCAGCTTAGGTCAAGTCTGCTCCCATGGCCTATATTTATCTGATATTGGAATGATGCTTCAGCATTTCTAGCCTTGCCTTGCCCTTAGCTTCCATTAAATTGCTGCCTCTTGTCTTTGCATTGATTTATTCTGTGTTATTTCCTGCTCCTTCGCAATTTGAGCCCTCTGAGTCTTTTTCCTGCCTCAATCCCAGCTGAAATGCCCTTTGTCCTTTCCAACTCTAGACATCCTGTGTACCCTCTAGGACCCAGCTAAAACCTTACTTCTTTCATGACACTTTCTCAGACAATTTCACCTCACTTTGACTTCCTTGAAGTAGATATTAGAAAAACAAATTAAATTAATAGTCTTTATGTTTTAGGACAGTTTTAGATTTACAGGAAAATTGAGCAGATAGTAGAGGGTTCCCATGTCAGTTCCCTGATGCCTCCCTCCCAGTTTCCTCTGTCATTAACACCTTGCATTACTGGGGTATATTTGCTATCATTGACGAGCCAATATTGAGACCTTATTATTAACTAAAGTTCATAATTTACACTAAGGGTCACTCTTTGTGTTGTATATTGTATGGGTTCTGACAAATGCATATGGTGCCTCCACCATTACAGTATTATATAGAATAGTTCCCCCACCCTAAAAGTCCCCTGTGCTCCACCTATTTATTCATCAACTCCATCTGCTAACCCTTGGTAACCACTGATCTTTCTACTGTCTTCATAGATTTGCCTGTTCCAGAATGTCTTATAGTTGGAATTATACAGTATGTAGCCTTTTCAGATTGACTTCTGTCACTTAGCAATATGCGTTTAAGGTTCCTCCATGTCTTTTCATGGTTTGATAGCTCATTTCTTTTGAGTGCTGAATAATTTCTATTGTCTATTCTATTATATTGTCTGGATGTACCACAGTTTATTTATCCATTCACCTACTGAAGGACATGTTGGTTGCATCCAGTTTTTGTCGATTATAAATAAAGCTGCTGTAAACATTCGTGTGCAGCTTTGTGTGGACATAAGTGTTTAACTCATTTGGGTAAATACCTAGGATTGAGATTGCTGGATCATGTTGTGACTATATTTGGCTTTGTAAGAAGCTTCAAGCTGTCTTCCAAAGTGGCTGTACCGTTTTGCATTCCCACCAGCAATGAATGAGAGTTCCTGTTGCTCCACATCCTCCACAGCATTTGGTGTTATCAGTGTTTTGAATTTTGGCCATTCTAATTGGTGTGTAGTAGAATTTCATTGTTGTTTTAATTTGCAATTCCCTAATGACTTATGGCATTGAGTATCTTTTTGTATGCTTATTTGCCATCTGTATATCTTCTTTGATAAGGTCTCTGCTCAGATCTTTTGCCCATTTTTTAATTGGGTTGTTTTCTTATTGATGAGTTTTAATAGTTCTATGTATGTTTTGGATACCAGCCCTTTATCAGATTACGTTTTGCAAATATTTTCTCCCAGTCTGTGGCTTGACTTTTCCTTCATGTAACAGTGTCTTTCACCGGGCAGAAGTTTCTAATTTTAAAAAAAGTACAACATGCATTTTTTTCTTTCATGGATTGTACTTTTGGCATTGTATCCAAAAAGTCATCACCAAACCTAAGTTCACCTAGATTTTCTCCTATTTTATCCTCTAAAAGTTTATAGTTTTGCATTTTATGTTTAAGTCTTTGATCCATTTTGAGTTAATGTTTGTAAAAGGTGTAAAGTCTGTGTCTAGATTCTTTTCTTCTTTTTTTGCATATGGATCTCCAAATGTTCCAGCACCATTTTTTGAAAAAAGACTCGTTTCTCCATTGAATTGCCTTTGCTCCTTTGGAAATGGTCAGTTGGCTATAATTGTCTGGGCCTAATTCTGGTGTCTTCATTTTGTACATTGATCTATTTGTCTATTTTTTCATCAATACCACACTGTCTTGATTACTGTAGCTTTAAAGCAAGTCAAAGTCAGGTAGTGTCAGTCCTCCAACTTTGTTCTTCTTCAATATTGTGTTGGCTATTCTGAGTCTTTTGCCTTTCCATACAAACTTTAGAATCAGGTTGTCAATATCCACAAAATAACTTGCTGGAATTTTCATTGAGATTACATCGAATCTATAGATCAATTTGGGAAGAACTGACATCTTAACAATATTGAGTCTTCCTATCCATGAACATGGCATATCTCTCC
Source organism: Equus przewalskii (assembly GCF_037783145.1). Taxonomy (NCBI): domain Eukaryota; kingdom Metazoa; phylum Chordata; class Mammalia; order Perissodactyla; family Equidae; genus Equus; species Equus przewalskii. The sequence goes on along the minus strand of NC_091863.1, from coordinate 118,193,091 downwards.
GTTTAGATCTTCTTCAAGGTTTTGTAGTGCTCCTCATATAGATATTGTACACATTTTGTGAGATTTATGACTAAGTATCTCGTTTTTTGGCGCAGATATAAATGGTATTGTTTTTAATTTCAAATTCCAATTGTTCATTGCTGACATATAAATCTCCTTCTAACCACTGCTTTTGCTGCATCCCATAAATTTTGATAAGTTGTAATTTTTTTCATTTGCTTCAAAATAGTTTTAAATTTCTCTTGAAACTTATTCAACTTATGTGTTATTTAGAAGTGCATTTTTAAATTTTTTTTAAGATTGTCACCTGAGCTAAGATCTGTTGCCAATCTTTTTCTTCGTCTTCTTCTTCTTCTTCTCCCCAAAGCCCCCCAGTACATAGTTGTATATTCTACTTGTAGGTCCTTCTGGTTGTGCTATGTGGGACGCCACTTCAGCATGGCATGATGAGCAGTGCCTTGTCTGTGCCCAGGATCTGAACCAGTGAAACCCCGGGCTGCTGAAGTGGAGCACGTGAACTTAACCAGTCAGCCACAGGGCTGGCCCCTAGAAGTGCATTTTTTAATTTCCAAATATTTGGAGATTTTCCAGTTATCTTTCTGTTATTGGTCTCTAGCTAAATTCCGTTGTGCTTTGAGAGCAGACATTATATAATTTCTATTCTTTCAAAATTTGTTAAGGTATGTTTTATGGACCAGAGTGTTGTCTGTCTTGTTGAATGTTCCATGTGAACTTGAGAAGAATGTCTATCCTGCTGTTGTTGGATGAAGTAGGCTATAGATGTTACTTAGATCAAGTTGATTGATGGAGCTGTTCAGTTCAACTAGACCCTTACTGATTTTCTGCCTGCTTAATCTACTAATTGCTGACAGAGGGGTGTCGAAGTCTCCAAATATAACAATGGATTTGTCTGTTTCTCCTTATAGTTCTATCGGCTTTTGCCTCATGTATGTTGGCTGCATATACGTTAAGAATTTTTAGTCTTTTTGTAGAATTGACCTATTTATCATTATGTAACGCCCCTCTTTATGCCTGATAATGTTCTTTCTCTGAAGTCTGCCTTATCTGAAATTAATATAGCTATTCCAGCTTTCTTTTGCTTAGTGTTAACATGGTATATCTCTCTCCGTCCCTTTACTTTTTTTTTTTTTTTGAGGAAGATTAGCCCTGAGTTAACTGCAGCCGATCCTCCTCTTTTTGCTGAGGAAGACTGGCCCTGAGCTCACATCCATGCCCATCTTCCTCTACTTTATACGTGGGACGCCTACCACAGCATGGCTTTTGCCAAGCAGTGCCATGTCCGCACTCAGGGTCCAAACTAGCAGACCCCGGGCCGCTGAGAAGCGGAACGTGCACACTTAACCGCTGCGCCACCGGGCCAGCCCCTCCCTTTATTTTTAATCTAGCTGCATCTTTATATTTAAAGTGGGTTTCTTATAGACAACATATAGTTGCATCTTCTTTTGTAAGCCATTTTGACAGTCTCCATCTTTTAATTCATGTATTTAGACCATTCACATTTAAAGTGATTATTGATATACTTGGATTAATATACAGTGTTCATAACCATTTTCTATTTATTGCACTTGTTATTTGTTTCCTTTTTTGTCTTCCTCTCTTTTTCTGCCTTCTGTGATTTTCGTTGAGCATTTTATATGATTTTGTGTTCTTTCCTCTCTTAGAATATCAATTATTCTTTTTAAAAAAATTTTAGTGGTTTCCCTATAATTTGAAATATATATTTACAGCTAATTTAAGTTCACTTTCAAATAACACTATAACACTTCACAAGTAGTACAGGTACCTTATTACAGAGTATTCCCAATTCCTCTCTCCTGTCCCTCCTGTCATTTAATTTTACTTATCCATATACAGTCATGTGCCACATGATGATGTTTTGGTCAACAACAAACTGCATATACGATGGTGCTCCCATAAGGTTAGTAGAATAAAGCCTAGGTGTATAGTAGGCTGCACCATCTAGGTTTGTGTAAGTACACTCTATGATGTTCACACAACAAAATCGCCTAATGATGCATTTTTCAGAATGTGTTCCCATTGTTAAATGATGCGTGACTGAATTATAATCACCAATACATTGTTGCTGTTAATCGTTTGAAAAGATAGTTATATCTATTGATCAATGAAGATTAAGAAAAATAAGAGTTTATTTTATCTTTCTTTATTCCTTCTCAAAAGCTCTTCCTTTCTTGATGTAGATTTGAGTTTCTGACTTGTGTCATTTTCCTTCTCTCTGAAGAACTTTTAACATTTCTTGCAAGGTAGACCTACTAGTTACAAATTCTCTCAATTTTTGGCTTAGAAAGTCTTTATTTCTTCTTCGCTTTTGAAGATAATTTCACTGGATACAGAATTCCAGTTTTCTCTCCCCATTCAACACTTTAAGTATTTTACTCCACTCTCTTCTTGCTTGCATGGTTTCTGATGAGAGGTCTGAGGTAATTCTTATCCTTGTACCTCTATAGGTAACTCACCCCCACCAACCCCTGGCTACTTCTGAGTTTGTCTTTAGTTTTCTTCAGTTTGAACATGATATGCCTAGGTGTGGATTGTTTGGTATTTATCAAGCTTGATGTCCTTGGAGCTTTCTGGAGCTGTGGTTTGGTGTCTGCCATTCATTTTGGGAAATTCTTAGCCTTTGTTACTTCAAATATTTCTTCTGCTCCTTTCTGTCTGTCTTCTTCTGGTATTCCCATTATGCACCTGTTACACCTTTTGTAATTGTTCCGCAATTCTTGGATGTTCTCTTTTTTTTCCATTATTTTTTTCTTTTTGCATTTCTGTTTGGGAAGTTTTCATTGACATATCTTCAAGCTCACTGATTCTTTCCTCAGCTGTGTCCAGTCTACTGATGAGCCTATCTAAAGCATTCTTTGTTTCTGTTACAGTGTGGTTTTATTAATTTCTATCATATCTTTTGGATTCCTCCTTAGAGATCTCATCTCTCTGCTTACACTACTCATTTGTTCTTTTTTTATACATATACATTTTTTATTATTTGTGTTATTAAAAAATATCAAATTTATAGAAAAATTTTAAGTACAATACAGAGATACTTTTTTTCCTGAACTGTTAGGAAGTAAGTTGCTGACTTGATGCCCTTCAGTTCCAAATACTTCAGTGCATATTTCCTACACACAAGGACATTTTCCTGCATAATGACAATACTATCATCAAAATCAGGAAATTAAGATCAATAAAATACTACTATTTAATTCTGATACTCTATTCAAGTTTACCCAATTATCCTGGTAAAGCCATTTACAGGAAATGGATCCAGTCTAGAATAATATTTTTATAGTTAATTGCCATATATCTACCACAATTCCTTGGCTTTACCATGATTTTCATGCCCTTGACATATTTTGAGATTATAGGATAGTTATTTTGTAAAATGTCTCTCAATTTGAGTTTATCTTATATTTTATCAATACTAGATTCAGTTTATACATCTTTGGCAGTAATATTAGAGAAATGACGCTGTGTTTTTCTTATTGCACACTGCTTCAGCTTGTCCCATTACTGCTGATGTTCATGCAAATAATTTTACTCCTCAAATTTCCACTAAAACTACAATGCTGAAAATTTTAAGGTAAAAGGGCAGGAAAAACAGGATTAGAGACCATAGCGACAACTGGAAGCTGGAAAACAGTTGTGCATATGGTATCTGATTTGACTACTGATTTGTTCTTGCATGTTGTCTGCTTTTTCCATTAGAACCTTTAACATATTAATCATAGTTAAATCTCCTACCTGACTTCCAAAATGAGTGTCATATTCAAGTCTCATTTCTATGCTTGCTTCGCCTGTTCAGAGTATGTTTTTTCTTGCTTTTTGGCATGCCTTGTAATTTTTTCTTGAAACTTGGGCATGGTGTATTGGGTAATAGGAACTGAGTTAATTAGACTTTTAGTTTGAGGCTTTCTGTTAATCTGGCTAGGAGCTAAGCTGTGTTTAATGTTTGCTGCAGCTATAGTTGCCAGATGCTTTAGTTTTCTTTAGTCTCCTTGTTTTTGTCTCCTTTGAGATCTCTGGGTTTCCCTAAGAATTCCTTCTTACATAGCCTGTCTCTCAGCTCCCTTAGTTCCCATCCACCGTTATACTAGAGCCCTGTTGATGTGGTAACAAGGTGTTGGGGAGAGAAGCATTCTATCGTCTTACGATTAACTCCCAGATTTTTAGGGGGTCTGAGTCCCTGGGCTGTGATCTTCAGAAACAGTTCTTAGCTTTTTTTTCTCCCTTTAGGTGATATAGGAAGGTCAGAGGCAACTAGCACTGGTGAACAGCCCCTCTATCAGGTCAGGAAGGGCTCTGGTAAGGTGCTTTCCCTTGGAGGGCAGGCCTTTGTTATGGAGAACACTGGGTGTATTTCAAAATGGTTGCTTTTCCCTTCCTTCTGCAGGAAACAGGAAGGAATTTTTCTCTGATCTTCACTGTGAAAACCTGGTGGGCTTCCTGGAGGCAAAACCCCATGAAAGTGTGGCCCTACTCCCAAGATTTGTTCCCCAGGAGTTTTCAACTATCAACCTACTCCACACCCAGTCTCAAGCAATTCATCAAAACCACCATTTAAGTGTTTCTACAAATAATTGGCTCCAGCAGCTTCTGCCTCAGGTAATCTGAGCTCTGCTGCGATTCTCTGTATTCACCTGTCTCTCCAAATTTTGGGCTGACAGTTTACCCTATGACCTCAGTTCTCTGTGTCTAAGAAAAGTCATTGCTTTACTGTTTGCTCAATGTTTTTGTTGTTGAGAGCCTGAGAGTGACAACTTCAAAGGTTTCTACATGTCAGAGCTCAATATTAGACATTTGAGTTGGAATTTCTCTTGTACCTTGGGGTTAAGTGTCAGGACTCATATTCATAGCCCAAAGGTCACCCATAAGCCTGCAGAAGTAGAAATAATAACTTTCAAGGTCAGTTCAGTACCTACTTCATTATGAGATAATCACGTTATTTTCTCTTTATCCATTGCAAACAAATAAGCATGCAATCTGTGGCAGACACTGGGTTGGCTAGCCCACTCCCAGCCCCATTCTCCCTTGCCTGCCTCTACTTTAGAGGCTGGAAAACCTAAATATTCATGTTTCGAACCCCCCTGCAGCTGCTAGAATAGCCACTTGAAATATACTTTTGCAAATAAGATGTAAACATAAGTTTATTCGGAAGTTTCTGGGAAAGCTTTTGCTTTTTTGAGAAAAGGGGACAAATTTCTCTGATATTGCCTCTTCCTCTGTAATTCCTGCCTTGTGTGTGGATGTGATGCCTAAAGCTAGGGAAACCATGAGAAGGTAGTCAAGAGAATCACAGTGGTATTAGTGAACCATGGTCTGCAGCCACCTACCACCAGACTTCTTGTGTGACAAAACTAAATCTCTATTTGATTAAGCCTTCCTAAGGTGGCTTTTCTATAACCTACAGCCATAGGTACTTCTAACTGATGGAGCACCTCACCTATATGGAAGCTAAGGTACAAAACCAATAAATCAGTCTAATAGCTTAACACTAGGAAGAGCAGGAGTAAATTTGGCTACAATGAAAATTTGGCCACTATTCAAAGAACTAAAGTAAAGATTAGTTTTGGTGTTGAATACCAAGGGCTAGAACCTTGTTGATTGCCATTTGTTATACACATATGTTAACTGAGATGTGGAGGCAATGTTGATTCTGTGTAAGTTCAAACTGTCAGTGACCAGTAGCATGAGAAAAGGGCAATTTTCAAGGAGCAGGGGCTGTAGCAGTGTCCCAGTGCTGCACAGATTGGACCAACCAAAGGATAGATTTCTCAAGTTTCTGAATTAGGGATGAAAGTCTCTTCCTTAGCCAGTCTTCTTGGGCAAGTTATTTGATCTCTCTGTGCTTCAGTTTCCTTATCTGTAAAGTGGGAATAATAATAGTATGAATTTCGTTGGGGCATTATGAGCATCAAATGAGATAATCTGGGGCTGTCCCGGTTGTGCACTGGTTAGGTTCACACATTCTGCTTCGGCAGCCTGGGGTTTGCCGGTTCAGATCCCAGGTGCGGACCTACTCACTGCTTGTCAAGCCATGCTGTGGCAGGCGTCCCACATGTAGGGTGGAGGAGGATTGGAACGGATGTTAGCTCAGAGCCAGTCTTCCTCAGCAAAAAAAAGAGGAGGATTGGCAGCAGATGTTAGCTCAGGGCTAATCATCTGGGGAAAAAAAAGAAAAAAAAGATAATCTATGTAAAGAGCTTAACCAATGTCTGCACACAGTCAGTGTTGGATTGATGATGTTAGAACTGAATTGTGAACCTAGCCTTCTGCTTGCGTTGCCATCACCAGCCACAAACTCACACAGAACGTTGCCTCACTCTGAGGAGCAGCACACATGACTGGCTTGTTCTTCCCACATCAAGGAATGGGCTCTTAATACCAGGGCAGAGAAGTTTTTCTAGGTTGCAACGGACCTTGGTTTAATCATTCATTTGGGCTCAATAAGCCACCAAATTTAAGTGAACTTTAACCTGAATGACTCAAATACTAGCTTTTTCCGAAGCCCTATCCTGTAGACTTCTGCTTATTTCTCATTGGTAACATTTTACATGGCCACACATAGCTGCAACGGCCTGAGGATTGCCATATTTGAGCCAGACACATTGCTGCTCTAAACAAAACTTCTTGGAAGAAGAAGAGAATGGTGTTGGGTGTGCAGCTAGCTGTGAGTGCCACACTCTGCATCCACAGTGTCGACTGCAGAACAGTAGTAGGTGGGGAGTCCTGGCTCACAATCACAAACTAGTCAACAGAGCAGAGGGTATGGGTAAAGTGTAGAGATGCTTGCTCCTGGCTTCTATGAAAAAAGGTTGCCTGTTCTGAAGGAGTAAAGGAAAGTCCAACCTGGAAATATAATCTGTGATTGTTATATTATAAAGTAACATTCTAGAGCTTTCTTGTTCCTCTCTTTATTGACAAACCTGCCTTTTCAAAATTAATGGGAAGAAATATTTTCCATAACCTTTAGTATCTAGGCAGAGGAGGGCTTAGACTCTTCCTGCAGAACGGACATAAAAATATTTCAACCATTTAAAAATTAAAGGGACAAGGAAAGACTGAAGTATGGTAATAGACCAAAGGAGACTAAAACGACATGATGACAAAATACAATATGGTGTCCTGGATTGGATCCTGGAGGAGAAAAAGGAAGGTAGCAGAAAAGCTAGTAAAATCCAGATGAAGCCTGTAGTTTACTTAATAGTAACGATGTGCAGAAGTTGATTTCTTAGTTGTGACAAATGTAACAAGCTAATGTGATAGGTTGTTACTAGGGGAAACTGGGTGAGGGTTATATGGGAACTCTATACTATCTTTGCAAGTTTTCTGTAAAAATTGAAAATTATTTCAACATAATAACTTTATTAAAAAATTAAGGGAATGTTGGAGAAAAAAATTGTTCCAAGACAAACTAAGTGTTTACATTTAATTAATAATAACAGTAATTCTAATGAATGGAACCCAAATGTACTGGTATAAACCTAAGGCATTTTTGCAGCTGGAATGTAGGCATGTCCAGAAGACTGAGGGGGAAAGGCCCACCATGAGTCTGTTTTTCACAAGGGACAAGAAGCCTATTACGAAAGAACTTATTTTTGGAGTAGAGAGATCAAACAAATGTGGTTCAAGGACAGAGGCCAGCATGGGATAAGGGGGTCTGATTCTGAGTATAGTGCAATATCAGTCATTCAGATGTCCTGGCTCTAGAACCCCTGGTACCATGCCAGAGTTCTAGATGTAAGAGGAGCAGTAAAAGAGCTCATAAAGCTCGCCTACTGAGAATGTGAGGTGTTGATTGCATTGAGCCCAAGATTTTCTCCAAGCAATGGCCATGACACTGGCTGTTTTAGCAGCAACGGGAGTGTGTATCTTCAGTTTGCTTATTGTAGGATCTTCAGCAAGGGGCCCAAGCATCAGCGGTCTTGTTGGAAGGCAGAGGTATTAGCAGTGACACTTCCATTTGGCAGTGGTAGCATAGTTTTAGTGATAGGAGATATCAGTACAGGAGAAGAGGGAAGTATAAAATGCCTGGTTGTAGGAGAACACATGAAACACTGCCAGGGAACTCACCAGAAGTAGTTTTGAGAAACTGAAGAGGCCTACATTTCCTCAGAATAATACGGGACGATGGTCAGAGAAATACTAATATGCAACTGCCATTGTGACTCTTTTTGCACCTAGGTTGGTATGACCTGAGATTCTTGGTTTATATGAGAATGCATTTTGCAAGGCCTCACTGTAGAACTGATTGCTATTTACTGGGTTGTTTTAGTATATGAAATTTGACTTAAGGATGCTGACCAAAATACAATATGATAAAAAAGGAAAGGAAAATCAGTTTAACTTGAAAGATTTGTATTTGAAAATGCTATTTTCTCCAAGTAAATGGTGATCTTGTCTTGTAAGAAAGAAAATAACAAACTACATTTAAACAGACTAGTATTATTCATGGAAACGGACCAATTAATTATTCAGGAGCAACTAATTCTTCAGCACTATGGTTTAGGGCTGATGTAAATCTGATCGCTGACAGTTAAGCCTTGTGATAAGAAAACTGTATGAAGAACACCAAAAGTGTTACAGATCTTGTAGCTTTTTAAAATCAGAAGCTTCTTTACCATAATTAATTTCTGAAAATGTTTGCAATAAACCTAGAGGAAAATCAGGCAGAGTTTTAAAATCAAAAGTCAATTTATAGCTTGAAATAATAAATTCCCTAATATTAGTGGAGTTACGAAGTCTTGGAAGTGGAGAGGGAGACCTTGGACATATAGATCCCAATTCCCATCTCTCTACCTCTCGAGGCAAACTGATGCTGAGACCTCCAGCTGTTGGGTACAAGTAAAGCCTTGGGCTCTGCAGGAGCTCCAGTGGAGAGAAATGGTGTGTGACCTTCTCCATGGGCTGCAGAAACACCTGGAGACCAGCATCCGGGAACCCTGGGCTAAGGGGGAGAACATTGTGCATCTCCAGAAAAGCTTGGTGGTCAGAGAAAAAGGGAAATATCTTCAGTGGCTGCCCGCAGGGGACTGGCAATCTATCTGCTTCCATATTCTTGACCCATGAGGCTGAGTTTTTTTCACCTGCCTCCACCTGGAGGACTGCCTCAACTTAGGGCTCTCTATAATCCAGTACTGAGCCCCAAAGAGGGAACAACAACAACAAGATAATCACGAGCTCAGGGACCCAGCAGCAAGAGAGGAAGATCCATCAGGGCACATCCAGGTAAATGACCTGCTAGAGGAAACAGGACAACTTGAATAGGAAATAACGAGGGCATTTAAGGAGATTCAAAAGCAGCACAAAGGAGAAGTCTCAAGCTTTACAACTTGGTTTCCCAACGAAACAATACAGTAGATGAATTGAAGGAGTGAACAGTCATTGTTGGGATCCAAATTTGTGGCCTAGAACATCAACTCAAAACATAAAGAAAAAATAGAGAGAGATGGCAATCATGAGAGAAAAGAAAGGACATGTGGAGGACAGGTACAGGAGATTTAATTTGCAAATTGGTAGGAGTTACTAGGAGGAGAAAAAGGAACAAGTGGAGGAGAGTCCATAGTAAAGAAATGAGAGAAGAAAGACTAGAGTCTGCAGAGTGAAGGAGGTCACCAAGTTCTCGACTGAGGTGGTGGGAAGAGTCACTGAGAGGCGATGGACTTTCCAGGAGGCCAGACAGCTGAGGGATGAAGTACTGCCCAGGGACACCAGCACAGTGACTCTGCTCCCTGCCCTGACTGGTGCCAAGTTCCAGTCAAGAACCAGGAGAGCTCAATGTCTATAAACGTTGCCTTAAAGGAAAGCACTCAAATTATTCAAATTGTCCAGAAGGTGATATGGGTTTGAGAATAAAAGGGCAGTGCTGTGGGACAATTCAGCTACTTTCTCTGATCTGGGGGGACCCTACCTGCACAGAACGTGCCACTGGGAACTTCATCTCCAAATGGAACTTAGACGCAAGGGAAAAGCCATGGCAAACTATGCTGCATCTGCTCCCATGCTGTGATGGCCATCAGTGCTGTTTACCAAATGTTTCTAGTTCTCTCCCTTTCTGGGAACATGGTAGTGTCTTACGTTTCTGCCCTCTTTTTTTTTATAATCTATTTTATTTATTATTTCTGTTTTTTAACAGCAAAAGATAGTTGGAACCCTGAAGGGAGGGGGAGCTTGATTTTCAGGCAGAGGCTGAAGAGATGTCTCAAATGGGTACCGCAGGTCCCGATACTGCTGATAATAGCATAGGAAATTAGGGATGTCTTGAGGGCCACTTTGCAACTCCAACAAATGAGCAGTTTCTAACTTTTCAGGCAGGGATTTGACAGCAACCAGGGCTTTTAGAAGTGGGAAGTGACGGCCGAGATGAAAAAGCTTTAACTTTCATGGAGCTCTCTCTCCTTGTAGAAATGGGATGAAGTACAGAGATTACAAAACCAGGAGACTTAGATAGATACCTGAAGTTTTAAATGTAGGAAGGGATAATAGTAGTGCCAATAAAGTTTTGAAAATTTTGCTTTATTAACTTTCCCTGGGAAAGTGGCTAAAGAGGAAGTGGGCTTCAAGTGAAAAGTTATTTGTTAGAAGTAACTCCTAAAATGTGTACTAGATCTTTCCCCTTTAAAGGCAGCTGGAATCTTTGAGCTCTGGGATTTACATCAGTGAGTTCTTTTGTTTTTAAATGATAGTGAGAGGATAAGGAATCAGAAATGATTTTCTACGTGGAACGGAACCCTCCAAAAAAAAGTATATGCACTGACATGGAGCTTCCATTGGTCAATGGCACAAAAAAATTTCTGGCTGATATTTTGCTTAAAAGATGAAAGAGTGTATGCATGCATTTTGGGCAGGGAGATCAATTGATCTCTAAATTTCAGCATTTCCTTGATAATCTATGCTCTCCGAGTGTGCTGAACTGAAATGGCCTTGAGACAATTTAACTGAAGGATTAAAATAAGTATAACTTTTAAAAATGAAGCACTTTATTTTACTTCAGATGTGATTTTGTTTAAGGGATAAGATGATCTTGCTAGAGTGGGATGCAACTGAAGTTGGGAGGGAGGGAGTGGCTGTTGTCAATAAATCCAGACAGTTGTTATTGAATAGTTCCTCTCCAAGGCTACAAGTCTTGGGGAAAGAATACTTCGCTTGTTTTTCTTTTGTCGTCTTCGTCTTAGAATGTTTTCAAATCTGGGCTTGAGGCTAAGGTATCTGAGCTGGCAAATAGAGAATATGGATTATCCCTTTAATAAAAGTTGGGGAAATGCAGATTGTAAAAGAGGGGAGAGATGTTAAATGCACAGTATTGGGCAGAATGGAAATCGATTGTGTTCATGGTGCAACAGTAGTTCTGGCACTGGGCACACAGGAAAGGAGAGACTAGGAGGAAATCCAGCAAGACATCTGAGAACCCCGACCTCCCCACCCTTCCAGGTCACATTCTGCATGCACAGTCAGAGCCAGCCAAGGTGAAAGACGTCGTGAGTGAGACAGGCAAAGGAATTCGGACAAGACCTGGTGGAAGGGAGGCTGCACTGAGCTCCAGAGCTCAGAGAAGAGGCAAGGGAAGATGTAGAATTAGAAAAACAGCCAAAACTGTTCAGAAAACTGAACTCTGGGGAGACAAGCTTGACTGGGCGCTGCCCCCAAGCCACGTTGCTGCTCATTTGGAGAACTGCTCGTATTATTGGCCCCTAGAAAGGGGTTAATCTAAAGCACTTACATTTCTGAAGAATACATTACTGATCCTGGTCCCACCCAAGTTTGAGTAGGAATTTCAACCCCTGGTTGGCCTGTTACAGTTCTGGCAAAACCATACCCCATACGAGTCTCTTATGGATTGTATTCACTAGATTACTAGGAAAGAATGGACTTTGCGTTTTATCCCTGTGTTTATCATGAGGTAACCACAGAGTGCGAAATTGGGTTATTTGTATTATTGAAGTGTAATTTACATAGAGTACAATTTACTCTTTTTAGGGTATGGTTCTTTGCACTTTAACAAACGGTCACAGCTGTATAACCACAGCCTCTCCTTCTCACAGCCTGTCCCTTGCAACCACTCTGATTTGTTTTCTTTCCCTGCAATTTTACCCTTTCCAGAATGTCATATTAATGGAATCATACAATACGTAGCCTTCTGCATCTGAATTCTCACACTTAGCAAAATGTATTTGAAATTCATCCGTGATGTTGCATTTATTAATAGTTTGTTACTTTGTATTGCTAAGTACTATTACATTATATGTGCATATGTACATGTACCAGAGTTTGTTTATCCATTCGCTATTTGGAGGTCCTTTGGGTTGTTTCTTGTTTTGGGAGATTAAGAATGGGGCTGGTCGGTGGTGCAGCGGTTGCGTGCGCACATTCTGCTTCAGCGGCCCAGGGTTCGCCAGTTTGGATCCTGGGTGCAGACATGGCACCGCTTGGCAAGCCATGCTGTGATAGGCATCCCATGTATAAAGCAGAGGAAGATGGGCACGGATGTTAGCTCAGGGCTAGTCTTCCTCAGCAAAAAAAAGAGGAGGATTGTCAGCAGATGTTAGCTCAGGGCTAATCTTCCTCAAAAAAAAAAAAAAAGAATAAATCTGGTACAAACATTTGAGTGGAGATATTTGTGTCAATATAAGTTTTTGTTTCTCTCAAACAAATACCCAGGAGTGGGATTCCTGGGTCATATAGTAAGTGCGTACTTAACTTTATAATAAATTGCCAACCTATTTTCGAAAGTGGCTGTACTATTTTGCATTTCTACCAGCAATGCATGTTGCTCAGAATTTTTGCCAGCAGTTGGTATTGTTATTTTAAAAAATAGCCATTCTTGGGGATGGCCCCATGGCCGAGTGGTTAAGTTCGCGTGCTCCACTTCAGCGGCCCAGGGTTTTCCAGGTTCAGATCCTGGGCGTGGACATGGCACTGCTCATCAGGCCATGCTGAGGTGCTGTCCCACATGCCACAACTAGAAGGACCCACAAGTAAAATATGCAACTATGTACTGGGGGGATTTGGGGAGAAAAAGCAGGGGGGAAAAAAGATTGGCAACAGTTGTTAGCTCACGTGCCAATCTTTAAAAAACAAAACATAGCCATTCTAATAGGTGTGTAGAGATATCCCATTTGGGTTTCAATTTGTACTTCCCTGATGAGTAGTCACACTGAGTTCTTGTGCTTATCCATTTGTATATCTTTTTTGGTAAACTGCCCAAAAATCTTTCCCCAATTTGAAAAATAAGTTGTTTCTGGGGCTGGCCTGGTGGCACAGCGGTTAAGTTTGCACGTTCCTCTTTGGCGGCCCGGGGTTCACTGGTTCGGGTCCTGGTTGCGGACATGGCACCGCTTGGCAAGCCATGCTGTGGTAGGCGTCCCACATATAAAGTGGAGGAAGATGGGCACGGATGTTAGCTCAGGGCCAGTCTTCCTCAGCAAAAAGAGAAAGATTGGTGGCAGATATTAGCTCAGGGCTAATCTTCCTCAAAAATAAAAAAATAAAAAAATAAGCTGTTTGTTTCTCTTATTATTCTGCATACATGTCCTTTGCTAGATATGTATTTTCCAAATATTTTCTCCCAGTCTGTAGCTTTTCTTTTTATTATTTTAATGTCTTTTGAAGAGCAGTGGTTTTTAATTTCGATGAAGTCAAAATTATGCTTTGTATGTCCTACTAACAAATCTTTGCTTACACCAAAGTGGCAAAGCTTTTTCCCTATGTTATCTTCTAGAAGTATTTGCCCTTTCCCTTTTCTCCTTCTACTACCTGGAATGTTGGATGTGATGGCTGAAACTACAAGAGCTATTTTTTGTCGTGAAGCAACTTTGAGGATGGAAGTTAGCACTCAAAACTGCAGAGCAGAAAGATAAAAGGAACCCGGAGCATTAGTAACATCATAGAGCTGCCATATCAGTCCTGGACTGTCTATTGCCAAGTTGGCTTTGTGTGTGTGTGTGTGAGAGAGAAAATAATCCTCTATCTTGTTTAAGCTACTTTCGTATTGGTTCTTTTTCTAGCAGCTGAACACAATTCCTGTCTGATACATAGAGGACTTGAATAACATTACAAATAGACTTGAGTTAATAGCTATGTGTGGCTTGGTAAGCATACTATTTTGCGGGGTTAAGGCGGGAAGTAATAGAACATTTACACTATCAATCATGAGTTGGTCCAAAAAGAAAGTTGAAACACAATTTTAAAAGTAGTTCCTTTATAAATTATATCCACTGATCCAATTTAAATAAAACTAGAAATAAATGATATAAAGATGACTCTTATTTACTTAGATATTAAAAAAGACATTTCTAAATAATCTCTGGATCAAAGAATATTGTAAACTATTTAGAAAGAAATGAGAGGAATTCATACCAAAATATATGTTCTCAGAGCAAAATTCATGGGCTTAAATATCTTCGTTTTAAAAAAGAATAATGAAAAATAAATTAAATACTTATCTAAAAATATTAGAAAAAGAACCATGAAAGAAACCAGAAGTAGGAAAAAGGAATTAAGAAAAATAAAAACTAAAATTAATAAATTAGGAAAAAAAGCAGTAGTAGATAGGATAAAAATCCAAAAGTTTGTTCTTTGAAAATACCTAGAAATTAGGTAAACCCTTTGCTAGACTGATTAAGGGGAAAAGTAGAAAAAACAAAAATTGGTAAATTTCATAAGCAGAAAGGAAACATAAACTCATATTAACATACAGTGACAGAATTAGAAGTCAAGATTAAATACATGTGTTTGGCAGCAGATCTGAAAACATAGAGGGGTTACTGATTTCTTTTTAGTATGTGATGACCAAAATTGACCACAGTAGAAGTGGAAAACTGGAAAAGATGAATTTCATAGGAGAGATTAGAAAAGTGATTTAAGATGTACCATGGCAAAACCCACCTGAGAATGATAAACTATCCCAAACATCCTCTCAAAAGCATATCTGAGCTCAAAAGACAGTAAGGGCAGTTCCCAGGGAATAAACCAAATGGAGCTAAAAACCAGTGGGGCAAGCTGGAGTGGGCCTGGAGCTATCACTGTCATGCTTGCCAACCTCACTAACAAAGGATTTAGAAGACAATGACTGTGGCAGGACAGGAGATGAGCCCATGGGGCTGCGTAACGTGGAGATTTGAGCTGAGACCCCCACAACTAGCTGAGGCGCTCTGAATGAAAAGTGAACTAGAAAAATTTCGTCTTCCAGGAAAGGGGGAGAACAAGGAAATTTACCTGTTTCAGGCAGTGCTCTGGGTCGTGCATCCACCTGTGTATTCCTTCCCTCTTCCGTCTTCAAGCCTTCCCCCAGAGGTAGCTACTATCCTGAATTTTGTGTTTGTGTTTACAGAAATGTCTGCTTCTTTTTGAGCTTTATAAAAATGAAATACTGAAGTAGTCTTGTGACTTGCTCTTTTTCACTCAACATTGTGTTTATAAGATTCATTCCTGTTGTTGCATGTAGTTATAGTGAATTCATTTTCTCTGCTGTATAATATTTCATTGCCTGAATGTACCACATTTGTCTACATTCACCTGTTGGACATTTGATTTCTTTCCATTTTTATTTTTTGCTGTTATGAACTGTATAGATATGAGCATGGTGCACATATGCAAGAATATTCTTGGGAGTGGAATTGCTACTTCACAAAGCATTGGAATGTTAAACTTTACAACGTGGTGCCAAATGGTTTTCCAAAGTGTTTATACCTGTTTGTATTTCCACCAGCAGTTCCCAGTGATCTGCATCCTGACAAACATTTGGTGTTATCAGATTTTTTAATTTTTGACAACATAATAGATATGAAATGATATCTAATTGCGGTATAATTTGTATTTCTATGATTATTAATGAGATTGAATATCTTTTTAAATAGTTATGTGCCATTCATTTTTCCTCTTCTGTGAAATGTCTCTTCATGTCTTTTGTCCAATTTTCTTTTTGGTTGTTTGCCTTTTCTTGTTGATTTGTAAGAGTACTTTACGTATTCTAGATATTAGTATTTTGTCAGGGATATTTGTTGCAAATATCTTCTCCCAGTTTATCACTTATCTTCTTTCTTTTTTGATGAACAAAAGTTAATAAATTTAATGGAGTCAAATTTATCAATATTTTCTTTAATTGTCATTGCTTTATGTGTCTTTTTTTTTTTCTCCCCAAATCCCCCCAGTACATAGTTGTATATTTTAGTTGTGGGTCCTTCTAGTTGTGGCATGTGGGACGCTGCCTCAACATGGCCTAATGAGCTGCGCCATGTCCGTGCCCAAGATCTGAACTGGTGAAACCCCGGGCAGCTGGAGCGGAGCACGTGAACTTAACCACTAGGCAACAGGGCCAGCCCCTTTATGTGTCTTATTTAAGAAATACTTCCTTACTTTGAGTTTATAAAGATATCATCCTATACTGTGTTTAAAATTTTTTAAAATGTTAGTTTTTCATATTAAAGTTTTAATCCCCCAGCAACTGACTTTTGAGTGTGGCATATGGTCCCAGCACCATTTGTTGAATAACCTATCCTGTCTCTGTAATACCACTCCTGGCATTTATCATTTCTATATATTCATGGATTTGTTTCTCCACGCTCCGTTCTGTTTCGTTTTTCAGCTCTTTATCCTTATACCAATATCACATTAGTGTTGCTTTATAATAACATTTGACATCCGATATAGCAAAAGCAAACCTTGTATATTCTAGAGCATGTAAATTTTAGAATGCACCCACTGAGTTCCTTTAAAAAATCTGTTGGAATTTTAGTTGGAATGACACTGAGTTATGGATCACTCAATCACGAATAAGGCATCCCTTTTCATTTTTAAGATTTTCTTTGGTATCTTAAGGATTTCAAGACAATGGTAGCAGAGCATTAAACCAAGCCCTTTATGCTTCTACGCTCCGCGCGATTGCACAGGCTGCATGCCCAAGAAGCCAGCCCTGTCCACGTTCCACTGCTTATATTGTCACAATTGCTTGTATTCACATTCTGTCCAAGAGATGCTATCAAAAGTTGATAGACCTAGAAACAGAGCTTTAAGTACAGTATTTAAAGTTACCAAGGTAACCAGCGAGAGAACTAAAAATAATAAAGATCAACAATCAGGAAGATGCAAAAGGGCCAAAGGGCTCTTGTGAATTAAATGCTCCTTTCATGTCAGGTGTCAACAAATACAAATCGAAAAATAGACGTCTAAGCACATCATCCATACTTCTAGAGAACTAAAAAGAGAAACAATAAAAATGGTTTGCTTTTGAGAAGTGGGTTTAGGGTTTGGGAAGGTTGAGGTGGGATGGAGTCTGTGATATTTCATCCCAGGGTTTTCTGTACCCGTTGGTTTGTTACCATTTACATTCATTACTTTGATACAATAAAAATAAAGGCAGGGAAAGCTGCTTTTTGTTATGTGTTGTGATAAGCTAATATGCATGAATTACCATAATTCATGCTTAGCTGATTGTGGGCAGAGTATATTTGATTGCTTTTTGAATATGAAAATACAAAGTTTATAATGATTAATTAGACACAGATGTTTTCTTATTCTCATGAATTGGATATTTATAACAATGAAATTTCCTTGTATTTTACATTCTCAAAAGTGGTTTGATCTGAATAGATGTTTACCGAATAGAAGGAGATTTTATTTTATTAGGTGGCTGGTATTTCCAACTTGTATATTAAGTGTGACGTTCTTGTTAGACAGGATGAACTAAGGTTTTTTCTTCAGACTGATCAGCTATCTCCAAGGGGAATTTTCAAACCAGTTCTGAGCTGTAGGCACTAGAGAGAGGTGGTTAAGATTATGGGACCATAGTGCTGGAGATTCAGATCCTTGTTCCTCTATTTGCTCACTGTCAGACCTTTGGCAAATTACTTAATAACTCTATCCATGCCTCTGTTTCCTCCATTCTACAATGCAAACAATAATAGTACTCACCACATAGAATTTTCTGACAATTAAATGAGATAAAATATGTAAAATCCTTAAGCAGCGTCTGAGACAAAACAATCGTCTAGTTCATATAGATGTAGAGAAAATGTGCTTAAAAATACCTTTCTTTTTCTCTAAGGAATGGTGGCAGAAGCCAACAATTTTATGTATTTTAACTTTTTTGAAAGTTAATTTCAAAGAATAATGGTCTGGTGATTAGCATATTGTTTGGTTTTTAACTGCCCTGAAAATCCTAGTTGACTCTATGTCCTCCATGGTGAATAACAGATAAACAAAACCAAAAATCTGGATCAAGTGTTTTGATGGCTCTTAATCCATTTAAACTGACCTCAGATATGCCTAGTAATACGTGGTTTATTAGATTCTTCATTATGGAGACAGTATGACGTTAAACTGCAGAGGTAAAGCTAGCTGATTTTGAAAACTTTCTTTCCTTCTGAGGTGCTGTAGGGGTGAAATACATATCCCTGAGTTACTGTTTGTTTATACCAAGCTTAGAAACACATCCATTTGGGAACCTGGCTTGATAGAATTATAATTATGCAAAAATCTTATGCCTTGTATTTTTGCACCTGAAAATTTGAAATTATGCTTTTAATTAACAAATAATTCAAGTCCTACCCATTCTTTCATTTTCCTTTGCTTTTCTTTTTCTCCCTCCCTTCTTTCTTCCCTCCCTCCTTCCTTCTTTCCTTTCTTCCTCCCTTCTGGAAAGGGAAATGCATATATTTAATTTCCAAAAGTAAAATACCAAAGTAGAACCTCACACTAATCTGAATCCCACATAAGGTCATTGTTTACCAACAATGTTTGAAAATATCTTTCTCTTTTAGTTCTGAAAATATACCCCGATGATAATACATATAAACAGACTATGAATAGCAAATTAAAATGATTATAGAATATTGTTTGGAAAATTTAAGAGATTCCAAAGGATTTGTGAAACAGCAGATCAGAATTATAAGCTCCTTTTGTCATGTCTTCAGCTGTACCATATATCTTAAAGCTCACATTTAGGATATATGCCATTTCTGAAAATAATGCTGCCTTTTTAAAATTAACTTTTTGCACACACATCACTAATGTTGAATTTCAAATAAAAAATTGCTTAATAGACAAGTAGAATCCCTCTCTATTCCCTTAAAACATCTCATTGAAATGTGAGTAAATCCTGGGGGCAAAAGCTTTTATAGTCGTTACTTGCATTTTTTGAGTGTCCTAGGAATGCTTGCTATTATTGGAATCTACCCTTGGGAAACTGACAGCATATTCTGGTGATTACTATCTCATATGGTTTTTCTCCTCTGAAATACTGAGGCAATGAATTATTGAATTAGTCAGGACTCTTGGTTTTAAGTGACAGAAACTTATCTCAAATGAGCTTAAGCAAAAAAGGGGATTGGCTGGCTTACATCACCTCGGATGTCCAAGGGTAGAGCTGGTTACAGGCATTCAAACAGTATCATTTCAATTCTTTCTCTTTCCATCTCTTGGCTCTACTTCCCTTAGTGTTAGTTTCATTCCCAAGCAGGCCTCTCACACTTGGCTGCAAAGGCAGCCCCTGGCAGCTCCAGGCTTACATTGTCCCTGGTGCTTACCATCTCAGAAGAGGCCCTTCCTTAACCAATGTCTATATCAGTCCCTGAAAAAAAGCCAGACCTGGCTTTATTTGTAAAATGTACCCAGCCCTGAACCAACCAGCAAGTTCAGTAGTATGAGGTACATTGATTGACCTGGGGCAAGTGTACTCTCCTGAGGTAGGGCAAGCAGATTTGTGTGATCATGGATAGTCTCTCCAGTGGGACAGTGGAAGATTCCAAAAAGAAAAGATGTAGGCAGTCAAAAAACTAACAGGAGCTTGTCGGATCTTCTCTTTGGCCTCAGTGTTCTGAGATTTCTCAATGAGATGACTTAGTGTGGTTCTATTTTCATCCATTGCATTGGGCACTTAATGGCCTCTTTCAAGTTGGAAACTCATGTCCTTCAGTTCTGGAAAATTTTCTTGTATTTTGATATTTCTTTAAAGTTTTTCTCCTGTGGCAGATTTTATTTTCCAAAGATGACAATGCCAATATATCTCTTATCCTATATACTCTTCTTACAATGTGTCTTTGACTTTCCTCCAAAGAGTGGTGGAGTCTGTATTCCCTCCCCTTGAGCATGGGTGGATCTTTGTAAGTGCCTCCATCAATAGAATGTGGCAGAAGTAACACTGTGCATTTTCCAAGGCTATGTCATAAAAGGAAATATGATTTGTGCCTGGATCTCTTTCTTTCTCTCTCTCTCCTCTCTCTCTCTCTCTCTCTCTGAGAACACTTATTCTTGGAATCCAGCCACCACATTGTGAGAAAGCCCAGGCTACATGGGTGTACCAGTTGACAGCCCCAGCTAGGCCTTCAGTTGACAACCAGCACCAACAACTAGACATAGGAATGAGCCTTCAGATGATTTCAGTCTCCAGACTTGGGGCCTTCCAGCTAAGGTCCAGACATTGTGGAGCACAGCTCCCATTGTGCCCTGTCTGAATTCCCGTCCCACAGAAACCACAAGAGATAGTAAGTGATTATCGTTGTTTAAGCCAGTAAGTTTTGGGGGGATTTGTTATGCAGCAATAGATAACTAATATGCCTTGCCTGTTTTCTCTCTATTCTCTATTGCACTGCCATTATTTGCAGGCTGTATCTCTTGGATGGTCCTCTAATTTTCTTATCTTTTTTTCTGGTATTTTGTTTCTTCATCTTTTTGCTCCACTTTCTGGGAGATTTTCTCAATTTTATATTCCAATCCTCGTATTGAACTAAAACAATTTTTTTTTTTACCATAATGTAATTTAATTTCCAGGAGTTCTTTTTTTTGTTGCTTTTTGGACGTTCCATGTTTATAGCATCCTGTTTGTATTTCATATATATATACTATCTTCTCCTATTTCTCTGAGGATATTATTATATAATTTTTATAGCAGCTTACTGAGACATAATTCACGTACCATAACATTCACCCTTTCAAAGTATAAAATTCAATGGTTTCTAGTATATTGACAGAGTTGTGTAACCACCATTATTATCTAGTTCCAGAACATTTTTATCACTACCCCCCAAAACCTTATACCCATTAGTAGTCTCTCTCTGTTCCTTAGCCCCATCCCCTGGCAACCACTAATCTACTTTCTGTCTCTATGAATTTGCCCATTCCTGACATTTCATATAAATGGAACTGTACAACATGTCCTTTTGTGTCTGGCTCCTTTCACTTAGCATAGTATTTTCAAAGGTTATCCATGTTAACATGGGTCAGTACTTTAGAAGTGCTTTTTTTCCCTTCATGAATAGACCCTGCTTTCTCTGAATCTTTTTTGTTTATTTCCTGTGTCTTTGTTTTGGATTCTACCTTTCATGTTGAAAGTGTTCTACAGAGGTCTGCTAAGCCTTAGATGTCTGCTAACCTTTAAGAGTGGGGAACCAAAAATCCGCTGGAAGCTCTGAGGGTGTAGGTGGGCCTTGTCAACTTAGAGTTTCACTACAGGGTGGTATGGCTGGGCCATTTTGGGGAGAAATCTGGAATAGTGCTGTATGAGTTTTCTAGGGCTGCTGTAACAAAGTACCACAGTCTGGGTGGTTTAAACAACAGAAATTTATTGTTCCCCAGTTCTGAGGGCTTAAAGTCCAAGACAAGCTGTCAGCAGGGTTGGTTTCTTCTGAGGCCTCTCTCCTTGGCTTGTAGATGCCATCTTCTCCCTGTGTATTCACATGGTCTTCCCTCTGTCTGCATTCAAATTTACTCTTCTTATAAGTACATCAATCATATTAGATTAGGGCCCACCCTAAATGACCTCATTTTAAGTGAATTACCTCTTTAAGACCCTGTCTCTAAATACAGTCACATTCTAAGGTTCTGGGGATAGGAGGTCAACATATGAATTTTGGGGGGACACAATTCAGCCCATAACAAGTACCTTTAGGTCTCCCTTCTAGTAATCAGATTTCTTACAAACCTCTGCATAGAAAGTATAAACCAGTCGCAACAGCTCTGAGAACTGAGTAGGGGAAGAGAGCTGGAGATCTCAGCATTAACTCTAGCCCACCACTGTGTCTGATGCGCCCCCTGTCCAGAGACCTTCTGTTTTACCCTCTCTAGAAAATAAACTTTAAGCTCCAGCTGGGGTTAGGGGAGGGACCTGCAGGTTTAACTGTGTCCTAAGTAAACTTTCAAGTGACCTTTTCTTTCATCCTGCCGGAAGTACCTGCTTCCACTAAGTAGGTTATCATCAGGGGTGAGAGTTCTGCATTGTGAATTGGGTTATTTCTCAGCTTACCTTACTATTAGTTCAGGACTCGGCTTTCTTGGTTCTAGCAAGTCACCACTCAAATGCTTTCTAGCTTCCAAAATTGTGTTTCTGTTTTCTTTTCTCCGATTATTTTTTCATTGTCAGTTTGTTCCTTTTAAAAATCATTTTATTGTTGTTTTAGTGGAGTTTCAGGAAGAAGTAAAAGCAAACGTGGGTGTTTAATCCATCGTTTTTACTCAGAAGTCCCACACATTTATATTTTTAAATGAGCTCACGCTATACAGACTGTTCTATAATCTGCTATCATCAAACAACTTCTAGTGAATATTTGTGTTGTTTCTATGTCAATAAATAGAAATCTACATCAGTGGTTCTTAAATTTGGCTGCACATTGGAATCACTAAGTGGTGGGGATGGGGAGAGCTTTAAAAAGTACTGATGTCTGGGTCCTACCTCCAGAAGTCCTGATTGAATAGATATGAGGTATTGCAGCACCAGGAATTATGAAATCTCCCCAGGTGACTCAAATATGCAGCAAAGTTTAAGAGCCACTGACCTGTACCTTCTTCATTATGCCGATACAGTGCTCTATGGAAGGGATGGATAGCAAGCTGTTTAAACAAACCCCTTTCTGGACTCAGGTTTTAACAAATTGTTTGATAGTATAAAAAATGCTGTTATGAATATCTTTGGACATAAAACATTGTCTATATTTCTGGTTATTTTGTTGGCTAAATTCCTAGAAGGAGGATCACTGTGCCAAAGGATATGAATATTTATAAGATTTTTGGGTACAGTTTACTTACCATAGTTCCTCTAAAGTGGTTTGGCCAATTCAGACTCCCACCAGTAGCATGTGAGAATCCTTGTTTCCCCACACTCAGAAACACTATGTACCATCCTTAGCCAAATTTTAAAAAATTTTATAAATAGTCTGGTTTTAAAATGGAAAAATTGCATTACGTTGCTTTTTTTTTTAGTTTTATTGTATTTTTTGTTGTGGTAAAATGCATATGACATGAAAGTTATCATTTTGATCAGTTTTAAGTGTGCGGTTCAGTAGCATTCAGCGCATTCACCTTGTTGTGCAACCATTACTAAAATCCGACTCCAGAACTTCTTCATCTTCCCCATCTGAAATTCTGTCCACTGAACGCTAACT
This sequence comes from Equus przewalskii, assembly GCF_037783145.1. NCBI lineage: Eukaryota > Metazoa > Chordata > Mammalia > Perissodactyla > Equidae > Equus > Equus przewalskii. The sequence continues at coordinate 118,169,692 of NC_091863.1, read as the reverse complement.
CCCCATTGTCCCCTCCCTATCTCCCCAGCCCCTGGCAGCTGCCAATTTACTTTGTGTCTCTATGAATTTGACTCTTCTAGATATCTCGTATAAATAGAATCGTAAGATTTGTATCCTTTTGTGACTTGCTTATTTCACTTAGGATGTCTTCAAGGTTGCTATTTTATTTTTAATATATTTTATTTGTGAGCTGAAACAATGTTTATGCTTATTATCTGTCTATATCTCACTTTTTGTGTATGAATCGCTTAATCATATGAGGAACATCCGTGAGGAATGTTTTTGGCTCAAAGTATCTGAAACCCTCATTAACAGTGGCTTAAACTAATAAGGGTTCATTTTTTCTTCACACAAACAGGAGTCTGGAAGTAACCAGCTGCTGGTGGTATTGGTTCAGCAGCTCAATGTTATCATATTTGCAAGATGACTGCTCCAGCTTCAGCCATCCCATCTTTGTCCAAAGGTGGAAGAATGAGGTAAGGAATACGTGTGACATCTATACTTTTGATGAAGGAAATATAAATTTTCCTGGAAATGTCCCTCTCCTCCAGTAGATACTTGCTTGCAAGATTGTGTCACATTACTACCTCTAGTTGCCAGTGACGCAGCCAAGAGAGAAGGGGTTTGGGAATGCTTACTGAGTTAGTCAACAGTGCATGGTCCTTTGCCTATTTATCTGTTAGAATGCTTGTCTCTTTCTCATTAATTTGTAAAAGTTCTTTGTATATTAATAATATAACCCTTTTAATGTGTATCACATTTGTTTGGCAAATATATTTTTCCAGCTTCTTGTTTGCAGTTTAATTTTTTTTCAACATACGGAGGATTGATATTTTTTAATAGTTAGCCGCAAACATCTTTTATTTTATGGTTTATGCATTTGTTCTTGTGCTTACAAAAACCTGGTTCATCATTCTGAGAAAAGATGAATATTCTTTCATATTTTCCTCTTGATCTTTCATGGTTTCATTTCAATTTTAAAAGGCTGCCCTGTTTGACTTCTTACCTGAGCCTGGGGAAAGAGTGATTCAGGGAGGTGGGTGCAAAGGAACAGAGGAAACAAATTAACTCTACTACCACTGAACATGGGGAAAACAACCCAGTCCTGCCAGCTACGCAAGAAAGTATCTCATGTTAAAATGTTTAGTGGTGGCAGCTGGATACGGTAGACTCTTGGGGGCCTGTTTAAAGGCAAGAAATGTTTTGTGGCAAACAAACTTCAGATGCTGACTGGAGACAATATGAAAGAAAGACATTGGTTCAATTTCAGAAATAAGAGATGAGTGTGAATATACAAGTGCAAAGACAAGACGGAGATTGATTTTGCAAGCAGCTGTGCCGTGAAAAATCCTGTAAGCCTGATGTAGAGTCCAAAGCTTGCTGACAGAGAGGCATCAGAAAGGTGTAGCTGAAACTGCCCTTAGCACAGTGGTCAAAGGTAGTTTTCATAAAGGATAGAGAAAAAAACCAGCCTGCTTAGTAAAGCTGTTTACTGTATTCTGCATTAACCTAGGTAGGGATAGACACTATGTCCTAGATGAAATTACTTTAAAGTGACAGCCAAGTGACAGCTCAGCCCTGTATAATAATGAGAAAATATACAAATATACAAGACATTTTAGGCTTAGAAAAAAATATCTTCCCATATGTTTGCATCTAATTCCATCTGTCTTTGATATAGAAAGATGACAAACTGAAATTGACAATGAACTTCCCAAATTATTTTTCTCAGCTCCAAATAGAAACTACAGAGTAGCCTAAAGAATAATCTGTAAATTCTTGTCCCCTGGCATGAAAAACAGTGACATCATGGTGTTTTCCAGTTATCTTGAAACTGCAAGACTAAATATGAGAAAAAATATTGTATGATGATGCAATATTTCTCCATGTTTATTTGACTTTTCTGTGTTGGATGGATTATTGCATGCTGAGACTCATGGCTACTTTCATAGAAATTAGTGGATTGGATGAATATTAGCCTTGGAAGGCACTTTTGAGGTCTCTCGCTTGTTGACTGACCTCTGGTCATCATTTGTTGCACATGATGCCTGCTCTTTAAGATTTCAGTTCACTTCAGAGGCTTTTTCATCAAGGCAAAGGTAGAAAACTCTACACAAACATCCATTTAACTAATTATTCCTCCCCTGCCGGTCTTTCATGACACTCAGTATTTCCTCAAGAGTTGAGAGGTGCTTCTCGCCGTGTTTTAACCGAATATTTTCCTGTCTACTTCAACATCAGGTCATTTCAGGAAATTGCTTGAATTGAGAGCTTTGTTCATAACTTTCAACCTTTAGATTCACAAGTATGCATATTTTCACTTTGTTTTACTTAGTACAATAGTTGTTGAAAAGATGTGTTAATTTGACACCATGCTATGTACCCATCTTATTACATTTGGTTCTCCCACAGGATGTTATTAGTGACTAATGTTACAGGCTTTGCAAAATCTGTTTCTTTCTGCTTTTGTCCTAATAATTCTTTTGATCACAGCCAGATCCAAACAACAACTGGCTTAAGGTGATTTACTCCTTTTTTTTTTACACATTATTTCCATCTGTATAAAAGAGAGGCTAAGGCGCTTTAATAATGAGCACATAATAGAGAAAATTGGGACTTATGATTCACAAGGGTATTAGCAACAGGTCCCTTTTTGTCTGGTGTCTACCAAACACGCAGCAGCTTCTTCAGGTGCTGCCCTGCTCAGTCTTGCAGCACACATGTGGATCTTACCTTCACAGAGCATTTTCGATTGTGGGGCTTCGGGCTTTGTTGGATCTAATTGCACTTCCTGCAACACAGCACACATGCACCGTGAGTGCACTTTTCCCATGCGCAGTGTTTTTATGGACCTTATAGCTGCAAGCTCTTGACCTATCTGTCTTTTGCTGGCTGGGGACTTTGGAATATAGGGTGCTTCTGTTTCCTGGTGCTTCAAGCAGCTCCACAATGCTTGTGGATGCAATTTTATCATTGGCTTCTAAAATACGTTTGGCCTAGAATGATCATACTACTAACTATTACATGTTCTACTAACAACATGAAAGAGGTAATCTATTGAGGAGATGGCAACAGCATGGCAGATCTCCTGTGAGAATGGTAAGAGGGTCAAATGCTTGATTAGAAGAGAGCTGAGTCTCCTTAGAGTCTCCATTTGTATTCATGACTTCCTTTGCAAAGATGAAATTGAACTGTTGCTGTGGTATTGATTCATTCTATGTAATCGTGGGAGAGACAATAGTAAGCTTCACGATGATGGATGGGCACTCCAAGATGATGGGCACTTCAAGCCTTGTGTGGTAGATTTTCTTCTTAATGGCTTCGTTGTCTTCAGGCTTGGTTGTTGCTGGTGGTGAGCTTCAGGAAAAAGAAGATAAGAGGGGAGGGAGGAGGAAGCTTGAGAGACAGATTGGTGCTCTGGTCCCAGTTTTACTAGATTTGTTCCTCAAAGCTCTCATGAAAGCAGACAGTAGATAAATGCTGAAGTATACCATGTGATCACAATTATGGGAAAAAATATGCATCGAAAAACAAGGGGAAAAAAATAAACCAAAATGTTAACTGTCGTCATCTCGTGGGTGGGAATAGAGTTGACTGACTTTTTTCTTATCTCTTCTTTTTCGCATATTGTCTATGCTTATTATGCATTATTTTATAATAGAGCAATAATTTTATAAATGAAAAATGTAAAGAAAAAGCTTCTGCATGCCGTGATAGATTTGCCTAGTCTATGCCTTAGTATAAATATATTATACCATGAAATATAATTACTAGATATTTTTTCCTATTGCTGAGAGTAAATAACAAGAAACCTTGGCTTTACTAAGCATCTTTGGAAAAGCACACATTTAAAACAAATAAAAGAAGCAAAAGCACATTTTTGACTATTACTCCAAAACCAAGTTTTGCATAAGCAATTTTAAAGATTAACACATAGATTAGGAGAACAGATTAGCGGTTACCAGAGGAGAACGGGGTGGAAGTAGGGCGAAAGGGGTAAAGGGGCACATGTGTATGGTGACAGATAAAAACTGGACTGTTGGTGGTGAACACGATGCAGTCTATACAGAAACCGAAATATAGCGATATACACCTGCAATTTACACAATGTTGTAAGCCAATATGACCTCAATAAAATAATTTTTAAAAATTCAGTAGCAAATAAACTCAGTGTTAAGGATCCTTCAGATATATTGGTTGGGGCAAAAATCACATCTTTGTCTATATTAACTTTATTGAGATATAATTTACACACCATATAATTCACCCCTCTAAAGTGTACAATTCAGGCACTTTTAGTGTATTCACAGAATTGCAAAACCTTTACCACAATCAATTTTAGAACATTTTCATCACCCCCAAAAGACCCTTTGTATCACTTAGCCATCACTCTCTATTCACGCCCCCTCCCCCGCAACTCTCCCAGCCCCTGGTAACCACTAATCTTATGTTTCTGTTTCTACAAATTTGTCTATTGACATATCTTACGAATGAATACATACAACATGTGGTCTTTTATGACTGGCTTCTTTTACTTAGCATGATATTTTCAGGTTCATCCATATTGTAGTATGCATCAGTACTACATTCTTTTTTATGGCCGAATAATATTGCACTGTATGGATATACCACATTTTGTTTTCCCATTTATCAGTTGATGGACTTTGGATTGCTTCCATTTTTGGGGCTATTATGAATAATACTGCTGTGAACATTCATGTACAAGAGTTTGTGTGGATATTTGTTATCATTCCTCTCAGGTTTAGACCTAGGAGTGGAATTGTGGGGTCATATAGTGACTCTATATATAACTTTTTGTTGAACTGCCAGTCTGTTCTACAAAGCAGCTGCACCATGTTCCATTCCCACTAACAGTGTATGAGGGTTTCATTTCCCTGCGTCTTCATCAACCCTTGTTGTTATCCATCTTTTTGATTATTGCCATCCTAGTATATATGAAGTGGTATCTCATTGTGGTTTTGATTTGATTCCTGTGATGGCTACTGATGTTGAGCATCTTTTCATGTACTCATTGGCCATATCTATATCTTCTTTGGAGAAAAATCTGTTCAAATCCTTTGCCCATTTTTAATTGAGTATTCTTTTTATTGTTGAGTTGTTGAATAATGGAATGGGTTTGGGACCCGACAATCCTGGATTTGAACCTGAACTCAGGCAGTTGACTATCTGAATGCAGGTGCTCAGTAAGTGAGAGCCATTCTTACTGTTCATCATAGAGCCCCATAAAGGGGATGGGGTGTTCTCTGTGAAGGAATGCAGTGTTCTCTGTGAAGGAGTGGGGTATTTTCTGTGACTGCATTTTTCACATAACTGAAGTTTATCCCTTTGCTTGTAAAAAGTTGAGAGATTTCTAAACTGCCTTTTGTACTTTCTGGGCTTTATTCAACAGAGAGTACTGAACCTGATTTAACCCTTTCTTGATAACTCCCTGGAACATCCTGGATTGTACTGTATTTGTAGCCCTGTCAGGGCACTCAGGGGCCACTAAGGTATGGACAGTTGTTTGCCATGGCTCTTGTGGCTCTTCTGGTGCCTTCTTTCCTGTTTGGGGTTCATTTTTCAGAGAACCCATCTCTCGCAGCATTCTTCTTCCACCCCCTCATTGTTTCTCACGTGACCATAATTTTAGAAAGAGTGGAAGGTTACCAGGGGAAACCAGATAAAGAAAGTGGTTAAATATCACACATAATTCAAAAATAATAGTTTTTAGTTCAAAAGCCAGAGGGTAGTGTTCTTGTCTGCTACATGGTAAAGTGCATGCCCTTTGTTACAGCTGTTTCATGAAAGGTTCAGATACATTTTCATTTACTTTCCAGGTCTAGTTTGAGCTTCAATTGGTTAAAATTGCTGGAAGTTATAGTATTAGACAGGTGGAATATTGTACTCATTCCATATTTAATAAAGCTCATGCTTCATTGTCAATATTCTTTCTGGTAAATATGTGAAATTTAAAATTCAAAACCATGTAGAATCAAATTTTAAGTAACATTTAATGAAAAACTCAACCTAAACAGACCTCCAAACCTTTCATTAAATAGGAGAGGTTTTTAAAATCAGACTCATATTCCACTTTTAATTATCCAAAGGTAAAACATCTGTATTTGGACTTACCATAGGGAAATATTATCTTCAAAGTACCCCAATTAGGCACTTGGGTCAACCGACAACATTCTTTGTTGAAAATTAACACCTATTCCAAACGACCTTATTTATTTATTATTTTTTGCGTGTAACCTGCACCCTGCTGGAAAAGATTTAAAAATGTTACCCTATTTCCAAGGCAGGGTTGGGACCCTGACTGGAATCAACGTTTTAACTGTGCTGGCTGGGATGGAACTAGACGGACGGAACCGCTGTGGGGAGGCTTGTGTTTTGGGGGATGACTGGCCTGCAGGTGCCTGGCTGTGTCAGATATTACACTGTACTGTTCATGTGTTCAAAATATTTTTTGAGGATTATAGAATTATGTTTTTGGTTGTGAGAAACCAGCTTGAAAGTTTTCTGACAGTTTTAGTAGCTGTGGGGCTTAATAAGCGAGCCAACGGAATGCAAGGGAACTCAGCCTGGGTCTTGTTAAAATTGTGGAACCACGTGTCACATCCCTTGGGGGCAACCATGACCTATAGGGTTAATTGCTGGCACCAGATTGCCTGGAGTGAGTTCAGCTGCAGGCAGGAGGTGGCCGAAGTGGCCCCCCGCAGCTGAAATCACGACCTACCAAAGAGCCATGTTCGGTGGGGCTGGTTTGAGGGAGCAGTATCTGTTGCGAGGGCATTCTCACTAGGAAGGTCATTTGAGAACCTGTTTTTACAAGTCCATGCCCCACCATCGCAGGCACACTTTGTTCTAGGTCCTGGTTCTGTCTATCTTACCTGATCCCACTGGACTTAATTCTTTCATACTCTGCCACATCGGGAAACATTAAAATGGTAGGCTAGGTCTGAATTCTGGAGTTTTTTTCTTCTTCTTTTTTCCTCTTGGCAGCACATCATCCCTATTTTGGATATCTCATTAGTACTTGCTAGTGGACATCTGGGCCTCCCAGATTCCCTCTGCATTTCCCAGTGTCTATGATTGTGATGCAAACTCACAAGCTTTATCTGCCAGTTCTCTGCTACTGCTGTTACCACTGCACTTGTGGCTAGTGCTGTTTGCACAGCCTCTGCACATCTGTGCTGTCTTTTTGGTTCAGGCTTCCTTGTGCTCCCGTCCTTTGTCTCTTATCATCTCTCAGTGCTGCATTGTCCTCTCAAAAGGTGGCCTGTAGTTCTCATGATCCTCCTGAGAAACTCCACCCTTGGTTGCATGACCACAGGGTCACACACTCACTGTGAACACTGCTTTTTGGCCTGAGTGACAGCCCTGACTCCTGTGTTCCCCTGTGCAGGTGCCACTGACTGAGCAGTGTAGCCTCCTGGCCTGTCTTGCTCTCGCACCGGCCATCCCAGCTTTGCAAACTGCTGACTTCCATGAAGCTCTGTTTCCCACCACAATTCGGCTCTGTTAGTTGGACTCTGCTTTTCATCTTCTCTGTGGCTTTAGCCAGGAAGGAATAGCAGCTTCTGGGCAGCATGCCACGAGAAAGACTATTCCCTCAGGAGCAGCACTTTTTCTGCTTCTCATTTTCAAATGTTCCTGCTTTAAATCTTGCTTCTCTTCCTCACCATGGCATGCAGGTTCCGTTAAGGGCTCCTTTTCAGTCTACAAGCTATAACAGAAACTAGGTACTACATGCATACGACAAAAGGAAAAATTTCTGAGAGATACCAAGATAATCATGACTGCCTCATTGGAAAAACAAAAACAAAAAACTAATGAAGAGCAAAGGGGAATTTCCGAGGGTTTGTCCTAACCCTGATGTGGGAGGAGTTATACTGAAATGTACTCATGGAAAATATCACTGAGGAACTAATGTGCAACTGTAAAATAAATGCAATGCTTCTAACGCGAGACGATCAACTATTCAATAAAACTAACTTTAGATTCCCCCATCATGTGAACCTTCTGTAGTGTGTTACTGGAAAATTTCCAGTGGGAAGATTTTACTCTTTACTTTCGCCAAGTGAGTTTTTAGTCCAAATAAATGTTAAAATTAATGCACACACAGTGGCAGCTTAAAATTCGTAAATATTAAATACAGAGGAGCCTCATTTTACAAAAGATGTGTGTTCCTGAAAAGCTTTGTGTAGATACAATTTTGGAAAATCCAGTCACATCTAAAGGGCACTGAGGGAGCAGACTATTTAAAGGAACTCTGCATTCAGTGAATTTTTTTTTTGTAACATGAATAATCTCCTCTTATTTTGTGAGTTTCGGTTTTCTTAAGGCATGGGGCCCCTGCGTTTTTCTTTTACCTCCATAATTTTATAAGAGAACATTGAAAGAAAGGAGATTCTAGTTTTATTTGTTGGTGGATCCAGAGGCAAACATACATAAGAATGCTTTAACAAACCCATGTACAGCCTGAATTAAGAGCCATTTAACTGAATCCATCAACAGCAGAGTTTGACATTCAGCTTTCTCTTTATGGTTTAGACTACTCCGTCAACTTTCTTAAGAGACTCAAGTTACTTTTGACAACTCCCAAAATCTCTGTTCCTTTATTTTCTGACCTTGATTTTTTGCTGCAGAAAAATTCTTTACTGAAAGCTTCTAAAAGGCCACAGCATATTTTTTTTTGAGTTAAAAGATTCTAGATGGGGCTGCAACATGACTTTTGAAACATGCACATGGGCACAAGTACATGCACATGCTCACGCACATACCCATCCTGCCAAAATTTCAGCAATTCTCTGGATAGAGAAGTATAACAGGGTTTCTAAGAAATGGGAGCTAGGATAATTTAATTTTTCATTTGTTAATTTATTTAAGAAATATTTTTTAAACATATACTAAGAGCCAGGCACTGTAGTTATTTAATACTCCCTACCTTCCATAGGAAGGACAACAGAACATAGGTAATGGAGCTCTAAGCTGGGAGAAGAAGGAAAAAAAGGGAGCAGGTCAGAATTACCCTCCCCTCCACCAGGTTAAGTCAGTGGCCAGTGCCGATTTATCATCGCCACAGCTCAGAGAATGTTAAGGTTGAAAAGAACTTGCGAAATCCCCAGCCAAAAGCTTCCGATGTACAGAGGAGCAAACTAGAGCAAGAGCAGAGAAATGACTTGGTCAGTGTCACATAATGAGAAAATAATAGAGCCAGAGCAAAAACTCACAATAATAGTATGTATCTCATAGGGCTGTTAAGAGGATTAAATGAGTTAATATTTATAAAGTGCTTGGAATAATGCTTGGTAGTTAGTAAGTTTGAACTCAATATCTGTTTAATAATAATAATAACAGCCACAACAACAACAATAATATACCGTGCTGCATCTCAAGCAGATCTAATCTTACCTACTTTATTCTTTCTGATGCCTTCAGAGACTTACAGAGGCCTTCAGAAACTTGGAGACTCAAAGAAGGAGCTCACTTCATTGTGGTGGAACCAAACTTGGCTTGTTGGAGAGCATAAGATACATGGTGTTAGGGTTAGAATCTGGGAGCTTGGAAGTACGAGAACGACATCCACACATCCTGAATTACGCAGGTCATTCTTCATTTTACCTTCTCTCGTATTATAAGCGCATTTGCCCTGTTCAAACCACATGGAATGTTTTTTAACTGACTTTCTTCAAGTGATGCTCAGTGCAATGGATGCTGCACAGTCCTTATTTTATTTGACCTCAGGACAGATTTGACTGTTTTGATTATCCCGTCCTGCTTAAGAATGGTTTCTGTGACGCCACATTCTTCATCTTTTCCTCCCATCTCTCTGGCTGGCCTCTCTCTCTCTCTTTATCCCTCCCTCTCTCTCCTCCTCCTTCCCTCCCTCTCTCCCTCTATCTCCCTCTTCTTCTCCCTCTCTCTCTTTCTCTCCCCTCTCACTCTCTCATGGAAAATTTCAAATGTACACAAAACCAGAATAATGTGGTTCCTCTCTGTGAGTTTGTGCCACCAACTTAGTGTACAGTTAGGTTCGTTTGTTTCGTTTTGCTTTAGACTTCTATGGGGTGTTTTTTAAAATTTAATTTTGTCTTATAATATGTAAAAATTTCTGTAGCTCCAAAATCAAATCTACAAAACCAGGGATATCTAGAGAAGTGTTGCTCCTATCCTTGTCCCCTCTACGTTGTTCCCTCTTTCTCTCTGTAGGTAACCATTTAACTTTTAGTTTTTGGCTTATCCTTCCATTTAAAAAGTACACATGTGTTATTCAAGTTTTACCCTCATCTTTAAACCTGTGTTTACATCTGTTTCCCTCCTCTCCTCCACATACATATACTGCAGTCAAGTCATATTGAATTATCTGAAGTTGCTCCATATGTGTGTGTGTGTATATAAACCTCTCCTGCCTAACTTCTTCCCTTTGACCCCATCCTTATACCTGTGTTTGTATCTGCCTCCTGTCTCCCCACCACCATACTACACTTCAACCATATTGAATTATTCGAAGGGCTTCAATATACTCTGCTTCCTATTGCCTCTGAGCCTTTTGAAGAGCTGTTCTTTCACACAAAATCCTGATTGGAAAGGGTTCAAGGGAGAATGAGAGGAAAGGCTGTAGAGAAACAGACGCTGTCGTACATTGCTAGCGGGATGCATCATAGTACAACCTCTATAAAGGGCTAGCTTACCAAATTGCAGTATTCTATTTTTCAGTCACACCCCCCATGTACAAAATTCATATATGTATGTAACAGTAAAATTGTAATACTAAAAGAGCCCAAGTGTTCTGCCATTGTAAGCCATTTAAATAAACTATCGAGCATCCACAAGATAGAATAAGATGTAGCTGAAAAAAATGAGGATGATCTCTATGCAGTGATATTGGCAGATCTCCAGGATATGTTGCTAAATGTATAAAATCATGCACAGAAGCTCTGGTGTAAGAAAGGGTAGGGAGGATAAGACTATGCATTCATAAATGCTTTCTTTTTATAAAGAAACACTGGAAGGATAAGAAAGAAAATAATACGCATAGCTGCCTGTGGGGAGTGGGGGGAGGTGGGAGGAAAAGGGTGGATGGGGTAGGGAGAGTGAAAAAAGCAAATTTATGAAAGATGGAAGAGGAATTGGAATGGACAGGAGAGGAACTGGAGAGAGTATTGGCAACTCCTTTGAGGAATTTTGCTGCAAAGTTGATGTAAAATTATATTCACAAAAGGAAGCTTAAAATTCTCATTATTTCCATCAAATTCAATATTTAATTTCCTCGATAATGCTTGGCATTTTTTCTTAATATGTTTTTCATAATCATATAACATAAAGAAAATGTAGTGGTTTTTTTTTAACAACTCCCTCATAGATGTCCCTGATGCCTTCTGCTTTACCCACTGCGCTATGCAGATATCACCTCCTATGTGTGCCCTATTATGAAGGTGGGAAGCACTGCCTTCCAGCATGGTGCCTGAGCAGGCCTATTCATATATGGGTAATATAACTCACGGCAGGGTCTTTGGAAGGTCGGGGCAAGCACCAGAGGTCACCTGCATAAAGATCCCTGGACCTCTTAGAAAGAACTGTAGTGAGGACTGTGGAGGCCAAAGTTAGGTCCCAGAGGTGTTCTGACCTTCAAGTCAAGTAGGGGAGATGAGGGCAGCACAACTTTTAGAAAAGCGTGCCCAGGAAGACAGAGAACTCGCCATTATGACTTGGGGGTTAACTTGCCATTATGACTTGGGGGTTGTAGACAGACTCAAAGGTCTTGAGATTTTATAAAAGGGTCTTATATAAATAGGTACAGTTCAGCATTTTTCCGTGAGAATATATTGTTTCATCCAAATTGAAAATTTTTCCTAATCCGGGTTAGGCAAGTCCAAGCCTAATGAGATTTGGTCCCATTTTCTATGAATGAGGAATTTGAGGGGGAGAGTGAAAAACAGATCTCTGGGTGGGGATCTAGGAGCAATGAAGCAAACATCCTACTTTATGTTTTAAATAATAAATATTGTTTATTATTATTTTAACATATAATATTTTATTAAATATTATGTTTTAAATATTAAAACATAAATCATTAAACTCTGGTCAATGAGAGAAATTAGCACCACCAAAAAATATATAGGGCCCAGCCCTCTTCTTTCTAAGATGAATAGATGGTATAGTGTCTAATGAGGAAGTGAATTTCCTGTTCAGTTGTGCATTTACAAGTAGAGATGGCCAATACTCCTATGCCTACCTCAGCCTCTGCCATTGTGAGGGCAGGGTTTCCGTTTGTTTTGTTCACTGATATATTCCACACATTAGAACAGCTCTGGGCACAGAGTAGGTACTGAATAAATGTTTGTTAGAAGAAGGAAGGAATAAAGAAGGATTTTATGCTTGAAAGGCTCCTTGCGATTCCTGATCAAGACTTTTTAAAAGATCATCTCTTCAAATTCTTTATAGTCACCATTGATAAGAAAGTTCATTCAAAATATAAAATCATTGTTTACAATTCAAAATGTGCAGTGGTTGAAACTATATAAAGAATTCAATGGCTCTTTTATTTAATTGACAAATATACTATTAAAGTTTTGGTTTTAATATGAGTGTACTTTTGTATCCAGTTGAATATTTTCATATCAAGTTATTCAAAGTAATAGAGAACATCTATGCATTCTTAGAGCAATCAACGTGCAATTGATCGCACAATACTAAAAGGTCATGTCAGCCACAAATGGACAGAAATGATGTCCAATATGTGTGAGGACAGAGACTGGGGCCGATGCTTGGAGATGTGCCAGCCTGAAGCCTCTACCTGGATGCTGCTCTGCTTCGAGCCCCTGCTACCCTGAGTGCAGGAGATAGCAATCCATGTCATTGCATACTGTGTCCCATTCCTGCACATCAGTTGGGACATGGAGCTGTAAGAGATGCTGCTTGGCCCCTTGATGAAGATTAGGCATGACTGTGACCCTTTCTGTAGGTATAATATCCCAGATATAGATTCTCTCTATAAAACAGGATGTGTACTGGAACTCATTAGCATTTGAAGGTTCTAGAGCAGCACTGTCCAATAGAAAGATAACATGAGCCACATATATAATTTTAAGTGATCTACTGGTCATATCAGCAAAGTACAAAGAAACAGGTGAAATTAATTTTAATGTTGTATTTTGTTTAAAGCAATATATTTGAAATGTATTAATATGTAAACATAAAATTTTTAATGAGATATTTGACATTGTTTTTTTGCATATTAAGTACTTGAAATCTGGTGTATATTTTGCACTCACAGCACATCTCAATTCAGATGCTAAAATTTCAATGGTTAAAGTGAAACATAGTCCTTGCAAAATAATGAAGTTTAGTAGAAAAATACTTTATACTGCTTCAGCTTTTAAATTTAAATTAATTAAAATAGAATGCAGTGAAATAAAAAAATTCAGTTTCTCAGTTGTATTAGCTATACCGTGAATGCTCAATAGCCACATGCAGCCAGTGGCTATCATAGTGGACAGTACAGATCTAGAACGTTCCCATGATGATAGACAGTACAGCTCCAGCAGTATGGTACTTACCACCGAAAATCAGGAATATATGTCATCCAGAAGGCAGGTATATTATGAAACAGTTTTCAGCTGTTAACATAATCACTTTAAAAGTGAATTAAAAAATACTCATCTCAAAAATATATTTCGCAGACTAAAGTTTCCAGTTCTTTAAACGCTGGCTTTTATCTTTTGCAATTCACTTTTGGAAAATCTCCAAAATTATAAGATATCTAAAAGATCCAAACTGTAGTAGTTGAGTTATACCACAAGAGGACCTGCAAAGACAAGTTGAACTCAAATTTCAGCCATGCTTATGTTATTAAACTCATGTGTAATTAGGAAAACGTCTCAGTGTCAACATTAATATTCTCGCATCAGCTTTCATTAAAATCTAAAAAAATTTCTTTTAATCTAATTTTAAAATGGCACATGGTATTGGCGCAATAAATGGTAACTTGAGGCTACCAAAGATACCATTTTGGCAGGAATTAGGAGACAGTATATTGTAGTTAAGAACATAGAGTGTGAAGTCAGACAGGCCAGGGTCAACTCCTGGTTTGACCCCACATCAGCTTCAGCTTTACGACCTCAGGCAAGTCTCTTCATGCTAAGAAATAGAGCTAATTATCGTACCTACAAACTAGAATTTTTTGAGGATTAAATGATATAACACATTTAAAGTGCTCATCACTTACATAGTAAGTACTCAAAAATGGTAGTTATTATTATGGTTATTAGTTCTTACTAGCTCTTAATCCGCTCAGGATTTAGAGCATTTCTTTGGTAGAGAAGGAACATTGCTTTAAGCCTACCATACTTTGTAATGTTACTTCTTTATAAGTAGTGACAGGAAGATTTACATACAGTAGTGTATCAAGACAGGAAGTGACTGTGTTATGTGTGTAACGGGTCCAGCCCTGCCTGGCTCCAGCTCACACTTGCTCTTCCAGACTTAGATTGGAATCAAGTTTCTTGATTCCTTTGAAGTACCTGTTTCTGTCCTAGAACCAACTTCCGGGGAGCCATAACTTTTTGGAGTTTGATGCTTGGTACCATTTTCCCTGCTGTGACCTTGACGTTACTCCTTGACTTTTCCCCTTAGCCGGCTTCAGATAATCATCTTTCCCAGTTTGATGTGGCATCTATCTTCCTACTGAGTCTTATCTTGTTCAGCAACGCCCCCACTCCTCATCTATGAGCAAGAATTTGTTGTGAAAGACCAAAAGAGCTCTTACTGTGAAATGCCTGTTAAGTCACTTTCACTCATTTACAAAGATATTTATTTAATTGACTAATAATATGTGCCTTCAAAATTGGTCATGTTTGCATTTTGGATTTGCAGTATTCTGTTAAGTGTATGATATTTAATTTAATGTAAATATGGATGTCTTTATAATGTCAAATCAGTTACTACAAAATATTTAATGAACTTTTAAAAATCACATGCTCATTGTTATGTCTTCTACAGTAATATCTCATATTTGTAATTGTAGTTATAGGGAAGACAGTTATTATTATCCCCGTGAGTTTAAGTAACTTCCCAATTATTGCAAAGCTATTATGTGGAGGGCCAAGGCTGGAATCCAAGTTTTATGACTTCAAGTCTTGTACTATTCCCTTAAACCAGAATGCTTCCATCATCACACCCCTGAACTCCCCAGCAAAAATTGTTCTAGGTAAGCTGGATAACTCCTAAAGTCTTCTTTAAGTTTTGAGCCTCTAGGTCCAGAGGTCAGGAACTAGGTCTTGTTTCCTGGAGAGCGGTGGTAGAAATAAAATTTTCCCTGGTTTTGATCTTTATATAAATAGAATCATTCTATCTACATATATTCCTCTGTTCTTCTGAGATTTGCTTATTTCATCTAATATCACGTTTTTGAGATTCATCCATATTGTTGCATGTGGCTGTAATTTATTCATTTTTACAATTGCAAAGTATTCCACAGAATGAAAAGACCACAATATTGTCATCCATTTACTTGTTGGGGGACATTACACAAAACGCTGCTGGAAACACTTTTGTACGTGGCTTTTAGTACCTACGTATAAGTTTCACCCAGGTGTATTAAACTGATAGTCAGCAGGTCCACACTAGTATTGGCTACAGTCCAACATCCATTCTGATTGGTTGGTGCCCCTGACTCACTGGTTGTTAAATAGTTTGACTGTTACCTGCAAATATATCTAGGAGTAGAATTGTTGGCTCATAAAGTATGTGCATATTTAATTAGGTAATGCCAAATTGTTTTCTAAAGTGAATAAAGCAATTTTTACTCCTATTAGCAGTGTATGAGAAATCCATTGGTTCCACTTAGTCATCATCTCAGCATCAACAAACTCTTTAATTTCGGCCATTATAATAGGGGAGAAATGGTATGTCATTGCGATGTTAATTTGCATTACCCTGGTTACTAATGTGAGTATCTTCTATTGGCCATTCTCTTTTCCGCTTCTATGATATGTCTGTGCATGTCTTTTGCCTATTTTTCTATTTTTTCTTATAGATCTGTACAAATTTCTTATATTTTTGGACACTAATCCTTTGTCAGTTATATGTATTGAGAACATCTCGTCCCACTCTGTGAATTGTTTTGTCAATCACTTTATAGTATCTTTTTTCTTCTTGGCCAGACATTCTTACTTTTAAAATTGTCAAATTTGCCAATCTTTTCTTTTATAGTTTAAGCTTTTTTAATCTTCTTCCATAAATCTTTCTTTACCCCAAATTCATAAATATATTTTTTCTATACTATATCTAAAAGTTTTAAAGTTAGGCCTTTCACATTTAAGTTCTTGAAGAATCTGAAACTGATTCTTGTATAGTGTGAGATAGAGGTCCAATTTCACTGTTTTTCATATGGATAACAAATTATACTACCAAGACTTATGGAATAGTCTGTTGTTTCTCCACCATCATGCAATGTCAGTTCTGTCATATATCAAGTTTTCACATATGCATAAGTCTGTGGCTGGGCTCTTTATAGAATCCCATTGGCCTAATTGTCTGTATTTGTGTCAACACCACGCTATCTTAATTGTTATGATTTTACATTAAGTCCTGATATCTCGGAGGGCAAATCCTATTCCCCATGAACCCGACTCTTTGGACAATGGTTTCTACTGGCTGCTGTTTGCCACTGAAAATGGATGAATGGGAAGAATGGTGCTGAATTTGATAAGATGCCAAAGTTATGTCATTTTAAGTTATTAAATGTCTTTGTTGAAACATTCATTCTTGCCAGAAACAGAAATATCAATCTTTCTAGCAGTATTTATTCTTATAAATAACCTTGGCAACCAATAATTTATGAATATTTTAAGAACCAATATAATTTAATAATTTGTTTTATGCATTCATTCATCTGTTTCTTTCCTTCTTTCATTCATTCAGCAAGTATTTATTGAGTTCATCCTATGGAAACAGTACTGTGCTACATTTAAATATAGATATTGTAATGAAATCTATATAATATTGGTAACCATGTAATGATATAGATAACGTCTATATGATACAAATATCATTTTGCATGTATGTAGTGCTTTTCATTTTTCAGTTCTACTATAGTAATGTTCAGAGACCTGAATGAGGTGAATTAAGAACAGATCCATTTTACAGAAAAGAAAACTTTGGTTTAAAGTCATTAAGTAATTTGAATAAGGTCAGCTAGTCAGTGAATTATTTTCAAGAATAGAACTCATCCCTAACTAATCTACAAACATAAACATATTCCAGTACTAAAAAATGTAATTCTATGGATGAAAAGACTAAGGCATGATATGATTCATTGATATGGCTGACAAAAAGATTCAATGGATAGCTTCTAGGCTTGATGACATCAGTTTTGCTGTTCTGTCCCTATCTGTTAGATCTAGCCACTTTTTGAACTAGAAAATTCTGGTTTTAAAATTTACTGCCCTAATTCTTTCTTTCATTTGATAAGTAATTATAGGACACTATTATATACATTACACTATTTGTTTATTATTTTTGGTTATATCAAAATATGATCCTAGTCCTTAAGAAACTTTTGAGATTGATTTATCTGGGGAGGAAAGCACACACATGAAAAGCTGTATAATATGAAAGTTAATTACAATGTTGTACTGGTAAGGTAGCTGTCCAAAAGAAAAGAAAGTGCAGATTTGTAGCTTTTGGTAATTCCCTAGGGTAAATACTCCCACCATGGCTGATTACAAGATACCAATGGTTTAACAGTGAGCTTGCAAAATTCCTGAATATATAACAATAAGCTTTCACAAGCCATGAGAGTTGGCTCCAGCACACCACTGGATATAAAACAACATGGCATAATAATATAAAAGGTCATAACATGATCTATAATTGTTAAATGAGTTGTATGGAGAATGAGACAATATATCCTAAGAATTAAATCACAATGGAAGGTTGGATCAAAATAGGCTAACTGAGCACAAATATCAACCTCTTCTTCTGCTCTAAATTCCATAAAATGATTAAAATAATGATATAAAAGTAAATCCACACTTGCCTTCTTACTTTTCTAATAGTGCACCGGCCACATTACTCCCTTGGGAATCTCTGTACTTGCTGTTGTCTCTGTCTAGATTTCCTTCTCCAGCTATTTACATGGCTCCCTCCATCACTTCCTTCACTTCCTTCAATCTGGGCTCAAATGTCACTGCAAAGTCTTCGCTGAACACCCTGTTTAATACTCCTACACACCCCCATCCCATGACCCAAACAGACACTCTTTCCCCCTATTTCTTGCTAAATTTGCTCCCATAGTACTTATCCTCATCTGGTAAACTGAACATTTTAATGATATATTTGTTGTTTGTCTCCCTCCACTATAAGGTAAACTTCATGAGAGCTGGGAATTTTGTCTTTTTTATTCACTGCTACATCTCTGGTCCTTGAACAGTGACTGGTACAGTGTGGGAGCTCCATAAATATTTGTTGGATGAGTAACAATGCGGATAAACAAGAGAGTATACCACAAGTGGACCAGAAATTATGAGGGATTCCTGGAAGGTAGAAAGCAGATAGGATGAGCTAGACAGGAATAGAGGAAACCATATCGCCAAACACATACCTATAAGAGGAAACTGCTGAAGTAAGAACAAACCCAAAACATCTCCAAACTTAG
Source organism: Equus przewalskii (assembly GCF_037783145.1). Taxonomy (NCBI): domain Eukaryota; kingdom Metazoa; phylum Chordata; class Mammalia; order Perissodactyla; family Equidae; genus Equus; species Equus przewalskii. The sequence continues at coordinate 118,151,028 of NC_091863.1, read as the reverse complement.
TCAATAAATGCGGGGAGGCAGAAGGGGCTCTGGAGCAACCACCGGTGAAATTAACTGAAGCACTACACTAGAATGACAGCGCTGGTTGCCCTTCTTCCCCGACCCCTTCCCTCAACATGGCTCCACTCTTACCGAGTTGAAATCTGTCACACATTTAACCACGGGTGAAAAACAATAAGGAAACTGCACTTTTGAAAAGTGAACAAGCCACTCAGGAACTGGTCTCAGTAGGGAGATGGGAATCTGAGAGAGAAGTAGAACAGAACTTGAGATACTTTGACCTTCATGACAGACCCAGGAGGGTGAATTGGGAAGGAAAAATAGTTCTACTCAGGAGAGAAATAAATCCTTCAATATGCTGGTCCTTGCAGCAACAATGGTCTACTTTCGATTGACATACCTTTAAGCAAAGGTGTCCAAAGATATGCTTCATGCCCTAGCCATGTACATAGAGCTGAGCTCACAGAAGGTACCCCCCATTCACCAGAGCATACTGTAGGGGAAACATACCTACACAACTGCAGAGAAAAACCATGCTAACTGCCTATATTTGCAACCTAGTTCTTCATTCATAAAAATGAACAAACAGCTAAGTATCACTGGGAGGAGAGAGACCACTACAAACAAAGAGAACAACAGATCCCAGAGGAAATAGGAATAATGTAGGCAACAGACAAGGAATAAAACAATAACAACAATAAAACTCCTTCGGAGAAATTTGAAAAGAGACCGCACCCGTAAAGTAAGATAGGCTTCACTGCAAAAGAAAAGGTCAGAGAACAAGAAAATGTTCTTGGAAATTATGTTTTCACCCAAATAAGAAAATCATAATAAAAGAGTTAAATACTAGAATGTACATGACTGAAGACCAAACTAGTACTCTGGACAATAAAGTCAAGGGTTAAAAAAGGAGACAAACTAAAAAACCCTGGCAAACCAGAGAGATCAAATTTGAGAGAAAAGTTAAGAGATACGGTCAATCAATCTAGGAAGTTCACTCTCCATTTAATAAGAGATAACATAGATAGTGAGGGGGAAGAAACAATAAAATGAATAATAAAATAGAAAAATTGTTCCTGAGCTGAAAAAAGATAGGAATCTTCATAATAAAGGGTCTCATCAAATGCTGAGCAGAAAGAATAATAACAGACCCACACTGGGGCACATCCTTATGAATTTCATAACTCCAAAGATAAAAGAAAATTCCAAAGGCTTCCATAGAGACGGGGAAAAAAGAAAGTTGTATTCTAAGGAGCAAGCATTTGTATAAGAAGGCAATGGAGCAATATCTTCAAAGTTCTAGGGAAAATAATTTTGAACTTATAATTCTCTATTTAGTCAAGCTAGGACTCTAGTGAGGCAGAGTAAAGACATTCTCAGACATGCAGAGTCAGGAAATTATTTCATACAGATACCCTGAAAAAATTACTCAGGGATGTACTGTTGCAAAATGAGAATTGAATCCAAGGCAGAATATTAGGAAATAAGAAAAAGAAGTATCTACAGTAATACTTATATTTGAGTTTAAATAACAGTTGACACAATTTAAAAATATCCAGAACTAAAATCCTAGATCACCATAATATGTGAGATGGACAGGGAAGGGGGGAAGGAAGACAGAGTGCTAAGGATGGTATCCTTTTCAGGGAAAGTGCGCGAATTAGTGTACTGATTAGTTCTATATGATGAAAAAAAATGTAGTTTTTAATGTATTAACATCTTAAGGGTAACCACCAAAAGAATAGAAATAAGACATATAACAAATCCCTACAGGAGAAAAAAAGGAACAAGGAAACCTCAGTTAAGTCAAGAAAAGGCAATAAATTCGGGAAGAAGAAAGAGAGAGAGAGAGGGATGGAGGGAGGGAGGGAGGGATGGAGAGAGAGAGAGGGAGAAAGAAAGAGAAAGAGACAGAAAGAAAGATAGGAGAGAGAAAAAGAAAGAACCTGGTAAATATAAAATATGAAATAGAACATCAAAATCATGTAGATATGTATGTACTAAATTTCCCTATTCAGAGAAAAGGCAGACACTTTAATTGGGTTAAAAACAACCCCTTCTGACAAAGTCTAGTAATATACCATGAAGAGACACATCTACAAAAAGGCCAAAAGAACAGAATGACACTGATAAGTTGAAAATAAAGGGATATAGAAATAAATACTAGGTGAATATTTTTTTCTCGTTGAGAAAAAGCATGTATAGCTATATTAGTACTAGATATAAGATAATTTAAGGCCAAATGCTAAATATGGGATGCAAAAAACAGAGTAAAATGAGACCTAGAGCTCTGTCTTATATTGATATAAGCCATTATCCTTCAAGAAGAGGTAACACGATAAACCTTTCTATACACAGCATTGTCATTCTGAAATATGTAGAGCAAATACTGGTAGATATATAGTACATTTTAACGTATCTTTCTCAGAAAGTAACAGATCAAGTAGAAAAAATATAATTAAGAATAGAGAGGACTGCCCAGAGTTAAGAAATATAAATATTCATATATATAAACATATATGCATATGTATTCTTAATAAATATATAAGCATACATATTTATTCTTAATAAATATATGTATGTAATATATATGTTTATCAAAGACAGACCGCATTCTTTTCAAGCAAGTATAAGTATTCACAAGGATTGATGATGAAGTTGGCTACAAAGGAAAAGACAATGAATTCTCCAAAGCAGAAGTTAAGCGTGTCATTTTCTCTTACCACAGTATTGCAACATAAAGAACTTAATAAAAAGTAACAAAATATTCATCTGTGTATGAGTTTCCTATTGCAGCTGTAACAAGTTACCACACACTTAGTGGCTTAAAAGAATACGAATTTATTATCTTACAGTTCTGCAGGTCAAAATCCAAAACAGGTGTTATGGGGCTAAACTCAAGGTGTCAGCAGAGCTCTATTCCTTCTGGAAACTGTAGGGGAGAATCCTTTCCTTGACTTTTCCAGCTTCTGGAGGCTGCCTGAATCACTCCTACCTTTACTTTTGTCATCTCATCTTTTTGGACTCTTCTGCCTCCCTCTTTCATCTTTTAAGGACCCTTGTGATTACAATGGTCTCTTCATCTTAAGATACCAGACTCAATCACATCTGCAAAGTCCCTTTTGCCAAGTAAGGAAACAGGCTCTGGGGATTAAGACGTGGTCATCTTTGGGGGCAGGGCATTAATCTGTCTACCAGAATCCGGACATGAAAAGACACCCTTGGGTAAAAAAAATAAATGAAAATTGAAATTGAAATTTATTTACAAATGAAAACCAGTGTTATATATTGTGCTATATATCCAAACCTGTGGGATGCTCAAAAGTTATACTGCGAGGACAAGATGTTGCCTTGAATGTAGCTATTAGAAAATAAGAAATACTGGAAGAAAGGAATTGTGTTCAATTCACCAAGGTAGAAAATTAATAGAAAATTAAGCCCAAAGAAATCGGAAGGAATTAATATAGATAATACAGTAGAAAACATTGAAACAAGTCAAAAATACACTAAATTCAGTCAATGAAACTGAAATCTGATTTTGGAAAGAACAAGAGAAAAAAATCTTTGACAAGAGTAATCTTGAAAAAAAGAATAAACACACAATGTTAAGAATGAGAAAGTGGACTAATTAAAGATACAGATGATGTTTAAAAGTTTATAAGAGGAATTCTATGTACAATTTTATACCCTACATTTAGACTCTAGAAAATGGATGGTTACCGACATTAATTCAAGAAGTAGTAGAAAATTTGAATAAAAAATAGCAGTATAAGAATCTGAAAAGATATTCAAAAATGTTACCCTTACAATGAACCTGACTCAGATGATTTTACAGTTGAGTTCCATCAAACCTTCAATAGACATATAATTAGGATGCTATGCAAATTATGCCAGACATATAACAAAAATGAAAGCCTTCGAATTTATTCTGTGCAACCACTGCCTGCATTCCCCACACAAGCCCGCTTCCCGTTTCTCCTTTTCTCTGTCCCCCTAGTACACTGGGTAGATGAATATTCAGTGTTTACTTTATTATGATGCTGGGGATATCAATCTGTATTTTTTTTTTCATTTTTCTTCTCCCTGCATCATCTCTGTTTCCTTCAGGTTTTTCCCCTCTGTTTGCTTGTTTGCGTTGCTCTCCTTCTTGTTAGAGTTTCCTCAGATGTCTGTGATCTTTGAATGTTCATTCATATTTACAAAGGAGGCACCAAAAAGATTACTAGAGATGGCTGAGTGTGTGGGCGGGGCTTTTCACTGCCAATGGTGTCCCTGGGCCCTTTCATGGGCAACCCCTGATTGAGTCTTTAGACTCAGTGTCTTTAGATCTTTCCTCTTGGGCTAGTTGTCTTCTACAGAGAGAAATCCTCCTATCTCCTGCCTGTGTGTACAAACTGGCTGCTGGTGTTCTGGGAACCCAGTTGGTGAAGAAGGTTGTGGGTCTCAGTATTCAATGCTCAGAGGCTTTATTTAATCCCAATTGTCAGTGCGGTATCTACACCCTCATCTGTGCTTAGTGTCCTCCAGTCCAGACACCATCTATCTTATCCTTTCAACAGATTATACCTTTGGTCTTCTTATAAGTTTGGGGAATGGTAGTCAGTCACACAGCCATGGAGGAAGGAGGTGCAGATCTGGGGTCTAGTTGTTTCATAGACAGTCTTTCCAGCGCTTCTCATGTTTTCAACCTCTCCTTCACGCCTCTTTCCTGAGGTACCTGGTATGGTCAATTCTTGGGATTGAGGGAGACTCTTCAGCACAATTTAGGTTATATTTTGGCTTCCCCTAGCACCTGCTAAAGATTCAGGTTTCTTGTGTTTGCTTAGTCATTTACCACCTGTTCATTGCTTTCCAAGTTCTAAAATGTTGATTCTGCTGTCTCTTCCTTCTGTGAGTGTGTTTCCATCTTTTACTCTACAAATTTTTGTGGTGTGTCTTGAGGTAGTGGAGGCATATCATATCTTCAGTCTACCGTCATTTTTAAGCCCCACACTCCTAACCATTATGTAACACCGTCTTGCAAGCCAGGCTAAAGAGTTAGTTGAGAGCACTGTTAAGTCATGATGAAATTGCTGTTTTAAGCAAAATTATTCCAGCAACTACATGCAGGATGGATGGGAAAGGGGAGATAGGAGAAGCAGGTTATCATTCCGTACTTCCTTTCTTTGTAGTGTCCTTTCTCTTCCTTCTTAGTTTTCTAAACCCACGGTACCTTCAAGGTTTGTCACATAGTAGTTAGTCTTCGCAAAATTACCCCTGACTTCCTGGGCCTCTGGGAATTACCCTCCCCAGAATTCTTTTAGAATTCCTACTCGTGTTTTGTTTGGTTGTTAGCATATGATTCATTCTTTGCAGTATTAAGCATCTTTCAGTGTATATGTCCTATCTTTTTAGATGAGATTATTAGCCCATGTTTTCTGGCTTTTTGGCACCACTCATTGACTGCCTCCTAAATGAAGAGGGCTATCTAAGAAATAGTTGTTAATAAGGATGGGGAGGATCTGCCTTCAATAATAGGTCATATAATGATGGTGGGATAATATTTTTCAGATATTAAGCTGTGCTTTTCTCCCCTCTGGGTATTTACCTTTTTTTCATTTCTCTTTTCAAGCACACAGCTGTCTCTGTGCTTATTAAGGAAGAATTTCGTCAAGGGAGGGATATGACATGACACAAAGCAGAAAAAGTATGCAATTTTTCTCTTTAGTTTGTGTTTCAAAAGGCTAGGCCCATAGGGTTACTTAGAAGATTTTTCGGGGTGAAAGATAGGAGGAGGAAATAAATGAAGGCTTTTCCCCACTGGACCAGGAAGAGAGTCCTACAGGCTGGAGGGAAGAAACAATGGAGGGAATTTGATAGAGCAAAAATGTTGGTGGGTCCTGGAGAGAGGGGCCCTGCCCCCTGTTTCCTATTCTCAAGAACAGCTCCAGAGAGGCAGCAAGGGAACGACTGTGAGAAATATTTGCACAGATGAGTCCACATAGTCTCCTCCAATTTCCTGTCCTTCCAGCACAGAAGCAGCAGAAAGACTTCTGCGCAATGCTGAAGCTGCAGAAAGATTCGAGATCTTCAGGTAACAGAAGACATTGCAAGGGATGTGTGCTTGCTCCAGGGCCAGATTCCACACCCCTCTTTTGCTTTAGCATTTTAGAAGGTCTTTGGAGTGTAGAAATAACCCTGGGGAAATAAGAGGACCTTGAATTGACTGAGATTATGTTTTTGTCATCCAGTGAAACGGAGCTCAAAATAGAACTGAGTTTGCACTGTAGAAAAACAAAGAAAGTGCTATTTCTTGTGCATTTGACATTGTGGACTGAGATTCATACTTGGTATATAATCATGCGTAAGGTCAGTTATCAATTAATATTAACAGGTTACTTGTGCAGGTGAGAGAGAGTTGAGCACATCCTTCTTAGAAGGAAAAGAACCCAAGAGACAAGTGTGTTTATATTATATAAATTCTTTAGGAAAAGGTAGAATAATACTTTTCTTTAGATGCTTTAAATGATCGTATGCAAATTCAATTGCTTTTGAACTATAGTCCAGCATCACTCACTTGAATTAATTGTGAATGGACTTGTTTGAATTAATGAAGCATCAGAATTTTAGACAATTTTCCAATACCTGCAGTAAATTGGGGTTGGTTGTAAAGCCCATCAATTACAAAGAGTGTGACCTTGAATAGATTATTTAAAGGCTCTGTGCTCATTTCCTCAGCCCTGGAGTTGATATAATGATCCCTGTATTACACGTTGTTGTGAGAATTAAATGAGAGAAGGCTTATAGAAGTACCCAGCAAGAAGCAATCACTCAATAAACTATAGTTCCATTTTCACTTTTTCCTGAATGTGATATTGATGGAAATGCACTGGTTTCTCTGCAAGCGCAAACTAAACATCAGAGCACAATAATGACATAAGTCCTAGGAATAAGGGCTCCGTACTACAAATGGGAAATTGGAAACCAAGGTCACGTCTTTTGAGTTCTGAACTTCTCATTTAGCTTGCTGGTATTTTTCTGGTATTTCTGATATTTTTCATCCCACATCTGAGCATTTTTAACCAATTTGGAAAAAAATTGATGTATATTTTAACACAAAAATGCATCATTTAAAAAAACCTAAATGATCTAGAGAAAAAATAACCAACCAGCTTCACCTCTGTTTGTAAAGGCTTCACCCAAGAGGTTAAGTGTCAGGGTTTCAGTTTCTTTTGCTTTGACCTAATCACATCTGCTCTGAACGTAGCTGATTGTAACATTTAACAACTCACTTCAGAAAATCTTACTGTAAAGAGAACGGGTACAAGGGGGTCTATTTGACAGTCTGCAATGTGTGTGGTTTGTATTCACAAGCTCCAAACAACTATGAATAAAACAAGTTTTACAAAGGCAAAAAAAAAAAAAAAACCTTGATAGTGAAGTCTGTGAGGCTTATGTTTTTAAGAGAATTAGGCTTTGAGAAGTGTAGGGCTGTTAGAAAGGTCGAGGCTCTTATTTCTCAATTTGTGGGTGATACAGACAGGACAATGCAATAAGAATGGCTGCTATTTATTGAATGTCTACTACGAGCCTGGTGCTACAGTGGCTCCTCTACGTATGTCATTGTAGGAGTGTATTTGGTCAGGAGGATCATAAATCCTTATTTTATTCCCCTTCATCTTAGAGAAAATAGCTTGATGACACCCAGGAATGTGACACCTAGGTACAGGAAAGAGGTAAGTTCAAAGCTTGTGCAGCTTTTGTGTGGAGCCATTGCTGGCTGGGTGATTAGCTCTGTAATTATTCCTCTTCCGCTTGTCTCACGCTGCCTTCTCCTGGGGCTGGCAGACATCTGCGCAGACCAAGTTTAATTTAGGGGAATTTTCTTCTTACTCAGATTGGATCTAGATTGTATATGTATATAATGTATGAATATCTATATATATATGTACAGGTATTGTGTATGTACATATATATAATGTGTGTGTGTGTGTAATTTTGTACATGTGGAGATAAACTGATAAATAAGCTCCCAGAATCAGCTGCAATTTGGTAAGCTAGCCCTTTATAGAGGTTGTACTATGATGCATCCCGCTAGCAATGTATGACAGCGTCTGTTTCCCTACAGCCTTTCCTCTCATTCTCCCTTGAACCCTTTCCAATCAGGATTTTGTGTGAAAGAACAGCTCTTCAAAAGGCTCAGAGGCAATAGGAAGCAGAGTATATTGAAGCCCTTCGAATAATTCAATATGGTTGAAGTGTAGTATGGTGGTGGGGAGACAGGAGGCAGATACGAACACAGGTATAAGGATGGGGTCAAAGGGAAGAAGTTAAGCAGGAGAGGTTTATATACACACACACACATATGGAGCAACTTCAGATAATTCAATATGACTTGATGGCAGTATGTAGGGGAATTTTTTTGGAGGGAGGGGAGTAGTGTGTGTTTGGTTTTCTATTGCCTTCTAGATGGCCAGAATGACTCCTCATTCTGCTCTTTTCATCAGCAGAAGATCTTAGGTGGGAACAGGTTTAGAAGACAAAAAGCCACCCAGACTGTTGTGCTGACAGTCCAGAAGGATGGACCTGTGGAGTGAGCAGAAAGGCTGGGAGCCAGGAGTATCCAAGATTGGATCTCTGCCTAGAGTTTAACTTTTTGGGGTGCTTTTCTCCTGGGCCATGGGAAGAGTCAGATGAAGAGTAGAGTTTTAAATCTTTTCCCTCCTATGTTGCAATCCCCTTTAGTTATTCTCAACTCCTCAATACTCACTTGCCACCACCTTGTGTGGCAGAGGTGTGAGGAGTAAAGAGACAAAGTTGCACAAGGAAGTGTGAATTGCCCCAGATTGGCCCTGCTGTGGATGCCCATGTGCAGGGAGCAGCATGCTATATAGTGGGCAACTGTCTTCAAGTGTTTCTGGAGGCAACCAGCATTTAAGAAAGAGATGGCTCATGGCGGAGCTGAGAATAGCAACGAGGAGCAGCTGCGAGGTGGGAGATTCAGGAGCAGGTGTGAGAGATTCCTTTTCTCAGTATATCCTAGGAGAAGGTGATCCTTAAAAGGACAAGACTGACTTGGGTTTCACACAAATCATCTTTTATTTTCTCAGGAAACGTGTATAATAGGTATTATTCTCCCCACTTTGTGTATTAGAAAATAATAATAGTAATAATAATAATTTTATCATGCTGTAAATAGTGATAATAACAATAGCTATCATTTATTGGGTACCTACTATGTGCCAAACCCTCTGCAATTTCCTTTATTATGGAAATATTGCTGCAAGGAAATGATTGGTTTTCAATTTTGCAGGTGAAAAAACAGAGACTCAGAGAGTAAATAGTACACTCAAGGTCATGGAGGTAACAGCTGGCTAGAACTGGGACTGCAGAGCCCAGGGCCACGCTGATCCCCTGCATACATCACAGAGACAGGAGATGAGAGAGGCAATTAGGCATGAGCTTCCCCAATTCCCTCTCTTGCTTTTTCTAGACTTACTTGTATTCTTACCTTCTTCGATTTCTGTTTGTCCTTCTCTCTAGGTTATCTTATCCAAGTATCATTTGGATTCCATCTCTTCCTGCCCCCTTGGGACCTTTCTACAGCAATTATCTCTCTTCTCTCCTGATCTTACAACTATGAGAGTAAAATAAGAACTCTTTCACCAATCCTTTTTCTCTTTCGAGCTAGTCTTCTTCAAAGAGAAGTTTCTAGTCACTGTATCCGTGTTCTATTTGTTTGTCAAATCCCTTCAGGGAAGCTCTCACTAAGGTTGTCATGGGCCTCCTGCTTGCCAAACCCGACGGCCTATTTTCAGTCTCCATTCCTCTGAACCTTTCTGTGCTTTTGGCACTATAGTATTCCTTCTCATAGTTATTTAAATTCTCTCCTTCTTCAGCATCCATGACACCAGTCTCTTGTTCTCCTCCTACTTTTCTTAACATTCCTCCTCATTCTCATTCAGTGGCTCTTTCTCTTTCCTTGCCTACCTCTTACAAATGGATTTTCCTCAGATTTTCATCCTCTGTGCTAATCTCTTGTCTCCTGAGATGAATTTATTCCATCCTATGGCTCTAACTTCCCAACTTGAGTCAGACTTTCTTTCTGAGATTCAGAACTGTGTTGACTATTGGAATTGCTCTAAAACAGTTTAAAAAGAAACTTCATCTGTGAAACCTTCTGCCTCTCCCAACTGGATGCACTTTCTCATTCTTTTGAACCTCCATAGCATTGTCCCTTACCTCTTAGCCACCACTCATCACATCAAACTTTGTCTGGTAGCTGTTTGTAGTGCTTGTCTTATTCTTTCTAGTAGATTGTAAGCTCCTTGATGACCAGGACTTTGCCTTTCTTATCGTTGCATTTTCTTTAGAATTGAATACGGTGCTACTTTCATGATAGAGGATCAATATTTATTGAATTTAACTTAATCTATTTTCACAATTAGATGAACTCTGATGCCAGCTTCCAGAATTTCTGCAAGTTGAGGCCCCTTTGTGCCATGCACCAATGCTTAACAGTGACAGGGTCAACCTCCTCTCCCAGCTGCTGCAGTTTGAGGGTCGCAATTGGATCTCTGTAGAGGACACCACGAAGCATCCATTCTTCCTCAGTTTGGGGAGAGCAGATCCACAAACTCCCTGGCACAACTTCCATATTTTCACTAAAGGCGATCCAGTTCCAAAAGGAGGCCAGCTTGACTCAGGCAGGCCAGCTTTCCACGTTGTAGATGCTGAGTTCTAAGCCACAGATCTAGGCCCAAGCAGGCAGCAGCTGGAGGGATACCACACCCCTCACACGGGAGCCCTGACAGGACCCCCCTTGCTTGTTGTTTACCTACCTGCCTGACCCATGGTGACCTGCACACATGTCCCCTGCTGCTTGCCCAAACACCTGACCATTGGCTTGTTGGCCCAACCATTGGCCTGTCTGCTTGGTACTAACAAAGCTCTCAACACTCCTAAAAAGAAAAAATATATAGGTTGGTGGTTGCTTGTCCTCAAAACGAAAGCCTTTTAATTCTTGCTTTACTTGTCACTACTCTTTACCCACTATTTCTTTTGTGTGAACATAACATAAATATTTAATTTAAATATTTTATTTGCTTAATGCCTACTCTTAATGTGTATGTCTTGGCCTAGATTAGCTATATTATGCTATAAATCCCTAGAGGATAGGGATGAGTCTGCTTAGCTCAATTTGATGAATTCTTATCTTAGCATCATTTGAAATGTGTACTTAATAAGCAAAAATGCCTTTGATGATGATTTAACACCATCTACTGGTCCTTGATCCAAATACATCAGTCTTTAAGATCTATGGTGATTTATAAGCAGTGCAACTATAGCCTGTGTTCTTGTGATCTCAACAAAATTGATATGAATTTGAGACAATAACTGATAGACATCTTTCATCATATTGCAAATAGAATGTGGTGCGAGGGGGGTGCAATGAGTCTAACAGAAATAACTGCAATGTAGCAAGGCAAAATATATGTGCCTTCACGATGGCAGTGACAACATGCTCACTCAAAGGAAGCAGGAGTTGCATCTGGCAGGGGGTTTAGGAAAAGACTTCGTGAAGGAGTTTAGATGTGATACAATTAGATTTGTGGTTTAGACGTGATTCTTTTGGCTGAAGTGTGGAAGATGAGTCAGAAGAAGACAAGACTAAAATAGGGATAGTAATGAGAAAGAAAAAAATAAAAGAGCAACCACTGATATCTGAACGCTGGCCTGACATTCACAGCAAGGTCATGTTATCCTCCTGTTGGACATAAACAATCTCACAGAACACCAACATCAGGCAAAGTTACACTGAGACCATGATAAAATGAAACAAAACAAGGCCATTTCGTAATTTTATCTAAGCACAGCCAAAAATAATGTTCCTGTGCCACCCACAAAATACCAAACATTCTCCTCTTTCTGCTAAAATGAGTGACTGATACTTTTTACCAATTACAGCTTTATTTCTGCTTTAGTCTGTTCTTCATATAGATAAGATTTATCGAGATACTCAATCATAAAATTGCCCCTATTTTCTGACAGCATTCAATCCAGACTGAAGCCCTAATTCCTTAGACCAACTAAACTCAAATGCTATAATAGGTTCTTTTAACACTCTCTTACTGAGATAATCCATGGGTTTCCAAGATCTGTGTTCTCTCTCACTGCAATGAGTAATAATCCCAACTTGTTCAACTGCAGGTGTGTTCTTGGTGGTCTTCGGCTAGAGGACATTGACACTAGCAAGAAAACAGTTACAGCAATATATGCAAGCAATGGTGAGGGCATGAAATAAACCGTGGTACCAGAGATGCAGAAGAGTGTACAGATTCTAGAAACATTTAAAAGGTAAAATCAATAGTACTTGATGTATTAGATTTAGAGGTTGAGAGCATGGGAAGGTCCAGGACAAAGTCTAAGTCTCTAGCATGGGTAACTAGGTGGATAGCGGTGCTATTCATGGATATGGGGAAAACAGAAAGAGGGGACCTGTTAGGGAGGAAGATTTTGAATATTTATAATTGAAGTGCCTATGAGACGTCCAGATGGAGAGGTCCAGTAGGCAGTTTGGTATAAGTGTTTGAAACTAGGAAAGGTCTGACCTTATAGTTAGACTCCAAAGAGGGGATGAGATTACCCTGGAAATATGTGTAAAGTGAAAAGAGCATTCAGCTGAGAATGAAACCCTGAGATTTGTCAACATTTGAAGGTAGGCAGTCAAAAAGGAGGGGAAAAAGGAGAGCCAGGAGGATGAATGCCATGGAAGCAAGAGATTTGAAGGTTTTAAAAAGTGGGGAGCCATGAACAGCATCAAATGCAGTTGAGAGATCAAGTCTAGCAGGATTGGAAATTATGAAATCATGGCAACCAGAGGGAAAGCAGTTTAAGTGGAACGGTGCATGTGTATGTAGACAGCAATGGGTTGGAGAATGAATGGAAAGTGAGGAAGTGGAGGCAGTAAGTGTAAACAACTCTTCTGAGACATTTGGATTAGAAGAAAAGTAGAGGGTCAGGGTGGAGATAGAGATGTGAGGTCAACAAGAAAGAAGAATAAGAAAGTCTGTTTTGTTCACTGATAAACCACCAGTGACTCCAACAGAGTTTGGCACATACATAGACATTCAATAAATATATGTTGAATTAATGAATGACGGGATAATTGGTAGAGAACTTTCCAGAAGATATAGAAGGAATTGGAGTCAAGGGAGCACCTGGTAAAGTTGTTGTTAACCAGAGAAGTTACATGGCTTCTTCTGTAGTCAATTCAGAGACACCGTCCCATTTAATTGTGGGGTCTTTCCCTAGAGCCATTTGATGTTTTCTGTTATCCCATCACACATAGTTGCGTGTCGTTTAAAACTTTGAATAAGATCACCATAGATTTCTTTTGGTAATAGGAAGAAACATTATGGTTTACAGAAAGTTTGTGAATTGATTTATTTCAAATGTTAACAACTGTCTTTAATATTCCACTTGGGCAACATTTCCTATTTATGAAGCTGGCATGATTTTGTCATTTTGTAAAGAGCTTTATAACAATCTGAAATGGCTACTGATAGACTGGGTTGCCCAAGAATGTTCTGATTTCCCCATCGCTGGAGAGATGTTCATGAAGAGGCTAGCTGATCTCTTGCTTGGGATAAAGTAATTGGAATCCTGTAAGAGCTCTAAGTAAGGCATCATGTAAGAGCTGAATCACCTGACTTCTAAAGGTCCATTGTAACTCAGAGCTACAAAGATTCTGCTACTGCATGTCCAAATAATGCCATTTCCCATTTTGAAAGCAGTGTGTTTCCAATGTTGTCATCTCATATTTTTGGATTTTTGAGTTAAAACTTTTGATATTGGAGAACAAATTTTAGATTTTGACAACCATGTCATATGCAAGGGAGTTTCTGACAAGTGATCTAAGTAGTCTTTCCTAAGAACATGAAGCGGGGAAGAGAGAGGGAGAAGGAGAGAGTGATTGATTGATTGAATGGAAATGAAAATGAACTGAAATTCATTTGCTTCCTACTAACAAGTTATAATTCCATCTTTCCATCCATACCCAGAAGCACTAGATTGATTAAGGATTTTTTTTTTTTTTACCAAGAAAGAGTTACTGTCAGGAAGCTATATATATTTTTTCCAGTGGAGCATAAAACTGTGGCTGTTCTCTTGAGGTCCCTGAGAAATTTATTGTTTCAGGAGCCTGCTTTGTCAATTCCACTGGATAGTTTTAGCAATGCAAACTGACTGGCCTTCCAGGAAAGCCTGTTGTCTGCTAGCTGCCAGGTGTCTAGTGATGAGGACAGTTTGAGGCTGGTGTGGCAGAAAAAATAAAGTACATGCCTGACTGAGGAAGGTGGTGAGAAGGGCTCTATTATGGAGACCCTCCCTTCCCCAAATCTGACAGTCTCCATCTAGCCCTAGCTCAGAATACAATCTTTTTCAAAAGCTGTAATCTTGGCCCCTGGATAAAATATAGAGGAAGGGCTTGATGGAAAATCAGGAGTCTTGTGATGTGATCTGTGTCTCAAATAGGGAGTCACTGTGATGGAGATTCATCAACCCAGTGCTCTCCTTAGCATTGCTATTGGCTTCCTCCTGGATCCTTCAAAGCTGCTTGGATAATTCCAGACCCTATAATGACTGAACTCCTAGCACCTTTTCTTCTATAGTGATCTGAGACTTTGCAACTCTAGCTATAGCACATAGTCCTGTAGGATAAGTACTGTTTATTAAGTGCCTATATACAGCACCCGCTGTACGGATTATCCTCATACTAAGGTATCGTTGCTGCCATTTTACAGATAAGTAAACTGATGTGAGATTAAGTGATAGATGTTACAGATATTAAGTAGAAGAAGTAAGATTTGAATCTTGGTCTGTTTAGCTCCAAAGCCAGTCTTTTCACAGCATTATTTGTTCATCAATTAATTAATGATGGGTCTAACTAATGTGTTTTTTATACTTAAATAATCATGTTTGATTTCCTCCATTGGTTAAATTGACTAGATACTTGTCCAACATGGTATAAGTCTGCTGAATATGAGATGATATATATACACACACACGTTTAGTTCAAAGATTTTGGGGCCGACCCGGTGGCGCAGCAGTTAAGTGTGCACCTTCTGCTTCGGCGGCCCGGGGTTCGCTGGTTTGGATCCTGGGTGCAGACATGGCACTGCTTGGCACGCCATGCTGTGGTAGGCATCCCACATATAAAATAGAGGAAGATGGGCATGGATGTTACCTCAGGGCCAGGCTTCCTCAGCAAAAAGAGGAGGATTGGCAGCAGTTAGCTCAGGGCTAATCTTTCTCAAAAAAAGAAAAACTTTAGTTTCACAATAACTATGGTTTTTCAAACTAATTATCCTTTTACCACTGGTTAAATTTTAAGCTTGTGCTAAAATATAATTAAGATTATCATTGACTGCTTGGTCCCAGGTTGTCAGGCTCTCAGCAGCTCAGAAATCTTGAACTCAATCTCCTCAGCATTTTTTCCTTCCCCTGTCACTCTGTTCCCTCCAGGGCCACCTCATATGGGTTGCAGGTTGGATTCTGAACAACTCTAGGGAGCACCATTCACATCATAGTCTGTGTGAATGGCACCTGCTCTTCTGTCTTCTCCACTTCTATTTCTGAACACACTTGTTTTGTTTAGGGCGTGTGTGAGAGAGTGTGTGTGTGTGTGTGTGCACGCACATAAGAAAAGAGGATCATCTGACAGGGAAACTAATTAAGGGACAAGTGGTGATGGTTACAGCATTAATTAGGAATTATACTGTCAACTAATGTAGAAAGAATGGCACCTGAAACTTTAAACTCTGACATTAAATCTACGTCAGAACTAGAAACCAACCAAGTGGCAAAACAAATTATGAATTCTCTTGGATATTCTGTTCCTGAAAACTCAGACACAGATACATCCCGTCAGGTCAGCAGCTTTTTCTAGTGTGGAGTGACATGGTTTGAAATTTTAACTGTGCCGGAAGAGAAGAAAGGATAAGAAAAAGCTAACTCTAGGGTCCCCCATAACCTAAATTACAAAAAGATTCCCAATAATAAATGGCTTCCTGATCTGAAGAGCTGCAAGCCTTCCTTCCGGGAGGCATTTTAGATTAGGTCAGCAGGACAAAATCTAGAAGTTGACCAGCCATATACCTCACTAGTTTCCACCACTGGAGTCTTTGCAGGGGAGTAATTGGATGCCATAAAAGTATACTGTTTTCTGTCCAAAACAGGAGGGCAGCGACAATGGTAAAGCCAAGTGGAGGGAGCTGAATGCAGAGCAAATGACATTACTGGAAATTTCAGGTAATGTAAAGGAAGAAAATTATGCTGTGTTTGGCTGAGACAGGTTTTCTCCACGTGGAGTATATAAATGTTGAAACACTGCAACTTCCATTTTGAATGTCCTCCTTTTGGAGCCTGTATTAGGTTGTTAGGGCTGCCATGACAAAGTACCCCAAACAAACAGCCCATGACAGAGCCCTTACAGGTTTCTTAGATGTGAAGCTGTATTTCAAATATGAAAGAGATTGAAGAAAAGAAATACTGCATCTACAATTAAAATCATATTCAGATATCCTTTTTGCAAAGTTACCTATACTCAACAGATGAGGGCAGGCCCACTCCTAACATTTGCAGGACCTGTAACAAAAGTACAAATGGAGGCCCACATATCATTTTATCTAAATATGTAACGGTTATAAATCACACTAACAGGCTATTAAATGAAATATGTTCTACTCTTCCGCCTTGACAAATCTACCTTCATAATATTCTTGAGGGCAGGATTCAATTTAGAATTCTCTGACTGCTCAGAGCTCTGTGCCTGAAGGTGATGGTGCACTTCTCTTCCCAACTCAACTCAGACCCACCTCAGGAGAGATCACCAGCTGAAGCATGTGGATACCCCAGGCCACATGCTCAAGTCTCTTCTAAATGGCCATGCCTTGGTGACCCCTCACATCTAGGAATGTACCCAACTTGGTGTGGTTGGCCCTAGGAAGACAAACCTCAAGAAGATGACTGACCAGGGCTTGGAAGCAGGCTGAGGTCATTTGGGAAGTGAATTCTTGGGTCCTGGGTGCCCAACCTGGGATCTAAAAGGGCTGAGCATGAGCTGCAGATAGACTCATCCTCTTAGCTCTTGGGACTCTTTGTTCCATGGTTAGGAGTGTAGCCAGGGGAAGGCCAGAATAGAGTTGGTTGTGTAAACCACGGTGTAAAGGGCAAGGCACTGAGAAACACAGGCCAGAGCTCTGCTTCTATTCAACTGTAAGACCTAGGGCTTCCATCTTTGGGTCCTCTAAGATGGTTTAAGGACTGTCCAGTTAAGTGGAATGCAATGCCCAAACTAGGTAGGGACCAGGGACATTTGCCTCACCCTTTGATGAGGAAACTATGTAATCAAGCAAGAACAGGTGAGTGGCGAAAGGGTCTACTAGCAGTAAGGCACCCTGAGGGAGAGCCAGGGCCCTGCTCCTGCCGGGACCTGGGCGGGTAGCAAGAGGAGCCCAGGTTGTCTCCCAGGTCTCCTTCTATGATACTGGAACAAGCCCTGCCTTCAGCCAGAGAGACCCATTGGAACTCATCCCGGGTAGCGCTGTGTTGTCAAAATAGAAAGGTGGGCCTTAATGCAGCTGGAAAAAGAGACAGTGCTAAAGAGAAAGAATTTGGCAGGGTGGCTCCAGTAAGCCCTGGCCAGGGAAGACAGGCACTATGTCTTGCAAACAACTGTGCTGCTCCCAAGGTGTGCTTGGGAGTGAAGTGGGGGTGATTAATTCTCCAGCCCTTATCCTAGCCTGGAGACAATGGCCCAGCAACTAGGCCAGTCCCTCTGCTCTCGTTCCATACTGGGAATGTAACCTTTGGAAACTTGGGTTTTCCAGCTACCTCCTTAGTAGTGAGGCCGTACACACCAGTCATACAGCAGAGAGCTATTTCCTCCACACAATGTGAATCTGTTGCTTTCTGCTTTGTCAATTAACTTTGTTGGCCTGAGTCAGGTCCTCAAGAGGATGATTGACTTTGAGAAAATGAAGTGCCTGAGTGAGCAAAGCTGAGGTGCTGACCCCGTGAAGTCCAGCCTCTAGCTTTTCCCTCTCTCTCTTTCCTTTTTCTCTTGCCTTCTCCCACCTCTTTCTCCCTTTCTCTTACCCTCCTTCCTTACCTCCTACTTCCCTCTCTTCTTTCAACCCTCTCATCCTTTCTCCCTCTCTCTCCCCTCTCACTCTCTCCCTCTCTTTTCTCTCTTCCCATTTTCTCTCAATCTCTCTCTCTTCCAGTGCTTTCTCCTCTCTTATTCTTTCCTCTCTTGCTCTTTCCTCTCTCCTTTCCCCTCACTCTCATCCATTCCTTGCCTCCCCCATCTCTCTCCCTTCCTTCTTCTCCTTCTCTCTAACTACCTTCAGAAATCATGCCTAAAGTCTAAATTTTAAAATGTTTGTCTGTTGTTTATCATTATTTCACCAGAATCCAACTTTCTTTTCAACCAGAGAATTTCATGTAGTGAAGCAAAAAAGAGAACAACATATTTACAAAGAAGTATTACATCAGATCCCTTACCCTTCCACGCAGCCCACACTCACGCCCATCCCGAGATTGAAGGGACAAACTCAGGGTGATATCTTAGAAAATTATGCTTTTATCTTTATTAATGCATTTTTTCTCTCAGTTCTGGATAAGGCCTCATGGGGGAGCTGCTATCTCACTGTAGATAAGACTATACTGTTGTTTCCAACAAAGACTGACCTTTACAGATTGGAATGAAGCGTGACTTTTGCTACAGAGAAAAGAGTTCTTGATTGTTATTTTCCTGCAGGTGTGTTTATTTTGTTCCCCACAAGAGCCGACAAACATGTTCTAATCAAGTTTAGAGCTCCATTTTGCTTTAGCAAAATAAAATCTCAAGGTGAAAAATAAGATGTTCGTTGTGGAAAGATTTTAAACCAAAGACATTTAAACCAAAGACAATTTCAAGTAATTTTTTTCTTCCACAGGCGGGTTTCACATGTAACATCCTCAGAGGAAGAGTACATTATATACTAATTTGGTTATTATAGCTACATTAGATAGGTAAACCTTAAAAAATGCCCAGGATATGAACATGAAAATGAATTTTGTGGGCATAACTTGGAAATAAATTTGCAAATACACATCTCGCCAGTATTTTTTTAAGTAAAGTTTCAGGATAAAGTAAATAGAAGGTTATTGCTGCAAAAGCTGATTTATCTGGCATTCAGTCAGTTGGAAATTCCTATAAATCCACATTTTGGTGCAGCTCCAGGACGTGAGGATTGATGATCCTATTGACAACCCATAGGCACTGAAGATCCTCAGCATCTCTGGAATCATCAGAAAAGAAACAGTTTTGCCTAGTGGAGCTTTAGAGCTAAGCAGATTTTTTTCTAGGTCTATATTTTTTTTTAAAAAAGAAATTGATTGACCAGAACATTTGACAAGATTGCAGATTGTTTAGTTCATGTTCCTCATTTTGCACTTGAGGAAACTGAAGTCCAGGAAGGAAGAGGGACTTCCCCCGGGTTACCCAGTTGTGGTCCTTTACCAACTGTGTCCCCTGGACTCCTAGTGAGTCCTGGACATACTCTCGGTCCACCAGTGAGACGGGGGTGTTGATTGGCCATCCCTGGGCCTATTCTCCTGTTTCGACCAGAACATATCTGCTTTCATCTGTGTGATAGACATGATATTTTGGGAATATTAAGCCAATGTACTTTTTTCCTTCCTAAGCTGTAACTCCTAGTCATCCCAAAGCTTCTGAATCAAAAGCCATGCCTGGCCAACACATATCGTGGGGTTTCTTCCATAACATGTATAAGTTATTCCTTCCACAATTAAGGCTTAGTCATTAGACTTAGTGCCCCAGCAAAAGAAGAAAAGAAAGGAAAAGAAAGCCCACCCCTTTTACCTAAGTGGATCCTGGGAAGAGAAAGGAGGCTGATGTAGAGGAAGTTAGTATGACACACATGAGCCCTGACCACCCTCTATAGGCTCAAGTCCTGGAGTTGGGAGGCTGTGACACAATAAAAGCTGAAAGCAAAGAAACTTTTTCCTCACTCTCTGTTTAGAGCCATAGGGGCAGTGGGAAAGTGATTTGATAGACCAGCAGTGATGGAAGAAGGTGCCTAAATACATAAATTTGGCTCTCTGTCGCCTGCACGTGGTATGTACAAGATCTGTAAATTTCCAGGTGTCCCATACATGAGAAGATCAAGAGAAGCCTAGGGATCAGGCTGAAGAGGTGGTTGTAGGTAGGGACTTTAAGATTGTGACAAATGGGCTCCAGGGGCGAGTACATAAAGCCAAGAGGCCCTACAGGACCAGTTACTCCTTAGTGATCACAGCTTCAAAGACCAGACCAGTGCAAATATTGCTCTACAGAGACCAAAAAAAAAAAAAAAAATCAGAAGAGCCCAGGGAGATCGGAGGTTCCACTTCTTTCCTTCCACTGTGAGATGAAGTAAGCCACCCTTTCTCAACAGGAAAAGGATCTAAGGGACGAGGAAGCACTGCGAAAGAACAAACATACCTGAAAGAGACTGTCGTTCAAAAAACACTGCTTAAGGTCCATCCATTTTGTCACAAATGGCAAGGTTTCATCTTTTTTATGACTGAGTAGTATTCCATTGTATATATATACCACATCTTCTTTATCCATTCATCCATCCATGGGCACTTAGGTTCTTTCCAAGACTTAGACATTGTGAATAATGCTGTGATGAACACAGGGATGTATATATCTTCTTGAATTAGTGTTTTTGTGTTCCTTGGATAAATACCCAGAGGGTGAATAGCTGGATCATAAGGTGGTTCTGTTTTTAATTTTTTGGGAAATCTCCAAACTTTTTTCCATAGTGGCTGCACCAGTTTGCATACCCACCAGCAGTACATGAGGGTTCCCTTTTCTCCAAATCCTCTCCAACACTTCTTATTTCTTGTTTTTTTTTTAATAATAGCCATTCTAATGGGTGTTAAGTGATATCTCATTGTGGTTTCGATTTGAATTTCCCTAATAATTAGTGATGTTGAACATATTTTCATGTGCCTGTTGGCCATCTGTATATCTTCTTTGGAAAGATGTCTGTTCAGATATTTTGTCCATTTTTTAACCAGGTTGTTTGTTTTTTTGTTGTGGAGTTGTATGAGTTCTTTATACATTTTGGCTGTTAATCCCTTATCGGATATATGATTTGCAAATATCTTCTCACAATCAGTAGATTGTCTTTTCATTTTTTTTAGTTATTCTTTCTTTATTTTAATTTTTACAGCAGTAGCATTGGATCATAACATTATCAACTTTCAGATGTACATCATAATATAATTCAAATTCTGTATAGATTACATCATGTTCACCACCCAAAGACTAATTATAATCCATCACCACACACATGTGTGCCTGATCATCCCTTTCGCCCCCCTCCCTCCTCTCTTCCCCTCTGGTAACCATCAGTCCAATTTCTGTTGCTACGTGTTCGTTTGTCATTGTTTTTATCTTCTACTTATGAGTGAGATCATATGGTATTTGACTTTCTCCCTCTGACTTATTTCACTTAGCATAATACCCTCAAGGTCTATCCATGTTGTCACAAATGGCTGTATTTCATCATTTCTTATGGTTGAGTAACATTACATTGTGTATATATACCACATCTTTATCCATTCATCCCTTGATGGGCACCTAGGTTACTTTCAAGCCTTGGCTATTGTGAATAAGGCTGCGATGAACATAGGGGTGCATGTATCTTTATGCCTTTGTGTTTTCAAGTTCTTTGGATAAATACCCAGCAGCGGGATAGCTGGATCACGTGGTAGATCTATCCTTAATTTTCTGAGGATACTCCATACTGCTTTCCATAGTGGCTGCACCAGTTTACACTCCCACCAGCAGATTCTATATCTATTGGGATGACTAGTCCTGTGAGATCCTTTCTAGCATTTGCATTCAGTATTATAGAAACCCTAATGTTTACTTTGGTGGAGCCCATGATGTCCTTCTAAACTCCTCCTCTGGAAGTTAAGAATAAATTTCAAGACAGAGTCAGCCTCACGGGGTGGCATTCTGTGGTAGGGTCACCATAGTTCCAGATCTTGTTCCCGACCTTACCAGTTCAGGACTCGGATGGAGTCAGTAAACACAGAGGGAATCGAGTTGTGGAGGCAGACATAATTAACCAAATTCACAAGAGACTGATGGAGTTCTCAGTCTCTTCACTCATCTTGACTCTTGGTGTCTAGAGGAAGCTTAAAAGAAAACAAGTACCTGCCTGGCTTCCCAGCCACTTCAGAAGCTTTATGGATGTCATGGTGTCTCTAGCACCATGGGAATGTGGGTGTTAACGTTTCCCACCTAACTCCAAAATGACACTCACATTTAATAATTGGAAGATGTTTCTTCAAGGTACTTTGGCATCTTGTGATGCTCTGCTTATAAGGACCTAAGGAATAGGGCTTTTTCAGTCACCTTGGTAATTGATGTGGATCCTTCTCCTCTATCCAGCATCATTAAATCAGTCAAATTCCCAGAATTTCAGAACTCCTGCTTATCAAATAGGTAGAAGGGAAAGTAGTTTAGGACAAATGAACTACAAATAGTCACCAAATGGCAATTAAGTATATAAAGAAATACAGGAGGCTAGGAGAACAACAGGGAAGAAATGGGAACTAGTCTGGCTTTCAGTCAAGATCCTCAAGAATTTAGTGTGGCGCCCAAGACAGAAATCTAATTCTTGCTGAAGAGATTCTAACAGTATAGACAATGTAATTTAAACTGAGAAATATAGTCCCAACCTCTGCCCTTTAGGAAACTATACACAAAGAAGCAAAGCTTCTATCATAAGGTGACTTGGTGTGCATGGATTCAGGGTAGAGGAAAGCTGATGGCCTCCATGGTCAGTGTATTAGCTGTCACATCTTGATGATACTAGGACTGAGATGAGGATTACTTTTTCAATGACCAGAACCCCTGGGCTTGGGCAAGGTTGCAGACCTGGGACTCAGTCCAACTCTTTGACTTCTTTGGCTTGACTCCAAGCAGGCCTCACCCATCTGTTGCCACATGTTTGCTTCAAACAGTCCAGTCACCATGCAATTGTGTAAATTACATCTTTGCATTACTTACATTCTAGTTCTCAGGAGATAGTCGGGGCTTTTGATGGATGCTTTAAAATCTCCAAAGATGTAAGCAAGATGTTCCTTTTCCTTGAGTCTTATCTCCTTTACTACCTGCTTATTTGTACTAGCCTGAACCTCAGAGGGTGGAGTTGGCCTTCTGCGGTTCCCTGTGCGTAAAACTGTAGCTAACATTGCCTTTCAACCTACTAGCAACAGCTGCCCCCAGGTTCTCTTTATTTACTGCGTTCCAGAAGAACACCTCTTATCACAGTGGTAGTGTGTGTCTGAGGTGGAAAATAGTCCAGGAATCTGCTTTGCTCTGCGGGAAATATGAGTAAATGTAAGATCTGGCTATAAAGGGCACCTTCTATGTACAAGACCTTTTAGATACCCTCTCATTTTAGCTTCATACCAGGCCTGCCAGATAGAATATTATTCTCATTTTATAAATAGGAAACCAAGGTTCAGAGAGGTTAAGTAGCCATCTGAGGCTACTTTCCATTGTTGACTGATGAATAGTCCTCTTCTATCCGGGAGAATTACTTTCTTTGAGCTATTGGTGGAGCTTCTAGTGGGATGCAAAGGAGGGTGGAAAAGGAGAAAAGCAATCTCTGGCCAATCAGATCTGACTACTTTGTCCTGGTGACAAACGGAGGGAAAGAAAGGACAGTCAGCTCCATCTGAGCTTTAAGGCAGTGCACTAGTAAATCACAGAATGGGGACTGGAACACAGGCTGGCTTGGATCTGAAGCCCAAACTCTCCGTACCATCCTACACCAATAGCTACACTCGTTCTTAGGTCTAAGCATTCACTGCTTTTCAATAGAGGCATCCATTTGATCTTGTGAGGATCCTTGCCAACTAGCAACTAAGGGACCAGGTCTTCACTTTGGTGCAGATGAATCCACTTGTAGCATTGGCTTTTGTTCTTTTCCACTTCATTTGGATCCCACTGGAAGCTGCATCAATAGGTCATTGAAGACATTTATCCCACATAGAGGAGGACCATTGATCAGTGGAAAAGCATGAGATTGGGCTAAACAGGTCAACGTCCCTACCTGGATCCTGAATGATTAAGTGGGTAAACAAGAGTTAGGTGAGGCTGTGGGTGAGGTGAGGGGAAAGGTGAAGAGGATGGCTTAGATGTAATCTTAGCAAGATTTGAGATTGAAAACTGGGTACTAGAGGGTATGAATACCATCAGAGCAGATGGTCAGGTGAGATTATAGGAGCCAGGCTTTTAGGAGCTGCCTTCAGGAGGTGGGGTTCACCAAGTGGCCATCCACCATAAACCGGAGTTCTTTCAACCCAGAGCCTGGCCTGACGCCTGGCCCCATATGATCTTGGAGGGAAAATGTAGCTCTGTGGGACTCTTTCTTACCAAATGGGACCAATAGCTTTGTGTTCTAAAACCCATATGCCCTCATCTTGCAGATCCTATGATGTAGCTGTGGAAGGTGGGTTAATAAAAACAATATTAGCAAGGGAATGCCTTAATGAGTAACTCCTATGCATCCTTCAGATCTGAGTTTAGAAGTCACTTGCTCCCCTGAGGAAATCAGGTCCCTATTACATACTCTCGTAGTACCCTGTTCCTTTAAATGATAGAAATGCTCACATTGAAATAATATATGCACACGTTTGATGGCCTTCCTCCGCCCCTGCAACCTAGATTGCATGCTCCACCAAGGGCAAGAACTACATTTTGTCTTGCTCATTAGAGCATCTCTAGTACCCGGAGCAAGGCATGACATGTAGTAGGCACTGAGTAAATGTTTGTGGAATGTACAAATATTATTCTTTTCGTTTTTCAAGTTGCAACATAGTATAGCGTGGGCCTGGGCTTTGGAATCAGACAAACGTGAGGAAATTTGGGTCCACTACATGATAACTAAAAGATTTTGAGCAAGTTTCTTCACTTTTTTTTAAAGATTGGCACCTGAGCTAACATCTGTTGCCAATCTTCTTTTTCCTTTTTTTCTTCTTCTTCTCCCCAATACGTAGTTGTATATTCTAGTTGTAGGTCTTTCTGGTTGTGGCATGTGGGATGACCTGATGAGCGGTGCCATGTCCTCGCCCAGGATCTGAACTGGTGAAACCCTGGGCTGCCGCAGCAGAGCGCACGAACTTAAGCACTTAGCCAAGGGGCCGGCCCCTAGTTTCTTCACTTTTAAAGGTCAGTTTCTTCATCTGAGAAATCGAATAAATTCACTGAGTTGTTATAGAAAGCCCATGAGATTATGTATGTTAAGTGCCTGGCACAAAATAGGTGTTCAATAAGCATTGAGCATTTTCCTTTATCTGGTTTCCTTTTGTTAGCAGGTACACGTTTTTCAGGTTCACATGTGTACCTAGCTGTTGTATTAGTTTCCTATTGCTGCTGTAACAAACTACCACACATTTAGGGGCTTAAAACAATGCAATTTTCTTCTCTTACAGTTCTGGATGTAAGAAGTCCAGATTGGGTTTTACTGGGCTAAAGTCGGAACTGGTTCCTTCTGGAGGGTCTAGGGGAGAATTTGTTTCCTTACCTTTTCCAGCCTCTAGAGGCTGCCTGCATTGCTTGGTTCGTGGCCGCTTCCTCACATCATTGATCTTCACATCTCCGTCTCCAACTCTGACCCTCCTGTCTCTTTCACTTACAAGAACTCTTATTATTTCATTGGGCTCACCCAGATAATCCAGGATAATCTCCCATCTCAAGATCCCTAACTTAATCGCATCTGCAAAGTCCCTTTAGCCATATGTCCTAACATAGTCATAGGTTTTGGGGATTAGGATATCTTTGGAAGGGAGCGTTACTCTGCTTGCCATAGATGCTTTAGAAAGGTGTGGGTTTGATGAGACCTGCATTTCAGATCTGCAGTAGGGGCTAGGGCAAGACAGCAGCTCTTCAACTGAAGCCAAAGACGTGTTTTCCCCTGCAGTCCTTGTGAAGAAGGACAAGTAGCGGAGGCAGCTGGACTAAGACCAATAACGCTCAGGGACAGAGTGCTGGGAAAGGGACAAAGATGGCATATTTCCACTCATATTTTGTTTCAAAATAGTTTTAAAAACACAGAGGAATTTGAACAACATTTGCTGAGCATCTAGAAGTACCCCGATGTTTGGCTTTAAAAGAAAGACTGTCACAGTCTGGCCCTTGAGAGTCTACAGAATCATCTTCCATGGAAACTAAAGGGCAGAACAAGATGAGTTGGTGGATGAGGCCCAGCAGATGGATCACACAGAAAGGTGATCTGGGATCACCTTTTCCGGTGTGTATGGTAAAGACTTGGTCCTCCTCACTATGGTTGGGTCTGAGCTCTCTGCCGAAAGAGAGGGGGTTTACCCTAATCTACGTCCTTGCTGTCAAGTTGCAGGGGGACACTCTAGATCCCTGCCTCAACCTGGTCCAGAGATTCCTATATATGTGCAGAGAACCCTTTCACCAACATCATGGAATAATGGCGTGAGATGGAGCGTCCTTCCTTTCCAATCAGTATTCCTTCTATTTCTGTTGTTTGTGTAACCAAAATATGAACTTTCGCTGTGTTCCTGGCTTCTGCATCTCTTGCATTTCCCTGAACAAACCTGCATGCAAGACTCAACTCCTGATCTTGTTCCCCTGAAGAATCCATTTCCACAAACACAGTAGTACGTGATGAGGACTAAGCTGAAGATTTACCAGCAGACGTGGAAGAGGAGATTCATGCCACAAATCCCACAGTAAACTATGGAAAAGTTCCCACTAACCATTTCTGTTCTCTCTCAATTTCCCCACCCCCTGCCATGCTACCTCTGGAGATCAGCGCTCTGTCTCACTATCTATCTCACACAGTTCCTATAGCTTCTCTAAAGCCAGAGGAGCCAAGACCAGGGCAGCAGGTGTTCCACTTAAGAGCCATGCCTGTGATACGGTCATAGCCTTCAAGGGAAACCCTGAGCAAACTTCTCTCCAGCACTGGTCTAATTCTGCCAAATGGCATCATTAATCTTTTGTCTTCCGAATTTCCGTTTGTGAGATAGAGGTTTTGGATATGTTTGGAAGCTTTAATTTCCTCTTGAATCCCACATTGTTGTTAAGAAACTTGTAAGTGGGCTGGGGGTGTCAGTGGGTTAAGGAAGTGGAAGTGCAGTGAGAGTCTCCTGGACACCGTTAGCAGCCTTGTGTGGTCCAAGGGGTTTCCAGTGCTCAGCTGCGGAGAGAAACTTCCTCACTGATCATTCATAAACAATAACCAGATTGCAGACTAATTGAAACCTTCCCTGAATGCCCTGTGTAACGTGGGAAATAGACCTTACTTGTTCTTGGTTCCAGAAAGAAAAAAAATGATGAGAGAGTGGTTAATTACATCAGTTACCAATTCAGGCATAGTCGGAAGATGAGCACTCCCAAATTCAGTCCCACCGAAGCATGGAATTTAATTGGAGGTCTTGGAGGGACAGGTCTGTATGCGGGCAGTGGACTGAGGAGACAAGTAAAGTGTGGCATCTTGGGGGTTTGGGGCAACTTGATACCCTCTCCCTAGCCAACTAGTAGCTCTCAGTGGTGTGTTCAAAGCAGGGGAGCCCTGCAAGCCCTATTACCAGCTGGGCAGGGAGACTCATGGTGCCTTGTCCAAGCAAGGTGACTAAGAAGAAGAATTTAGGTCAAGAACCAGCACACAAATTTGTTTCTGACTTCTCCCTGTATGTGTGCATATATTTTCTTTAAGAATTAAAGGCAAACATCTTTTAAAGTACTTATATGTAACTGACATATTATAAAAATGTTAATCATGCTTCCTAAGAAAGTGATAAGACAAGGCAACTGATGGAACAGAAGGAAGGCAATGTGATTTTGAATCTGCCTTCTTTCTGGTCTATCTACAGTTCCCCCATCAAGTGGACCCTGACAGGATGTGTGGTTCATTATATATCTACCAATTCCTTAAAGAAAAAATGTTTTTGTTAAAGAGAGATTTGCATTTCCTCCTTTAAAATAGAAAGCACTATGACAACTGAAAACATGATTTGCAATAACCTTGTATTTATGACTATTAAGGTAAAAGCACCAGGCAATAAAAATAGATAAAAAAAATATGGGGAGTGTTGGGGCCAGCCCGGTGGCACAGCAGTTAAGTTTGCACATCCCACTTTGCCAGTCCGGGTGGGGTTCGCCAATTCAGATCCTGGGTGCAGACCTACACACTGCTTTTCAAGCCGTGCTGTGGTAGGCATCCCACATATAAAGTAGAGGAAGATGGGCATGGATGTTAGCTCAGGGCCAGTCTTCCACAGCAAAAAAGAGGAGGATTGGCAGCAGAGGTTAGCTCAGGGCTAATCTTCCTCAAAAGAAAAAAAATATGGGGAGTGTTATGACAGATTTGAACCCTAATATGTATCCACATCGACATTTTGTGAGAGTATCTTCAGTTAAAGTTATATTCTTTTACATTTCTTAAAAATGTGAAGTTGAAGGACAAATTCAGCAACTTGGTCAAGGCCTCAGATTGAGCTGCTGAATAATCATGAACAATTTTTTCTGTAATCTCATGATAATCCTTTGCCTTTAGACATATCAGGCACAAGCAAATTTTCCACAGAAAAATCTGTGTGCAGATTCCAGGGATTGTGGGTAATAGTAACAGTTTAATAACAGTAACAGCTATTTCGAAAGTTAATAAACTGTTATTTAAAAAAATCCCATACTGTGCCTTTTTCAAAACCTATAATCACTGTGTTCAGGGGTTACTGAATCAGTGTCGGAAGGCTATTGTTGCAGCAAAATAGGTGCATAATGTTCTTCCTAGGCACTCATTCCTTTCTTGGTTAGAGCCCAGGTTGATGACCTGACTCTTCAAGGCACTAGGGTATGGTTTAGGGTGAAGCTTTCCAGAGTGAATGTGGACTACTGGGGAGGGAGGGTCCCTCTTTCTACTGATGGGGATTCACATCTGGTATTCACAGACTTAAGGCTCCTGGGAGACTGAACTCGTGCAGAGGATGTTTTAGCTAAGCACGTTTTCATTACTAAGCCATGTTTTTTCCCTAAAACCCCATTTTCTCATCTTCTCTGATGAGCTGGGATGGGAAACATAGAAGGAAACCCATGTTTCCTTTCTGTATCTTCTTTAGAGATTATAGGCAGTCTTGGGAATCCACCTTCCTACCATCTCCTATTTGGGCCCTACCTTGTTGTCTCTGAGCTCCCCAAGGTCAAATGTACCTCTAAGAAGGTGCCCCCCAAACAAAGCTCAGAAATGGAAGAGGGAAAGGACCCTTCATGTCTTCCTTTTATCTTTTAATAATTCTTTGCTTTAGTCTTCCTGGGAAAATTTCCATCTAATCACTCAGTGCTGTGATGCCCTCTGCTGGGAGGGAATTGAGAGCATGACAGAGTCCTCTCTACCCAGGGTGGGGCTACCCCTTACCTCCTTCCAGGCTTTGTCATTCCCTAGTTGTAGGTCCTTGATAGCTATCATGGTGCCCTCTCCCAAAAGAAGCTGGAATGGTTTTTACCAAGGGCTCCTCTAACCATTCCTGGTAATTCTTGCTTTACCATCTTCTGCCTAGAGTTTCTGAACTTCCAAATGGAGAAGAGATTACCAAGTCTGGGGATTTTAATGTAAGAGTTGATTCTCACTCTATATCTGGGAAATGACTAGCTTCTCCTCGTGCATTTCTCCAAGGGAGTGAAATAAGCACTTTGGAAAAAAATCTCATCTTTTAATTAGTTTTCCCATAATTCTGTTCACCATTAGAAAAATAGGGAGTACTACTTAAAGCATTTAATAAAGATAAATACTCCAGAGATAAAAATGGAAACATCCACTTGAGAAACTGCCTTAATGCAGAAAAAAAAATGCCTGTATTAGCACAATATACTGCCTTGAAGAGGTTGAAGCAAAACTGATACTATTGGCTCTATAAATCAGTTCCATTCAATGATCGCCAAGGCCTACCCAAGATGCATTGCAATGTTTGCCTGTGAAAGCACAAAATTTCCTAATCACTGTATCATGATATGAAGTTACAACTAGGATGGAAGACTAAGCAGGTGGTAGGTCAACAGGGTGTCATCGCCAGGAGTGGTGTCTGTGGGTCATATCTTTCAGAGTTTTTAAGCAGCAGGCTTTGGGGTGCTTTCTGCCAAATAACCTATGAAACTCAGCTTATTTTAGCGTGTGTATGCTTGATAAAGGTCTCATGGATTTCCTACCCTAATTTCTAGGCCAGGCCATTCTCTTCTTCCTCCCTAAAGGTTATGCTTGGAGTATTAATTGGAAAAATTGGGTCAGAGAAGCCTCCAGGTAGCAGTGCTGTTTTGTTGCCAGACAGCCCTGCATTCTCTCCCAAAGTTTGCTCATAATAGTTTTGGCTCTAGGCCCCATATCTAAGTTCTTTCCACATATTTTTTTACCTTGAGAAAGGGAGACTTGCTGATGTTCTCCTGGGTTTTATATATCTGAGTCAATTTAACAGACACCATATTTTCCTTGTTGTGCCATTTAGATTAGTTCAATTGAAAAGAATTGGGTCCACTCTGGTATTTGTTATGCAGACCTACAAATAATCACTGAAAAGCTTAGAATAAAGATATATTTTATGTTCTGCAAGATCGTCCCAAAGGATATATCTTTCTTTGGGATACAAGTGATCATTAGAATCTAACTAATACTTGGTACTGATGTTTACCTTTCCTTTGAGATTTAGATATTAAGAGCTATGGTAGTTATTCTTAATTTAGTAAAGAGATAAACACTCGAAGAGTCCAGTGCTAAGAGCACACTTTGTGAACTTGACCACTTGAGGACTTCTAGTGTGGCCAAATGTGGTTGCAATGGTTGTTTGCTCTCCAAATAAACAGATTATACTGAACTAGAAATCTTTTTGAATTAGTATATCTTGAGTGGTTCTTCTATTTGGTGAGTAACGCTATAGTTTCATAGTGAATTTGCTTAGCTTCTGGCAGTCCTAAGGGGGGAAGTCTGCTGTTGTTTACAGGTAATAATTATGAACATTTATCAGGTAAAAGTATACATGAATGTATGTAAAGAATAATTCATTGTCTTTCATGATTCACAATCATCTCTGCATATTTTCTATACATTTGTGGTATTCCTAGAATAAGTAACAATATATTCCTATGTAAAAGAAAACACGTTGGAAACATAAGCAGATAGAAAAAAAGGAATTCACGTCGCAGAAATGATTGTACGGTTGTTACATTTTACCAGAAGGCAAAACATCTCCCCTTTGCCCGTTACCTTCCATAGGCTCAGTTTCAGCATTGAGGAACTTAATGCTGCGTATGGCACTTTCTTATTTCCATGATGTGTGGGCTAAATCATCAGGCCAAATCGTTTGGGTCCATTGACAGTGCTGAGTTTGTGCTTTAATGTGAGCACCCTACAGAGTCCTGCCTTATGAACTTCACAAAGGATGTGGGTCTCTCTGTTAGTTTGCTTTCTGGCCCTTGAAAGTGGACAGCACATCTAATGTCCCACATTTCAAAGGTTCTTGAGACAGAGAGTGACTGCAGGGCAGAGCATTGCGGTAGAGGAACAGCATGGAAAAAGGCATGGGGTTGGGAAACTATGTTCAGAGAACTGTAACATATCTACAAATTGTTTAGAAAAATAAGCTTTATGTTGGGAAGTAATGGGCTATAAATTTATGGTGGACTTTTAATGCCAAACTTCTGGAAAGTGAATTTATTCTGTCTAGACTGGGGGTAGGCAAATTATGTCCCTTGGGCCAAATCTAGCTGGTCGCCTGTTTTTGTAAATAAAGTTGTATTAGAATACTGCCAGGCTCATTTGTTTACAAATTGGCTATGACTACTTTCATGCGACAACAGCATAGTTGAGTAGCTGCAACAGAGGCTGTATGGTCCACAAAGCCAAAAATATTTAACTGGCTCTTTACAGAAAATTTTGCTGACACTTAGGCTAGGCAATGGGGACTTGAAAATGTTTGAGCAGAGGAGTGACAAGATCAAAGTGGTAACTCATGACAATTATTCTAAAAGTTGTGGATAGGAGATGTGAGACTGAATTGTTAATTAGGAGGGTTTTGGAGTATAATCTAGATCTTAAAAACTAAGGTGGTGGCAGTCATAATAGAACAGAGGAGACGGATGTGAGACATGTTGGATGGGTAGAATCAAGTCTACTTGACAACGTTGCAATGTAAGAGCTGAATGAAGTAGAGTTAGGTGATTGGAGTTTTATTCTTGAGTCACTAGATGATGTTGCTGTAATGAACTAAGAGAGGTAACATCGTGGGACTATCAGATTTCAGAGGCAAAGCTAAGAGGAGCATGATTTTAGACATCTTGAGTTTGATATGTCTGCATGACATCAGGTAGAAATGTCCAATAGGTATGGGTTTAGAGCTCAAAATAGAAATGCGGGCTGGAAATTGGGAATTATAAGTTATCTACGTGGAAGGGATTTCTGAAGCCAAGGAGAAATTGAGTTTGCAAAGAAGAGAATGTTAGAGAATATTTGCAGTTAGAGAGGAAAAGGAAACAATGAAAATACAGAGAAGTGGCCAAGCAGATGAAAGGAAAAGTGAAAGTATGGAGTGTTTCAGAAGCTAAAAGAAGAGATTCATGAAAGACGGCCTTGTCAGCAGTGTCAGAGCAGCTGAAGTGGCTGGCAAGTTGAGGAGTAGGAAAATAATGCTGGGCTTTGCACTCAGGAGTTCATTGGTAGACTTTGAAGAGCGGTTTTGGAGAAAAGACAGAGGCAGAAACCAAGCTTCTAGAGCTTAAGAGATGATATGCAGAGGCAGAAAGAATGGATTATTCTTTTGGGAAATGTGGCTAAAAAGGAAAAGGAAGAATCAGAAAACTGAGAGGGTAAAATATCTCACCTCCCTCCAGCCTTACCTTGATTCTGTTACCCTCTCAGGTCCTTGCATGCTGAGAGAAGAGAGGGGCTGGGGCTGGAGCGAGGACAGGAGTAGGGCCTAACAGATGCTTATTGGAGATATTGTAGGTAAAAATTCTGCATTGGGTCGGAGGTTCAAGTAGACGATGTCTTCCTTGTTCCCTTTCACTAAGAGATTTTGGATTCTGTGGTCAAGCTGAGGTAGCGAGGTTGGCTTGAATGCCAATAAGGCACATTTAGAGCATGATTGCAGACCTCTATAGCTCCATATGTGTACCCATATTGAGGGAGAAACCTCAGCTTGATAAGGTACCTTATGAGGCTTTTTCTATACAGATGAAGTGCAGAAGGCGATGGAAAAGGAGCTTGTGCAAGAGAGCCAATCCTTATAAGCATCCCTCTCTTTCCCAAGTAACTCCTGCATTTTGGGGATCTAGAGTTTGTTCACTTTGCATTTTTGGAGAGTGTTGCTTGGGGCCTCCACATGTGTATTGTACCTACTGGAAAGAACTCATTTTCTAATCTGCCTTGCTCTAAGGCCAACTGGGTCAGATTGCATTACCCTGGTCGCTTGAGACCAAGAAAGCATTTTTTGGACCATAGAAAAGCAGACAGCATAAACTGTCATTATGCAGTATAAATTAAAGTTGCAGAAGTTATGAGGAAATGAGCACATGGGAGGCGTAAGACAGCTAAATTTATATCCCCAACTCAGATATTTTCCTGGCTTTAAGATTGGAATGTCTGAAGAATGTCTGAATATGTCTCTAGAGAGTCAAACCAGGACTGATGAGGAGGGAGTTAGAGAGAAGCAGAATTTCAGCTCAACATATGGAAGAGCTTTTCGGCTCCTAGGACGCACTATTCCAGGAATTGTTGTTTAAGCATACAATTGGAAATCTAATGGTGACTTAACTTTTGGCATGCACGTGGAGAGTATGTACAGAAAGAACGCGGCGCTGAGTGGGGGTTTATTAACCATGCAGGATGATGCGCTCTTCTCTAGGCCTGCTTCCCTGTTTGTAAATTGAAGATGGACTAAATGACCCCAGAGGGCCTTCCAGCTGTAATATCCTAAGATTCAGTTTTCTTAGTGAGACACAGTGGTACCGTGCCATTTTTTTTTTTTTTTGGCAGGGTGGGGAATCTGATATTTCAATCATTTTTCTCTTTAAGAGTAGCCTTCATGAGGCTGATCTTGTTGTAACCCTCTCTTTTCCCACTAAAGTTTCAAAAAATCCCAGGGATCTAAGATATTGTAGTTTAATTAAAACTTCTTTTTATGTCTTTGTGGAAAACAAAGATTGAATAAAACTGCATCAGATGGTTAAGAGTACAGACCCTGGAGTAGAGCTGGGTTAGAATCCAGACTCTGACTCCTAACAGCTGTGTAACCTTGGGCAACCTGCTTACTCTTCATAAGCCTCAGTTTACTTATCTGAAAAAAGTGGGATTGTGACAGTGCCCATATCTCAGAGTGTTGTTGGAAGAATCAAATAAGATGACGACGTTCTAAGGAGGGCTGTGGACTGTGGGAAAAGACCATACAACTACCTTTGCTCAAAGTAAGGTTAGGTGAAGTTTCTGATTCATTTCCTAAAGGTTCCAAAATCTTACAGGAAGTGTGTTGGGCACACAGAGAAGGAGAGGAACAGGTCTGGCTTTCTAAGACCCTCAGAGTCCCAGCCCGGCTGCTGGGAGCACTGTCTCATTCAAGTTGAAGTCCAGTCAGATTTCCGAAGCTTCATTTTTGTGCTACTCTTCAGTCCTTTTACTTTTGTATGTTGTATCTTGCAACCTTGCTGCACTTACTTATTAGTTCTAGAAGGGTTTTTCTTTTTGTAGGTTCCTTGGGATTTTCTATATAGACTGTCATGTCGTTTGCAAGTAGGAACAGCTTAAAGTTTTATTTCATCCTTTAAGATCTATATGCCTATCATTTCCTTTTCTGTCCTTATTGCGCTGGCTAGAACTTCCAGCATTCTGTTGAATCACAGTCCTTGGATATTTGGAGGTTAGCCCACCATTCCCAAAGAACTGACTCAAGTAGTCTACACACTAAATTTGCCCATTTCAAGGAAGGTTTAGAGACATCTGGCCTCTCCTGGTCCTCAGGGTAGAACCAGGTAACACCTTTTCAAACCTGGCTTAAAACACAGAATTGGCTCTCAGGGGTTCCTGAGCAGTTTCTCTGCCTCTAGCTCTCTGGCATTTAGGGAAGCCCAGTTCACCATAGGAAAATGTGTGTAAGTCACTTAGCAGAGGGCCCAGCAACAATAAACACTGAATAAATGTTAGTGGCTATTATTATTATTAGACCAGGGCTTCTCAGACTTTAATGTGCATATAAACCATAAGGGGGTCTTGATAAAATGCAGGTCTGGGGGCATTTTGCATTTCTAACAAGCTCCCAGGTGGTACCAAGGCTACTGGTCTGAGGAGTCCTGGGAGTGTAGAGGATATCTACTGTTCAGTCCGCTTGGCACCCTCCTTCTTGAGAGAAACTACCTCTCACTTGGTGATTATGGTTCAGACCTCTGACAGGGCCCACACTCCTAGTTCTCACTGGTCCATGTCACCTGAGATAGTTAAGCAAGAGACAGGGCCATATTTCTGATTAGCCTATTTATGCCTAAGACCTACTCGGAGAAGTGGGCACCTAATTCTTGTTAGCTCAGCCACTTTCTCTTGCACAGGGAGACCGAGTTAACTAATAAGAAGAAGCCAAACTTTAGTGGCCAGACCTCACTGACCAGGACATTTTAAACCAAGATATGGTTGAAATGACTTGTTTTCTCCATTATCAGGGTGAAATAAATACAAATATAATTTTAAGAAGTGTCTCATGTAACATTTCTGAAAGCAGAACGAGACAAGAAATGAACTACTGTAAATTTCTCATTTTCTGAGATTACCCTTAGACCAACACACCTGTGCAATGCACAAATTGACAGCATCTCATGAGATGGAGGCATTATGTCTAGCCCACTTGCCTCCTTTAAGCTCCACCACTTTCAGTAGGACACAAACCAACCACTGTGTATGAGGATAGTTTCAGACCACACTCACCCTCCCAGGCTTAGTTCTGAACCACTTCCTCAACCCACTGGATTTCATCCTGCTTCTCATCTTCTTGGGCTATTGACCTTGCAGTTTGCTTTTCCATTTCTGCTTTTGTTTTGCCCTTGGACTTGTGGGTTGAAAGACCCAGCAAAGCACACAGTTAAGGGGAGTAGGTGATCAGGAAATATGTGGAGCATTGTTGGGAGGCAGGGCTCAACCCTGAGGTACCATATCCCAGGTGAGACTCACAGAGAGAGCCTTCCAAGAGGTAAATGGGAGGGGAGTGAGGAGGGGAGCAGTAGTGAAGTCATCTTCCTTCTAATGACCTTGAGAATAACTGCGGGCATGTGTTGTCTTCATCCTTTTGTTTTGGCTGGACGTTAAGCTCCAAATAGGAGTTAAAAAGAGCAAGCTGTGAGTTTTGAGTTCTGGGCTTGAGTCCCAACTCTTGTAACTAGCTCAAAGACCTTGAATATGCCATTTTCCTTTTTCTAGGTCTCATGCCCCAACTCTAAAATGAGGCGAGGTGGTTTGTGGACTCCATCTCTGTTGGCTCATTAAGTGATGACAGTCTAGGGTTTTATGTGCTAACCAGCCACAGAGACTAAATTCAGTCAGCTCAGTACTTAAACTGCTAATCTGTTTTTTTTTTTTTTTTTTAAATCACATGTCCTTTGGTGTCTTGACTTTAGATGAGTAATGGTGCTTGCGTTTACCCCGCGTCTATTAGCTTTGCTAATCTACCAGTGTACCTACCAGGCAATGGATTGATTCATTTTTCTTTCTGAACTTTTGTGAAGAATGTTTTAAAGACAAGTGCTCTGTTGCTCTCTGTATCATCATTTACCAACTACTTTCTTGTTGAAACTTGTTAAATTCAAAAACCATTTCTGCAGCCATTTAATTTCTTCCATTAATTAAAATATTGATTTTACTTTTCCCAGAGAAGTGAAATAGGTGACACATGTTTTTATCTGAGAGATTTAGAATGCTTTACACTTTCTCAATTAGAGCCCTCTCTATTAATTAAAAAGTACTTATGCTAAGTTAGGTAGGGTGGATTTATGGAGCTAAACTCCTTCTCTCTCTCCTTCCCTTCCTCCCTTCCTCCCTTTCGAGTGTGGAGAACAGACTTACTGAGCGCCTACTATGGGTCAGACCTTCTGCTAGATGCTTTCACATGCATTTAATCATCACAAAATATTCTTAGGTAGGACTTATTATCACTGTTTTATAGATGATAAATTGAGGATCGCTGAGGTTGAGTGACTCATTCAAGGTTATATGACTGGTATGTCTTCCCCACCCATGCCTGCTCTCTCTGGTGTACCAAACCTAGATCAAACTCCCGTTAAAACTATTTCATTGGATTCCCCAATCCAATTCATTAAATAGAAACAACTTGTACTACTTGCATTGTAATTTATAAGAACATGTTACTTTTTCCTCTAGCTTTCTGTAGAAATCTGAGAAGTATAGATGAACATAGTGAAGAAAATATTTATAATCATGTCATGCAGAAATAACCTCTGCTAATATTGTAGTGAATGTCCTTCCAGTATAAAACACACTCACATATATCATTTGTGCTTCTGGGCAACTCCATATGGTCTCATCGCCATTAAACACCCGAGGAAGCTGAAGCTCAGACAGATAAGGAACTTGCCTGAAGTATACAGCTGGAATGTGGCTGAGCCCAGACTCACTCCCAAGGCTGACTCTGGTCCAGGGCTGATTTTACCACATCAGCAATTTATGTTAATGGCAAAGAAAGGAGAACTTTTCAGGAATCACTTATCCTTATCATTTGAGCAAATGTCAATATTTGGTAAAATGCAAATCTTGTCAGAGCTCCACTAGTGATTATTTGCCAAGCACTCAAATGAAGCCAATACTCTTGCAGTCCTCAAAGGAGATCAAAGGACGGTCTCTGCAAAAGGTGCTTTATTAGTGGTTTCCAGTGAACAAAAGTGACTCTGATGTCCTGTTTGTCTGTAGCCTTTGGCCATACCCCAGCTTGCCACCAACTTGGGAAATGTCTGGCCTGTTAGGAGTTTTCTAAACCCACTGGGGATCTGAACTAAGCCTTGCTTTCCTCTAGGCAGATATAAATACTCATTGGAATACTTAAGAGTGGCAGGTACTTGAAGGTACCACCACAGTCTGATGCCCTGTGAACAGAAACCCTTTAAAACACAGGCACTTTGGGGGCAGAAATCATCATTAAGTGTGCCTCAAGCCTGGTACCCATCAGGGTGGGTGGCTCCTCTGGCTTCCTGATAAGCACACGCGTCTCCTCTGTCTGGCTGTGGATATTGCCCTTTAGGAAAAGTGTCTGAGGGCAGCTGCTCTCTGAATTAAGCCTAAACAGAATTTAGGGTTTAGATCCCTGGTTATTTTTAAAGATCTTTATTTTTTTAAGTAAGACAAGAAATATGTGTCTGTTTTGAAAAATTCAAAACAATGTAGAAGCATATAAAATTATAATAAAGCCCCTTTTCATTTCACTCCCTCCCCAATCTAACTCCTCAAGAATAACCTCTGTTGACAGTTTGATGTGTATACTTAAGAAGTTTGATCAATGCACAGACTAAGTATAAATATACACATGTAGTATATATATTACTTTATTGAAATATAATATAAGAAAATTAAAGAAGTATTAAGTATATTGCTCTTTTTTACATTTGTATACACCTATGTAACCCCTACCTAGATCAAGATAGAAATCATTTGTATAATTTTTAAAAAATGAAAATAAGATAGTAGCATACATGTAGATTTGCAATTTTATTTTATCACATTAGTATATACAAATCTACCAACTTAGTGAACACAGCATTCCATAGTGTGGATATGTCATAATTTATTTAATCATTCCTTTGTTGATGGCCTTCAAGGATGTCTCCACATAGTTTGTTATTACTAACAATGCTTCAGTGACTATCCCTATACATATATTTTTGTGCACTTTGTCCCAGACTTTTGTAAAAAATATTTGAATCAGTCAATGTAATAATCCCTAACATATGCACAATGTTATCCAGGTTCCGAGAAAGGCCACAGTTTCTGTCTTTTTGCTTGTGATTAACAGCTCTGAGAGACAGGCAGGAGGGTTTCTGATTATTTATATTCCCTTCATGGAGTCAGGGACTGAAGTCAGAGAGGTTACAAGTCTTTGATACCTACAAGTCACATGGCCTTGGGTGGAGGCGGGAGTAGAAGCCAACCCCAGATGTGTGACCCTGGATTCCACGGCCCCTTCCGTTGCGTCTCAAGTGCCTTCTAAGAATGCTCTCCAACTGTGTCTGGACCCAGCCACCAGAGTGTGTCCCCAGGTCACCTCTCTCTAGAGAGTTTATTCAGTCCTGCATAGAGGATAAGAGAGAAGGCCCTGGTGCCAGGCTAACTGGGTTTGAGTCCTAGCTCCCCTGCTGATTAGCTGGCTGATATGGGATGAGTTCTAAGCCACAGCTTCCTTAAGTGTAAAATGGAATGAAACATGGCACCTCCTCACAAGGCTATAGTCAGACTTAAATGAGATAATACATGCAAATTATTTAGCAAATTTCCTGGTCCATAAGAAGAGTACAATAAGATATTTTAAGTAATAGCTTCATTTGAGATATAATTCACATACCACAAAGTTGACTCTTTTACAGTATATAATTCAGTGGTTTTTAGTATCTTCACAGAGCTGTGCAACCGTCACCATGTTATAATTCTAGAATATTTCATCACCCCAAATAGAAAGCCTGTATCTGTTAGCTATCACCTTCCAATTCTCCCAACAACCCCAGCCCTAGACAACCTCTAACTTACTTTCGGTCTCTATAGTGTTGCCTATTCTGGATATTTCATATAAATGGAATCGTGCAATACTCGTTCTTTTGTGTCAGCCTTGTTTTCCTCAGCATAACGTTTTCAAGGCTCATCCATGTGATGGCCTGTATCAGTACTTCATTCATGTTTATTGCAGAATCATATTTCATTATATGGCTATACAACCTCTGTTATCCATTCGTCTGATGATGGTCATTTGGGTAGTGTCTACATTCGGTAATCGTTAATAATGGTGCTATGAACATTCATGTACAAGTTTTTGTTTAAATGCCTGTTTTCAATTCTTTTGGAGATAGATATATATATATATATATATATATATATCCATCTATAGATAGATAGATAGATACCTAGGAGTATATATACTCTATTACTCCATAATTTATATACTCCATTAAATGAACTTTAATAAATCCTATCAGGACTGGAATTGCTAGGTCATATGGTCACTCTATATTTAATCTTTTGAGGAACTGGCAAACTATATTCCAAAGTGGCTGCATCATTTTACAATCCTACCAGCAATGTATAAAGATTCCAGTTCCTCCACATTCTTGTTAACATTTATTTTCCATGTTTTGAAATTATAGCCATTCTATGGTGTGAAGTGGTATTCTATTGTGGTTTTGACTTGCATTTCTCTAATGACTAATGATGTTGAGCATCTTTTCACATCTGTTCAATAAGGTTATAACTATTATTATTTATTCAACACATATTTACTAATTCCTACTTTGGGCAAATCATCCTTATCCTTTTATATGGCTTAGAATTCTCCAGCTAGACCATGAGGTTTTTGAGAGCAAAGGCCACGGCATGTGTTGCTGTTCCTCTAACACCTTGCTCAGTGATGGCCACATAAAAATACCTAATAGAAATGTTGAATAAATGAATAAATCATCATTGGATATGGGAATTCATTGAAGTCATAAGCAAGCATTTCTTAAACTCCTACTTTAGGTGTGCCTGTTGTTTGTGATCAGGCTTTAGTCACAGGAAGATTCAACAGCAAAAGTTATTTGTCATGGCCCCACTTATCATTCTGCTCTATATTACAGCTTTTAACTCTGACGAGGCTCTGCCAATACCTGGATCCAGATAAGTGTGAGTACTACATTGGAACACAAGGTAAGAGGAAAAAAACCCTGCTCCTGCCAGAAAGTCAGTGTGCCTGCTTCTGGGAAATACTGAGAGGCCTAGGTTACTCCTGATGACTGGGGGCAGTGTGTGCCTGGTGTACTGAAACTCTGTGCTGCCTTCTAGTGACAGTGGACCTAAGAGGGTGTTCTGTGTTTAAAGTGCTTTCAATTCTGCCCGGAATAAGCATGCTCAGTCTTGGATGAATTAGCAAAAGGATTCTGGCAATTTTCGTCTACATTTATTGTGAAAAGTATATGTATATTTAATACACACTCTCACTGCTCCTTCCAAATGTGGAGTGAAACAGCATTGATTTATTTGCAACTCTGACTATTTTGAGTACTTTATTCCAAAGGTATAAATCATGTTGAAAATTGGAAACAGACTTTATTTACTAAATACATTTCTGCTTTGCTTAAGATGTTTTTCCTTCTCTGTTTCTCCATTTATTATATGCTCTAACAAATTAAATCTATTAGAAAGGCGGGGTGGGCTCCCAGGAAGAGCTTGAGTCTTACCGCCAAATAGACCTGGTTTACATCAACCTCGGTCACTTGCTAAATGTGTGATTTTGGGTAATGTGGCAGGCAGAATAGTGTGCTGCCGCCAAACGTGTCCATGTTCTAATCTCTGGAACCTGTGATTATGTTACCTTCCATGGCAGAAATTGAGTTTGTAGATGTGATTAAGGTTACGGCCCTTGACATGGGGCGAGTGTCCTGGGTTACGCAGGTGGGTCCGATCTAATCACACAAACCCTTAAAAGCAGAAAACTTCCTGCTGAAGTCAGAGAGATTCAGGGGAGTGGGAGGCAGAAGAGACTGGGAAGAAGGGGACGTCTGAGAGATTCAAAGCACTGGAGGGAGTGGACTCAATTTTGCTGATTTGAAGATGGAGGGGCAATGCAACAAGGAATGCAGGGGCCTTAAGGATCTAAGAGAGGCTCCTGGCTAACAGCCAACAAGGAAATGGAAATCTCAGATCTACAACTGACAGGAACTGAATCCTGCCAACAACCCGGAGAAGCCAATTTTCTCCCAGAGCCTCCAATAAAGAGCACAGCACTGCCCACACCTTGATTTCAATCTGTGAGACCCTAAGTGGAGGACCCAGTTCAGCCTGCCATATCCGGATTCTGATCTACAGAACTGTGAGGTAATAAGTGGATGTTGTTTTAAGCTGTTAAACTTGTGGTAATTTGTTACAGCAGCAGTAGAAAGCTTATACAGTAAGTTACTATCTGTAAATTGAGAATAATACTGCCTACCTTGAAGGGTGGTTGTAAAGATTAGAAATTACATATGTAAATTGCCTGGCGTATAATAGTTTCATATGTGGAAACACCAGAATGAAAAATGGAAAGAGGAGGAGACGTTAACAGAAAGGAAAAGGGTCTTTGTTTATATGTGAAGCTACTTTGCATAAGGTCAAATTTAGCTGACTTGTATTACACTGATTGGCCACTGGTTGTTGGTAAAAGCTTGACAACATCTGCTCACCTGCTTCTACTGCTGAGTATTTAAAAAAATATAGCATGTTCCAGTGATAAGCGATGCAAAGAAGTGTTGTGAGGCAGTAAATATTTAAATGAACTTTAATAGATCACTGGAGGTATTATGGTGGGTAACCACATCCTTTTCCCACTACTGCTAAAAGAACTCTGCTCTGATTTTCTGTTTTCCCAGTGAAGATAGTCATAATAGCAGGGAAAAAATCCATTCATGTAGAGCTCTACTGGCTTGACTTTTCCCATCTAGGAGACCCAAGGAACAGGAGATGACCCCAAGGAATGAATACTAGATCCCCCAGAGACATGGCAAACACTTATTCCAGGGGCAGCAGTGAAAGACCTTACGCCTCTCTATGATACAAGGACAGGATTTCCCTGAGTGGATCTGGGGAATTGAGAAAAACATGATTGCAACATACTTGTCTCGCGTGTCGCCTCGTCTACTCTCCTACCTTGCCACTGGCCACAGCCTAGGCATCCTTGTCTATTAGTCAGCTTTGGTGCAGTAACAGACAACCCCAAACTCTTGGTGGCTTATAGCAATGATTTATTTCTTGCTCGTGTGACATGCCAGTGGATCTGGGTCTGCTTCTGGCTGTGAGTTGGCTTCATGCATTTTCTCATTCTAGGACCCAGGCTGAAGGAGCACCTCCTGTTTGGGGTGTGCTACATTCATGGCTGAGGGAAAAGTGCAAGAACCGGAGCTGCACCATGCAGTTTACTTTAAGACTTCTCAGATGTGACACATGACATGTCCACTCACATCCCACTGGCCAAGTACAACATCGATGGGGTGAGAAAGTATATGCCTCCCATATGAGGCACTGCAAATCGCATGGCACTACAGGTAGGGGTGTGTAATCCTTTTAAGGGGAAGAGAAGGGCAAATCCTTGGGAGCACACCTTGTCCTCAGTCCTCCTGAACCAAGGCTTCCTACCTGACTTCCTGCACAAAAGTAGTGCAGTAAGTTCCAGGAGTATAGTTCCCAGGGTTCCTATCGTGACCGCAGGAAACATAACTTTGTCTTGGTGGTTGAAGAGTTTCTCTCTTTTGGTGGAATACGCTCTATTCCTACTGCCATGAAGAAAAGAAGGCAAATTGTTTCAAGGGAGTTATTGTGAAATAAGTGTAAAAAAAAATGCTATCTCCTACTTTTGGGTGGAGTGAACTTGGCTGGGCAAATCCTCATGGCTGTAAATAGCCAAGGTAGCCCAGGCACTGACCCAACTTGTTCTGGACACAAGTCAGCCTCACAGAGACTACTTTATCCAGATGCTTTGCACTCAGAGTTATTTTGACTCCAATTGAAAGAGCATCAAAGGAGTCATGGTTTTTTGCTTTGCATTGAAAGCGCTGTGTGCTAGAAAGAATCTTGTAACAATGAGCCTGGTTGCACATGATGGAGAAGAGACAGGTTCATCTCACCAAATGGGTACTTGGGAAAGGAGCAGGAAACTTCTTTAGGGCAGTGCTTGCCTGGGCATGATCAAAACTGAATTCTGGCTTTCACCGCAACTGGTGCTAACCAGAAAGAAAGCTGGCTGATTAAGGACTGTGAACCTAGCATGACTCATGTTCTCTAGACCCTGTATTGAATCTATACATGAAGGCTCTTTCCTGACCCATGAAAATGAGACTTATTTTAAGCCTCATACACAGACCTGTGGACTCATCAAAGAGCAACTTTTCTTCCTACATTAACGTATAACCATCATGAGCCTCCTCTCTCTACCTCTTAAAGTCTCCTGATTTTTATACCTCAGAGAACTCCTTAGGAATTTTTTTCACTGGTCTGTAAAGTAAAAAACTCAGCTTTTTTTTCTCCTTTCAAAAAAATCTCTGAGAGAGGG
Source organism: Equus przewalskii (assembly GCF_037783145.1). Taxonomy (NCBI): domain Eukaryota; kingdom Metazoa; phylum Chordata; class Mammalia; order Perissodactyla; family Equidae; genus Equus; species Equus przewalskii. Next base: position 118,106,649 of record NC_091863.1, on the reverse strand, counting down.
TCTTTTAAAATTCTTTGCAAGGTAGTCCCATATAGGCAAAATTTTCCTTGCTGAATCTTTTGTTCCTACATCTTTTTTTTTTTTGCCTAAACAGTTATTTCAATATCATCCCAGTGCATTGAAAAATTATCATATATGAAACACATTGGAAATTATACAGATTCCTGAGAACTTGAGAAATTCCATGCAGAATCCAGCCTGAAGCTTTAGTCAAGGACAGTGAATAGTGGCACCATTGAAGCGCATTCATAGAAGTCATCACTAATCAATCACCATACTCTTTCTTACTACACCTAGAAAGGACCCACAAATAAAGGGAATCTAGTTATGCCATCAACTGGGATTTAAAAAACCCCAACAACTCAGCATCTTCACTCTGCTGGATATACTAGTTACTATGTGCTATTCTGTATTTCCTAAAACTACCACTTTAAAGTTTCAGGGGTGAGGTGAGAGTGTGCAGAGTAATGTTCTGTAATTTTGGTATGCTGTGATTTTGTTAACCAGTCTAGGTTTGCTCTATCCAAATTACAGTTTTGTAGATTTTGAAGCTATCCCTTCTCAATCTTTATCCTTCTGTACAAAGAATTTGAACATATTTTTATCAGTTCTCATAAGTCAACCCTTCTCCAAGCATACATCTTTTTGATTATTTAAATTACCCTTTTCTGTGGCAAAGCCAAGTATAGAACACCTTTTTAACGGTGTCTCCTAAGCACTGTCCATGGTGTGCCACATGGGTGAATGCAAGTGAAAGGGCCACTGAGTAGTGTTACACCCTCTGTAGAAAAGTAGGACATTTGGAACAACCATGGATCCCAGAGCCCACCTGCCTGTGGCTCCCAGGTAAGTGCACTTTGCCTTTTCTTTCCTATTTTGTCCTTAGATTTTGATGACCCTGAACCCCTACGCACACAAACACGCAAGCAGTCTGCTCTTTCTATGCCCTTCCTCTCAGGACACGTCCCTTTGGAAGTTTCAAAGTTCCCAGGGATTCTCAGTCCAAAGGGTTCATCCTGAATGTTCTTATTTGTTGCTGAAGATTAAACAAACTGTGAAAAGAAATGTTCTATTCGCTGCTGCTGTTATAAACCAAAGATCTAGGATCTCCACAGAAACCAAGCCTTCATTCCCACCACCGGTGCTGCTGGTACCTCTGCCACACCACTGGAAACTTGAGATAAAGGACAATATGCTCCTCCTCCTGGTCATATAGTCATCCCTGAGTGTTCCATGTGTTATTTTCTATGGGCCTCAAGAGTTATAACGTCTAATAATATCTCTTTTACACACGCACATCAGTTTTCCCCAGTATACAACCATAACACTAACATAGTTAAGCTACCAAGAGCTGATACAACAACCGCCACCCCAACCAGAAGTAGCTTGACTTCTCGTGTCACATTTGAGTCACTAGTCCAGACTTGCTTCTCCCTCCCAGGAATCCTTTTTTTCTTTTTTCTGCCATCTGGCCTCAGTTGGGGCCACCTCAACCCTGAGATTGGCGTTACTACTTTTGAACTGCAAGGTGGTGGGAGGTAGAAATTCTACTCCACCTTCTGCCATAATGTTCCTTGGTTCCTACATAAACTTATGGCTGCAAATCAATACGCATGGGCATGATAAGAGAGACAGTACCTACTATCACTTAATAAGAGTACTGAAGGGGCCAGCCCAGTGGCGCGGTCGTCCACTTTGTGTGCTCCACTTTGGCGGCCTGGGGTTTGCAGGTTGGGATCCAAGGCGCAGATCTATACATCACTCATCAAGCCATGCTGTGGCAGCATCCCACATAAAATAGAGGAAGATTGGCACAGATGTTAGCTCAGTGACAATCTTCCTCAAGCAAAAAGAGGAAGATTGGTAACAGATGTTAGCTCTGGGCCAATCTTCCTCACAAAACAAACAAACAAAAAGAGTACTGAAACCCTAAGCCATTGCCAAGTCCACCTCCCCCACTCTATGACCGCATCCAATTATATCCTTATCTAAGAACCATGGCAGAGTGCTCGCCTTATGTTTACGTAAGTTACAGGGATATTGCTAGATTTTTTCCCTAGAATAAAGGAAATCTGTTTTAAAGGTGAATTGCTCTCTAACTCTAGAAAGAGGAAAATAACTGCTTGGGATTTTTAAAGGATAATTCTCTATCTTACAAAAGTAAAATATTTTCTCTACCAGGTGCTCTCTGACATTTATAAAAGAAAAGAATAATATTTTCAGGCATTGTTAATGTCATTATATCATGACCTCATGGGCCATTGTCTTTGGGAAAAGTCTGTAGCCCTTGATCTCTTTTCAGAGTTGGAACCTGAGCTATCGATATAGTTGGTTTTGTCCCAAATATGTGTACATCTAGCTTTTTAGGACCACAGTGATGAGGTGACATTAATGTACCTTGACCGATCCTCTAATCAATCAGGTTGCTATATAAAATGAAATGAACCTGACTAACCTTCTATAGAACATCCCTATAGAAGGTTATGCCAGACTTCACCCATCATCCTCTTTGATTAAGTTTTAATTTTCAGTCTGGAACCGTATGCAATTCTGCTTGCCCTCTTACCCACAATGAGCTCAGTGATGAGTGCCTGAAAGAACACATCAGTTGTCTATTTTTCAGTTTTCTATTTTAGAAAAAGGAAAATGAAAACTTTATTTTAAATCCAATTGCATGGCAATTTAGTTTCTTTCTTTCTTTCTTTCTTTTTGAGGAAGATTAGCCCTGAGCTAACATCTGCTGCCAATCCTCCTGTTTTTTCTGAGGAAGACTGGCCCTGAGCTAACATCCGTGCCCATCTTCCTCTACTTTATATGTGGGATGCCTACCACCGCATGGCTTGCCATGCGGTGCCACGTCCGCACCCGGGATCCGAACTGGCAAACCCTGGGCCACCAAAGCGGAACGTGCAAACTTAACTGCTGCACCACCGGGCTGGCCCCGCGATTTAGTTTCTTATTAACAGTTGGAATAAATAAAAATCTCGCCTTAAAATCTGAAGAGAATAACACATTTGAATAAGAATATTATTAAACATCTGGGATGTCTGGTTTTCTTGGTCCCAGCTAAGGTTGCCAGATTTAGTAAATAGAAACACAGGATGCCCAGTTACATTTGACTTTCAAATAAACAAATAAGTTTTTAGTATAAGTATGTTCCATGCAATATTTGCAGCATACATACACTAAAAAAAATTCATAGTTTTTTTGAAATTCAGATTTAACTAGGCATTCCATGTTTATCTGGCAAACCTACCTCCAGCTCTGCTGGTCTCTCGGGGTAGATGCCTAGTATGTGTCTTACCAGCAAGCATTTAGCAGGCAGTTGGCATCAGGCTGGTCCAGAAGCAGGCAGACATTTTGACATTAGGTAGAGCATGGCGAGTGGGAAGTGTGACAGTACGGATACTGCTCCAAGGTTTGAAGACCTAAGATCAAAACCGACCCCAGTGGAAAAGGAGTTGGCTTATACTCATTGGATTAAGGCAGCCCACAGGAGTTAGCCAGTTTGGACAGAGCCCGACTGCTAGAATGGGAGTATATGATAAAGTCTCAGCTACTACAATCAGGGGGCAAGATTAAATCAAGATCAGAGACAATTAGCCATATCCAGTTATTGGCATACAACTCTTCACATTTCCTGATCAGAACAGATTATCAATTACACAGTGCCGAAGCCTTGGTTGGGACTGAGTTTATGTTTAGGTTAAGTAACCACAGCTTCACAGACGAAAGAGCTGTTGGGGTCTTAGGCGAGTGGGCTGCAGAAAGTCGCAGGAGTTGTTTCCTGACATTCAATTCCATTTTAAAGCAAGGGGTATTTATTGAGCCTCTGCCAGATGCCCGACACTAGGACAGGTACTGTGGGCACTATGAGACATTCCACTTGTCTTTACTTTTCTGTAAACACGTTCGTTTGCCAAGTAAATGATTGTATTTGGACTTCAGTCTGGACAAGATGGTTTCTTCCTGCTCCTCTATGCTAAGTACAACTACAATCCCTGGAAATAATGCAAGAGGCAACCAATGAGAACTTGAAAAAGTAGGGGAAAATTGGTAAGAAGAACACAAACTGGTTTTTGAATCCCGGCATCCTACCTGTTTCCCGCCCAACAGCAGATGGAAACCCAGAGCTGACATTTGTCTACCTCCTAATCTAGCAAGGGAAGGAAGTAACCTAGACAACACTCAGTGAGACAGTACCTTACGCAAGGGGGATAGATGGGTAGCCCCCCTGTGTTAGTTTGCTCGGGCTGCCATAACAAAATGCCATAGACCAAAGGAATGCCTGCAGCCTCTATGTCTCTCAAACTCCAAACTCAATTTTCTAATTAATATTTCCAAATGGTTGACTCGTAGATATCTGAAATTCAACATGTCCAGACTGGAATTGATTGTTTCTACCACTGAACCTGTTCTTCCAACAGCCTTCTTTTTCTCCATTGAGAACAATTCCATTTTTCCAAACTCTCAAGCCAAAAACTTCAGGATTATTTCTTGAATTCTCTCTCTCATATCCCACGTCCAATTCTTCAGGAAATTCTATTGACTTTACCTTCAAAATACATACAGAATCTCACCATTTTTCACCACCTCTACTTCGATTACCTTGGTCCAAGCCACCCTCACCCTCTTCCTGGACTGCTACAGTAGCCTAGTAACAGTCCCCCTGCTTTTCTCCTATTCTTCAATTTATCCTAAATCTTAACAACAGAATGATCCTTTAAAAATCTAAGTCTCATCATATCACCATTCTACTCAGAGTCCTCCAATCGCTCACTGTTCACTCAGAATAAAACCCAAAGTCCTTATAATAGCTTAAATGGCCTTAAACCGTCTAGTCTCTGATCACCTCTCCGATATCTTTCCTCCTCTCCCCATCAGTCACTCTCCTCCAGCCACACTGCTCTGCTATTCTTCAGACACTCTTGCCTTTGCATTGGCTGTTCTGCTCTTCTACCATTTATCTGCATAGCTGGCTTCCTTAACTCCTTTAAATCTTTGCTCAAATGTCAGCTTCTCAGTGAGGCCATCTCTGACCATCCTTCTTAAAAATGTGATTGCCCCCGACCCTGGCACTCCTTACCTCCCTTCTCTTCTTTATTTTTTCATAACATTTATCACTTTTTAACATACTCTATACTTTATTTGTTGTTCATTATTCATTGCCTGCTTCTCCCTACTAGAATGTAAGCTCCCTGAGAGTGGGGATCATTGTCTCTTTTGTCCACTATTATACCCCAAGTGTCTAAAACAGTGCCTCTTGCATAGTTGGTGCTCAATCAGTCCTTATTGAATGAATGAAAGAAAGGCCTGTGTTCCTGAGAAGGAGGCCCTGTGGCATATTTGTACAGGAAGAATTTGGCCTTACCCAAGAGTGATAATATTAATAATTTGTTATCATTGTTGCACATATGTTCCAAGAACCTTGCTGAGCAAAGATTGTCTGCTTCCAGTTAGATGGGGAATTTTTCCTTTGGAGATTGGTAATAGGATTTAATATTTTTAGTTAGATCCAGATAAAAAAGTCCTCTTCATTTATAGACAATATTTTAGCTACTACACATGTAACATTCAGCCTTCTAATCAATTAAATACTTTGTAGGACAAATTTACGCTTGAATTTGATTCTGTAGCCACAGCTCCTAGCCTGGTGCACAGCAGATATTCAGTAATTGTTGGATGCTTGAATGGTAGGCTGAATGAATGAATAGAAAAATCTCTTGATCTATGATCCCATGTACCTTCTCCTCCAGCCACACTGTATTATTTGCCTTTCTTCATGTATTATTTATCCTTACACCCTTAACTCCTAGTATTTTTCCTGGCACATAGTAAGTACTCACAGTACGCTGGATGGGTGGGTGAATGGATAATGAGTCACTGATGTACTAGAAATGTTCATTAAATTCAGTCAAATCAGTGCTTTGTCAACTTCACTTGACCATTTGTTGTAGACATAAGTTAAACCCGTCTACACTGTTGAAGGATTCATGCTGTATCCTTCACTGATGTTAGTCTGCATATTTTCATCATCTATGAAGAGAGAGAAGGTAACTTTTCTGGGTTCAACTTGGTTATAGTCTCAGCAGTATCATTCTTTTTAAATAATTCAAAAATTCCCAAACTCTAGCTTTTTCATTCATTCATTGTCATTGGTGCAAACTCTATTACCTCCTCAGGAGGGTTGCCAGCAAATTGAAAATAAGAACATAATACTTCCATGGAAGAGCCTTCCAACATTAATATAAAATGTATAAGCATTGACAGAACGATTAGATTAATTCACCTTTTAGAGCTAGCTTGTTGAGAGCTGACTCATCCAAAATGGTGTTAAACTATTCAGTTATACAATGAATCTATAAAGAGTTGACATAAGATATTAGATTCATTTTTATATTTATCTTTACGTTTTAACATTGTTAAAGGAAAAATGAATACATTCTTCATAAAAAACATTTGTATTGATTTAGATTTATCATTTATGTAACAGCAGCATTAAACTTGCAAAAGATGTATAATGACTCAAAGACTATTAGTATTTGTTTTCTGGTTTCAGGATGGTATCAGGCTGTATATTCACAGAGAAAAGGCTGTTAGCATTCTCAATTCAAATGAAATAAGGTGCACTGATTAAGAACATCTTTTGCATCAATTGGGATTAGATTTGGCTGTGAGTAACAAATATGTGAAAATTAGTGCCTTAAACAATATACTGATTTACTTCAGTCTGGAGAGAAACATTTCAGGGCTAGGATGGCAGCTCCATGGTGTCAGGGACCCAAGCTTCTCTTATTTTAATACTTGGCTTAGATTACCAAAGTCATCTCAGAGACCAAGATGGCTCCAGCCATTGCATCCACATTCCCTGCAGCAGAAGAGGGGAAGAAGGAACAAGAAGAGTATCATCTCCATTTTTCTTGGAAGTACCATAGCAGACTTCCACTTGTCTTGAACTCAGTCACATGGCTGGCCATTCCAAGCTACAAAGATGTCTTGGAAATGTAGCTTTCTTTCTTAGTTAAGTGGCAATGTATCCAGCTTAGAAATTGGGGTTCTTTTATTAGGAAAGAAGGGAAGAATCGATATTGGGAAAGCAAATAGTCCCTCCTTTATCCAAGTGTGGACTGCTGGGGGAGAATGCTTGCCTCACGTTGTCTTTACATGATGCTTTTAGTGATCTATGTCAGTCAGAACTACAACAGATTCTATCGAACTTCAACAATGCCTTTGGGACGATGGGACATTTTTCCTGTTTCGTGCACTTGCGCAGTTGTCTCACCTCCTGGGCATAACTATTTCTCAACAATATTCCTCATGATCAACTGGCTGGCTTATGACTGATTTTGGAGAGAATTAACTTGTTGTTCTGATTTTGGTTATAAGTCTCTTAAGAAATTTAATTTATTTCTACTTTTTAATTGATCCATTGACTACACGGGACTTCTAAATCATCAAGAATCTGATACAGATTGACACTGTGATAGCCAACGTATTTTTTTTTAAATTCTAGCTTTCTTTCCAGCGTCTCCCAGATAAACAACAGATGAGAAAGTCAGAAAGAGAAATATCACTTGTTTTGATATTATGAATTTTCCCAAGGGTATAATAATAAAATATATTCATACTAATAATACAGGATTATTTGGCATGATGTAATATGACTAGTATTATCAGATCATCATTTAGTGGACATTTGTTTTTTTTTTAAATTTTATTTTGTTGTGGTAAGAATACTTAATATGAGATCTTCACCAACATTTGCTGTCTTTTGTTTGGATATTTGTTCTTTATATCTTTCCAGAGACCTGTCCCTACCTTCTTTTAGGGAATTTTTTTCTTCTTTCATTGCAGTTCATAGATGGGTAGATAATCAAAACCAAGCCAATCATAATACTGCATTCGCATTATAACACATTGCTTGGTCCAGGGGTAAATTGGAAGGATTAGAATGGAGGGGTAATTGTAGCCATTATTCCTGTAACAAGGAGGAATAATTCCTGCCTTAGAACAGAATGAAGTCAAGCAAAAATGGGTCCTCAATGGCTGGAGTGGGGGAGAAAGAGATACTAGGCAACTCAACAGCATGAAGTCCCCATCCAAGTTCCCGAAGCTCATTCTTGGATTCTGAGAGCCAGTACATCACCCTTATGTTCAACCTGGTTTGGCCTGGGTTTTTCTCACCCTCAATCAGAAGAATCGTAACCCATGTAACTTTACCTCTTAGAGCATTTAACCACAGTCTCCCTTGGATTCTAGTTATTTGTGGATGCATCTCATCCCTTCCCCCAGGCATGCATTCCTTGGGAACCAGCACCATGGGTGATTGGTCCCATGTTTTAGATGATTCCTAACTGTTTCATAATAAGTGGGTCTTAATAAGCATTTGCATTTGTTAAAGAAGTTAAAGAAATATATTTTTTCTATCTATAGAGACATACTACCTACTCTTTGTTGAAAGTTTGCTATGTAGTAGGTGCCTTCCAGAGTGATGTATATGGTATTTAATCTTTACAATCCATTTGGGAGGTGGGCCCTATTATTACCTATTTTACACATGAGTGAACTGAGTTTTAAAGAGGTTAAAGCCACCTGCCCAAGGTCACTTAGTAAGTGATGAATCTTAGACTTGAGCCAGGACTCTTGACTGCAAAGCCCATGCCTTCAATTATTGCCTATGAATATTGGCCATTCCCCCCCATAAGTTAGATTAGACATGATTCCCAAATACCTAGCCACAACGGGGGAATTTTGTTTCCTTCAAAGAAAGTTCTGAGGTCTATTACTTTTTACACAATTGCAATCAAATTGAATATAGGCCTTAAAGGCAAAATTACTTTGTCTTTCCCCCAAATTAGATTGGATTTAGGTAAGTGGACTTTATATATCAAAAGGCCCTGCTTTGTGAAGGAAGAGAAGCTGATTGAGTACCTACAGGGCTGGAGAGCAGGATTGATTTGAGCACTAATATTTAGGCTTGTGGCACATTTTTAGGGGTAGAGCATCATGTTTACCTCACACCATAATAGTGAGTCTTGATTAAATGGTGTAGAAATTATAATTACTTATGAGAAACACGCTTGTTCAAAGAGCCTCAGTTAAAGATAGAAATACTATAAAGGGAAAACTTCACCATTTGTGTTTATTCAAGTGGCCTATATTGTGTGGTATTCAATGAATTCAAGGTGTCTCCAATGCTATGAGTAATTTAAAGTAAAAGAGGGAACTGATGATATTCTCACTGATAATACTAAGTCTCAGGCTTAAACCCTGGTGTGTGCCTGTGCTTTTCAACACCACAGACTTCACAGGCACCCTTGTGCTACTGGCTGTGTAGGATGAACTAAGAGAGCATAAATCCTTCAGTACAACCAAAAGCATATGTCTTCTTATGGCTCCTTTATTCTTTCAAACCATTACTGACCACTGACTATGTATCAGGTACTATGCTAGGTTCTGGGGAATCTAATGGTGAACAAGACACACACAGTCTCTGTCTTCATGGAACTTAGTCAAGGAGACAGACAATAAAAAACTAAAGAAATAAAGAAGAAAATATCAAGTGGTGACAGTGTTATGTTGAAAATAGAATAGGGTAATCTGATTGAAAATGACTGAGTTCTCATGTGAGGAAGTTGGTAAGGGAAGGCTCTTTTTTTTTTTGAGGAAGACTAGCCCTGAGCTAACATCTGCTGCCAATCCTCCTCTTTTTGCAGAGGAGGACTGCTGGCCCTGAGCTAACATCCGTGCCCATCTTCCTCTACTTTATATGTGGGACGCCTACCACAGCATGGCTTGCCTAGCAGTGCCATGTCCACACCCAGGATCCAAACTGGCAAACCCTGGGCCGCCAAAGCGGAATGTGCCAACTTAACCGCTGCACCACTGGGCAGGCCCTGGGAAGGCTCTTCTGAAGGAGCAGAAACCTGAAGTGGCAAGAAGGAATCAGCCTGATAAGGTGTAGGAAAAGTATTTCAGGCAGAAGGAGCAGCTAGTTCAAGGGTCCTGAGGCAGAAATAAACTTGGTGCTGTGAAGTGTTGGAAAGATGGTTGGTTAAATGACATATTTTGATAGAATAAGGTACATTGATCTAATGGCTCTGCCATTATTAACTGGAAGAAAGCATTGCAACAATTCAAATCATCCTAAGAAACGGTGCACATGTTAGCAGTGGCAATTCCAGAGGTGGTGGGATTAAGGATTATTTTTATTTCTGCTTCTCTGTATTTTCTGATTTCTTGCTTAATAATATATATATATACATATATTATTTTTTTTTGCCAAATGAGACAAACAGATCCCATGGAAGGTATGGGAATGCACTTGAGGACATTAGGAAATGTAGATTTTGGGATGACAAAACAAAATTCATTGCAAACAAAAATGTCACGTACTGGAAAACCTAAATGTGATATTGGTAGAATTGGAGAAGGAAGGGTTCAAAAGAGGAGTGGTACAACATGTCAGGAAAAGGGGAGTTAGAAATGAGTAAATAGTAGTATCCTGTCACTTAAACTGAAGTGAAATCTCAGCTTTTCATAAGAAAGAGAATGACAGTGTCCTTCTGGATCTATGTGCTCAGGTCCCACTCACCCTCGTTTTCTTAGTCCTCGGGTCAGACGTGTGAGCTGGGCTCTATTGTTCATTAGCAGTTGTTTAGACTGGGGCTGGGCCTCCCAGTTGGTTCTTAGGATGGATCTGCAGCAGTCCCCAGAGCTTCAGCTGGCCAGTGACCAAGCCCCAGAGAAACTCTGACACAAGTCAGAGTAGGTAGGGTAGAAGAGCAAGCCTGAGACACCTGAGTGCTATCAATTTTCTGCCACTCACCAGGCCATGCCTGGGCAAGCTACTCTCTATCTTGGAGTCTCACATTTTCTCATTTCTAAAATGAAGGAGTTGGACTAGAACATCTTTAAGATCATTTCTAGCTGTCAATTTCTATCTCTACTCTAAACCTTTTCCTATGAAAATTCTTGTGATATATTTTCCCCTGAGAGGAGCATAGCACTGACTGATAAGCAAAATTTTGGCCAGTGAAGCATCCAAGCATGCACAGACTAGAGAGAGGAAAATGGTTGATATGCTAATTTTTACCTTCCCTTTCCTTAGCCCTTTATACAGAAATGTTAATATTGGTGACATTCTTAGGGAGCCAGAACTGGCCAGGAGGCCTTGGATTCTAGCTTATACCTGTATTTGAGGAGTGGTTCCCCATAAACCAACAGGTGAAAGGGCCTTTCCAGAACGTCTCTACTCTCCCCTAAAATAACTAATATCCGGTCCTGTTCTGCTTTGATGGAAGGAAGGTTTAAAACAGGAAGTACAAGGGACCTAAAGAGCAGGAAGGGTGTCAGTGAGAGGCGATGGAGAGACGTGCCAGAGTCCTCACACTTCTGCTGACGACTGATCCTGTATGCCTTCTATTGTTTGGGAAAGATAGAAGCGGTAGGAGGAAATAGCTTCATTGTGGACACACATAGCAACGCGACATGGTAGGAACACTGCCGTTGAGCTGCACAATTCATACCAATATATGACTTGGCTTTTTTGTTTGTTAGTGTATAATTGATAATATCATAAAGAGAACTGTATTCCAATAGGCCTTATTAATTGACAGTGGTGGGATGAGAAAGGGAAGACCTTTCCCTTCTCCTTCTATCGGAGAGTTGTTTTGAAATAAAAAAAGAATCTAAAGTGAGCTGATGCCACTTCACGCTGTGAGTCGAGTTATTGATGGTAGCAGTGAACACTGCTCCAGGTACAAAAGATAACAAAAACATTAACAAATGGAAGAAGTTCCTTCACCAATCCTCTGTACCTTGATTTTCTCATCTGTAAAATAAGAATAGATTTTGTAGATTGGGAAGCCTTTAAACATATCTATTAATAATAATGTTTATTTAACGTTAATAATTTTAAAATGGGAACTTAGTGGAATGAAAGAATTAAGGCAGTTCCTCAAATAATTAATCCCCTCCTGGGAGTTCAGTTATTCAGCCTGAGATTCTCACTGATTATTTGCTTAATGCCAACTATATTATCCATACATACTATGTGCAGGATATTTGGGTATTTGGGTATAAACAAGCATATGTACAGATTTATATTGAAAACAATCATAAGAACAGGGTGCATCAGTCCATAGGAAACTCAAGGCTCTCAGGTGAATTTTGGCTACATGGATCGAATTCCTCTTGAGCACTGCCAAGTGTGTGGGAAATTGCTGGTGCTAATCAACTTAGGGGGAGACTAAGGAGGGATTTCTCCAATTTATTGTCATTAAAATAAACATCCAGTTGGAAGCCAGTGTTCATGTAAATTGGCATCATGTAAAAGCCTAGGGAAGAGCATTTCATTAACTGGTAGTTGTAGTTTTGTATCATACAATGAGATTGCTTGGTTCAGGCAGAGAGTAAAGGGTTGAAATGTATGAATAGCAAAATGAGGCTCTTCATGTGTGAGTGGAGTTGGGTGACTATTTGAGAATGAACCTAAATGGAGGCAAAGGATACTTTCAGGAGTTTGTCCTTGCCTTGTCTGAATTAATGATTGAGATGTAAGTCACGAGGGAAGTAAGACTGTCCCCACATGAGGTAACTGAGGGGCTCCCAGGGAAGGGGAACATGGAAGGCATTATGAAACAAGATAATCTTTCCATAAAATTCATCAGAACACTTGGACAGTCCATTAAAACTTGGCACGTTACCAGCCACATCTAGACATCCAGAGAGGCTACTGCCATCGATCACAAAGGACATTCTGTCCTAGACACCTTAAGCCAACACCATGTAGTAGTGGTAGTGTTAGTGACTGAGGGTGTGTTGGTGGGATGATGACACAAGTTCTACCTAATGCTAGTCATGAGAGTTTCTGTGCAACATATCCCAGGTGCCGTTAAAAACATAACAGGGGACTCTTAGAGGTAATTGTATCGAGTCTCATTTTTATTGAAGAGGATACTGGCAAACTGACTTACCCAAAGATGTACAGCAGATCTCCTGTTTCTTAGTCTGATGATCTTCCTACCATAAGAAATGGTTCACCTTGATTCTTGCATGTATTGCTTAAACATACCCTGTAAGTTATTTGCACTGTATGTTCAACATATATAAGGAAAATCAATATGAAAGGAAAATCATTGCAACCACCATGGTCACATAATAGCACTTTTCTTAGGCTGCTATGATGGTCATAACCAAAAGAACAGTAGCTGTATTAAGGAGACTGGTTGTCGTGGCTCATTGTGTGCCAACACCCTTCATAAACAAGTGCATTCTTTCCTGTTTATGTCACACCACCTGAGAGATTTTGAATTGTAACTCCAGCAAAAGAGAAATGCCAAGGTCTCTTACCAGTCACTTCTAATCTGGGTGCTATTGAAGGTTGCATGATATTGCCTACATGTTCAGCACACTCCCAGTGGGAATGAATAATAAGCACTGTCTGAAGGATATTTTGTTTCTTGAACACATTCCTTCTATGCCAACAGCTGTGGTCTGGAGGACGCCAGGCCTGAAGGCAGGACCCACAATGATTTCTTCTTGGCAAAGAAGCTGCTCGTACTTTCCCTCTGTGCTCTTTTCCATTCCCAAATGCTCTCCCTCTTGGGCCTCTCATGGTTGTCACCATCCCCTTCTCTATCCCCTACTAGCCTCAGAAGGTATCTGTTGTGTTACACAAGTCCACAGTGATACAGCAATCTGGACCCGGTTCCCAGACAGCTGCTTTGGTTCAGGAAATACTTGTCAGAACACAGACTCAGCTTATAGCTGCATGGGATGAATGAATTATGGGAGAAAGCCTTCTGTTCATTTGCCAACTTCACAGTCCATAGGCACAGAATACTTTCGAGCATGTGTTGACTTTGGAGATGTATGTTAGTTATATGTTGTAATTCATGGAGGCTTCCTGCCTTCCTTATAACACCTCATTTGTCAACTTTTGGTAGGAAATGAGCTATTTCACATATGTGAGTTATTCAGGTAGCTGGATGCTACCTTTTAAGTACCAAAGCTTGATTTATTTTAGGCTGTTTAAGGATAGATTTCTTAAATGAATTGTATATACTTCTGCCTTCTACTAAAGGACCATACTGGTGCTTTCTTTAAGACTTAATGGTGAATACGAGCGTCAACACTTTTATTGTGTCCTGACACAGTGCTCTCCTCAGGAACTATTAAGGGGTGTGGGACAGCTCATCCCTATACTCAATGGCCCCAGCCTGTCATACTATGTGAATTCTGGTACCTTCTTTAGAAAGTTCTCTCTCTATCTTGCTTTCATTACTCAGAGCTATCAGTTGCAATAATCTCTTTCCTTTGCCCTCTTCTCTTTGGCTGCACAATGCCCCTGGACTCTCAACCTCCCCAAGTGTACAAGGCCCATGTTTTAGTTTCCTACAGCTGCTGTTCTGTGCATAGGGAACCTACAAGGGAGCGTGTTAGAATTGTGTATGCCAGATGGGGAAATGAACAGATTCATAAGGTTGCAGAGAACCTTAATAGGAGGGAAGCATGGGAGCAGAAGCATCTGAATGTCAACACCACTCATTTGAAGGCTCAGGGGCTCTTTTGGTTTCCTTCCCAATTCTAGAGCAGTGTTGTTCACAGTATTTATTATTGCAGGACCCTAGGATTCTGCAGAGATGCCAGAGGCAGCTGAGAGCTGTGTGTGCACGTGTGTGGGGATGGTGGCAGTGTTAGGGTCTTGGTTGTAGCAGAGGGAGGTGACTGATCACACTCTGCCTTCATTCTAACCAGAGCAGTATGCTTTTACAGTATCTCATACATTGAAGGTTAAGATTTCATTAACAGACATAAAAACCAACAAATAAACAGAATCAAACAAAAGTGACAACAACAAAAATAAAACAACTTCTGTTCCTTTAAAAAAAGACAAATCGGGGGGCCACCTGGTGGTTAGAGGTTAAGCTCATGGGCTCCACTTTGCCCGCCCCAGGTTCCCAGGTTCGGATCCCTGGCAAGGACCTACTCACTGCTCAACAAGCCATTCTGTGGCAGGCGTCCCACATATAAAATAGAGGAAGATGGACGGAGATGTTAGCTCAGGGCTAATCTTCCCCAGCAAAAAGAGGAGATTTGGTGGCGAATGTTAGCTCAGGGCTAATCTTCCTCAAAAAATAACAAAAAAAATTTTTTTCAAAAAAAGACAAATCAGGATAAGGAATATGGCAGTATAATTAGGTAAGTGCTTAGTTACCCTCTTCCAGAACGTGCTTTGTAACCTGGAGTTAGTATGGCTTGGGAAGGCATTTAACATTTTCTAGGTGTTTGGAAACCATTGTAGTCTAAAGAATTTAACTTGCTTTCAGGGATAAATAATATAACGTTTTAAAATTGCAGGTACAATTTTACATAAATTGTACATTTCTTTTTCCTATCTGAGTTAAGCAGTAGAGCATGTTTTAGAACCCTGAAGTCCAATAGAAATATAATGTGAATCACATATGAGATTGCAAATATTCTGGTAGCCACGTTAAAAAAGTAAAAATAAATAGGCAAAAATAATGTTAATAATTTTAATATTTTATTTAACCTAGTATGCCCCAAATATTTTCATTTTAATATATTATCAATATAAAAATTCTAATGCTTGTTTCTAAATTTCAATTACTTAAAATGTTGTGAAAATAAAAATTTAATTCCTTGTTCATACTAGCTACGTTTCAAGTGCTCTGCTACATGTGTCTAGTGACTACTATATTAAATAGTATGATTTTAGGACATTTTTGTTACATTTAAAATGTTCGACAAAAATTGGCTGGCCCTTCCATGAGAAGAGCCTACAGCGAAATCTCATTAATTCGGGCTCCACTCCTTTGGAATTTATGAGAATTTTATCGGAGTTCAACTGAAGTTTGCAATTTGATCTCTCTGTGGAGAAAGGTTTCACTTGGCACTTTCACCATATAAATCACATCACAGGAGGCATGTTTAATCCACTTAAGAGTATTAAGCCGTTTTGTGGGACTTTAGCACAACATTTATGAATGCAAAAATATTCGGCTATATACAGTGGAGTGTCCTATATTCATTAAAGGGCATCTAAAATGGCGACCTTTCCTTTGGGACAATTTGTTAGTGGTTAGTTATTATTACACTGTTTTTGAAAGATTTATATAAATCAAATTTCCTCTGACATTGTCAAAAAATCAGATTTGTTAATATTTCAGATAATGATTACCTAAATTAAATAAAACTTCGCAAATGTAGTCTATGTTGAACTTAAATATAAAAATAACATGGGAGCGTTCCTTCAAGGTGATAATGTCTTTCTCACAGGGTGGTGAAGTTTAAGAGACAAGGCGCTTCATCAACTGGAAAAAGTTTCATGCGTGTTATTCATTCATTCAGTACGTATTTCTTTATACTTTGTAAAAACTGGCTTTTATAAGCCAAGCTTTGTGCTAGATGGTAGGGATATAGCTGTGAACCAGATGCACAGACGTGATCCCAGCTCTCATGGAGCTTACAGGGGGCTGGGGAGACAGGTAAATAAACAGGCAATTAAAGGAGATGGTAAGGGATATGATAGGGGAAGCATCAGTTGCTAAGAAAACATATAGGAGAGCTGCCTAACCCAGATTTGTTGGAGGGGATGGTCAGGGAAGCCTTCCTGGAAGAAGTGGTTTTTTAGGCTGAAACTTGCAAGTTGATTTGAAGTTTGCCAGGTGAAGGAGCAGACTGAGTGGGGAGAATGCTCCAGAAAGAGGAACCAGCATGTGCAAAATCCAAGAGGTGAAAGGGAGAGCATGAAGCAGTCCTGGAACTAAAAGTAGTTCTGTGAGACTACAGTAGGGAGTGCAGACGAAAGAGGGAACCGTGACAGAGGGGGAGAGGCCGATAGGATCCAGATCACAAAGGACCTAAGGAAGCTGGACTTCATTTTATCCAAAGGACAATGAGTGACCATTGAAAGGTTTTATGCAGGGGAGTCTCATGATCTGGTTGTGTTTGGAATGATCCCTTTGGCTGCTGTGTGGAGAAGGGGCTGTGGGAGGGGGAGAATGGAAGTATGAGATCAGTGAGGCCTTGGTTGGAGACACCGGAGGTCTGAACCAAGGGAGTGAGGGGAGGAAGGCAGAATTTGATAGCTATTTAGGAGGTCAAAACAATAAGCCTTAGTGATTGAGGGGATGTGGGGGCAGAGGGATAAGGAGGAGTGATGTGGGCAACTGGGTTAATGGTGATACTTGCCATTCACTAAAATACAGAAAACTGCAGGTGGAGCAGGCTATGTGTGTCCGGGGGTGGGGGGGGTGTGGGTTGAAGTCAGTTGTGTCCACACTGCAGCTGATGTCCTGCGGGCAGTCTCTAAGTAGGGATGTCCTGCAGTCGGTTGAATTTGTGTATAACCAGAGTTTGATGAGATATACTGGTCTTTGAAATTTAAGCGGAAATGATTCAAACCCCATCTCAGGTTCAGTGGGAGCTCTACATCCTTCCCAAAGTCTCTACAGATTCTTGAGGAGGTGATTAATGTTTTTCCTCATTGCCTCTAAACCTCCATTCTGGTCTCGGCTGAATTAGTTCAGTTGATGGATCATCTCCCTGTCCTGGTTCTGTGCCACGTTTCCACAGCTGTTGAACCAAGCTACTTTCCCTTAATTTATGCAAAACCCAAACCAAAAACCCAATCACACAAGGCCATTGTGTATGCAGCAGCTTTGACTCATGATTTGTGGAGATAAGAGAGGTTAGGATGGCAGCAATGCAGTACAATTTAAAAATGAATAACCATCAGCCTTGTTCTTAAGAAGCCTTTGGCCAACCTGGGCTGCAGCCTCCTCCTGAACTGCGATGCCCTTTCTACTTTCCCTCTCTTTATGCTTCCTAGCAACAGAAACAAACAAAAGCAAAACAAAACCAAACTTCCCATTATATTATGCAAAATTTCTTTGTAGTTACTTTCTTCAAGCCGTCTTTGCATATCCAAAGGTCCATAATATGCTCTGCTAACAGAGGTATATGTCTTCTGGGTTCTCCTTGACCCTCCTAACCTCCCACCCCCATCCGCCACATCTTTGTATGGAGAAGGTGGGGTATGAGTTATTTCAGCACTGATATGAAGGATACCCCCTAGAAGGGAACTGGCCACAGTTTTGATTTTAAAAATCCGTTCATTTCCCTTCATTTTATGAGTCTGGCTCTTGAGAGTGGGCTAGAGGTAGAGGTTTGGCAGTCAACAACGGAAAACTTCCGCTTGGAGCAGTATGAATGGATGTGATCACCCAAAGAGAATGCGTAAAGTGAGAAGAAGTGGCCTAGGACAGAAACATGGTATCCACCAACATTTAAGCCTTAAATGTTAAGAAAACCTCAGAGGGGATCCTCAAGGGGATTGAGGAGGGTAGAGAAGCAGGAGGAAAAGCAGCAGTGTGTTGTCCTGGAAAACAAGGTGGGAGGATACTATTTCTTGTTAGAAAGGAGCGAAATCTGGATTGTCTGTCTTTGTACCTAGCATCTGTCAGTGTCTGCAGTATAAGAAATGCTCAATGAATATTTGTTGAATTAAAACGGTCAACCTTGCTAATGTGACTTCTACCCTCTTATAGTGACGCAGCAGCTGATCCAATTCTTTTACATATGTTTGAAATCTCCAATGTACTCCTCCTTTCCCCACTCTCTTCACACGACTTAGATTGAGATCCTCTCACAAGAGTTCCCTCAACTTCTTTTTTCTCACTCTCACAGTTTACAACATTCGTCTCTACAAGCGCCCTCTGTACCTCAACATTTCTTTGTCTCTCTCTTCTTTTCCTTGTGTCTTGGAGAAAAAGATGTCCCTTCTCTTTTGGCAAGGCTCACTACACTGTCTACCAGCTCTTCCCTTCAAGGGAGCTCTGATCTGTGATTATGAGAAGCTCAAGTGGGCAACTAGCCTAGATTAAGAAAAATTATGAACCTCATTATCATTAAATACCACTTAACGAATAGTAACTTTCAAAACTCTGCCCCCAGGGTAGTGGTGCTGGTGAGGGGAGAGAAAAATGAAAAAGGCTCATGGGGACGAAAAAAATGGGGACTCCTGGTCCATCTAAGCTGTTTACTTCCTTCCAATGTGAAACTTCTGGAGGGAACTATACTTGCAGTTCTAATTCTTCACAACTCATTTTTATTTAACCCTTTGTCGTCTGACTTCCTCTGTAGCCCAAACTGCTCCTCCACAGGATCTGGCTTGCCAAGTCAATGGGTTTGTCCACACATCTGACCCACCTCATTTGATTTGTAGTATTTGATACTGTTAACCACTTCTTTCCTTCCTTTGATTCACTGATATTCCATCCGATAACTTCTCCTCTCTTTTCTCCTCTTATGGAACTTCATCATTCTCTCAGGTGCTTTCAAACCATAGACTGCCTTTTTTTTTTTTTTTTTAAAGATTTTATTTTTTCTTTTTTCTCCCCAAAGCCCCCCAGTACATAGTTGTGTATTCATCGTTGTGGGTTCTTCTAGTTGTGGCATGTGGGACGCTGCCTCAGCGTGGTCTGATGAGCAGTGCCATGTCCGCGCCCAGGATTCGAACCAACGAAACACTGGGCCGCCTGCAGCGGAGGGCGCGAACTTAACCACTCGGCCACAGGGCCAGCCCCCATAGACTGCCTTTTGAACTCCATGCCTGCACTTTGAACTGTTGCTGAACATCTAAATCTGAACAATCATTTTAAAGTATATGTCTAAAAATAAATTTATACTTGATTGGACTCTGGTTGGAAAAACCAGCTCCAAAAGACATTTATAAAATTGGGTAAACTTGAATATGGAGTAAATATGATATCTGAGAATTACTGTTAATTTTTTAGGTGTAATAATAGTATTATGAATTTGTAAGAAAACAGCCTTGTTCTTAGGTTCTTAGGAGATACATCCTGAAGTATTGAGGGGTAGAGTGTCGTGATATCTGCAACTTACTTTTAAATAGTTTTGAAAAAATGCACACACATACACTCAAACATGCATGGAGACATAAGGCAAATATAACAAAATAGTAACAATTGTTGAATCTAGTTGATTTCTATACAGAAGTGCTCATTGGACCATTATGCAACTTTTTTCTATGTTTGAAAAATTTAACAATAAATAATTGGGCAAAAAAGCCCATAATCTCCCCATTGGTCCCAAATCAGCTCGCCCTCCTGATTTCCCTGTGTCCGAAGAGTGGCACCGAAGTCTGTACTGTAGTGGACACCCATGAGTTGCTTGCCCAGCACTCCCCTTTTAGGAACTACCTCTCTCTCAGCCCTCCACATGGCTGCACAATGACATTCTGTGTTGAGTAGCCCAAAGTATCTGACCAAATCTTCACCAATGAATCCATTCTGTTGGGTTTTGGGTTGGGACTCAGAGGGCCACCTAATCGCTGAAGCTATAAGATACAAAACTTGGAGACATTGCTTACCAGGTTTTCTGCCGAATGAAGAAAGAGACTTTGCAGTGAGAGAAGACAAGCAGATGAGCACAGAAGGCCAGAGGCAGGGATTGGAGGGAGGGTCCTGCTGACATCTTTAATGACCTCTTCTCTGTGGGCCATTATGTTTTTAATTGAGAAAATTTAATCTCCACTGGTGCTGAGGTATCTGGTGTCTGGTAAATTCAGAGCAAATTCTGCTAAATGGAGGATAATCTCAATTCTTATGTTTTCATGTTTAATTTTGTAAATATTTTAATTCAAGTTTTTTTTGAGGAAGATTAGCCCTGAGCTAACTACTGCCAATCCTCCTCTTTTTGCTGAGGAAGACTGGCCCTGAGCTAACATCCATGCCCATCTTCCTCTACTTTATACATGGGATGCCTACCACAGCATGGCTTTTGTCAAGTGGTGCCATGTCTGCACCCAGGATCCGAACTAGCAAACCCCAGGCCACCAAGAAGCAGAACGTGCAAACTTAAATGCTGTGCCACTGGGCCAGCCCCTAATTCAATTTTTTTTACAGGTACTGGCTTTTTGTCTCCACTGAGAGATGTTTTCTTCAACAAATATTTTTATAAGACAAGACTTTTCAAATAAGTTACCTAAATTTGTGATTTTTTTGAATTCTTTGCCAATTTTAAATGGTGCAAAATCATAGGCCTGCTCAATTTCATTCCATTATGGTACAGAATGTATGCTTATCCAATTTAAAAGGAACTCCTTGAAAACCTGTTCTTAGAAATAGGAATAATCCAAAGCAAAATTATAGAATTTACAAGTCAAAATTTGGACATCATATGCACTGTCATCGTTTGATTTGTTTCAGTCTCTTCCTTGTTTTTGTAGAAATATTCTTTAGTGTCTTTTGCAAAGTTCATTTTCAATAAACAGAATTTGCCAAAAGCTTCAAAAAGTGAAGTTTTTATCAATCCATTTATTAAAGATTCAGGTGAGATTCTTAAATGATTTTGAATAAAATATAACCAAAATTTAGGTAACCACTTTACAAGAAAGTTCAAATTTTATAGGACTCTTTGGTTGATTTAAAATGTAGTTCTTCAAAGGCTCAGAAATGTCTAAAATCTAATAGATGATGGTCATCAAAGTGAGAAAGCACGTACCGATATACTGGAGTAAGTTCTGGTATTCAAATTAGCTTCTTGATGAAAATGTTGTAGTTGACATATAACTGTGTATATATAAAAATATTTGTACATTCTGACAAGTACAGCTTCTATTTCAACTGGGAGACATCCAACTTCTTTGAGTGTACATATGAAATATGTGTGCACCACAAATAAATCAAAGTTCATTTCTACTCCATGGGTTTCTTCATAAATTAGTAAAAATAATGTTTTTACAGTAATGCTGTGCCTCACCTATGTTTTGTATTTGTATTGTCACTCAAAAACAAATATTTTTATCTTCAGCGTTGAAACTTCTAGTTGGATTAACAATAAAATTCACAACAAAGTCAGGTATTTCATCAGAATTAAATTCCATAGCTTTAATTTGATTCCATGAATTGCATGAAAGAAATCAAATAGTTATTGGATATTCTATGTGAAGCAGTTGATGGCTCAGATATAACTAGCATCTTTTAACTCTTTGGGAAGTTTTTCTGCTAATGGAACGTTAACAGCTGTAGCTTTACTTTTCCTCAAAGTATTAGGGAGTTTTGCATGGAAAATGAATTTTATTAATTAAAAGCAGTCATTTGACCTAAGCGAAAATCACATTTCACAGAGTGATATATAAGTCTACCTTCTGCAACTGTGCGTTTTCTTTGGGCAGGTTCTTCTTAAAATAACTACTAACTTTTGAAGGAGGTGCTGATGCTTCTTTTGTTTACTTGTGTCTTCTGTTTGTCATGTGGGCACAGAGATATCACTTTGGCTCCCATGGTGGAGAGTAAATGTCGGCAAGCATTTTCCCATTCATCATCAATTTTCTTGAGAAATGGAAATTTGGTATTTAAATTTTTCATTAAATATGTACTTTAATATTTTGAGTTTTTTGTTGCCCAAAGGGGTTTTTATGAAGTAAAAAAAAATTACCAAATGATAAAAGAAATAGGTGTACATTTACACCCTGCAGTAAATAACAGATCCACTGTAGCAAGAACAATCAGACTACTTTCCATACACTCTGTGGCAAGGCTGACCTCTCTATTCCTTGTTTATGTACACCTAACATTGCCTGCTTTGAGCAACTTGCAGTCAAGGCCTGGGTCACAGCACAGCTGACTGGTACAGCAAGTGTCCAGCTAGGGCAACAGACACAAATAATTCCCTCGTTCCACCTGAAACCAGAAGGAGGTAGCTGTCACTAGTGCCTCCTGTCAGAGAGCACTTCATTTCAGCAGTGATTGTGTTGCAGTATGTCCTTGGAAGCAAAGTGCTTGTCATGGATCAGCAGAGACGGTCATCCTTTTATTTGGTTCTCTTTTAGATTTAACAATGTGTTAAAGTGAGTACTCTGTGCACTGTGCATGCCTCTCACACACTTCTAGAGGACGCCGTGGCAGAAGCTGGATCCACAAAGTACAGGGTATCAAACACATACTGGCTTATTTTAATGCTACCTTTAATAATAATGCTTCATTTAAGAATCACCAGGACAAATGCTAAGCATGTACCAGGACTGTTCTGGGCAGCTGGGACATATGATTCCCCTATGTTTGACTAAATTTAGGAAAATTTACACCTTCGCAGATGATCTGTCACTTCTTTAAATTTGTATCAAGCACGGATTATATTTGTTTCTGTTTGGGATCCCCATAGCCTCTCACATCCAGTTCTTTCTTAGAAAACATGACTCACTGACAGATATTTTCTTTGGAGAAGGCAGCTTGACGAAGTAGGAAGAGACTGGTCTTATATCTATTGCTTTCTAGCTGAGTGACCTTTAAAATTTACTCAGTTTCCTCATCTGTAAATAGGGGTCAAGATGCCTATCATATAAGGGGGCTGGATTGTTTGTTGTCAATCTAGCATCATGCCTATCCTTCCCTAAAATTTCTCTGTCTCACATGGGAGAAACTTAGAGCAACATTTCATAGAATCCCTTTCCAGCATGAGTCTGGGTTATAACCATCCAGTGGGAGGGACTTGCGTGAGCTTTGAAAGCAAAACAGAAGGAGAAGCTGGATCATCTGCAGCAGCTTCCCTTGGCTTTTGAGGCCCTCCTGAGACTCCCCCATGAAGTGCTGTAGCAGCTGAGCTCATCGCAGTGACCTGCTCAAGATCTCTGCACTCTTGGATTTCTGGAAAGTGGCCTTCCTGACTTTCACTCCCCTTGCCCTCCCAAAGATTGCAAAGCTTCTAATTCCATGTGTTCAACCTTTCCATTTAAAATACAGAGTAGCTCTGTTTTCCTGATAAGTTCTAACTGATACCTGGAGTGGTTATAAGGATGAAATTACATGCTATATGGAAAGCATTCACCACAGAACTTGACAGGCCCCAGATAAGATGCTCAATCAACAGTAGCTGTCCTTATTGTTATTATTAGTAGTAGAATGCCTTAATTTATTCTATTGCTCATCCTATCCCAGGACAAAATCCTGTGCTCTATCTTTGTACCTTTGAATCCTTTCTCTGCTCAGAAGCCTCTGAAGTGTGGCCATTGGTGGGAAAACTATTTTTGCTGCCTGTGGCTCCAATCTGCTCCATCCCTGACAGTTGTTGGCCCGTGGTGCTCTTTCTTGATTGCTGGACCAGGAATGGCATAGTAGGTCCAGGTATAGAAGCTTCAAAAGAATGTCATCTGAACTTTAGAGGAGGAAAGCAGTGGGATAAGGACAGGAAAGCCTAGTCTTTTGCTTAGTGAGCAACTGATATAGAGAGACAGCCAGCAAGGGAAGGGATGACGCCACCTTGTTTTGGTGCTAAAATCCACTTAATTCTCAAATACTGTTCCAGACTGATTTATAATGACACTGCCTTATCATCGAGGGAGAGTGGGTGGCACTGCCTTTCCTTGTTCCCATATACAGAATTTATGTCTTAATTTTTTTAAGCATTCTGATCCACCTCCATCAGTGTAGATGTTGATAGGACAGAGAGAGAGAAAAGAACAGTATTTGCTCTAAACTCTGACATTCCTCCTTCTTTATACCCAAAACACCTCTTGGAACTGTAACTTTCCTCTCCATCTTTTGAGTACTTTAAGGGAACTGTGAGGATTAAGAGAGTTGGCCTCTTTTGGCCTGCTTTTCTGTTTGTCAAATGATGCAAGACAAATTTCTCTTGCAAGACACCCTGAGTGTGTGTCAATATCTATAGGGTGGTAGTATAGTATAGTGGAAATAGCATTGATATAGGAAACAGCTGAGTTGTCAACCTAGCTATGATACTTCAAAGAATTTGTTTCCCTTTTCTTGAACATGAGTTTCTTCATGTGTAAAAGAGGGAGTTATACAGATCTGTAAACCCTCACCCAAAATTCTTGGGTCCAGATGTGTGTGAGAATTCAAAATTTTTTAGAATACTAGAAAGGTAGCATACCTAATATTATGTAACAACTTCAGCAGGGTTAGAGACAACATCCTGTAATCAAATACACTAAGGTTTCTGCAGCAAAAATGTATGACCATTCACAGTGAGTGAGATAGACACTATAAATAGCCTAATGTCAGATCAGGTCAGATTTTTGCCTTTTGGAGGAAGGAACATTGGAGTTGAGATCTGAATGACAAGATGGATCCTGCTATGTAAAGATCAGGGGGAGGAGCAGTCTAGGCAGAGAGTAATGCTAGGGCAAAAGTTGTCAGGTGGGAATGAGCTTGGCACATGTGCAATACAAGGAAGGCCAGTGTGGCTGAAGGCGATTAGGCAAGGAAGAAAGTGGTATAAAAGAGCTGAGGGGGCAGTTATGGCTCTGTCACAGGGGACCTTGCTGGCCTAGGTAAGGAGTTGGCATTGTATTCTAAGTGTAGTAGGAAGATTTTTGAGGGCTTCAAACAGGGGAGTAACATAATCTAAATTAACTTTGAAAAAGTTCCTGCTGACTGGCATGTGAAGACTGGAGATGAGCAAGGGAGGCAAAGGAGGAGAGGCCAGGGAGGCGGGAGGGAAATCAGGCCTCTAGCTGAGGAAGTCACAAAAAGAGTTTCAAAAAGAATTATGTGACCAACTGTATTGACAACTGATGAGGGGTCAAGTAAAATGAGAATCAGAAACAGGCGTTGGACTGGGCAATGTGGAGGAAATGATTGCCCCAGAAGTGGTCTCAGTAGAGAGGTGAAGACAGAAGATTGGAATAGGTTGAGGAAAAAAGGTTCTGCTGTCAAGGGGAACAGGGAAATGGGGCTGTGGTTAAAGAGAGATGTGGGATGAGGGACAGTGGGTGCCATAATCTGAATGTAGGGCTAGGATTAGGGATGGGACAATTGTTAAGGACCTAGTCAGAGTGAGGATAGGGTGAGGGAAGTCATATAACTTGAACCCAATATCACAAAATGACACCAGCCATAGCTGATGGACTTCAGCCCCAACTGATGCTGCCAGGATTGCCAATAATAATTCCTTTCAGCTCAGGAAGTCTGCTCTAGGCTTTCTTTTGCAAATGTACCGAGAATAATGATAATTAAAAGCATTTGGGAAAACGTCAATGCCTGAATACAAATGCTTCCAAGCTCATCATCCCCACGAGGTTGCCTCTTCCCTTGGCCAGTTTTTATCTGAGGTAATTTATCTGTTACTTAAAAATTCCCAAGCTTATTTTAAACCTGGCTGGTTTTCTGCTTTACTCATAGTTTAGAAGCTCATTCTTATAAACTTGGAATAATCTGGCACTTCTCAAAGTGAAAGGCAGCTCACTAGAAACCTCTACAATTCTTTCTCTGGGAAACAGGAAGTATCGAAGGCAGTGTGATCGCTCGGGTACAGTTTTAAAAGGGCTGTTCCATTTCTCGCCCAAATGTTTTGTCTAGCAGGGCATTCTGTAAACATTTGCCGAGTGTGTGCCCTATGCAAGACTCTAGAGAGCATGCCAGTGAATCAGACTGCATGGCATCTCCTTTCAAGGATGTTTTAGTTTACTTGGAGAGATGACTAATCTTTATTATGTGCCAGACATTCTGCTGTACTTCACCCTTGTGACCTCACTGGATCCTTATCTGTGAAGTAGATTTTCCTAGTATTCCGCTTCACAGACAAGGAAACTGAGGCTCAAAGAGCTAAAAAAATTTGCCCAAAGACACACAATTAGGGAGTGGCAGGGCTGGGATTTGAGATTCTAGAGGAGTATTGTCCAAAAGAACTTTCTGCAATGCTGGAAATGTTCCATATCTACACTGTCCCATGTAGTAGTCATTAGCCACATGTGACTATTGAATTGTAGAAATGTTGCTAGTGCAACAGAGGATATGCATTTTAAATTTTCCTTTAATTTACAAATGTAGCTAGCTGCACATGGCTAGTGGCTGCCACAATGAACAGCACGGCTCTAAGAGTCTGCGTGCTTTCTGCTAGACCATGCTGGGTCACTGTAAGAATGGCGTAAGGAGGGTGGCCATTCTTTCGTTCCCCTAGCTTTGGGTGCACTAGCATTCTCCAGTCCATCCCTCGAGTGTCGAATGTAAGCTCCAGCCCCCAGCACACATAGCAACTAAGTAAAACAGTGAACAACACTGCCTAAGTACAGAAAAGGGGAGGTAAGACGTGACTTAAGGAGTGACTAGGATGATTCGCCAGCTTTGTTTCTCACAGCCACCACGAAGTTGAGAATCATTAGAGCGGTGGACTGCCCAGGTGGGCTGTAACCCAGGCTGTGGTACTGGGGTAGATTCTTCTTGCTGGCTATCGCTCAGGACTCAGCATAGTTCCCCCTCCCCCAGGTCCTAGCTCCTCCTGGGCCTCAGCCTAAAGTGCAGGGCCGAATGCACTCAAGTGTCAATCCTTTATTGACCTCAGCAACACCCTACTTTTTTCCTTCAGAATCCCTTTATGGTAGTCCTCCTGATCTGCGGGGGATATATTCTAAGACCCCCAGTGGATACATGAAATCGCAGATAGTACCGAATCCTATATAGATTGTTTTTTCCTATACATAGATACCTATGAGAAAATTTGGTTTATAAATTAGTCATGGTAAGAGATTAACAACAATAATGAATGATAAAATAGAACAATTATAACAATATACTGTAATAAAAGTTATGTGAATGTGGTCTGTCTCTCAAAATATCTTCTTGTATTGCACTCACCCTTTTTCTTCTTGTGATGATGGGAGATGATACAATGCCCAGTCTACAGGATGAGATGAAGTCAGAGGAATGACATAGGCATTGCGATGTAGCATTAGGCTTCTATTGGCCTCCTGATGATATGTTAGAAGGAGGATGATCAAGCCATGACAATGTCATTGTCGTTCGTTGGGTGTCAGGAGCAGACAATGTCGATAATTGGAGATCCAACAAAGGGATGATTCGTGTCGCATGTGGGACCCAGCGGGATGGTGTGAGACTTCATCATGCTACTCAGAATGGCATGCAATTTAAAACTTATGAATTGTTTATTTATGGAATTTTCCATTTAATATTTTTAGACTGTACTTGACCGCAGGTAACTTAAACTACAGAAAGTGAAACCACAGATAAGGGGGGACTACTATATACTTTCTTAAAAGCACTCTGTGGGACTCACATTTTCAACCTGTTTGGGTGAGGAAAGAAGGGTGGGGCACATGTTCTGTCTCTGCCTATCCCTCCTTTGTTTGCTTAAAGTTGATTGTCTTTTGAGATATGACCAAGGTGACTTCCTGGTACCCTTCTCATTAAAGCAGAGATTAAAAATCTTTTTATATTCATCTCCCTCCTTAGTTTGTCTTCAGGGAGTAGAAAGCATTTTCCCAATGCTTCCTAGATCCTTAGGATTGAAATTTCCACGCTTAAAACTTTGTTCTGGTGTGTGGGTGGTATTTTCCCCAGGCTTACCAAGCGCTGTGTAGCTGAGCCTGGATGCTAGGTGATTTTCTTACTTCTCTTTGCCACTCAGGGCCAGAATTTCAATTGGTATGGTTCTTAACCTACCTCTAGATCTTTCTGTAATTTAAAGGCAGTCTCCCTGTCCTAACCTCCTTACTCCGACTCACTAGTTTCACTGCCCTTTCCTACATCTCCAGTCTGGAAACACACCCTTAAGTTCTGCTTGGCAAACTGCACCCAGATTCTTCTCTGACTGACTCTGATTTATCATACCTGGGGGTGATTTCTCCAACTAGTTCTCCTGGGGGCAAGAAGCAATTTCTGTGGCTGCCCTTCACCTTTCTTGTTCACTCTCTACTATTGAGCACAAGAAGGCTCCTGAGTCTACCATTAGATAGGTGTGTTCTTTCAGAAGTTGGCCAGCATAATTCCTATAATTGGTCTCTAAGGTTCTATGCATACCAAGTGAGGTTCCTGGAAGTCTCTCCATCCTCACTTACTCCAAAGAAGAAATCCATTAACAGCTACAGATCTCTCCTATACATCAAGATAGAAGAGGGGCTGCCCCCGTGGCTGAGTGGTTGTGTTAATGCACTCTGCATCGGCGGCCCAGGGTTTCGCTGGTTTGGATCCTGGGCACGGACATGGCACCACTCATCAGGCCATGCTGAGGCGGCGTCCCACATGCCACAACTAGAAGGATCCATAACTAAAATATGCAACTATGTACTGGGGGGATTTGGGGGGAAAAAGCAGAAAAAAAAAGATTGGCAACAGTTATTAGCTCAGGTGCCAATCTAAAAAAATAAATAAATAAGAAATAAGAAGTAAATACTTTGGTATGATTCCTGGTGGTAACACAGTCATGTGCCCAGAATCTCATATTGGTTTCTTTTTGCTCAGTCTGGAATTGTGCCCACCAATTTAATTTGTAGGTTTTTAAAAACACTTTGTGCTTTGGAGATTTTGTGGTGGTGGTAAATAGTGATCTTGAATTTCTATACTGAAGTATTTCTCACAGTGAATGGCTCTCAGTATCTTCCCCTTTATCTTAGTGACTGAGAAACCCATCTAGACTTTCAAATTTGGAAGCTGCGTGTAAAATGGAGGACTTGGTAGAGCCATTAAATGCTAGAACATACTCCTGAACATCCTCTCACTGTCTTAACATCTATTCTGAGAGACGCTCAGGTGCTTGAGAATCTCGTTGTTCTGGGAACTTCTTCCTTTATTGGTTTACTGTCCTTGACCTGATCACTTTGAGTAGGTCTAGTGAGGAAAACCAATCCACTCTAGGTGTTTCAAATAGCATGGATTTAATACAGGGAACTAATTACACAGATATAGGCATCCCCAAAGAAGCAGGATGCAAGAGCCAAAGCTGTTCTCTCTTGCTGAAACCATGCCAATGGCAATCACAAACATTAGGGAAGTCTGTTCTCCCTTCCTCCTACCTTTTAGTCTCCTGCTAGTCCCACCCATCAGCAGACCCATCAGGGAGCCAGCTGGCCTGGGCATCTGGAAAATGTGGTGTGCAGAGTCTGAGCCCCAGAATCACAGAGCAGAATATAGAAAGATTGTCTTGAAGATGAGAGAAAATGAGAAAATAACTAGGAGAGTCATGAAATGACTTGGCAAGTCTGGATTATTTGTTCATAATTATTCTTCAGAATCCATTGAATCTAGGAAGGTCTTTAGTTCTCTATAGCTGGTGAAATAAGACCAGTATCATTTTGAGGTATGTGCTTGTCATGTGCTGGGACTCTGTATGTCCAACACATTTTTCTGAGGTCTTTGGAACTGACAGTTATCAAAGGACAGCTTTGCATGTGCCTTCCCCAGAGAGCCAAGTATCTGAGGGGGTATGCTCCTTCGAGGTCAACTGAAAGGTCATGTCATTTAAATAACCTAATACTTCAGGGCCTGGCCCGGTGGCGCAGTGATTAAGTGCGCACGTTCCGCTTTGGTGGCTCGGGGTTCACTGGTTCAGATCCAGGGTGTGGACATGGCACCGCTTGGCAAGCCATCCTGTGGCAGGCATCCCACATATAAAGTGGAGGAGGATGGGCACGGATGTTAGCTTAGGGCCGGTTTTCCTCAGCAAAAAGAGGAGGATTGGCAGCAGTTAGCTCAGGGCTGATCGTCCTCAAAAAAAAAAAAAAATAACCTAATACTTGAAGATACTTTTTGTCCCTATTCACTCTTTTAAACACTTAAAAGTAGCAGGAGCCACTGAGATAACTTAAGGCATCATTTCAACTGAAAAACCTCTCAGAATTTATGAATGCAGTTTTTTCGTTGCCCTCAATTGCCGTAAATATCTGAGAGGAAGCAGTGTAAGAAATTTGAACTCAGGGTCCACTGTATATTTTGGCATGCCTGTTCAGAGTATGATATTCTATACATATCTGTACCTTGAGTGATATGGGTTGTATGTGGGCTACAGGACTCTTCAATGTGTTCTCAAAGAATGGAAAGAGGGATTGAAAAGGAAAATCTAAGGTAGGAATAACATTTTCTCTCTCCATGAATTGGGCCTGAGTTAGGCTTACAGTGAAAAGTTCAAAATAGATCTGCAAGACTCAACCTTTTATGCATAGGTCTAGACAGGACCTAGAGTACCCTAAGTCTAGAGAACCAAATATTCTCTTCTTGTAAGTCAGTGATTCACAGGCCTGATTGCACATTAGATTCACCTGGGGAGGTTTTAAGATCCTTATGCCCAGGCCATTTTGCAGATGAATTAAATTAGAATCTCTGGGGCAGGACTCAGGCGTCTGTATTTTTTTTTAATTTCCCCAGGTGATTTCAACGTGCAACCAAGGTTGAGAATGGCAGTTATAAGGCTGATCTCCATGGGAAGCAAAACCATAACCAGAAGATTATGGGGTGAAAGTGGAATCAAAACCTAGTGAATGAGTTATATGAATTGAATGAATATACTTTCAGGCATTCATCTTCACTACAAGGGTGCCTTGATGATGGGCTTAAAAACTCTTAGCATATGACAGACAGGGTTTGTATGATGCTGCCAGCGTTAGCCTCAGCTACTTTCTATATCTTCTGCTTCCCTAGGTAACCAAGCCCTCTTCTGATGGACACATTCTTCCTTTAGTCATATTAATGCGTTCAATCTGGCTATTGTCTAGTCCTGCAGGCTTGGAAGACTTTCTATATTTTAAAGGTGATTGCATATCCCTGCTCTGATTCAGTACATATTGATTTTAAAGTTTAACTCTCAGAGGTTAACCTTATTTTCCCCATTTCCAATTACTTTGGGGTGTTTTACTGTAATCCCAGCCCATCTCAGTCCTGACTACAGTCATATCACAAACCACATACCTCTTCAGAAAGGCTATTGATAAATAATATTACTGAAACCACATCTGTCACTGATTTCCAAGGAGATTTTCATCAACAGCTTCTTTTAAAACATTGTTTAAATATCATGGCAGACATTCACCTGCTGTGTCAGATAACAAAGATGGAGAAATAGCCTGCAAGCATAACCATGCAATCTTTTGGAAAATCATATGGAGCAATGCTCTTGCATACCAAGCAGATGAATTTGCCGTCAAGCATTTATTGAGCACCTATTATCTGTCAAAGACTGTACTAATGAAAACAAAAATAATATACCGTAAGGTTCATCACACATTCATGTACACACACACACACACACACACACTCTCTCTCTCTCTCTCACACCCACTTGCTGCCATTCCTTTGGAGTAAGCCTGGATTATGACAATGCAAGTAAAGCCTTAGGTGATGCTTCTTTCCTTAGCAGATAACTGAGTAAGGCCAGTTTTGCTCATTAGCCATTAATAAGAGGATGGAAAGATACATTTTTTCCTTTCAGAATATTAGTCCTCAAATATACTGGTTTTTTCTTGGCCTCAATCCACACAGTAGCCATAGTTATTTGAAAAGCATTATATTCCACCCCTATTTGAAAGTTTCAATGCCTTTCCATTGCCCTTAGAATAAAGTCTAAATTTTAAAACATGGCTTACAACTCTCCTACCCCAACCCTTGCAGGAAGCTTTCTTTAACTTCCCACCCCACCCCTATCCTCACTGGGTTAGATAGTCTTTCTGGGTTCTGCAATCATAGGAAATTCCATACTTCATTATAAGTACTTGCTAAATTATCCATTTTCCCAATAAACTGTAGGACCAAATCTAGATATTTATAGTTATACCCCAGGCACCTATCTGAGTACTTGGCACACAGTAAATGCTCAATAAATATTTGTTGAAAGAATGAATGAATGCCTCTGTCTCAGTCCACTTGGGCTCCTACAGCAAAAATACCATAGACTGGGTGGCTTAAACAATAAAGATTTATTTCTCACAGTTTTGGATGCTGGGAGGTACAAGGTCAAGGTACTAGCAGATTCGGTGTCTGGTGAGGGCCCTCCTCCTTGTTCATAGATAGTTGTCTTCTTGCTGTGCCCTCACATGGCAGAAGTGACAAGGGAGCTCTCAAGAGACTCTTTTATAAGGGCACTAATCCCATTCATGAGCAGTCCAACCTCATGACCTCATCTCCCCTCAAAGGCCCACCTCCACACACCATTACCTTGGGGATTAGATTTCAACATATGAGTTTTGGGGAGAGACAGCATTCAGTCTATAGTAGCCTCCATATAATCACCTGTTTTCTGTTTGTCTTCTATACCAGACTGTAAATTCCTAGAGGTCAGGGCTTGTGTCCTTTTCATCTCTGGGTTCTCACTGTCTAGAACAAAGTAGGAGCACAATATCTGGTAAATGAGTGAGTAAATGCTGTTCCTTCTTTGTAGAATGCCTTTCTGTTCCCAGAGTCCTCCTCCTTGCTCTGTCTAGAGAAAGCGTCCTCCTCAAGACCTTGCCCAGTTATTACCTCTGCTGTGCAACTGTTTCTGACACCCATAGGCAGAGCCAAGTCAGTTGTCACCACTCCCTCTCTGCACTATTACAGGGCTCCAGCCAGGACATGCAACGTTTGTGGTCACACAGGGCCCCACACTTAGAGGAGTCCCTCACTTGGTTTAATGCTGTGCTGTCATCATCTTAAAATTCATATTTATTTTTGAACCAGGGGCCCTGCATTTTCATTTTGCCCTGGGCTCTGCAAATTTTGTAGACTATCCTGGTTCAAGTGCAGTGCATGGCACCTAGCTTGGGGTTCAGTAAATGATTTTGAACTTGAATGTTGAATTCTCCACAGTTTTTCCTGTCCATAAAAGGAAGCATGAACACGTTTCTGTGCGATTCCTTTACATTATTTCAACACCTCTATCAAAGTCTTGCTACACTCATAGATTTTTCTTGATTCACACTTGGCATTCCATTCACTGAACCACAAAGCAAATGTTCTCATCCTGGAAGGACAAATCCTACTCCAACTTTGCATTCATTTGAATGATCTGATAAAAAAACAGCAAGTACTTCATAGTTTATCTTCAAGAGAAGTGGCTTTGATTTGCTGTGGCGCTCCTGGGAGGAAGGAAGGGCAGGTGATCTAATAGTATAGCCAAGAGGTGCATTTCACCACTCTCCATTCCTCACACACTCAGTAGAGGAGCAGGACTTGGATTCCAGGAATGGCAGAAAGGCCTTTACTGTGATAACACGTCTAAGAGAGGGTTGTCAAGGAAGTGCTTTTTAGTTGAAATAGGAAAACATGTTGTGAAACAAATGAATGCCCTCTCAACCTGGTTTGATATAGAGGTATGATTTAGTAGCTCTGCTTGATAATTCTATTCATTCCTTGTGATTTGTACAGGGCTTTGTTCCTAGGAGTATATGGAACCCATCAAGGTCCGTTGTAAGAGTCAAGCATCCTCAATTTTCAGATGTGGATGCAGCTGACAGAGTGTATAACACACCATGGGATTAGAAACAGCTTGAGTGGTATATAGCACTGTATTTTCACTGACTTGTTTAAAGTGGTATTGGTTCAATGGTTGAATTGCTTTATTTGTTCTCAAAGCCGCAATAAGGATGTGATGGGTATTGCAGAAGGGAAAGCAAAGATTTTGCAATCAGCTATGGTCATGTATTTAATCAGTAGCATTGATATCAGGATCGTGTTGCCATCATGATCATCATCATCATAATCATCATCATTGTAATAAGCACATACATTAGTTTAGGGCTTAACAATTTCGAAAGTGCTCTTGAATCCACTGCCTGTCTCCCTTATTGCTGGGGCAGCATGTATTTCTAGGGAAGCTGTGTTTGTCATTTTCTTCTCACGTCCACTTATTGGAGAGGTTTCTTTCAGAAGTTAAAAGGAAAACTGGAAGAGGCAGAAAAAAATTGGAAACTCAGAACATCAACACTATAAGAAATATGATTGGTTTAGGAGGAAAAAGTCTAAAATAATAGCAAAGTATGAATTGCCAACATTAAAGGAAGTGATTTGAGCTCTGCACCGAAGGAGGGAAAACAGAAGGTTGCCACAGGTATCCTCCATGAAGATGCCCAAGCACCCACAGGCACTGATAGTTGGCTCTCACGAGTTCTAGCTCTCTCTGGGCTCTCCGGAGGAATGGGTTAACCCAAGTAACTGCTCTTTATGCAGGCTTCCTGGGAAAATGATGAAGAGCAGTGGAGGAATGAAAGTCTTGCTAATTGCTGGTTGCAAACAAATGCATTGTGAGGATGAAAGTAGTCACCTGACTAAAGGATTTCTCTGCTTACATAGAGGATGACAGGTCCTTTAAAATGGGGACCTCTCTTCCCTGGTGTACCCACAACATGACTAACAATAATGTACAACTGAAATCTCACAAGGTTGTAATCTATCATAATCTTAATAAAAAAATAGGGACCTCTCAAGCATTGGTTTATAGGTAATTAAATACTCAACTAAGGGAGAAATTGAAAGCCTCTGCTGAAGAAATATCAGTCAGAAATTAAGGCAAAGCAAATCTAAAATCATACTGGTAAACAGACTTTAGATGTCAGGTTTTACATTTTTCATTTTATTGGAGAGCAAGCTAAAATACTAGAGTATGGGTCAATACCAGACCCCTGGCACTCCTTGAGAGCAAGCAAGTGAAAAAGATCAGAGCCTTTCAGTAAAACGTATAGTTAAACTGCAATTAATATTGATAAGGGCAGCATATTTTCCATCCCTGTTAGATTTCAAGTTCTGAAAGGGCAGGGACTGTCTTGTTCATCTTGCACCACAGGGCCTGGCATAATGTAGAGATGCAGGAAATGATTCCTGAATGAATATAAAATTTAGAGGGATCCTGGAGTGACGGGAGCAGCATATTTGGTGTCATGAGTCACAGAGTAGTTAAGCCTTGACCAGAGTTTGAAAATTTGATACACTTACAAAATTTGCTTGGCATCCCAGTGTGATGCCTTTTGACCTGAGAAACATCATGGTCTGTGCTGCAAAGCATGTGTCTGGCTCTGTGGAAAGGGGCACTTGTGAGGCATCATATTCTCTTCTGCTACAGAAATCATGGCTTATGATTTGACAAACGTGACTAGGCACAAGTTCTCAGTGCCTTGCAAAAGGAGAAAAAGATTTTTCCTGCCGTCTCTATCCACTGCCCTCCACTGTAGGAACCAAGCCATTAAGCCTCTATTTGTGAGGAAGGCCTGCTGCTGCTTCTATCACTATCATGGTGCTGATGCCAGGGTAGAGCCTAATGTTCAATGCTCTAATGTTTAAGAGATTCAACTCAGTAAGTATGTCTTGAATGCCTGCTAATTGAAAGGCTGGCAAGAATGTGGACTGAAGTTACTAGTTGATAAGGTTGCGAAGGTATTTTCCTCTGTAGCATCAGTTGAGTGGATATTGGCTTGCCAGTTCTACTCCTGAAAGTGTCTTAAGTGCATTCCACATCCCAACCTTCTTTCAACCTTCTAGTCTAAGCCGTCATCATCTCATGCATGGTTACTGCAGTAGACTCCTCACTGAACTCCCTTTTCCACATTTACTCCCCTCAGTCTGTTGTGCATACAGTAGCCAAGGGACCCTTTAACAACTTCAGTCAGATCATGGTACTCCTCTTCTCAAAACTCTGCAATGGCTCCTGATCTCACTCAGTGTTCTTAAAAGCCAAAGTTCCTCAAAAACCCTACATAGTTACCCTGCGGCCATTTTATCTCCTACTCCTCTCTCCCATGTGCATTCTGTTCCATCTAAACGGACTGCCTCTCAGTTCCTTCAACATGACAAACTCTTTGCTATCTCAGGGATTTCGTGGAATCTATCTTTTGGAAAAGCTCGTTATCCCCTGGCTCTTACCTATCTTCTGGGCCCAGCTCACTTGTCCATTCTTTGATCCATTCAATTTATCTTCCATAGCATCCTGTTGGCTTCCTTCATGGCATTTACTAGTTTTTCATTCTATATTGTGATTAATGTGATGTCTAACTCCACCACTAGAATATAAGCTCAATGATGGCAGACATCATGCATGTTCTTGCTCACTATTATCTCCTTAGAGCCTAGTAAAGTGTCAGGTGTATGGTATGTACTCAGTAAATGTAACCAATGACTCTCTACCCAATGTGAGGTACAAGTAATGCACCCCTAAAGCCTGCAAGCTACATGTAGTCAGTGTGCACATTCCATTGAGTGTTTATTTCTCATGAGCTATTATTAAATGCATAGTACATTTCAATCAGTGGTGTCTATGAATAAAGGGGATATGGCATGCAAAGTCACCTAAAGTAATGCAATGGTTACAGGACAGCAGGACTTGAATGTAACCTGATAGTAACACATCAAACAAAAGAATGTGTTCTTACGAGGGCTGTTTGGGTTATTAGTTCTAGAAGCTTAGCAAAAGATGTCCTAGTGATAAACATATTACTCACTATAAATTAGCACACTGGCCTCTGATTTTATAAGTTAGTGTCTGTGGATGTATTTAATATGAGTTTGCCTTTGAGAGATGAATACATTCAATTTCAAGGGGGCTGATAAAATCAGCTTTCAGAGTCTACAAAATTGAAGTCCAGACATTCAACCTACCTTGGTAATTAATCAAGATAATGTTATTCTGATAGAATGCTTAACATCGGATTCATCCTGGTACTGTGGGATTCAGTGTATGGAATATCGTCAATCCTTGAACTTTAACTGAGGCTGCTACTGTTTGGAATTTAAGGCAAACATGCAGTAGGATACAGAAAAATGCTAAGCAGATTTAGAAGAGTTTTGAGGGGAAAACTCCTTCAAAATTGAGCGTGATTA
Organism: Equus przewalskii; assembly: GCF_037783145.1. Classification (NCBI taxonomy): domain Eukaryota; kingdom Metazoa; phylum Chordata; class Mammalia; order Perissodactyla; family Equidae; genus Equus; species Equus przewalskii. The sequence goes on along the minus strand of NC_091863.1, from coordinate 118,069,075 downwards.
CTCGAAATTATTCCACATTGCAGTGAAATGTTTATATTATAGAGTTCATATTATTATAAATCAGGCCATTTTAAGATAAATAAAATATACTATTTCTTTTTCTTTCACTCTCCTGTTTTGAATCACATATTATACCATTAAAGTTCTTTGATCTTCTTGACTTGATAGGTAGGTCTTTTCTTCTATGGTTTTCTTTTTCACTTTTCTTCCTTGTGAGATTTGCTTAGCAACTCATGAGATCTCTCTCTCTCCTTTCCTCCTCCCTTTTTCTCCTGTTTTCTCTTTTCTTTTTCTTCCCTGAAGCTTTTATCCTTAGCTGAGCTTGCAAGTAAGAAGTCTGAATAGCTGCTTATGAAGTAGTATTAGAAAAATGTCAGCAGGTCCCTCTGCTCCCAAAGAAAACTGCTGACCCTCCAGAGAAGAACATTGTGGTGTGGCCATTTGGGTACATTTTGCTGTGGACATGTTGGTACTTTGTATGATATTGCATCTTTATTCTGAGAAAAAAAAAGCTTTCATTTTTTTCCCTCCCGAGAAAAATACAGGTCTCTGATCTTTATTAGGAAAAACTTTTAAAGTAAAGGATGGCCATTTGTTTGGAAACTGTAGCAAAGATGGCTGTCTGTGTGTTTCAGTTATTTATTGCTGCATAGCAAACCACTCCAAAACTTAGTGACTTAGCACAACAACCATCTTATTATTTCTCATAATTCTTTGGATTGATTGGTTCAGTCTGGTGATTCTTCTGCTGGACTTTCTTGGGATCTCTCACACAGCTGCAGAAGGATGATGGTTGCGGATAAAACATACAAGATGTCTTCACTTACACAGTCTGGTACCTTGGTGGGGATGGCTGAAGGATGGCTTGGCTGGGATGATGAGAGAGCTGGGTCATTCTTTTCCATGCTGTCTTTTCACTTGGTCTTACCATCAGGATTGCTGCACTTCTTACCTGATGGCTCAGCACGTCAAAAAGCACAACAACAGAAGCTGCAAGGCCTTCTTAAGATTTTGTTCCAGAACAGGCACAGGGTCACTTCTGCTATATTCTGTTGATTAAAGCAAGACACAGGGCAACTCAGATTCAGTGTTGGAGAGGGCTACACAAAGGCATGCATTGTTCATTTGGAGCCATCTCTGGAGATTACCATACTGGGCAACAAAATTTATGTCCCCTCAGGTGTTACTGGACAGTTGCTGACCAGCCAGAAACTATATTTTCCAGAATCCATTGCTTCTAGTTGTGACCATTGACTAATTCTTGCAATGGAATGGGAGTGAAAATGATGTATATCACTTTAGGGTCAAGGATTTTATGAAACAGATGTGCCTTTTCTATCCTCTTTCCCTTTTTCATTGGCTGGATGCAAATAATAAGGCCTTGAGGATGACAGAGGCAAGTTAGAAGGAGCCTGGGGCCTTGCGTGATTGCATGCAGGAAAGCTGTCAATAAAACCGATACAGTTACTTTGCACTATTATGTGAACAAGAAATAAAGTTATATCGTGTTAAGCTTCTGAAATTTTGGAGTATTTTTGCTACCACGGTCTAGGATTACCTGACTAACAAAGAAATGTGGTATTTGATGAAGGCTAATTGGTACTGTCATGCTAAATATAAGAATACCAGATACCCAAGTTTTCATGCCTAATTTGTGCTGACACTATAATGCAGATCATAAAAGTTTCAACTATTTAACTCATAGAGGGAAGGCAACATTTACCTCTGTTGACTAAGGAAATTTCCCATTAATTCATGGTCATAACCAATTAATATTTTCCCTTTTATTTATAGTCAATATTTGTGCTGAATTTCTGTTAATACCTTGTGAACTAATATGAAAACCACTGAAGAGTTGCATAAAGCATGTCAGACACTGTAGGTATACTAAAAGAGCTGTGTGTTAGTGTAAAAATACTATCACAAACACCAAAATTTATGGAACGTTACCATCAAAATCTGGGCATAAAAAAAGTTTCATCACTTAAAAATAATTTTTTATGGATACAAACTTGAGGATAAGTTATACTGGACAATGTGAAATGACGATAGAAAAGTACACTGGCATTCAAAATAGCTAGTGTCAAAAGAACCACAACAGAATAGCAGACTCAAACTCATCATGTGCCTGCCATAATGCCTGATATTCCTAGTATCAAAGTCTCACAGGATTGGGAGGAGCCAAAAAGTCATACAGTTAACATTGGTTCTGGTGTTAAAACCATAACAAATTGGATTGGGATAAATGCAATTCAAGATCCTGCAGAGTGGAGAATAAGCAGGCTCAGATATCACACCTGGGACTAAAGTTCTGCAGGTGTGTTAAGCTCCCTTGATTTTGAGGAACAAGGAAGCACTCAAGATACCTTACATAATTAGAGTTTATTGTAAGAATATAGACTAGGAGTAACTTCCCTGGACTAACAGATAGCTGTCACTCAGTATCAAAGGAAGCTGCTCCAAGGATTGGGTTTTCTTGTCACACACTTAGCTGAAACTATTCATGGATCTCCACTTCAGAACTCTGTTATTAACTGGACTCTGCTACTTTCTCAGTCTTGGCTTCTCTTTTTTTCCTATTACCAGAAGAGTCTATCTGACAAACCCCGCATCCCCAACCTCTGTATCTCTGCCCATATACTCAGCCCTCTCCTGGTATGATGGATGACCCATACAAGCTCCTAACTAAAGCCAAACCCTCCATTTCTGCAGTCAATCTCACCCCTTCTTGTCTACTCAAAGACAACACTCCACCAGTTTTCTCTTTCTACCTTTCATCATCAACTTTTCTCCTCTCAACTGGATCATTCCTGTGAGCATAAAAACATGTCATTTCGTCATTCTTAAAAGCTAAACAAAACAAAAACCTTGGCCCCACATCCATCTCTAGACACTGTTCCATTTTTCCGCTCTCTTTTATAACAAAACTACTTGAAAAAAGTTGCCTGTGCTCACTGCCTTCATTTCTTCTCTTCATGTTTCCTCTTGAACTTACTCAAATCGGAATTTCATCCTCACCACTCTACTAGTACAGCTATTATCAATGTCAAAGACATTCTCATTGATTTCAATGGTCAATTATCATTCCTCATTATATTTGACCTATCTGTAGCATTTGATGCAGTTCATGATGTTTTCCTCCTTGAAACACTTCAACCTGGATTTCAGGACCTATGCTTTTCTGGTTTTCCTTCTACCTTACTGGCCACTCCTTGTCTATTTCAATTGCTAATTCCTCCACATCTCCTACCCCTAAGTATTGGACTGCCCTGGACTAAGTCCTCAGATCTTTTCTCTCTCTGTACTTATTCTTTCTTGACTTATCCAGTTCCATGGCTTAGAATATCATCTATATGCCAATGATTCCCAAATTTGTATCTCCAGCCCAGAACCTCTTCCCTAATTGCCGGACTCATGTAGCCAGTGGCCTTCTTGGCATCTTCACATGAAGAGCTAATGGCATCTTAAACGTAATACCTCTGTTATGGAGTGAACATTTGCCACCCCCCCCCCCCAAATTCATATGTTGAAACATAATCCCCAATGTCATAGTATTTGGTGATGAGGCTTTTGGGAGTTGATTACATTATGAAGGTGGAGCCCTCATGAATGGGATTAGTGCCCTTATATAAGAAACCTCTGAGAGCTCCCTCACTGCTTCTGCCATGTGAGGACACAGTAAGAAGACAGCCATCTGTGAGCCAGGGAAGTGGACCCTCACCTGATACCAAATCTGCTGGTGCCTTGATCTTGGACTTCCCAGCCTATAGAACTGTGAGAAATAAATTTCTGTTGTTATAAGCCACCCAATCTATGATATTCTGTCATAGCAGCCTGAACAGACTAAGACAACATCTAAAACAGAACTCCTGATGTTCTCCCCCAAATTTGACTAATCTACAGCATTTTTTAAAGTCAAGAAATGGCAAGTCCATTATTCTAGTTGCATAAGCCAGAATCTTGGAATTATTGTCAACTCTTGTTTTTCTTTTCTCATGTTCCACATCCAATATGTCAACAAATCCTGTGGCTCTACTGCCAATTAAAACCAAAATTCAACTACTTCTTCCCATCTTTGGACCATTCTGGTCTGAGCTTTCACCACCTTCCTTCTCGATTACTGTAATAGCCTGCTAACTTGTCTCCCTTATTTCATCGTTTCTCTCTATAATATATTCTTATTGTAGAATCCACGGTGGTCTTTTTAAACATTAAGTCAGATCATATCAGTCTCTTGCTCCAAAGCCTCCAGTAGCTTACCATCTCACTCAGGGTACAATGGCCTGTAAGACATCTGTTACCTCTCCTAAAAATAAATTTTTCATCTCCTCACGTACTACTTCCACCTTACTCCACTCCAGCTTTCTTGATATCTCTTTTTATTTACTTTCTTTGATTGAGTTTTATCCATAGCTTTTATCATCCTCTGCAATGTTATTTTACCCAATTATTTATTTTGTCTTCTTCCCATTAGACAACGAACTCTGCAAGGTCAAAGATCCTTGTTTTTTTTTAGTTCACTATTGCATCCCCAGTACCTACAATAGTGCCTGGCACACAACAGCTGATTTATAAATATAAGTATTTGTTGAGTGAATGTATAAGCTACCAAATGGCTGTAAATGTGGGATTTTTTCAGTTCCTATTCTGAGGATGAGGGTGTGGTTGGTCTAGTGAATTACATCACTGGTTAATCTATATTTATTGGTTGCTTCCGAGTCAGGGCCTACTCTTAATCTGAACAATGGGTAGAGGCTAGAGTTTTTTTTTTCCCCCAGAAGTGGCCTGTGGTCAGATTCTGTCTATTGCTCTGAGATGAGATGAAGATAGTTATATACATTTGGTTGTGTCATGGAATGGATGCTCTGGAGGAAGATGGGCTTAATGTATTGCCCTGCAAGATTTCAGGTTATAATCTCAATTTCTAGGTCAGTTTATATGTTGTTAATTCCCACTTACTTACACTTGAGGATGTGTTTTTAACTATACAGATTAGGAAATTATCAAGTGTATATGGAGCTTGGGGTTACAAGCCATGTGACCTCAGAAAAATCACTTAACCTCTGATCTTCAGTTTATCTATAAAATAAAGGATAATCACAGCATTTCCCTCATAGGATTGATATGAGGATTAAATGAGAATGTATATATAGCTTAGCACATTAATATTATTGTTAGTTGTAATAGTATTATTATGACTTGGGGCCGAGTTCTAAGGGTAAGAATACCTCCATTCTAGGAGAAATATGGGTTTATTAATATATCCAGAGTCAGTATGGTTTATTAGGATTTGTTATCATCTCCAGAGTCCCATTGACTTCACAGAGGGCACGTGAGTTTTGAATACATGCTGGACAAAATTTGAGGTGTGATTTGTAAGTCTAATAAAAATTTGATTTTATCTTGTGGATTTTTTTCATAGTCTCCACTTAACCATTCTTCCAGGAGAAAGATTGTTTGATCGGTTTGTGTCCTAAAAGGTAATGTCTTTTAAGAATTTGGACCATATCTCTTGACTTTATATTCCCAGTGCCTGGCCTTTGTTTGATGAGTGCAAAAGAAGAAATAGTTGCATCTTTGGTCTGTGAGTGTGTGAACTGGAACAAGAAGTGATTTATGTGTTACTATGAGTGAGAACATGTGATGATGTTAGCATTTGTGTGTGACTTTTTTTTTAAAGATTGGCACCTGAGCTAACAACTGTTGCCAATCTTCTTTTTTTTTTTTCCTGCTTTTTCTCCCCCAATCCCCCCAGTACATAGTTGTATATATTTTAGTTGTGGGTCCTTCCAGTTGTGGCATGTGGGACGCTGCCTCAGTGTGGCCTGGTGAGCGGTGCCATGTCCATGCCCAGGTTCCGAACCAGCGAAACCCTGGGCCGCCAAAGCAGAGCGCACAAACCCAACCACTTGGACACAGGGCCGGCCCCTTGTGTGTGATTTTATGTGTTGTATGAAATTAGGCAATAGCCTCTGTGGGGAAGTGAGAGTGTTTATTTTGTTTCCTGGACTCAGTAGATGCAGCAGTTAAGTACCTAGCACCTGGTAGGCCCTGAATAAATACTTCTTGAATGAAGGAAGTGTTGGAAGCTGTGTCAAAAAGTAGATGTGGATTTGTTGTCAGCCAGAACAACCTACACGCTCTGGGACTGTGGAGAAGTCACCTAACTTATTTAAGATTTGGGTTCCTCATAAGTTAAAAGAGGGGTACTAATAATATCTATCTCATGGGGCTGTGGTGGAGATTGAAGAATAAAGCGTGCAAAGAACTTAATGCAATGTTTGGCAGAAAGTAAAGATTCGATAAAAGTTAGTTGTAACTGCTGCTTCTGCTGCTATTATCAGCATAATGCCTGTATAGTCCAGGGTAAATATCTGTGGTTTTGGCGTTTTTAGGATGGAATCTGTTGGGAAAATGCTAGGCTATGCTACACTAACAAATTAGCTCTGAAATCCTAATGATTTCACATAAAAGGTTTTATTTCTTGCACATGTAAGTATAATGGAACTTGGCAACTCTCCTGGGCAGTTCTACACCATGAAGTGACTTAGAAGTCAGACTCTCCATTTTTCTGGCTCCATCACTGAAACATGTGTCCTACACAATGAGGCAGGGGAAGAGAGCTGGAGGAGTATGCAGAGGCTTTTAAATGCTTGAGCCTGGAAATGGTACACGCCACTTCTGCTCATATTTCATTCACTAAAACTAATTTACATGCTCCTCCTCTCTTACTGTAAGGGGAATGAGCAGTGTATTCTATGCACCTGCGAAGGACAACTGGCTATGGATGTGCTCCATCAATCTTTTCCACACAGGCTATGCTATTATGGGGCAGTCATTAACTGATCGCTTATTAATTGATGATTAATGACTATAATTAGCATCTTGTAAAAATGTGTGAATGATTTTGATTATTGTTGCAACTGTTCTATGAAAACTTGCCTGACCTTCAGGTCTGAAGCTAAGATTTCAGTGTTCTATTAATATGACTAGAGAGGACATCTTAACCTCCTGTCTAGGGCTGCGACATTTGTGTAGATTGAGCGATGAACAACTGAGTGTCCAGAGATTGACTTTCATACACACTTACAATTTTTGGCCTCTGCATATTCTTTACTTGCTTGCCAGCTTGTTGATACATTTAAAAATATTTTCTTCGTGTTCTATTCATCTAGCATTATTAGTTATTTTCAGTGGGAGATTCAATTAGGACATCTAATCTACCATATTACTAGTCCCCAAAGATTTCGCATAGATTAACATTCAAAGAAATGTGAGATCACAGGAAAAACACAAAACGCACAAAAAATTAAGGCACCACAGGCAAAAGTCACCTTGAAATGGAAGAAGATTCAGAAACAAAAAGCTTTAGATGTTAGTATTATCAGATACCAAAACTAAAAGTATATTTATTATATTTAAACATATGAGACTAAAAATATGATCATAAGCTTATAAAAGTTATCAGGAAGCTACAAAAACAATGAAATAATATATAGTAATAAAAATATAATTGAAATTTAAAACTCAATATATTTAATTAATGCATGTAAATTAAATTAATATATTTAATTAACAAATTAAAAGATAGATGTGAAGAAATTATTGACTTTTCCTTTGGGTAATAGTGGACAAGGTAATTCATACTTTGTCTCTTTCAAGATTATATTTATATTTAATCCACCTTTTAAAATTGTCTTCTGAAAAGCATATAAGAGCTGTAAAAGATAATAAAGAATTACTAGGGAAAGACAGGGGAGAAGACAGAAGAACAAGGAAGTAGGCCTGCCATTCAAGAACCCCCTTTTCCTTGGGACAGTTTGCTGGCTTGGAATGGATAACTGGGGTGCTGTGTCTTTTTCTATAGTCCTGTAGGTCAAAGGGATGAAAGTTGGGATATAGAATCTAGCAAAAGTGGGTGTGTGGCCAACTGCTCCATGCTTTAGACTGAGGGTTGGCAAACTTTATCTGTAAAGGGCCAAAGGGTAATATCTTTGTAGGCCACGTATGGTCTCCAACTCATCTTCTCCTTTGATTTTTTTTACAACCCCTTAAAATGTAAAAAATGTTATTAGCCCATGGTGGTACAAAATCAGTCTACCAGGTGGTTTTGGCTTGCCGGCAATATTTTATCTGTGGGCTGCAGTTTGCTGACCTCTCCTTTAGGCTGAGAACATGGAAAGAAGCATCCTAGGAGTAATGGTAAACTGGAAGAAGAATGGCACTTGCACAGACTGCAACCAGCTTTATGTTACCTTGACAGCCCAGAAAATCTCAAATCCTAAAATTGGATTAAAGCGGTCCCAGGTTCAAGTGATCCAAGGCACCTGGCAGAACAAATGAAAAACTTCTCTAGAGGAAGATATCATCATCTCCCCCCCAAAATTAAGGTCTACATATAATTTTTCAAATGTATTATTCAATACCCAATGAAATAGACAGGAGAAAACAAAACAGTCGCAACATAAAACAGCAGAAAGGATAGAAAATAGAAACAGGACTCCAATATTCTTACATTTCAAGGTGGTTTCTCACCATAAGGATTCATATAGTTAAAACTTAATACATTCCTTTAGATGGTACCAACTTAATCCCTGCAGAGGACTGAAAAGTATAAAAAATGATACAGATTTTAAAGAGAACCAAATAGAAATTCCAGAACAGAAAAAAAGCCAGTTTGTGAAATCAAGTTCTACAATTGTTAGATTTAACAGCTGAAGAGAAAATTAGTGAGTAAAATAGATAATAATTCACAATGAATTATCCAAAATGAAACAAACAAAAAGGATGGAAAATATAGAAGAGATGGTAGGAGAAAGAGGACACAGCAAGAAGCTTGAATATATATTTAAAATTGGTGTCCAACAATGAGAATGGGACAAAGCAATATTTGATGAGATAATAGCTGAGAAGTTTTCAAAACATACAATGAACATAAAGGCATAATAAAGATTTCAGAATAAGAAAAACAGGGAATTCTCTATGAGCAGATTTACAATAAAGGGTAATATAAATAATCCCCAATGGAAAAATTATCCAATGGAGATGCTGAGATGTAGGAGAGAATAAATCTACATGAACATTTTAAAGCAAGTATAATAACAATGTTAATAGCGTATAACATATATATAAGTGAATGACACGGAAACTTTAGTATAGAATCCGCGCATTGTCCCTGAAGAAGTAAAAATACTCATTTAGCAACAGAGCGTAATTTGAGCAACAAAGGCAAGCTATCAAAGACTGTATATAGCATAGCTTTATTTATAGAAAATTCAAAATATGCAAAATTAAACAACATATTGTTTAGAAGACAAACATGTGGCTAACCAATAATGAAATCCTCCGAACGATGAACACAACATTCAGGGTATGGCTATCTTTGACCGGGGGAGGGGTGTGAAAACAGGGCAGGTCATGCCGGGAACATCAGTGTCCGTGATACTTAAAGCGGGTGGTGGACAGTGCTTGTCAGATCATTATTCATTGTATATGTATCATAAACGTTTTGTGTCTACTCAATCAATATTACTAAAAACAATGAAAGAGAAAGAGAAAGTAGGTTTATAATGTCTTGTGATCTAAGAAGTAATTTAGAAATAGTAACACACCAAGGAGAAAAAAAACTAAAGCCCAGCAAAAGTGACAAGAACTCCTCTGAGCCTTACAAAGTTAGCAGAAAATAATTAAGCCCAAAAGATAATATAGCTATTAACAGAAAGTCATAAGACAGTGTAAATACTGACAAAATAAATTATGTTAACACACTAGAAAGTAATTATAAGTGTCTAGGAATAAAAATTATTTTGCTATCAAAATGTTATGTATAATTTTATTTTTAAATGTATTTTATGCATAAATATTATATATTTGTAAATATTTTAAAATTTTATGTTTATATGTTTTATTTCTAATGTATTTTAATATATATTATATATAAATTTATATAGTATTATTGTATATACATTTATAAATAACTAGCAATATTACATGTAATGAGCCTCCATATACTCATCACTCAGATTCAAAAAGTATCAAGATCTTGCAACATTTATTTCATCATCTCTCCACATTGCCTTTTATGTTGCTGAAGTAAGGTGGATTATTAAGATATGAGAATTGAAAAGATACTGTAAAAGAAATAAGAGAATCCCGAAGAAAATTTGAGCAATCAAAGGTTTGTTATTGCAGTGGAAAGTTTTGCAAAAGCAGTTGGAGAGCTGATGTCGCATCTCTTAGAGTTTGTGTGTAGGGTTAGATTTAAAAACTAAGATTCAAAAGAGATTTGGTCAAAGGTATTGGAGTTGGAGGGCAAGGAGCAGTAAGACAAGATCCTTGCCCTGAAGAAGCCCACTGTGGGTGAAAACAAATAACCCTGCTACAATGTGGCGGTATAGTGTTCACTGTGAGTGGTGGGAATTTAGTGCTAAGGGAGCAGAGAGGAAGGTATGGGAAATCTCTCCTAGGGTTCAAGAAAACAGCACACAGCCTATTGGAACCATACCTTGAAGGATGGGCAAAATCTTCCCAGGTAGAGAAAAGCAGGAGAGGACAGATCCATCAAGACAGAGCAGGCAGAATATCTCTCTACACTCCACACTAGTACGTCAAGTTTCATAACCCTTTCCCTCATCAGCCCCAAGCCCTACCATTAAGCTAAAGTCTCCAGAAGAGTCCAGCAGAAAGTCATATAATGCAAAGTGTGAGTTAGAGAAGCAGGTCAGTTGCTGTGACATCGCATGTGACAGGACATGGCCACAGGTGGGTCATTTTCAAGAAAGGAGTTGGGGAGTCTGGAAAATGGCAAGTGGACAAAGCTTGGGGTATTGCTGGGTGCAGGGCTTCTGGGTTGTGTGTGAGGACCCCTCAGGAAGAGGTGGCCCACGAAGAGGAAAGAAAACAAGATAGAAAGCTTTAATTCTTGGTTGGTGCAAAGACTGTTCTGTCTTAGGTGTCCATTAGAATTGCCCTGGAGCTTTAACCTCTGACCCAGCTTTGCCCCAGAGAATTTATTTAATTGATTAGGGCATAGTCATGGATTCAGCATTTTCCAGACTTCCCAGGTGATTCTAATATGCAGCCAGGGTTGAGAACTATCGCTGGGTCTCTCATGTCTCTTCCAGAGTAGTGTAGGGCAAGGGCCTTTTTTTATTCATCACTACGCTCACTGATATGCCTAGTAAAATGCTTTATAGTTGGCAATTACTTAGTAAATGTTTTTTAAATATTCAATTTCCAGAGAACATGCTGTACTAAAATATTTCTGGCTGTCTTTTTGGTGCATGGAGTCATTGTTTTCTTTCAGATGTACACTGGTCAGATATTTTAGTGAGAATGTCTAAAGTAGTACATTAATCAACTCCATACCTTGTTGTGGCAGACACTCTTGATTTACTTTCCAACAGTCATTTTCTCCACCTTTTCTTTTTCTTTGCTGATAGGACCCCAGCCTTGATCAGGGGACAATGTCCCCAGTGTAAACCAATCATGGAATACCAGTTCCACTGGCCATTGACTGGTCTAGGGATACGTATGTGTGACACAGTTTTTGGCCACCTAGATTACTGGGGGCCATGTATGAAAAATGTTTCTTCCTTTTAGAGAGCTGTATAGAAAGGGTATTTTTTTTTTGTCCTCTTCCCTCCTATTGTGCTTTGAATCTTGTTGTGTGGATGTCTGGAGCTGTAGGAGACATTTTGTGACCAAGAGGCAACAAGCCTGAGGATATGGAAGACAATGATAAAAAGGGCTTGACTTGTGGTTATGTCTTTGAGCACTCAAACAAACCATGGTCCTCTCTTCCATGAGATTTCTTACTGAGTAAACAATAAATATCTTCCTGGTTTAAGCCATTGTTAGTTAGAGTTCTGTTACTTGCAGCCCAAAGCATCACACATTGAACAGCTCCTTTTAAAAAAAAAATCAAGATATTTCTTTATTTTCAGAAAATACTCTTTTTTTTTTTTTTTTGAGGAAGATTAGCCCTCAGCTAACTACTGCCAGTCCTCCTCTTTTTTTGCTGAGGAAGCCTGGCTCTGAGCTAACATCCATGCCCATCTTCCTCTAGTTTATACGTGGGACGCCTACCACAGCATGGATGCCAAGCAGTGCCACGTCTGCACCCGGGATCCGAACCAGCGAACCCCAGGCCGCCAAGAAGCGGAACGTGTGAACTTAACCGCTGCGCCACCGGGCCGGCCCTGAAAATACTCTTTTTTAACGTCATAATTTGCTCATAATAGTAAGGTACTTTTAATCACAATTGTTGAGTTTCTTCAATTTCTTTCTCAGTCTCTCAATCTTTTGTAATCTGTTTATAATAGTAGTTCAGTTTCACTGAAGAAAAGTTTCATAATCCAGAGAAACATAAAAAAAGAAAATTAAAAGGGAGAGTGATCAAAGATGGCGGCATGAGTAGTCTTCTTTGTCTCTCCCCCTTCAAATCTACAACTAATTGGACATTCATCACTTAACAAAGCATATCCATATAGCATCTCAGGACGCCTGATAGACCCATGCTGCTATACATTGGAAGGCAGACGGACTTCCCTCCGGGAGGAGGTGGAGATAGGTGAAAACTCTGAACCGACCCTGATCCCCGAACAGCCTGCAAGTGGCTTTCTTCCAGCGGATGCCCCTAGAACATCGCCACACACCAAGGGCAGGAGGGAGCACACACCAGAGGAGCGACGGTGGAAACAGGTGACCAGAGCCCTACCTAAGCCCCCCGCAATTACACCTAAGCCTAGAGGGAAGCTCAAGAGTTACACACTGGAGGGGCGGGGAAAACCCCTACCCGCCATTAGCGGAGAAGCCCCACCTAGCATCCACAATGCCGGGAGGCTCCCAGAGAGAATTCCCAATGGGGCAGCAGCCCGCCAGCTGCCACCGCCAGTCTCACAGACTGCGGCTGTCGCCCGATCCGGGCTCAGGACTACCAGAGATCTCCTGGGAAAGGACTGGGGCTGGCTGGAGCTCCAGCAGCTGGCTCCGTGGCCCAGGGGGGAAACTCCATAGTTCCCTCTGGGCAGCAGGCAAAGTCTCTACCTGCCATTAGTGGAGAGGCCCCACCCAGCATCCACAATGCCAGGAGGCTCCCGGAGAGACTCCCAAATGGGGCGGCAGCCCGCCAGCTGCCGCCGCCAGCCCCACTGACTGTGGCTACCACCTGGGTGGGGCTCGGGGCTACCAGAGATCTCCTGGGAGAGGACTGGGGCTGGGTGGAGCTCCAGAGGCCGGTTCCACGGCCCGGGGGGAAAACTCCAGAGTTCCATCCGGGCAGCAGGCAAAGTCTCTACCTGCCATTAGTGGAGAGGCTCCGTCCAGCATCCACAATGCCGGGAGGCTCCAGGAGAGAATCCAAACAGGGCGGCGGCCCGCCAGCTGCTGCCACCGGCCCCACTGACTGCAGCTATCGCCTGGTCAGGGCACAGGGCTACTGGAGATCTCCTGGGAGAGGTCTGGGGCTGGGTGGAGTTCCGGCGGCCGGCGCCATGGCCTAGGGGGAAACTCTGGGCTTACGGCCTGGCAGCAGGCATAGCCTCTACCCGCAAATAGCAGAGAGGCCCCACCCAGCACCCACAACACCGGGAGGGTCCCAAAGAGGAGAATCCCAGGCATGGCAGCAGCCGGCCAGCTGCCACTGAACTCAAGGTCTCTGGCTATCCCCCAGACAGGGCAAGGGGCTCCCCAAGATCCTGGGGGAGAGGACTGGGGCTGGGTGGAGTTTCAGCGACCCAGCTCCATGGTCCAGGGGGAAACTCTACAGTCTCACAGCAGCCTCAGCAAAAGCCTCTGCACAGCACTAGTAGAGAGCACCCACCCGGCAATCACAAGTCTGGAAGACCCTGGGACAAAAGTAGCATAGCTAGGTGAGCTAACCACAGACTGCAGAAGATGCCCATAGCTCTGCTGTGACCCATAGTGGACAAGTGAGACTTTGTGGGCTCTGACAGTAACAGAGCTGCAAATGTAAGTGATCCTGTCCCTGGCCGCTGGGAAAGCCCATAACACCACTGCAGACCCTAAGGAGGGAGCATGTCTAGGTGGTCTGCAACAGTAGGCACCAGCAGCCTGAAGCCCCCTTGTGACGGCCCCCACAGCTGAAGAGGGAACCCACAGGACCACTGTGACTACGAGGAGGGGCCCAGGCCCAGTTAGCAACAGCTGATAGGGTTCCTGGTTGGTGCAGTATAAAGAGCTGCTCCCCCAGCACACCAGTGGAAACAAGTGGAAGCAGTAACTAAACTCTATCTCTATGTGGAGGCACAAATCTACACCATCAAGCAATACGAAAAATATATTAAATCTCCAGAACAGAAGGAAAATGACAAATACACAGAAAACAATCCCAAAGACAGTGAAATATATAACCTAAATGATGATGACTTCAAAACAGCCATCATTAAAAAACTCAATGAGTTAAAAGAGAATTCAGATAGACAACTCAACGAGTTCAGGAGCTATGTCACGAAAGAGTTTGATACTATAAAGAAGAACCAAATAGAAATACTGGAAATGAAGAACACAATAGAGGAGATTAAGAAAAATCTAGACGCACTGAACAGTAGGGCCGATAATATGGAGGAAAGAATCAGCAATTTGGAAGATAGGAATATAGAAATGCTGCAGGCAGAGGAGGAGAGAGAACTAAGACTAAAAAGAAATGAAGAAACTCTCTGAGAATTATCTGATGCAATTAGGAGATGCAAGGTAAGGATTATAGGTATACCAGAGGGAGAAGGGTTCAGAAAGCCTATTCAAAGAAATAATGGCTGAGAACTTCCCAAACCTGGGGAGAGAGATGGAACTTCATGTGACAGAAGCCAATAGATCTCCAAACTTTATCAATGCAAGAAGACCAACCCCAAGGCATATAGTAGTGAAGCTAGCAAAAGTCAACGACAAGGAGAAAATACTAAGGGCAGCCAGCCAGAAGAAGTTAACCTACAAGGACCCCCCATCAGGCTATCAGCAGATTTCTCAGCAGAAACTTTACAGGCTAGAAGAGAGTGGAATGATATATTAAAAAATCTGAAGGACAAAAACCTGTAGCCGAGAATTCTTTACCCAGCAAAAATATCCTTCAAATATGATGGAGAAATAAAAACTTTCCCAGATAAACAAAAATTAAGGGAGTTCATTGCCACAAAACCTCCTCTTAAAGAAATGCTCAGGAAAACCCTCATTCCTGAAAAATCAAAAAAAGGAAAGGGGCTACAAAACCAAGAGCAAAGGAGATAAGTAGAAGGACAACAATAGAGAGTAGCAGCTCTCCATTAGAACCAATTAAACCATGGGATGAGAAACAAAGGAAATTGAAGAGAACTGGAAAACAAGACATAAAATGGCAGCGGTAGGCCCCCACATTTCAATAATCACTCTAAATGTAAATGGATTGAACTCTCCAATCAAAAGACACAGAGTGGCAGGATGGATCAAAGAACAAGACCCAACAATATGCTGCCTCCAGGAAACACATCTCAGCCCGAAAGACAAACACAGACTCAGAGTGAAGGGATGGAACACAATACTGCAAGCTAATAATGAACAACAGAAAGCGGGTGTCACTATACCAATATCAGACAAGGTAGACTTCAAAGCAAAACAGATAAAGAAAGACAAAGAGGGACAGTATATAATGATAAAAGGTGCTCTCCACCAAGAAGACATAACACTTATAAATATATACGCACCCAACACAGGAGCACCAAAATTTGTAAAGTAACTCTTAACAGAACTAAAAGAAGACATCAACAACAATACAATAATAGTAGGGGACCTCAACACCCCATTAACACCAATGGATAGAACATCCAGACAGAAAATCAACAAGGAAATTATAGAATTAAATGAAAAATTAGACCAGATGGACTTAATAGATATATACAGAACACTTCATCCAATAACAGCAGGTTGCACATTCTTCTCAAGTGTGCATGGAACATTCTCAAGGATAGACCATATTTTGGGAAACAAAGCAAGCATCAATAAATACAAGAGAGTTGAAATAATATCAAGCATCTTTTCTGATCATAATGCTATGAAACTAGAAATCAACTACAAGAATAAAGAAGAGAAAGGTGCAAAAATGTGGAGACTAAACAACGCGCTACTGAACAAACAATGGATTATTGAAGAAATTAAAGGAGAAATCAAATATTATCTGGAAACAAATGAAAATGAGAACACGTCATACCAAATCATTTGGGATGCAGCAAAAGCAGTCCTAAGAGGGAAATTCATCGCAATACAGGCTTACCTCACTAAACAAGAAAAAGCTCACATAAGCAACCTCAAATGACACCTAACAGAATTAGAAATAGAAGAACAAACAAAGCCTAGAGTCAGCAGAAGGGGGGAAATAATAAAAATAAGAGCAGAAATAAACGATATTGAAACAAAAAAGACAGTAGAAAGGATCAATGAAACAAAGAGTTGGTTCTTCGAAAAAATTAACAAAATCGACAAACCCTTAGCCAGACTCATCAAGTAAAGAAGAGAGAAATCTCAAATAAATAAAATTAGGAATGAGAGAGGAGAAATCACAACAGATACGAAAGAAATAAAAGGGATCATAAGAGAATACTATGAAAAACTATATGCCAACAAATTGAACAACCTAGAAGAAATGGACAAATTCCTAGACTCTTACAACTCCCCAAACTGAATCAGGAAGAAATGGAGAATCTGAATAGGCCAATCACAAGTAAGGAAATAGAAACGGTAATCAAAAACCTCCCCAAAAATAAGATTCCAGGACCAGATGGCTTCTCTGGAGAATTCTACCAAACATTCAAAGAAGATTTAATACCTATCCTTCTCAAACTATTCCAGAAAATTGAGGAAGATGGAGTACTCCCCAACACATTCTATGAAGCCAACATCACTCTGATCCCCAAACCTGACAAGGACAACACAAAGAAGGAGAACTACAGGCCAATATCACTGATGAACATAGATGCAAAAATCCTCAACAAAATTCTGGCAAACCAAATGCAGCAATACATCAAGAGATTATACACCATGATCAAGTGGGATTTATACCAGGGACACAGGGATGGTTCAACATCCGCAAGTCAATCAACGTGATACACTACGTTAACAAAATAAGAAACAAAAACCACATGATCATCTCAATAGATGCAGAGAAAGCATTCGACAAGATCCAACATCCATTTATGATAAAAACCCTCAATAAAATGGGTATTGAAGGAAAGTACCTCAACATAATAAAGGCCATATATGACAAACCCACAGCCAACATCATACTCAACAGACAAAAACTGAAAGCCATCCCTCCGAGGACAGGATCAAGACAAGGTTGCCCACTTTCACCACTCCTATTCAACATAGTACTGGAGGTGTTGGCCAGAGCAATTCGGCAGGAAAAAGAAATAAAAGGAATCTAAATAGGCAATGAAGAAGTAAAACTCTCGCTGTTTGCAGACGACATGATCTTATATATAGAAAACCCCAAGGAATCCATAGGAAAACTATTGGAAACAATCAACAGCTACCGCACAGTTGCAGGGTATAAAATCAACATACATAAATCAGTAGCATTTCTATACACTAACAATGAACTAACTGAAAAAGAACTCAAGAACTCAATCCCATTCACAATCGCAACAAAAAGAATAAAATACCTTGGGATAAACTTAACCAAGGAAGTGAAAGATTTATACAATGAAAACTACAAGACTTTCTTGAAAGAAATTGATGACGACATAAAGAGATGGAAAGACATTCCATGCACATGGATTGGAGGGATAAACATAGTTAAAATGTTCATACTACCTAAAGCAATCTACAGATTCAACGCTATCCCAATCAGAATCCCAAGGACATTCTTTACAGAAATTGAACAAAGAATCCTAAAATTCATATGGGGCAGCAAAATAATGCGAATTGCTAAAGCAATCCTGAGCAAGAAAAACAAAGCCGGCAGAATCACAATCCCCAATCTCAAAACATACTACAAAGCTACAGTGATCAAAACAGCATGGTACTGGTACAAAAACAGGTGCACAGATCAATGGAACAGAATTGAAAGCCCAGAGATAAAACCACACATCTATGGACAGCTAATCTTTGACAAAGGAGCTGAGGGCCTACAATGGAGAAAAGAAAGTCTCTTCAACAAATGGTGCTGGGAAAACTGGACAGCCACATGTAAAAGAATGAAAATTGACCATTCTTTTTCACCATTCACAAAAATAAACTCAAAGTGGATCAAAGACCTAAAGATTAGGCCTGAAACAATAAGTCTTCTAGAAGAGAATATAGGCAGTACACTCTTTGACATCAGTTTCAAAAGAATCTTTTCGGACACTATAACTCCTCAGATGAAGGAAACAACAGAAAGAATAAACAAATGGGACTTCATCAGACTAAAGAGCTTCTTCAAGGCAATGGAAAACAGGATTGAAACAAAAAAACAGCCCACTAATTGGGAAAAAATATTTACAAGCTACTTATCCGACAAAGGGTTAATCTCCATATTATACAAAGAACTCACACGGCTTAACAACAAAAAAACAAACAACCTGATGAAAAAATGGGCAGAGGACGTGAACAGACATTTCTCCAAAGAAGATATAAGTATGGCCAATAGACACGTGAAAAGATGTTCATCATCACTAATCATCAGGGAAATGCAAATCAAAACTACACTAAGATATCACCTTACACCCGTTAGATTGGCAAAAATATCCAAAACCAAGAGTGACAAATGTTGGAGAGGTTGTGGAGAAAAAGGAACCCTCATACACTGTTGGTGGGAATGCAAACTAGTGCAGCCACTATGGAAAACAGTATGGAGATTTCTCAAAAAGTTAAAAATAGAAATACCCTGTGACCCAGCCAGCCCACTACTGGGTATCTATCCTAAGAACCTGAAATCAGCAATCCCAAGAGTCCCATGCACCCCTATGTTCATTGCAGCATTGTTTACAATAGCCAAGACGTGGAACCAACCTAAATGCCCAGAAACTGATGATTGTATAAAGAAGATATGGTATATTTACACAATGGAATACTACTCAGCCATAAAAAAGGACAAAATTGTTCCATTCACATCAACATGGATGGAGCTTGAGGGTATTATGTTAAGCGAAATAAGCCAGACAGAGAAAGACAAACTCTATATGACTCCACTTATAGGTGGAAGTTAACATATAGACAAGGAGAACTGATCGGTGGTTACCAGGGAAAAGGGGGGATGAGGGGAGAGCACAAAGGGTGAAGTGGTGTACCCACAACATGACTAACAATAATGTACAACTGAAATCTCACAAGGTTGTAATCTATCATAATCTTAATAATAAAAAAAAGACATAAAAAAAAGAAAATTAAAAGCACTCATAATCTCAACATCTAGATATACCTGCTGTTAACATTTTGGTTTGTTTCTTTTCAGGATCATTTTGAAATTTCACTTTTATTTTTGTCACAGTTTTATATATTTATATTATATGTTATATATATAACATATATATTTATATATTTGTAGTTTTAAAATCAAATTGTTCTATCAATTCTATAAAACAGCAACCAGCTATCCAGTGTTTCTCAATATCCATAATCATTTCCTAGATGCAGTTAATTTAAACTCTTTGAGCTGTTTCTAGTCATCTTTCTCTCTCCCTATATGTCATGTAATATATTTCTTTGTAATTCAGTTTCATATATTATCTTTCACTTCCAAATTTGGACAATAAGCATTTGGCTTTCTTACATATCTTACAGACTTCTCAGCCTAATGCATAGCACCTACTCCATCATTCCAATATTGTTATATTACAATTATATTTAATTCTATAGTCAGTCTTTATGTGATTATTATCATAGAAATTTTAACAATAGTTAAATCATGTAGTATTTTATGGTTATATTTCCTTTCTTATATAACACTCTGGTCTCCATGGATTTAAGAATGATCTTTTTTCTCTCGTTTGCTTATAGTACCTATCACTAATGCACCATCTTATTCTCTTAACAGATATGCATAGCTCCTGTCAATAGCTTCCCCCAAAATATTCAAGGAGTAAACTGCAATGTCACATTTCTGAAAAGTGCCTACTTTCTCTCTCTTTGTTTTATTGTTGTATATTCTGGAGAAGTCCTCAAATTTATCTTCCAATCTTTCTATTGATCTTTAAACTTTCCGCTACAATATTTTAATTTCCTAAAGCTATTTTTGGGGTATTCATTATAGTATTCTTTTTCATTTCTGTTTTATAATTTTATGTTGTTTTCTGTATCCACTCTGTTTTCTTCATCTTCCTTTCCAATGTGTTATTCTTTTTGTCGGATCCCCTTTCACACTGGAGCTGTTCCTCAGATGGATGGTGTTACTCAGCTGTCCGCTGATAGCTATAGTGAGTATTTCTGCTCAGGATGCTGTCTTTTCCTTAATTCTCTTCTTTTGGTGTTTTCACCTTTGGCTCTTACTGGTGTTTCAAAATCCAGAGTTTCTCTAGATCAGCTTCTCCACAGTATACCTCTGTCAGCGTATGTAAGGGCTTCTCAATCAGACTTTCAACCAAGCCTTCTCGTTTTCAGAACCATTCACACCCTGCCATCAGTAATACCTTGTATCTCTAATTTCTGGGTTGTTCAGGGTCGTTTACCCATTTATTATAAAATATATTATAAAGGATACAGATGAACAGTCAGATGAAGAGGTACATACGGTGAGGTCTGGATGAGTCCCAAGCACAGGAGCTTCTGTTCCCATGGAACTGGGGTGTGTGAAGCTCCTGAACAACTCCTTTTTTATGTTTGATAGAAAACTCCACATCCATGAATTTACCTATTTATTTATCTACCTATCTATTTAGATATATGTACTTATTGTGATTTTTTTGATAATGTAGAAAGGTGGAAGAAAAATAGACATCTATCAATAGAAGAGTAGCTGAATAAAATATGGTATGTCTAAATCATAGAATATTATGCAGCCATTAAGAAAAAAATATTTGAAGGGATTTCCACACAGTATTATAAATGAAAATAGCAAGATACAGAAGCCTATGTTTGATATGATCTTATCTTTGTAAACAATCATCAACAGAAAAAAGCTGTATATGAGATGTATACATAGGCATGTGTCTGTATAGAACTATGAGTGTGGAAAAATATGGATGATTGAATTATAGGTGGTTAAAGTGGCTTATCTTCCTGTAAGAAGGGAGTGGGGCTGGGGATCATATGGAGTGAGGGGGAGAAGGGAGAAGTGGAGAGCCAAGTTATAAAAAAAAAGTCATCATCATAATGGAAATATATTTTGTCTGCATCCTATCCGTCTGGCAGATATCAGATTTAGAATTCTCAAGTTTTAATTTCCATTTTGCTATAGCAACAGCCAACTAATAGCAGGACCTTACTGAGGAGTTAATATGGGATAATACCTCAAAATATAGTCTTCTGGTTGGAAGACATTGGCCACATATTAGAGACTTGATCACATAAATAAGGGCTATACATAGAAACTGGGATCATGGTTATGCACATTAGACAAAAAATATGTCAGGTGTATAAATTATGTTCTTTAAATTCACTGGAATTTTTATGACTCAGAATTATTTATTCAGTAGACTAGATAACTAATGAACAAGTTTACTACAAGCCCTGAAACCCTACTCTCCTAGGATCTGGTTCTTTGACTAGATTTGCATGTTTAATATTAAGGAATGAAAGAAGGAAAATAACATTTAACAACTTGTGTCAAGTCCTTTCTAGTGGCAGTTCCCAGAAGTGGCTTTGGGCACCAATCTCCATAAACCACCCTCAAAGTCACCACATGTAAATATATGATCAAAGGAAATATATTGTGTTTTCTGTGCAGATAGAGCTTCAAGACACATCCCTTACCTGTTTTCCAGTCTGCTCTCGTTGAGTCCCTCTCAGAGGAGAGATTCTGGAGCCTGCCAACAGCACTTCGAGGTACTATTTAATGTAGTCATCATGACCGCTCTGTAAGACTACGTGGCATTCCCATTTTACAGATAAGGAGATAGAAACTCAGAGAGGTCACATAGGATTCAAATTTAGGTCCCCTTACTGCACAGTTGGAGTCCCCCCTGACTACTGTGTATTGGTAAAACTTTGTATTATTATTTGCAAACAACACAAACCACTTCCGGCTGATTAAGGTAGAGAAGGGATTTAATCCCTAGGAATGTTGGAAAATCAGTCTCAGAACTATGCAACCTTAAGCAATGCTCAAAATCAGACCCAAGAATAGACTGAGTAAGGATCCCACCTTACTGAATGCTATAGTTTGGACCACTGATGGTGGGCCACTGAATGATGGATGCTCTCACTAGCGCTGGTGTCTCTGCTACCTCAGCAACTTGATTGTGCTGCAGTTACTCACTGACCCCTGCTTGCAGTTGTCCTCTTCTCGCATCATTCCTACATCAAAGTCTCGGCACCTGTTTAGTGATGTCGTGTCATAAAATAGGGGTTTTAAAGCTTCACTATACAATGGGATCACCTGTGATGCTACACACACCACACACACACACACACACACTCACACTCACGCACCCATGCACGCACGCTTGCACGCTCGCTCCCTCCCTCCTTCACTCCACCACAGAGATGATTCTGATTCAGTTGGTCTGGGATGGGGTCCAGGAAGCCTAGTTTCAGAAGCTCCATAGGTGAATCTAATATGCACCCAGGGTAAAGATCCACTGATCTATTCTGGGTCAATGTTTGATTACCAAACTTCATTGATAAGAAGCATTACCTGACTACTTGTTAAGGTAACCGTTCCATGGTCTAATCCCAGAGCCGCTAAGTCAGATCCTCCAGAAGAGCCTATATAGTGATTAACAAGAACCTCAGGTGATTCTTATCATCGGGGGTTAGGAAAGTACTCTTCCATGACAGATGACCATACTCGAGCAGCAGGGGAGGCTGGAAAAGCAAGTGTCTGGCGTTTTTAGCCTCTCTAAGGGAGAAGTGGACCTGCCCCTCTCCAAAACTCATGAGATAAGGATTTCCCCATACACTGGAAGGGGGTTCCAATCCTGGACTGGGAGAAAGAATGACAAATGCCTATTACATTCCCTCACAGCTTTGCTACAGAAACCTAGGTTTCTTTAAATGGATTGTGCATTTTCTTCCAAAAATCTTGTTTAGTTGTGTCTAAAACATCAACTCTCTTAGCATACATCCGTGCCGAGAAAACTACGTTACTGCTGCTCCTTAAGTTAATCTCTGTCTCTGTACATATAAGAAAAAGGAGAGGGTGCTTGACCTGCGTTGGTGATTAGAGGGGCTATGGCTGAGCTCTTGAATGCTATTCTGGTTCTGATCTTATTTTGGTAGAAAGAAGCTGAACCAGAACTTAGCCCTCAAGAAATATGATAAAATAAACATGATAAAGGCTTGAATATTGCTAGGATAATTAGCATAAAAATGTACTTCAGTTGTTTCCTCAGTGTTGTCATGTCTGAATTATGAACGATATTCAGGAATTAAAATGCCATAGCGTATTGCATTCTTTAAAGATGACTCCTTTGAGGATCTGATATCATGCTTTACTTGTAGTTTAATGTATTTTTCTTATGTTTTCGGGAATGGCCTTTCTACAGAATGCGGTCAGTATCTGTCCAACCGAGTGCACTAATTCCTTACATAGTGTAAGCCAGTGTAAACATTCCAATTTCAACTGCATTTAAACATCAATGTGTTCCTTCACCCGTGAAGAAAAGGCCTTCTCATCTCCACTGCCAATTAATTAACTTTCTTTATAGTGACATATTTAGGAGGAAAGACCCCTCCCTCTACATTCCTTACACAATTAACCACGTGTTAGAGTGCTGAAGATAGCCTTGTGTACAGCACAGTCACAGGACGTTGCCCAAACTAAAAGTTTGGTAACAGTGATAAGGATATGCTACTAAATATTCTCTATCACCAGGGGAAAAAAGCATTGATAACACATATTACGACTTCAAACACTCAAAGCTGTATGTTCTCAGTCAGTGAGTTTATCACAATAACATTTGTTAAAGTTGTTCTCAGTAAATTTTACAGCAGAGCACTCATCATAAGTTGCTGTCTAGGGACACTGATGAAGTTACCAGGCAAAAGATTTGATTGAGAAAACACTTTCTCCATACCACCTGTTTAGAAGGAAGGGCCAACTCTAGTATACTAATTAAGGAAAACCCTTCTTTGGTGGGAACACTGGGTCTCTTTGGGTTCAAAACTTTTAATGAAATTGTGCTGTGTATCTTGACCTCCAGATGGGGCAGGGCCCTAGGCTAGTAAGCAAAAACGTCTCTGCACATCTCGGGCTGAGCAACCAGCATCATTACCACAGTAACAGTACCATTTATTTCATGCTCTTTTGCCAGGGCCAGGTTATTAGTGGTGCCAGTGGAGGTTACACAGGCTCACATTTACCAGCCCAGGTTCCTGGGGTCAAGCAAATTTGGATGACTACTACTGCTATTTAAGGGAAATAAAAGGGGAGAAGTGGTGTGGCTTTTAGTCTGAAAGTGTGTCTGAGAAGGTCGACAGTAGGTGGCACTTATGCCTAGGGTCAAAGGGCACCTGCAGTCACCTAGGAGTAGAAACCTCGAGAGGTCCGTGGTAGTAAAATCTCTCCTAGAGGTCTGCTGTTTATGCTTCAGCCCTCCCTGCTCAGCATCAAGGAGCATTGGCCGCAAGGGATGCTGCCACACTTCTGTTCTGCTTTGGGGAAAAGACCAAATTTAGGCAACAATCTGTTTCTAATGCTTTATTTTGTAATTGGTAATTTACAAAATGATTATGTATAGATAGAGTTTTCACTCACACTGTCATTAAGAAACCTTTGGACTAGGACAGGGGTCTACGTTTTCTCTGTAAAGGGCCAGATAGTAAATATTTTAGACTTTCTGGGCCATATGGTCTCTGTCACAACTACTCAACTCTGCTGTTGTAGAATAAAAGCAGTCATGGACAGTATGTAAACAAATGGGTGTAGCAGTTTTTCATAAAACTTTATTTACAAAAACAGACAGCGGGCCTGATATAACCTGTGACACAGTCACACACTCAGTAATCATAATGGCATTGACCTAAGAGTCTTAAGATCTGGGCTCCCGTCCAGGTTCATCACCTACTAGCTGTGCGACCTTTAGCAAGTCAGTTCGCCTTTCTAAGCCTCAGTTTCCACATCTCTAAAATGGCATTACCTGCCTCTACCTACTTCACGTGTCTGTTGAGAGAATAATAAAATAATAATACATAAATGATATTAGTGATTGTTACTATCTATTGAGCACTTACTATGTGCTAGTCATTATGTTAGGCTAGTTACATTCATCATCTAGTTGCGTCTCGTACTGTAAGAGGTTCCATTTGCTATATCCATGACCACTACTAATAATCAAAATTTGTCTTTTTGAGCACTTGCTATGCACCAATATTGTCCTAATTGTTTTACATGAGTTATCTCACTTAATCCTCTCAACTTTGGTAAGCATTTTTATTATTATTAACTCCACCTTACAAATATTTAGGTCAGAGAATGCCACTATTCTGTTGTAGAATATGCATTAAGGAAGTAGAAGCAACATGGATTAAGACTACTGAGTGAACCTAGACCTTTCATTCTTTTGCTTTCTTATTCTCAAAAAGCATTCTCTCTTGAAATTTAATTGTACTAGGAGTGTGCTCTCCCCTTCACCTCCAGCTTTGAGCATGCCCTAATTTCTCTTTCTCTCCCTCACCCCATTATTGTGTTCAGTGGTTTGCTGATTCTAATGGCTTATGCATGTCCTGGGGCATGTAGCTGAACTATCTGGTGGCTAAGGATTTGAAGCAACAATGGACTGGTAATACCATCAAACTGTGACCTGACAGTTTGCAAGTCCAGGCTTGAAATAAAGGCAGGGTCTGTGGACTGGGTCTACTCTTGGTTCAAGCATAGCTACTGGGTACTCAATTCAGATTTTCTCCTGATCCACTGGCTCCAGCATTTACTCAGTCACAGTCCAAATATGAGGGCTAGTCTCAGATGGAGATCAACTATTTGAAAATGTAACCCAGAACCACTTCCCACTCTCCCCTTTTCCCCAGCATCTCTCCAGGTCACCATTTGCCTCTCTTAATTCACTTCATTCATTCACGTACTCAACAAACATTTATTGAGTACTTGGAATGGAATGAGCCAGATACTGAGCTAGACCCTGGGGATAAAGCAGTGAACAAGATTGAGAGATACTGACCTGAAAGGGCTGACAGTCTAGTGGGAGAGATAGAGAAACAAACGAGTAAAATATTTATGAATTATCCTAAGTTCTATGGAGTTAACGAACAAGCAGCTTAGTTTGAGAAGGAAGATTGGAGGGTGGGGGGAGTTAGATAGTCATCATGGAAATCCTCTGTAGAGCAAACATTTATGTTGTGAGGTCCAGGAGAGAAGGAGCCAGCAGACAAAGAAAATGGGAAGAGCCTTGCAGGCAGAAGGAATAATATATGCAAAGATTCTGAGGCAAGAAAGAGATTAGAGTTTTTGAAGAATAGCAGGATGCTCAGTGTGGCTAGAGTCGGGTGAAGAAGGGGAAGCTTGGTAGGAGATGAGACTGAGCAGATAGGAAGGGGCTGTGGTCAAGACTTTGGAGTTTACTCTTATCATAATGGAGAGCCATTGGAAGCCATGGAGCAAGATAGTGACAGATCTGGATTGTATTTTAAAAGAAATCACTCTGGATGCTAGGCTGAGAATAGACTGTGGGGACCAGGATGGGAGCAGAGACAATTTAGGATGTAATTTAGGTGAAGGTGATAGTGACTTAGACTAGAGGGGTCATGGTGAAGAGGGGGTGAAACAGAATCAACATATAGATCAACATAGATTCAACATATATTTTTGGAATAGAAGTGACAGGGCTTGCTAATGGATTGAACATGGAGGTGAGAGAAAGACAACTGTGAAGTATGACTATGGAGTTTGGGGAAGCACCCCAACCTCTAGAGACCTCTGTAGGAGGAGAACCAACAAAAGTGAGTGCAGAGTGGCTATGGAAATAAAGGAAAAATCGGGAGTGTGGTTCCCTTTGTCAAGGATGTCTTAGAGGATACATATGATGACTACAGAGAAGTATCCATCGGCTTAGGCAACATGGATGTCGTTGGTGATCTTTGGTAACCTGGCTATCGTTAGTGTGGGAAAAAGACAGCAGTGGATTCAATAGAGAATGGGAGAGGAATTGGAGACAGTGAGTATAGACAAATATTTTGAGGAGTTTATCTGTAAAAGGGAGGTGAGAAGTTGGGAGTGGTGAGTGGAGAGGAATGTGTAGTTTTGAGAGGGTTTTTCTTTAAGTTGGGAGATACTAATGTCAGAAAGAGAGGGTGTTAGGGAAAGAATGAAGGCCTTGAGAAGCCCAGGAGGAGTAAAGGACCCAGAACCCCAGTGGAAGTGTTGCCATAGGGAGGAGTAGAAACAGGGCCTCCACCGTAAATAGAAAGAAAAAGATGCAAACGTGAGTGGGTTTGCAAGTTTGACTGTGGGAAGATGATGGAGTTCAAGCCTAATGCTACCTGCCTTGTTCATTCATTCAACATATTTTTGGAGCACCAGCTATGTGCCAGGCACTGTCTTAAGTTTGGAGATACAGCAGGGAATAAAACAGATAAAATCCTTGTCCCCATGGAGTTGAAATTCTAGTGGAACTAAGATTGAGTGTGGAAGAGTGGGTATGGAAGCTTTGAGGAGATCGAAGATGGCTTTAAACAGGCCTGCTAAAGGAGGAGAGTGGGATCCTATCTGTGCATTCAACTGTCAGCTACAGGTCCAGGGCTCTCTCCCAGGCAGTGCAGCTCCAGGTTCACCACTTTGAACATCCCATGCACCTCCTGCTCCTAAACGCAGATACCTTACACATCTCTTCACCCTTCCTTGAGCCCGAGTGTGTTAGATGTGCAGAAGAGGAGAAACAGATATAACCTTAATCTCTAGATAATACTCTGCTACGTCAGTTTGGAGTTACATAAGTGTGTCTTGATAATGGCAGTTTACACAATCTCATTAAAGATTGGCTGTCTTGGGTTCTCTCAAATGTCACTTTAAAAAAAGCGCGTTGAAATAGTCATACCCAAACAGCATGTCAACATGTCAAACCACAGGTACTGAGCACAAAATTTGTGCCACAGGCTGCCTGGCCCTCATTCTATCCCTAACCCTCACCTGATTCAGGTAAATAACCACTTTCCACTATTGATTTCTGTATTGTTTGAATTTCTATGGGCACATATGACTTTCATATTCAGAAAAGGAAAAGCTTTAAGAAAATACTGCCTCTAAGGTATTACTCCGGTTCCTCTAGCCCAGCATTATTAAGGAATGTTATTATAGGAAATAGAATGTAGTTATATATGTCAGGATGATGCCATAATGATATATTAATTGATTTTTTTTCCTGGTATTTCCCCTCCTTGCCCTTCTTCTCATTCAAGTAGCTAGGACTGCCCTGTCCAATATGATGGGCACTTGAAATGTGGCTAGCCCAAATTGAGGTGTGCCATTAGTCTGAAATACACACTGGATTTGAAAGCCTTAGTATAAAAAAGTAAAGTAACGCATTAATAATTTTTATATTGCTTATATGTTGAAATATTTTAGATATAGTTGGCCAAATAAAATATATTATTAAGATTAATTTTACCTTTTTTTGCTTTTTTTAAAATGAGGCTACTAGAAAATTTACAAGTTCGTATCTGGCTCGCATTATGCTTCTGTTGGACAGGGCTGAGCGAGACCTTCTGTGCTGGTGGCCTCCCCTATCTGGCCCGCCCTCTGCTACCTCTCTGACCCCTTCTACTATTCTCTTTCTTGCTGTTCCTATCTTAGTGGGTTTACTTTGCTCTTTGCTGGGCCTGGAACGCCCTTCCACCAGCTATTCACATGGACACCTTCCCTCCCTTCCTTCAGGTTTTTATTGAAATGTCACTTTCATAGTGAAATCTTCCAGCTAATCTGATGTTACGAAATTGCAACTTCCTTTCTTACTCCCTTCCCTGCTTGATTTTTCTTCACGGCAAGGATTTGTTTTTCTGTTTTGTTCCTGCTTGGAAGGTAGTGGAACCTTAGCAAATATTTGTTGAATGAATGAATCAATTGCCTCCGGGGAGGAATTTGACATGGTGGATCACAGAAACAAACGAGGCTCACTGGCTCTGGTTTTCAAAAGCCCAACTGTTAGGGGAACAGAAGATTACTGGCACAAACAAAATGTTTGGCGGAGATGTTTGTAAAACTAGCTGGACTCCCCACTATGGCAAAGGGGGAAATAGAGGTCCCTATAGAACCTAGATATGACGGGAGTGGAAGGAGGTGGACCCACGAACTGACTGAGGTTAAATTTCTACCAACTGGGAAGAAGGAAGTTTTAAAGTAGGAATCAACTTGAGTTGTAGAAAGGTAGTTATATTTCTCCTATGCCAGAGTTTGTGGCTGAGATTTGCATACTGAGAGAAATGTTAGACGTTTAATGTTAGGATTTCCTGTGCCCTCAGGAACAGAGAATAAGAGATCACATTGTGGTCCAAATAGGTTTGCTCATTGCTTCCACCTCCACCCCCATCCCAATGTCTTACATATAATCTGTCGATAAAATTCTATATTCAGGAAGATTTTCAAATAAATAGTTCTGTTAAGACAACCAGGTCGTATCTCTTTGACTCTAACTCTATACCTACATCTATATCCATATCTATATCTATCTAGAAAGTAGCTTCATGTGACCATTGTAACTTTAAAGGCAGAATCTGAGAATGTGGGATGCAGACCAGTTAAAAAACAATTGCATTCTGACAAATTGCTAAATTGACAAATGCCACTTTATTTAATGAGTGAATATGGTAAACATAACACTCCTGGTTTTATGTGGGTTATCCACCAGATGATATCTACCTCCCATCACATTTCTACTCACCCTCTCTCATCCATCCTGCGTTCACTCCTCATTCTCCCTTTACACTTTGGGATGGAGGTGGGCCAGAAGGTGAAGCGAAGTGACGAGGGGAGGATGCCTTTTTCACATATCTAGTGAATTTTTTTAAGCTGCAAGTTTAATGGTTTATTCTAGGCATCAAAATTACCGCATTAAAGTGGAAAACAAAAAAATGCCTTATTCAAAACAGCTGTATCTAAATACCACGTGCCTTCACCACAGCTTGCTCACACTGCCAGCACATGGGCTGGAGTCTGAGGAGGCATGATTCTTTAGTTAGGTCTATACAATTTCATAACAAACATCACTGTTTTTTCCCTGACTTAGAGGATGAAAAACGTATGACTATTTTAATCAGTATTGTGTAGGCCTGAGATTTTTTGTTTGTTTTTCTAATTTTATAATTAGGACAGAAGTTGTTCTGGCACTTGGTAAATGTAGGATTGCACTGTTGGCCTATTCACATTTGCACGCAGGAAAGATAGAGGAAAAAATCTAGGAAAGATCATTTTACTTAGTATTCAGAAAAGGAGAATTCATTTTCTTCTTGGTGCATGCAGAGACTCAGAGGAGTGGCTTTGATGGCTTTCCAGTTGGTCTAAGATTAAACAGATGTTCATTATTCAGCTCAGGTTGCACATATTCTAAAGTCAAATATAGCCTGTTAAAGAGCTCAGTCATGGATAAGGACATTTTTACCAGAAATTCATTTCATTTCCAAGAAATTAGGTTGAATAATGAAGTGAACACACCAGTGCTGCTTTGCTCTAATCCTTTTTTTTTTTTCGTTGTTACTATGGAAGATAAAATTTGCTGTTTTTCAAATAAGTCAGTTACGTGGGAAGTAAAAACACTTTTATAACTCAGAGATGTAGTGCAGAAATTTTGGGGCATATGTACCACCTGAAAGTGGGATAATCTTCTTGCAGTGAATGAAGGCATCCACTAGAATGATACATTAAACCTTTCAAAAAAGTATTTTAGTTGATTTATTCTTTGGCTTGGATCTCATGGGAAGATGTCTAAAGCAGAGAAATGTGTTCATGTGATAAACGGAGATTATTGAGTTCTATCTTTAACTTGTCCAGATACCTTTATATATTGTATCTTGTTTAGTATAAGCAGCTCAGGTGGTCTTGAATAGCAGTCTCAATTGCCTTTCCTGTGGACGACGTCAAGAGATGCTGGCCCTCGGAATAAACTCTCTGAATGTTTGTGTCACAGTCTGCTTTGATGTCAAAAATAACCCTCATTGGTGATTTTAAAATAAGTGTAATATCACTTCAAACTGTGATACCCAGCTGGTATCCCTATTCCCCCAACCACAATATGTAAAGAAGAGAAGACATAACATTTAGAGCCAGCCAATGGATTTTCTGTTTGCTATACAAATTTAGCCATTTTTCAAAGTCATGGGCTCATGGGAATACCCTGGTTGCCATACAAAACCGTGGCCAGGAAGACTTGTTTCAGCTTAAAGCCCAGATGGTGCAATGTTAATAGACAAAGGTGTGCATAACACAGTGTGTTCAGGCTTTGCATGCAAGGTACATACATGCTCTGTCAGGAAGACCCTGCCCTCCCCCGTCTCACTTTGCCTGGAAAATTCCAACTTATTCTTCACAACTCAATTGATGTATCACTTCTTCTGAGAAGCCCTCCTATATGCTTTTGCAGCATCTTGACCACCTCACTTATCACACTCCACTGTAATTGCCTGTGTAGCTTTATGTCTCTTCTCATCAGACCGTAAGCTCCTTGAGGAGCTGTGCATCTTTGTATTTCCGGGACCTAGCCTGGTATAGACACTTAATAGCTGTTTGTTTAATAAATGAATGAATGAATTCAAAAGATCTGCTTTTATATCCCACCTTTTCTAGTTATTAGCTGCATGAATGTGGGGAAATTACCTCTTTGAGTTTATTTCTTCATCTGTAAAATGAGATTACTTATCCATACATTATAGGCTTTGTCATAAACTGAAGCCTAGAGAATGAAGGTATCTTTTGTACGTCTTATGGTCATACAGATAATAAGAGACACAGTTAGGTTTTAAGGCCTTATTCTACATTTTGCTCTCTTTCAAGAGCATCACAGTGCCTCTCAAGTAAAGTAACTTGTGAAGACAACAAAGAAGAAAGTATATATTACTTGATGAAACATTATAAATAAGCAAGGCTGTTTTTACTAATCTTGCCCGCTTCTTGGTAGAAATGCTGGGAGAAGCCCACTTACCTTTCAGGATAGTGACTCTGTTTTGTGCACTATGTAGTCAGAAGACCAGGTTTGGAGTCCTTACTCTGTGACCTCCTTAAGTTTTGAGATACTGGGAAACTTTCTCTGAGCCTCTGTTTCCTTGTCCAAAGAATGGGGGTGACAATATTTCCCCATAGGATTATAGTGAGGATGAATAAATATATATAAACTGCAAATTGATGTACACGTATAAGATGGCACCATGATTATTACTAAGAAATGTCAAGTCAGCCACTGTCACATACGATCTTAAGGGGACAACACCCTTCATAAAACCAACAGAAGATATTGATTTTTAGTTTTTGGAATTATTCATATGGTTAAAACAGTTTACTAGGTTGTATTTTAAATATTTTGAATGAGATTATTCTCACAGTGTCTGAAAGATGGAGTGTTTTGTTTCCCAGCTCCCAGCCCGTGGTATAATCATAGACAACTGAGTAGCCTCACCAGTCAACAGATCTAGCTGGAAGGAAGTATTCATACGCTGGAGTTGACTTTCTTTGCTCCAAGGCTTTGGGAAGATCATGGGCACAAGAGTCTATGGCTCACACACTGAGCTTTTCTGAAAGCAGCTGCAGGTGGTAATGAAAAGTCAGCCTTCAAGACTCAAAGTGTCAAAAGGACATAGCCAGAGCGAATTGAACATCACTGTACTAGTTTTCTATGACTATTGTAACAAATTACCACAAACTAACTTAAAGGCATAAAACAACACAAATTTATTATCTTATAGTACTGGAGGTCAGAAGTCTGAAACGGGTTTCACTGGGCTAAAAGCAAGATGTCAGCAGGCCACACTTCCTCTGTCAACTCTAGGGATGAGTTATTTCCTTCCCTTTTTCAGGTTCTAGGGGTGGTCTGCATTCTTTGGGCCCCCTTCTTCCATCTTTTTAACCTCTTGTTTCCATAGTCGCATCTCCTACTTTCTCTTTTATGGATAAATCTCCCTCTGCCTCCCTCTCATAAGGACAAGTGATGACATTGAGGCCCCCCCTTGCATTATCCAGGACAATCTCCCCATCTTAAGATTCTTAACTTAATCACATCTGCAAAGTCTCTTTGCCATATAAAGTAACATTCACAGATTCCAGGGGTTTTGATGTGGATAGCTTTGGGGGCCATTATCCAACCTACCACAACCTTCTGTGTCCGCATAGATGGTGGCATCATGGTATTACTAAGGAATGTCAAGTCAGTCAACCACTGTCGCATGTGATCTCAAGGGAGCAGCACGCTTTGTACATCCAATGGAATGAAAGATATGAAGTTTTAGTTTTTGCAATTATTTATATAGTCAAACCAGTTTACTAGGGTGTATTTTAAATATTTTGAAACGCAAAAACCCTATCTGCAATTTCTCTCCAAGAAAGAGAGATTCATCTTGTTAAACCCAGTCATCCTTCCTTATGCCTCTGCTCATCTAACTCTAAAGATCAATTTCTATTCCATCAGGCTCTGAGCATATCTAAAAAGATTACTCACATACACTCATTATTCCATAGATTTGATTCACAGTCCTTTAAATTTGATATGACAGCCTAGAGTTCACTTTAGCCATTCTGTAACTTCCTTCTAGCTAGGTTTCCAGTTATTGCTGTTTGGTTCTGGATTTCTCTTAGTGGCTAAGGGGGAAGTTGAATGGGAGTGTTATCAGACTTCTGGCTTCAGATTCAGGAGATCTGAGGAAATATAGTTAGTGAGGAGCCATGTGGGACATGGAATCTAGGTCTTCTACAATAATTTCCAAGTTTTCCTCCTCAACCACATTGCTCGGCGCTAAGGGTAGGAAAGTCTAGCTGTTCCATACAGTCAAAAAGCAGAGGATTTTTCATAGGATCTTAGATTTGCCGGGTTGGATTTCATACTGCATTGCACTTTTCTAGCCCATAGTGCTCTCACAGACATTAATTTCATTCAATCCTTGAGAACATTCTAAGAGGGTGACAGAATTATCATCCTATTTTTATAAACTCAAACTCAGGATGGTACAGAGCTTTGCATACCTAGTAAGGGGCAGACCTTGGACTTAAGCTAAAGATTTCTGTTCCTTATCCACTGTGCTGTCCACTACTCGAGAGCTGGCTAAGACCTTGATGTTTAGTCCCATTCCTACCTAAATATTTGAATCTCCTCTCTAGCACTCTTTTAATCTGTGAAAGCAAGTTTAATATAATTTTGAGTCTGTTCTCCTGAAATATCTGGGTAATTGCAGCAAGAGATATGAATGTGTATTATCTAGATAACTTTCTCCATTTTTTACACTGTGTGAAGTGAAAAAGAGAGATTCTATCTCTCTTCTATAAGACCTGATGATGTGATTTGTATATACCAGTATTAATAATTTGGAAAGATACAGACGGAAAAACTGAAATGCACTTGTAGGGGTCTGATGTGGTTCTTATTTTTGGCTGTTATTAATCTGAGTTCATTCTTCTAGAATGTGTGATAAAGATCTTTTGGTGACCTTCGTGGAAAATGGGAAATTATTAAAGAAGAAATATTGACTGCAAGACATAGATCTGTTCTAGGGAGAAACCACAGACTGGAAACTTGGAATGCAAAGGATAAAGAACACATTCTTGTAGCAGTATCACCTTTGTTTTTATTAAAATGTATAGGACAATAAAATTATAGAGCTGAAAAGGCCTTAGTCCAAACTTCTCATTTAATAGAAGAAACCAAAGTTAGGATGTCCAAGTGGAAGTTCATGGTAAGGGTGGGATGAGAAAACAAGTGCAAGTCTCTGTAGCTAGGACCTCGTGTACCGCCCCGGTACATAGTACACTAAGACTTCTGCATTATACCTTTTACTATTCTTTTATCTCTTTCACTCAATTCAGAGTAATTTTCCCACATGCAGAGATGATAATT
The DNA here is from genome assembly GCF_037783145.1 of Equus przewalskii. Taxonomy (NCBI): domain Eukaryota; kingdom Metazoa; phylum Chordata; class Mammalia; order Perissodactyla; family Equidae; genus Equus; species Equus przewalskii. Next base: position 118,033,979 of record NC_091863.1, on the reverse strand, counting down.
TAAGGATATACATGTAAACTACTTTTCATTGAACCTATGGTTTTCGTACTAGCAGGATGTCTTACAGCCAGATTTGGTGTTCTGGTGAAGATTCAGCACACTCATCACCGTGGCCTGGGTTCATGTCTTGGTCAGGGAACCTCACTACTTGTCTGTCAGTTGTTATACTGTGGTGGCTGTGTGTTGCTGTCATGCCAAAAGGTCTGCCACTGGTATTTCAAATACTAGCAAGGTCAAGACCATTTTCAGTGGAGCTTCCAGACTAAGACAGACGAGGAAGAAGGACCTGGCCACTCACTTCCAAAAAATTGGCCATGAAAACGCTATTAATAGCTGTAGAGCATTGTCTGATATAGCACCAGAAGGTGAGAGGATGGCTCAAAAAGATAGGGTAGAGTTCTGCTCTGCTGTACACAGGGTCACTAGGAGTCAGAATTGACTGGACGACACTAACAAAGAATGTCTTATGGAATATGCAAAAAGTCATAACCGATCTTGAATTCAATCATAGTGATAGAAGTCAGATGCAAAAATAAAAGAATTACGTCGGTTGTAATTCAGAATACAGGAAGCTTGCCAGTTTATGACATGAAAATCATTTTAGGAGAATGTATTTCCAGAGGCCATTAATCAGATAGTTCAAGTTCTAATTCATCAAGAGAACTATTCCTTATGAATTAGAGATAGAATCTGACAGTTTTGCTAATTCTTTATAATACAACAGTTAATAGGGACAGAGTTTCAGTCAATAAGCAGTCTCCATAATTGAGTCTTAAGCTTCTGAATTTGTCAACAATAATAAAGAGTGCAATTAGAAAGTAACTGGGGAAATAATAATAGTTGTGCCTTTAATGAAGACTGAGACCCTTTTATAAACTCTGTAATTCGTTTTTGTGTGCTAGCAAATCTTTTTGAGTCCTGCAAAATTATGGGCTATATCATATATGAATGTTATCAATGCCTCTCTCTCATATACAGAGTAATTAGGAAAGATAGCTTTAAAAAAAAACTAGCGAAGTAAAAATAGAGATAATTGAAAACTGAGAAGAGTCATTTCCATTGTCCAAAAAAGTGATAATGGAATCCAGCATGTGATCTACTATTTTTCATCATGTTGTCATTCTGCAATTTAATACCAGATTAGTCAATGGAAGATTTCATCCATCATAATGGGTTCAATGTTCCTCAAAACCAGAATCACTGCAGGAAGTTAGATTAGGGCCAATAAGTTTTTGAGAGATTTGGACATTATCATTGGAGACATCAGCGATGTGTATATCATATCACACATTTGGCCAGTTAACCTGCTTCAGTTTTATATGAACAACTCCATCAATGCTGCACAATATTTTACGGAGAAGGAAATGCTATAATTTATTTAATTTATAAAGTGCAGAGAGATCATGTGATCTTCACAACAACTTTGGGAGATGGGCAGGTCAGAGATCCCTACACCCTTTTTCTAGATGAAGAATCTGAAACTCAAAGAGGTGACTGACTTGCCCAAGAGGAGTTAAAGACCGAGCCTCAGCTCCAGGTCTTCCCATGTCACATATTTCAATTTTCTTTAGGTGCTGAATTTCATCTCATATCAAACATATAATTTTACCTTCAAATTGAGTTACAAATTCTATTAAATATCAGATTCTGTACTCTTACATAAAGATTCACAATTAAAGTTATTTTATGATGTATTCAATATAGCTGTACCTTTCTGAATTTAAATAACCTTCCACATTCATTATACATTATATACCTGGGGATATTCTGGTTTATAAGATTTGTGGTTGAAGAATGGCACATTCTTTACTTTGGGAGCATCCTTCATGGCTTTCAGAAGGGTAGTCTTCAGATTTATGATTCAATTAGAAAGGATTTACAAAAACTTTTCCTTTAATTCAATGGCAATCTAAAAGAAAATTATTTTATCGAATTGACACCTAGAGTTTTAATGGAAGTAGATTTCTCTGCCACCAACCACTCTCCTGGGGTTGTGACATTAAAAACAATCCAAAGATTCAAGCAAATCGATGCTGAGGTTTAAAGTGTCAATTGCTAAGGATGTGAATTACCAGAGCCAGGGGACACTATTTGAGTAACTTCGCCCCCAAAGGAAAAATGTGCCACAAAAATGGGCTATATTACAGCATTTTAAAATCTTTCATTTACCTAAATAATGAAGATAATTTATTGGCAGGGTAGTCTGTGGGCTGAGGAAAGGAAATGGGGAGAAACATAAGTATACCCTCCTTATCTTTGAAAGTTCCTGGACTTCATGGAAGTTGCTCGAAACTTCTCAAAGGTTTTCTTAAAAACTCCACCTTGCTCCATAAGTTAGATAAGCTCAGTCTGGCCTGGTACTTACTGAAGAACAGACTAGTTATAACCAGTTTTCCTCACAGAGGAAAAATCTGTCCATTTAAATTTTGTAAGGAATTAGCCTGAGGAGTGAAGAAATTTCCCCTTCCCCATCTCACAGAAAATGGACAGCTGTGATGCGTGATTTCTGAGAACGTGGCGATGGTGTGAGGACACTGGACCCAGTTCAGAGAGCCTAGGTGTTTGGCAAGTGAATTTTTGGTCTTCTTGAGGCAGACTATTCAGAAGTTTTCTTTGGGTTTTAAATATTGATATCCAATATATTAAAGTTATAAATCCCCCAACCTAGTTTTTTCCTTCGCTTTTGAGTTCTGCATACAAATCTTATTATTCTCTTTATAAATCGAATAGATTTTAACAATCCTTCAAAGGGCTTTTAAATAATGTATCGTACCATTTACCAACTTAAACATCTTCAAGTATTTTAAACTCATATCATGTGGGTAATAGCCACTCCCATAATTCTTTTAAATATTTTCCTCTCTCTAGACTTAATTATAAGTATTTAAGCTTATCGGGGGCAGGGAAATATATTCTGCCACAGGGAAGCACGGCAAGATTAGGGAGTATGAAAAAAAGAGTTAACACAGCAGATCTGGTTGCTCAGTCCTTGAGTGACTCCAAGTGACTTGGATTTACTCTTGGCCAACCCCCCGGGAATGTAGCCCTCAGAATGTTCTTTGTATCACTGATGGATGGATTATTTTGTTGTGTACACCTGGGAGAAATAAACCATACTATAGTAGCTTGTCAGGATTTCTTTGCACAAACATCAAGATCGGTGATGAGCACCTGATTTCATTGTTTTGGTCCTGAGTTTCAGTTGCCATGGCTGATTGTTAGCAAGAGGTGTCTAGGTGACCAACGTCCTATAAAAGCCTCAGCCCTTGAGACTCAAATCGATTTCCCTTGGCAGAGACATTCCACTCTTGTCCCCATAGTTTGCTGCCAGAGAAAAAACCTATCTTGTGTGGCCTTGGATGAGGAAGGACATCAGAAGCCTAGGCTGGACCTCTCTGGACTCTGTCAATGCATATCATTTTCCTGCTGCTTTTGTTCTGTATCTTCTTCTTGACAAATCTTAGCCATAGTGTAACTTTCGATTGAATTGTGACTCTTTCTAGTGAATCATTGAAGTTGAGGATGTTGGGGGTTTCTCACACAGGGAGAGAACTGATAATTTTTACCACAAACAACTAGAACAAAACTTAAAAGTAGAAACGTACCTTGCATGATCAGAAACAGCGAGGAGGCCATTGTTTGTGGAGCCAAGGGCATGAGAGGGAGAGAAGCAGGTGATGAAGTCAAAGAGTAATGGGAGTGGCTAGGTCATGTAGGGCTTTGCAGGTCATAGTGAAATAGGAAGCCCTTGGAGGGCTTAGAGTAGAGGAGTGACATAATCTAAGTTTTAAGAGGGATCACTGGGGCTTCTGTTTGGAGAACGGATGGTAGGGGGACAAGGGTAGAAGTTGGGAAACCCATTAGGAGGCTATTGCAATAATCCACGTGAGAGAAGATGGTGACCTGGACCAGGTAGCGGCAGTGGAGGTGGTAAGAAGTGGTCAGATTTTGGATACTTTGAAAACAATTTTTATGGATCAAGTCGGGTTATGGCGTGTGTGAAAGTTTGCCAAGTGGAAGGCACCAAACACAGGTAAATGATTGTTTTCAGGTTTGGAATATTGTTTTGAGCAGGAAGATGAACAGGGCCTGAGAATCCTGAGGGAAGAAGAAAGCTCCCATCACCACGGCTGCAGAGGGGGCTTTCTCAGACCATTCATGAAGCTACACACAGAGCTTTTTTGATGAAAATCCCAAGAAACATGATTTGACAATGCTATTACTCACGTAGTCGGGCTGTGGTCATGCCTAACCCACCAGCCCAGGCACATCAGCATGAAGGAAAGTCTCTTTCTCTCCCCATTCTCGAAGGTGACCTGGTATAATTAAAAACAAATTTTCCCTAAGACTGTGTCTGCATTACTGGGATAAGATTTGTTCTGCCTTTACTCACTGGCAGACATGTAACCCATGCAGTTTCAAGTGTGGGTGTTTTCTGTCACCTTATACCATTAAAAACACATGCTGATGTCACGTGTATTCTGGAGCCAGCTTCTGGGTTGAGGTCATCAGTAAAGATTTTGCCTGTGCCCCACTTTCTGGTTTCCTACTGTTTCTCTTGTGTGCCCTTTCTCTTTCCCCAATTCTCCAACTCCCCCCACCCCCAACACATACATATAGCAAGATTTTGGAAGTTATGATTCCCTCTTGTATCTAGAGATTGTACTGCTAACTCAAATGCAAAGGAGAAATTTGAGCTGAATTATTTCTGTTCTAAAAATATCACTTCCTCTTTGCCTAATGTGTGCAGGAAATATGCGGCTTATTTCTCTATAACAGATGCAAAAGCTACTCAGGTAAGGCAGTAAACCCCAGGTGTGGATGCATTTTGATATACTTAGAATTGCCACAATTAGAAAGCTAAACCCTGATGGAGGACCCAGAGCTAATTATACCAGGAAGAGTCAGGAAATTGGTTTAACAAAGCGAATTTGTGATATTATCCCTGTTGACAATTGGATTAGGGGATCTTCCCAGCTCTGTGGTTTACAGGATATTCTTCTACAAATCATTAGCAAAAAATGTTAAACAAACTCTTTAGTTCTTCACCTTGAAAAGAAAGCCACCGATTCTTTAGGGTATCTGAGTGCAGCACAGCAAAGCAAGCAAATGTATTTAGAAAGTTGCCCGGCCAACAAGTTGCTTTGCTACCTGACCCATGAGACAAGGACTGACTGTAGCTGGATAAGGCAGCTTGCATAATCATATGCTACTTGGGGTGCTTCAAAGGGAGAGAGTACATTTTTCTGAAAATGTCATTTACCACACTTAGGGAACTTTCCATTTTGAATCATATGAATGCATTTTTCTTGTTTGCTGCATGGTAGTGCTGCCCAGGACTTTATGATGTATAGGGCTTTTTAGGAGGGAAGAAACCTTTGAATTATATTACCTGTCAAAGGTAAAGTGAGTGAAAGAGGGGGAGACATGGAGGGGGCAAAGTGATGGTCATTTAAACTGATTTTTCATTCCTTTATTTAGAACTATAGTATCGCAGTGGTCTAGACTTGTATTCTAGCCATATCTCTATTGCTGACAAGCTGTGTGACTTCAAGAAAGGCACTGAACTTGTTAGGAACTTAATTTCCTCAACTGCAAAAAGGAGGGCTGTTAGTTGTGTGTGATTCATTCAACAAATATTTGTTGAGTAACTGCTGTGCCTCAGGTACTGTTGTAGGTGCTTGGGCTATATCAATAAAGAAAACCGGCAAAGATCCCTATCCTCGTGGGGTTTCCATTCTATTTGCACGTGGGAGGGCAAACAACAAACAATAAACAGAATAAATAAGATGTCTATATAATCTTAGAAGGTGAGAAGTGCTATGGAAAAGAGAAAACAGTAGAGTCAAGTGAGGGTTTTTTGGAGTGCTGGCGGAGGTGGGGGCAGTGAGGTTTGCAATTTTGGATAATCTCTAAGATACTTACTAGTTTTTAAAATTTGTGATTCTATGGTATTTATTTATTTATTTAATAATCATGACCATAGCAACTTTATATTAAAATATCTATCTGCAAAGAAACTTTAAAATCCATCACTTCTATTAAGGTCTCTTTTGGGCTTGCGGTCTCTTTGATGCTTTTGGCTCTGCCTTCCAGATCTAAGGCCTTGTACAGTTTATGTTCTCTTTTCTCACCTGGACTTCATGACGATTTGTCTAATCTCTTTCTTCTCCGTTTCCCTGGTCTCTTTGTTTCTGTCTCTGTTATGGTACTTCTCCCAGTCTAGTTTCATGTTCACTAGGCTGTGGGCCAGGACAGAGGTCAGGCTGGGCACAGAATATTTTTTCAATTAATATTTATTAATTTCCAGAATGATCTTTCCAGGCCTCCAGGCTTAATATTTCACAACTTTATACTAATTAGTTCCCAGACTAGTGCTAGCACCCAAAACCTTCCAGTGTACAGAAAGAGAAGTTAGGAACTACTCATTCATGTATCCGAACATCTTGTGTTGAGGCAGAAAGAGAGAGAGAGAGAGAGTGTGTGTGTGTGAGTTTGCGTGTGTGTTTAAAGTGCCATATGAGGGTAAGAAATATAAACTCTTTATAATCAATGATAGTGCTGCATATTGCTTAGAGGCCACTAAGAGGCCAGAGGACTACTTTTGGAAGTCAAATGACTCAGTGAACCATTTTCCATATTTGCTCTTACTTATTCCTTCATTTTGTCATTTGTTTATTCATCAAATATTTATTGAGCATTAGGAGCTGTGAATTACTACTTTTCATGACAAACACATCAGAGAAGGATTATGTTAGTTTTGAAAATCTGCTAATAGGGAGAACCATAATAGAAATATTACTAATTCATATGAAAATCAAATAGAAACATACTATACTAGTAGAAATATTAATGCTATTCAAAAGCAGACTACCTTGAAGAAATGTATAGATCACTAGTCATCTATTCACTGTATGGGGCAACCTACTTGAATCCAATGAATAGTTAAATAGTGCTATGATTGAATTCACTTCCTATTGTCTCATGCTGTGCCTTCCTCTCTTATTTATATTACCTGTCTGTACCTGTGGACATCTAGAAAACAGGCCTTAAATATGGAAGATCATTCTAAGTGGGAAAGGATAGATGGGACACTAGTATTGTTTTGCAGGGGTCAAATGGAAGCCTGTATATATGTCATCTATACAAAGAATGGATGTGGCAAGCAATAGGTAGAAGTCCAATTTGCAGCCATTTGTTGGAGAGGAATGCCAAATATCAGAGACTTAGTTACAGGAAGACTGGAGTATAAGGCAGACATTTTATCTACTGAGGTTCAAGGTTAAAGCCAGGATGCTTAGTCATTGGGAGACATGGTTATGAGGCAGAGAGCTCAGGTAATGAGAGGTCGGAGCACCAAGGTCACAGTGGAACCAGCAGCTGAGTGAGCAAGCTCTCTAGCACCTCTATGCCTAGGACCAGGATTTGTTCCAGAATCAGGGGCAGAGTTGAGCTGGCATGTGGAAATTAAATGTATTCAGGTTGTACAATTGGAGGGATGTAGAATCAGGGTACTAGATAGGCCATTATGCATCTAATAGAATATGTAGAAGAGGAAGAAGTTTGTTGTGTGAAGAATAGTGGTTAATGACATACGTCACACAAGAGGACTTACAGCAAATTCAATCAATCAACAGAGATTTATTGAGCACCTAATATGTGTACCAGGCACTGGATATTCAATGAGGAAGAAAAGGTTGTTCTGAAATGATCACTGTATCTACTACATACCACAAATTACAATACAACATATACAAACTATTACAAAAATATGTAGGATAGGACCGAGTAACTTTGCCTGGGGAAATAAAGAAAGGTACCATTTAAGAGGTATTGTTGGAACCAGATTTTGAATGATGAGTAGGAGTTATCCAGGATAAGAAGGTAAGGGAGATTTTCTCTAGCAGTCTAGAACAATATGCATAAATGAATGGGGTTAGAAAATGGCTGGTTGTGTTAGTTGAGGTAGGAATATAGAGTATCTAGTGAGGAAGGGTAAGAGATAAAGCTGGAAAGGTATGTTGGGCAAGATTGTGAAGGGACTTGTATATTAATTTACGAAATTTAGAATGTCAAGTTCCATGAGAGCTGACACTATAGAACTAGCTGCTATAACAACTCTAAAGTGTACACTGGTCCAAGCACAATATACTAGATGTTTATTTTTTTTCCTCTCACACAATTCAAAGTTGTCATTCTGATGGAGAGGTGACTCTACTCCAAGTGTTGATTTAAGTCTCCAAGTTCCTTTATTCTTGATGCTCCATAATCTTTAACACATGGCCTCCGACATCGCTGCGCTCTTCTACATCCACCTGGCAGAAGGGAAAAGAGCGAGCAACATGGCTTGTGGGAAGATAGATGTTGAGGGCCAGAATAGGAAGTGACATATAGCACTTCTGCTCACATTCCATTGCTTAGAATGCAGTCATATAGCCACACCTAACTACAAGGGGGGCCTGGGAAATGCAGTCTGTGTGCCCAGGAGTAGAGGAAAAGGGTTTAATGAACAGCTAGCCAGTCTCTACTACTTTCTCATTGTATTTCTAGTGCCTAATACTTGATAGACATTCAGCAAATGTGCTGAGTGAATAAATGAACAGGTTTTTGTTTCTTTTCCTGGCAGTGTAGTGATGTGATCTTATTTTTTTAATTACAAAAGAAACATTCTTGTAAATTCAAATAAATAATTCAAAAAAGTGCAACGTCCATACTTTGTTAGGACAGCTGATGGATGTGGAGCAGTTTGACGAGTATTGGGAGGGACAGGTGGTGGGGTAAGCGGTTAAGAGGCTGTTCCAATAGCCTAAGAGAAAGATTTTTGACCCAGGGCAATAGGAATGGGTATAGGAAAGGTTGAATGTGAGACCCACTCTCCAGGGAGCATTAAGAGGACTTGATGGTGTATTTGTTATATGGACGTGAGGAAGAAAGAAGAGTAGAAGGTGATACTAAGGGGTCGAGTTCAGTAATTGGATGGAGATATCAGTTTTCTATTGTTCCATAACAAATTACAGCAAATTTATCATCTTAAAACAACATCCATTTATTATTATTGCAATTCTGTAGGTTCAGAAGTCTGGGCAGTCTAACTAGGCATTCTGCTCAGTGTATCACAAGGGCAAAATCAAGATGGTGGGCAGCCTGAGCTCTTATTTTGAGGTTCTTGGGTGGCGAGAATCGTCTTTGAAGCTCATTCAGATTGTTGGCAAGAGTTCAGTTCCTCCTTACCCTTTCCACATGGTATCCTCCATCTTCCAGTCAGCAGTGGTGGGTTGAGTGTTTCTCAGGCTTTAAATCTCTCCAAATTCCTTACCTGCTGCATCCTTCTACTTCCTTTTCTGCTTTTAAGGGCTCAGGTCATTACATTGGGCCCACGTGGATAATCCAGGACAATCTCCCTACCTTGATGTCATCTGCAAAGTCCATTTTGCCATGTAACGTAATTTATCTACAGGCATGACACCAAGGGGGCAAATGTCACGGAGGCCAAAATTTGGCTTACGAGATAGCATGTGCAGGAAATTGTGGGTTGGCTCATTTACCAGCCAGTCTAGCCTCTTTGGAGTATGGTTCCCTTTATTGCAGAGGCTGGATCCTCTCCTGCAGCTGACGTTCTGGATTTAGGTTCTGCTAGTCAAATGTACTCACATGAGACTTGAACTTGGAACAGAGCTAGGGAGGAGAGAGGAATGTGTGAGACATCTGTTTTGGCTGCTGAGAATTGGAGCAATGCTGGCATGGTTCTAGAACCAGCAGCTATAGTAGTGACTTCTTGATTCAGCAGGCAGCTGTAACATGAACCAACCAACCCACCAGACTCTCCTTGGTTGTTTTTCAGATACCACAAACATCTACTAAATGTCTTTATATGAGTCTGGCACTTTGTAAAGGTTACGTTATTTTGTGGAGGCGGCACTATCACTCTTTTGACAACTGAAGAAATGGAGAGTTAGATGTTAAAAGGACTTGGGGTCACATGGTGATTAGAGCCGAGATTCAACATCAAAGTTCTCTCCATTGTGTGACTGCAGCCTGCTCTTGTTGTTGTTGTAGGAGATTAGAATAATTTTCCCTAAAATTTGTGGTTTATAGTCATATTCTGGATTCTGAGCTTGACCTTACATGGCACTCAGCTGTTTTCAAAGAGTTTTCACGTTCATAGCTTCATTTAATGTCAGGAGACATAACTGGGGACTCAGGGATTAAGGAAGATGAGGGTAGGGAAGTGAGAATATCCCCACCGAAGAGGTCAGTGATAACCAGCATTGAAACCTGAGACATCCAGTTTAAACTGGTTCTGGAGAGAGCCTCACCTTTCTACTCCCTGCCCACATGGAGTGACTTCCCAGAGACCATGCCATTTCAGGAAGACTGCTGCAGAAACACACAAAGAAGCCAGATTCCATAGACACAGCTGCACCTGCTGCCAAAGGAGATAAATTAGGTGCTCTGGCAGGTCAGCCGGAAGAGACGATGAGCTGGGCTGTCACATTCGTACAGTGACAGATGCCTGTGCTCATGTAATGTGAGAGAAAATCTCTGGAGCTGGAAGAAGCAGAGAAATGCCACATTTTCATAATTTTATTAAAAATGTGAAGGATGTTGCTGTTTTGTGAAGATAGGAGGTTGCTTCATTTAGGAAAGGGAAACATGAGTGGGAAAAGGAGCTCTGAGTCTACTCCTGGCAGACGTAAAAGTAGCCTCAGGATGGGCTGACATGACTAAGTTTAGATGTGGCCTGGGGCCAGGGCACTGGAGGAGTCAGGAGGAGGCTTAGGGGACGAGGGCTAGCACATAACCTTGGAGTCCTGTGTCATGTGCCTAGACCTAGGGTGGAAGCTCTTGGAAGTCGAACCTTTGTCTTTCTCATTCATCGCTATATTCATAACAATTGGAAAAGTGCCTACCATATTGTCAGCACTTAATACACATTTGCAAATGGACCATTGTAAATAATTACTGGAGCTAGATTGTGTAAAGAAGGAGTCATCAAATTACAGCTCAGGGGCCAAGTTGGGCCTGCTGTCTGATTTTACAAATAAAGTTTTATTGGCACATGGCCATGCTCATTCACTAATGCATTGTCTGTGCACTGCAATGGCAGAGCTGAGTAGTTGTGACAGAGACCAAATTGCTCACGAAGCTGAAAATACTGCTGGCTTTTTCCAGAAAAAGTTTTCTGACCTCTGGTTAAAGCACAATTTAAAGAAAGTTACCTCATAACACATGGCAGAAAATGCCTTTATTTGATTCCGCATTGCTTTCCAGCTACCAGGACATCTCTTTGCTACCATTTGAAGAAAAACTCCTCTAAACAGTTTTCCGTACTGTCTCTAATTCTTCTCCTCACATTTTCTTGAAAAGTCATTCCACTCAAGCTTTTACCTTCAGTGAAATTGCTCTTGTCAAGATCACCAGTGTTGTGAAGTCCATGGTCAAATTTTCAGTCCTCATATTATTTGACTTAACAGCAGTGTCTAATATAGATGGGCACACTTGGAATATTTTCTCGTGTTGGCTTCTGAGTCACCACCTTTCTTCTAGCTTCACTGGTTTCTCTTTCTCAGCATACTTTGCTTGTCCCTCCACATCTTACTGGCCCCTTGATGTTGAGTACCCTGGGGTTCAGTTCTTGGTGTTCTTCCCTTCTCTATCTAAATTCCTTTGGTGATTCCATCTAGTTTCATATCACTAAGTACCATCTATACAATCATGACTTCCAAATTCTATCTCCTGCCTGGATCTCTCCTCTGACCATACATCTAACTTGGCTTTGTTACTTGAGAATCTCCAATTTAACCTGTCCAAACAGAAAATCTGATAATCCCACCTCATACCTGCTCCTTTCATTCTTGTCCATCTCCATTGATGGAATCTCCAGTTTTCCAGTTGCTCAGTCTAAAACCCTTTGAATCATTCTTGACTCCTCTTGCTCATACTCCACATCCAATCCATAAGCAAGTTCTATTGACTGTACTTTCAATTATGTATCTAGGCACCACCCACTTCTCACCACCTCTTTTGTTAAAGTCGTAGTCTAAGTCACTGCTATCTCTCACCTGAATTAGTGAAATAGCCTTTGACTGGTTTCCTTGCATTTCCCCTTCATTCCTTTATCTATTCTCAACATAACAGAATATTTGTTAAATTAAATCATGTAACTCCCCTAAATTAAATTAAGCCCTGGTTAATTTAAATGACATAACTCCTCTGCTTGAAACTCTCCAACGGTTCCATGTCACTGAGAGTAAAAGCCAAAGTCTTTACAATGGCCTACAAGGACCTATGTGGTCTGGCCCCCTTACCTCTCTGTCCTTACATGCCACCACTTTGGCGTTCGTGAAAATGTACTTCTGAGATCTCCTGCTGCAGAGAGAAGAATTTACAGATCTCAGCTGCTGTGCTCTGAAGTCCATTGCTAAATTTATGCCAAGGCCATGCTTCCCATGGCTGCTCTCAGCCAATAACTGAGCATGGCCAGGATACTAAGGCAAGTCCATTCCTAGAAGATGCAGGATTCCTATGATGGAAGGCTTTGGCTTGAGGACTTCTCATTGGCCTGATCAGAACTTTCCTAGAACTATGCTGCGTTCTGAGACTCTTCCTACCCCCACTGTCCTTCCTCTCCTCTCTTCTTCCGAAGCATCAGACTCTCATCATGTTGGGAGGTTCTCCCTACCTCCTCCAGCTCCCTCTCTCTCTTTTTTCCCTCACAAGTGTTTCCCCTGTCAAATAAGTTGTGAGCATCTTTCAAAACTATGTAAAATGATGGCATATAATTTATTTTCATTGAGCCATAGAGTGTAATTTGATATTTGTCATTTGTTTCTAGTAGGTAGCTTCCAGAATTTATTTTTCACACTGAAGTTCACTGGATGTATTAAGTCAAGGGTATGGGTATTTAACATTAGACACGAAAAACAAACAAAACCCCCAAATAGAAAAACCAAAATCCTACCCTTTTGAGAAGTAACTCCATTAGATGAATCTCTCTCAAATATGAAATTGTTGCTCCAGCTTGTTTTGTGTGTGTGTGTGTGTGAAACTTCTAATGGGCAGAACAACTTCAATTTAGCAATGTAGGGTTGAAGAATTGCTGTGTTTATAGCTGCAAAGGAAGTGTCACTGTTGAAACTCATGTCAAATTTTACACAATATGCAAAATCAAAATAAATAAATTAGATTCTTTTGAAACCTTGAAGAACTATTTGATAGAGAAAACTACTGAAGAATGTGAAATTTTACCAAATGGCATTGTTGAACATCTAAGAGTATTTGAAGATGTTTGAAAAAAAATATTTTATGTTAAACAATGAAGATTTAGACTGGCTGAGGACCTATTCATTGACTTTCTTCGAAGAAAACCACTTGTAATTAGAGATTCTGAGTTAGTGTTAGATATTATTGATGAATCACCTTTGAAACCATTATCTACCACTCTTTATTCTAGCTTCTGGGTCAGTTTAATAGGAAAGTATCCTACATTGGCTAAGTAGGCTGTAAAAATAAACAAAGAAACACACAGAACTGTTAGCTTATATAACTACTTACCTTTGTGAATTAAGGCTTTCTTGACTCCTTAAAGTGAAAATAAAATATACTGGATTCTCAGGCTGATATAGTTTTCATTTGTAATCTCAATTTTATTTTTAATATTTATTGAAATAGCTTTAATATATACTTAACCTTAAAATAAGTGAATTATCTTTTTATTTTATAAAATCTAATGCTGTTTTCCTTCCTGATTTTTACACTTGTTGTCATGCCTAGAAAGAATCTTTTCATCCCAATATTATATAACTATTCACCCATATTTCCTTTTAGTACTTTTTCCAGTTTCACTTTTCACATTTCTTTGGGGAAGCTATTGATTTTTGAATATGTATTTTGAAACTGATGTTGTCCTGAATTCCCTCTTACACTACAGTCACAGTTATGTAAAATTTGTATATAGAATATAATATGGGAAAAAATACTGTAATTGTGTTAGATAATGAGATATGGGAAGCTTTCTTACTTATTAGGAAACTTTTTAAGAATGATTACATTTTCCTTATCAGGGAGAGAAAAGGCAGGAATTGATGGGTCCAGGCTCAAGTCCCAGTTCTACCCTTTTCTAGCTGGGTGATCTTTGGCAAGTCTCCTCTAGATTTCCTCACCCACAGAAATGAAGGCCTTTGAGCAAATGCTCTCTAAGGTCTTTGGTAGCTCCAGCACTCTCGGAGTGTGCCTTTTGACGGAACAGATCTTGTTAATCACTCTCCAATCCAGATAAAAACAGAAAACTGTTTTGGAGTTGTGGTAGACAGATTTTTAAAATGTCTTTTGAAGTTTTTAACAAGGAAGTGATAATCTCCAGTCTTGCTTCCAAAGTGGTTCATTGTAAAGCCCGACATTGAAAAAGGTAACCGCAATGACGTTATTGGTTATTTGATGTTTTCTAGGAATACTAACCATGTTGCACAATTCACATGCTTGCTACAATTTGCAAAATGTGCTCTGGAGAAATAAGTCTGAGCAAGCACAGGGACTAAAGTACGTGCACTGCTACCCTCTCCTCCCCACTCGCTCCTCAGCAGTGGGTCATGGCCTTAGACATGAGTGTTTATTCCGTTTGCTCAAAGTACGTTACCTTCCAGCTCTCCTGGTTCTCACCTGTTACTGGTCACTGTGTCTACTTGCTTCTTCAGCAAAAATGTACCCAAGTGAAGTTGTCAAAAACACTACAATGCCCTTACAGTAACTGGATTTTCTGCTCTGAGTTGGGAACACAAGAGATGTATTAAATGGAACATGCCAAAATGCTAAGGCAGCATGAGGGACACCATCTGTCACAATATTTTTCTAGTTAATTTTAAGTGAGCGAAAGATTAAAAATGTGTTTTCTTAGTCCTTGCATTTTCACAGAGGAAATCTATTAAAGCAGGAGCTATGATGTTTGCCATTCTGTTATCTGTCTCCCTAAGTTACCAGCATTTGAATGAGGTTATGAATCATCCATGAAAGGAAAGGGGGTTTGTAAGAGGACAGTGTTGGAAAAGTGATAGAATTCTTTGCCGACTGTTTTAGTTTACTATTGCTTCTATAACAAATTACCAGAAACTTAGTGGCTTAAACGAGACCCATTTATAGTATAGTTCTGTAGGTTAGAAATCTGAAATGGATCTTACTAGGCTAAATTTAAAGTGTCCACAGCGCTGCATTCTTTTTAGAGGCTCTGGGGAAGAATCTGTTTTCTTGCCTTTTCCAGCCTCTAGCAGCCACCTACATTTTTGGTCTCGTAGCCTCTTCGTCCATCTTCAAAACCGGCAATGTTGCATCTCTCTGACAGAAAGGGATTTGTTTAAATACACAGTAGGTGACAAGTAGAGAAGTTGAGCCAGAATAGAAGTTGTTAGATGAAAATGAAATGTGGTGGTAAGGCTTTACATTTATTAAACTCAGCACAGCTTATATCTCACAGGCCCATTTCAAAAGTAGATGGCCAGTTCGACATTCAAATTCGTTATTGAGATATAATTGACATAGAATACTGTGCAAGTTTGAGGTGTACATTTTGATTTGATAGACATATATTACAATAGGATTCCCACCATAGCATTAGCTAACACCTCCATCACATTGCATAATTAACATTACATTTTTGTGGTGAGAACATTTCATATCTACTCTCTTAGCAACTCTGAAGTATATAATGCAGTGTTATTGACTATAGACACAATGCTGTGCATTAGACTTCCACAACTTATTCATCTTCTAACAGCAAATTTGTACATTTTGAGCAAGATCTGCACACTTCCCCCTCCCCCAGCCCCTGGCAACCACCATTCTACTCTCTGTTTCTATGAGGTTGGCTTGTTAAAATTCCACATATAAGTGAGATCATGTGGTATTTGTCTTTCTCTGTCTGACTTAATCTTACTTAGCATAGTGCCCTCAAGGTCCACCCATGTTGTCACAAATGGCAGAATTTCCTTCTTTCTCACAGCTGAATAATATTCCATTGTGTATATATATATATATGCCACATCTTTTTTATCTATTCATCTGTTGATGGGCACTTGGGTTGCTTCCATGTCTTGCCTATTGTGACTAATGCTGCAATGAACACGGGAGTGCAGATATCGCTTTGAGATCCTGATTTCATTTCCTTTAGATACGTACCCAGAAGTGGTATTGCTGGATAATATGGTAGATCTATTTTTTAATTTTTTTAGGAACTACATACTGTTTTCTATAGTGGCTGCACCAATATACATTCCTAGCAACAGTGTTCAAGTGTTCCCTTTTCTCTGCATCCTCACCAACACTTATCTTTTGTCTTCTTCATGATAGTCATTCTAACAGGTGTGAGGTGATATCTCATCAGCATTCATTTTTTTTTTTTGAGGAAGATTAGCCCTGAGCTAACTGCTGCCAATCCTCCTCTTTTTGCTGAGGAAGAGTGGCCCTGAGCTAACATCCATGCCCATCTTCCTCTACTTTTTTTAATATATTGGATGCCTACCACAGTATGGCTTTTTGCTAAGCGGTGCCATGTCTGCACCCAGGATCCAAACCGACAAACCCCAGGCCACTGAGAAGCAGAACGTGCGAACTTAACCACTGTGCCACTGGGCCGGCCCCTAGCATTCATTTTTGATAAGATCTCCCTGCAAACCCCTGAAAATTTGTTTACCTGTATAAGATTGACGGTTGCTTTTAAGTCAAACATGCAATTGGTTAATGGGTCAAAAAACATTTTGTTATTACAAATGTACTTTATCATAGAAATTTTTGGAAAATGTGTACAAGCAAAATGAAAAAAATAAAAATCATCTGCAATCCTACCACCTAAAGAGAGTCACTGGTAACATTTTAGTACATCTTTTTCTATGTAAATACACACAAAATAGAATCATATATTCTAATATATAAAATCTGTTTAAATCTCTTCAAACTTGTTTAAAACCTGGAGATTGTTCCATGGTGTTATATTTTCTTCTGCATTATATTGTTAATGACTGGATAGTATTCCATTATATGAATGTACTAAAATTTAACTATTTCACCAATGATAGATGTTTACATTGTTTCTAATTTTTCTCTATTAAAAACAATCCTGTGGGGGCCGGCCCCATGACCAAGTGGTTAAGTTCACGTGCTCTGCTTAGGCAGCCTGGGGTTTGGCCGGTTCAGATCCTGGGCGTGGACCTAGCTCTGCTCATCAAGCCATGCTGAGGCAGCGTCCCACTTAGTGGAGCCAGAAGGACCTACAACTAGAATATACAACTATGTACTGGGGGCCTGCTTTGGGGAGAAGAAAAAGAAAAAAAAAAAAAGAAGAAGTTTGGCAACAGGTGTTAGCTCAGGTGCCATTCTTTAAAAAAAATCCTGTCTTGTGCAATTATCTGATTGTTTTCATAAGAATAAACTTCTAAAAGAGGAGCTACAAGTCAAAGATTATGTGTGTATTTTTGACTTTTGATACATCCTACCAACCTATTGTGGTATAAGACCTAAAATTAAGGACCAGTTTTATGTGCTGCTGGATAAAATCAGGAGGGCCTTCACTGCCCTAAGTACAAGTTCCCCTCCCCATTCTGCTCCTGTGAATAAGGTCCCCTACGCAAACCACCCTCCTGATCACAGGGACCAAGTGCAGTTCCTGCTTATTCCCAAGCATGGGTTTCAGTTCCCTGCCAGCCTGTGGAATTATTCAAACTAGCCAATCACGTCTTCCCATGGCAACCAGGGGCACCCCACCCTCTTGATAATTTAAATCCCGCCTCCTATGGCGATTGCATGTTCACTCTGTTGCCAGGTGCAACCCCTGTGTGGCCCTGCATGGTATGCGGTGTCCTCCTCTCCTGGGCTGTGAATATAAGTGACTAATAAAATGCTTTTGATCTCATTTGTCTAGTGTCAAGTGTCTCATGTTTGACCCTAGTGCAGGGATCTCTTCCTCATCAATGGGGTGAAGAAGAGGCAGTTACAACACCTCTGAATTTTTTATGTTTTTTCTGAAGCATTTGGGATCGTGAATCCTATACAAATCTTATGAAAGTTAAGAATCCTATTTCCAGAGCGATGAGCTGCTGATCAAACATACACATTTTGCGTACGATTTCAGGGGATTCAAGGGATCCTCTGATTCACCCAGAATGACTGTCCTCATGAGTTCATGGATTTTTGGTATGACATAAAAATATTGAGTATCATTTTTTGCTCAATTTAAAAAATCAGTCCATTGGACTCCTTTTCCAGGTGTAACGTGCTCCCATTCTTGTACATTCCAAGATATTTTTTGTCACAATGTTACTACATATATTGCTGTACAGACGGACTCAACATTAGCTATGTGGGAATAACAGATGTGTGGGAAGAGTGTAAACCTTGCAGCTCCTGTTATCCTATGAAAAGAATAGTCTTGTTTGTTTGTTTGCTTTGTTTTTTGAAAGAGTATTGGAGGAAAGCTGGAAGGGTACAAGTATTTCACTTTTTTGTGTGCCTGCTTCGTGTCAGGCCCTGTGCCAAGCATTTCATAAGCAATAGCTCCTTTAATCTTTTAATAGAGTTTATAAGGATGATGGATGTAGATTGCCTACCACGTAGTAGGTATTCCATTAATTGAGAAGCAATGAAGTGTAGCAGATGGGGTTTTGGCAATAGAGAGACCTGGACTCTAATCTTGATCTTTCTACAATATAACCTTAGGCAATTTACTTAACCTCTCTGAGTTTCAAGTTCCTCATGTGTAAAATGGAAATAATAACAACAACAACAATACTACTACTTAACTTTTATGGTGTATGGGTATTCAAAGTGCTAATATATGTTAAGCGCCTTCTTTAGTACCCAGCATTAGTAGGCCTCAATAAGTTTTCAATATTATCACCTCTTTTTTACAGATGTAGAAACAGGTACAGAGAGGTAACTTGCCTGAATGTAACATAGCTAGTAACTTATCAAGGTTGTAGAATTGATATCAGGGTCTGAGGCAAGTGACAGATGATGGTACACAGATTATAATTAATTTTCCAAATATGTACAATTCTCTACAGTTTCTATTAGCATAGCAACATCCATCAACAGAAGGAAAGCTTGGGGCTTGGGAATGGGAGCATCATATTTGATGAGCAATAGAAGAACAGCTGTAGCTGTAACATCTTGAGAATGCTTAAGGAGCCAAGGCTCAATGGGAAACCACTTCGGAAATCTGAGTTGATAACTTGCTCTCTGAGCTTTTGCCATGGTGTTGTACCACAGGGGGCACCTCTGCAGTGATACAACTGTGCCCTAGGGGTATCTTCCACAATTCAGACACTGAGATTTTGTATACATTTTCTCATTTGAGTCCTACGACTGAAGAGGTATACTTATCCCCGTTTTACAAATGATGAAATTAAGGCTCTAGAGGTTAAAAACTTGTTCAAGATCACCAACCGTGAAGTAACAGAGGCCAGAGTGCAATCCAGAACTGGCTGACTGCTCTTACCTAAATTGACTGGGGAGGAAGAGTATTATAATTATATAATAATAATAATAATAATAATAATAATAATAATAATTGCCATGTATTGATAGTATCTTATTGAATCCAAACCAGAATCAGAAGACATAGATATAATAATGACCTGCATAAGGAAGAGGAAACAGGTTCAAAGAGGCAAAGTGACTTGTTCAGCCAGGATCCCACAGCCAGGAGGTAGTTGAGCTAGATTAAAAACTGGGGCCAGCTCCATGGCCGAGTGGTTGGGTTCATGCGCTCCGCTGCGGCAGCCCAGGGTTCGGATCCTGGGCGCGGACATGGCACTGTTCGTTGGGCCATGTTGAGGCGGCGTCCCACATCCCACAACTAGAAAGACCTGCAACTAAGATATACAACTATGTACGGGGGGGTTTGGGGAGATAAAGCAGAAAAAGCAAAACAAAAACAAAACAAAACAAAAAAAACTTACACATTCTCACTCCAAGAATTAAGTATGAGTGAAAACACAGGTGATTTGAACTTGCATAGAAGGAAAACTTTTCATTTGAAGATTATCATCAAAAAAAGCTTTCTACAGCACCATTGATTTAGAACATGCAACTTTCACCCCCTACCTAAAGTCCTACTATAAATAAAGCTAAGGACAATTTACCATCTTATCTACTTTTACTAGAAAATACTATAGAAATAATTGGCTATAAATATATTTTGGTTGTTTTTAATCTTTTTGTTATGAAATATAAAACATACATCCAGAAACATAAATGTACAGAATTGTGCATAGTTATAAATCAAACATCTGTGTAATCAGCAATCAAGTAAATAAAAGAGAACATTGCCAGATCTCTAGATGCCCCGAGAGATCCTCTGATTATGTACTCCTTCTATATATATACACTCACTGTTTGGACTTAGGTCTTTTGCCTGTTTTTTTCTTACCTATTTTTTGGAGCTGTTTGTATTCTAGATGTGAGTCCTTTGCTAATCATACATGTTGCAAATATATTCTTACATTCTATAGCTTGTCTATTGTGTCTTTTGATGGACTGACATTTTTCATTTTAAGGTAGTGTTATGGGGAAAGATTATTCTTTAAACTTTAAAGAATTTATAAATCATTTATTTGTGCTTAATGCCTTTTGTGTCTCTTTTAAGAAATCTTTTCATACATGCTGTTCTATATTATTCTGAAAAAGCTTTATATATATATATGTGATTCATTCCATTTTATTGTTGAGTAGCATTCAATTGTATGGACATATCACAATTTGTTTATACATTCACTCACTGAAAGGCTTTCAGGTGGTTCCAGTTTTTGAAGATTATCAATTTTGTTGCTATAAACTTTCATGTACAGGATTCTGTGTGAACAAAGGTTTTCATTTCTCAGGAGTGGGATTGCTGGGTTGGTCATATGTAAGTGTATGTTTAATTGTATAAGAAATGGCCGAACATGTTTTTTCCAAAATGGCTATATCATTTTGAATTCCTGCTAGTAATGTAGCAAAGTTTCAGTTGCTCTGCATCCTCACCAGTATTTGGTATTGTCTTTTATAATTAGCCATTCTAATATGGGTGTAGTGGTATCTCATTGAGGTTTTATCTTGAGTTTCCCTGAGGATGAGTGATGTTGAGCATCTTTTCATGTGCTTATTTGCCATCTGTATATCTTCTTTGGTGAAGGGTCTGTTAAACCTTTCCCAATTTTTAATTAGGTTTTTTGTTTTCGTCTTGTTGAGTTTGAGAGTTTTAATATGTATCCTCCATAGAACTCTCTGTTCAGATATGTAATTTACAGATATTTTTCTCCCAGTCTGTGGTTCATCTTTTCATTCTTTGGGCTCCATCTTCTGCAGAAAAAAGTTTTTTGTCTGTTTGTTTGTTTTGGGTTTTTTTGGTGAAGGAGATTGGCCCTGAGCTAACATCTGTGCCAACCTTTCCTCTATTTTGTATATGGGACACCAGCACAGCATGGCTTGATGAGTGGTGAAGGTCCCTGCCAGGATCTGAACCCGTGAAACCGGGCCACTGAAGTGGAGTGGACTGAACTTAACCGTTACGCCACCAGGCCGACCCCAAATAAGAATTTTTTAAAAAAAATTTAAAGAAGTTCAAATTATCAATGTTTTCTTCTGTGCATCATACTTTTGCTGTCATATCTAAGAACTTTTGCTAACTCAAGGTCACAAAGATTTTCTTAGGAAATTTTTCACTTTCCACTTAAGTCTGTAATCCATTTTGAGTTAACTTTTGGATAAGGTGTGAGATAAGGGATGGAGTTCTTTTATGCATATGGATATCCAGTAGTTCATGCAATATTTCTTGAAAAAACTATCCTTTCAGTATTGAATTGTGTCTATTTATATACTTTCTATTCTGATTTTTTTTGTAGTATTCCATTTTAATAGATCTATTTGCTTTTTGGCTATATCTTTTTGTATTTCTTTTTTTTAGTGGTTGCTATAGAAATTACAATATGCCTATCTAGCTTTTCACAGTCTCCTTAGAGTTAATATGTTACCACTTCAAGAAAAATGTAGAAGCTTTACAACCACACAGATCCCTTTGCCCTCCCCACTTCATGTTAATATTTTCACATGTATTACATTTATATACATTGAAAACTAGACAAAGTAATGTTTTGCATTCAACAGTCATACACATTTTAAATAATTTAAGAGGAGGGAAAGAGTCTATTGTATTTACACAGATATTTATCACTTTCGTTGCTCGTCCTTCATTCCTGAATTTTCAAGTTTCCCTCTGCTATCATTTCCCTTCAGACTGAAAAAGTTCCTTTAGCTCTCAAGCAGATCTACTGGTGATGAATTCTTAGTTTTCCTTCATCTGAGAATATTTTTATTTCAACTTAATTCCTGAAAAACATTTTTCTTGGTTGCAGAATTCTGGAATCCCATTTTTTTACTCTCAGTACTTTAAGATCTTATTCCACTGTCTTCTGCTCTTTATAATTTCAGGTGAAAATTTTCACTATTTGAGTCAGTGTTCCCCTATCTGTAATGTGTCAGTTTTTCTTTGCCTGCTTTCAAGATTTTTTCTTTATCTTTGGTTTTTAGCTGTTTGATTATGATGTGTCTTTGCAAGGTTTTGTTGAGTTTATTTTGCTTCAAGTTAACTGAGCTTCATAAAAATCTACACTTATTTATTTCACCAAATTTGGGAATTTTTCAGGCATTATTTCTTCAGCACCAATTTCTTTTTCCCCTTCTCATAGAACTCTAATGACATGAATGCTAGACCATTTGATAGTGTTCTACAGGTTTTGAGCTTCCAGTATATTTTTTCTTTGAACTTTTTCTTCTCTCTGTTTCAGCTTGGATGATTTCTATTGAAAGACAGAGATAACAGTTATTGAGAATTGCCTCTATTCTCTTTGGACCACAGGACCCCTTTTTCTGTTTTTCTTTATTCCTGGTGAGAAATTTTGGATTCTTCCATAGTTTCAGCTTTTCATGCTGCTGTCGTACAGTTTCCTTAGAGAATGACAGAGAGGGAAAAAAACCCAGAAAAAAATGACATTTTCTTCTCATTCTCCACTGGTCCGTTTTCTCAGTTGTGTGGCCAGAAAGACAAAGCTGAGCCTGGGACTTGTGCCAGTCCATATACACAATTATGAGACCCCCTTCTCTAGCTCTGAGTGCTTCTCACACTCCCGAGGTCCCAGGCCCCTTTCCCTGGTTCTCTGACTAAAAAGACAGACTTTCTTTCAGAGATTTGGCTACCTCCTCCCTGTACAGTTCCATGACTGAGCTATAATTCACGTCAAAGCCAGAAGATAAAAGAGAAGAGAAAATCAATTCTGTCTCAGTTGCTTTTGTAAGTTTGAATTATCTCCCCAATCTGTCTGCTATTGTTTAGTTTTCAGAACCCTCAGGTAGTTGTTTTGATATTTTGTCCAGAGTTTTTGGTTGTAATCAGTATGAGAGAGAGGCTGTAAGGAGCTTACTCTATTTTGGCTGGCATTAGGAATCCTCCTGTTGTGATTTTGATGGGGCCTGTATTAAATCTCTAGGTCAGTTTGTGGAGAAATGACATTTTAAAAAATATTGAGTCTTCAAATCCTTGACTATAGCATATCTCTTCATTTATTTATATCTTCTAAATGTCTCTAAATAAATTTTATAATCTTCCCTATTAGAAATTTTTGGCATCTTTTTGTTTGATTTATTCCTAAGTACTTGACATTTTTATGCTACTGTTCATGGAACTTTTAAAAAGGATTCTTAAATTGTTATTGCTTGTATATAGAAATGCACTTGATTATTTTATATTGATACTTTATCCAGAAAATTGCTAGACTGTCATATTTTTTTTATTTTTGGTGAGGAAGATTGGCCCTGAGCTAACATCTGTTGCCAATCTTCCTCTTTTTGCTTGAGGAAGCTTGTCGCTGAGCTAACATCTATTCCAATCTTCCTCTATTTTGTATGTGAGATGCTGCCACAGCATGGCTTGAGGAGCTGTATAGGTCTGTGCCCAGGATCCAGACCCCTGAATCCTGGGCCACCAAAATGGAGTGCACGAACTTAACCACTGTGCCACTGGGCTGGTCCCTAAACTGTTGTTTTCTTAATGACTCAACATTGAAATTTATTAAGTGCTTTTTCTGCATCTATCAACGTAAGTTTTTTTCTCCTTGAACCCATTAACATGGTGAATTATACTTTTTGATTATTCAACATTAAACTAATCTTGAATTCTTGCAATAAACCTGATGAGTAAAGTGTATAATCATTTCAATTTATTTTTTGGGTTCAGATTACTACTACAGTCATGCATCGCTTAACGACAGGGATATGTTCTGAGAAACGCGTTGTTAGGCAATTTTCTCCCTGTGCAAACATCATAGAGTGTACTTACCAAACTGAGATGGTATCGCCTACTACACACCTAGGCTATATGGTACCAATCTTATGGGACCACTGTTGTACATGTGGTCTGTCGTTGACTGAAACATTGCTGTGTGGTGCATGGCTGTATTTTATTTAGGGCTTTATATCTATATCCATTAGTAAGACTGGCTTATAATTTGCCTTTTACAGATCATCTTTTCAGATTTAGGAATCAAAGTTATGTTAACCTCATAAAATGAGTTGGGAAGTATACACTCTTTTTACATTTTCTGGAATAGTTGTGTAAGTTTGGAATTTTTCTTCCTCTAACGATTAATACAACTTAAAAAGTGACAAGCAAGATGATCTCTCTCACTATTTAGTGTGTGTGCGCATGTGTGGTAGTTATAGATCTGTTCATATGTTCTATTTCTTCTTGAGGCCATTTTGAGAAGTTAAAATTTTTTAGGAACTTGCCCATTTTGTCTACGTTTTCAGATTTATTAAAGTTCTTCTTAATAACGTCTTATTTTTCATGTCATATTTGTAATCATGTCCACTTTTCATTTCTTACATTTAATAATGTGCTGTATCTTTTAATCACTGTCATTATAAAAGTATACATTTTGTTCATTTTTTCAAGAACCAACTTTTGGTTTTTGATCCTCCATATTTTTACATTTGTTTACCATTTTATTACTATTTCCTTACCTCCATTATTTTGGGGGATTTATTTTATTCTTTCTTAATTTTAACCTCATTTATTTTTAGACTATCCTCTTTTTCCATCAAATGCTGTTTCCTCAAAGTACTGATTTAGCTGCATGCTGTGAGTCTTGATATGTAGTATTGTTATTACAGTTTAGTTTAAAATTTTCATTGTCAATTATTCTTTGACTACAGATTATTTAGAAGAATATTTCTTTTTTTTCAAGTAATTTTATTGGGATTATAATGGTTTATAACATTGTGTAATTTCCGATGTACATTATTGTTTATCTATTCCTGAATACACTTCATCGTGCTCACCCCCAGTAGTCTAATTTTTATCCATCACCATACATATGTGCCGCTTTGTCCCTTTTGCCCACCCCCCAATGCCCTTCCCCTCTGGAAGCCACAATCTGTTCTCTTTATCCATGTGTTAGTTTATCCTCCACATATGAGTGAAATCATGCAGTATTTGTCTTTCTCTGTGTGGCTTATTTCACTTAATATTGTACCCTCAAGATCCATCCATTTTCTTGCAAAAGGGACGATTTTGTCTTTTTTTATGGCTGATTAGTATTCCGTTGTATATATATATATATATACCACATCTTCTTTATTTGTTCATCTGTAAATGGGAACTTGGGTTGCTTCCACGTCTTGGCTATTCTGAATAATGCTGCAATGAACATAGCGGTGCATAAATCTCTTTGGATCAGACAAGGGGTTGATCGCCAAAATATATAAAGAACTCATACAGCTCAACAAAAAAAACCCCAAAAATCCCGATCAAAAAATGGGCAGAGGATATGAACAGACATGTTTCTAAGGAAGATATACAGATGGCCAACAAACACATGAAATGATGCTCAACATCACTAATTATTAGGGAAATGCAGATCAAAACTACAATGAGATATCACCTTACACCAGTCACAGTGGCTATAATTACCAAGACAAAAAACAAAAAATGTTGGAGAGGATGTGGAGAAAATAGAATCCTCATACACTGCTGGTGGGAGTGCAAACTGGTGCAGCCACTATGGAGAACAGTATGGAGATTCCTCAAAAAACTAAAAATAGAAATACCATCCAATCCAGCTATCCCGATACTGAATATTTATCCAAAGAACTTGAAATGGAAGTATATTTCTTAATATTCAAACATGGTTATTTTTCTAGTTTTTAAAAAAGTTTATTTCTCTCATAATTGTCCTGTGGCCAGAGAACATACTGTCTAAGATTTCAGTGCTCTAAAATTTCCGGAGACTTGCATTATGGTCCACAATATCATAACATTTTTGGTAAATATTCTGTATTTTCTTGAAGTGAATGCATTTTTTCGTTTGTTATTTACAGTGATCTAAATATTTCTACTATGTCAATTTTGTTTATGAGGTTCTTAATATGTTTCTATATTCTTACTTGTTGGTCATTCTGTCAATTACTGAGAGTTGTGTATTA
This sequence comes from Equus przewalskii, assembly GCF_037783145.1. Lineage (NCBI taxonomy): Eukaryota > Metazoa > Chordata > Mammalia > Perissodactyla > Equidae > Equus > Equus przewalskii. The sequence continues at coordinate 118,007,480 of NC_091863.1, read as the reverse complement.
AAATATTCCAGTATAATTGTAGATCTATCTAGTTTTCCTTGTAGTTATGTTACATTTTGGTTTATGTATTTTGATTTTATGTTATTAGTTGTATACAAATTTGGAATTATTTAAGTTTACTGGTTATTTAAACCTTTTATCATTAGGTAGTGATCCTCTTTGTCTCTGTAATGATTTTGCCTTAAAGTAAAATTTGTCTGATATTAATAAAGCTTTACCAGCTTTCTTTTGTTACTGTTTGCATGATATGTTTCTCTGTCTTTGTATTTTCAACCTTTAGATGTCATTATGCTTTAGATATATTTCTTGTAAACAGCCAGTGCTGGTATTTTTTTTTTTCAGTACGGTCTTATATTCCTCTTCTTGTAACTAGAGCAGCTCATCCACTCGCACTGATGGTAATTACTGATATATTTAGGTTAAATCTACCATCTTATTTTGAGCTTTTATTTGTCTTGCCTGTGCTATATTTTGTTTTTTCCTTCCTTTCTTGATTTCAACTGGACTGATTATTTATCTCATTCCATTTTTTCCCCTCAACTGGCTTTTAAATTATACATTCTATTTCTATTCTTCAGGTGGAGTTTCCCTGGACATCCCAGATGTTGCAAAAATGGGTTGCAATTCAGTGTGAGAGATTGTTTCTGTTTCACCCGAACTTTGGAAGTGAGGTCTTTCAGTGTTTTAGCCTGAAAGGGAGATGATTTATCAGACTCCCTCACTTTGATAGGCCCTGGGTTTGGACTTTTGCTGCTTTAGGCCTGCAAAACAACCAGAAGTGCAGCCTAATTCCTCGGATTTTTCTTTTGGATTGGTATGTACCCTTAGAACTAAGATGGCTGTGAGTTCTTCTCCAGGTTCTATTCATCCCCAAGATTTTGGCTGCTGGCAATTTCTCACTGTATTATCAGCTCTTCAATGGTTGTAAAAGAAGATGTTCTTAATATTTTTATCACATTTTACTTATCCTCAGTGGTAGAGATGGCTAAATTGCTTAGTGTGCCTTTTGTGAAAGCAAAAGTCCTGTATATCCATTTGATGTTAGCAATCCTTTGAGCCTTATAACAGCCTCCAGGTGGGTTTTGTTATCCTTATTTGGAAGAGAGGCGGAACGCAGACTGAGTTAGGTCAGGCAGCTTACATGTAGTGGAGCTGGTCTGGGAACCTCAGTCAGTTGGATTATGAACCTGGTGCTCATGTCACTATTCCATGCAGTCTGTTTTAAAATAATTTGAATCCTGTAGTATTGGTAGTTCACGTGATACTTTGAATTTCTTTTGGTAGGCAAAAATATTTTCCCAGTTGTCCCAATTGTTTACTAAGACAATATTAGCAGGACACAAATTATATAGACATGGCACTTTTGAAAAGTGTACTTTAGAAGTATTTAAAAGAATAATGGTTAAAAATGGTGGCAGTCTGGTCAAATCCATCTATTACGAAGAGAAATGAGCCAATGATAAGTTCGTATGTGCCAAACAGGGCTATTTGCTCACACAGTTAATTTATACTTGATCACTTTACTTTATTTTATGGGTTGGAAAACAACCTCCGAGTTTGAGCCAGTTTTGTTGAAATTCCAAAATAAATATTTTAATGGAAATAAGATATATGAGATTTGAATATCAAATTTTTTACCTTGATAAAACATCCCTATGGTTGATGCTGATGAGTGACTAATGATTTCCTAGTATAAATTCATAAGTTTAATTTTCAGTAGACAGAAAACACTAATTTCCTTGCAAAGGGAATCTAGTCAAACCTGAGAGGGCTCCTCTGTTTTGGGTTGTCTGACCTGGAATTATATGATGGGTGCGTTCACTACCTAGACTGGGGCCATATATACACCGTATTTTTAGCAAGCTGGTTTTTTAGAGGTGGTTTGAGGGGCCAAGTATACAATCAGATTTATAAGGGTTAATTATGTTTTTTAGGACTAATTAGGGAGATAATGAGAGGCAGTTAGTATAAACTTTCATGTGAAATATTTTCATTAAAAGCCATATTTATTTATTTATTTGTGAGTGTGGTTATGTAATATATATTGCCTATATGATTTATTGACACACAAAGAAATACAGAGTAGTATGATTCTAATTTTCAAGAGTTCCTTCTAATAGAAGTGCAAATCATGGATTGTCAGAACTGAAGAGGTGAGGAAACTGAGGCTCAGAGAGTGATGTCCAATCCAGGTCTTTTTTCTGTATGCAATTCAATTTTCCTATGTGAGGGGAGAGAAGGAACTCAGATACCGCCTAGACTTGGCCTCTCTAACCCTTGTTTTCAGAATCAGCTTGTAAGTATCAGGGTAAGATTCCAGGTGAGAAAGATTCCTCAAGGTTTTTAGCGTTAATGAGTGAATCCACCCTGAATTTGTAGAGTGGCTTCCTTCCATGCACAAGAGCAAGATCACTATTGAATGATATTCAGTTTTGAATGTTCAAATCAGAATGCTTTTGACTGCAAACAAGTGTCACAGATACTGTTTCAAATAGTAGCTAGTGAGATTTACAACGCAGATCTCTAGCAGTTATGAATTGAAAATGTTTCTTTTGTGCAATTTAAAATATCTCTTCTTGAAAACGTTAGAATATTATATGGCAAAGCAAGCCCTTTCTCACTTCTGTTGCTGTGCATAAATTCACCTCACTAGCTCCACGGCCTGTTTTTGGCTCCTGGGATTGAATGAATCTTCATTGTGGCATTGCCTTAAATGCTTGGATCAGAGACACTCTTTCTAAAGCCCACTCACATGAAAGTAACACGCCTGTTTTAGGTACAAAGTGGAGACTTCAGGATGAGGGTGAGCCCACCTGGGTGATTTAGGGCAAAGTTGGACCTTTGCCCATACTTAAGGTAAATCAATCTTTTCCCATAAGTCACATACCAGAGATGTCCCTGACCTCTTTACCAACAGAAAGCATGAGAAACAAGCTAACTACTTATGGATCAGAGTGGAAAATGAGGCTAGTTATTTTTACAGCTAAATAATACGTGTACATTTAAAATACTTTCTGTTGAAAAATGTGGTGGCAAAACATTAACACTCATGTCTATTGTATCTGTTAGTCATTTGCTTAGGATCTAGTCTCCTTTGCTCCTTAACTTCCTGACCTAACGGCAAAAAAACCTAGACCAGGGAAAAGGTTAGTTAAGCTGGTTTGACTTTCATGTTGAAACCTGACCCCATTGAAAAGCCTAAACTACTTTTGTGCTGTCATTAAGCACAACCAAGACATTCCTGTAGCAAACATATGGCCCCTTCACAAGGCTATCATTGCTAGTTAGAGATTTCCTTTTAACTAGCTGTGATTTGCGTTGGTTTGAACAAACTGGAAGACAAGACTTTTTTTTTCAAAAATACAATTTAATTTTTAATTAAAACGAATATATGCTTATTATCAAAACTTTGCAAATACATATACAAAAAAGGTTTAAAAAATGATGATTTCATAACCCAGAGGGAACAGTTAATGTGTTTGTGCATTTTCATTCAGTCTTTTGTTTCTGTGTGTGTGTGTGTGCACATGTACATGTTCATTACACTTTTGGGATAATACATATGTGGTTTTATTTCTTGCTTTTTTTCACTTAAATTTGTATCATATGTATTTCATCATGTCACTAAACAAACATATTGCAATTATTTCCCTGTTATTGAAAGTTTATGCTTTTCTAATCTTTCACTATTAATATATATTTTATACATGAATTATCTATCTATCTAATTGTTCTTTCTCTTACTACTTCCTTAAGTTACAGACCCAGAGATAGAATTATTGAGTCAAAGGGTACAGCGCATTTTTAAATAAGTGCTTTTGGTGCATATTGCTGAAATGCCATCCAGAAATCCTGTTTTAGTGGTCTGTACTCCCACCAGCAGTGCAGGATAATAATTATTTCTTTGCTTTCTAATTCCCATCAGGCGAACTGTCCAGTAGAAATATAATGTAGGCCATACCTGTAATTTAAACTTTCCTATGAAAAAACAGTAACCATGTGAGGGGATGATGTGTTAATTAGCTTGACTGTGGTAATCATTTCACTATGTACATGTATATCGAATCAGCATGTTGTAGACCTTAAATTATATATAATTTATATTAAAAAAATAAAATTTTAAAAGTTTCCTAGTAACCACATTAAAAAGTAAAAGGAAACAGGTGAATTCATTTTAATAGTATATTTTATTTAACCCAATGTATCCAAAATATATAATTTCAATTTCCAATCAATATAATACTATTAAAGAGATATTTTACTTCTCTTCTGTACTAAGCCTTTGAATTCCAGTGTGTATTTTACACTTTACAGCACATCTCAGTTTGGACAAGCCATATTTCAAGTGGCTAGTCATCACCATAATGGATAGCATAGCCATAGAGTATTGCATTAAAAAAGTTCTTTGCCAGTTTGATAGGTGGAAAAATGACATTGCTATGTTGATTTGAATAGCATTTCCAATTGGTAATAAAGCTGAAATTTCCTCACATGTTGTATTTTTGGGAGTATTAATGGTTCTCAACTTATGTGAGTTATCTCTATATTTAGGATGTTAACTCTTTATGTCATAGTTGTCGAAAACGTTCTTCCCTTCATCTGATATTTTTCCCAATTTTTAGTACTGAATTTTAAAATTTCTATGTAATCAGATTTATGTATTTTTTTCTTTGCAATTTCTTTCACTGATCATATGCTTAGGGAGTCCTTTCCCATTCCAAGAAAGTTAAATATTCACTTATGCTTTTTATCATTTCAGTTTTTTCTAAGCTTAACTCTTGTATCCATCTGTATTTTATTTTGGCTTATGGCACAAGGTAAGGATGAAAAGTTAGTTTTGTTTGTTCCCAAATAGCTAATTTCCACAATACCACTTATTGAATAACCCATCTCTTCCTCTTTGATTTGAGAAAATTCCTTCACAATAAACTAAGATGATCTGTGTATTAGGGTCCATTTCAGGTCCTCTGACCTTCACCCTGGCTATTTCTTTGATTTCTGAGTTATTACTCCACTATTTTAATTATGATAGCTTAATAATAGATTTTAACAGTTTGCAAGGTATGCTTCCCTTTTTTCTTTTTGTTTTGTTTTTCTAATATTTCATACTTACTCTTGCTTGATTTTTCTTCCAGATAAAATTTAGAATAATGTTGGAAAGTTCCAAACAATCCTGCTAGTGTTTTTTCATTGATATTATTATTAGAAATATTTTTACACTGCATATTATCTTGAGAACTACTTCCATCTTCCTAATAGCTGCTCTTTCCATTCAGACACACAGTTTGTCTCTCCGTTATTCAGATCGGTTAGATTTCTCAGCAATGTTTTCTGGTTTTCTTCATATAATTTCCTGTTAATACAATTAGCAGTTTATTCTGATTTTCTGATTGGTTATTTCTGATCCATAGGAAAGTATTAATTTTGGTATATTTACCTTGTATCTAAACATTATATGGAACTTATACTGTTCGGGGGCTGTTTTGCGAAAAGAAACTCTTATGGAAAGAAAACCACTAAGACTTACCATTAGTTAATAAAGGATAAAAAAACGTGATTAGGTTTTAAATCAAGGATAATTGATCCATATATATATGTTTCCTATATTGACTCCTTATTTATATTTTTGTATATATATATACATTTCCACCTCTGGACTCTGAGAAAACGTCCCGCGTTACACACATTTTGCTTTGAAACCTCCTCTTCTAATCAGAAGCTTCCCGACATTCCTTTGCGCCCTCCCTTCCCTGAGCTGCTGAGTTTTAAAATCTCTTGGGAACCACAGCTGCCTTTTTATTTCTCTAACTGACTACTTCGTTTATTTCAAGGCTGGTTTTTCCTGCTCCAGCAGTCATGAGTTCTTCCTGTGCCTTCTCACCACCTGATTCAATTTAGACTAAATTCAAAGGCAGAACGTGGCAATGGTCCAACCGCCCACCCTCTATTTTTCTGCCTCAGCAAAAGGGCCAGATCAAGACGTGGGAATGTGGGGCTGCTGGTCTGCGTTAGGTCCACAACATCCCTTCTGTCTCTCCTCCTCCTCTGCCGCCTCCCCCAAAGCTCCTCCCCTCTCCTCTCTGCTCCCCTCACCTCTCTGCTTGCCTCCCAAATGGTTCTCTCACTGCAAGATGGGCTTTCCCAAACCTTCAGCTTCTGCTAAAGCATTCAGGCTAGTCTGCTGCTGACACTGTTTTAAATATTTTGTTCTTTAGTATAAAGTCGTTTTAAACATAAATAATTTTGAACAGTTAAGAAGCAATCTTTTCTACAGTGATCTCATTAAATTCTGCTTTTTCTCAGCTGTCGGACCCATATGTGACAGTTGATTCCAATCACTGAGTAATTTATTTTCAAAAACATGTATTCTAGGGTCAGCCCCGGTGGCCTAGTGATTAAGTTCAGCCCACTCTGCTTCTGTGGCCAGGTTTGGCCCCTGGGCGTGGACCTACTCTGTTCTGTTAGTGGCTATGCTGTGCTAGCGGCCCACATACTACACATGATAAAAAATAGAGGAAGACTGGAACGGATGTTAGTTCAGGGTAAATCTTCCTCAGTAGAAAAAATAAAATAAAATAAAAATTCTATGCCATCTTGTTACAGGAGGTAGTAAATTTAAAAAGTAAATTATATTAATTGAAAATACAGTATGTGAATATACTTGAGATACCTTATAAAATAGCTTCTTGATAAGTTTGTACTGACATTTTGTGAGAAAATAATATTTAGTAACAGAAGCAGGTTCAATTCCGTATTAATTGTAATTCTTTACACAAGTATAGCATTTTATTAAGTGTCTACTCTGTTTCATGAAAGCTATCATATGCGAGGTGTTTGGTTGGACAGTGAGAAATATATTAATTTGGAAATGGTGTGTAATCCCAGAGATTTCATCATTACCATCCAAAAGTAATTGTCCCTACTTGTATGTGAATGTACACGTACACAAGCCCATGGGGAATTCAAATCTAAAGGTAAGAGTGAAGTAACATATGAACACATTCATAACAAAGCTGACATTTCTTTCAGCTTTTATATTACCATCTCCGTTAATTTACCAAATACTAAATTTGGTGCAGCATTGTGCACACTTGATTTAAACAACTAGTCTTGATCTTTTCACCCTGAAAGGTGCCTAACTGTTTAAAAATTAAACCAGTGACCTGGTCACACGGATTTGGATCTGTATGCTTTCTCTACTGGGACCCTAGCATCGGATTCCCTCAGGTCTATAGCAGAACTGTGTGTAGAATACTGCATCAAGGCAACTTGAGAACAGGAAACTACCTTTACTGTAGCAGATAGTCCAGTCTAGAAGTAAGTTACAAAGCAGCCTCTATATTCTCTATGCAAAGGAAACGGATCATTCTTCATTTCATACATCATTTACACCATGATGCAGTGACTCCACAAAATCACTAGACTTTAAAAAGAACAAATGAGACAGAAATATTTTTTTGCTGGTTCTAAATGTTCTATAGGGTATAAGGGAGACATGTTGCCATACATTTCATTTTCTTTGTCCTCCATTTAAGGAAAAGATAACATTTGCAAGAAAGAAGAGCGTGTTGGAAACATACCTTTTTGTTGCAAAGTCTGAAATATAAAGGTTCCTTTATTGGGAAAACTGAAGATACCCCTTAAATCTAGATAAATTCCATCTTGTGTGAGAGAGAATCCAGGGCATTCATTCCAAATATATTAGTAAAAGTATGGCGGATTAATTCAGTTGGTACATTTCAAAGTATTTAATCTGCTTAACCCTCCAAAGTTAGGAGTATGTGTCAGAAATTTTACCCAGATCCAGTATTTCATACTATTAAACTTTTTTGAAAAATAACTGGTATTACCTAAGATATTTCAGTAAAATTTTATGGATCATATTTATACAGTGGCATTCAATTTGGGGACTTTCTATTGGTTATTCAGTGGCATGTCAGCTCCTACTCTCTTAAATAATATCATTGGTACTTTTTCCAATTAAAATTTTTAGTATGCAATACATTCACATGGCAAAAAAAAAGAAAGAAAATAGGTTTTACTAAGCAATATGACTCAGAGAGTCATGAAAGGATGGTTGCTGTAGGTGGGATTTGAGGAAAGAAAAGGTAGACTTGGAACTGGAGAGCAGGAGTGAGAACATTTGAATGAATAGAGGAATTAATTTGGATAACCAATGGGTAAGATATGTCGGGCAAGCAGTTAATAAATACCGTGCTTAGTAACCCGTTGTGCTGGTTGACTTTTCAGCTATTAAAGAAAATTCACCATTGCTTATGACAGTATTATGTACACAAAGTTGGATTTGGTTTTAAAGCTTTCTTTTTCTCCTCCTGTGTGAGATCAGAAAATTCGCTGCTGGAAGTTTGCACATGTAGGTGAGCCATTTTCCTGCTGTGTAGGCTTTGTTTGGCCAAGTGAGCATGGTGACTAACAGCTTCCCATCCTGCTTTCTCCGACATGATTTCCCCTGCAAGAGGAAGTTGGGGAGCATGATTCCCCCTAAACAATATAGCTTTTATGTATTTGGGTTATCTGGTTTTGTGTGACACTTAAAGATTCACAGACTGCTAATGAGGGAAGAGATCTTAGAAATTGGCTATTTCTAACTTCCTTTTACTGATGAGGGCCTTGAGGTCCAGAGGTGTGAGGGCTTGGCTTTGTTACTTACAGAGCTGCTCTGCTCTTCCTCCTGGATTGTGGTTGAGAGTATGGCTGTCTTTCTCCCCGCTGGACTGTGAGCAACTTGAGAACAGGTGCTAAATTTTACTTACATTTATACTCCCTGTGACACCTTGTTTGGGGGCTTGCATGCAGTAGGCACTGAATAAATATTTGTGAATGAATATTGTTAAATGAATACTTAGAGAAGAATTTTACAGGCCACTAAACTCAGACACTGAAGTAGCATAACGATTTTGTATAATCCAATTTAGTCTCTATTTTGAACTCCCTCTCAGCTCCAAAGAAGAAAACTTAATTTTGCCAATTCAAGGTCAATTTTGTAACCTCAGGTTTTTGCAGCTGATCTGGAATGAATGCACAGTTAATTCAGGATTCTTTTCTCCAACTTCTCGCCACAATGGCACTTAGGGTTGATGTGCTCACTTAAGTGTATCTGACACTTTTTATGCATCCTTTCAGATCCTCTTGCTATTCCAGCCACCAAAGAAGAGACCAGTTTGTCACCGGCTTAGCACCTCTTGCTTTATTGGTGCTGAAGTGTGAGATGTTTCAGAAACCACCCAGAGCCTGTGCATACACGGCACAGAAATAGGGAGGAATTAATGCCCAGTGGGGCAAAAATTTGACCCATGGGGCATGGGGGCTAGTTGATAATTGCTTCTCGATTTCTTCCCCAGGAAGATGCATTTCATATGGCCTCTCAGACATTCCATTAGATCAAGCAGCCATTTAATTGTTGCAATGACGAACTCAATAATGTATTGTTTTGGTTCTGCCCCTTCCCTGCTTTATTCCCCTGTATCTCATCCTTGATCCTTGGGACCACACTCCCAAGAAAAGTCTCTGCATCAGGCTTTCCTTCCAGGGAGTTTGGGCCAAAACACATAGTGGGGTTGATACCAGGTCCAAGGATGTCATCTCCCCATGCTGCTCTGCCTTGAAATGTAGTTATTCCTTTTTTGGTTTTGGACATCCTTACCCCTCCATGCTGCTATCTGCTGCGATGTTTCATTCCCATCAATTCCCATTCCCAGCGTTAACGTTCTTGTTGTATCTGCTGAGAATGGCCTTTCATTGAAGTTCTGAGGCCTCCCCAGATCCATGACACTGTGGGCCACGGGGGACATATGAACTGTTTCCCACCCACCTTGGGGATCTATGAGGATTCTATGAGGCCCATCTGCCTAGGTAACCCATGAATCCATCTTTCCTTTCCTCTGCTAAGCCATGATGGTTTGAAGATGTTTCTGAGAGTCTTTCTGCCTCCCAGAGCTAATGTTAGAGGGAATGGAGTATGGGGTCTTCTTAATCTTGATTCCAAAATTTATCTGGGAGCTCCCTCACCTCCTGCTCCTGATTGGCCTATGAGTACTCACTGGTGCCCATCTGGAGATTTTCTTTCACCGTGTCCCCCCTATTCTATGCCCATAGCATCACTCACATGAAATCTTAAATAAGTTTGGATGGGAGGGATGAAATTAATTCTGAGAGATGAATTTTATTCTTTTCCTATTGCTTAGACCAAGGCCTTGTCTTCTGAGGCTCAAAAAACATAGGCTCTTGCAACTCAAAGAAAGTATTTCCTCTAAAGACAATTGTCTCTGTCTTGAATTCAGAAATTCTACTGGGAAATTCAGAAGCTCAGCACTGGTCAGTTCTTTGGGTCAATATTTCTGTTCTAACAACCTGCCCTGGGAGAGTGAGTATGCGATGCTCTAGCTGCCTGGGCTGGAAGAGGACCTTGGGGAACCATGAAGTGGCAGATCAGTTAGCAATAGTTTCACGTTTCATAATGTTGTCCCACCAGTAATGAAAGACTGGACATGGCTGAAATTAAGGCTAATCTTAGATAAAGTGTTTCTTTGGTCTAACCATCATACTATGGCTCAGTATCATTTCTTCTCTGTGCTACTCCCTCCCTCATACCCAGACCTACATGTCCTTCCTCATTAAAGCTGCTTTAAGTAGTCACTAAGGTAAAATTTACACCATTCCTAAAAGCAAAATATAGTCTACTTTTTTATAGGGGCATTGACTTGCAGTTCTACTGAACTGGCCCTAGATCTAAACTACCAGTTTGATTTTTATTGTGGGTTACCTCTTGAGGGGGAAGAGGATTGATTAAAAAGACTCTGCTGTGCCCTAAGATAGAGCAATTCCTTTAGTAGATTCAGAGAACTTTCTCCCTTTTTCTTACAGTTTATTCTCTTTTTAAAATTGAGATATAATGCACATACCATAAAGTTCACCCTTTTAAAGTATACAATTCAGTGGTTTTCGGTGTATTTATAGAGTTGTGCAGCTATCACTACTAATTCCAGCACATTTTCATCACCACTAAAAAAACTTCATTCCCATTGGTAGTCATTCCTGTTCTCTCTCCTACTAGCTCCTGACAAACACCGATCTAAGCTCTGTCTCTACAGCTTTGCCTATTATGGACATTTCATATTAATGAGATCATACATACATACATGTCTGGCTTATTGTGTCTGGCTTCTTTCAGTTAGCATAGTGTTTTCAAGTTTTATACATGTTGTAGTATTTAAAAGTATATTGTTCTTTTTTTATCCAGCTTTATTGAGGCATGATTGATAAAATTTCATATATTTAAAATGTATAACATGATGATTTGATATTTGTATACAGGCAAAATGATTACCACAATCAACTTAATTAACACATTCATAAACTCACATAGTTACCCTTTTTTATGTGTGTAGTATGAACACTTAAGTCTACTCTCAGAAAATTTCAAGTACAGTCAGGTGCTGCATAGCCATGTTTGGGTCAATGATGGAGCATATATATGACAGTGGTCCCATAAGATTAGTACCATGTGGCCTGGGTGTGTAGCAGGCTATAGAATGCTCTATGTTGTTCGCACAACAAAGAAATCACCTAAGGATGCATTTCTCAGAATGTATTCCCGTCATTAAGTGATGCATGACTGTGTATAATACAGTATTATTAAGTATAGTCTCCATGCTGTATACTAGATCTCCAGAACTTATTCATCATTTTTCATATCTGCTTAATTTTACTTTTTCTCAGCTTTATTGAGATGTAATTGACATATGACATTATGTAAGTTTATGGTGTACAATATATTGATTTGATATACTTACATGGTGCAAAATGACTATTACATTAGGGTTAGTTAACACCTCCATCACCTCACATAATTACCATTTCAATTTTGTGGTGAGAACATTTAAGATCTACCCTCTTAGCAACTTTCAAGTATATAGCAGCGTTATTAACAGTCATCACCATGCTGTACATTAGATCCCCAGAACTTATTCATCTTATAATTGAAAGTTTATACCCTTTGATCAGCATCTCCCCATTTCCCCCACCCTCCCCACCTCTAGTAACCACCATTCTACTCTCAGTTCCTATGGCTTTGGCTTTTTTAGATTCCATATAGATGATATCATACAGTATTTGTCTTTCTCTGACTTATTTCACTTAGCATAATGCCTTCCAGTTTCATCCAGTAGGTCACAAATGGCATGATTTTATTCTTTCTCATGGCTGAATAATATTCCATTGTGTGTATATACCACGTTTTCTTGATCCATTCATCTATTGTTGGACACTTAGATTTTTCCCATGTCTTGGCTATTGTGAATAATGCTGCAATGAACATATGGGTGCAGATATCTCTTCAACATACTGGTTTTGTTTCCTTTGGGTATATACCTAGAGGAGGGATTGCTGAATCATGTGATAGTTCTATTTTTAATTTTTTGAGGTACTTCCATACTGTTTTCCATAATGGCTGTACAAATTTACGTTCCCACCAATTTTTTGTGTGTGTTGGTTTTGTAAACTGCAACTTTCCTGAAGTTGTTTATTAGATTTAACAATTTCCTGTTGGAGTCTTTAGGATTTTATATGTATAAGATCATATCATTTGTAAACAGATACAAGTTTACTTCTTCCTTTCCAATTTGGATGCTTTCTTTTTCCTGTCTGATTGCTCTGGCTAGGACTTCCAGTACTGTGTTGAATAGGAGTGGTGAGAGTGGGTACCCTTGTCTTGTTCCTGATCTTAGAGGAAAAGCTTTCAGCTTCTCGCCTATTTTGAGTGTGGTATTAGCTGTGAGCTTGTCATATATGGCCTTTAATATGTTGAAATACATGCCTTGTATACGTATTTTGTTGAGAGTTCTTGTCATGACACCATGTTGGACTTTGTCAAATACTTTTTCTGCTTCTATTGAGATGATCATTTGAAGTTTAGCCTTCATTCTGCTAATGTGGTGTATCACATTTATTGATTTGCATGTGTTGGAACATACTTGGATCAGAGGGATAAATCCCACTTGGTCATGATATATGATCCTTTGAGGTGCTGTTGAATTCAGATTGCTGGTAGTTTTTTGAGAAGTTTTGCATCTATATTCATCAGGTTTATTGTCCTCTAGTCTTCTTTTCTTGTAGTGTCCTTATCTAGCTTTGGTATCAGGATAGTGTTGGCCTTGTAAAATGAATTTGGGGGGCTGGTCCCATGGCGCAGCTGTTAAGTGCGCACGCTCCACTTTGGTGGCCCGGGGTTCGCTGGTTTGGATCCCGGGTGCGGACATGGCACTGCTTGGCAAGCCATGCCGTGGCAGGCGTTCTACCTATAAAGTAGAGGAAGATGGGCACGGATGTTAGCTCAGGGCCAGCCTTCCTCAGCAAAAAGAGGAAGATTGGCAGCAGATGTTAACTCAGGGCTAATCTTCCTCAAAAAAAAAAAACAAAAACACAGAATTTGAGAATGTTGCCTCTTCTTCAATTTTTTGGAAGAGTTTGAGAAGTTTCTGTGTTAATTCTTTAAATGTTTGTTAGAATTCAACCATGAAGCCATCTGGTCCTGGGTTTTTCTTTGTTGGGAGCCCCACATTTGCTTGGGGTCACTGACTGTTCTCTGTGATCAGGCAGGGCCTTAGATTGGCCTCCACAGCTGATCTGCTGAGCAGGACTTCTTTTTTTTTTTTTTTTTTTTAAGATTTTATGTTTCCTTTTCCTCCCCAAAGCCCCCAGTACATAGTTGTGTATTTTTAGTTGTAGGTCCTTCTAGTTGTGGCATGTGGGACGCCACCTCAGCGTGGCCTGATGAGCAGTGCCATGTCTGCACCCAGGATTTGAACCAGTGAAGTGGAGCGTGCGAACTTAACCACTTGGCCACGGGGCTGGCCCCCTGAGCAGGACTTCTTAATGTGCCCCTGGCCAGACAGGTCTGTCAGCTCAGCTCCATGGATGGGCAAAGCTGATGGCTGGGCTCTCTGGTTAGGTGAGACCGCCAGCAGGGATGCAGTGTCATCACCAAGATGTGCGTAGTGATTGCTGGGAGCTGAAACCCCCTTCTTTGTTCCCAGCTGTTTCCAAGAGGTCTAGCCCGGTCAGTTCTGCCAGTGGTCCCCATGAGATGAAAGCAAAGTTCTCCTCATGGGTTGTGCCCGGGAACTCTAGGGAAGCTAGATTTATGCTTCAGGCTCTCTTTTCTCCATTGGAGAAACCAGGAGCCCAGGAGATTCCTCTAGGTGTGGCACTGTGCTGGCCTAGGGGAGCAACAACGCGGTCAAAGTGAAACAGCTCCTCTTACCCTTCTAATGTGACTTTTCCCAGTTTTTGTACTCCAAGGGAGTGCTTCATCCTCTCTGCCAGGTTCTGGGATTTTCACAAAGGTGTTCTTGTCTGTGGAGAGTTGCTATTCAGTATTTCTGTGAGGATGACTAGAGCTGGGGACCTCCTGTTGTACTATCTTGTTGATGTCATTCCTCCCTTCATTCCTTTTTATGGCTGAATAATATTCCATTGTATGACTAAACTATGTTTTGTTTATTCATTCACCAGTCGGATGTTTGGGTTGTTTCTCCTTTTCAGCTATTGTCAATAGTGCCACTATTAATATTTTTGTGCAAGTATTTGAGTATCTATTTTCAATTCTTTTGGGTATACCTAAGAGTGGAATTGCTAGATCATATGGTAACTCTGTAGTTAACTTTTGAGGAATGGACCAACTGTTTCCCAAGGAGGCTGGACAATTTTACATTCTCACCAGCAGTGTCTGAGGGCTCCGATTTCTCCACATCCTCATCAACACATGTTATTCTCATCTATTCACAATTTGTTATAATCTGCCCCTGGTTATTTGGAACCATAATGATGCCCTGTGCTTTTAATAAAAAGAGACACATCTTGTCACCCATTGCATGCATTGAAGACCTTACGAAGTTCAGGAGCATATGCATGCTTCCTTATGGATAATACTTTGTAAGAGTTCCTGTTTGCTAGTTGGGGTTGTCTACTGTTCCATGCAAAAGAAAGGTTCAGCAAAGTGTTAACTCGTGTATGAAAATGTACCTGTGTCCTGATTATCCCCAAATATTCTGCTGAAGAGTCATCTTCATCCTCTCACATTCAGCTCTTTGAAGGAATGCAGCTGAAATCTTGGATAAATATAGAAAATTTACACGGTCTTAACAATTACGTGCAAGCTTTTAATTATGATTTAACAAAGACAAAACATCATGTGCAAAAACAAACAAAAAATAGTTAGGCAATGTTTTTTCTAAAGATGGAATCCAACTTCCAAAACTAGAAATTCTTATTCTATTCATAAAGCTACAGGGAAATGTCATTGCTAATTTTAAAGAATTGAAGCCTGAGTTGTTGGGTAGTATATGTTTTAGACAATTTGAATTAATATTTCTAAAACAAAGCCAAACTCTCAATCTCAAAATAGTTTCTTATTATGTATAATGTGCAGTGTTTGGGATATAAAAATGCTTGAAATTAAAGCTTTATATAACAGTGATTTTAATTTCTTTATTTGCCAATTTAACAGGGATATTTTGGAAATACTAATCTATTATGTCTGCCCCCTAACCTCCAAATCATATTTCCAGTAGCCGTTACACCATTATAACACCTGAGGAAGATGGGGGGCATCTCTCCCCAAGTATACCAACTAATCATTAAACCACCTAGGAAGGAAAAGGGCTAACAAGGTGGAGGAAGCAGAAAGCCCATGTGTGGTGGACAGTTAGCATGCCTTTTGCTGCCCAGCATCTAGATCCTTTTCCTATGTTTGGGGCAGCACCTACCATACGAGCTTTCTTCAAAGCAGAAAAACTGAAAATGCCTTATACTTGCTTCCCCAATGTCCTTTGAAGACAGGGCTAGCCCAGTCACAATGCCCCATACCTTAGGGCAAATTAATGACACAAATCAGGGATTGTGCAAAGTTCATTTTGGCAGGCATAGTATCGATGTGATGACAACCACATCCATTGTCCAGCATCGCTGATGTTTAGACCCAGCTGCAGTGGCTGTACTGTCTTCTAGGGCCCACTTCTATGGTGTTGCTCTTAGCCATGATGCATCTGTGCTTGATTTTTTAGCTCTTTCAGAATCTGTGAGCTACTCATTATCCAGGAATAAACTCATTTTCTGTTAAAATTAGGCAAAACTCTTTTCTGTTGCTTAGAGTTAAGACCTCCTAACAGGTACACTCGCCCCTCCCAGTCCCCAGTGAATTGAGGAAAAATGAAGAGACCAGAAGTATGGGAATCAGGTGGTGTTTCACTTGTGTTTCAGAGTCATATCTCCAGCCTGGGATTGAGAGGAAAGCCAAAGTAAGAAAATTGCTTGCTCTGCTTCTCAAATCTGGGAGATCTTGAAAGGTACTCCTGTGGTCACATAGAACAGCCACATCAGAATAAAACGGGCAGCACAGCGTGCTTAGACAGAGCAAGGGCATAAGTTCTACTCCTCAGAGTTTCCTGGTTTTCCATGCAGTAGAGAAAGCATCTAGAGGGGCCGGCCACGTGGATGAGTGGTTAGGTTTGTGTGCTCCACTTCTGCGGTCCGGGGTTCGCTGGTTCAGATACTGGGCATGGACCTAGAAACTGCTGATCAAGCCATGCTGTGGTGGCATCCCACATAGAAGAACTGGAAAGACTTACAAACTAGGATATACAACTATGTATGGGGCTTTGGGGAGAAAAAAAAAGAAAGCATCTAGAGAGCCCCACATGTCTTGAGGAGGAATGTAGAATATAACTGATGGTGCTTGATGGTGAACTTATGAAGGGGATCACAACAGTGAGACAAAATGGTCTTTTGAGGACTTCAGGGCAGACTTACTGGGCCAGGGATCCAGCAAAAGATGCAGCCAGATCTAAGAGTGGTAAACTATGCCAATGAAGTGTGGCCAAGTTAACAGGGAGGACCATTGGGCCCTGTCTGATCTGAGAGATAACAGGCCATTTGTTCCCAGCCATAGACCAGATGATTGAACAAAGAGAAGGACAAAGGACAACTACTATTCTCCCCACAGAAGCCACTGGGACCCAGGGATATAGTTATTATAGTATAAGATGGAAAATAATACCATCTCATTTTATTAACAGGGAATAGACATTTCTTCTATGATGTTGTCAAACTCATTTCATCTCAGATAAAATAGGTAGTTTGGTTGATTTGTGGCCTTCTAGGGAGTTCACTTATCAAAATGAACTTCCAGTGCACTGAAATGTGGCTTGTAGGTGTTAAGTACTTGCCCAAAGAACTGTTTCATTCTGTCTCTACATTACACCAGGGTTTCTTAGAAATATTTGCCATTAGTCAATGTCTACATTTTTTATTCTTATAGATGAATGTGCTTGTTCAACATACTGAAATTTACTGCATTTGAATATAGACCCCAAAAGTAAATTGCCTGACATACACATGATATTCTCATTTCCCAGTGTTCAGTCCAAGAAATTAGCATTTGCCTTATTCACTTAAACCAGAAAACATGGTCTGTTTCAAGTGGTCAACTCTTCTACGGCATTCAGATCTTCTAACCACATTGACTAAGCAGACATCATATGCATCTTATCTAGGGTCACAATCAACATATTGATTGGTATGACATATTTATTGAGAAGACTCACCTATTCAGACTGCATGGTTTTATTGAGCCATCACCCATTTCATTGGGCATTTTAGAGACATCACTAATTCTTCTTTTTTCCCCTGAAGAAGATTAGCCCTGAGTTAACTACTGCCAATCCTCCTATTTTTGCTGAGGAAGACTGGCCCTGAGCTAACATCCATGCCCATCTTCCTCTACTTTATACATGGGATGCCTACCACAGCATGGCTTTTGCCAAGCGGTGCCATGTCCGCATCCGGAATCCGAACCGGCGAACCCCAGGCCACCGAGAAGCGGAACGTGCGAACTTAACCGCTGCATCACCCGGCCAGCCCCGAGACATCACTAATTCTTATAGTTGAAGGAGCTGATGCAGAGAGGGACAACAAGGAATTTGCCTAAGGCAGAGGTGAAGTAAGAACTGATCAATAGCTTGGTTACTTGCTCTGGGTGAACTTGTACTTGTTGGAGATATTATCCATCATCACTTTAATTTCATGCCCATGGGACTAGGTAGTCAACATATGTAATTAGTGGAGCTGTTACCATGCCACAGTTCTGAAATGACATTTTACCACCAAAGACCTAATATAAGTTATTCGCTTCAGCTGATTATATAATTTGAAAGCCCCTTTGCTGTGCTGTCATCTATTTGAACACTTTGAAATATGAGATTCTGTATTTCCCCAGAGGACCAAAATATATTAAGGTGTGTGTGCACATATAATGTATATGCTTTCAATTCTCATTGTCCAGGGACAGTGATATTTAACCAGCTTGATATAAAGATAACTCTAGGATAGTGATAAAAATGAAATTTTCATAGATTTACATTTTAAGAACTCGCTACTATTGTCAAGAAAAACATAAACAATCAAGCTGACTGGATTCTCCTAAACACATGAATGTGAACTTGCCATTTATAAGATGAAAGTATATGCAAGAGTGACATAGTATTAATTATTGAAGTGTTATTATCAGCCATGATTAAAATTTTGTTAGGAATTACACAAAGACAATCTGGAATTAGAATGACCTTAATTTTTGAAGTATGATCCATTTAAATGTCATTGTAGAGCACTAAGGATTCTTCTCTTTCTATCTTTGTTATAATTATGAGAAAGTAATTGAAAATTCATAATACTTTAAGTTCCATTTTACAATAGTTAAATTTATACAGTAATTATATCACTTTATCTTCTCATATGTATAATGACTCTCAGATATTATTTAACAGGCATTGTGCTAAGCAATGCTAATATGAACTTAGATGTACTCAGAATGCATGCCTATACAGATAACTAAATGCTATTGCTGCAAAGTTGATTCGTTTGCTACCTTAGGTTATCATTGTAGACATAGGCACAAGGCATTTATGAAAGTGATTTGTAAAAAAAGGTCTAGACTAGTATGAATATAATCAAATTCACTTATTGTTATGGGCTGAATTGTGTCCCCCTTCAAACTCATGTGTTGAAGTGCTAACTCCTAGTACCTCAGAATCTGGCTGTATTTGGAGACAGAGTCTTTAAAGAGGTAATTATGTTAAAACGAGGTCACTAGTATGGGCTCTAACCTAATATGGCTGCTGTCATTATAAGAAGAGAAGGTTGGGATACAAAGCCACACAGAGGGAAGACCATGTGAAGATCCAGAGATCAGATGGCCATCTGACAGCCAAGTAGTGAGGTTTCAGAAGAAACCAACCCTGCTGACACCTTGATCTCAGACTTCTAGCCTTCAGAATTGTGAGAAAATAAATTTTTGTTGTTTGATCCACCCAGTCTGTTATACTTTATTATGGCAGATTTAGGAAACTAATACAGTCATATATACACACTTGTCACTTATGTATATTCAACTGCTGGAATTCCATTACTAATGGTGTATATGGCCTTGCAGCTGCTACAGTTTGTTGAAGAAGCAAGACAGCTTGGTGTTTGCAATCGTTCTCAAAAGGAAGATCATAGATTGTTTATATAGGTTGTTTTGCTATTGTGGAGTAATCCTGAGGTATAAAAGGGCAGTGGCAAGGAAGAATCCAGCTGTTTTTTCAACTCTGATAGTGCACTATCTGTGAAGAGAGTGTTATCAAATTCTGCCCTAAGTGGGCTGGGATGAGTGCAGGCTGTGCCAAGATGGTCCACATTTGTTCTTGTTTTCTGTGGCCTCTTTACTTCCATTAAATTCTATATGTCTGGCCAAATAAATGAGGAATTAATAGCTCACACTATTAATCACACTATCACGTTATTGATATGTGTGTGTGTGTCTGTGTATTTGTGTGGGGTGTCAATAGTTTCCAATCTAAATTCTATGCCAGCCAAACCATCAATTGAATATGAGATGGAATATAAATATTTCAGAAATCCTAGGTCTCAAAAACTTTTTACCTCCCACATACCCTTTCTTAGGAAACTATTGGAGGCTGTTTTTCACCAAATGAGAAAGAAAAGCATTGGATAGAGAAAACAGGGGACACCAGAAAGGGATGAAGAGAATTCCAGGAGCATGGTGAGCAGAGCTCCAGGAGGACAGCCGTGCCCCTGATGTAACTGGTCCTGATTATAGCAATTTGACTCAAGATATACTGCCACCATTGTACACTCTTCTTTAACCTGAGGACAGAGTGCCCAGGTGAGCCTAGCCCACATTCTTATCTGTTCTTGTCTTCACCATTTGCTGGTGAATTTCCTTCTCTTCTATCCAGGTCGTTCTGCCTGCATCAGCCAATGGCAGCATTTTATCCCACAGAGGTGTTCTGTTCTCTCTCTAGGAGGAACCTAAAAGCAAAAACTATAAAACAGCCTACTTCCCTGACCATATTCCTGTCAGACATCCAGTACCAGACCATATTACAGCCCTGCCGGATGTCCCAAGTATGGTGAGCTTTTTGTTTGCCAGGTCTCATTCATAACGTTGTTCACTGTTAGCCCATAAAAGGCTCTTGTAAACTCTCAGTGAAGTCAAAGTTATACTCTGTTCAGTTTACCTTCTCTTGAATTTCTTCATCTAACTATGGCAACATTGCCTATTCTTTAGAGCTAGGTCTGTGCTTCGTACTTGGCATTAAAAACAAAGCAATGTATGAGTGGAGGGAAAAGAAAATTATAGAGGAAGGGCTCACAGATCTTTTAAAGTTCTGGCAAGGGTCTGTTTCTTCACTTGGGTGTTGGGTGCTTGGGAGTTCATTTTATTAGTATTATCAGTATGAGTATATTTTGTTAGTATTTATTAGTATTCTTTAATCTAGAGGTCTGCAAACTTTTCCTGTAAAGGGCCGGATAGTATAGTAAATGTTTTTGACTTTGTGCGTCATACAGTCTCTGTCACAACAACTCAACTCTACCATGTGTCATGAAAGCAGCTATAAGCACTACATAAACAACTAGGTATAGTGTGTTCCAATAAAGCTTAATTTACGAAAACAGACACTGGGCTAGATTTGGCCCATGAACTGTAATTTGCTGGCTCCTCCAAATTGTACATACATATTTTGTTTAGTCTTACAAATGTATGATCCATTTAAAAAATGTATAAACAAACAAGCAACACCCCACAAAACCTGGGCTGCCAATATTCACTCCATGGTTGCTATGGTCTGAACATTTGTGTCCCTCCCAAATTCATATGTTGAAAATCTAATGTCCAAGGTGATGGTATTAGGAAGAGGGGCCTTTGAGAGGTGATTAGGTCATGAAGGCAAAACCCTCAGGAATGGGATTAGTGCCCTTATAAGAGGTCTCAGAGAGCTTCCTCGCCCCTTCCACCATGTGAGGAGACAAGGAGAAGTCTGCAACTGGAACAGGGCCCTCACTTGACCATGACGGCACCCTGATCTCAGACTTCCAGACTCCAGGACTGTGAGAAATAAACCTCTGTTTTTTATAAGCCACATCCAGTCTATGATATTTTGTTACAGCAGCCTGATCAGACTAAGACAACAGTAAATTATAAAATGACTTTTCAGCTCTTTCCTCTTTCTATGTACTTCCTTACCTTCTTTTATATTTTAGTTTGGTCTGTGGTCATATTATCTTTCTATTGTGATTTCTGGCATATGCCCCTGTAGTAGGATGGATACTGGATTGGGAATCAGGAGAACTGGATTCTATGCCACACCTCTACCACTGACTAGTAGTTAAATAGTTAAGGGAAAGTGCCTTCCCTCCTTCAGGCCTCAGTCTTCCAATGTAGAATGAGAGATTTGGACCAAGTGGTTTCAGAGGCCACTTACAACTTGAATAGTCTGTTATTTCAGATGTATTACTATCATCCAATATCAGACATTGACTCATGCACTTCTTTCCTTCCTCCATGTCCCCCTCCCCCACAAAAAGAGTAGCTCAAGTTATGCATGAATATTCTCTTGGTTTATTTCCATCTCAGTGTTCTAGGTTAGAGGATTCGTATATAAAAATCAGCGTTTTAGATCTCAACATTCTGGGTTTGCCAGGGAGCCAGTTCTTTTTAACTGCACAAATGAACTCCCAAGTAAAGAATAGAGACTTTGTAATTGTACTGGCTTCAGAGAAGAATTACAAAATCTATCCAGAGTCTGTCATAATATCCTAATGGTGTTAGTTGCATTATAAATTAAAGGCTTGTCAAGTAATCTATTATAGAAATGCAATTTTCAGGTGTTTATAAATCCCATGGTGCTGATACTTTTCACATAGGTTGTCAACTGCAGTATAAAATTTTGTTTCCATAGGTTTAGATTTATAGGTGAGTTTTAGAAATGAGAAGATAAAGCCTATAGTTCACTGGTAGAGAGCTGGACCAAACCTAGGGAGGAGTGAGTGGTCCTTGATGATGACTCATCTCTGAAGATGAAGACATCCTGACCAGGCTACCTGGGTAGTAGCTTGGAGGCAGCACATTTAAAATAAAATGTACAACACTCTTATGAAGGGAGCAATAACAGTCAAAGTTTTCTTCCAATAAATGAAAATTAAAAATATGTCAAATGAGAAGATTGAGTGTAATTAGATTTCTATGCTTTTGAATCTTTAAGGTGATTATCTCAATATGGGAAATCCTAATATATTCAATTCCATGCATATGTGTCAATTGACTTCTATTTTTCCATTCCAGTAAATGCATAGGAAATGAGTGTAGATTCAGATTACACTCTAAGTCGTACCGATGGGGGCTAGACTAGGAGAATGAAGGTATTTTCAGAAAAGGAAAGCAATTCGTCCCAATGAGTTGGACTTGCAAATAGTGGCCTGGAAAAGTACCAGTTGCTCAGGGAGACTGCAGGTATTATTATGTCCTTGTTTCTCACCTTCTCCCCTCTCTCTCTCCATGAGCTTCCAGGAAGCCTGGAATAAGGCCCTGCACATAGTATGTACTCACTGAAGATTTGTTAACCATAATTCTCTTTAGAAGGCCTTCCTTCTTCAGAGGATCATCTCCTCAGCTTGAGCAACAGTCATAAAACAAGTTAAAAAGAGCATGCCTACCCCGGTCAGAATTTAATCCTAACCTCTCGATTTGAGCCTGACTATTTGATTTCAATTCACTGATTATAGAGCTCCTACTCTGTTTCAGGAATGAGGGAAGAGTAAATTTTTGAGTAAGTTTCCACATTTTGAGGTTCTGAGAGGAGTATTGCAGTTCAATTCTATTTTATTTCATTCTAATAAGTAGAAATTTATTGAATTCCTGTGAGCCAGACTGTGCTAGGCATTGACTGTCAGTTATTCTTCAAATTAACATGGCAAAATGGTGTTTTTATTTTCTCTGTTTTATAGATGAATTTAGTGGGTCTAGAGAGGTTACAAGCCTTACCAAGGTGATCCTATAAATAGTAACATGTAGGGTGGGAGGGAAATACAAGTCTTTTGGCTACAAACTCCATAATTTTTCTACCACACCAGACTGCTCTATAACAAGCCCTACTACCTGGACACAATTAAAACGCAGCTCTTTCTTTCGCCTGCTCACCTACTCTCAAAGCTGGGGAGGCCCCTCAAATACTGAGCTCTCCTCAGCCTCCCTGCTCTGAGACTGTCTAAGTCATCAGACCTGAGACTACACAGGATCCACAGGACAAGGTAGCTGATTTGCTTACTTTTCTCTCTTTGGAACGAGTTAATTTCCCTGGGCTTTGTTTTTCTTATTTTTATAATGGGTTTAACAAAACTGCCCATGTTGCAGGGGTACTGTGAGCCTTCCAGTTTCTTTAGATAAGCCTGGTTTGACCACTGGCCCCACCTAATCTAAGCCACACCCCTACTCATTTGTTTTTTTGATTGATTCATTCACTCAACATTTATTAAGCAGGTACTTTATGTCAGGCAATGTGCTTGCTACAAGGGATTTAGCTGTGAATGAGACAGACACAGCTCCTATGGGGGAAGACAGGCATGAATCAATGAGATATGACAGCAGTAGATGGTGCTATGGGACTAGTTGAAGAGGTGATGTGTAAGATAGCTGAGAATTAAAGGATGAAGGGATATTACGTGGCAAAGAGAGAGGAATGTAGAAGTAGGTTAAACATGTGCTGGATATCTATGCAGAATTGTTAACAATGACAAACAACTACTATCTCCAGCTATTTCCTCCCCGCATCTCCAGCCTCAACTTCAGAAAAGTACAGTAGCCAAACCTCCTTCCCAGCCGCAAAGGCTTCATAAGTCATCCAATCTTATCAGCCTCTGGTATCGTACTTGGCCACAGGGAAGCAGGTGCAAGGATTAATGACCCTCCAGGAAGAAGGTCCTGCCCTAATTAATCGGGAAAGGCTCATCCTTGGCCACATCCATTCACGGCTTTATACAACTTATTATGTTACTTGGTTCTCATATACTGTTAAAACCATCCAAATCTCTCTTGGATGCTTAATGTCTTTGCTAGGAAACAAGTTCAATGAGAACTGTGGATAGGATGGAAGAGGTTGGGTAGCAACAGAGCTGTCTACGAAATAAGGCAAGTTTTTTCCTGAAGTTTTCGATCTGTATGACTGTGGATAGTGTGGATGATGTGTGAATAGATCTGTCCATCTCTCTCATGTGAGCCAGTATTCATTTAACCCAACCTTCACACTTCCTCCCTGTTTTTCTTTTCTTTTCTTTTGACTCAGCTTTTATCTATGTCCCCAGGAGCAAAGGAAACTAATGATTACTACAAGGGTATCCTAGTCAGCAAACAGTCTCCTGTCTTGTTAGTGATTTTCCAGAAACTTAAAATTACACTATGTGTGTTGGGGACTGACAGTGGTTTAAAAAAATCATAAATCATTTTGGAAATCTTTGAATAGTCTTGAAAAACACCATTGGCTCTCAGTTAAAATGTTATGAGATTTCCTACATCATCTACGTATCCTTTCCCTTCTGTTGTTCTGTCAGCTGAGCACTTGCTGCCTGTAGCTTAATGGCCTATGGCGCCTTCGTTA
Source organism: Equus przewalskii (assembly GCF_037783145.1). Lineage (NCBI taxonomy): Eukaryota > Metazoa > Chordata > Mammalia > Perissodactyla > Equidae > Equus > Equus przewalskii. Next base: position 117,982,473 of record NC_091863.1, on the reverse strand, counting down.
TCTAGGTCACTCTGCATGAAGGAGAGTTTTTGATTCTCTTGCAGCCTCTGGCTCTTTGATTAGTATCTGTACATTTGTACCCTTATGCAATTGTTCATCAAATATTTCTTGATCAAAGCTCTGAGGAGGTCCTGGGGAGGACCCAGGAAGAAAAGACATGATCCCTGTGCCTAAGGGATTCAAAGGAAAAAGTGTACACAAGCAGATAACTCAAGAGGCAGTATGATAAATAGTGTGGCAGTGAAGTGTACAAATTGCTGTGGGAGTGCAGTCAAGGGATACTGTCTCTCAACTTGCCAACAGTCCCTCTAGGGGACGAGAGTGCTTGACTCATATTTGTTAAATCACAGTATCTACGATTATTGAATAACTTTGTGACCGATGGTTGCAGCTCATCTAGTGAGACTATGACCTTTGAGAACTGAAGTTGTATTTTCAGTATTCTATAATCTCATGGTCACAAGAATGTTACAAAACAGTGGTCTTTGACTCAGGGCCCACTAGCAAAATCTCTGTAGCCTGGACACCCTCTCTAATTTTCCCATTCATTCAAGAGGTGCCTAAGGGTAACCTGCATGCACACCTCTTCTGCAGTTTTGGATACATTTATTATAGTCTCAGAAATTTCAGCTTTTATTTATGTTCCATACCTTCTCCTTCCTTTTTGGTTCATTTTGTTGTTTTTCTAGTTTCTTAGCTGAATATTCACTTCATTTATCTTAAACCTGTCTCTTTTTTTTTAACTAATAAAATCTTTTCAGTCTATAAATTTTCCTGAGTACAGCTTTAGTTATATCCCATAGGTTTTGATATGAGGTATTTTTCTTTTTAAGTTGTAGAAAATTTAGAACTTCAATTTTTTTCTTCAGTTTGGTGTTTATCAGAGAGTTCCTTAATTTTTAAGTGGTGAAGTTACGGAGTCATCTCTGAGTTGTTAATTTCTATGTTTACTGAATTATGGTCAAGAGAATGTGAACTATATTATCTTTAATTTTGAGAGTGTAAGTAGGTTTTACTGTGGCCAGGTATGTGATCAATTTTTAATATTAATGTTCCAATAACATAAGAGAAGTATGTATCATTGCTGTTTGTAGGGCAGCTATCTAGCTAATCTTTGTGTGTGTGTGTGTGTATATATATACATACATATATATATTTTGCTCAATGTATTTCATTGCTATGCTGTTTTTTTGCAATAATGATTTACTGTATTTTTATGAACTTTGTGGGTTACAGCTTTTAGCATCACAAAAATTTTTCTCTGTTTAATTTAGCACTTTAGATCTTGAGGTAACCCTCTCACTGATATGTATATTGTCACTGTTTTCATTTATATTTGCCTCATATATCTTAACACATCCTTTTATTTATTTTCTGTCCATTCTTTAAAAATATTAAGTTTTTGGAAATAGGTGATTGAAGCAGAATCTGGCTAGACACCCACCCAACCTAGCTGCTCTTTCTGGGTCAATAGCTAAATGGCATTTTCTAGCACTGGTAAAATGTGGACAGAAGTTATGTGTGCCCCTTAAAATTCTGGCCTTTAAAAGGTCCCCTATGATTGTCTATGTTCTTACTCTCTCTCTTTCTTCGTGAGTTCACTAAACTAAGAGGATCCAACAGAGAGCTTTGAGGCCCTAGTGGAAGGTAGATATAAGCATGGAGGGAGCTTGAGGCTTGTATGCAAATCTTAAAGCAGAACATTCAAGTGGATTGTGACATGAGAGAATCTGGGTTTTTTTGATCGTAGTATTTAATTTACCTTAATGTGGAAATAAATTTACAATGCTCCAGGTTCAAAAGGTACACAAGTGTATACAGTGAAAGGTAATTCATCTTTCCCTTCTGGTCTCCCAGCCACCAAATTCTCTTCGCCAGAGGCAGCCATAGTCAACGGTTTCTTGTGTGTCTTCCGAGAGAATTCTCTTCATATCCTTTTACCTCTTTTGCTTTGGAATCATTGGTCTTTTCCTACTGACTTAAATTTTCTATTTATATATTAAGGAAATTTAGGCTTTTTGGTGTTTTAAGTGGCTTATCTTTCTCTCACTTTATTTGTCGTTGTGTTTTTTTCCATGTAGAAAGATTTGATCTATATGTAGTGGAATTTGTCATTTTTTAAATGAAATCTCAGTTTTGTGTAGTAGCATGCACATTTTATCTACATTTGTTTATCGATATATCTGCTTTAAGGAGCTCTGTGCTTCCTCCTCCCCAAGTCATTTGCTTGCCTGTTCTCCTGTTCCCATCGAGACCTTTAGAAGTCTTTTACTTTTCTAATTCTGAATACCGTCCAACTGCCTCCACCTTTAGCCCATCTCTCTTGGGGTTTGCTAAGATAGTTGGGAATTTTAGTTCCAGGCTCTACATATTTTCAATTATAAAATGTCTCTTCTGTTTCAAAAATCCTTCTAAAACCCTTTTATTAGTTTCTAGTATCATTATCCTCATTCATTTAGTCATAATTATAAAAATGATATGATTCATTGTTCAATGCTGTTTCTTGTACTTTGTTCAGAAGATTTTTGTTCTGATTTAATTTTCATTTAGCTAGAATAATTCCTTGAATGAGTTCTTTAGAAAGGGCCTTCTCAGCCCTTGCTAGTCTTAAAATAGCTTTTCTTTGGGCTTTCATATGAGTGAAACCTTGACCAATGTAAGTTTCTTAGGTCACAGTTCTTTTATCTCGGTGAACTGTAGATGTTGCTGCACTTTATTGTGGCTTCTAATATTGCACATGAGTTGCCGGATGCTACTGTGTTTTCCTTCCTTTAACAAGAAAATTTTCTTTCTTTAGAAGATTTTAAGAGTGTGTTTTTTAACCTTGAAGTTCAGAAATTTAATCAGGATAGGTCCAACTATTTCTTTTTTCATTAACCCTGCATAGGTCTCAGCAAGCTCTTGGAGTCTCAAAACTCAAGTTATTCTTTATCTCAGGAAAGTTGTTGCTATTATATCATTGATGATTTACTTCTTTCTATCTATTCCTCTTTCCTTCTTGGAGCTCCTAGTAATCATGTTAGGTTTCCTGGATCTTTCCTTTGTGTCTTTTATTTTTTTATTCCTTAGGTCCATTTCTTTGTATCTTTGCTCTGCACTATGGAATTGTTCCTCTGTTTTGTCTTCCATAAAACTTATTTGAATTTTAGTAGGGACTATTTCTCCTTAAAATTCCTTTATTGATTTAAAAAATTTAGATATCATGTTTGTCAGTTCATGAAACTCTTTCGTGAATAAGGTGAATGAGCTTAAGACATCATTAAATTTTATTAAATTCTTTTGTTTCTTTTATTAATTCTCTCTCCATAAGAGCTGCCCCATTCAGGTCATTCACCTTTAAACAGCTTGGGGTCCCGTGTTTAGTCTATTAAGGTCAAAAGTTTTCGCAATATACCTGAAGTAAGGCTGTGGTATCTTAGGTAGTGCTGTGTCAACACGTGATAGGAGATATGCTGGGAGTTTATCCTCCAGAGGGAAAGCAGTCAACAGTTTGGCAAACTGGGACACTTACGCAATTCCAAAGTGAGGAGGCCTCTCTGGTGTCAGGAGGGAATTGTAAGGGATTGTATTCAACCTGCTGACATTGACAGCAACAGCTGGCCCCTCCCAAAGGTGCACACAGATGTTCCTCTCCTGGCTTGAGGGGACCCACTAGGGTATACTGAACTCCACTCTACCCTCATCCATCCACCTCCCAGGGAACCCCGGAGTCTTCTTTGTTTCATACTCCATCGGAGACACAAATCTGTTTACAAAGTTCTGGGTTCTAGGTCAATTAACTTCCCAGCAATACAACCAATGAAGTTCTACTGCTGAATCTTCCTCCCAAGTGACTCTGCACCTCAGATATCATCATGGATCTTGTCTAGGCTCCAGCACGTTGTCAGGGTTACTTTCAGCTGTTCAGTTGGTCTTGTCAAGAGTCATCAGGAAGAAAGAATCAGGGATCTGAATTCAGGATACCCTCTTCCTGTATATCCTTCTCTGCTACCTCCATTCCCAACAGCTATCTCATTGAAGAGGGAGGAGGGAGAGTGAGGTTGTAGATCTGATGTCCTGCACTTTCTCTTCGGTCTGTCCACAGGCCCACTGCCTTATGCTCTCATGGTCTTAGTTCTTCGGTCATTAGGAGTGACATGGTTCTTTGGATTTATTCTTTATTATAGCCCATGATTCCAAGAGGCTTGGCACAGTATCCCTGGGGTACAAAGTAGCCTGACACCATGGGCTACTCACAATCACCTCTTTCCTCTGACCCTCACTAGCCTGGGCCCTCACTCTCTCTCACACACATTCTTTACTGCTGGGGATTGATGGGGTTACCTTTGTTCTCTGACTACTTGGGAGGTTATTCTCTTAACCTAGTCAATCAAGATCTCCTCAGTGTGCCTATGGGTCTACCAGGTAAAGAAATTCTTGCTGGCACATCCTTCTGGACCTCTGGATATACTTACATGCAGAGTGAATATTTTGCTTAGGTCTTCACTCTGGGGAACTGGCTACTTACCACTTCTCTTACCTAATAGAGCTGTGAGGTTGGAATGAGACAACGTTTGCAAAACGGTTGTGTACAGAGGCCCCCACTTAATGTAACTTCCCTGACATTTGTTGTGTGTGTGTGACATTGGAGCTTGCATCCTATATTTAAGGGCACATTAGTGTTCTTAATCTCCTCCAGGGTTTATTTGTTCATTTTGATCCTTCATGCGAGGCATTTCACCAGTTTTAAATGCTGTGCCGTCTTCTTGCTACCACACTGCCCTTTGCTTGTTTCAAAAAATCCTTGAGTTTTGTGTATTTTGATACTAACCCTTCCAGGAAACCCACTCCTCTCATGTATATATCGTTACATCACCTTATTCTGTTAGCTAAATGTGTGTTGGAATTATACGGATTGGGACTTTTTCATATATCTTCATGGTGACTCCTGTTTTATTATACCTTTCTTTTTTTGTGTGTGTGAGGATGATTGGCCCTGAGCTAACATCTGTTGCCAATCGCCCTCTTTTTGCTTGAGGAAGATTGTCACTGAGCTAACATCTTTGCCCATCTCCCTCTATTTTACGTGGGATGCCACTGCAGTGTGGCTTGACAAGCAGTGCTAGGTCCATGTCCGGGATTCGGACCTGCGAACCTGGACTGCTGAACCACTACGCCACTGGGCCACCCCCTTGTTATACATTTCTTAAGAGCACAGACCTAACTTACTTTGTCCTTTACACCTTCTCAGCACTTGGTATAATATAGTGACTATTCAAGAAACAGAATTAAAGCAATTTAAATGGCAGTGCTACTCCCTCCCCCTGCTACTAAAAGCTCAAAGTCACCTTTTTCTTTCCTAGAAAGATTTATCAGGGGACACATATATGCAAATATTTCACTTTTCAATGATTTTCCCTATACACACACACACACGCATATATATATATATATATATATATATATATATATATATATATATATATATATAACTATGCATGCCATCAGGCCCACCTTTAGAAATTGAAGTTAGTTTTGAAAATGACAGAATATATTAATACATTGCCCTTGCCCTATGTGTGACTGGTGATGCTGGAGTGCAGGGGTGGTGAAGGAAAAGAGATGATAGATGGATGGATGGATGGATAGACAGATACGTAGATGCATATATGATAGCAATCTTGTGCTTAGTTTTTGGAAACCACCTTTAATATCCCAAAGTTCTGTTTCTCAAAAGGCATTTTGAAATCAGGGCTAGGGTACCTGACAGAAGATAAACTGGAAGAAGCTGTGGATTTGACACTGTCTACACAATTGGTATCTGAATACTCAATCTGATCCTTACTTGCACTCATTCTGTTTTACTCTCAAGTAGTGATGAGCGGAGGAGCTGTGTCTCAGAGACAGAAATTCAGTAGTAGGATTTCATTACCTGAATTTCAACATTCTATTTTGTGGGAGGCATTTTAGTCCAGAGCACTCATGACCTGTTTTGTGGCACATGAGGTAAAAGAAAATACTAAGGGTCATGAGAAAAATATAATTCCTAGAGGGCTGGCATAAAGGGGACCTGCCTGCTCTTTTGAAATTGTGGAGCTAATTAAAACCAGGATCTTAGGAAATATGGTGCTGGAGAGCGAACATAGCCAATTGTTATCACTGAATATTTCACGAGGGTTGCTCTTATATTTATGGCTAAAAGGCTTTTGAAAGTGCAAGATAAAATATTCTGCAAACAGCACAGAAAAAATTAATCTATGGTCAGTCTCACTGTGGAATGTGTAATTCTAGTAATGAGTGCTGAAATAGGCTAATTGGAGCCTGGCTTTAAAATGAATTATAAAATACAGCAAAAATGGTTTAATGCATGAAACAAGCCTGTTGGTTAACCTAGTGGCATGGAAATTTTCAGGTTTGGTGTTGTTATTTTCAAACCCTTAGAAGTTAGGAAGGTGCTCTGGAGACTCAAAATTTCTGCTAGTTTTCGTAGTCTGGTATGAAGACTCAATTTCTGTCTCTAGGAGTCTGCTCTGCTATTCAACTGATCCTGTCATATAAACTTGGACCTGCCCTCTGATGGGAGCCTGCAGTACCACATAACTAGGAAACTATTAATTAGAGGGTATATTTAAAATTAAATGTAACAGGATAGTCTTTGGAGTGAAATAATTTATTTTAATGTGGGGTCCTATGAGAGTATGTCTGTAAACATCTGATTACAGCATAGCTTGATTAGATTATATGAAAAGTTTCCACCGCATACAAAACTAAAACCTGAACAGTACCACCAACAAACCTACCATCTCTAAGAATGCAAGATCAAGTTCTGGTAGAAAGCTTCTCCTGTCATGAATTATTGTTTTTCTCTAAATGTTTTGGAGAATACCATCTGGAAATTAGATTTGGGAACCATGAAACTATTATAGTATTTACATCAATAAACTGATTTTATTCCAAAAGTTGAAAGAATTACAAACCAAGTTATTTGAAAACATTCGGTTTAAGCAAATGAGTTTGGTTTTGTTTTGCATAAGATTGGGGCGTCTGGAAATAAAGAATTCTCACTCCTCTGGCTGTCTCTGTATTTCATAATTCAAGTGTACGAAGGCCTCCCTTGGAATGTTTGTTTTGGAGACAGGAAGGCAAAACCTAAACTCATGCTTCCAATATTTTCTTTGAGAACCAAATCTCAGTTTTGTGACTGCGTTTTGAGATCACTTGTCTCTGTTTCACTCATTTGGGGACATGTACCATTATTTTCACAAATTTAAGCGTTAAAGTCATTCTGCAAGTGCTGCAGTACTTGCTCATAGAAGAGTATTTCTCAAATGCACTTAATATTAATGACTTGAGTCTTACATTTAAAAGCAAAGAAATGTATCATGCTATTTCTTGGAAGTAGAATAAGATGAATAATTCACCAACATGTTGTTTTTCTTCTGAAATCTATTTTCCCCCTAATCATCTTGTGGTGGTTAGTGTGTAAAAGTCAAGAATTCAGCAGTGTTGAATGGGGAAAGAAAGCAGAGTCAGCATAAATATGTGTGCCTTAGTAATGAAAAAGGCTCATAGGACTTCCTTATTCTGGTTCAAGTTTCCATACGCAGGCTTTTGGAGACCAGGGACCTCTTTGTTTCTCTGTACCATGCAGTGTGTTGTCTGGCACATGGCAGGCGCTCCATAAATATTTGTGGAATGAAGAGTTAAACCCACAACTCGTTGGCTATCTGCTCTGTGCTGGGTACAACACTAAACAGCTTACTTGTGTTATCTTATTTAATCTTATATATTTATATCACTCTCATTTGACAGATGAGAAAATTAAGGTACAGTTAAGTGTCTTTCCTGATGCCACAAAACTAGGGCGTAGATGAGAGTCAAACCCATGTCTGCCTGATTCCAAAGCCTGTGATCACTTGGGTAGACTGCTTTCCCAGATGAATGTATGGATGAATAAATGGATTCATATTATATCACTCTACTATTCTGAAGCTACTTAATTAACATTTCCTGGAAGCTTTACCCACATATTCCAGTCTCCGTCTGAATTGATATCAGTATAACACAAATGGACAGTCAGAATTTTGTCTTCTGACAAACCGTCTTGGAATTCAGTCTTCAGGAATGTTTTGCATTCAAATGTGGAGACAGCCTTTTAGGCTTTTTGAGGAGATAGAAGTGTGAAAGGATGAGGAGAACAGGTTTGAAGACCCAGTATTCAAAAGCTTTTCCTTTTCCCGTGCTATTCAGAAACTGGCAAGTTTTAGAGATTTTGCTGTTTCCCAATTTGCTGTGTGGAAAGATAAAATATTTCAGCTGCTGTGAAAGGAGATCATTAGGATGGATGCATCAAATCTCGGTTCCTGTTACAGTATCTTCTGATACTTCTCTGCAAGGCAGCCATGGGCTGAATCTATTAGCATACTGAGCTCTGAACCCAGTTCCCAGTTCTTGGACTCCTAAACTTCACAGGACATTCATGAGAAAAATGCCCACTTTCTCGGATGTAATTGTCTTTTAGACTCATTCATGTACCGCTCTGCACATTCCAAGGGAGCTGCACTGCTGATCTTTTTCCACTAAATTGACCAGAAGATTGATTGAGTAAACAGATTACTTTTTAACATCATGAAAATTCATGCTATAATAAATATATGTCCCATGGAAAAAAAATCCATGGAAACATTCATAAGCCCTCTCATCACCTTCTGCTAGATCCTAAATTTGTGCTGCTTTCTCTGTTTCAATGTGGATTGATAGCTAGCCCATTCTCCCAGGCGCTCCAGTGCTAAGCTGAGAGACCTCTTTCACTTCTCATGCTTAGTCGTCTTCTGGATCCAGTCCCCAAGATCAGATTGATTTTGCATGCACAACATCTTTAGCATTTCTTGCTTTCCACCTCCGCTGCACTCACCTAGACCACCATTATTGTTCTTGTGTCCTACCACAACAGCCTTCTAAGGGGGCTGCTTATCCACATTCTTGCTATTCCTACAGCCCATTATCCACACTGAGGTGTGGTCTTTCTAAAATGGAAATTGGATGTTGCCGCTGCTCTGCTTAAAGGACCTCAATGCCTCCCTATTGTTCATGGCATAAAGTGAAAACTCCTTACTATAGTATTCCGAGTATCTACATTCTGGTTCTAACTCACCCTTGGGTTGCATTTCTTGATACTGCTACCCCCACATCCTACAATCTGGCAGTAGATGAGGTGGCTAAGTAAAATAGATTGAGCAACAATTTTGGAGTTGTAAAACCTACCTGATTTTGAATCCTGGCTTTACCATTTACCAGCTGTGTGACTTGGTGACTTAGCTAACATCCCTGAACCTATCTGTTCCCACTGTAACAGTGGGGATAATGATGTGTGTCTCGAAGGTTGTTGGGAGGATTAAATGAGATAATATATGCACATAACATATGGTGAGTCTATTTCAGTGTGATCCCATTCTGCCTTGTGTGGTAAGTGTTGTTGACATTCTTATTTTCTCCATGTTGTAAATGCTACAGCAGCCATGGGATGTCTTATTCATCTTTCTATCTCGTATAGCAATTAGCTCAGTGTCTTACACATACTAATTGCTCAAAAGTGTGTTGAATTGATTTGAAATGAAAAGACAGCCTAAAAATTCAATATCTGAGTTTTGTTAACCTTCTGAAGAACAAAATGTGACTCACCCATTGGAGTGTTCATGTGTATATATAAATACCAAATATTTTTGCTCACTAACCAAAATACAATATAATAGATGATTTCTAAGCTCTCCCTTATATCACGTGCCCCTAATTCTGGCCATGGTCTTCTGAGATCTAGTAGCTTTGCATTTGCAAAGTGGAGCTACTCTAAGTACAGCTAACAAGAATGAAGGCTTCCATTTTCACCTCCAGTGCAACTGTTTAATTGTGCTCTGCAGGTGTACCTCCTTTTATGCAATAAATTTATTTATGCATAAACTGCAAATATTTACAGATCAGTTTATAATTTAACTGCAGAGAGCTTATTGTGAATATTTTTTGCAAAGTTAATGAATTTTTTAAAAACTAATTTATGTATTTTGGGTGGGCAGTTTGGGGTCATCCATGCTCCATTTCTTTTTCTTAAAGTGGGACATCATTCCCATGTGTCTAAAGCACTTTGCTTCGTGCCTTGGCTGTTCTCACCCACGCTGATCAGAGATAAAAAGGAGTCGGTGGTTAGATGAGACCCAGGAAAATAGGTCAAAAGAGGGAGAGAGCCTGAGCTGGCTGCTTAGCTGTCTGCAGAGCTCACACAAACACTTGTCTGATGGATGCTCTGGGCTTGGGAGGTCTCATTGCAACGTGATGACTGAGTCCTAACATATGTCTAAGCTCACATTTGGAAATCTCCCCATCATGTGCCTTTGTTTAATGGGACTAAGTGGAAACAATGAAATCCTGTCTTTGGTCATTATTTAACATCTAACATTCACAAGGACAACATCCATTTCCAGTGCTACTTCAGGAAAGATACAGACGCTAACCTAGTCTAACAAACATGGAAAATGAGAAAAACAGTTGTCCCAGTCCTAAATGGTTAAATCTGAACAATGATTAGCTCAGAAGATCAATGAACACTTTCAGAGCCCATGATATTTTGGCCTTCTAGTGTCTCTTGGATAAAAAGTGGTCTTTGTAAACAGACCAATGAAAAAAAGTTAGACACTTGCTGGAATTTGAACCACGATCAGCAAACTTTTCCCCATGATGGGAAGCCAAAACAGGAGGCATAGATTTGTTACCTTTTAAATCACAGAGATGATTTAAAGTTTCAATATCCAGATATTTGAAGCTATGGCCATTGTAGCTGTCTATGTCAAAACACAAGAGTTTTGGCTTAATGCTAACAGTTATGTCTCATCATTTGATTAGATTTGCTCTTCAGGTTATGCTCTGTGTTATGAACTGAATATTTGTGTCCTCCCAAAATGCATATGTTGAAATCTTCTCCCGCAATGTGATGATATCAGGAGGTCAGGACTTTGGGATGTAATTAGGTCATGAGGGCACAGCTCTTATGAATGGGATTAGTGCCGTTATAAGACGAGACACTAGAGAGATGATCTCTCTCTCTGACAAGTAGAGATACAGTGAGAATCTGCCCATCTGCAAACCAGGAAGTTGTTCCTCACCAGACACTGTTCTGTTAGCACCTTGATCTTGGACTTCTCAGCCTCCATAACTGTGGGAAATAAATGTTATTTAAGCCCCCTATGGTAATTCGTTATTGCAGCCTGAGTAGACTAAGACACTCTAAAAATATATTTTTGGGGGGTTGCTTGAGCTTTAGCTCCTGCTTTCCTGTCTGCCTGGAAGTTCCTTCCCACCCTATTCGCTTAGATAACTTACATTCTCCCTTTAAGTGTGAACATCACTGCCTCTTGGGAGCCCTCCCAGGATGTTTCTCATCACTGCTCCCGTATTGTCCTGTGTTTATGTGTCTCAGTCTACTCACCACACTACATTACAATTCTTTATTTATACATGTAGCAGCGCACATTTCAGTTTTATTCTCTATCCCTTAATTGTATTTATATCTTGAGCTTCCCTTTCCTTTGAGTGACAGAAAAAACTTTAGTCATTTCAGATGCACTCCACCTTCTCCAGTTCTTGAGGGCTGGATCTAAATTCTTGGGCTTATGTATTGTCCTAGCATCATGGGAGGATTGCAGCTAGCCCTGGATCATCCTCTATCTCTGTAGCATCCGCTGAGTCACCACTCAGGAGTATTGCAGGTGGTTGCAAGCTGTGGATCCATGAAGAACATTGCTTTCTCCAACTTTGTTCCCAACCAAAAACATTCTCCTGGGCCAGCCCAACCTCTGTTACTTCTGTGTCCTTCCTAAGCTTCACAGAAACCCTATTTTTCTCCTGTGCTGCCTCAAGGTCATTGGGTAACTGTAGAGGTCCTCCAAGTCCATCTTCTACCTTCTAGGTTTCTCTTGGTCATTTGGGAAATCATTCTACTGCTCTTCACACCAGGATGGGAAGGAGGAAGGAACTAGGGAATCTCGCTGCTTTTCCAGGTCTTTCCCAGGAAAAGGACAAAGATTCCCTCCCTCTATTCTTAAAGACACATACTAAGCTCTCCTTGAGCTATTATTTTCTCCTTCCCCTGCTCCTCCGTACTGTATATAGACTTTGGAGTTGGTAGAGGTTGAGACTGACTTTTTCCACAGTGTATCTCCAAGTGTTTTTGACTTATCCTTGGACTTTGATTATTGAAACTGAGAGGCCAAATGTGATTCCTTTGTCTGTCTTCCTGGTGATGTCTTCCCTGAGACATTGAGTGTTGCATGTCTAATGGCCCTAATATTTTTGGTAATGGAGTGGCAAGAAACACAAAAGCAACTGTTAGTATCTCAAAATGTGATCATATCACACATATTTGCCTCCCTCAGTAATCTATGACTTGCTCAAAGCGAAGAACTGTGTCACTAGCTCCTAAGCATAGTGTTGGCCACATATTAGGTACATGGTATATGAATGGATTGATGAATTCAAAGAGAACATATGACCTTGTTCATTCACTTACTCGTTAGTGTGACAAATGTTTCTGAGAATCTCTTCTATTCCAGACTCTAGGCTAAGCACTGCAGATACATGGGTAAGTCATCCAGGCACAATCCCTGGCGTCAAGGAACTTACAGGCAAGTCAATTCCAGATGATTTAATGTCACAATATGTCAAAGATATAAAATGTTTGTGGAGTAAATTGAAAATAATTGAAGAATATTTGTAAACTTAGGGATGGGAGAAATCTTAGCAAGACTGAAAATCCCGAAACCATGAAGAAAAAATGCAAATGTGTTTGATTACATACATATTTGAAAATATTTGCATGGAAAAATATACCATAAATAAAGTAAAAAAATTAAAAGCTTATAGACTAGGAAAAAATATTTGTGACACATATAATAAATGGCTGATAACTCCAAGGGGCAAAGAATTTCTACAAATTGCTAAGGAAGAGATGAAAAATCCAGTAGAAAAAAGTAGGCCCAGGATATGAACAGTTAATTCAGAGAAGAGAGAATACATATTGCCAATAAACATATAAAAATATTCTCAAAAATCAGGGAAATGCAAATTAATAACACAATGAAATGCCATTTTTCCCGTCAGATGAAAAATAAAAAGAGTGACATCAGTCCTGAGAAGGCTGTGGGGCATAGGCACTCTCAAACATTGCTGGTGGGAGGATGAATTGCTTCACTTTCTGGGAAAGTAATCTGGCAATATCTATGTGAAATTTAGGATTGTCATATCCTTTGGTTTTCTGGGAATATAATTTACAAAAATAAAAACCCCACCATGTGAAAGGATGTTTATAATAGCAGAAACATCCCCACAAGCACCCTGAATATCCATCCATAGGGGAATGGTTGAATAAATTGTAGTAGATCTCTGCTCCGGTATAATGGAGCTATTAACAGCAATGAGTTAAGTCTATATAGAGCCAGGGGGACTAGAGGAAGGTTATTATCTTTTCCTTGTTCATCTCTATACTGTTAGACTTGTTATAATGAGCAATTTCTTTTGTGATTAAAAATCCAATAAAGTGAAAAATAATAATTTTAAAACTTGACTGTTACAACACAACACATTACATGTTATGATAGAGGTCACTTGGGTGCTGTGGGGACTCACAGGAGGGGGCGTCTAACCAGGTTGTGCTTCCAGAGAGATTTTCTGGAGGATATGACATATGTTTGCTCCTGAAGGTTGAGTGTGAGTTAGCTAGTGCACTAGGGTGGAGAGTGTTATAAGGCACAAGCAGCAGCAGATATGGAGGCTGAGAGGAGAGAGAGCTTGACTGGATGGGGTAACTACAGCAGTTGGTATGACTGCCACACCAGAGGGGGATGGTGTGAGATGAGGTAGAGGGGTCAGCAGAGGCTAGGTTACTAGATTGAAAGGGGCCCTCACATCATGTTAAGTTTGAACTTCATTATTATCAATAGTGGGAGTCAGTGGGGAGTTATAAACAGGGAAGTGACATGATCAAGCTGCTGTTGGGAAGGGATTAGAAGTAGGTATGATTGGAGGCAAGGGGACATGTCAAGAGGCCACTGCAGTTGTGCAAAAAGAGAGAAATGTGGCTTTGACTAGCGTGGTGGCAGTGAAAGACAGGAAGAACTGAATAGATTCAAGAGATGTTTATAGTGCAGAATTGACAGAACTTGCTGATTGATTAGATGTGGAAGGTTAAAGGAGAAAGGGAGGATTCCATGGTGATGCTTGACTTTCTGGCTTGAGAACTTGGGTGTAAGTAAAACAGCGAAACTGATTATTGGAAGATTTGTTCAGTGTTGGACAAGCCTTGAAGGAGAGGCAATTGGGACAACACGTGGACTTCCAGAGGTTGACTTGCTTGGCCTGAGAACCTGGCCTCTGACAACGGTCTCACTCTCTGGTCTGACTCTTGGTAACTGCATACCTGTGTGGGCTAGCCATGGAATTTAGCCTACCCTCTACGCCCTCTGCTCCCTCCTAGAGCAGCTTCAAATGACGCTGTCATCCAAGGCTCCTTGGCTTCCCTGAGCCAGGACTCAGGGCCAGATGCTGGCTTTGTGGGGCCTGAAGCTTATACAGTTTGGGGGTCCTTCCATGATAAGATTACAACATTAGAAATGAATATGAATATTGACTTAGAATGAGGAGATAGGTCACACCAAATTACATATTTTAAAAGCAGAAAGAAATCCAGAAAAATAACAAAATTATTTTTATTACAGAACTGCCTAAATATTTATTAATTTTAGTGAATTCACCACCATAAAATATTTTCCTTATTATCTACACATATATGGTAAAATATTTGTATCCAAAACTTACAAAGAACTCTTAAAACTCAAAAATAAGAAAACCCAATTTAAAAAATGGGGAAAAGATCTGAATAAACACTTCATCACAGAAGATATACAAAGGGCATATAAATGTATGAAAAGATGTTCAACATCATATGTCATTAGGGAAACGCAAATTAAAATGACAAAGAGATACCATTACACACCTATTAGTATGGCCAAAATCTAAAACACTGACGACACAAAATGCTGGCAAGAATGTGGAGCAACAGGAACACTCGTTTATTGCTAGTAGAAATGCAAAATAGTACAACTATTGTGGAAGAAAGTTTGGTGGCTTCTTACAAAACTAAACATACTCCTACCATACAATCCAGCAATTGTGCCCCTTGGTATCTACCCAAATGTGTTGGAAACCTATGTCCACACAAAGACCTGCACATGGATGTTTATAGTACCTTTATTCATAATGCCGAAACTTGTAAGCAACCAAAATGTCCCTCAGTAGTTGAATTGATAAATAAAATGTAGTACCTTCAGACAATGGAATATTATTCAGTGCTAAAAAGAAATGAGCCACAAAAGCCACAAAAAACACATGGAGGAAACTTAAATGCATATGGCTAAGTGAAAGAAGCTAGTCTTAAAATGCCACATACTGTATAATTCCAACTATATGTCATTCTGGAAAAGACAAAACTATGGAGATAGTAAAAAGATCAGTGGTTGACAGAGTTTTGGAGGGAGGAGAGAAGAGGTGGATAGGTGGAGCATGGGAGATTTTTAGGGCAGTGAAACTATTCTGTAAGGTACTGTCATGGTGCACACATGAAATTATGCAATTGGCAAAGCTCATAGAACATACAACACAAAGAGTGAACCCTAAAGTAAATTATGGGCTTCCGTTAATAATGTATCAACATTGCTTCATCAATTGTAACAAATGTACCACACAAATGCAAGACCTCACTAATAGCAGAAACTGAGCAGGAATGAGGAGAGGAAGTAAATGAGAACTGTCTGTACTTTCGGCTCAATTTTTATTTGAACCAAAAGCTGCTCTAAAAATAATTTATTAATTAAAACTAAAATAATTCAGTGTTTCCTCTAACACGGTTCATCAAAATTTGATTTTTTTTTCTGAGGAATATTCGCCCTGAGCTAACATCCATGGCCAATGTTCCTGTTTTTTGTATGTGAGCTGCCACCACAGCATGGCCACTGATGAGTAGTGTAGGTCTGTGTCCAGGAAAAGAACCCTAGCTGCCGAAGCGGAGTGCAGCAAACCTAACCACTAGGCCACCGGAGCTGGCCCCAAATTTGATTTTTTTATTATTGATAATTGGGTGTATACAACATGAAAGTTCACAGACATAGAAGCTTATAGTCCACTTATGCAGCAATTCTGATAAATTCTATTTCACATGATTTTATCAAAATAATAAAAAAAATTATGGAATATTTATAAATGGATACATTGACTCATCCTGAGAAGAGCTATCTCTGTTTTGACTAGGCATAGGTGAGAATCACATCCTTCCCTTATAAGGTGTAATGGATACACTATTGCATTTTGAAGACAAGCAATGTCTAAACACGTATTTGCAATAGAAATCGAGCTTTGACCCCTTCTTGGCTTTATCTGGCTTCATCTCCTGAGTGTCAAGGTTGCATCTGTTAGCCAAAAATCAGGATTAAGGCCCCAGGCCTGGGAATAAACTATGGGATTGCCTATGCGCTGGGGTTCCAGGCTGAGCAACTAACCAGAACTGGATAGTAGAGACCAAACCAAAAGTGTAACTTATGAATTTGCCAACTTGAGAATAGGGTGGATGTGGAACAGACTAAACTGTGACTCAGGGTGTCTACCTAGGAGCCAGAGTTTCATACTGGGAAAGCCTCTGGGTCCTGAGATTTACTAGCAAAGAGGAGACTTGAAGCCTCAGACAGGGCTGCCTTTGGTATCTTCTCTCCTACTCTGATTAGCAACAAATCCCTTGTACCTCAAACTTCTCTCATTTTCTTGGTGAATCTCTCAGTCTTTCTTTAACTTCTCTGCATCTCCCACTTTCCAGCCCTATCCAGCTCTGGCATCTCTAATTCAAGATTGCTTTCTCCCTTGTGAGCTGTCTCATGGACTCTCAGGATTGGGAGCTTTGCAATTAGCTCAACTTCTCCAGAAGTCTTGAACAGCATCTGCATTATTCTCCATAGCTATCTCTACTGGAAAGTCTCTGGTGATAAGACATTGGCTACATCACAAAGCAGCTCTTACCATACGGGAACAATTTTAAATGGGAGAAGATTTCCTTGTTGAAGGCCAAATCTGTCTCCCTGGGACTTTTCTAAGTCCTCAGTATTTGTTGAATGAAGCCCTCCAGAATAAAGAATAGAAGAAGTTCGTTCCTTCTCTCATGTGACAGCCCTTTAGGGATTTGAAGGCAGTGCTCTAGGGTCTACAAACTTTTAAGTTAAACATCCCAAGACCTTTAAACTGCTTCTTATATGTTTGCCAACCCTTCACCATCTGAGTGACTGGTTCTCTAGGTATGTTCCCTTAAAGGGTGCTGCACAGAAATGAGCCCACTGCTTCAGCTGTGCAGAGGAGGATGCAGCTAGCCCATCTCTTGTTCTGAACACCGTGCTTTGATAATGCAGTCCAAGGTCAGATTAACCCTTCTGGCAGTCATACAGCATTCTTCATTTCTTCTGAACTTGCAGATGACTAAAATCCCCTTCATCTTTGGACGTGCTGTTTCAGGGTCACGTCTCCCTCTTCCATCCTTATGTATTTTGAAATTCTGGCCTTAAACATTATGTTTATCTTTTATGAAGAGAACATGGGCCCAGCATCCCTGCTTGGTGATATCTTTAGGCATCCCGAGTCTACCATTTGCTGTTTTTTCTTCATGCTATCTCTGATTTTGATGTGCAGGCCATTTATGTTTTCCTTTGGTAAAGGTGCAGGGCATAGGATTGAGCTGCTTTAGCTACATTCTTTGAGCAGTACACCTTTCGTTCAGTCCTTCAGGCAGGTAGAGCAACATCTGACAAACCATCATCAGCCTTCATTTCTCCATCTTAATAACAGCAATAAAGCAATATTTATGGAACTTCTACTATGTGCCTGGCCTCTGCTTGAAACAAGCTTTTTATCAGTCAATTCTTGACACAACATTCTAAATAGGTTTTATTATCACTTTCATTTTTCAGATGAGGAAACTGAGAATCAGGGAGATTGAACACTTGTTCAAAGTCACAAAGCTAGTGTGGAGTGGATCCAAGACTTAGCCAAGGGGTGTTTGACACTGATGCCCATGCTCGTAAACATTATACTATACCACCTCCATTTTCTGAAAAACCTGTCTTCTCAAATCTAAATTTACATCACATCTAAGGTACCTTCTTCAAGGCAGAGGGAAAATAAAAACAAGTCTAAAGCAGGAGCATGTCTGATGTGTTTGAGATACTGCAAGAATAGCAGTGTAGCTGAAACTGAGTGGGCAAGGGAGAGGGGGTGGGAGATATTTTAGAGAGTTAATTGGGGTCCAGATTACATAGGGATTTGTAAGGATTTCAACTTGTACTTTGAGTGAAATGAGGAACTATGAGAGGGTTTTGAGCTGAGGAATGACATGACCTGGCACATATTTTTTAAAAAACCTACTCTGGTTGCTGTCTATGTTGAGAGTAGAGTGTGGGAGACCTGGGCAAAGTGCTATGGAGCTCAGTGGAGAAGGCCATATTTTAGGGGATGGGGGTTGGAGGGAGGGTCAGAGAAGCCAAGGTTTCTCATAGCTAAACCCAAAGGGGATACATTATAATACACTCACAACTGGGAACTTGATTTAATTCCTATCTATGGGAGATTGCAAATAAACCTAGTTATCATCACTAGGCTAGCTTTAGATCACAAAGGGCTTCAGGTTGGTGTCCAGATGGCAGTGTAGGCAGACTCTGAACTCACCTCATCCCATGGACACAGCAAATTTACAACTATTCTTGGAACAATTACCCCTGAGAGAGAACTGAAAACTGGATAAAAAGAACCCCGCAACAAGTGACAGTCCTGACTGAGATGAAAGAGGCAGAAATTCCTTTCTGGAGAGAAAAAGGCCACCTTTGCAAGCTATGGTGCTTCATGGCCATCTAGGAGCAATCCTAAGGTACACAGCCTTCCCTGGAGGAATGGGGGACTGAGTGGGGGAGCATTACTGCTATAAGCATCTTTTGGACTCAGCACAGCTGAGATGAGTCTTATAATATCTCGCTTTGTGGGCTACTAACAATAACAGGGAATACCCTCAGAAAAGCTATCAGACATAAAGGAAAAAAAGCTGGCTCTTAAAGGGCCCATGCACAAATTCACCCAATTTGGAAAGCAACATAAAATCATCAGAAAGAAAGGTTCACAGTCCTTTGGTGAAAAGAGACTCACCTGACAGGCTCTGGGTGCATCTCACTGAGAGGTGAGACCTCTCTAGGGACTCAGACATTGGTGGCAGCCGTTATTGTGACCTAGAACAGGTGTGCTGACACAGACACTTGCAGACACCATTGGAGTTCTTCCACTGGCCTGTTAGCCCAGGGTCTGCCCCATCCAGCAGAGCGCTGATTTAAGCCAGCTCAGCCAGGGCAGGCAGCCTGCCCTAGGGACTGGCCCTACCCAACAGCAAGCCCTCAGGCAACTTGTGGGCCTGCATATGCTGGGTGCCTGGAACCTCTGCAGTTGGGCCAGTGGGTCCAACTCTAAGGGGCAGGGCATGCATGAGAAGCGAGTGGAGTGTGTGGGGCATTGGTGGAGTGCATGGGGCCTCTGCAGTGTGGCAATTGGATCCACTTCACGGGGTTGGGACATGCACATGGACCAGGACTAAGTTGAAGGTGTGTGTGGCCCTGTGGGCAGTGGGGCTTTTCACCTGTAGAAGATTTGTGATTCTCAAGCAGCCACATAGGGGATCGGCCCCACTTTCCAAAGCCTGAAACAACAGGGTGCTCGTGTGCCAGGGGCCAGCGCCACTCAGCTTCAATCCTGAGAGAGCTGACAAAAGCCTTACATGCCAGAGCCCTACAGCAATTGTAAGCCCCTGAGTGTAGCAACCAGCCATGCTTGGGGCCTAGTCACTTAACAGAAAAACTGTAACAGGAATGCACTATTAGATATTACAGCCAGTTGTGCTGGTGCTCCCCATGCTCAATAAAGTGACTCATGGGTCCATAGCAGCCACACACAGCTGAGCATTACAACCAGCCAGCCAGGGGGACAGCCTAGCTTCCCTGGGCACCTGCAGCAAGAGCAACCCTGCCACAACAGAAGTAAACATGTAGCCCACACAGAGCACACCCCTGGAACATTTGGAATGGGTGATGAGAGGGAAGTGCCCTGCTGGGCTTCATAAGGCATCTCTTACATAAGGCCACCTCTCCAAGATCAGGAGGCACAGTTGCCCTACCTAATATGCAGATATAATCAAAGAAAAAGAGGCAAAATGAGGAGGCAGAGGAATACATTCTAAGCAAGGGAACAGGACAAAACCCCAGAAAAAGAACTAAATGAAACAGAAATAAGCAATCTACCTGACAAATAGTTCAAACAAAAAGTCATAAGGATGCTCGCTGATCTTGGTAGAAGAATGGATGAACTGAGTGAGGATGACAATAAAGAATTGGAAAATATGAAAAAGAACCAACCTTAAATGAAGGACACAATACTGGAAATGAAAAACTCACTAGAGGGACTCAATAGTAGAGTAGATGATACAGAAGAATGGATCAGCGAGCTGGGTGAAAGACTAGAGGAAATCATCCAAACTGAACAGATAAAAGAACAAGAACAGGCTAAGGGACCTCTGGGACAACATCAAGCACACTAACGTTTTTATTATATGTGTCCCAGAAGGAGAAGAGAGACACAAAGGGGCAGAGAATCTATGTGAAGAAATAACAGCTAAAATTTTCCTAATTTAAGGAAGGAAACAGACATCCAGGTACAGGAATCACAGAGATCACCAAACAAGGTAAACCCAAAGAGGCCCAAACAGACACATTATAATTAAAATATGAAGAATTAAAGATAAAGAGAGAATCTTAAAAGCTGCAAGAGAAAGGCAACAAGGTACACACAAAGAAAACCCCATAAGGCTATCAGCTGACTTTTCAGCAGAAACCTTATAGGCAATAAGGGAGTGGCACGATATAGTTAAAGAACTGAAAGGAAAAAGCCTACAGCCAGGAATAGTCTACCCAGCAAGGTTATCATTCAGAGTGGAAGGAGAGATAAAGAATCTCCCAGACAAGAAAAATTAAAGGAGTTTATCACCAAGAAATCAGTCTTACAAGAAATGCCAAAGGGAATTGTTTAAGTGGGAAAGAGAAGACTACAAATAGGAATAAGAAAATTATCAAAAAAAGCAATAAAATCTCTGGTAAAGGCAAAAATACAGTAAGGTAGCAGATCAACCACCTATGAAGATAATATGAAGGTTAAAAGCCAAAACTACTAAAATTACCTATTTCCTTGATAAGAGGGTAATGAATACACACACACAAAATAAGAGGTTAGACATGAAATCAAAAACAAAAAATGTGGGAAGAGGGGAGTAAAAGACTAGAGCTTTTCTAAAGAGGTCAAATTATAGGAGACCATCAACATAGTATAGATTGCTATATGTAGGTTATTATATATGAACCTCATGGTAATCACAAACCAGAAACCTAAAATAAATACACAAAATTTAAGAGAAAGGAACCTAAACATAATACTAAAGAAAGCCATCAAACCACAAGGGAAGAGAGCAAGAGAAGAAGAAAGGAACAGAGAAGAACTACTAAAACACCCAGAAAAAAGTAACAAAATGACAATAAGTACATACTTACCAATAGCTTCTTTCAATTTCAATGGACTAGATGCTCCAATCAAAAGGCATAAGGTGTCCAATTGGATAAAAGAAGAAGACCCATATATTTGCTGCATACAAGAGGCACACTTCAGACCTAAGGATACTCACAAACTGAAAGTGAAGGGATGGAAAAAGACACTCCATACAAATGGGAATGAAAAGAATGCTGGGGTAGCAATACTTAATAACAGACAAAATAGACTTTAAAACAAAAACTGTGACAAGAGACAAAGAAAAGCACTATATAACAATAAAGGGAACAATCCAACAAGGGATATATATATATATATATATATATATAGGATATAGCAAAAGTAGTTCTAAGAGGGAAGTTTATAGCAATACAGGTCTTGTCAACAAACAAGAAAAATCTCAAATAAACAATCTAACAGTGTATCTAACGGAACTGGAAAAAGAACAATAAACAAATCCCAAAATAAGAAGAAGGGAGGAAATAATAAAAATCAGAATAGAAATAAATGAAGTAGAGACCAAAAAAAAAAAAAAAAGAACAATAGAAAAAAATCAATGAAACCAAGAGTTGGTTCTTTGAAAAGATAAACAAAATTGACAATCCTTTAGCTAACCTCACCAAGAAAAAACTAGGGGAGGCTCAAACAAATAAAATCAGAAATGAAAGAGAGGAAATTACAATGGACACCTCAGAAATACAAAAAATTATAGGAGAATACTATGAAAAGCTATACACCAACAAATTGGATAATCTAGAAGAAATTGATAAATTCTTAGAAACATACAACCTTCCAAAACTGAATCAAGAAGAGGTAGAGAACTTGAATAGACCAATCACCAGTAAGGAGATCGAAACAGTAATCAAAACCTCCTAAAAAATAAAAGTCCAGGACCAGATGGCTTCCCTGGTGAATTCTACGAAACATGCAAAGAAGTCTTAACACCTATCCTTCTCAAACTCTTCCAAAAAACTGAAGAGTAGGGGAAGCTCCTTAACTCATTCTATGAGGCCAACATTACCCTGATACCAAAACCAGACAAGAACAGCACACAAAAAAGAAAAATACAGGCCAATATCACTGATGAACATATGTGAAAAAATCCTCAACAAAATATTAGTAAATTGAATACATCAATATATTGAAAAGATCATATAATATGATCAAGTGAGGTTTATTCCAGGGATGCAGGGATGGTTCAACATCAGCAAATCGATCAACGTGATACACCATATCAACAAAATGAGTAATAAAAATCACATGATCATCTCAATAGATGCAGAGAAGACAAGATATAGCATCCATTTGTGATAAAACTCTAAATAAAATGAGTATAGAAGGAAAGTACTTCAACGTAATAAAGGCCATATATGACAAACCCACAGCTGATATCTTTCTCAATGGAGAAAAACTGAAAGCTATCCCTCTAAGAACAGGAACCAGACAAGGATGCCCACTGTCACCACTCTTAGTTAACATAGTATTGGGAGCCTTAGCCAGAGCAATCAGGTAAGAAAGAAATAAAGAGGTCCAAATTGGAAAGGAAGAAGTGAAAGTGTCACTATTTGCAGATGACATGATTTTATATATAGACAACCCTAAAGAATCCACCAAAAACCTTTTAGAAATAATAAGTGAATATGGTAAAGTTACAGGATACAAAATCAACATACAAAACTCAGTCACATTTCTATACACTAACAACGAAGTAGCAGAAAGAGAAATTAAGAATACAATCCCACTTACAATTGCAACAAAAAGAATAAAATACCTAGGAGTAAACTTTACTAAATAGGTGAAAGATCTGTACACCGAGAACTATAAAACATACACCGAGAACTATAAAACATTGTTGAAAGAAATTCAAGAAGATACAAAGACATGGAAAGATATTCCATGCTCTTGGATTAGAAGAATTAACAGAAGTAAAATGTCCATACTTCCTGAAGCAATCTATAGATTCAATGCAATCCCTATCAAAGTTCCAACAACATTTTTTACAGAAATAGAAGAAAGAATTCTAAAATTTATATGGAACAACAAAAGACCCTGAATAGCCAAAGGAATCCTGAGGAAAAAGAACGAAGCTGGAGGTATCACACTCCCTGATTTAAAAATATGCTACAAAGCTATATCAATCAAAACAGCATGGTACTGGCACAAAAACACACAGATCAATGGAACAGAATCGAGAGCCCAGAAATAAACCCACACATCTATGGACAGCTAATGTTTGACAAGGGAGCCAAGAACATGCAATGGAGGAAGGAAAGTCTCTTCAATAAATAGTGTTGGGAAAACTAGACAGCCACATGCAAACGAGTGAAAGTAGACCGTTGTCTTACACCATACACAAAAATTAACTCAAAATGGATTAAAGACTTGAGTGTAAGACCTGAAACCATGAAACTTCTAGAAGAAAACATAAGCAGTAAACTCTTTGACATCGGTCTTAGCAGCATATTTTCAAGTACCATGTCTGTCCTAACAAGGGAAACAGAAAATATAAACAAATGGGACTACATCAAACTAAAATGCTTCTGCGCAGCAGAGAAAACCATCAACAAAACGAAAAGACAACCTAACAATTGAGAGAAGATATTAGCAAGCCTTATATCTTATAAGGGGTTAATATCCAAAAATATATAAAGAACTCATACATCTCAACAACAAAAAAACTAACAACCCAATTTAAAAATGGGCAAAGGATCTGAACAGACATTTCTCCAAGGAAGATATACAGATGGCCAACAGGCTCATGAAAACATATTCAAAATCATCAACTATCAGGGAAATGCAAATCAAAAGTGCAATGAGATATCACCTCACTCCCGTCAGATTGGCTATAATTAACAAGACAGGAAACAACAAGCCTTGGAGAGGATGTGGAGAGAAGGGAACCCTCGTACACTGCTGGTGGGAGTGCAAACTGGTGCAGCCACTAAGAAAACAGTATGGAGTTTTCTCAAAAATTTAAGAATAGAAATACCATATGAGCCAGCTATTCCACTGCAGAGTATTTATCCAAAGAACGTGAAAACATGAATGCGTGAAGACACATGCACCCCTATGTTCGTTGCAGCATTATTCACAATAGCCAGACTTGGAAGCAACCTAGGTGCCACTCAAGGGACAAATG
The DNA here is from genome assembly GCF_037783145.1 of Equus przewalskii. Classification (NCBI taxonomy): domain Eukaryota; kingdom Metazoa; phylum Chordata; class Mammalia; order Perissodactyla; family Equidae; genus Equus; species Equus przewalskii. The sequence goes on along the minus strand of NC_091863.1, from coordinate 117,957,653 downwards.
GATAAAGATGTGGTATATATACACAATGGAATACTACTCAGCCATAAAAATCGATGAACTCTGGCCATTTGTGACAATGTGGATGGACCTTGAGGGTATTATGCTAAGTGAAATAAATCAGAGGGAGAAGGTCAAATACCATATGATCTCACTCGTAAGTAGAAGATAAAAACAACAAACAGGTAGCAACAGAGATTGGATTAGTGGTTACCAGAGGGGAGGTGGGGAGGGATGAGGGCAAAAGGGGTGATTAGACATATGTGTGTGGTCAATTAGTCTTTGGGTGGTGAACATGATGTAATCTACACAGAAATCGAAATATAATGACGTACATCTGAAATTTATAAACCACTGTTACCGCAATTTAAAAAAAAAAAGAAATCAAAGAACTTCAGCTGAATTCCCTAGTCCTGGGAGTACTTTTTCCCTTTGTCACTAGATGGCACTTGTGAGTACTTCTTATTTCAAGAACACTTACTCCAACAGCATTTACACTAGATGGCGCTCAGGCCATTTCCCCCTGAGGCTGGTTTGCTCCCCGTTTGTGTTGACAAATAAGCCTATTTATCTGTTGTGCACAAAGATCTCTGAAATTCATCAATATTCAGTTCTGGTAAAACAATAAATTCTATTATGACTACTTGTCTGTGCAGTGTTGAATCATGCATGCCCAATGTAGTGATTCTGAGTCAAATTCAGAATTCAACTTAGATCCGAGAGGAGTTCCAGTTTATCTTACTATAGACTGAGGAGGAGACCCCATCTTCAGTCTACCCTTTGCCATTGATAATGGAGATCCATGCCTAATCTGCAATGGGAGGTAGTTTTCCCAGGTCAGCTGTGTGATCTTAGGTTAGTTACTTGTTTCCATATAGTCAAAAATCTCCCTGATGAATTGCCTCTTAAAGTCAGAAAACTAAGCCACAATTCCCTTACTTAAGCTAACATTCATATTTTTGTTTTTCAGGGATGGTCATTCCTGTTTTAAAAATTGGAGGCCTATGGCATCCCCTTTCCTTCTTGCTTAGTTCTAACTTTATTCTCTTTCCCTAGTTGAGATATACAACGTCAACTGGTCCTTGAGATAGGAATGCATTTCCTTTTCACAGTTTATCTTTCAAAGTTAAACTGACCAAAAGATTTTTTTTTTTTGAGGAAGATTAGCCCTGAGCTAACTGCTGCCAATCCTCCTCTTTTTGCTGAGGAAGACTGGCCCTGAGCTAACATCCATGCCCATCTTCCTCTACTTTATATGTGGGACGCCTGCCCCACAGGCTTGCCAAGCGGTGCCATGTCCACACTTGGGATCCGAACCATCGAACCCTGGGCTGCTGAAGTGGAAGTTGCAAACTTCACTGCTGTGCCATGGGGCTGGGCCCTGACCAAAAAATTTTACACCCACTTTGGAAGTCTAACTGTCTCATCCTTTTAGCACTCAAGCCTCATCCAGATTTCCTCTTGAGTTCTTTTAGTGGAAAGAAGACCAGACTAAAAATCCTACGACCTGGGTTTAGGCATTGCTCTTGCCCCTTACTAATTGTGTGTTCTTGGACTTGAAACAACATTTATTTGAGCTTCATTTTCCTCATCTGTAAAATGGGAGAATAGTTATAAATTACTGAGAGCTTCACTCTGCTCTTTCCCATCCAATCAGACTTTATGCTGATGAAAGTCTCTTTCTTTTTCTTTTAGGCCTGACTACAAACTAGAAGTGGCTCCAGAAGCACTTCATCTTCTGTGGCTAAGAAACAGGATCTGTTCTGAGAAAAACCAACATCTGTAACCACACGTTAAGAGTGCATAAATTCACACACACATACATCACAGCAACAACAACAACAACAACTTTCTTTGAAAGAGGGGCGAGTGATGTAGTTATAATCTCTCACTATTGGAGAGTTTCTGAAACATGTTCACATCTCCTACCTCATTTGATCCTCCCCCAAATGCAGTTTGGAATAAGGCATGCAGCCACTACAAGTCCTGTTTCACAGATGAAGTGGGTGAGGTTTAGAAAAGCCAAGGGCCTAGCTCAAGGTCACAAGTTACTGGGTGGCGGAGCAGGGACGTGAGCCCAGGTGTCCGAGTCCTGTGCCATTGGGGACCCACTTGACTAATGCAGGGTATTAGAGTTAAGTGGGTAAGGGGTCTTGAAACATTTGCCCATTTTTCAGGCATTTGACCTAAACCACAGAAAAGGGAAAAACTAGTGACCTAAGGTCACATAAAGAGTCACACAAGCAGAAAATTGAAGAAAGAATGAAGTCTAACTCCAGTCCATGTTTACAACAAATCCTCCTCCTATCAAGAGCCAGTACCTTTAAAAAGGAATCTCTTCTTCTCAAAAGAACCAGAGACATTTCCAAATGTTTTCCCCTTGATTAAAATCCTAGGTATAAAAAGCAGGAAATGTTTATGCTCAAAAAACAAGGCTCCTCTGTATTGAGCAAATGGGAATCCTTTGATTCAATCTGAAATTTCTTTTCTAGGTATGGTTACGTGGTTTTTTAAAAGAAATAAAAATGGAGAACGTTCAATGCTTTAAATACCACCTTTCTCTCTCTCAGTTTGCTTGCTTATTATTAATACAGTTTGAATGGATTCTTGCTTTGACATGGAAGTTTATTTTTAAAAGAACCATGGATAATCTGTTACTATAGCAATAATTTCTCACTCTGAAGCTATTTAATCTTAAAGCAACATGGGACTTTAAATGTCAAGGTGGTCCATATTTAGAACGAATGCGGCACTTGACTATACCAATAATTAAGGTGTTCACGATGAAAAGAAGTGGAGTTTTTGTTTTTTGTTGTTTGTTTTTAATTTTCTTACAGCATCCCTCATCTGTTAGGCATTCTCAGTGCGGGAGTAATGGGGAGCCATTTGCATGTAATGTCAGCCTAGACACACTGCTGGCAACACATGAAAGTGATAAGCCGTGTGCAATCCACATCTGTTTGTACACTGGGGATCTATGGAATTGCACAGAGATGCCCATGTTCCACATTCTAATGCAAATATGCACCAGAAAATAGAACAGTAAGTTTGTGGCAAAATACACCTCTGGGTAAATCTTTTCACCTCTGGTTTCGCAGGCTCTGAATCCTGCATGTGGGAAAGGACTGTCTTTCACTACCGATAGACATTGTACTGTTTGGATGTGGCTTCTGGGGAGCAATCGCTATTGTGAAAGGCAGTTCATGCACTTTCGGGTAACTGCTACCAGGTGGTGCTTAGGTTCAGAGGCAGCTTAGGTGTTCTTTCTGGTATGATCTGCCTATGCCTTGATCTTCACTTACCATCATCCAGTTGCCTGTTCTGAAACACACTCTTTAAAAACATATATATATATATATATATATATATATATATATATTCAACTGAAGTGAAAACCACATCAGAAATATAACCCAAATTAAATCCAGCATAGAATCATAGATCTGGATGACATTCTTTCTTCCTGTTTACTGATCCTGAGAAAAAGCCCTAACATGAGCTGCAGGGATCTGTGGACCTGACCATCTACCTACAACCCACCTACCTTGTCCCTCTTACCCTCTCTGACCCACTGAAATTAGTTTAATTTCTCAAACAGTCATGCTCTTTCTTGCTTCAGGGCCTTCCCACATGCCTGAAATCTAGCCTGCCCTGCCCTTCCCTGCTGCCATTTTCACCCAGCTTATTCCTATTTATTGCTTAGCTCTCAGCTCAAGGTCATTTTTTCAGAGAAGCTTTCCATAAACCCCAGATTAGGGGAGAATCCTTGTTATCTATTCCCCCAGCACTCTGTTCCCCAGGACATAAAACTCACGATCATCCAGAGTGCTTATTCAAAGTCTTTCTCCTCGGCTAGACTATGAGTTCAATGATGTCAGGAACCTGGTTTGTTTACCATGCTATTTCCAGCACCCAGCTCAGAGTGGGCACTTAAATGTGTGTTCAATTAGTGAATGAATTACAGGCAGCTTTGGTGGTAGAAGATCAAGGCTGTTTTGTTTGGGTTCAAAAGTCTGCTTTGAGATAAGCCACCTCTGGAACAGGCAGAGTCCATTTTAAACGTGCCGCTGAGTTGCTCCTAATGAGCTGGGATAAGGAATGCAACTGTTTTTTCACAGAGATCAAAATGTACACATAGAAATGTCTGCTCTTTCCTCCGAATAATCTCCGTGAGAAGAGGCCTTTGGATCCCGGGGCAAATGTTTTGTCCTTTGAGCGAAGATTTGTTATTTTAGAAACTGTTAAAAGTCTTTTTAGGAGCATTAAATTTATTCATTGGTTCATTCAACAAATTCCATTTTTTCCCCAGAAATAAAGTGTGACTAGTAAACAATGGGGCCAATTTTCTTGTGTGACTCATAAACTGACTCAGAAAGCAATTCAAAAAGTTACATCTTTAATGAGAAGCACAGAAATTTTATTTTGCTAATTTTTTTTTTTATTAATGTTATGATAGATTACAACCTTGTGAGATTTCAGTTGTACATTTTTGTTAGTCATGTTGTGGGTACACCACTTCCCCCTCCGTACCCTCCCCCCACCCCCCCTTTTCCCTGGTAACCACCGATCAGATCTCCTTCTCAATATACTAATTTCCACCTATGAGTGGAGTCATATAGCGTTCGTCTTTCTCTGACTGACTTATTTCGCTTAACATAATGCCCTCGAGGTCCATCCACGTTGTTGTGAATGGGCCAATTTCGTCTTTTTTTATGGCTGAGTAGTATTCCATTATGTATATATACCACATCTTCTTTATCCAATCATCAGTTTCTGGGCATGTAGGCTGGTTCCACGTCTTGGCTATTGTAAATAATGCTGCAATGAACATAGGGGTGCAACGGACTCTTGAGATATCTGATATCAGGTTCTTAGGATAGATACCCAGTAATGGGATGGCTGGGTCATAGGGTATTTCTATTTTTAACTTTTTGAGAAATCTCCATACTGTTTTCCATAGTGGCTGTACCAGTTTGCATTCCCACCAACAGTGTATGAGGGTTCCTCTTTCTCCACAACCTCTCCAACATTTGTCGTTCTTCGTTTTGGATGTTTTTGCCAATCTAACGGGGGTAAGGTGATATCTTAGTGTAGTTTTGATTTGCATTTCCCTGATGATTAGCGATGATGAACATCTTTTCATGTGTCTATTGGCCATATTCATATCTTCTTTTGAGAAATGTCTGTTCATGTCCTCTGCCCATTTTTTGATCGGGTTGTTTGTTTTTTTGTTGTTAAGCAGTGTGAGTTCTTTGTATATTATGGAGATTAACCCTTTGTCGGATAAGTAGCTTGTAAATATTTTTTCCCAATTAGTGAGCTGTTTTTTTGTTTCAATCCTGTTTTCCCTTGCCTTGAAGAAGCTCTTTAGTCTGATGAAGTCCCATTTGTTTATTCTTTCTATTGTTTCCCTCAACTGAGGAGTTACAGTGTCCGAAAAGATTCTTTTGAAACTGATGTCAAAGAGTGTACTGCCTATATTCTCTTCCAAAAGACTTATTGTCTCAGGCCTAATCTTTAGGTCTTTGATCCATTTTGAGTTTATTTTGGTGTGTGGTGAAAAAGAATGGTCAATTTTCAATCTTTTGCATGTGGCTGTCCAGTTTTCCCAGCACCATTTGTTGAAGAGACTTTCTTTTCTCCATTGTAGGCCCTCTGCTCCTTTGTCGAAGATTAGCTGTCCATAGATGTGTGGTTTTATCTCTGGGCTTTCAATCCTGTTCCATTGATCTGTGGACCTGTTTTTGTACCAGTACCATGCTGTTTTGATCACTGTAGCTTTGTAGTATGTTTTGAAATCGGGGATTGTGATTCCGCCGGCTTTGTTTTTCTTGCTCAGGATTGCTTTAGCAATTCGCGGTCTTTTGTTCCCCCATATGAATTTTAGGATTGTTTGTTCAATTTCTGTGAAGAATGTTCTTGGGATTCTGATTGGGATAGCATTGAATCTGTATATTGCTTTAGGTAGTATGGACATTTTAACTATGTTTATTCTTCCAATCCATGTGCAAGGAATGTTTTTCCATCCCTTTATGTCATCGCCTATTTCTTTCAAGAAAGTCTTGTAGTTTTCATTGTATAGATCCTTCACTTCCTTGGTTAAGTTTATCCCAAGGTATTTTATTCTTTTCGTTGCGATTGTGAATGGGATAGAGTTCTTGAGTTCTTTTTCTGTTAGTTTATTGTTAGTGTATAGAAATGCTACTGATTTATGCACGTTAATTTTATACCCTGCTACTTTGCTGTAGTTGTTGATTATTTCTAATAGTTTTTCTGTGGATTCTTTGGGGTTTTCTATGTATAAGATCATGTCGTCTGCAAACAACGAGAGTTTTACTTCTTCGTTACCTATTTGGATTCCTTTTATTTCTTTTTCCTGCCGAATTGCTCTGGCCAGCACCTCCAGTACTATGTTGAATAGGAGTGGTGAAAGTGGGCACCCTTGTCTTGTTCCTGTCCTCAGAGGGATGGCTTTCAGCTTTTGTCCATTGAGTATGATGTTGGCCGTGGGTCTATCATATATGGCCTTTATTATGTTGAGGTACTGTCCTTCTATACCCATTTTACTGAGGGTTTTTATCATAAATGGGTGTTGGATCTTGTCGAATGCTTTCTCTGCATCTATTGAGATGATCATGTGGTTTTTGTTTTTCATTTTGTTGATGTAGTGTATCACGTTGATTGACTTGCGGATGTTGAACCATCCCTGTGTCCCTGGTATAAATCCCACTTGATCATGGTGTATAATCTTTTTGATGTATTGCTGTAATCGGTTTGCCAAAATTTTGTTGAGGATTTTTGCATCTATGTTCATCAGTGATATCGGCCTGTAGTTCTCCTTCTTTGTGTTGTCCTTGTCAGGTTTGGGGATCAGGGTGATGTTGGCTTCATAGAATGTGTTAGGGAGTTCTCCATCTTTCTCAATTTTCTGGAACAGTTTGAGGAGAATAGGTATTAAGTCTTCTTTGAATGTTTGGTAGAATTCTCCAGAGAAGCCGTCTGGTCCTGGACTCTTGTTTTTGGGGAGGTTTTTGATTACCGTTTCTATTTCCTTACTTGTGATTGGTCTATTCAGATTCTCCATTTCTTCCTGATTCAGTTTGGGGAGATTGTAGGAGTCTAGGAATTTGTCCATTTCTTCCAGGTTGTTCAATTTGTTGGCATATAGTTTTTCATAGTATTCTCTTATGATCTCTTGTATTTCATTGGTATCTGTTGTGATTTCTCCTCTGTCATTCCTGATTTTATTAATTTGCGATTTCTCTCTTCTTTTCTTGGTGAGTCTGGCTAGGGGTTTGTCAATTTTGTTAATTCTTTCGAAGAACCAACTCTTTGTTTCATTGATCCTTTCTATTGTCTTTTTTGTTTCAATATCGTTTATTTCTGCTCTTATTTTTATTATTTCCCTCCTTCTACTGACTCTGGGCTTTGTTTGTTCTTCTTTTTCTAGTTCTGTTAGGTGTTGTTTGAGGTTGCTTACGTGAGCTTTTTCTTGTTTACTGAGGTGAGCCTGTATTGCGATGAATTTCCCTCTTAGGACTGCTTTTGCTGCATCCCAAATGATTTGGTATGTCGTGTTCTCATTTTCATTTGTCTCCAGATAATATTTGATTTCTTCTTTAATTTCTTCAATGATCCATTGTTTGTTGAGAAGCATGTTGTTTACTCTCCACATTTTTGCACCTTTCTCTGCTTTTTTCTTGTAGTTGATTTCTAGTTTAATAGCGTTATGATCAGAAAAGATGCTTGATATTATTTCAACTCTCTTGTATTTATTGATGTTTGCTTTGGTTCCCAAAATATGGTCAATCCTTGAGAATGTTCCATGTGCACTTAAGAAGAATGTGTAACCTGCTGTTTTTGGATGAAGTGTTCTATATATATCTATTAAGTCCATCTGGTCTAATTTTTCATTTAATTCTATTATTTCCTTGTTGATTTTCTGTCTGGATGTTCTGTCCATTGGTGTTAATGGTGTGTTGAGGTCCCCTACTATTATTGTATTGTTTTTGATGCCTTCTTTTAGTTCTATTAAGAGTTGCTTTACAAATTTTGGTGCTCCTGTGTTGGGTGCGTATATATTTATAAGTGTTATGTCTTCTTGGTGGAGAGTCCCTTTTATCATTATATACTGTCCCTCTTTATCTTTCTTTATCTGTTTTGCTTTGAAATCTACCTTGTCTGATGTTAGTATAGCGACACCTGCTTTCTTTTGTTCATTATTAGCTTGGAGTATTGTTCTCCATCCCTTCACTCTGAGTCTGTGTTTGTCTTTGGGGCTGAGGTGTGTTTCCTGGAGGCAGCATATTGTTGGATCTTGTTCTTTGATCCATCCTGCCACTCTGTGTCTTTTGATTGGGGAGTTCAATCCATTTACATTTAGAGTGATTATTGAGACGTGGGGGCCTACCACTACCATTTTGTGTCTTGTTTTCCGTTTTTCTTCAGTTTTCTTTGTTTCTCGTCCCATGGTTTAATCTGTTCTGATGTAGAGCTGCTACTCTCTGTTGTTGACCTTCTACTTATCTCCTCTGCTCTTGGTTTTGTAGCCCCTTTCCTTTTTTGGATTTTTCAGGAATGAGGGTTTTCCTGAGGATTTCCTGAAGAGGAGGTTTTGTGACAATGAACTCCCTTAATTTTTGTTTATCTGGGAAAGTTTTTATTTCTCCATCGTATTTGAAGGATATTTTCGCTGGGTAGAGAATTCTCAGCTGTAGATTTTTGTCCTTCAGATTTTTGAATATATCATTCCACTCTCTTCTAGCCTGTAAAGTTTCTGCTGAGAAATCTGCTGATAGCCTGATGTGGGTTCCTTTGTAGGTTAGTTTCTTTTGCCTGGCTGTCCTTAATATTTTCTCCTTGTCGTTGACTTTTGCTAGCTTCACTACTATATGCCGTGGAGTTGGTCTTCTTGCATTGATAAAGTTTGGAGATCTATTGGCTTCTGTCACCTGAAGATCCATCTACCTCACCAGATTTGGGAAGTTCTCAGCCATTATTTCTTTGAATAGGTTTTCTGCCCCTTTTTCCTTCTCTTCTCCCTCTGGTATACCTATAATCCTTACGTTGCATCTCCTAATTGTGTCTGATAATTCTCGGAGAGTTTCTTCATTTCTTTTAAGTCTTGCTTCTCTCTCCTCCTCTGCCTGCAACAATTCTATATTGCCATCTTCCAAATTGCTAATTCTTTCCTCCATATTATTGGCCCTACTGTTCAGAGCATCTAGATTTTTCTTAATCTCCTCTATTGTGTTCTTCATTTCCAATATTTCTGTTTGGTTCTTCTTTATGGTATCAAACTCTTTTGTGACATAGCTCCTGAACTCGTTGAGTTGACGGTCAGAATTCTCTCTTAACTCATTGAGAATCTTAATGATGGCTTTTTTGAAGTCATCATCATTTAGGTCATATATCTCATTTTCTTTGGGATTGTTTTCTGTGTATTTGTTACTTTCTTTCTGTTCTGGAGATTTAATGTATTTTTTCATATTGCTTGATGTTGTTGATTTGTGCCTCCGCATGGAGATAGAGTTTAGTTGCTCCTTTGACTTGTTTCAGCTGCTGCGGTGGGGGGAAGCAGCTGTTTATACTTCACCAACCAGGAACCCTGTCCGTAGTTGCTAACTGGGCCTGGGCCCCTCTTCGTAGCCACAGTGGCCCTTTGGATTCCCTCCTCTGCCGTGGGGGCCGTCACAGGGGGGCTTCAGGCTGCAGGTGCCTACTGTTGCAGCCCACCTAGATGTGCTCTCTCCTTGGGGTCTGCAACGGTGTTATGGGCTTTTCCAGCGGCCAGGGGTGGGATCACTTATATTTGTCACTCCGTTGCTGTCGGCACCCACCGAATCTCACTTGTCCTCTATGGGTCGCAGGAGAGCTATTGGCATCTTCTACAGTCTGTGGTTAGTACACCTAGCTATGCTGCTTTTGCCCTGGGGTCTTCCAGCCTTGTGGCTGGCGGCTGGGTGCCTTCTACTGGTGCTGTGCAGAGGCTTTCCCTAAGGCTGCTGTGAGCCTGTAGGGTTTCCCCCTAGGCTACTAAGCTGGGTCTCTGGAACTCTCTCCAGCCCCAGTCCTCTCCGAGATCTCCGGCAATCCCTAGTCTCACGGGGCAGGCAATGGCAGCTGGGGGTCGCCCCTCCCTCTGGGCTTCTCTCCGGGCCTCTCCCGGGAGCCCTGAATGCTGGGCGTGGCCCCTCTGCTAACGGCAGACAGAGAGTTTTGTCTGCTGCCTGGCGGAACTCCGGCGCTTCCCCTCCGGGTCGCAGAACCGGCCTTTGAAAGTTCCCCCCACCCCGGTCCTCTCCGAGATCTCTGGCAATCCCTAGCCCCACGGGGCGGGCAACGGCAGCTGGGGGTCGCCCCGCCCTCTGGGATTCTCTCCGGGCCTCTCCCGGAGCCGTGAATGCTCAGCGTGGCCCCTCTGCTAACGGCAGACAGAGAGTTTTGTCTGCTGCCTGGGCGGAGCTCCGGCGCTTCCCCTCCGGGTCGCAGAACCGGCCTTGGAAAGTTCCCCCAGCCCCGGTCCTCTCCGAGATCTCTGACAATCCCTAGTCCCACGGGGCGGGCAATGGCAGCTGGGAGACCTCCGTACCCTCCGTGACTCTCTCTGGGACCCTCCGGGCGCCCCGAGCACCAGGCTGGGTCTCCCCACCAATGGCGGGGAGAGACTCTCCCCGCGGGCTCAGGTGTGCAACTCCAAAGTTTCCCTCTGCGTTTAGGAGTAATTGCGGGGGGTTTAGGTAGGGTTCTGGTCACCTGTTTCCACCGTCGCTCCTCTGCTGTGTTCTCGCTCCTGCCCTAGATGTGTGTGGATCCTCTGGGGGCGTCCGTTGGAAGAAAGCCGCTTGCGGGTACTAGGCTGCCCGTCAGGGTCGGAGAGTTTTCACCTATTTCCACATCCTCCCGGAGGAAAGTCCGTCCGCCTTCCGATGTATAGTCGCGTGGGTGTCTCAGACGTCCTGAGATGCTGTCTGGATATCCTTTGTCAAGCGATAAGTGTCCAAATAATTGTAGACTCGAAGGGCGAGAGACAAAGAGGACTACTCACGGCGCCATCTTGGATCTTCCCCCTATTTTGCTAATTTTTGAAGTCACTACAACCCAGACTTTTTGACGGTCTTTGTGAATAAGTGAAGCATCTGTTGAAATCATTATAATGACTCAAGTATTTCACGCTTGGGTTGCATTTTTTCGCAAAAGCTGTGTCAGGCTCTAGGACCACACCTGGCTCGGCAGCTGGAACCTGAGGAGCAAACAGGATCTCAGCAACGAGGCTTGGGTGCTGCTCTCCAGCCCTGACCTATGGCCCTGGTGGTCTGTTTCTATTCTCTTCAGAGCCCATGCCTTACTTTCTGAGCTTTCTTCTTGGCATCTGCAGGTGAATAAATCATAGTGTATGCTTCACCCCTTCTAGATGTCGTTAGCATGTCCCACTGGTTCAGTTCTGTCTAATTCACATGTGTTGAGCAAAGTGACAAGTCTTTTGCTAAGCACTGAGATTAAGGAGATTGAGAATATACAGGAAAACTACAGGGAAGTTGCAGTCTAAGAGGAAAGCTGCATAGACAATTACCATAAATTATTGTGAGTAGTGCAACAACCTACACATATTCAAAATTTAAAGGAGGGAGGCTACAGGAGGGATTTACTTCCCCTAAGGACTTCACACCACAATGCATGCCTGTGCTGTAAAGGACTGTGACAGACATGAGTGCGAGGCAGGGTGCCACATCACCTTGAAACGCAAGAGAGAGGGGTTGCCTGAAGCCTGCCGTGTCACCTTGGGGTAACAGCTTTCTCCTATAGCTCATGATGGTGTTCAGGGAATGTATTAGTTCCCTATTGCTGCTATAACAAATTACCACAAACTTAGTGGCTTAAAACAACACAAATTTATTCTCTTTCACTTTTGGAGGTCAGATGTCTAAAATCAGAGTGTCAGGAGGGCTGCATTTCTTCTGAAAGTTTCAGAGGAGAATCTGTTCTATTGTCTTTTTCAGCTTCTGGAGGCCGCCTGCATTCCTTGGCTCCTGACCACTTCCTCACATCATTCTATCCTCTTGCTTCTATCATCACATCTCCTACTGCTCTGACCTTCCTGCCTCCCTCTTGTAAGGACCCTTGTGATTACATTGGGCTCACATGGAAAATTCAGGATAATCTCCCCATCTTAAGGTTCTTAATTTAATCACATCTGCAGAGTCCCTTTTGCCATGTAACATCCAGGTTCCAGGGATTACAGGATGGACATCTTTGCTGGCCATTATTCTGCCTACCGCAAGGACTAAGGCAATAAAAATAGCAACAACAACAACAATGTAATTTGATGCTATGCCAATCTTACTTCGGTTCATCAGCCAATTGAATCAAAATTATTCGCAGTGACTCTTCCAAATATTATCTCTTTTTATTTTACTTTGAAATTCCCTACTTCTTTGAAACATATGTCATAAGACCATACTGCCTACATCTCCTTCTTGATGTCATCTGTCCATATCCTGATCACCACCATTCCTCCTCTCATTAACTTAAGACTGTAGTACCTGGTTCACCATATTCTATTCCTATCATCATTTTTGCTGGCATGACTTGCCCAAGGCTTTGGCCTTCCAGTTGTGTGACATTCTTATTATCACTGACCATTTTCCTCAAGCCCAAATCAGCCATATTTCCTTGTTTACAGAATTACAGTTCCGAAATTCCAATTTCAAGTACGCCACTCAGTAGTCATTTTCTTATACTTTTTGCTTACTTACTGCTATACTTGTGCTGACACAATTTAATTCATTTTTCTCTTTATTTTCCCCATCCTGACCTCAACTATCTCCGTACCCTTTATATTTTAAGATCTATCTTTATATTTAGTCATTCACTTAAATATTAATTGAGCAACTACTATGTGTTTGTCTGGGATACAGGGGTGAGAAAAATCAAGGTTTTGCCCTCATAAAACTTATATTTTAGTTAAAACACAATCACTTCCATATAGTTGCCCACAATTCCCTTGCACTACTTCTGAAATTTCAATTTCAAACATCCTTTTTTAATTGAGACTTCCAATCCATAAGCTCAGCACTTTCTCTATATTGCCACTCTCTTTTCTTCAACTTCGTCTTTTTACTCCTCAAGCTTCCCTTTTCACCAACTCTCAGCTGATGACTGTACCTCATACTTCACTGAAAAAACACAATTAATAAAACAAGAAACCCCTCATCTTCCCATTACCATATTTCAAAATCTTCCTGCATTTCTACCTGTATTCTCTGCCTTTCCATCCATTACAGTGAAAGAAGTGTTCTTGTTCATATCAGAGGTGAACACTTTCTCTTATGCCCTGGATCCCCACCTCTTTTGCCTAAGGACATCACTCCATCAATTGTTCCCTCTCTTTGCTGTATCATCAGTTTCTCTCTTTCTACTGCTTCATCTCATAAGCATAAAAACATACTCTAGTATTTTCTTTCTTAAAAGAAACAACAAGGATCTATTTTGATACAAATCCCCTTCCAGCTACTGCCTCATTTCTAGGCTCTACTTCACATCAAAACGTCGTGAAAGAGCACGGTAACTTCTGGGATGCTATTTCCGCATCTCCCATTCAATCCTCGAGTCACCATGATCTGAATTTTGTGAAAATATGTACCCTTGTCAAGGTCAGTATTCATGACGCCAATGTAACATCAATATTCTTGCCATCAAACACAGTGACTACTGCACATATATGCAATGAAATGCTCAGTATCTCTGCTTGGATGTTTGTGAGGTATCTCAGTCTTAATATGTCCAAAATGGAACTCCACCCTCTAATTCCAAAACTGTTATTTCCCTAGTCTTTACTCCTCAGATCTTATTCCATGACCAAATTCATCACGAAATTGTATATTGAAAATATCTCCAATCTATCCACTTCTTTCTATCCCAGTCACCTCTAGTCTCCTACCTGCTGCCACTTTTGCCCCACAATTATCCATTATCCACCTAGATGCCAGAGTGATTTGAAGCTCTTCATGCTTTTCTTCCATTTCTCCTGTGGCATAAAGAAGGGGTTGCAAACTCACCTGCCTACCAGGGCCAAGAAGGTAAATGAATGAAGTAAACTAGGTATGTTTTTTCCCTAAAAAAATGTATTAGAAAGCTAAATCAAACCTTTTTATTTTTACTGAATTATAAGGTAAATGTATTACATAATAGCATGTGTGATACTGTAGATTATGTTTTAAAATTAAATTGTAAAAAGACAAAACCAGCAAGATTTAATTATCCAGCTTTTGTTTTCATCTCTTTTCTAGATTTGGCTACAGATTATTATCGCTATTACAAGAAATATAGGGCAACAGTGTGATACTTGGTGCTAAATACATCCTCAGATTCAGTGTGGGAAGTACAACCACTGATTTTTCTTACTGTCTTCATAGTTTTCCCTTTTCCAGAATGTTGTATAGTTGAAATCATACAGTAAGTAGCTTTTTCAGATTGACTCCTTTACTTAGCAATATGCATTTAAGGTTCCTCCATGTCTTTTCATGGCTTTATAGCTTGTTCCTTTTAGTGCTGAATCATATTCCATTATCTGGATGTACTACAGTTTATTTATCCCTTCACCCACTGAAGGACATCTTGATTGTTACCAAGTTTTGGCAGTTATTAGTAAAGCAGTTATAAATATCTGTGTGCAAGTTTTTCTGTGGACATAAGTTTTCAACCCCTTTGGATGAATACCCATATGATAGCTGGATCATATAGTAAGAGTGTGTTTAGTTTTGTAAGTAACTGCCAAACTGTCTTCCAAAGTGGCTGCACCATTTTGTATTCCCATCAGCAATGAAGGAGGCTATCCATTGCTCCACATTCTCGACAGCATTTGGTATTGTCACTGTTTGGATTTTAGACATTCTAATAGGTGTTTAGTGGTATCTAATTGTTTTAACGTGAAATTCCCTAATGGCATGTGATGTTGAATATCTTTTCATATGGTTATTTGCAATTTTTCTTTGATGAGGTGTGTGTTCAGATCTTTTGTCCATTTTTTTAGTTGGATTGTTATTTTCCTATTGTTAAGTTTGAAGAGATTTTGGATATCATAGATACTAGTCCTTTATCAGATATGTGTTTTGGTAAGATTTTCTCCCAGTCTGTAGCATGCCATTTTATTATCTTAACAGTATCTTTCACAAACAGAAGCTTTTAATTTTAGTGAAGTTCAATTTTTCAATTCTTCTTTCATGGATCGTGCTTTTAGTGTGGTACCTAAAAAGTCATTGTTACACCCAAGGTCACTTATATTTTCTCCTATGTGATCTTCTGGAAGTTTTATAGTTTTACTTTTTACACTTAGGCTTATAATCCACCTTAAGTTAATTTTTGTGAAGCTATGTAAGATCTGTATCTAAATTCCTTTTTTGCATGTGGATGTCCAGCTGTTCCAGCACCATTTGTTGAAAAGACTATCCTTTCTCCATTGAATCACTTTTGTCTCTTTGTCAAAGACCAGTTGACTATATATATGTGGGTTTATTTCTTGTAGCTTTATACTGAGTCTTGAAGTCGGGTAGTGTCCGTCTTTCAACTTTATTCTTCTCCTTCAATATTGTGTTGGCTATTGTGGATCTTTTGCCTTTACAAATAAGCTTTAGGAGCAGTTTCTCCCTATTCACAAAATAACTTGCTGGGATTTCAATTGAGAGCGCATGAAGCTATAGATCAAGTTGGGAAAACTGACACCTTAGCAATATTGATTCCTCTTATCCATGAACATGGATTACTTTCCGTTTATTTAAATCTCTTTTGATTTCATTCATCAGAGTTTTCCAGTTTTTCCATTATAGATCTTGTACATATTTTGTTAGAGATATACCTAATTATTTGATTTTTTGATGTCCATATTGGTTCGATATTTTTAAAAAATGTATTACACTAATGTAAGATGTTAATGATAGAACTCTGTGCAGGAGAAGAGGAGTAGGTTTAGAGGGGAACACGGTGGGAATAATGAGTGCAGTTACAGCCTACATTTTATAGGATTTTTTAAAGTTTTAAGACCCCAATAACTTATAATTTGCTGTGTGGTACAATAGATGATTTTACGTAATGTTCACAGTTGCCTTGTAAGGTCAGCATTACTGTCCCAAGGAGGAAATTTGATGGTAGATGACTTACACTTGTGTATTCAATAAGGGTGGACCTGCCACCTATTTTGTGAAGGAGCATCTGAGGAAATTGTGACTTATCATGGCTGATAAGAAATGCAAAGAAGGACTTAACAATACAAAAAAATATTCATTTTAAGGTGGGAGGGCAGGATGGTACTAGGCTGAAGTTTAGCATTACATTTTAAGCATTGTTTTTAAGTTAATGATCACCTACTGTGAACGGAAGGACTTGCTACTAAGTCAGATCAGATCCCCGTTTGATGGACAGTCAACACATGAAACAGATAAATCTGCCTCCCCAGAAATGGAAGATAGCAATAAAATATATGTGGTTTCTTTTTCCTGGAGCAAGTGGGCAGTGTCAGCTGAAAAGGGAGCTGGCTATACTTGACATGAGAACTCTGCTCCTCTATTCCATACTCCATTCCTAAAGACAAGGATAGAAACTCGATTAAAAAAAAATTTGTTTTCACTACATTTTGACTACTGAATTAATGTTTCTCTATTCTTTAATTTTCTCCCTACTATTTCTTTTATCATCCAAGGTATGTATCTGAAGTATACTCACAAATACTTTGTAAATATAATTTACTCCATCAACCAAAGCATACCATTAGCATAGTACATTTTGGCTGATGGGGTACGTTATTTTGTTTACACTCTTTAACAACAACAACAGCAACAGATTTTTTGCATACCTTATTTGCTTGTATAATTTCAATGTGTTTCATTTACAATCATAGAATGTAGGACAATTTTATAACCTTTTTATATGTGACTATTACATGTAAGACAATCTGTCTTTAATTAGGGATAATTTACTCTAAAATTAATACTGGGTAGTTTTTCCTTAACGACAAGTGTCTTACAATTTAAATAAGCATCATATTTATAATGAAAAATACGTATGTGGTAAACAGCAATATTTGGACTTGACACATGTCTTGAGATATCAAATCTCATGCTTGCAGGATCTTAGACCTGACAGTGATGTTAGGGATGGCCTAATCCAACTTTCTTATTTTACACTCATGGGAAGGGAACACTACAGAGAGTAAGTGGCTTAAGGCCCCCCACAGCCAGTTAGTGCCAGAATCAAAACTAAAAGTCAGGATCTCCTGATCCAGATGGAGCTTGGGATTATGGGAAGGTCTTAGCCTTTGAAAAAACCAGTTTTTTGAACTTGGGAAAATTCCTTAACCTATTTTAGCATTATTTTTCTCAGCTCTAAATTAACAGATCCATCCGTTGATTCATTCAAGTACCTTTTACGTCTCAGGCAATAGTAAGAAGGGAGGAATGGGTGTTGAGATCTGAAAAAGAGTTTATAAATGTCTACATGAGCTATAAATGCTCACTTACTATTAATGCTCTTTCTTTACTCCACATAAGATAGTTTCATATAATCACAATAGACTTGAGAAAAGTAGCACAGTGTACATATTATCCTCATTTTTTAATCAGGAAATAATTCATCAAAGATCAGGAAATTTGTCCACGATCAGGGCAAATGAAAATCAAAAACCAACTAAATAGAGAGTCTTTGTCAGTAGTTCTGAACCCTGGCTGTACATGAAGCCACTGGGGAGCTTTTCTTTTTCATTTCTTTCTTTCTTTTTTTAAATACTGCTGCCTGGACCTCACAGCTGGAGGGTCTGATTTAATTGTTGGGGGTGCAGGAGAGGGGAAAATACATCATTTTTACAAAAAGCTTGCATATGACTTTCATGTGCAGATGGGATGGAGATCCTGCGGGTAGACTGAGCAGTGTGAGTGTTCAGTAGGCTGCATCAGTGGACTAGTTTTCTGTGGGCTGCAGGGCTGGCTAATGCGAAGAGGCTGAAGGTCTCAGCAGGGAAGCTCCCCTGCAGTCAGTGCAGTTCCATTAATGTCTTCCTAGGCTCAACCATGATCTTACCGAGCCCTAGCTGAGCCTCTTCATTTTTACCGCTTTTTATTCCAAGCATAGTAGCAGTTACAGTTGGGTGAGGGTGGCATGAAACTCAGAAAAAAAGGTACTTGTCAAATTGAATATGGTGCCCTGCTATTTCCCAGATGTTTTGAGTTGGGGTTTGAGACTGACACCCCCCTGGGGATGTCTGAAGAACACTATGACGAGTTGAAATCTCAGAGTAGATCTTCTTTGTTCAAAAATTTTATATCTTCTTTTTCAAATGTTTTCTTAGAAACTACTTAACCTAGGATTATCTTTATTTTCTGTCTTAATCCATGAGGAAAGTGGGACTCAGGCAGGGTCACTGGAAGCCTATTCTGGCTCCTTTTGCTAAATTTTTACCATGTTATGCCCAGGAAATGTCTAATAGGAAGATGAGTGTAAATATCTATTGGTCAGAAAGTTCTCAATACTAGGGGAGAGGAGACAGAAGGCAAGGTACATGCCTTGAGCTGTGAACAACAGAATGAGCAGAATAAACAGTGTTTCATCAGAATACTTTCTTGCAATTGTGGAGTGTCAACCTGGCCTTGTTTTCCTTTGTATTCATCAGCTCCTGCATTACCACCAACACAACACACCCACACCCACCCACGTGCGCACACACACGCATTCCCTGGCTTCCTCACTAATGTTAGACCCACCACAGTGCTTAATAAGTCCTGACAAGAAAGGAATTTATACATCTCAATAGTCTCTCCCTCCTCATTTTGTTTATCCATGAAGTCCCAGGAATATAGATGGTTTCCCCAAAGTATGGTTAGAGAGCCAGTCAGCAGTGTATTTTTGTCCTCTCTCTTACCTCCCTATATTAGCCTTTGCTTTCAAGCAGATTTCGGCCATGGAAAGTCCTGAATCATGCACCCTGCCCTCCATGGCTTGGTCCTATTTGGGACTAATTTGGTTTTTAGCAATCCCTTTCCTCAGAAATGGATCCGGCCTTCCCCACCCTGGCCTTTTGGCTGGTGTACTGCCATGTGGAAACAGGTCTCTAGATAACACTGCCCCTGCATGGTGGGAGGTCTGAGCAGAGACAGTTTCATCAATCCCCTGCTTTTGTCCCCACTCCTTCACCTAAATGCACACTGCAGGATTGGCTAGTGCCCGCATTAGGACGGAGAAGTGTGGCAGAGGTTGCTGCAATCCATCAGACAGAGGAGCCAGCCCCCCACTCCTTTGCATTTCACTCGTCTCTGTCTCTGCCTGTTATCTGCCTTTCATCACTCTGCCAGCTGTGTTGGTGCCATTAAGCCTGAGCCTTTCTGAGCTCCCTACGTGATACCAGGGACAGATTAGATGGGCTGACTTAGTCGAGATAACCTCTGTTCCCCTGTACTCCTTCAGCTTACCACACCTTGAGCTTGCTACACTCACTTGGCCTACAGGAAACGGTGTGTTATCAGGTTCGAACATTTTAGACCTTTGATTTTATATTAGGTTTGGATCCTTTGAATTAACTTTTAGTCCTGGGGAAGGCTCTCTTGTCCCAGTCTCCCTGCTACACAGAGGCCAGGACAGTGAGCAGTTAGCCTATTAGCCTACAGACAAAACAGAACCTGTGTCTCTGGTCCCAGCCACCACCAACCACCACCAAATGAGTCTATTTTTTTCTGGGTCTGAAATTTGGAAATGTTGACATTATTAATGAACATATATAAACGTCTTCACAGTTATTCCTTGCCCTTGACCTATGTGGTTTTTATTCTTAAACTGTTTCCCTCATAAGACCCATCAGTTGTAATATATGTTTTTATGTGCATTTATGTTTTAGCAAAATATCAAAAATGCCTTTGGCTTCTAGATGCTATATAAGGAAAACATGCAATGCTATGACTGTTTCATTTTCATCCCCTTCTTGCTAAACTTATTTTTCCTTTAGAAACTCACAGCAAGAATGGGCTGCTGGAGAAGGAGGAAAACTGCCACTGGTAAAGAATATTCCCAAGACCTTTCCAATACTATTTATTTTATTTAAAATAAAGCTGCAAATTGGGGCCAGCCCAGTGGCCGAGTGGTTAAGTTAGTGCTCTCCACTGTGGCAGTCCAGAGTTTCACTGGTTCAGACCCTGGGTGCGGACATGGCACCGCTCATCAGGCCATGCTGAGGCGGCGTCCCACACGCCACAACTAGAAGGACCCACAACTAAAATATACAACTACGTACTGGGGGGATTTGGGGAGATAAAGCAGAAAAAAAGCTTCAAATCAATTGCATTTAACTAGTACATGAGTGGCTAGAAATCCATGAGTTCATGGTGACTGAGCCAGCTACTGCACACTGAGCACACTGAGCCTGTTCTTTTCTCAGGTCCGTGTGAATAGTTGCAAGTGATCCTAAAATGACACCTGAAGGAGGAGAACACTTTATCAGAGAATTTAGTCTCTAGAAGTTCTTTCTGAACAATGATAGCTTTAAACAAAAGGAAAAAAAGAGAGAGAAAAGGCAAGGAGAGGTGAAACCTTATTTGTAGTATTTGTGTAACTACATTAACCCCAGAGGAAAGGGTTGAGGCAGTGCTATCCAAAGTAAATTTCTGCAATGGTGCGAATTTTCCATATCCATGCTGGGCAATATGGTAGCTACTAGCTGCATGCGGCTACTGAGCACTTGGAATGTAGCTAGTGTGCCCAAGGGACTAATTTTTATTTTAATTTAAATAGCTGCATGTGGCTAGCATCTGCAGTATTGGGCAGTCAAGTATTTGAGGACTGGACTCCTGAGTGAGGGCTCTTTGATTGCAATGTTGAGCTGCTCATAGTCTTTGCACACACATACTTCAAGGCTGGAGATTTTCTGCAAAATCAGCCTCCCCCCTTTCTCGTGCTTCTGGGCTTGGTAGTCCATTTCCTTTATTTCTTGTATATTCCTATTTACCATACTTGTTCAACAAATCTGTTCCAATGCATAGAGTGTTGTGATGTGCTATTTCTGAAGATATGCAACTTTTATTCATAAAGACATTTACGTAGATTTGATTAAATATATTTAATTTCCTCCTTCTAAGAGACTTGTTTGGTGTGAACAAGTAATTGTCATGTCACTGAGAACACAGACTTGAGGAGGAGGTATAAAGAGAGGGAGGAGGTAGAGAAGTATTTTTAATTTACCAAGTTCTAACTACCAGTATCTCATTTATTGCTATTTAAAAAATCACTCATCAGATAAGATAAATCAACAAATCTGAGGCCTGCAGTGGCTCATGGAGACATCTAGGAGAACCTCCAACTAAGTGCTGCTTTTCTCCTTGCCACCTCTACTCCTCACTTCTTTCCCCACAATAGGC
This sequence comes from Equus przewalskii, assembly GCF_037783145.1. Lineage (NCBI taxonomy): Eukaryota > Metazoa > Chordata > Mammalia > Perissodactyla > Equidae > Equus > Equus przewalskii. The sequence continues at coordinate 117,936,270 of NC_091863.1, read as the reverse complement.
CACCCAGCCTCTTCCAGGAGTTTCAGTGACAGGAACCCCTTCTCTCTGCTTCCTGAGGCCGACCGTTCTACTGTTGGGTGACTTCCATACTTAGGAAGTTCCTCCTTATGGTGTGACAGAATCTATTTCAGCTATGGTTTCTACCTGTGGGATAACACAAGCACACGTAATTCTATTTCCATGTATCAGTCTTCCAAATCTTTGAAGATAAAATTCCTTTTTGCACAGAATTTTCTAGATTGCTTTACAATTAATTTATTCATGGCAGACTTTCAAGTCTCCTCACTGTCTTGTCCTGGTTATCTTGATCTGGACATATGCTGGTTTGTCAAAAGTCCACTTGAGATAGTACCCCGAAGTGAAACTGATACTTCAGGTGAGATTTTATCAGTAACAGAGCAGGATGCTCACTTCCTGAGTTCTGGATGCTAACCCTTCATTGAGAAAGCCTAAGATTGCTTTAGTGTTTTTGTTTTCTTTTTTGAAGAAGAGCCACACTAATACACATGGTGATCTTATACTCAGCTGAAGGGCCACAGTCTTTTTCACAAGTGTTGAGTCAAGTCTCTCCAGTATTGGTACAGTTGTGTTTGGGCAACCAAGAGCAGGGCTTTATATTAACCCATGCTAAATCTCATCCTGATAACTTTTGTGCCTGTGGTGGACACTGTGAGGCATATGCCAAATCTCTCTTTGGAAATGAAGAACTTATTTTTCCTGCTGCTGGGAATGCTGTTGTCAATAACCCTCAGCTGTCAGCAATCTTTGGAGATTGCCTCAGCTAAAGGAAATTATCTTGCCAAGGTCACGCTTACTTTTAGGGGATGCCTCCCTCTACTGACTGATTAACTCAGGGCTATAAATGTCCCCCTTTGGGACCACTTTTCAAGGCCATCTCATGTCCAGTACTTCCTGTGGGGAGTAAGCTGGGCCTTCATTGGGACTGTATCACAAATCATTCTCTACCTCTACTTATCCCTGGTTCCTTTCCCTTCCTTTTTACAGGTGTTGATCCCAAGAGCCCTCCCTAATCAATCTCTTGCATGCTATTTCTAGCTTAGAGTTCTTATTCACAGAGTGCCCCATTTGTACTCACGTATGACTCCAGTCTGAGCAGAAAACTCATTTTGGATCCCACATCTGTCATCAAAGGTATCAGCTATTCTAATTTTCAGATTTAAATACTTTCCTGAAGTCCAGAGCCATACTTTAAATTCTTTACTGGATATTTCTACCTTGATATGTCATACACATCTCGAATTCAACACATCTACAACTGCACTCATGATTCCCATCATATTCCCTTCGAAACCCACTCTTTTTACTACATTGGCTCAGTCACCCACACTGGAAATCTTGTTCTTCTCTCTCTCAGCCTGAACATTCAAAGCTTCCTTCCTTTCTCATTGCTATTTCCCTAATTCAAGACCTTACCATGACCACTTATACTATTCTAATAGCTTCCTCCATTGACCTTCTGTGCCACTAATCTTTCCTCACGACACTCCAACTTTCTTTACATGACCACCAGAGAGTCTTTCCAAATCATAGGTCTGATTATGTTACCCTTTGATTTAAAAACTTGGATGCCCTTTCCCCTACTCCATTGCTTAAAGGATCCAGTTAATACTTCATAGTCTGGCCTTAAAGCCTTTTACCAAACCCTTCTCTTTTTCCTGTTTTATCTGCTTCTGCTCTCTTCATATGTACTCTAGTCTCTAGCCAAAGTAGTCTGCAAACATAAACACTCTCCTATCTGCGTGCCTTTGAAGATGCTTTTCCCTCCAGCCCCCTTCATGCCTGCTGAGTTGTCCTTGTCTCCAAGTAGATTATGAACTTCTTGGAGGCAGGGAATGTGTGCTTGCTTTCAGGTTTGCTCTCCAGTGCATAATGCAATGCCTGACACGTTGTGGTTCCACTGGGTCTCCCATAGGCCATACCGGTACTAGGGTGTCTGTCCTTTCCTTAGAGTTGAACATGAGATTCAAAATTAGAAGCTGAAAAAAGGAAAGAAAGGTACTGAAAACTTAACATGATCAGGTAAGCCACAAGTCTGGACTTACAGGCCTATTTTAAGTACTTTTAAAATGGTTAGATGTTATACTCCTTTTCTTGTTATCAGTGAATCTGAGAAGTTTCAACTTGTTATATCTTGTTGGTGATTAAACTGGTGTGCCCCAGACTAACTTGTCATGGCGGATTAAAGGGTCTTTTCTGTAGAGAATGTGATTTTAGGATTCTTAGAATTGGTGAGGGAGAAAAGAAAAAAAAGCAAGTAGCATAGGTAGTTTAATGAAATGTTAAACCTATTTTCCCTACAAGAGACATGTTCATCCATACTTTTCCTTGAGAAGGCAAATGTCAGACAGTGTTTCTTGGTACTGGATTTAGCACGAATCATGAGTTCAAAGGTAGCACCAGTCTAGTGATACTTTGGAATTACTGGAATAAGTTGACTGGTTTAGTGGCTTCAAACTGGTAAACAGATGGAAAGAGTCAAAATCCTCCCAATATGACCCAAATGGGAACGCTAGGCTGAAATCAGCAAGAGGAAACCTTTCAGAAAATAATTGTTTAATCCTGAATTTAGTTTTAAAAACATTATCACAAGATAGAGGAGACCTGACTTAGAAGTAGTTTGTGTGAAAAATAATTGTATGTTATTGTAAGCCAACAGTTTGAAGTGACTGTTAAAGAGCGGATGCAGTCTTTCTACTACTAGAACTACAATCTCTGGATCACAGAATAAATACTTAAGCCATGTTGTATTGATTCAAACGTGTTGGGAATAGTGTACTTAAATTTAAAGGGAGCAATGCTAAATTAGGATGCCTCCAAAGGAGGGTAAGATGGATGGGGAAGGCTCTGCCTTCAACTAGGAAAAGTGGAAACAGCATAAATACTAAACTGGAGAAGAGTTAACTATCAGATTCGGGAGGTGGGTCACATTGGAAATATGATCATGTAGAAGAAGAAAGCATTAGGTTATATCAATTGGCAATATCAATGGGTAAAAGTTAAAAGAATGATGATTTTGGCTCAAATAAGGCTTTATATTCTAACAATGTACAAAAGGAAAATGTCCTGCCTTTTGTGGTAATGAATTTCATGTCGTTAGGAGCAGGCAAAGTAAGACTGTATGGTATTTAAGAAGGCTGTTGAAAATATCAGATGGGAGATAGGACCAGATGGCTACCAAGGACCTTTTTAGATTTCAGTTTAAGATGGTATGAACTTCCCTAGTGTCAGAATGTATCATTATATATTGAGATGTTGATGAAGCCCATTTTGGATTCTCAGCTATTCTTTGTTTTTACCAAGGTACTATTAAAATGTGTTATGTAGTTTCTCTTTTGATTTTTTAAACATTAGAGTTATATTTTTAAAAAGCAGATAGGTTGTGAATATCATATCACAGAAGTTAAGAGAAGGATGCTTGTTCTTGTTCTGGTTCCACCATTTGCTAGCTATGAGACCTTGAGTAAGTTACTTTGCTTCACTGAATATTAGTTGTTTTTTCCCTCATTGCTATATATGACTAGTAATAGTACCTAAATTCTGGGTAGTTTTAAAGATGAAATGAAACACATAAAGCACTCAGGTCAGTGCCTGACATACAATGAGTATTTACTAAATGGTTATTGTTACTGTTGTTATTTTTATTATTACTTATTTCTCTGTAATTATGGGAGGCTAAACCAAAAATGTTCCCTCCATGTTGAAATAATGGAGACATTTCACTCTTTGCTTATAACATAATAAGTCTCCCTTTGTGATTGCATTTTGTAATTATTTGATAAGTTATCCTTATTAAGTCTATGGGCAGTTTCAAACTTTAATACTTTACCTTTATTTGCAACATGAAAAAATAACAGAATTCATGAGGCAACAGATGAAAAATGTTATCAGTTTTTGAATACATTCTGTTGAAAATTAAGTGATTTAAAATATAATTGCTTCTGGAAATGACTTTATGAGCAGGGGAATGATTTGGCGGAGGAATGAAAAATAAAGCAATTGCACAAAGTGTGATTTGATTTCTTACCATGGCTTCGTGTGGAAGAGTCAGTTATTGCCCTGTTTTTCAGAATGTGGTCTCTTTGATGTTAGTAAACAACAATGTTCTATTCTCCAGTCACATGTTTTGAAGTATGTTTAGTGCATGTTTATGTTCGAGGTGTTAGGACTCAAAGGCAAGTTACATCTTTTCTCAAATGGAAACACAAACTAAATTGGATATAATAATTGTTCTTATTGCTTAAAGTGATCTTGTTAATAGTAAAACTGTTCTCGTCTGTAAAGTAGCAATGCTTCCTTCATGGGGTAATAGTGATACTAAAGAGAGTGTTGGGGCTGGCCCTGAGGCTGAGGGGTTAAGTTTGCACGCTCCACTTCAGGAGCCTAGGGTTCGCTGGTTTGGATCCTGTGCGTGGACCTAGCATTGCTCATCAAGCCATTCTGAGGCAACATCCCACATGTAACTAGAATGACCTACAACTAGGATATACAACTGTGTACTGGGGCTTTGGGGAGAAAAAGAAAAAAGGAGGAAGATTGGCAACAGATGTTAGCTCAGGGCCAATCTTCCTAGAAAAAGAAAAAACAAAAAATTCAGTGTATATGACATAAAAAGCTTGCTAAACCTTAGATTAAATAGTTTTTAGTATACTTATTCACTTCAGGAGTACTTGATCCTTAACTAATAATGTTCATCAGGAAACTCCAAGAGAGGAATATAGTATTTGGCATTTTCCAAACTCTCTTGACCATAGTGCCATCTGTTTTCCTTGATCATCTTCAGTGACTAGTTCTGTGGATGGCTTTGTTCAAGACCCTCATTTTGTAGAAAGGGCTCTAGACTTTCCCAAGATCACACAGCAATTTAGCGGTAGAGACATAGCTCGAATGCAAATATTTCCCACTCGTAGTCCAGCGTTCTTCACTCTCTAAAATGTTGGATCCTTGACTGTACTATTTTGTTAGAAATGACTAGTTACCAATTAATTCATCTTTATTTCTGTCACAGAGGGAAATGAATTGTATATTGAGATCTTAATCCATAAAACAAAGGCAGCAACAAAGAGCTCTCTTTTGAAGCATCAGTGACTGAAACTTTTGGGGTTGAAATGTTTCCTTGGCGAAGATTTTCCTTTCCTGAGCATTTTCTGCAGGTATCCTTGGCCTTACATTGTTGAAAAACAATTGTCTAGTTCATTTTGACACACTGCTTAATAAACATAATTATGTATGTTGATCTATGCATTTATACAGTTAGATACATAGACGGATATAATTTTACAAATTGGGGTCATACTATACTGGCCATTGTTAATAAGAAGTTTTAAATTCAATTCAAGTTGATTTAAGAGAGAAAAAAGGAAACAGTATAACTGAAGAAAACCCTAAACTTCAAATAAATATTGTTTCTCCAAAAGAGATATTAGATCCTGTCATTTATATCTTAAAATAATAAAAATATTATGAAAAGCAATGAGAGGTTGGAATTCTTATTTTTTAAACTGCGTTTGTGGTAGGCTGCCTCCAAGATGGCCCTCAATGATTTTATTTTTACATTGTTAAAGTTTTTAGCATTTTTACAATGTCAGATTTTTTAAATCATTTCATTCTGCTCTGTAACCATAATTCCCTCAGATGTCTGGTGCTAGAAGAGTGTTTCTACTGTCTCTTATTTGTGACTACCTTTTGCTCATGGTTTTTGTGTACTGATGCCCTCTATGTTATTTCAGAGGGTACAGTAATAGCATATTTCTCAAAACTAAGACACGTGGATTTACTTGCAGAGATGGAACTAAACTATGTAACAAGGAAGACTCTACTCTCCTCTTAAGGCTGTCTTAGAGAAGAGAAACCCACAGAACCAAGCAGGTGATGGCAACTCTGAATTGGAGGGGAGAGCAGGCAGAATATCTGGCACCCCACAGCAAGGAAGTGAACACAGAAGATAAGTGACATGTCGATGAGTTACACACCTAGTAGATGGAAGAATTAGAGTTAGAATCAAAGTAGTTAACGCTTCAGTGTATGTCTGTGTCCTTGACCACCATTCTCTACTGCCTTGTAAGGGAATGAGAATATAGTAAATGGTGGTCAATATGATGACCATTGCTTTGGCTCTCTAATGTGGGAGGAGAATTGCTCTGGTTCACCATGAATGTTTGATAATAGAGGAACTGTATGCCCATTCCTTTTCGTTCCAGGAAATATAAAAAAATATCACTTGGTAACCAAGACTTTACTTGTTACAGAGTGCCAGTTGCTGGAAGGGAAATAAACCACTTGCTAAGAGTAAATCTACCCAGAGTTCTCATTGTAAATCAACCACCCTTTTCATTGGTTCCTTTTCCCCTCAAACTTTCGGGTGCTACTTAGCCTCACTGTGGGTGCTAGAGGTTTTATGTGTCCAGACACTTCAGAGGCTCACAGGGTAGCTGATACCCATTGCTCTCTTTCTTATTTCTCTCTTGGCTTTGGTTCTCTTGACTTCCCACCCTTCTCCAGTACAAATATCCTCTTGCACAAGCTAGATGTAGCTCACAGGAATAACACCTTACTTGCCTGTGCTGTGCGTAGTTTCTGGGATCCAGGTAGACTGTTGAGTGCTGGGAGTAGATTAACCCACTTGCCGCATCTTGCACAGGGTTTTAGGGTGCCACTGCTGGGCAAAGCCCTCCCAACTCCAGCTGTCTCATGAGCTTACCAATTACAAGTAGATGTCTAGCTTTAAATCAAATTAAACTGATATCAATACAAGAGTCTGGTGGGCCTTTTTGTAACTTAGGAAAATGGAGCTCTCTTGAACTCAGTTGAAATTTGACTCACTTAAGGTGAAAAGAAAGAAGCAAGCAACTTGTTAAAGATTTTAGTCCACTTAAGAATTAGAGAATCCATCTGGCCATAATGTGCAGTGTGTAAAACTGGCTTCATGCAATGATATAAGCAGGGTGTTTCTGATCAAAATGGAAGTATCACTCAATTTAAAAAATTATGACACAGGAGCTTCTTCTCACACACATTTCTAAATTTTCTTAGATTTTAAAATTTTAGGCAAGATTTGTGTATATATTTGAATTTCGGTTTCTGGTTGCTTTTTCTGAGTCATAAGTGCATCATTGAATATGAATCATAATAATAGTTTATTTGTTTATGGTGGCATTTTGTATTTCTTAATCTCAATGTTGCTTTGGAAATTACTGGAATACAATCGTTAGAAAAGTCCTCAGGAAAGGAGCTGGATTTGTTTTGAGATTTTCTTTTGTCTATAATAATAGACATCAGTCCCTTACATTTATATAGTGCTGTAGAGAACATTCATGTGTGCTGTTTCTTTTGATTATTACTGTGATTGTATCACAATTACAAAATTGTGAGGCAAGTGCATCAGGTATTCTTATTCTCATTTCATAGATGCGCAAATTGAGATTCTAAGAGATTGTACCATTCAGAAAACCTCTTGTGTCTTCATGAGGTGGCTGTCTGACAGTCACCACCTGGAACTCTAAGGTGGCATTCCCTTGTCCAATCAATAAGCTGGGGCCTGCTCCACTGGAGCCTGGGAGAAGGTGGTGTGGAACAGTCCCGGTTTCCATTGTCCACGCTGTCTCTTCAATCCACCTTCAAGACTAACACACCTGACAATACAGTTTTGGAAGTCCAGGATGCTACCATAGACATTTTACTATTAACTGAGCAAGTTTTTCATAGTGTCCAGCATGGTGCAAACATTCCCTTCTATTTTCCATGGAGAGTCCATCTTGAATGAACATCTGGGAATTTCTTCCCCTTCCTCATGATCCTCTGGTCTTTTTATTACCCTCCCTTTTCCCGAGTCTTGGCTTCATCCACAAGCAGGAAACGCTAAATCCTTGGAAGTCCTGTAAGAATTTACGATTGTCAAATGGAACCTCTTTAAAAAGCCTACTCTGACCATACTGCCTCAAGCAGCGCACTCAACACTTTACTGTTCTCTTACCCTGTTTTATTTTTCTCAGCGCTGATCACTATTTGATGATACATACATATGTGTTACCTGTCACTCCTGCAAGAGTATCTGCTTCATGAAAGGGAAGGACTTAGTCTGCTTTTGTTCAAAGCTAAATCCCCAGAAGGTTGATCATAGAATGTGCTAAATAAATATTTTTGAATGAATGAGTGAATTTTTCAGAGTGGACTTTCTGTAAGAAAAATGTTTGACCGTCTTTTATAGCATAACCGTATCTTATAGTTTAACTAGTTTGGTTTATGTGCTAACGAAGTTCCCATCTCTTTTATCTACCCTACATCCCCCTTTCCTTACAAAGTCTGTGGGGGATAGAAAGGAAGGGGTGAAGAGGAAGGAAAATCCTGTCTTGCCAAAAGACACTTTGGGGTGAAGTGAAATGTAAGGCAAGGACACTAGGATCAGGAGACTCGAGTATAATGATGAGATAATAGATTCCTATCCTTTCTAGGCAAGACAGCTGTGAACATAATAAACAAATATAAAACTATGCAGCAGAAAATGATTATAAGTAATTAGTGGTGAATGGTTTATTAGCCAGGGAGAAAGACAAATGAAAGGGAGGTTTGAAGATATTGTCAGGGAAGAACAGATATCAAATCTGTGGCCTTCGTTGTCAAAGTTTGGAACCTGTCATGCAGGGAGGCATGGGTTTATGAAAGGGAAACTCAACTCCCTACAAAAAAATGCATTGTTCTTTCTCATAAATGCCTTCACTGCGTTCATAAAGCTACCAAGAACAATAATGATTGCAAAAGCTAACACAGACTGAGCATTTTCAATGTGCCAGGCCCTATGCTAATTGCATTATGGGTATTATTTGGTTAGACTCTCGCTACAGACCTATGAGGGAAGTGCTACTATAATTTCTATTTTACAATTGAGGAAACTGAGGCACAGTAACTTGCCAGAGATAATAATCAGACTTCTTTCCAGCCAGTTAGGTTCATTGTACTTTATTTTGCTTGGAAAGATGGAGTGCATTTTGATATTTAGAAGGATTTGATTATGACTTTAATGCATAAAATAAAGTCCTCTAGGGGCTGGCTGGGTGGCGCAGCAGTTACGTTCGCACGTTCCACTTCTACAGCCTGGGATTCGCTGGTTCAGATCCCAGATGCGGACCTACACACTGCTTCTCAAGCCATACTGTCGCAGGCGTCCCACATATAGAGTAGAGGAAGATGGGTACGCATGTCAACTCAGGGTCAGTCTTCCTCAGCAAAAAGAGGAGGATTGGCAGCAGACGTTAGCTCATGGCTAATCTTCCTCAAAAAAATAAATAAAAATCCTCTAGGTCATCAGAGCTACTGTAAATGCGAGATAATAGGGCAGATTTTCCCAGGGACCTAGTCATCCAGTAGTTAGGTATATCTGGATAGGAATCAGCATTTTAAGGCCACTAAGGAAGCTTCTAGACATAGACTACTCCTTCCTTATAGTTAGACACCACAGCTTTCATTCTTGTCTCTTATTTGTTGGAACCTTTCCATTGTCAACACAATCTCGCCTATTCACGTCAAGGTGGGGTCACTACCAAAGCGTGTCCAGCCAAAGACACATTACAAAGGTGGTTGTGAGCTTTGCAGACAGACTTTAATTTCTTTCATTCATGCAACAAACATTTATTGAGCACTTACTCTGTGCTCTGCACGTAGTTCCAGGGATACAACAGTGAGCCAGATGGTCAAGTTCCCACCTCTCATGGAACTTGGGTTCTAACGAATGAGAGGGGAGAGAAAGAAAGCCTTCTTTAAGTAAAGGGTAAATAATGACCTTTCAGAGTCAATGATATGTAAGCTGAAATCTGAAGGATGAGAAAATAAGAGAGTTGGAGAAAAAGTGTTCCAGAAAGAGGGGTTATCTCATACTGCTCTTTGAGACATTGCAACAGTGTCAGCCCAAAGGACAAGTCTCAATTCTTTAGTGTGGAGACAGATGACTTCATGATCAGACTCCTGCTTGCCTACATCTGCAGCCATGTCTCCAGTCAGTATCCCCTGCTGCCTCATGTTTTGTCCCTTCTTGCCGCTGCACATATTGCATCCACAGTCCTGAATTCCTCTCTCAAATTTGTTTCCTTGTAAACTGCTACTGAGCCTTCAAGACTCAAATCAAGGGTCAGCTTCTATTACTTCCTCAGATAAAACCGGCCACATCCTCTTTTGTGACCCTACTATATTTGGTAGCTAGAGCTATTTTAGTACTTGTCACACTGTAGTGCATTTATTTATTGTCATATCGGATTTGTGTTCAAAGCCTGGCTTTTTGCCTCTTGATCTTTGTGATCATCAGCTTCCTCAGTACTATACCTCAACAAATGGTAGTCATTATGATTATTACTAATATTGACAATCTGTTATGGGTCTCCAAGTCTCTGCCTCACACACCCGTAGAATGTACAGGTGAACAGTAGCTTAGATTTCTTCTATCATAAGCTAGAATAGAATTCTATAAACCTGGAAGAGGCTTTGTTAATGGTTTTCAAACTGTGCTTACAAAAGTTTTAGAGTCTCTCAGAGGTGTTTCTGGGGCTAAGTTGGTAAGTATCTGGGCTACCACCTTGCTTTACCCAGAGCATCTGTTTAAATATTTTTAACCTCATTTATTAACTGAGCTTTCATAAGATTCTATTTGCATTTTAAACATTTTCAACTGTTTTTAAGGGTTTGAAAGTCATTCATCTCATCCAACCCCTCATTTTACAGAACTCTAAATTTTTTAAGGGAACAGATCTAGTTAGTGGTTGCGCCAGAATCCGGGTCTCTCAGATCCCGTCAAGGTAGGACTCAAACCTATGATTTTGAGATTCCAGGTCTTGCTTTGTACTGAATGAGCAGGCCAAGCCTAGGTATAGAATTCATCAGAATCCTGAGACTCCACGATTTTGTCTTGTTTTTAGAATTTGGAATTCCAAAGTATCTACTATCAAATCCCCTAACATACTTGATCTGTTTTTTTTTCATGTACAAAGATATTTACAGCCCTGAGGAAGCCAGTGCACCAGGGTTAGAAGATGCTGACTCTGGGTATTCGCTGAGTGAAAATGTGAATAAGGCTGCCCAAGGCACACAAATCAGGTACATGCCTTTACAGCAGCAAAAGGATTCTATTTCCTGTCCTTGCTTTTCATGTGAATTATCCTGCTTACTGATGTTTCCTGTGAATTGGGTTTGAATATGAAAGCATCACTTCATATTGCTCACCTTTGTAAACTTTCAATATCCTCTTTCATTTTTTTCAAGCTAGAGGTTATTTTTATTTCTCAGGGTGTTGGATTGTCCCAGTAGCAGGTTTCACAGAGGCTACATTTTAATTTCAGACTTGAAAGTTTAACTTCTAGTACCGTTTGTGTTAAAGTCTAGTGTTTGCTCTAAATAGCATGAAGTGATTAATTGAGTCGTTAAGAAACTGTTGCCTTATTAGGGATCCAAGAAAGCTCAATGGAATGCTAGAAATGAAAACTAACCACATTTATGTAGCTTTCACTGCACATGTGCATGTATGTTTTCCAGCAAATGATGCTGCAGTGCAAATTTGCAAATGATGTGAGACTGTAAGAGATTGCTAAAGCTTTAGAGATAGCTAATGCCTTAAGAAGCAAAAAGATCTTGATAGCTTAGAAGTGTAGCCAATTCAAACAAAATAACAAAGAAAGAATGACCACCATGCCCCTGGCTCAAACAACCAACTTGACAGGAGAGAGAGACTTTGAAATTAGAATTTTAGTTGATTAGAAATTCAATAAGGGTCAGGCTTAGCTACAGTAACAGAAGTATAAAAGCTGGAACAGGAAAAGCGATACTGATATAAATGGGACTACATCAGACTAAAAAGCTTCTGCAAGGCAAAGGAAACCACAAACAGAAAGAAAAGACAACCCACCAACTGGGAGAAAATATTTGCAAATCATATATCTGACAAGGAGTTAATTTCTAAAATATTTAAAGAACTCACACAGCTCAACAACAAAAAAACAAACAACCGAATCAAAAAATGGGCAGAGGATCTGAACAGACATATTTCCAAGAAGATATAAAGATAGCCAACAGGCACATGAAAAGATGTTCAGCATTACTAATTATTAGGGAAATGCAAATCAAAACTACAATGAGATATCACATTACACTGGTCAGAATGGCTGTAATCACCAACACAAAAACTAACAAATGTTGGAGAGGATGTGGAAAGAAGGGAACCCTCATACACTGCTGGTGGGAAAGCAAACTGGTGCAGCCACTATGGAAAACAGTATGCTAATTTTTACTCTTCACTGCAAGTACATACATCCATGTGATGCTTCTCTGCTGCGTCAACTGTCTTATAAACCTCCAGAATGCCTTCTGTGAATGTAATGGAATGTCTACTGCTCTCGTGCAGGGTGAGGTTTTATAGTCAGAACTTCATGGTTTTAGGCAAGAAAAAAGAATTTCCCCTGTACTAAAGGCTTCCTGAAACATGGTCATTCATTACTCTTTTCTCTGGGGACTTGCTGGCTATTAGGACAACTATCCCCACAGCAAATATAACATCAGAGGAACTGTCTGGCCTAGTATTCAACTGTTTCATATCCACTGTGTGTGCGTTACAACACAGTTATTCCTAAGTAATTAAATTCTGTGGTTTTGTTCCATTTTTAAATAAATTGGATGCTTTGTTCTCTCTACCTAAAAATAGGACAAGTATGTATCTATAAACCAGCAGCAAATTTTATTAAAATGAGTTAGGCCATAAGAGGTAAATGCCCTGTTATCTATGTATCAGTAGGAGATACTTAACGTTAACTTGGACAAAATCCATAATTTAAGCCTTCCGTTTAAAAAGGTTGCACATCCATTTGTTCAGTTCCATTGAGTGCATTTTGTTGCTATTTTATCCTGCAAAAACAGGCAAAAGTAAGAGCAAGGTTACCTCACAAGAATAGCATTTTTTTCCTTCTCATTATAACATTATTTTCTTTTTAACTCTTTATAGGAAATTTAAAAGTACAGAAAAGAGTCCAAAAGAGGGGAAAAAGTCACTTGCAAATCCCATAATCCCATTGCTCAGCAATAACCATTATGGATATTTTAAATCCTTCTAGTCATCACTCTCTCTCTATGTATATATAATTTGTCAAAATATATATCAAACATATCAAAATTGTACTATTACTGTATCTATATTTTTAGTTTGGAATATTTGGGATTACGCTATAGATACTTCATGGTATCATTATTTATTCATTGAATATCCCATTGTGAACATTTCCCCATGTCATTAATATCATTTTATAATGACATAATTATAAACAATTTCATTATATTCCATTTTAATCATTTGTTTAACATTTTATTTGACTTCTCCTTTACAACAGCAGGACATGAAGATTGTTTCTAATTGGTCAATTTTATAAGTAATGTTATGAAGGAAAACATGGTAAACGACCTTTGTACAACTAGACCTCTTATTTACTTAGCACAGATTCCTGGAAATAGAATTACTGGCTGAAATGGCATGAACAATTTTCAGCCTCCTGATATTCATTCATTCACTCACTCATTCATTTAACGTATTTATGGAGAATCTACTATGTGCCAGGCTTTCTTGAAGGGGTTGGGTATATAGCAGTGAATAAAAAAATCCCTGTCCTCATGGAGCTGCCATTCTAGTGAGAGAGGATTAACCGTTAAAAAGAAAAGAAAGTATATAATAGGTCAGGTGGTCCTGTGTGATTTGGAGAAAAACAATACGGGGTAATGGGATTAGGAGCTCTAGGGTTGGGTGTAGGGTAGAGTAACTATTTTTATGAAGTGGTCGGAGAATATCTCCCTACTAAAGTGAAATTGAAGGAGAACTTGAAGGAGGGGAAGGGAGGACGGAAGCTGTATATATCTAGAGAGGAGCAGTCCAGGCAGAGAGAGTAGCAAGTGTGTAAAGACCCTGGGCCAAGTGCATGTCTAAGGTATTGGGGGAACCACAAGGAACTCAGTGTGGCTGGAGAAAAGTGATGGGAGAGAGCAGTAGCCCACGTGGCCAGAACAGTGGAGGAGTAGGGGAATGACAGATTACGTAGTTTTGCAGGCCTTTTTGGATTTTGACTTTGACTCTGAGGGAGATAGAAAGTCACTGGAAGGTTCTGAGCAGAGAATAGATAACATCTGACTTACGTTTTAAAATATGGACAAATTGCCCTCCCAAATGATTGTACCAATTTTTACTCCCTACCAGCAGTGCATGAGAGATCTTCCCCAACAGCAGATATTGTCATAAAAAAAAAAAACAAAGCAAATGAAATGAAAAGACTTCGTTTATTTATCCATTTGACAAAAGTTAATTGAATGCCTACCCTGTTCCAGACACCATGCTAAGTACTAGATATATATTGGTAAATAAATGATATTCCTTACCCTCGCGAAATTTTTTGTCTAGTGCAGTAGACAGGAAATAAACAAGTGTGTATATTTTTAGGGTAGGTGCTATGAAGGACACTTTTGCAATTGTGAAAAACATACACATGTTGGAGGTGCGTATGGAGACTTAAATAAGGCAGTTAGGGAAGTTCACTCTCAGGAGGCGATATTTAAGCAGGAGATTAAGAAAGTAGGGAGAGTTCAGTCATGCAAAGAACAGGAGGAAGAGAAAGCCAGGAAACAGCACAGCACAAAGTTGTTTTGTCTGTGGGATTTTCTTTTTGATTACTTGTAAAGTTGAACATAGCGTTATGTACTTATTGGCATTTCTTCTTTGGTGAAATTTTGGTTTGTATCCTTGACCATTTCGGGGGAGGTTAGTGTTCAGCCTTTTCTTATTGGCTTGCAAGGCAACAGTAAGGACATGAACAGTTGTTTTGTCTTGCCTGCCATATTTGTTGCAATATTTGTCCAAGTTTGTTTCTTTCCTTTTAAGTTGTTTTAGGGATTGGTGAAGTTTTTGCTATTGTCTCCAACATATTTGATTAAGTATGGTTGCCAAATCTGGCAACCCTAAGTTCATAGGATCTATTTTTGGGTTCTGCATTCTGTCTTATTGATCAATCAGCCAGTCCTTGAACAAATACCTACCAAAGTGTATTTGCCTTTGAGAGGACGATTCTGGACTCATCATTCCTCTTTTCAAAATTTACTTAAATTACTCTCTGATATTCGTCACATGAGCTTTAGTCTTCTGTATGAACCCTAGGTCAATTTTATTAAGGGCTTAGACTGTTATTGTGTTACATCTATGCATGATTAAGGGAAAAATTGAATTTTTAGAGGATTAATTCTTCCTATCCAAGAATATATCTGTCTTTCCATTTGTTCAGGTGGGTTACGCTGTCAGCAAAATTTAGCATTCTCTTTATGTGGATCCCATATTTTAATTTAGGCTACTGTGAGTGGGATTTTTCTATCAAATGCAAATATGATCATATTACTCCCTTCATTTTCCGTGATAACATTCCAATGTGTTTTGCTTATCATTTTCTAGTCTTTTATTTAGTACTATGTATGTAGCTTGGGTTATTTTCAGTTTACCATTATTATGAATAATGCCATGATTACATATTTTCTTTGTATTTCTAACAGTTTCTTCATATTAGTTTTCATAGCTGTTCTTTTCATCAATGAAATATGACCTTCCTTTCCCAATTGAGTGCCTTTTCTTTAAGTTCTCCTTGTATGAATTTGATATTATCAAACCTACTTTAAATTTGCTTGCATTCACCTGATGAATCTTTGCCCTTTTATTTTAACATTTATCAAAAATTTTAAATGTAGACGGTAGCTGTTGGGCCGTATTAATTGAAACTAACATCATAAATAAATAGTAAATAATTAAATGCACTGAAAATACGCTTATCTATGTCAGTCCTGAGAAGAACAATCCAAGAATCCTATCAAGGTTTCTGGAATTGACGTGTTTGCATATTTGGAAACTTCTCTCAGCATGTGACATAATTCCCATTTATAGAATAGAACATTAAAACTGCTAGCCAAAATTTTAGGACAGATTGTCCTCAAATGTAAGATGTATTTGATGAACAGGTGCATTAGATTAATCTGATTGAAGTGGCAAGCTGTAGATTTATGATATTGCAGAGAGGAAAGTATAGTTGAAAGTTTGAAAATCCAAATAACTTTATATGAAAGTCCCAGATTTCCCTCCCTTGATGTGACCTCAATGTGGGCTCCAATGTGGTTTGGTGACTCTATAGTAGCCCAGGCCACTTCCTCTTCATTTCCTGTCTACCCGAGTACAATAAGAGCAGACTAGTAGGCTCCTTTTATCTTTTTGCTTTTTCAGTGAGCCACCGCCCTCCTTTGCCCCAGGATTCCCTGCAGCTTACTGATATTGTAGAGGCGTTAGACAATCATGATTTCTGTTATCTTTTATCTCCATCAGTCTAAGGAATACTTCCGCTTTTGATTTCCTTGCGCAGTTACTCCTCTACCGTTCTTGTTGTTCATTCTCCGAGCCCCCTTTCAGGCTCTTCTTTCTGATCTCTAAACTTTGAAATAAATACTAAGAGGTCTCCTTCTCTATCTACACTCTTCAGATGATCTCAGCTACACCCATGACATTATATACACTTATATGTAGATGACTCATAAATGAGAGCAAAAGAAAAGGAGAGAGAGGGGAAGATTAGTTCAACAACATTTATATAATATCTAATAATAACATTCATTCAACAGTCATATTGTGCCAGGCATTGGGCTAAGAGCTTTCACTGTATTATCTAACTAAATCCTCACAAAAATTCTGTACTGTGTCATCCTATTTCATACTATACTATACTACACTGGTCCTCTCTTGTTGCCCTTCCATTTATACTAGCTCCCAACTCCTCCTCATAGACATTGCTTCAGCAATTCTCCCCACCCATTACATTACCAGTTTTAATCCAATGGGTCCTTTCTATTACCAATGTGTCGTAATTTCTCCAATCTTAAGAACAGAATCCTCTCTCCACACATCCTTCCTACTAGCACCTCATATCTCTCTTCTCTCTCAGCAAACTTCTTCAAAAGAGTTATTTTTCTATTTGCTATTTCCAGTTCCTCTTCTCTCTTTCTCTCTTGAATCCACATCAGTCAGACTTTCATGCCCCTATTTTGCTGAAACTGCTCATTTCATGATCAGCAATAAAATCCACGTTGCTAAATCCAATGGTCCATCCTTAGCCCTCATCTTACTTGACCTATAAGTAGTAGTGGATGAAGCTCATCACTCCCTCCTTGTTGGAATACTTCCTAGGTTTCGCTTTCAATAGTTCTCTGATTTTCCTCTAATCTCACTGGCTCTTCCTTCTCAATCTCCTTTGCTTACTACTTTTCCTTTTCATGAGATCTAAAAGGCTTAGGCTTCAGTTCAGTTCTCGGACGTCTTTCTCTATCCACGTTCACTCATTAGGTTGATGTGTTAGTTTGTTAAAGCTGTTGCAACAAAGTACCACAAGTTGAGTGATTTAAACAACAGAAATCTATTGTCTTATGGTTCTGGAGTTTAGAAGTCCAAAATGAACGTGTTAATAGGGTTGGTTCCTTCCAAGGGCTGTGACAGCAGGATCTGTTCCATGCTTCACTCCTTGACTTGTAGGTGGCCATCTTCATTTTCACATGGCATTCTCCCTGTGTGAGTATGTCTTCAAACTTCCTTGTTTTATAAGGACACTAGTTCCTATTGGAATAGGGCCATCATAACGACCTCATTTTTTTTTTGTTTTTAGGAAGATTAGTCCTGAGTTAACTACTGCCAATCCTCCTCTTTTTACTGAGGAAGACTGGCCCTGAGCTAACATCCATGCCCATCTTCCTCTAAGTAATGACCTCATTTTAACTTGATTACCTCTGTTAAGACCCTATCTGCAAATAAGGTCACATTCTGAGGTACTGGAGGTTAGGACTTTAACATAAGAATTATGAGGGGATGCAATTCTACTGTTGGTTTCATTAAATAAATTGACTTTAAATACCATCCATATACTGATGGATCCTTAAATTATGTCTCCAACCTGGGTCCCTGCCACGAATTCCAACTGCCTATTCTGTGAGTTCTCTTGGATATCTAATGAACATCTTGGATTTAATATGCCCGTACCAAACTCTGATCTCTGCACCCCACCCTCCAAGAAAACCCCTGCTCCTCACTAGCCTTCCCCATTTCAGTAAATGGAAACTTCATCTTCCCAGTTTCTTAGGCCAAAAATACTGGTGTCATCCTTAACTCTTCTCTCTCTCTCATATCCAATGTCTAATCCCTCAGCAAACACTTTCTGTTCCATATTCAAAATGCCCCCAGAATCTGACCACTTCCCACTATAACCTCTGCAGCCAAACTGATTCAAGTCACCATCCGCTTGCACCTCAATTACTGCAGATAGCCTCTTGATAGGTCTCCCTGCATCATCCCTTGCTCCCTATGGCACATTCTAGTCCCAGAAGCCAAGGTAATTTCTTTAGACATGAGTCAGATCGTATCATTTTCCTGATTTGAACCGTCTACTCACTTCTCTTAAAATGACCTATGAGATCCTTCGTGATATTGGAGCCCAGTTACCCTTCTGACCCTAAGTCTGACCACTCATCCTCCTACTCACCCTCCTGCAGCTACACAGGTTTATTGCTCTTCCTCAATCAGGCAGGCTCCCACATTAAGATCTTTGCACTAGTTCTTGCCTCTGCCTGGAATGCTTTTCTCCCATTTGACAGCATAGTTTAGACCGTATCGCCTTCAAATCTTCCCTCAAAACTGCTTTCACACTAAGGCCTTTCCCAATCTCCCTGTTAAAAATTTCAAACCCCCTTCCACCTCCCCAGCACTCTCTATAACCCTACCCTGCTATTTTTCTACAGCATTTATCACCATCTGAGGAACTATTTAATTTTTTATTGTCAGTTTCCATCCACAAAAACATCACATGTCTCTTTGCTTAGAGATCTATATGTAAAAAGTTCATGCTTGAGGGGCCAGCCCCATGGCCAAGTGGTTAAGTTCACGAGCTCTGCTTCGGCGGCCCAGGGTTTCACAGGTTAGAATCCTGGGCGTGGACATGGCACTGCTTGTGAGGCCATGCTGAGGAGGCATCCCACATGCCACAACTAGAAGGACCCACAACTGAAAATACACAAGTATGTACCGGGGGGCTTTGGGGAGAAAAAGGAAAAATAAAATCTTTTAAAAAAAAATTCATGCTTGATTTGAAGATACTCTGTTTGACTCTCTCACTTTTACTTCAACCAATAGTCATTGCATACCTTCTTTTCTGTGCCAGACTTTGTGTTGAACAGTAGGGAAAGAAAGATGAACACATCAAGATCTTCGTCCGTGCCCTTGAGGAAATCATAGTCTAATCAGGGAGAAAGACACAAGTCTCAGCTTTCCCAGAGGGAGTGACACATGGCCGTGTGAATGACAAACACCACTGCTCTGGAAGGTCTGTTCATAACAAACCAGGAAATAATCACTCACCAAATCAAACCCCAATGTGCCCTTCCCGGGAGTTTGCGACTTTTCTGTATCTATAAAAATAACAAATGCTCATCTCCACAATGTCTCTGATTTATATGCTTGTGAAGTCATGACTATGATTATTTATGCAAGTGAAATTAATTTCAAACTTCATCAGAGTCCTTATTTAGTGTTTGGGGTACTAGGACTCTGCAGTACTACGGGGGGAACCCTCGTTTTCAGTAGGAGTCAGGTCTAATTTCAAATGTAGGAAAAGAGCTGCTATTTAAAGGAACCTCGCTGTGAGAGTTTTTTAAAGCAAAGTCTTTTTATTTCAAAGTGAATAATCTCCCCCAATTTATCTTCTTTATATGATTTGAAAAAAAATCTGGTGCCTAAACTTCTAATATATGGGAGTTTGAGTTTGTGCATGACATAGTTGAAAGAACCCTGGATTGAGTTTTGTCTGAGCAAGGCAACTGATTGCTTCTGTGACCTTGAAAAAGGTTTAAAATTTTTTTCTAAACTTTCCTTGTTTCCCAATCTCCCCCTTTACTAAGCAAGAGGCTGTCCTCCTGTTCCCTAAGGAGACTTGCCATTCATAGAATGTGTGATTCTATTAGTCTTTAGGGCCCTTGCTTTTTCCAACTTTTTCCAACTTGACCTCTTTCTACATCCTTGGTTACCAGTGAATTCTCCCTGCACCCCACGAGTACTGAGCCTGATTGCTGCCTTCTGGAAGCGACACACCTAATGTCCAAGGAGAGCGAGACTTTACTTCTATTTCTGTTTTTATTTCCACCCCAAAGCCTCAGTACATAGCTGTATATCCTAGTTGTAAGTGCTTCTAGTTCCTCTATGTGGAATGCTGCCACAGCATGTCTTGATGAGCAGTGTGCAGGTCCACTCCCAGGATCTGAACTGGTGAACCCCGGGCCGCTGAAGTGGAACATGCGAACTTAACCACAACGCCATCAGGCCAGCTCCAACTTCTATTTCTTTTGTTACTTATCCCATGAGATTTTAGAATCTGTCCATATGAATGGGACTTCTTTTTATTCTTACTATTATTTTTTAGAATATTCATCAGGAATATAAAGGAATGGTAATACATAGTTTGATATACTTAATGCATTTATTTCTCCCCTCATAAAACCCATGGGAGGTAGGTAGTATTTTGTAAAAGTGGAAGCTGTGATTTAGAGAGGATTTTTTTTTAATCAACAGACACTTGGTTATAGAGTACTTCCTGTGCCCCAAGCACAGCTAAGTATTTACAAATATTAATTCACTTAATTCTCATTTAACCCTGTGAGGAAACTGAGGCACTGATGATTTAAGCAGCTTGTTCAAAGTCATTCAGCTCTTAATTGCTAAAGATGATACTTGGACTCAGGCAGTCTAGCTCAGGATTCATGCTCTTACCCCATACGGTAAACCATGGAAAGTGCCTGTGTTCACAGAGCCACTTTGTTGGGGAGCCTGGATTTCTATCTTTTTTTCACCTAAGTCTCTGCCAACCTACATAACTAATTTTATCCATGCCTACATACATGTTCCAAGACTCCAAAGACACTGTACATTTGTTTTTCTATGTCACCAAATGACATGATCTCTCTACATTTGACAGTTCCTAACAGCAAGGTAAATTCTGTTTCTTAATGATGGCCTCATGAATTGATATCGTGTTGGTTCATGTTTTGTTAGAATTCTGCTAGTTCTGATGGACCTTCTTAGATAGTTCTACTTGATTTTCTTACCTATAAAATAGTGGGGTTGAGCAAAATCAGTTGGTAAAGTTCTAATAAACTGTGGGTGTCTTTAGAAACACTTTGAGTTTCTAGATAATTCTGCTTTGTAGATAAATAGGTGTCCATCGTTGGGGAAATTGATGGTAGATGTATACCATAGAATACAATGCATTCGTCACAAGAAATAAACTAGGCGTACATATGGCAACATGGATAGATATTAAGAAACAAAGTATTAAATGGAAAATAGTAATAGTGTGTGATCCATAGAGTAATATCACTTATGTAGATAAAACACACAAATGTAAAATATCAGAACATATATTTACAAATATACATATATAACTAAAGACATATATGAAAATATTGAAGTGGATGCCTATGGAGGATAAGGGTAGGGAGAGGGAGTGAAAGGCAAAACTGAAACTAAAGTAGCACAAAGAAGATGCCTCTGCATGAACTCTTGACGGTGAGCCTGGCACCATGTTGTGGTAGGAAGAACACTGTCTCCATCAGTTAGGGGACACTGGCTGTTACACTTAGTTTCCTGTCATTGGGCAGGATTTTTTTTTTTTTGAGGAAGATTAGCTCTGAGCTAACAACTGTGCCCTTCTTCCTCTATTTTATATGTGGGATGCCTGCCACAGCACGGCCTGATGAGCGGTGCTGTGTCCACACCAGGGATCTAAACCAGCGGACCCTGCGTCACCGAAGCAGAGCATGCGAACTTAACCACTACGATACGGGCCCCTGGGCAGGATTTTTGATATCACTAAGCTTTAAACTCTCTATAGTATAAAAGACTTCTTTTAAGGATTAAATGACATACATACATACACGCATACATGGATACATACATACGTACATACGTAGAGGTATGGGTATACTGATAGAAAGCGCTCACCCAGCCCCAGTCTCTTATCTTCCAGTTTAACTCTCAGCTCCATTTCAATATTTTATTTGCTATAACCCGTGTCTACTTGTTCCTATGGAACCCACAACCACGACATCCTTTATCTGTTATTGACACCACCAACTGACATTTCGAACCACATGCACTTCTGCTGGGCTGCTAGCCTTACAAAATTCCTAACAATTTTGTTTATTTACAGACCTCCCCTTTTAAATTTTAATTTCATTGTGAATTGAGTGGCTTTTTTTAGGGAGGTTTTTTAAAATGAGCATTTATGTAGCAATTTGCACTTTACAAAGCAGTTTCACATCTCTTATTTCATTGACTCCACGTATTGCTCTCTAAAGAAGGTGCCAGTATCCCCATTTTGGTGAAAAGAAGACTGACACAGAGGCTAAGTAACGTAACTAACAACATCCAGCTTGTAAGTGGCAGGACCGGAATGTGAAGCTAGGTCATCCTACTTTATGTACCAGGCTTTTCCCATAATAGCATGCTACATCTCTTTTAAATAACCTTCACTATTTGTTAATGCAGAAGATAGTTTCTTTTATTTCACAAGCCATAGGTTAGGTTATCCTAGAACAGTAAAGTCTCAAGGTGGAGCGTGAAATAGATTCAGGAGTGGTGAGCTGAGGCTATTCTTTTGCTGTATTCTTCTTTACTTTTAACTGCATTTTTTTTGGCACCTGAGCCAACCTCTGTTGCCAATCTTTGTTTTCTTTCTTCTTCTCTCCAAATCTCCCCGGTACCTAGTTGTATCTTCTTGGTTGTAGGCCCCGCTGGTTGTGGCATGTGGGACGCCACCTCAACATGGCCTGATGAGCGGTGCCATGTCAGCGCCCAGGATCCAAACCGGTGAAACCAAGGGCCGTCAAAGTAGAGTGGACGAACTCAACCACTCGGCCACGGGGCTGGCCCCTCTTTTCCTGTATTCTAAGGGGATGATTATGTGAAAGTGGCACTTGTTTTGGGATAATTTATATTAGGATCACAATTAGAGTTAGCACAATCATATTAAAAGCTGTTAATGGAATTATTATTCTGATAATAAGCTCTTATTAGCTTCTTAGTATTAATGATAGTCATTGCAACACAAGATTAATCTGATACAAAATTTAAGCTCTCACTGAGTTTAAGGGCTATTGTCGATGTGATAAGAATGCAGTGATTAAGAATAACATGGCAAGAAAAGATTTCTTTCTGGAATGGAGGAAAACATGCTTGTGTGTGTTTTTCAAAACCCTGGGGAAAAACAATTTTGCTCTCTTCTTTAATCAAAAACTTTTAATAAGAGTTATTTGGTTCAACCAATTGAATTATAATTGGTTATTTCTACAATTTGTTTAAATTTTGTTGTCTTCTCTGTTCACCATTTTATCATTTGTAGCCTAAGTAATGAGTTTGAAGTGTGATATTCTTTTATTAAAACACTAATTTCCTCTTTTTAGTAAAGCCTCAAATGTTCTCCAGCATGTCATCTGCATCCTCTCCCTGTTTGACCTTGCTGTCCTGGCAGTTCTTGCCAAGCCCGCTCAGTCACACGTGACCCTATTGGAGTGCTTTTAGTGGGATGTGGCATTCATTAATAGCGTTATGTTTAGGGTGAGTTTGGTGAGGCTAGGGAGGTAAAGTGAGTTTGTAGTGTTTTACGGACTATAGCATTGTTCTATCATCTGTTCGATTAGCATGGGAACATTCTATTTATTCGATACCTCAACAATTACTTATTAAGGTTTATAAACATCCATTGTGCTTTCAAAAAAATTCTGTAATGGGGCTGGCCTGGTTGTGCAGCAGTTAAATTTACACGTTCTTCTTTGGCGGTCCGGGGTTTGCTGGTTTGGATCCCGGGTGCGGACACGGCACCACTTGGCAAGCCATGCTGTGGCAGGCGTCCCACGTATAAAGTAGAGGAAGATGGGCACGGATGTTAGCTCAGGGCCAGTCTTCCTCAGCAAAAAGAGGAGGATTGGCAGCAGATTTTAGCTCAGGGCTAATCTTCCTCAAGAAAAAAATAGAAAGAAAGAAATTCTTTAAAAAAATTCTGTGATGATAATACCAATTAACTATGAAATATTTCACATTTTATAAAGAGATTTCATATACTTTAGCTCATTGAATCCTTATAAGAGCCCTACAAAATAGGAAGGGGACATATTACTTGCCTGATTTTACAGATGCAGACAGTAAGGCTCAGAACCAAGACCACACTGCTAGGAAATGGCAGAGTCCTGATTTGCTTACTGCCAAGACAAATCCTTCCACTATACTACATTGCCCCTCCATAGCCAGAGGGCAATTGTGGGTTTTGGGAATGTCTATTCATTAATCTCTTTCTTATCAATATTAAAAGCAACTGACTCAAGAGTTTTCCAGATAGGTCTACTTTGCATTTAGCTCTCTCTTTTAAAATGTTCACAAGGTTATTTAACTTTTTAATGTTGCATGGCATTTTAGCTTCATAAAAATTCTTCAATCTCATTTAAAGACTCCTTAGCCAGTTCACAGACTAATTACCAGTCATGGATGTTCTCTCTGAGCTGCACGTCTTCCTAGTATGATGAATGCTCATCTGTACTAGGTTGAATGGATTCTAAATGAAGTGATTAATTTAAGAAATCAATTAGTATGGAGAGTGAATATTTTACTCACAACACCCTCTGGTTTAGAGTAGTCCCCCTTGTATAGGGGTGGTTGTGTGGCAATCAAGGTGACCAGGGAGGAACCCAAGCCAGGGAAACAAGCCCTGGGGCATGCTAACTGTTCTTTGCCCAGGAGTGGAAGGAGTTTTCTCCGAGCTCACAACTTTTCTCCCCTGGCCCGCTGAATAATGACCGCCCTTGACTTGTTCCTTCAGTTTGCCAGTGATCTGGTTCTGATATGAAATGTGTATTACATCGAGTCCCTTCCTGTCTTGTTCTTCCCTTCCAAGTTAGAGAATTAGAAAGTAATAGATCATCAGTGGGTACACACTTATCTCTACACTGAAACTTGTCCAAATCTCTGAACTTGAGCTCTGTCAGCCTCAGGATATTTTGGAAATGAACAAAATGCCAAAGTCAATTACAAGGAGGTTATTAACTTGGGCTTATTTTCCTCTGACCTTAACTCATATTTTTGCAAACTAATTGATAGCTGTAGTTAAATTAACTAGATTGCTCTAGTGGAACTAGCGAATCATGCATTAGCAGACTTGGTTTATGGAGAGGGAGGGGGATACATCCTTGCTCTCCATTGCTAAGGAGACCACAAGTCCTGGTCCTGTTCTGATGCTTGCTGATGATTGAGTCTATTTATTAGTAATGTCGTTTTCATCCTCAAAATTACCCCGGTTTGGGTGGTAAATTATATGGCTACTCTATTTATTACTTCTCTTTACTTGCCTATAACTTGAGATAGACATGGGTACCCTGACCTCCCAAATAGGCCATAATTATTTTTATGTACCCTGTTGTCTGGGATGCTCAAGCAGACACGCTGTCCCAAATGTGATGTATATGTACGGTCAGCTTTATTCTAAATGATTACTGTATTAGTTTGCTAGGGCTTCTGTAACAAAGTAACACAGTCTGGGTGGCTTAAACAAAATTTATTGTGTCACATTTCTGGAGGCTAGAAGCCTGAAATTAAGGTATGTCTGCAGGATTGCTTCCTTCGGAGGGCTCTGAGGAAAGGATCTGCTCCAGGCCGCAATCCTTGGCCTGTAGATGGCCGTCTTCCACCTGTGCTTTCACGTGATGCTCTCTCTGTATGCATTCTCCCTGTCTGCAGATTTATCCTTTTCATAAGGACACCAGTCATATTGGTGACCTTATTTTTAACTTGGTTACCTTTATAAGCTCTTTACATCTCCTAATAGGGTCACATTCTGAGGTATTCGCGATTAGGACTTCAATATATGCATTGGGGACACAATCCAAACCATAACATAATCATTTATAAGACATACTATATAGCAGAAAAATGTTTTACAAGGACATTCCATTTAAACGAAGAAACACACTCATAAATAGGTGCTATGTCCTCCCCATTTTACAGATGAGGGCACTACAACTCAATGAGGTGACTCACCCAAAAGCATACAACTACTGAGTTGGGGCACCTGGGTGTGTACTCACAGGCTGGACCTTTAGTCACTCTGCTCTACTGGTCCTGTCACACACAGAGGTAGAAGAGACTGCTGGCCAGTGGTGCAATTCTGGGGCTTGGGTAAAGAAGTTAGACCTCTAAATCCTCCTCTTATCTGGGATTATTGTTTTACGCAGGACAAAGTCTTCAATCTCCCAAATCTAGAGAGGAGTCAGGGGAGAAGTCGCACCTTGATTTAAATGTACACTAGTGTTTAAGGGGAGAGTAGGAAGAAATTGGGCTCCTTGAAGCCGGGGGCTAGTAAGGAGAGAAGAATCCCTTGCATGAGGAAATGGCAGAGAAAGGCGGCTGCACATATGTACACAAGCTACCCATTTGAAAAGTGTTTCTAGGGCCTGCTCCTTACTGTCGCTGCCTGCACTCTTCCCTGGTGTGAATACTTCATTATAGAGTGTGTAGAAGCCTTACTTTTTGGCATATGGGCTGAGAGTGAGGGTGAAGGGGACACTACGAGATTAGTGTGTCTCTTTAATGGTGTGGCGTTACAGTAGTATCCATAAGACACAATCACTGGTGGGGCCTCTTGGCGGTGATTGAAACTGTCACCTTAATTCCTGTGTAGAATGTGGCAGGGTAGAAATACATGTAAATTGAAAACCATTTTCCCTTATGGTTTAGGGTAGTTTTGTTACTGTTGTCAGGGACTGTAACGGTGCTATTTTTCATATTTATTTTCTTCATAAAGTCCTCTTATTCCTCTGGGAGCAAGTCTCTTGTCTAGCATTGAGGCACTGTTCAATAGAATTGTGAAAATTCTTTATTTGGGCTGGCAGAATAGAGCAATAGAATCAAGAAAGAACTATTTAAACTATGGAAATTGTTAAGGTTTCATACTGACTGTAGCACCTGAGGAAGATCACAAGATTCGAGCTGGGAGATGGACGATTTGACATCTGTTCCTGTGTCTCCACAATGCTTTCTGACTTAGACGGTGCTGCTTTTCTTCTGCTTTTCCATTTGCCACTCAAGTTTCATAAATTGGATGAAGGTATATAAATTAGGAGAGTGAATGCCTCTATTGTGACCTTTTCAACACCCTGCCTTTTGATTATTCAGCTTTTTCTTCTCCTTGATGAAGAGACAGAGCATGCTGACATCTTTCAGTGAAGTCTGAGAAAACATGTTTATACAGTCTTTTATAAAACCATGTGCCAATCTTGGGGGAAAAACAGGCAGAGAAATTAAGTCTTTTCCTGAAAGATATGGCAGACCAAGCAGGTGCTAAAAAAGCGATGAAGTTCACAGTCCTCCCAGCATACAGCATCTCTCTGAAGGATCTTGAGAGCAAAGTGCCTTTAACAACTGTTTGTAAACAATAAGACAAAGCACTAACATTTGAATAATTTTTTACAGTTTTCAAAGCATTTTCACATTTACTGTTTATGTAATGCCTTTAACAGCTTTGTGAGGTAGGCAGAGCAGATGCTGTCATTACCTGAGTGCCTTAGGGATGAGGCATGTTGGAACCTCAGCACCCCTGGGTGGCAAGGAAGTAGAGTATGAGTTGGGATATCATCTGGGGAGGGTATTGCTAATTCAGTTGCGGAGTTGCCCAAAGGGCATGGCTACCTTGGGATTTTGTCAGTGTCTCAGCTTAATACTTATGCATTTTATGGGAACCCTATCTTGTAATCAGGCCATTTTGGCGGGGGTGGGTTAGGAGTTAGGCAGAATCCAGTAGGAGTCGATATGGTCCTGAGGTACCAGCAAGGGGCCTTAGAGAAGTACAAGGAAGAGCGTTAGTGGGAGGGGGGATGGTCAGGGTCTAGCAGAGTAGGCAGATTCACAGGACCAGAATCACAGTGGGTTGCTTGGCAGAGAAAATGAGACAGATGAGGCATACAGATACTTAAGGTTCATCCTTGGCACACTGAACCCTGAATTAATGGGGGGACCACTTTCCAGTCTCCATCAGTGGACAGGGCTGAGGCTATCAAGACACACAGTCTTGGCTTAGATTAGACTAGGGATTGATGTGGGCTTGAACCTGTAGATAAGGTTCAACTGTGACCCCACTTGAAAGGAGTTGTGGAAGTCAAATGCAAGGAAAATGAGGCGGAAACTAACCACCATTCTTCCCATTTTATAGAAACATAGGCATAACAGCCTCACTATCACAGAATAAGAGGGTAAGATGGGCCAAGAAGAAATTTTTGGTGACTCCCAAACCAATACTCTTTCTCTTGTGTGCTATGGAAAGGCCTAAGGCAAAGCAGAAATGTTTTACTGATGTCATACACATTAAGTAACAAGAATAATCCCTGCATCAGGATGGCAGGCACGGTGGTGAAGTAGAAGATTGGAAGTGAAAGAAAACAAAAACAAGCTGTGCCACAGAAAGACAGGACAACCAGTGGGATGCTAGGGAGAACTGAGAAGCTTTGTGTGCACTTAAAAATCTTTGTATCAGTTGCTTGTTTCAATGAAATGACTTGATATAGGTATCTGTTTCGGATTTTCCAGGAGTTTCCTTTAGCTTAGCACATTGCTACTAAGGTTGATGGCATATACAATGTCTTTGTTCTCTAAATGTACTTATTTCTTGTATATATTATATTACTGTTATATATTTATTACATACATATAAGCTATTTGGGCAAAGTAGAGAAGATCCAATAAACATTTGTCATGACCTCTGAATCCTCATAAAATCAGGTGAATTAAAGAATGTCTACAGAATAGAAAATCAGTGACATGACAATAAGCCCTGAGAATGTGCTAATGTGCTGTCCTGAGCAGAGATGCAATAGACAGGTGAGCACCCAGTGTCATTATGAGCATTTTATATTGGTTTCCTGAATATCTTAAGATGGAGAGTATAAAGAGACAATTACAAGTGTACAAAGTCAACAACCAAGGATTCTGTGTGTTCAAGAATCAGTGAAGTGGTGGACTCCAAGGCGTAGAATACCTTCAGGTATCAGAATTATTGCACCCCTTGCTTGTGCTCCCATAGCTCTTCTTTTGTTCTGCCTTACATTCATTCTTTACGTGTCTGCTTCTTTCGCTAAAGTAAAAGCTTCTCAAAGGTAAGGATCAGGTCTTATTTCATTTCATTTTTTACAGCACATAGCAGTGTCCTGAACATAATGGAAGTTAAATAAATTAGTGTTTTTAAAATTAAGGTAACCTGAAGAAATGGAAATAGCTACTACAGTTCTTTTATTTCGAAGATGCTTCTGTTCTAATTTGAAAAAAGACCAGTATTTAAAATCATATGCCCAGGACGGAATATAAATGAATATATGGTATAATAAAAAGATAACTGAGTTAGCAGTAAGAACAGCAGGGTTCTTGTTCTAACTCTGCAGACAATTCACTATGTGATTCTTGGTGAGGACCTTCTTCTCCACAAGCCTCCCTTATCCTTGTCTTCAAAATGAGCTCATTTAGTTGAAAATCCCTAAGGATCCTTCCTACTCTACAATCTGAGTCCCAAAGGAAAGGAATGTGAAAATGACACCAAGACATTGAGAGGCTATGAGTTCTCTTAGTCATATATAGCAGTAGGCAGGAAGATGGGTTGTAAGTCTAGATATTTTTCCTGATTATTAAGCAATAAAAGTTCATTTCAGAGAATAAAGAATTGTACAAAATAACAAAAATAAAAATCAGCAATAATCCTACTACCTAGGGATAACCAAAATGGGGATCTCTTGGCATTTCCTTGAAGTTGCTATGTGTGTGTGTGTGTGTGTGAGAGAGAGAGAGAGAGAGAGAGAAAGAAGGGGATAAGCCAGATTTATGTTTCTGAGATCGTGCTCCATAAACTGCTTGGTAACATGCTTTAGTCACTTAGCATTAAACTTTGAACATTTTTTATGCCATTAAGTATTACTAGAAAAGTGACTTTTAGTGGGAGAATTACATTTCATTGGGATGCATCATAATTTATTTCACCAATCCCCTGTTGTTATAATGTGATGCGCATCTCTTAACATAGATCTTTACAAGTCTTGGCCTGTTTTCTTATGATAAATTGGTAGCATACAAACATTTTAAAGACCTTTGAGATCTGTTGCCAAGTTACTCTACAGTCAGTGGAACAATTTATGCTGCTCATGAGAGGACTTCATGAGAGTAGCTCATGACAGGACCTATCTCAATACACCGCCCGCATGGAGGCTAACCTTACTTTTTACAACTTCGAAGGTTTGATAGGTGAAAGTATTTCATTATTTTAATTTAATTATTTTCCTGGACTACTGCTGAGAAAGAATATTTTCTACCATGTTTAATGGATAATTGTACCTTTTCTTTTGTGAGTTGTCTATTTGATCACTTTGCCTGTTTTTGGGGGGAGGCGTTATTTTTACGTTGTTGATTTGTAAAAGTTTGTTATATGTTAACTATATTAACTCCTTGTATGTCATATTTTGCAAATATTTAACCATTTGATCATTTTTCTGCTATTTTTTAATGCTTTCTTCTTCTCATGCATGAGATTTACATTTTCAGGTAGTCAAATCTAATAATCTTTTCCTTAAAGGATTCTACTTTGATGTTCTGCTTGGAAATGTCTCTCTTGCTCCAAGATTTTATAAACATGTAGCTATTGTCTTCTGCTTTTGGGGGAGATGTGGGGGGAAGAGAATAGATACCCATGCTTGCTTTGTAATTGAGGGAGTCTTCATGTGAAGGCATATTTTATTGGCTTAATCAAGTAAGTGTTTCCTTTATTGTCTTTGTTTTATAGACACAGTTACAAGATGGAAAATTTTAGAAGTGTTTTAATAAAAATGTGTAAGCCTATTTGATTCTACTTTCGTATAATCCCTCAGGCATTTTGTTTTTCTTCAACCCTTCTATTTTATCTTCTTTTCCATCAATATGTTTAAATGTAGAACTTATGCTGGATTTCATTAAATCCAATTTTTCTTATGTAAGATTTTAAATACAGATCACTTTTCTTACATTGCAGACCCTGATTTTTCAAATGACTCCTGAGCCTCTCCACTTGGATATTCTGTAGATATCTTAAACTCACAATGTTCAAAAGTAGATTAATCATCTTCCATAAAATGAAGCAATTCTCTTTCGCTTTCTATGTTTGTTGAATTGGTTAATGGCTTCACCACTGACGTGTTGGTACAAAACAAAAATCTTAGCATCATCTCTAAAGCCTCCCTCTTTCTCTGCCCTCATACTAAATTAGTTACCGAGTCCTGTTGAATTTCTCTCAAGAGGCTTCAAAATGTCATGTCTCCTATCCATTC
The DNA here is from genome assembly GCF_037783145.1 of Equus przewalskii. Classification (NCBI taxonomy): domain Eukaryota; kingdom Metazoa; phylum Chordata; class Mammalia; order Perissodactyla; family Equidae; genus Equus; species Equus przewalskii. The sequence continues at coordinate 117,904,809 of NC_091863.1, read as the reverse complement.
CCACTTCTGACATAATTTAGGACTTTTTCCCTTCCCTTGGATGATTGCCATAACCACCTAACTGATCTGCCCTGCCTCTAATCTCTTGCCTTTCTAATCAATCTTCCAGAGTCATCTCTCTAAATTAGAATTCTGATCATTGCCAAAAGATGTAACTGGATAGGGCTTGTCCATACTGGGGGATAGGGAGTGCTGGAATGAGCATGAGGCCAATCAATTCTCCTAAACTGGCACTTTTGTTGACTAGTTGATAAAACTATAAGGAAAAGATTTTAGAGGCGACAATATAAAAGCAATTTGATAAGACACATGGGGAAGATAGGCAAAGGCTATGTTCTGGCTCCCTCAACCACCAATCACACATCCTGCCTCATGCCCTGTTGAAATCCCCTCGTGATTTTAGAAAGGCAAACGGAAAGAAAAATATACTTTTTTACTTATCAGATTGCCAAAGATCAAATAATAATAATAAAAATACAACATATTGGCGAATATGTGGAAAAACAAGTGTACTCAAACTATTGAAGGCATTGTAATTGGTATACTTTTCCTTGGTGACTGTAATTTGTTAATACTTATCAAAATAAAAAAAAATCACCATCCTTTGACCTGGCAGCACCAAGTCTAGTGACTTATCTGATAGATATATCTGCATGTACATGCAGAGAACTTTGCTAGGATGTTTTAGTGTAAGAAATATGAAATTTTATTATTTGCCAATGGAGGCCTGGGTAATTGACTTATAGGCTATCTATGTATTGGAATATTATTAAGTTGATAAAAATAATATGTACATACACACAAATGTGGAACAATATTTAAGATCTACTGTTAAATGAAACAAAAGAAATTGAAGAAAAATCTACACACAAATATATATATATATACACTTATGTTGTTTAAAAGGAATATATTATGTACTATAAATAATATGTATATGTTATTTTATTTTATTAAAAATAATATATATCATAAGTAATAGGATATACTAATTTATTTTTCCCTACTTTCTTTTACACTATTAAACTTCTTCCTATTCAACCAAGAGCTAAGGCCTCTATATTTCTTACCTGAAGGAAAGGGCAGTGCAGGAGAAAAAACCAATTATTTTCCTGGCCATTGAGCATCAAAAGCCTACATCTTCTTGGATAAACAGAAATGGCAAACGCAGGTGCACAGACCACTCAATAGCACTGTGTAAATTCAGATGATGTAAGAGTGGGGCTTCTAATCAACTCAAGACTAGACACTATTCCCTGGACTAGGGGAAGTGGGAGGGGACTGGCAGGGGAAGCACAGAGGGAAAAGAACTTGTGGGTTCTTGGGATAGGTAATGGTTTATAGAAGATGAAAAGTGACTGGGGATGCGTAAATCATTTCCCAAATAGAGTTTATGGAAGAAGCAAGAGGCTAGGATAGAAAAAGTTGTGTAGTGTGTTTATGACAGAAGTTAAAAACTTAAATTCCTGCAGCTAACAGACCAGGAATATAAATGACAGCCTTGGGCCCTTTGGGAACAATCAAACTGAGGCATTCACGCTGTGATTACCAGCTCCAGCCAATTATTGCTATGTGAGAATTCAGGCCCAATGTTGCCAGACCTTTTGATTATTCAAGAGAAACTAGAAATCTAGATTTTATTGGAAATATCCTAATGTTTACATGTTGGCAACTAGCTCACATCTAAAAGCAAACAAATAAGCAACAAACAAACAAAAATATTGTGTGGTCATGTGAAGCATGTTTGCAGGCGACCACTTTGTAATCCTGGCATAGGCTGTAGACCTGAGCTGGCCTCAGAGATTTCTCCCTGAGTTGTAGGAAGGTGGTGGGAAGTGCAAGTGATTTCTCTGTTCCTGAGAGCAGCACAGAAGTGACAAAAGGCCTGAGTCTCTACATTTCCTGAGGGCTTAGCTGGGTTGAGGAGCCTCCAAGTTCTGATCCTAGCATCTGGAAGTGTGGGAGAAGGTGGGAGAGGGAGAAGAAAAAGAAGGAGGAGAAAGAGGAAGGAAGAGAGCTAGAGAAGAGGGGTGGGGAGAGGTGCAGAACGTAGTAGGAAAGGGGGAGGTGGGGAGATATTCTGGGACTGCCAGAATGGATGGATGATAACCCAGACCAAATGCCCCCATCTTCCTTTCTGGAAGGCTTGAGACCAAGCAAGTTTAAATTCCTGGAACTTGGATGCTATCTAGGAAAATGATGTGTGTGTGTGTGTGTGTGTGTGTGTGTGTATGTGTTGGGTACATTCTTGATTTAGGTGAGACTGATTACCTCCACCTAATAAAATCGCAGCTCACATAAAAATTAAGTGCACCTATAGAAGAATTACAATTCTTTTCTTTTTCTTGCTGAGGAAGATTTGCCTTGAGCTAACATCCATGCCAATCTTCCTCTATTTTTTAGTATGTGGGCTACCAGCACAGCATGGCTACTAACAGAGTGGTGTAGGTCCATGCCTGGGAACCAAACCTGGGCTGCCAAAGTGGAGCATGCTGAACTTAACCACTAGGCCACTGGGACTGGCCCCACAGTTCCATATTTTGAAAATCTGTTCTTGTGGAATGAGAGTTGGTCCCACTAAGTATGTCGATTCAAAAAATATCTGTGGAAATGGAATTTCAAAACCTATCAACACGGTTTTGGGGATTAGGAACCAGGAATTGAGATCTCTTTATTAAATAGACATTTGAACTTTTGAATTTTTCACCATATGAGCCTATTACTTAAAATAATAAACAAACGAACCTACCTCACTAGCCTAATCTTTTCTTGCTCTATGGCTCCACTCTGTGATTTAGACTTATCAGATTACTCCCCACTCTTCTCCCCCATCTCCTTGTCTTTTCTATGCTTTTGCAATCACCAAACCCCATGTCTCAAACATCCTACCCTTGGCCTGACACTCTGACTTATCTTTCAGAGTCCAGCTCAACAACTGCTTTCTTTTTAGAATTTTCCAATCTCTCTCAGCATATAAATCAACCATTTGCTTCCCAAAATTTATAATATTTGGTTCATTCTGTAAGTAACACATGTACCAAATTGTCATATGTCTACTGGAATACTTACCTGTCTCTTTCCCGAGTCTGTGAATCCTCTGAGGTAGGACTCATGTCTGATTTCCCATCATGCCAAGCACATATCACTCCTCAAATTAAAGAAAGTTTCAGTTATTTGGATTATCTCTGAGCATTAAAATATTGCTGCATCTTCAATTTAATAGCAGAGATGATGAAGATTTTGGTTCTAAGAACTGGGGTGGCGTCTAGGCCAGTGGCTTCTAAACTGCTACAAGTTATGTCACCTAGATTGCTTTCAAAAATTATCTTGCCCAGCTGGAGGCCCAGACCAAGCAAATCAAAATGACTGGGTGCGGAATCCAGGCATCAGTATCATTTTTACAACTCCACAGGTGATTACAGTGTGCAGCCAAGTGTAAAAATCAATGTTCCAAATATTTTTGAATCAGATTTGAAGGTAGAAAAAATTCTAGAAAATGTATTTGTTTCCTGTAGCTTTTATACACTTTCCTGCTCCATTTATTTGCGGTTAAGACTCTGGAGTCTTGTGCATGTTGACAACTCTGAGCCCAGTTGCTGTCTAAAACAGGGAGATGGTACTTGTTTTTCTTGTTTTTCAGGGTTCTTTTGAGGATTAAATGAGATGATGTAGGGAAAAGTGCTTTCTAAACTCTAAAGTGCTGTAAAAATATTTCTTCTTACTCTGTGCAGACCCATATTTTCTTTCTGTACATGTTTTCTTTCTTTCTCAAATGAATTGGCTTCCAAAGAGTGGGAAATTTATTTACACAATTACATTAAACTATCCTGATTATTTAGTTAACTTTGTTTTGATACACCTCATCTTGCGTATCTACAGCTATTTCTTCTGTTTTCTGTCCTCTTGAATAGTGATAAGATAGCTTTGTGTTGATCCCTGTCTTGGTCAGGTATCACCACAGAAACAGAACCAATAGAAGTCCAGACCCCAGAGGGCTGGTGGGGCGATTCTGATCTGAGTCTGAAGACCTGAGAACCAGGAGAGCCAATGGTATAGGGTTCACTCTGTGTCCGACTCTGAAGGCGGAAGAAGACCCATGTCCCAGCTCAAAGAGAGTAAGGTAGAGAGACAGAATTCTCTCTCCTTCAGCATCTTTTTCTATTTGGGCCTTCAATGGATTGGATGAGGCCCACCTACATGGGGGAGGGCAATCTGCTTTACTCAGTCTACCAATTCAAATGCTAATCTTATCCAGAAATATCCCCATAGACACACCCAGAAATAATGTTTAACCAAATATCTGGGCACCCCATATCCATTCAAGTTTATTCATAAAATTAACCATCACAATAAAAAATGTAGAATATTTAGAAACTCTTTTACAAACTGTGAAATCTGTTCAAGGTAGTGGAATCATTCATAAAACCTCAAAAGAAATTGCAATTTTTTTCAAAGGCACGTTTTGGCCTTTGAGAAATTGCTGTAATGTCTGATGAGACATGAGATATCATCTTTGTTAAGTTTCCCATCAATTTGCATGGCAGATACTTCACAGAATAATTTCTGCCCAGTGCTGTTCACTGAGTCATTGTCAGTTTGATTAGGTATCTTTCTTTTGACATAAATGCACTTCAGTGACATTTAAAATGGAATGAATGCTATTCTGGGCAAGAAAACCAAGCAATAAATTTCTCATGCTTTGCAACTCTGAGCCTTCTCAAGGTAGTGTACCTTCGAATTCAAACATATGGGCAGTATAATTTTATATTCTCCAACAATGCATTTTTCATACTCATATCTTTATTTAATTATTATTTTTTTTTTGCTTTTAGAAGAAACAGAAATATAGTAGAGGGCTCTGTAGTGGTCCAAGTCACATCCACAGTGAATATTTCCCTTTACTGTCTTAAGCCAGTTTTTTAAAAGCTGAAACTGGTTAGGTTTAAATTGCCATCTGAGTGCAATGTCCTTTATGGCACCAGCATGGTGGCTCCAGAAGGTGCAGTATAACACTGACGGTGCTTGGAGCAAAGCTCCCAGAGGTAAGAGAACAGGGTTAGAACACAAATTCCACCATGCTTGCTTCAGAGGTTGGGTTAAATTAAAACTTTCTGTGCCTTGAATTTTTCATCTATAAAAGGTACTACCAGATGTCCAAATCACACTGAATGGTTTTGTAAAGAAAAACAAGTCTCTTGAAAAAAAATGACATTATTATATATGAATACACAAGTAAGTACAGCTTTTTAGGCTACAGAGTGCTTCCAGATACCTTTATAGCTTGCTTCTCACTGTGGTCTAGTGAGGTAGGGCCGGTAATAATATGAGCAAACTGAGTCAGAAAGGTCATATGACTAGTAATTGGCACAGCCAGGGCTTGGGCCAAGGTCCTTTTTAGAAAAAGTAGGGAGGGGTGGGTGTGTGTGTGCACACGAACATCTGTGCATGTGTGAGTGTGCAAATATGTATGCATGTGAGCATGTGTGTACATGTGTGTGTCTGTGTGTGTTTAGGCATGTGTACTTGTGTGGGCATGTGTACATGAATGTGCCTATGTGTGCATATTTTTAAGTGTGTGAGAGTAGGGAGTGTATGTACATGGTTGCATATAAGCGTATGTGTATACATATGAATACATATGTGTGTTTACTTGTGTGTGTATGTCCATGGTGGAGGCAGGAGAAGGGAGACGATAGATATTATGATTACAACTTAGTAAAAATCTTTGATAAATTTTTCTATATGTTTCATTATTTGAAAATTATAAAAAGTATCAATGAGCAAAAAGTTATAAAAATGTCTCATAGAGTCAATGGACGGCTTCTTCAGCCCTAGATGCTCTATTCTTTTTAAAGAAATGACCTCATTAAAGATCTAGAAGAGAAATTAGATATCTTGCTGACAGGTGCACCAGAATTCCCTGAGAACCTTGTTAAAACTGACAAGACGTGGGCTCCTCTCCAGCCCTACTGAGGAAGAATCTCTCGGAGCAGGACCTATGGCTCTATGTTTTAGAAAAGCTCCAAAGAAGAAAAGTTCCGACACTCCTGGGTTGATACCTTTTATGGAGACTATTTCTCATTATAAATAACATGGTAATAGTTTTTCTGACATACTTACCTTCTCGAAGTCAGCTGAAAACAAAGAGAATTAAAAACCATGGAAGATAATTGTAAAAGTTATCTAAGAGCTGCTGCTTACAAAGCACTCAGTCTGGGAAGATTCACTGGTGAATTTACTAAATAGTTAAGGGACAGAAAACTCCATTTTCTTTTAAAATTTACCAGAACATAGAGATAAAACAAAACCTTCTTAATTATTTTAATGAAGCCATTGTATTTTCGAGATCAAAACTCAACAAAGATAGCATGAAAAGGAAAATGATAGACCAATCACACTTGAATTTCAAAGCAAACATCCTAAACAAAATGTTATCAAGTAGAATCCATCAATATGCTCAAAGAAAAATAGAATGCAAACAAGTAGGAAATAAGAATAGTGCCATATTAGGGAATTTATTAATATAATTCACCACACTCATAGATTGAAGGTGAAAATCCATATGAGCATTTTCATAAATATTGAAAAGTGACCTCATAAACTTCAATGTTTGCTTTTTATAAAAACCTTAATTAAATGGAGATAAACATCTACTTAAATGACATGAATCACACACAGTTCTCCACCAAAACTGCCCCAAAATGCATCATGCTTGATGGTAAAATGTTAGAAATATTTTCTCTAATGTCAGAAACAAGATAAGGATGCCTATAATCACTACCAATATTGAACAGTTTTTGGAAGTGCCAGCCACTACTATTAGGAAAGAGGTAGAATGACCGGAAAACAAAAGTCAAAATTATCATGATTTTAAGATATTATAGTCACATATTTGTAATATGAGAATCAACTGAGTAATTGCTAGACAAAAAAAAGATTTCAACATGAGACTGGTTACAAAATCTTTAGAAACAAAACAATAGCTTCCTTATATGTACACAACAATGCATTAGAATACACAGTTGGAGAATATGTACATTCCCATATAAAGGGAACATATATAAAGACAAATTTAACCAGAAATTTGTAGGGATGTATAGGAAGAAAATATTCAAATGCTAAAACTCTATTGAGGGACATAAAATAGATATGGATATATACAGAGACTATCACCTTAGATAAGAAAGCTCAATATTTTAAAGAGGCAAATTCTCTTTAAATTGACATACAAACATAATGTAATCTCAAGTAGAAACAGGATTTTGTTCTTAAACTGGACAAACTGATTCTAAATTTCATATGGATAATTATGCAATAATTACCAAAACAAGTACTCTTACAATAAAACCCTGTGACAAAAATGTGACACAAACTGACAGCGAAGGAAGAAATAGGCAATTTAACAATAATAATTGGAGACTTTCGTATCTCACTTTCAATAATGGATAAAACTAAACAAAAGTTTAATAAGGAAATAGAAGATATGAGCATCACTATAAACCAACAAGACCTATCAGACATCTATAGAACACTCTACCCGACAACTGCAGAATATGCCTTCTTCTCAAATGCACATGGAATGTTCTGTGGCATAGATCACATATTAGGCCATTAAAAAAAAGCCTTCAATAAATTTAAATACAGAAATAATAAAATGTATGTTTTCCAATAACAGGGTAATAAAGTTAGAGACCAAAAAAGAAGGAAATTGGAGAAATTCACAAGTGTGTGAAAATTAAGCACCGCACCCCTAAATAACTGATGTTTCAAAGAAGAAATCACAAGGAAAAACAGAAAATAGTTTAAGATGAATGAAACAAAAAACATCTCATACCAAAAGTTATGATCTGAACCTAAAACTGCTTAGGGGGGATTTACATTTGTAAAATCCTATTTTTAAAAAGAAGAAAGATCTCCAATCAATAACTTGTGTCACATGAAAAAAAGGCACAAGAAGAGGCAATTCACAGGGAGAGTAGTTTACTCTAAACACGTGAAATGATACTAAACTCTATGCATAATGAAATAAATGTAAATTAAAACAGGAGACCACTTCTACCTATAAGAATGGAAAAGTACAAGGAAGTTCAACATCGCCCAGTGTTGTTGGAGGTGTGGGAGAACAGGCATTCTCATTCCTGCCTGATGAAAATGTGTACTGCTACAACCACTTTGGGGCCAATTTGTCAATATCTGTCAAAATTTTAGTACATATAAACTTGCGTATATGCAAAAAGAAGTATGTGCAAAGTTATTCACTAAAGTAATTGCTTACCAACGAAGGAGAGATGATAAGGGAGTATCTTGGTAGGGAATTTAAGAACGGTAAAAAAAATAACTAAATGTTGATCTGCTTTTTATTAGCATCATGTGCAGCTAATTCTAAACTATGTCAGTGTTAAAATACTCCCTGTCAGAGTGGATTCTGCCCACGGTCTGCCAACCCATGCTCGGTGTGCCATAGCACTGTATCATTATTCATAAAAGAAAAAGACTAAAAGTAACCTAACTGTCCATTGATAGTGGAATTGTCAAATAAATGACAATACATTCATATAATGGAATATTATGCAGTCATTAAATAGAGTGCAATGATTTATGATATGGAATGACCTTGGAGGTACATATTTAGGGGAGAAAAGTCTACGTGAAGATGTGTGTATAGTGTGCTTTGGTTTGTGCTTGATCTGCATAGAAAATTACTGGAAGGTGCAGAAGAAACTTGTCAATTCCCTCTATGGAGTGAAACTGGGAGAATTGGATTTAGGGGGAGACTGAGTTTTCACCATACACCCTTTTTTATTATTTGGATTTTTGTACCATGTTCACATATTAATAAACATTATCTGCATGTTATTTTATCATATACATGTTTAGATATTTTTCAATTAAAATGTGTGTGTGTGTGTGTGTTAGGAAAATCCCTGGTACCACACGTTTTATTGGATGCTTTTGCGTTGCTGCTGTGATTGCATTTGGCTGCATGCAAGCAAAAACAAACAAACAAAAAGTCATGGCACTTAAGGGCTTTATTTCCTCACATAATAAAGAATGTGGAGGTAGGCACTCCAGGCCTGTTACAGCTGCTCCAGAAACCATGTTGCTTCTGTCTTTGTGCTCTGCTCTCCCTAGCAAATAGATATTGGAATGGCCCAAGAGGGAATAATTTCTTGGGTTTTGGAAAACGTAAGATAATTCCATAGTTTACAATCTAAGGTGATTAGTGGAGAGCATAAGGGGCTTGGTAAAATCAGTCCTCCTACTGAGAGGAACATAGTACACATAGCACATCAAATGGAAAGAGCACTGTGGTTTAGAACATAGACTTTGGAGTGGGATCTGAGCTTGAATACTGACTTTGCAGTAAGTAGCTGGACAACTTTGGACAAGATATTTAAGCACTTGTAACATCAGTTTCCTAATTTAAAAAAGTGGAGATAGTAATTGCTGCCTCAGAAGGTTGTGGTGGGTGCTAAATGAGGTAAGGCTTCTAAAGACCCAAGAAGGGTATCTGACATTATCTGTCACTATGGATTTTCCTATGTCACAAATCTTTGGGTTTAAATGGTTTTCCTAGTTCGTGTAGAAAAGCTAGATATCAGGGGTTCTGCCTCTTAGGAGTTGTATCCTGAAAACCTTCCATTCTGTTTTTAAAAAAATTTTATTGAGTTTATGATAGTTTACAACCTTGTGAAATTTCAGTTGTACATTATTGTTTGTCAGTTGTGTTGTAGGCGCACCACTTCACCCTTCGTGCCCACTTCCCACTCCCCTCTTTCCCCTGGTAGCCACTAATCTGTTCTCTCTGTCTACATGTTTAACTTCCACATGTGAGTGGAGTCATACAGAGATTGTCTTTCTCTATCTGGCTTATTTCACTTAACGTAATTCCCTCAAGGTCCATCCATGTTTAGCCATGAATAAAGGTGTACTGTGCTGACTGGGCTGTAAGCCAAGATGTTTGCCGCTAGAAGGTATTTCATTACACATCAGGGACAATTAATTAATTTCTTACTTTATTAAAAATTTATCTATTATTTTACAGAAATTTAAGTTTCATAACTGAAACCAATATGCTGATGAGGACATTCGTGTATCATGATATGTGGAGTAGAGATTCAGCAAACAATTTCCTGTTTGACCTGCGGTTCTGATGAGGAGAGAAGTCTTGTGCTTTCTTTTTCCTGAGAGCCACTTTCTCAGGCTGGACAGTAGGAGGGTCTATGGTGAACTCACTACTTAAATATGGGCCTGCAGAGGCCTCAGGGTTGCAACTGTATCACCAGAGACAGGCCTGGCAAGCTACTGCCTCAGTCCTTTCTTGAGGCCACAATAACAAGTTTCCAGAAGTCAAAGAACATGGAGCTACAAAATGGACACAGTGTACCCTTTTTTTCCCCACCTGCGTTAGGCATTTTACCATTTGTACATACTCAAAACTGTGTCTGACCAACAGCCAGAAACACTTCATTTAGCAATTCTTACTGTATTTGGAAACTCTCCCCAGAGAGAAGTGTATATTAAAATGGGCATGACCCATTTTAATTGAAGACCCAACTCCCATACTGACAGTGCCTAATCTCTATTTAATCTCGATAATTTGTTTGGGTGCTTGGAATCAGTTTGAAAAGCTCCTTTAAACACACTTTTTGTTATTATAAAGAAGGGTGAATATTAAGTGAATATTGAAAATAAAATACTGGCACTGCATATATCTCTCCTAGTAGTTTTACAATTTAACAAGATGACAAATATTTACAGTCCACATGGATAGAAATTTCCAAAATTAAAAAATTATGTAGAACATGGAACTATTAGAATATGAATTGATCAGATTATTTATTTGTTAAAGTTATGTCCTGCGATGGCAAGAAATGAATCTGTCTTTTTCAATACTCTATCCTTGTTGCCTGGCCCAGTGCCTGGCACATGGCAGGCAAGGCTCAATAAATATGTATTAGCTGAAGGAATAAATAACCTAGACATGGTGGCAGAAAATGCCAGATCCTACTCTTGTGGTATTTTGACTTCTATATAAGGAGGAAATCATGTTTATCATCAATAAACACCTGATTGGGAATGACCATGTAAATCCAATATTTTTCCTTCTAGAGTCTTAGCTCTTGACTCATTTCTCTGTCTTGGTGGAGAACTCTTAAATTCTCCTCCTCAGATATTCTCCAAGACATTCTAAGGCATTGTTCAATTCATTCCTCTTCTCTACCTCCTATATTTAACAAGTCACCAAGATCTCCAGTTCCACTTCAGAAATCTATTTTGTAAAACCTTCTCTCTATCCCATCTACCACTGCTTTAGTTCAGGCCACCATCATTTCTCACCTAAATATATGTTTTTTAAATATAAATAAATAACAATTTAAACAGTCTTTCTGCCTCCAGTCTCTCTTCCTTCTAATCTATCATCAATGCAGATAATCATGCTGATATTTGACTAAATTATTTTTCAATAGATGCAGATTTCCACCAAATAAAATTCTAATGTATCACCCTTAATTAACATTTTTTAATAGTCTGTTTCCAAGTTACCTTTCGAGTGACCGTTCTTGGCATTTCTTTTCAGTCTTCTTTCCTGTCTTTGAACATGTCATACTCTTTGCCAGCTCAGGGCCCTGACACATGCTATTCCATCTTCTTGGATCATTCTTCTCCCCCCCTCCTTCACCTAGTTAACTGTTACTTACTACTAAGGTTTCAGCTTAAAACTTAACTACTCTGTTATGCCTTAATTTAAGCCCTCTATGCTAGAGTCAACCTTCCTTCTCTAGAAGCCTATAATGCTGAGCATTTATCCTTTGTACACTCATAACTCTTCTAGTAACTTATTCAGTATCTATCTTTGCTAAATTGTAAAGGGACCATATCTGTATTGTCCATCTCTGTGTCCTCGGTATAATATATGGTGATTGGCACAGAGTAGGTACTCAAGAAGTATTTGTTGAATGAGTGAATGTTAACTGATATATAAACACATCATGTACTGCCATGACTTGGTGACTTTTTATATGGTATCCATATAAAATCCATATCCAATCTACCTGATTGTCATTACCTAATTCTCCACTGAAATATTATAATCCTACGAATATTTATTGTGCCCCAATCATATGCCAGTAACTGTGCTAGATGGTGGGGCTATAAAAGCAGACAAGATATAGATCCTCACATGAAGGAGTACAAGGTCTAATTAAGAGATACAGGCAGGTAAATGAACAATGTAATACTCTGTGATGATGCATTGAAAGAATTTTCTAGAAAACACAACAGTAGCACAAAAGAAGGATTATGCATTTATGAACTCCACTGTTGGGGGTGGCAGGTGAGGAGAAAGTTCAAGGAAGAGGTCGCAGAAGAGGTGATGCTTGATTTGATTCTTAAAGGATCATTAGGTATTCACTATGAGGATAAGCAGAGGAGCAAGCTGTCCCAAAGAGGAACTAGCAAATATGATGGAGTCACAGCTTGGATTTCCCGGGAAGCAGACTCTGAGTTGCAGTCTAGTGTGCAGGCTATTTATTAAGGAGTGCCTTTGGATTTGATACTTATGAAAGAAAGGAGAAGCAGCAGGACTGTGCAAGGGAGAAGTCCGATTGTGATACAGGTCTAGTTTGATACCACAAGGACCTCAGTAGCTGAGATGGCCTTATGGGATTGTGAGTTGTCCCCTCTTGGGCCAAAATATCCATGTCTTCATACTCCTGCATTGGTCAGTAAATGTGGGTTGCTCCTGGGAAGGGGTGTGACCTGGGCCAAGGCTGCTTTCTGCAACTGAGGCAATCCTTCAAAAGGCTGCCATTTGAGGGCTGTCCACTGATAAAATTCCCAGCAGCTGCCGCAAGAAGCCCCTCCTTGCAGAGGGATCTGTGTGGTGCATCATAAATGACAAGAAAGAGTAAAGTAGCTTTCCAAGTTTGGAAACCAGCAAGTAATTTTTTTGTTACTGGCACATAAAATGGTGGCGTTAGGCTGATGGCAAAAGATGATGCTGGCGAGATAAGTAGAAGCCAGTTACTGATCATATGTTATGCAGTTTGAACAATTAGAGAGACAAGAAAATGTAAATTCTGAGTACAGGGATAAATTTTTCATGTGTTAGGGAAAGAAAGAGGTGTATTTAGGCAAAAGAAGATGACAGTAGAGCAGTGACAATGGGGATGAAGAAGAAGGAATGAAATCAAGAGATAGTAAGCAGGCAGAAATGAAGGACTATGTTCACTAATTGAATGTGTGTGTTTTGGTGGACTGGGTAAGAGGAAAGGAGTGATTGAGAATGATACATCGTTTCTACCTGGAAACATTAGGCAGTTGGTGGTTCCATTAACCAAGACAGGCAAAAGGGGAAGAAGAACTGATCTGAGTTGTGAACGAAGGAGAAAATGAGCTCAGGTGTGGACATGTGGACTTGAAGACATCTGTGGGACATCCAGAGGAGCTGTTCAGTAGGCAGATGGATATGAAGTCTAGAAATGGAGGAGAGAAGAAGCTGAAGACATAAATTTGGCATCCTTAGCACATATATGATAACTGAAGCTGTGGTACCATGTGAGAAAGACTTGAGGGTTGAAGACTTTAAGGGAAGAACCCCAACTTCAGAGAGGATGGCGAAGACTAAACTTGTTACAACCACAAAAGTGTTGAAAGTAGATAATGGGGCTTAATTAATTAAAGCAAAACAGTTTGTTTCTCACAGCACAACAAACAAGGTAAACATCAGCAGAGTTGTATGGTTTCCCTGCTTTCTAGTCCCGTGGGGCAATGTGATAAGCCCACACAGATGCTTGGCCTATGGTGGGTTGCTTTGCACCATAGCTGAGGAAACCAGGACCACAGACTCAGCAGTTTTGAGCAAGAAGCGAACATTGTAGCAAGCAGCAAACAAGCCAAGCCAGTAACATTTCCCCAGAGAGTGAGCATTTACACAGTAGGCATGCTGTGGTCGCCTTGACCTACTTAGTAACCTATGTGAATAGCCATAGAAACAGTTTACTATCAGGAGACCGATAAGCCTTGCAGTTTGGCACAGTCAGCAAGGACTTGCAGGGATGCTTGGGGTCGATGGTGAACTGCCTCTCCCTAAAAGGATGTGATTCCAATGACCCTGACAAAGATGAGCAGGTAGGCAGAATATGGATCTATGCCCCATTAGGAGGAGATTGCTTCTGAGAATGCAAAACTGGCTTTTCCTTCTGTAGCGTATAAAAAAAGCCAGAACTGAAGCCCAGTTCTTCTGACTACTGTATGTGCTTTCTTGGTACTGAAAATGATAAGCATAAGTCCCCATTAGGAATTCAAGGCTATTCCCAAGTTTAGAGCAGTCTGAAGTGTGTCAGATCCAAATAGGAATTGCCTTGCATGATTTTTCTATAGTTTCAAATTCACTCCAGTGAAATTTCCCAGCAAGTGATGTTCCCAAAGCTGTCTTAGAATCCTGTGGGGGTGATGCTCAAGGTTAACAAGAGGTGAAACCAGAAGAAATGAGTATTGCTAGCTTGTCTATACTTGCCCTTCCAATTTCCCAGAGTTTCCTCTGCTGTGATTTCCAGTAATTGTAGAAAGTAACACCATAGTTTCTCACTGAATGCAATTAACGATTTAATGAAACTTAGATTCATTAACTTGTGTAGATTTTTACAAAAATCACCTTGCTGAAGCCTGCAGAGTGTGCCTTAATGACCCATGAACAAACCACACATATAGTCTTAAAATTGTGGAGTGAGTTTTTAAAACAAATTCTACAGTAAATGCAGTGGCTGGGCTGAAATATGTCATCTTGCTTACTTTAAAAAGCTACTTAATTTTTTTAATGGAAAGTGCAATTTAGCTGACAGTCATCTCTTTGATGCATTGGAAAAAAGTAGATTTAAAAGCATGGAGCAGAGTACACTATAAAAATGGTCTTTGTGCAGAAAGGAATAAAATATAAAATGTAAGGAACACAGAAAATTGAGGATTTGATTCTGAACATTGATAAACATGTTTGTTTATTGACTTCTTTCGTTGCTGTAACAGAATGTTGCTACCAACAGACAGAGAATTAAGCAGTAGAAGTAGTTCAGGTAGAATGGAAATATCTTGATTGAAAAAGAGGTCATAAAGGGATGAATGAAGACCGAATGAAGTTACACAAAGTTTTCCATGTTGAAAGTGATGTTTGGTTGGTACTAGAAGAATGGGTGAATACAGGGGCTAAATCCTGAAAACCAGACTGATCCATTGATGCAGGCTAGGGGAGATCCCATAACTAGGCCATAGCGAAAGTTTTGGAAAGCAGGTTGAATGTCAAAGAGTCAGATATTAAAACTCAGGGAGGCAAGAGTCAGCATCAAGCTATTGGGCAGGAGGAACTGCCCAGAAAAGATACACTCATTAAAAGAGCCAGCATACAAGCTTGTGGTGGGGCTGTTATGAAGGCTTACTTGACGTTTAGCTGGTCAGCTATTGACTGTATGCCATAAGTAGGAATGGGTTGTGGGCGGAGGATGAGTAGTGCCATATCCATGAATGGAAAGAGCTCTGCCAGAGCCACTGGTCAATTCCGAGTCCTTTCTAACATTACCTCTCATCAGCATTTGCTACTGTAGACCCTTACTTCTTTCTTGAAATGACCTTTTTATCGACTTTTGTTCCACCACACTTTCTTAGTTGTCCCCTTACCTCTCCAGCTGCTCCTTCTCCATCTCCTTTACTGGCTCATTTTCCCTATCTGCTTCACTTCTAAATATTAATGGTTCTCAAAGTTCTGTAATGAGTTCCTCCTTGTTCTTTACTAATTCTCTGTCCTAGCCTTCAGTACTATCTACAGATAGTTGATTCCCAAATATATATATATCTTCAATTCAAATAATAGTCTCGAGCCTTAAACTAGTGTTTCTCACATTTGTTTTGAAAGCTTGAATAATGTATTGATTCTCTCTAAAAGAAAGAAAATTTGTGCAGATGCCCAAGCATTGACTTCGATTATTCTTATAAGAATGCTTTAAAGATAGAAATCCTGTGTGTGTGTGTGTGTGTGTGTGTGAGTATTCCTTATACTTAAAGCTAAAATGACAACATTTCAAATTAAATATAATAAAAACCGCAAAACCAACAGCATAATGTGACAGATAATGTTGTTTTGTTAAAACTAAATCACTTCCTTCATTGTGGATGCGGTGCTGACTGCTAAAGGACAGGTTCTTTTGAATTCAGCATGCCTACACTGTGTACTCTGGGATGACTCAATTCTGCCACCACGTCTCTCTTTTTAAACCACGATGAAAGGTTTTTTCATATATATAACAGAAGGCCCTGACATCACTTGACCATCACTTGCTTCGAGTGCATCATTTATTTTTTAATTCTATTCCACTAGATTATCCACGAAATGCTTATTTATTTCTATAAATTTTTACCATCACATTGAAAACAGAGAATTAAAAAAAAAAAAATAAAAGATACCTGAGAATATATCTGTGGATCCAACTTTGAGATACACTCCCTCACTTCGAATTTCTATAGGGAAGTTAAATTGGAAATGTCTAAACTAAACTAATCATTTTCTTTTACTTCAACCATCTTCTAATCCTGTGTTTCCTATCTCAGTAGTGGGTGCCACCTCATCTATTTGGTCACGCAAGTAAGAAAACAGATTCATCCTTGACCCCTTCCTTCTTTCTGTGATCTGTAGGGAATAAAATATCAAGTCTTACTGAGTCTACCTTCCAAATACCTCTAGAATTCATCTGACTATTGCTGCCTCATTTCATGGTATCAACATATCTAAGCCTACAATAGTTTTTTTTTTTAAAGATTGGCACCTGAGCTAACAACTGTTGCCAATCTTCTTTTTTTTTCTTTCTTTCTGCTTTTTCTCCCCAAATCCCCCCAGTACATAGTTGTATATTCTAATTGTGGGTCCTTCTAGTTGTGCCATGTGGGACGCCACCTTAACGTGGCCTGACGAGCGGTGCCATGTCTGCTCCCAGGATCCGCACCAGCGAAACCCTGGACTGCTGTAGTGGAGTGTGCGAACTTAACCACTCGGCCACGGGGCTGGCCCCTACAATAGTTTTTATTGTACAACTATCTTCTGTCTGGTTTCCTTGTTCGTCAAAAAACTAGGATGGTAAATTGGGTCTTACTTAAAATTGGTAGGCTTGGTGTTTGGGCACTTGCTTTTTAGTCTGGTAGTTTTTTTTTTTTTTGGTTTCTTTTTTAAAGATTTTATTTTTTTCCTTTTTCTCCCCAAAGCCCCCCAGTACATAGTTGTATGTTCTTAGTTGTGGGTCCTTCTAGTTGTGGCATGTGGGATGCCACCTCAGCATGGCTTAATGAGCAGTGCCATGTCTGTGCCCAGGGTTCAAACTGGCGAAACCCTGGGCTGCTGAAGCAGAGCGCACGAACTTAACCACTCGGCCATGGGGCTGGCCACCTAGCCTAGCAGTTTTATTGACTAAATAAGTCATGGCAATTACGTCGCATGGATTTTGCAAGCCAATGAACCTCTTGGTTCATTTCCTATTGCTTTTTAGTTTATTTGCAATTAGCTTCACTCCAATGACCAAAGTACAGGGGAAACTACCATAGATTATCTCAGAGTAATATTTAGATTACTTATTTCACAGTTGGAAAGGTTTGGGCAAATGGACTTGTGTAAGCAGAAAAGATTGCTCCTGTAGTGGAAAAATGATGGTCCTAAGGTAGTAGGTCCTAAGGTACATAAAGGTCATGGTATTTTTTCTTTCACATATTTAGATGCAATCTCCTTTTGTTGGAGGAGATGGGGATGGGTACAGTGGGAATGGAAGGAAGCTTGAGAGAATGGCTTGAGAAATCCTTCTGATTGAATCATAGAATCTCCATGCTTTTTTTTTTTTCATGTTGTTCACCCACTCTTTCATGTGACATAGTACCTAGAATACAGAAGACACTCAAAGACTTGTTGAATGAATGAATTCTCAACTTCTCATTGCCTATCCACACCTCCACTGGTCCTGGAAGTTGGTGAATGACAAAATCATAAAGTCCTAAAATGTTAGAGATAGCAGAGACTCTCAGGAGCATCGAGTGCAGGACCTTTCACACTTGTTGAGGTTTGGGCCCTCCTGCCCTCACTTCATCCAGAGCAGAAAATCCTCAATTTATGTTACATACTGGGGTTACTGGCAAGATCTTTTGGGAAAAATATTTTTGCTGTCAAAAAATAAAAAATGGAGCTTTTTCTTTTTCAAGTTTGGTTTGGTCTAAGCCCATCATTTGGCAGATAAGAAAACTGAGGCCCATAAAGAGAAACAGTTTTTAAGGTACACAAACTGGGCTTTGAAGGTTTACCTTCCACCTCCAGAAAACAGAGGAGGAGGATTGCAGGATCTTGGAAACTTGTTGCACCACAATTCCTAACTCCACCCCCTATTTGTTGTGGTAGGAATTTTGCAGTGTGATAGTAATATCAAATCCTGGAATGTGTGAATTGGAAGAGATGTAGAGTAATATAGTTCAAAAGTTTGGATACTTTTAGGCAAAAAAAATATTATTCATTCAAATGAAATGTTACATGGAAGCTTGTTGTTTCAACTTTCTTTCAATATTCAATAAACATTTGTTGGTCACTGTTCTAAGTTTTGCAGATACAGTAGTAAACAAGACACAGTCTTTACTTTTATGATGGTCACATCCTGTTGTGAATGGAGGAGAGAGTTATTAAACAACTAAACTAATAAACAAACAATGTAAGCTCACAGGAGAAAGATAGGCAGACTTTAGTAATAAACCAGTCATTTGAAATAAATCAAGGATGAAAGTCAGACACTAGTTAATTTATTGAAATGCGTATGTGGTTTCCAAATTATTTTACTACTTCTATGTTTTGTTATGTTAATAATTAAATACCAGAGTTCCAAGTTATGTGTTGCTAAATGGTGTTAAAGAGGAAGGAATGTTTGGATAAAATTTTGGTTTCTTTCTCCTAAGGAAAAACATACTTGTTTAAAAATTATACATAGTTTTTTAAGTTGGCTTAAACCAGTAGTTATAGATTGTGATAGGTCATGTACAGGAAACAGAGAGGGACTATGATAGAAGCTACTTGAGGCCCTGGTGAGGGACAGTGCCCCAGGCATGGCTGTGTAGTTTGGCATTGCACAAAGGCGCCTGGCTGAAGGGGCAAGTGGGGGCTGACACTTTACTCAAACTCTGCTTGCCCAGTTGAGTCCTTTGTCAGGTTGCGTCTTCTTTGAGTTAGGACCAGTTTTTGCTTCCTCCAAAGGTGTTGCCTGCTTTCCAAGACCTGTGCCTGCGAGGATGAGCCCACCCAGAAGGGGACCTTGTTCTCATTTGTACAGAGAGGCTACATAAGAAAACTGCAGCATTGATCAGGGAAGGTCTCTCTGAAGAGGTGACAACTGAGATTTGACTGAGACGGGAAGGAGTGCATATGAAGATCTGTACTTGAGGTAGAAAGAACAGCAAGAAGTTGTCTCTGGTTGTCCTTTAGTTGGGAGTTTGCCTGGTGTATTTGAGCAATGATGAACAGACAGTGTGGCTAGAACAAAATGTAAAGGAGGGAAGAGGAGGAGGTGATGAAATTAGAGAACTAACGAGGGCCAGAGTGCATAAAACTTTCTGAGCCATTGCAAAGATCTTGTCTTTTTCGTTTGAGTTGGATGGGATGTTATTGGAGGGTTATATTCAGAGCTGCTCTGATTAAAGTGCTTGACACTGGTAGTGTGCTGCTAAATGTTTAACAACCCACTGTCTGGTTGCTGATTTCTGTGATGTAAATACCCCCATCATGGCTGATTTCACATCACTGAATGTGGAGTTGGGAAGAGATGTTAACAATTGGTATGGAATAGTGTGAGCCAGTTGCAGCACCTTATTTTGCAGATGTAGAAACTGCAGACATGAATATGGTCATATCCAAGAGGACATAGTTTGTCAAGGTAAGAGTAGTCTTTATCCTGTAGGGCGGCAGGAAGCCACTGGTGGATATTAAGCAGAGATAACATGGCTAAATTCTTGTTTGGCAACGTGTTGAGGGTAAATTGAGGGTAGTATGCGTGTTATATTCATTTTAGAAGTGAGAAAATGGGCACAGAGATCTTAAATATTTTATTATATCAAGGATATTTTAAGAGAATATTGGCAAAACCAAAACACATGAGTTAGTGGCAAAACTGAAATTTGAACCCAGGTTTTCCAAATATCCCTTTTGATAAAGCATCGATAAACTGGGAAATAGATAAGATAATACCTTCTTGATTTGAGATGTTTAATATAACAACAGTAAAAGGGCACGTGGGAGAGTGGTGGTGGCAACACAAAAGTATACGTCTTGTCAATAGTCCAATAAAAATATCACTATTGAAAATGGGTGCCTCTAAAAAGCCGAATCATTTCCAAGAATTTTGAAACAGTGTAGAAGTCGGAATTAAAACAGAATTACTAATTGTACCTCTTTGTCTCCTTCTAGAAGGATAAACAAATGGCTAAAGATTGCCACTCATAATGCAGATCCATTAATAAACTATTTAACTTCAACACTGAAATATCCCTTAATCGCACAAGTCTTAATAGTGTATAATCAACCTGACAGAGGAGATAGAGCTAGGCTTTAATAAACCAATCACTTGAAATACATCGAGGATGAAAGTCAGACTCTAGTCAATTTATTGAAATTAATATATGATTTCCAAATTATTCTACTGCTTCTATAAATGCCAGGGTTACAAGTTGTGTTCCTAAATGTTGTTAAAGAGTGAGAAATGTTTGGATAAAATGTTTTCTTTCTCATGGGGAAAAATATGGGAATTTAAAACTTATGCATGGTTTCTTCAGTTCGCTTACACCAGTATCAAGAGGCATCTTAAACAAGGTGAAATTTGTCATTTCTCTTGGATTACAACCAAGAAGAACTAATTAGCAGGAGAAGTTTTCCCCTGCAGGCTGCAAAATTAGTCTTGAGGTCAAAATAAATGATAATGAGAAAGTTGGATTATTAAGTCTAAGCATAGTTTCCAAAGGATAAATATAAAAGGTCATTGAATAGAATATTATCATAGAGAAGCTTTCAAGCTTGCAGATTGAGATTTAGTTAATATAAGTTGCTGAATTTTTAACAAATTTGCATCATACACGTTTCCTTCATGTCTACTGAATCATTAAATTAGAAAATATGAGCTCCCAAGACATTTTAATATGAATGCTGAATTCAAAATGTTCTGGTGTCTCAATTTTTCAATAGCAAACTATGGGCTTATTTTCTCAAGAAACCACACTCTAGTTTAAATAGAATTGGTTCACTTCCTATAATTTTTATTCAGTGAGTAGGAAACTCATAATTCTCTCTGTCTTCCATTTGCCTCTCATTCATACATTCCACAAATATTTATTGAGCATCTATTTTGTACAGGGCACTGTGGTAGGCACTGTGTTAAATTCATCAATGAATCCATTAAAGATCCTGAATTCATTAAGGGTGTAGCTTAGTAGGGGAAACAAAATACCTTATTCAATTTGCATGCCACAAGGTGGAATGTTCCATGTATCATATGAGAAGTAAAAATACAATGTTCTGAGAGCCCATAAGAGGAAGATATTGCTTCTAATTGGGACAAAAGCAAAGGCTTCTGGTTTAGGACAAGAACACATGAAAATGAATGGTGGGAGGGCATTCGAGGTGGAAGGAATAAGTTTGAACGAAGACTTGTTGCTGGGGAAGTGCAGAATGCATATGAGGAGAATTTAATTCAGTGAGACTGAACTCTGGGGTGTGTCTCAAGAAGAATAATGGGAAATGGGGTAAAATGTAGATTTGTTAACTAATTCGTTAATCAACAACTATTTATTGAGCACCATCTGTTTGCCAGTGACTGATCTAGACAGTGGTGATGGAAGAATGGACAAGACAGTCTTTAGTCTCATGTAATGTTGAGAAATTCCTTGGATGCTAAGTATAGAATTTTGACGGTCTATAGGCAAGGGCATTATCAAAAGTAGTATGGCAGCAACATGATCATAGCTCTTCAGAAAAAATATATTTTACAAAGCTAGTAGCAATGTGTTATCACTAGTAGAAATTTAAACTGCTGGAAACCTGTGCTATTCCCAGTTAACACTTGTAGAAAGTAAAACAACTGGCATCATAAAATAAGTAACATTTGTGCATAACATCACATTTTAAAGAATCAATTTGACATCTATTATCTCATTTGTTCCTTCTGGCAACCTCATGAGGTCAGATATTATTATTTCCAGTTTATAGATGAAGCTTAGAGACTAAGTGACTTGCTGATGAGCTTACAGCTCTGTGTCCAAGCCAGAATTTGAAGGCAAATATTCTGTCACTCCAGATCCCCTACTATTTTTCTACAGCCTTCAGCCTCCGTAGAATCAAAAGCTCCAAACACAATTTTCCTGTGCATATTTTTTCCTATCTCATTTCCTGTCCCATTATTCCAACACTAGATGCAATGAACCGTGAAAACGATTATTACAGGCATGATTTCTGAAAATCTTTTCAACTGTCAATTTTGATTTAAATTAAAAATACTATTGTGGAAATCATATGAGCATATCACAAGGCTGGATCCCAATTGAATTATACATGCTGATTCCTTGACTTCTGGTGGGGTTACGTGTGTATTGTTTTTATAACATTTCTGGATTGATCTATGTGAGTCTGCCAAAATCCCTTGTTGGCATTCTTTTTCTCACCCTAAAGATCTTCCATATTGATTTAACGGATCTTTCATAAAGGTGACTTCTTTCAAAGGCTACAGCAACATTTATATTTCATGGACTGCATGAGTGGCGTTTCCCTTGAGAGGAGCTATATTGATTATTTATTAGAGTCTTATACCAGTGTTGCTGAGATAGTAGGAGACTACAAAGAGAGAATCAGGGTTTAGATACCCATTTGGAAAGTTTGAAAGACAGCAACAATCTGCTCATAAATTCTTGCTGATACAACAACTGCATTAAATGGCACTGAGGCATCTAGGCAATTGTCACTGAGGCATCTAGACAATTGTATAACAGTTCCATCAAAGATGTCTTCTGGCACCACACAGATAAAACCATCTATAACAAATATTCTCCGCATGGCTCCAACAGCAACTATGGGGAACCATTCCACACCACTTAGATGCATGATCTTGTTAAATTCTCATAACCATTTTATGAGAGAACTGGTATTATGCCCCTGTCTTGTAGATGTGTGACTCTTGCTAAACACACCCTCTGCCTTTGCACAAGCTTGTTCCTATTCTGAAATGACCTCCTTCACCTTGTCTGTCTATTCAAGTCTATTTCAATGTTGAAACCCAGCTTCAGTGTCCCCTAGTCTGTGATGCTTTCCATTATTATACATTCTCCACTCATACTTTTCACAGTATGGAGGGCCAACATTGTGCCAGGCCCTGTGCTAGGCATTTGGGATACAATAGAGCAGTGAAGCAGACAAACAAAAGTCTTTCCCTTATTGAAATTTTTTTCTAGTGAGGAGAGAGAGACAATAAACCAAACAAAGAATACAAAAATTTCAGATTGTGATATGTGTCATGAAGAAAAGAAAACAGGATGATGTGATAGAGAATGAGGATGGAGGTGGTGACTGAGTGGTCAGAGAAGCCTCCTCACACCCTCTATCCCTCTGACTTTCACTTGTGTGGTTACATTCTCTGTACTCCACTGGATATGTTGGTTTCCTTGCATTCTCTCCCTAAGAGTCCGTAGACTTCCTGGTCAGATGGATGCTTCCCATTTTCCCAGATGGGAAACTTCCCATCTCTGAATCCACTGGTGCAGAGGAAGCACTTCAAAAATATTTGTTGAACTGACTTGAGGAAACTTAGGCCCTGAACAGTTAAGTGACTTGCCTAAAGCAATACCACTAGCAACGTATAGATCAGGATCTGAACCTGGTCTGATTGGAGGTATAGTATTCTTTCCCCTACATTATAACTTTCTTTTAGTGTCCATTTAATGACCCCCAAGGTCCTACGTGATCTGCAGCACTACCACCCTCACCCCCCACCTCTAACTTCATCTCCTACTCTCCCCTCACTCTGCTCCAGCCCACTGGCCTCCTCCCAGCTCAGGATCTTGCTCTCCCTGAAATGCCCTTTCCCCAGTGTTCTTTCCCCACATGTCTCCTTGGTCAACCCCTTTGCCTCCTTCATGTCCTCACTCAAATATCACCTTCTCAATGAGGGCTACCCTGTATTCCCTATTTAAATCTCCAACCTGCCCCCTCAGTGCTCCTGATCCCTCTTAACCAGGCTGACATCTTCCCCTCATGGCCCTTATCATCTTCTACCATATTAGGTGGCTGCCTTATTTATTATGTTTATTGTTTATTGTCTCTCCCTAGCTAAAAGATAAGCCTTAGAGGGGCAGGATCTTGTTCTATTTTCTTTACCATTGTATCTTTTTTTTTTGAGGAAGATTAGCCCTGAGCTAACTGCTGCCAATCATCCTCTTTTTGCTGAGGAAGACTGGCCCTGACCTAACATCCGTGCTCATCTTCCTCTACTTTATGCGTGGGACGCCTACCACAGCATGGCTTGCCAAGTGGTGCCATGTCCACAGCCAGGATCTGAACCAGTAAACCCTGGGCCACTGGTGTGGAACGTGTGCACTTAACCACTGCACCATGGGGCCGGCCCCATACCATTGTATCTTAAGGTCCTAGAACAGTGCCTGGAACAAAATAATCATCCAATAGCTATTTATTGAATGAACTTTAAATAAAATACGTTTAATCAGATATTACTCATATATTATTGAAAAGAAATTCCTAATATCAAAATTTAACGCAGAGAGTATGCAAAGCTCATTCTATGTTACCACTGGATCCTTTGATGCTATCCTACCTATGCCAAGTATAGCATAGTGCTGAGGCTTCAATGGATAACAGGAAACATGACACATTCTTCAGGACAAAACACTGTCTCATTTATATTTGCTGAATCTCTCTCCTCTTGATCATCAATAAGGATCATAGGTCTGGCTAACTTCTATCTACTCTGCTCCTAGCACTTTGCTAGGCACACCGAGATGTGTTCAGGAAAGAGCGAATGGTCTCACACATAATCAGTAATTGGGCATTTGTTGGATTCTCTTCTAGTATCTTCCAGAGTCTTTCCTCTAAAAGGATAGCAGTCCATGATTCTCCAACTGGCTCATGAATTTGATCTGGGCTATTTTCCACCAGACATGGAGAAATAATGGGAGTGATGGGCTCTTTTTTAAATGACCCTTTCTCCACCTAATAATTTTTCTTTTCTGTTTACCCATGGAAGTCCTGCATCTGACAGCAAAGTGGCAACAAAGATAGGCTCTCTCCACCTTGGCAAGCAAAGCCATCTTCCACAGCCAAATTGTATTTAGATAAATAGAGCCTAACTTCTAAGCTCGTTGTTCATACTACTTCATTTGTTTTGCAGGGTGTTTTTAGAGGACATCCAAATTTTATACAAATGCTTTTGTAGCATAAACATTACTTCAAAATGAAATTTTGAAACATGAAGCATTTTCAAATATGAACTTTGGTAGGTATGCTCTGTAATCTTCATTTACTTTTCAAAATTTGTCCTAGAACAAAGGGCTTTGAGGACATGGTCATTGAATTCAAATTAGGTAGAACAAAATCTCATTGCTATGGAAGTTTAGAATCTGAAGTCCTGCCTGCTCATTGTTACCGCACAGCCAAGTTTTACCTCTCCTCACCTGCCATTTCCATACAGCTATCTTGTGACGGCATAGTTCACCATCTTACATAATTCCACAGAAGTTTAGTTCCCTTGCACAAGAAACATAACCACACAGTGGACCCCATAGATACATAGCCAAACTACATCTCATTCCTTCAGATATATAACTATACAAAAGGCTCCTCAGACACATGGCTGTGCTACAATCTGATGCACGTGTAAGTATACACATACTCCCCCACACCCATATGCTCATGTCCACAAAGCAATCCAGCCCAATTTTCCCCACAGATGCTCAAACAAAAACACAAGCTCACTAGTGCTTGAATTGTTCCTCTCTCCCTTATGAGCCTTGTCTATTATAGACAGTGTAAGCCCTTCTTCAGATCAACAGTGTAGGAAATGATGGACATAAGAGAAATATGTGTAGCATCTTAGAGAAACAGTAAAAAAGTGTGAGAATTGTGTATTTACTGCATTAATATCTACAGCACAGCAATTACCATTAAAATGTTCAGAATCTGAGCAGTTAAGTAAGCATTTACTTTATTTACTAAATATACCTATTAGGTAATGGTATTTATTTTTTTATAAAGGAATTGAATTTCTCTGAGGTAGTGATCAAAACTTCCTTCAGGAGCAAGTGGCTTTAAGCCAATAACCACGTTTATATAGGGGTAAAGAAATCACAATGATACTGAATTATTCTCAGAGCTACACAGAGAGAGAATTCCAAAGTTCTGTGGAGAGTCTCCCTTGAGTATTCAGTATGTTACTCATCGACACTTACATGTAAAATTACCTGAGGCTAGGGAAAGAACTATCTACTAACATCTGAGATAACAGTGACTGAAGCACACACATGGCTGGTAATAGTGCCTATTCCCACCATCCAGTTGGGAAAAAGTCAAGATTGATAAGGCGTTGAGTAGAGTACTCTGGAGAGTCTTGCCTGAGTAATGTGGAATAATTAACCATAGAGAAAACATTGGTTTTGTCCTGCTTAACAAATCTTAAAAAGCAAGACTCGATAAGATCAAACTATTTCCAAGAAACTTAATTGCACCTGAGGACAGGCTCAAAAATATTTATAGGAATACAAAAATATGTAACATACAACCAAGTAAAATTCGCAGTAGCTGGCAACCAATCCAAAATTTACAGGCATATAAAAAGGCAGGAAAGTATGACCCATAGTGAAGAAAACAGACAGAAATTAGAATTAGCAAAGAAGGATATTAAAATAGTTATTATAACTACATTTCATATGTTGAAAAATAAAGTAGCAACATGGAAGATATAATGTATACCAAAATTGAACTACTAAAGATGAAAACTAAAATGTCTGAGATAAAAAAATACACTGATTAGGATTAAGAAAAGGATAGATAGTATGGAAGAAAAGATCAATGAACAAGAAGACATAGCAATAGAAATTATCAAAATGAAAAACCGAGACATAAAAGTATTTAAAAAAGGAAATAAAAGAGCATCTAGTGAACTATGGGACAACTTCAAGCAGCCCAATATGCATGTAATTGGAATCCCTGGTTGAGGGGGCAGTCAGAAAAATATTTGAAGAAATATTGGCTAAAACTTTCCTAAATTTGATATAAATTATAAGTCCATAGATTCAAGAATGTCAATGAACCTTAGGTAAAAGAGACATGAAGAAAATGAACCCTAGGCAAATTATTAAATTGCTCAAAACCAGTGATAAAGAAAGAAACCTTAAAATCAACTGGAGGAAAAAAGACATTATATATACTAGAACAAAGATAAGTATGACAGCAGGTTTTACACTGGAAACAACACAAGAAAGATGACAGTGAGGTAATATTTTTAAAGTACTGAATAAAAGAACCTGTAAATTTAGAAATTTATATCCAGCAAAAATATTTTTAAAAAATGAAGTCTAAATAAATATTTTTTCAGATATATGAAAAGTGAAAGAATTCACCACCAACGTACTTCACTACAAGAAATGTTAAAGAAAGTCTTTCAGGAAGAAGAAAAATGATATCAGATGGAAATATAGACTTATCCAAAGGAAGTAAAAGCTGTAAAAATGGTAACTACATGGTTTTCGTTGCTGTTTGAAGCTGTTGTTATAAGCTACACGCTAGAATTTGTCTCTTCAACAAGGAACAGACTCAGAGCGCAGTAGAAGTGTATGTACATGTACTCTGAAGTGTTGATACTTCAAATAATGGACCCTTTGCTTCTGAGCTAACACCTTGTAGACAAGTTTCAGCTTGTACTAGTGAAGTGAGTAGGGATTTCCAAGACACTGTGTAGACCCAAGCAGACAAGCTTCATTAAAGCAGATGGCTGACCCAAGACCCAGGGAAATAAGATTAATTACATAGGACTGAGTAAACTGATAAGGGATGTTTAATTGTGGCTGTTTGTTTAGAATATGGGTAGCATTATTTTTATATGTTATTTTAGAGTATATAAGAAAGTCCCTTATCTTTCTTAAGGTCTTTCTACCACAATTTAGTAGATTATGCTTCTGTAAACTGAAATGAATCATCTCTAAATGGTAGCTGATTCTCATTGACCCCTGAGAATTCAGAGACAAATACATTTACTGAATCTCTTTACTTTTTGTGGCAATATAATTATTTGCATTTGTTCATAAGAATATGCTTTCCTTTTACCAGGTTATAATTGACCAACTCAGTTGCACAACCAAGGTCCTACCTGGAGTGCCATATTTGAGAATGATTCTCTTATAATCAGATGTGACAAGCCCACTATTAAGAAATATATGTGGAGTCAATGCCTACAAAGTCCCTCCAGCAAACTGGCCTGGATTCTGACTGGAGGGTCCGAATCTCACACATGGTAAGGAAGGTCACTTCTTGACAGGTCAGGGACATTATCAAAACTGGGGAACCTCAAGAAGAGAGGGTTTCACCTAAATTTATAGGTACTGTATGTGAAATACAGTGAAGAGTGTATCTTGAGCTTGGATTCATAACCTTGGGAAGGAGAAAAACAATCAAAGCTTTAATAAAGTCCAACTCAAGATTTCTCATGTAAACTTCTAGACAGAAGTTAATTTGGGGGCCATAGTAGTTGCTCACCCTGGAGTGAGCTCAACCCTGGGGCTCCTCATTTGGGAGAAGGACTAGGCAGCTATAGATATCCCAAATCACTGCTTGAGAGTTTCCCTCAGGTTTAAAGTGCTTTCTAAACAGAAAGAAATTACCCAGAGGGATTTGCTTTACCTGAGGGTGTTTCTTTTTTCTCTGTGAGCATCACCACAATTCCCCACTGTCTGAACCAAGAATCCCAGGGTGGTGGGAGGAAAAAGAAGATGGGCTAGAGGAGTATGAAGTTGGATGGGTAAGTAAAAGTGCCTTGTTCTGCCTTCTGCTTCTCACTGGTCAGTGAGAAGCAGCTGGACTCTTTGCTTTTTCTGCCATTTTAATTGCGTGTATTCCTCCCAGCCCATACTGCTTCTGGGTTGTTAGCCTGATTGGTGAGCTCAAAGCCTTCTACTGATACCTTTGGATGATTTCAAATAAGTAAAAATAATGTGGAATAGGAAGGTTTGGAATTATTTGGGAAAACTTTATTTCTTCTGAAAACCTTAGCGATCATGCAGAACGTTGAGAACTATTGAAAGAGAAAGGAAAAATGCAAGTATATGAATATCCAATGTCTGCTTCAAGTAAGATGCAAGGCAACATATGTAGAAGTATGCATCTTCCAAGAGGAAAGATGTTCACATTGGACAAAACGCATTAACCAAGTGGTGGAAGGAAGGGAATATATTATATTAAAAAACACTGTCTGAGGATAGCTATCATGAAATTCAGATCTAAAGGTCTTAAGAGATACAAGAAATAGGGAAACATGCATCATGTAGTTATCCTTATTTTAGTATGAGTAAATATATGAGTTCAGTAGGTAAAATAAACATTTTTCTTTCCACCAGCTCTAGGAGGAATTTGTCAAGAGGGGCTCTAAGAGGAGTGTTAGTAGTGATATCCTTGGTGGCATTCCCTTGTCGTGACATGCATCATGCTTGGAAAATCCAAGGTCAGAGACATTTTGTAGTTCTCCAATGGTGACTTTTTAGGTGCTAGACAGATGTAATCTAGGTATGGTTAAATATGCAAACAAAAAATGCACGTTTCTCAAGAATGATGTGCTTCTAAGGGTTTGTAGCACTTATTTTTCTAGTATAGCAGTCAACCAACAACTAACCAAACATTTCATCAATCGATAATTATGCTAAGCAGAGCTGAGATTAGGGTTTCACCAGCTACTGTAATAAATATACACCCAAATATATAATAGCCTGATCAAAATATAGATTTATTTCTTGCTCATTTAAAAGTGCAAGATGGATGCTTCTAGTTGGGGAGGTTTGTTCTCCTACAATCTTTCAGTGGCCCAAGCTGACAAAAACTTTGCCATCATCATACTAGACCTCTTTGGTCTCCATGGTAATCTCCATCCAAATCAGCCTGAAGGGGGAAAGAGCATGGATACACTTGAGAGATTCTAATGCATCAGGGATTAATATAGCACACACCATTTCCTCTCATATTGTGTTGGCTAGATCAGATTCATTTAACCACACTTGATACAAGTAAGGCTGGAAAAATGCAGTCAACTATTATGTGAATTGCTAGCAGTCTCTGCCATGTTTGCCTTTCTGATTAAAATATTCCTTTGTATCCTTCTCACACGTGGCACACATTTGAGACCTCTTTAAGTGAGACAACCCAAAATCTCATGCAGTCACTAAATCTAGCTCAACTAGATCTTGATGTGCTTCTTTATGTTCTGAGTACCCATGACCTAAAAAAACAAGCTGAGTTACCAGTACCTCCACCTCCCTGTATCGAGTATAGAATAGTGGAGTAAGGAAGGGTGAACGCAGTAAGAAATCCCACTCAGAAAGGGAAAATTGGGAAACACGTGGCAATCACCGATCCAGAGCAGTGATAGAATTCTGCTGGGCAGATACTGTGAGATTTCCCTGTCAGGGCAGTGAAGAAGCTTTTGTGATAAGCCGCTAATTCCTCTTTCTTTGAGGAATTCCTTTTTTCTATCACTCTCAGTGGCCCCTGGCTGCACATTCTGGGATTCTTTATTGTTCATTATTCCTCATTGCCACATCTGAAGTGGGTGAGAAAGAAATAAACAGCCCTGACAGCTGACAGCTGGTAGCGGGCCTGGCAACTAAATTTAGGCCATGGTGTTTACTGCTAAATAGCTAGGCCATGGTGTTCCCTGCTGAAATCAACAATTCCGTACAATATCAACAATGTTTGAAAAGAGATCACTCCACGACTTTGATGAAATATGAGGAAAAAGAAGATCCCTCAGTAATCATGACTAAACACAGACAAAAAGCAAGAACACTATGTCACCACAAAAAATAAGTGAACACCTCTCATTCCTGGTGATATAACTACTTTACCAACGGCAACTCTAGCCCCATATCATTCCTTCTACCACCGCGATAAAATTTATGACACTAAATTACAGAATTATCCCTGTTTCCTGTTAGTATTCAATCAAGAACAGATCCCCATGTCTTTAAATCGTCCCTAAAAGTATGCAGCACAAGCCCAGCCTCATGTGCTAAGGGCTGAATTGTGTTTCTTCTCCCCCAAATTCATAGGTTGCAGTCCTTAACCCCCAGCACCTGAGAACATAACTGTATTTAGAGATCTTATCTTTAAAGAGGTGATTAAGTTAAAATGAGATCTTTAGAGTGTGCCCTAATCTAATCTGACTAGTATCCTCATAGAAAGACATTAGGACTCACAGACAACAGAGGCAGGTGCGCACAGAGAAAAGGCCACATGAAGACACAGGGAGAAGACAGCCATCTGCAAGACAAGGAGAGAGGCCTCAGGAGAAACCAACCCCGCTGGCATCTCAATCTCAGACTTCTAGCCTCCAGAACTGTGAGAAATAAATTTCCATTAAGATGCCCAAATGCTGCTCTGTGGGAGTTGTTACGGTAGCCCTACCAAGCTGTACACCATCCTAACTCTCTCCCACTGAGACACGCTGTAATTCCTCATGTGGAGTCTTCCTGGCTGCAGGGAGTTAAAAAGCCTCATTTTGACCACAGGAATGTCACTGGTGGTCTTTGGTACTGGGCTTTATCATGAATGTGGAGGGGACATTCTCTCTTTGGGAAATGTATAGGTTTTGAAACATGTTTCTTGCTGGTGTCAATTTGAGACTCAAGAATTTCCTTACAGAACTGTAAAAAATGGACATTTAGAAATTATTACTGAAAAAGAAATAAAGTAGGCTTCTTTCTGTTTGCTCACAGGCAGTTAGGTGTGCCAGTAATTATATTCAAAGCTGTTTCTTAGACATCGTTAAGTGTTGTCTGTTTCCTAGTATCTTTACCTGATGCCTCTCTCTCTTAACTTAATGCTGCTACCTTGAGACCACCTAGATTATAGGCTTGTAGGAAGGTAACACTCATAAGCTGTTCCTTCCCGCACTTGTGTGGTTTCTTTTTACCTACGAATCTAGCTCTAGCATTTCAGCATGTTAAAAACTGATCTCAACAACTCTTACCCTGACCTGTTCTTTCTCAAGCGCTACCCATCTCAGTAAATGGCCCTACCATCTTCCAAGTCGCCAAGCCAGAAACCTCTGTCTCCTATGTCTAAACCTTTCACAAAGCCCTAAATAACTCTCGAATCTGCCCTTCCTGTTCAGCTGTACTCTCATTTCTCTAGTTCATGTTCTTCTAATCTCCAACCTGGATTATGCACTAAATTTCTAAATGATCTCTCTTCTTCCATACTTTCACCCTTCTGATTAATTCTACACACAGAACTTCAGCACTATTCTTAATATGTCACTTTCCTTTTCAAAACTTTTCAATGCTTCCTATTATCCTTACAGTACAACCCAAACTCTTTACTGTGGCCTGTGAGGTTCTTAAGCATCTGGCTCCTGCCCACCACTCCGACTTTATCACCTCCCGCTCTCCCATGCCCTTCACTTAAGCCACGAAGGCTTCTCAGTTCCATGAAATGCAGGCGGTGCTCTCTCTCATCTGTGAACTTCCGCACGTACTGATTTTTCCTCCTAGAACACCCTTTACTATAACTCCTTTATTTTTCTTGACTACCAGTCATTTTTTTGGTCTCAATTTAAATAACCCTTTTTCTCTTAACTTACTTCCCCTATATTCTGAGTTAGCTCTCTTTCTTATGTGCTCCCATATTATTTGAATTCTACCATTTTAGCACATATTAGTTAAAAAACATTTATAGAGCTATAATAATGGTGATGATGATAAAAATAGTAATAATCATAATAAGTAGAATTTATTGAACACTGTACTTGGCACTGTGCTATGTACTGAGAGTGTAGTGGCAAGGAAGGTGGATATAGTCTTTGCCCTCATAGAGATAAAGAACAATAAAAACAAGCGAATACACAAATAAAAATGTGTTGAAAAAATATATTGTGTTGAATCACATGAAATTGCTGATATTTGACCATTTTTTACGTATAAAATGGCAATTTCACAAAATTGACCAAATATTTTAAAAGTTTGCTGAGTAGTAAAATAACACATGAAAAGGAGAAGAATAGGAAGGGTGGAGTGACTCCTTCAGAGCAGGTGATCCAGGAAAAGCTCCTGAGGAATATGGGAGCTGAGAGGAATGAGGTGGACCAAGCCATGTTAAGGTTAGGGGATAAATTTTTTAGATATAGGAAATGCTCATTGCACTGTATGATAATTTCCTATTTTAATTGTTTCCTTCACTAAACAGTAAGCATCACAATGACAGTCTTACTTTAGTGAAATAGGAGATATGCAATTACAAGTTTTCTTAATGAATAAAAGAGTGCATAAACAAATGAATGAGTGGATCTGGACTCTGAGCACACCTCCAATACTGTCTCCCATCCTTTTTTTTTTTTCTCAAGCTATTTCATCTAGTGATTCTGAGATTCTTGTTTTTTCCTGTAATCAAGGTATTCCTTCCTTCCTTCCTGCTTTTTCTCATTGAAATCTCTTCTGCCTGGAAAGCTTTTATCTGCCTGGCTAATTTATACTCATTCTTCAAATCTTTTATTAGGTACCACTTCCTCCAGGAGGAGTTCCCTAACCACTTCCCTTTTACCAGGCCCATCCTGTTCTCTGGTCTTTCTAGTACTTTGAATTTCCAACTATCATGGCACTTACCACATTTTTTAGATGACTAGACATATATATTGCTCTTCTCTCCTAGATTGTAAAATACTCTGGAGCAGGACTGAAGTTTTATTTTTCATTGTATCTCTAATAATAAGGGCTCAAAAATGATGTTGGACTGAGAATACCACATGAACAGTGTATGTGTCTGTGTGTGTGTATACATACACATATACAGTTATAGAATTAGTTATATAGTTAATTATGTTATATATCTATATCGGTATTTATCTATATCTGTGTTTCTATCCGGAGAGAAAGATTTAGTTTCAGTAAAAACTAGTAAATTAAATTTTTGGACATCAAAATGGACATAGAGAAAATCAAAGATATTTTGGTTTTTGGAATTATAAAAAATATTACACTAAATTCAAAAAGTAATAGTATTTCAGATGTTGTTTTATTTCATGTCTTTGCCTTATCCTTAGAAAAATACATACATTATGAACACAATCCTGATAACCTCAAATGAACAATTAGGAATGTGAGAAGGAGGAGGATGGCTAACGTAAATAATTCAGAAATGACAACTTTATTATCTTTACACAGAAATAACAGTTTACCTACAAAATATAACAGTATTTGAACATACACTTTATCCTACAGGAAGTCTGGAAAGAAGTGATTTGGCTCTTGGGTGGATACCTTATAATGATAGAAAGTTACATCTGAGGAATTCCTCTGATTCCAGATCAGTGTCACATGCAAGATACATCTTTTTTCTCTGCCACTAAAAAAAAAACAAAAGAAGAAAATCTTTGTGTAATACCCTGGGATGCTGCAGTCCAGAGGTGTTATTTTCCACAACTCAGCTGAGGCCTGCCAAGTTGGTGTTGACAATTGAATGTAGCAGGTAGAAGGCAGCAGGAAAGAAGCGGGATGATGGTGTCTGCTTATCAGTGGTGGGATAGCCCTGGGAAGGGGTTTTACAGGGGAGCCAAGGCCAGCCAGCATTTTCATAGGAGAAAGTGTCAGACTGAGGTAATACAGCGGGATGATGGTGTCTGCTTATCAGTGGTGGGATAGCCCTGGGAAGGGGTTTTACAGGGGAGCCAAGGCCAGCCAGCATTTTCATAGGAGAAAGTGTCAGACTGAGGTAATATTGAGGCTATTTGTGTGCCCAAGCAAAAAGATGAGAACCCGAGGCAAAGCCAGAATTCAAACCCAGGCAGGTCATGGTCTATCAAGTGGCAGCCAGGCCCCCAAAGGGTATAAAGGAGCCACAGCTAAGTTCATTAACCCATCCATGACCTCACATAGTTACCTTTTGTGTGCATGTGTGGTAAGAATGCTTAAGATCTACTTTCTACAGAGTAGTGGTTACTCTGATAACCATTCATGCTGCATCCTTGGGCAAAAAGAACCTTCGAAGGCCCTGGCCTGGTTTCTGGGTCTTGGTCTGTTTTCTAAGATGACAAGACTCTGACCTAACCCTGGGTTCATGCCAGATACTTTAGACTAGACCCACAAAAAACTTGGTGTTTATGGGTGGGGTCAATCCCATTCTGCTATTGAAGTGCTGGCCAGGACTGCGATCATGTTTTCCTGTTTTTTTTTGTGGATTGTCTGTGAATGTATCACCCATCAAGACTGACATGAATTTCATTACATCCTGTCAGGCACTTTTTAAGAAAAAAATTTAATAAGTTCTGAGGATCTAATTTATAGCATGGTGATTATAGTTAATTATACTGCATTATATGCTTGAAATTTGCTAAAAAAACCAGATCTTAAGCATTTTTACCACACACACACAAAAGGTAACTATGTGAGGTGATGGATGTGTTAACGAACATAATTGTGGTAATCATTTCACAATGTATAGCAAATCATCATGTTGTACACTTTAAACACAGACAGTTTTGCTTGTCAATTATACCTCAATAAAGCTGGAAAAATATTTTTTTTTAAAACTGGCTGTAATGGCCCTCACTATTCTGTACCTAAGTGCTTCTTTTATAGATGTGAAGATGATGATAATTGCTATTATTTTTGAGGACTTACTCTGTGGCAGGCACTCTGTAAGAGCTTTCTGTATCTGATATTATTTAATCATTGAGAGGCAGGCTAGAGTGCTGGTCAGGGGTATAAAATCTAGAGTTAAAGGCTTAGATCAGCATCCTAGATCTATCGCTCCCAAACTGTGTGGGCTCTGGGCCTCACTTTCCAAGCACTGTCCATGGCACTGGGATTACCAAGATGCCTAAGACCTGATCATTGATCTTATGGAGCTCACAGACTAGTGAAAGTGTTCAGTCTAGTGCAGGGGTCAGCAAACTATGGGTACGTGGCCAAGTTCAGCACAGTGCCTGTTTTTGCAAAGTTTTGTTGGCACACAATCATGCACATCCATTTACGGATTGTCTATGCTTGTTTTCATGTTACAATAACAGAGTTGAGTAGTTGTCACAGACAACCTTCTGGTCTGCAGAGCCTAAAATATTTACTATCTGGCCCTTTACAGAAAATGTTTGCAAACCCCTGCTGTAGTGCAATGGTTTGAGGCCATCATTAAATCCAGTGCATACAGGTGGAGAGCACAGGCTTTGGTGTCAGACAGATCTGGGTTCAAACACTAGCTCAGCAACTTACCCAACTATGTGTCCTTGAACAAGTCACTCCTCGTACTTCCTCATCTGCAAAATGACGATGATAATAATACCTACCTCGTTGGGCAACGTGAGAAGTGAGGATGAAATGAGGTAGTCCATGTGAAGAGGTTAGAACAACGTCTGGCACACAGTAAGTGCTCATTATTTTATCTGCTATTATTATTATTGTTTTTATTGTGAGCTGCTTATTGGAAACTCACTGGCTTTGCTAGAGCAGGAAATTGTGGATGGGGAGTGGTAGAGGATAAAGATGGAAAAGCAGTAATGGTCAAATCCTGAATGTGGGGCAGATAACAGAAGCGACTGACAGACAGGTTGTAGGTTTTCCTTTGAACGTGTGGATAATAGGGAGACATCGAAGACTGATAAACAGTGAGGGAGAATAGCATGATGAAAAATGCTACTTAGAGAAATTTTATGTATCTTCCTCTTTTTTTTTTTCCCTACAGCACTTATCATCTTATAGCGCACAGTATGACATTATTTATTATGTATATTTTTCATTGTCTATCTCCTACTGTGAGAATATAAGTTCCATGGGGTCAGGGTTCTTTGTTTGGATTACTAATGGATCCCAAGCACTCAGGATGGTGCCTGATGCATACAGGGCACTCAATAACTGTTGAAAGCATTTGGCCAGCAATGTGTAATATGGGCAAGAGGCAGGAACATCACATAGGAGATCAATGCACTCTCACCAATAAGTGTGAGGGCATGGGTGCTGGGTTAGGGTAATGGCAATGATCACAGAAAGACAGGGATAGCAATGTGTTTTTGTTTCATTTCAAAATATTTTTCAGGACTTAGTAACTAATAAACGAGAGGAGTCAAGGAAAAGTTTGTTAAAGTAATGTGTTTTTATTTCTGAAAAATTATACACATATGAAGTATTATACCTGGTTTGATCTTCAGACCAGTTAACAGGTGTAATTTGGCAATGGGGAAATGCATATGCGAGGGGAAATATCAGTATTGCAAACAACTCCGTCTGTTGTTGACAAAATGAACCAGTCAATGTGTTGTCCTGCTAACGTGTGGGGATTAACTAGTTCTAGCCACTTATCTCTATCTGGATTTCTGTGATGTACGTTACAATCCGGACAATTTTACTACTTCATTATAATATCGTGTGTGTTGCAGTCCTGATGCTTTGCTTAGTTTTGATATGACTCTCATTCCCTTTTCTCTAAAGACTTCACATTCATAAATATACATTAAATTGCTAATGTATAAAGCTGCTAAAGATGGCATTTAATTGCTTAAAATTTGCTGATGAAAATGCTCTTTTTAAAAAGACTTTCCCCTTTAGGATCCCAGGGTGAGTGACAGTGCTATCTAGAATGGTTTATTTCTGCGTCAATAATTGCCTTGTGACTTCCGTAGCTCCAGTTTTCAATGGTACATCAACAAGCCTGGCTGCTTCCTCTTGCAGAGATGAATCAGACTCTCCCGTTAGCTCATATTTAGGGGCCCTCTGTTATCTTCTTATTCCCTTGAGGAGAGCAATTCCATTCAATTTAGCACACCATAGGTTCCTGAATGAATGCACTCTTGTCATTTTGAAAATGCCATTGTCAATTTGAAGCATCTCTCTGTTTTCTTTACCTTGCTACAGGACAAGGGACAAAAGTGATTATGGTGTAAAATGCAATACATTGTTCCCAAAACTTAAATTGAGAACCAAAGGGAAACCAGGAAAGAAAAAAACAAAGAAGCACAATGGTCAGAAGTCCTACAGTAAGAAGAAGAAACTGAAAGAGACTTTATTAGAAAAAATGGAAGATGGTTGATGATTTTCAGACAAATTTTCAGCTAGTACCATTGTGCATTTACTAAACATGTGTTTACATTGATTTGGTTGGGGAAGGAGCCCGTTGAAGATCTCTGCCCCAATCTGGTGCTTTCGAGCTCTCCACCCTAGCATTACTTAGACGAGTGATACAGAAGGGTGGTTGAATATTTAGGCTCTGGAACCGGACCATCCTGATCAAATCCCAGCTCTACCACTTACTTGTAATGTGACCCTGAAAAAGTCCTACACCTTTCCAAACCTCAGTTTTTATATCTATAAAGTGAAGACCATACAAACTTCTCAAAGTTGCTGTGAAGATTGAAATAGATAATCCAGGTAAACAACTTTCCAACTGGTAAATCTACACATTATAGTTATCATTATTATTACACAGATTTTCTGCTTCTGCCAAAACTGGAAAGCTAATTTTTTCCCTCCACATATCAGTGAATTTTAAGGAGGACCCCTGTCTCAGGCCACATAGTTTCCTATGCATGGTGGACTTCTCACCATCTTTACCACTAAAGACCTATCTTTTAGATCCAGTTGCACTCTATGACTTCCTTGATCCTCTTAGCTTTTAAGAATTATGCCTTCATCTGATGTCCAAAATTAGGTTTTGCTGGTAGTACTTGTTCAGTACCTGGCTGACAGTATTTGCACTGTAGGCAACTATCTTACATTGCTTTCCTGGAACTGTAACTAAATTGTAAGACCCTTGAGGACAGGAATCACATTTCCTCTTGCAGCCTAGATTCCTAGCATGGTAGAAATCTGTCAAGATTCTCCATAAATGTTTTTAAGCAGTAGCAATTGTGATATGAGTGAAGTCTAAATTTAGCCTCACAAGTCAGGCATTAGCCTATATATTCATGGTATTTCAGGATAACAAGCATGCTGTCATCACACCTGGGTTGAATCCAGGATCCTCAATTCCTAGCTGTATGACCTCAGATAAGACGTAATCCTCAGTAAGGATTAAATGAGTTAAAACAGTTAAAGTACTTAGCAAGATACCCAGAACAATTGATTAAAAGATAGCAATGCCTTGCTATCAATAAGCTAAAAAGTATTACCTCTCTTCTTCCTCAGACTCCTCCTCCTTCTCTGTTACCACTACTGTTATTAATCTTCCACTGGCCATTCCAATAGCTCCTATTCTGACCCTTTCCTCCGTCCTTCAAGCCCTCTGAACCTGATCTTCGACTTCACCAAGGAGTCCTGGCACTCAAACTTCCTTTTCCTTAGGGTCTACCCCACATTCCCCATCCCATTTCTCTCTCTACTGAGCCTGGATCTCCAAGTGAACCCTCCTTAACCTACTTTCTCTTTAAGAGTCTCAACACTTATCACACTTCTCTGCCTACCTTCAATCCTGGGCCAAGCTGATACTATGACTTCATTCCTTTCCACAAGTTCCCAGATTGGGCTGGAGACAATCACTACCATGCCAATCGTGATAGCTCAAAGGCCGTGGCAGTTAACCACTGTGGAGACTCCGTGATGTGCAGTCTCAGTTGAATTTTTAAGGCCACTGGAGAAGGTTTTTCTTGATCCTTCTCCTATTTAAGGAGCATCTGTTTATCTAACCCTTCGCCAATCTCCCTAAAATTCTTTCTCAACTCTTGCCCCCTTCACTGAAAGCCAGTGGTTCCAAAGCTGGTGTGTGCATCAGAGTCATCTGGGAGGGTTGTGAAACACAGACTGCTGGGGCCAATTCTCAAGAGTTTCTGATTCCGTAAGTGTGTAGAGGGGTTTGTGAATTTGCATTTCTAACAAGTTCCCAGGTATTGCAGGTGTTGCTATATACCTTTGCAATTAAATTCCTCTACAAAATAGTATGCATACCTGTCTCCACTTACCTGCTACCATCAACTTCTTATCCTACATTCAGTCTTGTTTCCAAATCCATTAGTTCCCAGAAATAACTATCTGTGATGGCACTGATGATTCCAACGTTACTATATCCAAGAAATACCTTTGATCTTCATCTTCTTTGATAGAACTTGGCACTTGATATTCATTCTTAAAATTTTCTAGCATGGTTTAAGTGACATCATATTTTCCTAAATGTCCTCTTTCTGCTTTGTTCATTTAGTCTTAATCTGACTTGCTTATTCCTTCTACTTGCTCATTTCTTCTATCTACTCCTTCAGTCTTAGTAATTAGCCACGTATCCATTCTTGTCGCTCTTTTCTAACTAAATATTCTTCTGGGGTGATCTTATCTACTGTTGCTATCACGTACACATTGCTGATTCTCAAATCTATATTTCTGTCCAACTGTTGATTCAACTTCCTTCTGCAAGGTATCCCACGAATGACAGAAGTTCAACATGAAATAAAAATCTCGTTTAATACTTTAATCTGTTCTTTGTGTTGGTTGATAGGATATTGAGATTTGAAATTATGGCTAGGGAACCTAGGAACACTAATAATCACCTTCCCCGAGAGTCAAGATCATGACCAATAAATGAGAACGTTTTGGCCTCAAACCCCAATGGATTTGAATATGATAAGTATGATTGTACTACATAGAAAATTAATTCATTTGTCCATTTATTCTTTCAGCAAATATTTATTGAGCACTGAGCACTTTGCCTATGCCAGACACCGGACTAAGTTCTGGGGATATAGTCCTGACCAAAACAGAGTGATCCACTCTTATGAACCTTACAGTTTAATGTGGCAGGCAGATATAAAAATCTCAAAAATATGCAGTTGTAGTAACTATTATAAAGGAAATGGACAGAATTCAGTGTGATAGAACAACAGGGGGATTTATGTTAGATTAGCAGATTGGTTTTGGGAGAACCTCTTTGAAGAAGTGACATATAAACTGAGCCCTGAAGGATGAATAGGAGTTTTCCAGAACAGCATGGACAAATGCTTTAAGAAGAAAAGAACTTGGTGTGTATGATGAACAGAAAGGCCTTTAATGGTAGAACCGAATTAGTGAGGCTGAAGTTGTTACCTGAGGCTGAGGAAGTCAGGGTCCATATCATGTAGGACCTTGTAGGCCATGTGAGGAGTTTATATTTTATTCTAAATCTAGTAGAAGGCCATGGTAATGACATGATCTGATTTATGTTGTAGAAGATCACTCTGGCTGCATTATGGATAATGCCTTTCAAGGGGAAAGAGCAGGGAGACCAGTGACCAAGCTGTCAGAACTGTCCAGGTGAGGGGTGATATTATCTTGGACAAGAGTGATGGCAGTGAAGACAGAAAATATGGGTGGATTTGGGATATAGTTTGGAAGCAGAACGGACAAGATTTTCTTGTGGATTGGATGGGTAGATTTCTTGCTTAAGAAATTCGTTGGAGGGTGATCTCACTTATTGAGACAGAGAACTTGGAGTAGGAGTATATTTTGGAGCAAAGGTCGAATTGTCAGTTTTGAACATTCCATTATTTATGAATTAAAAACCAAACTCCTGGATCTTGCATTTAATTATCTGTTCTACCTCCTCTCCTCGCTCTCCCTTCTCATCTTGCATCTTGTTTCCTTATATCTTCCCCCTTTCACCATCCTCAAGATCTTAGAAGTTTCCAAATATATAATGCTGTTGCACAATTCTTTGGTTAACTACTACTGATTTTGCTCTGTGAAGCCTTCCTTGACAGCTCTAGGAAGAATTGATGACTTTGTCTTTGTGCCTTCAATATATTGTGAAATTTACTTCTGTCTTAATAAAAACCACACAACAATAACATGAGAGAGGTACTATTTTTATCATCATTTTATGGTCGGTGAAAGAGAGACAAAAAGAGGTTAGGAAAATTACTCAATATTACACACCTAGGATGCAAGACACACAGATCTGTATGACTCCAAAGCATATGTCCTTAACCACCATATTCACAGCCTGCCATGTTATTGTATTTGCCATTCTATATGGCATTTATTTTAAATTGGTCTTCTATAGTAACTGTGCATTCCTTAAAGACAAGGCCTGCAACTTTTTTATCTCTGACAGTGAAAGACATAAAGCAGATGGTCAATAATTATTTATTGAATAAAAAAGAATTAAAATAATACTAATGTTAGAGAATATTTGACTTGAAAGTGATCCAAAGAGATCATATACTGAGGCATAGGATTAAAGTAGGATTGCATGTAGGAGTCTAAGATAGATATTTGTAGTTGAGAAAAGACTCCAGTGTTGTAATCCCTCTGTTATAGCTACTTGTACCCATAAGGTAGTCCAGTGTGAGAAATGTCTAACCTTTTTGTGCTTTCCCTTCCTCTTATGACCCTGGCATCATATTGTTTTGGGGTAACTTCCAAGAAGCCAGCAATTGTTTATCAGGCAGTATCTTGAGAGGTTTTTCTTTTTCCTGCAGGACATCCCTTTTGTCATTGGAGTGAGACAAATCTCCAGTCTAAGGCTGACTCAGTGATCAAATCTTTCACAAAGACTTTACAAATCAAACTTCCCAAGTCCTCTCTCAATGACAATGGCAACTTAACGTAAAAGGAATGGAGTGGGAAGAAAGCAATTTGGCAACACTTTCCAAATTAAAACTATCTATATTTTATGACCTTGCAATTCTACTTCTGGAAATCTATTGTAAGTAAATACTTGCATTTGCACATAAATATTGGTGTGCATAGATGTTTGTTACAACGTTGTTATAATGACGGAAATTTTGAAATAAGAATTATCATTTACTGAGCACTTACCATGAGCCAGGCGCCATGCTAAGAATTAACTCCTTTGATCCTTGTCATGGTCTTTAATGCTTTCCACCAAATATTTCCTGCTGTCCATCTTTCAAGAACAGAGATAATTGCATTTGCTGGTTCCCTTCTGTTTGGGTGGGGACATGTATCTGGTTCTGGACAATTAGTAGGAGTCAAACCGAGGTGTGCTGCTTTTGGCTGGATCATTCAATCGTCATGTTGACACCCTTTCAGAGCTCCCTTTCCTTCTGGTATCACCAAAGGGAAAGCTAAAGATTGTGACTTCTCGATTAACTGGAAACCCTGGGTTACTAAGCAGGGCATAGCTTGGCTGCTGGCCTGTGATGAGCATGAAGCATGAGCAAGATAGATGGTTATTGTTTTAAGCCATTGAACTTTG
This sequence comes from Equus przewalskii, assembly GCF_037783145.1. NCBI lineage: Eukaryota > Metazoa > Chordata > Mammalia > Perissodactyla > Equidae > Equus > Equus przewalskii. The sequence goes on along the minus strand of NC_091863.1, from coordinate 117,861,401 downwards.
GGATGGTTTATTACTGAAGCATAACCAAGTCTATCCTGATTTTTCCAATCCTCATGACAATTCTATGAGGGAAGTGCTATTTTTATCATTTTATGAATGAAGAAGTTGAGGCACAGGAAGTTTAAGCATTTCTTAAGATCACACAGCTAGAAAGTACCTCTAGTCTTAGAATCAAACTTAGGCGGTTTGGTTCCAGAGACAATTTTCTTAATTGCTACATATACTACCACTCATAGCTCCATGTCGATCAATAGGGGAGCTTATTTTTTAAGTTATGCTGTATCTAGACTGTGGAATACTATGCATCTGTTAAAAATAATGAGGCGCTATATGGGTATTAACATTTAAAAACTCTCCAGAGCATATCGTTCAGTTAGAATAAGTGGCAGAACTGTATAGGAAAAAAGCCATTCATGTAAAAAGGAATTTATGTATGATCCATTTATGTAAAAATGATATATATGAACATGCACACATGTACATATAAACAAGCATATGTGTATATGCATGTACATGTAAGTATCATGTATCTCTGTACAAATATATACATACTGTTAAAAATCCAAAGTAGCCAGTTAACTGCAAAATGAGTTTATTTGGGAAAAACCAAAGAATTACAATTCGAGACTCGCATGCTATGGCAAAAGCCATAGGCAAATCCAACAATCAAAGGAGAGAAATGTTATTTTATAGGGAAAAAGAAGGACATTGAGAGGCCTTGCTTTGATCGAATGTCCACTGCTGGAAAGCAAGAGTTCAGGGTGCTGACCATTTCTCATTGGCTGAGTTGCTGGGGCAGTAGATTTCTTTTGGATGCAATGTACATTTCTTCCTGTTGGGGTCTGTAATTGATGATTCTTCCTTTTGGCAACTTCTTGCTGTTGGGGTCTATAATTGACTATCTTTCCTGCTATCGACCTTGAGGGGTACTGTGTGAGTTTCCCATTCTGGCCTCCTGACTCCATTTAAAATTGTTTCCCTTTATTAATTTTCACAATACATACATATGTGCCTGCACACACGTATATATGTAATAAAACCCAAGAATACCCAATTCATAAAAAGTAATGTGACCATTATTATTTAGATCTGTCCACTCTCGATCCAGAGAACACTCACCAGCACAACTCTAAAGTTCTCTTCTCTTGACGGCAGTGCTAAGATCACCCGAAACCTAATTTTCAGACTGAAAACATTTGTAACTCTTACTCTTTACTTTCAGCTTCTTCACATCTAAAATCATTCTTTTTTAAAGTCTCCTTTTGATTCCTCTATAAAAAATACGGTTACCCAATGTGGTAGGCAGAATTCTAAAGATGATGATCCTCTAAGATACTTGACCTCTCGTTATATAATCAAACGTTAATCTAGGTATTGCTGTGAGTGATTTTGCAGATATAATTAAAGCCCCCAGTCAGTTTACCTGATGATATGGAGATCACCTGAGTGGGCCTGACCCAATCATGTGAGCTTTTTAAAAGCTTATATGGTGTTCTCTGGCTGATCACAGTAGAAGTCAGAGAGTTTCAAGGCAGATTCAGGGCTCAATGAACCGTTGCTTCCTTTGAAGATGGAGGAAACCTCATGAAAAGCAATGTGGACAGCCTCCTAGAGGAGAGAGGGGCCCCCAAATGGCAGCCAGCAAAGAAATGGGGACGTTAGAACCTCCTACCTACAGTTACGAGTAACAGGATTTTGCCAATGATTTGCATGAGCTCGGAAGTGGATTACCCTCCAGAGCCTGCAGATAAGAGCCCCATTATGGGCTACTTGATTTTGGTCTTGTGAGATGGAGCAGAGAACTCAGCTAACCCATACCCAGACTTATGAGGTACGGAAACTGTGAGATAATAGATGTATGTGTTGTTTTAAGCCTCTAAGTTGTGGTATTTTGTTACACAGCAATAGAAAATGAATATACCCAAACTACCCAGGATATTCTAATCACAGCTTTGTAGAGTATAGTGGAGGTGTTCTTTCAGCCTATAAGTAATGCTCCCACTTACGTGTCCCTGAGTTCAGGCTCAGGTTCACTGTTCAGTGTATTCACTTTATTGGTAGAAAAAGATCCATAATTTCTCCTAAATTCAAACCATTACTTAGAACCTGGTTAGTTTGTATTTTGCATGATCTCTGCTGCTTAATTTTATTTTATGATATTAGATATCAGTTAAGCTTTTAGAATTTCTCTCAAGTTTCTATTTACCAAATCAATGTTGAGAATGAAGGACAGAATTATGTGAATGCAATTATTAGTATTGATTGAGACTGAGAGTGAAATATTCTTTTGAGTACGTTAGTGCGTGTTACCTGTATGTTACAAGGGAATCAGAGGCCCTGTCTTTATCACAGAGGTTCTTTATATTTTGAAGGTTACGTATCCCTTTGAGAATATGACAAAAGCTGTGAACTTGACTCCAGATAAAATGTGTTTATGTCTAAACACCCTGAATTTTATTTCTTTTTAGGGGCATCTGGTTAATATACTGTGGCAGAGGCATTTAGTGCTCACCAAATAATTCATGTGCTTCCTTACATTTCCCAATCTCCCTTGCAGTTATATTTGGGACATGTGAATAGTTTTCTTTAAAAGATTATGAAGAGAACTGACCTGTGTCTTCCACCTCTACTTTCCTTGCCCAGAGACCACATGTTCCAGATGAAGTAAATACCAGATGTCGGAAGGCCATCCAACCTACATCAGATTTGAGTGAATGAGATAAAAACCTTTTATGGTGTTAAGCTGTGAAATGTCAGTGATTATCTGTTGTGGCAACTAAGTTGATTACCCTTTTCAATACAGAACCTCTACTTAAAAATGTTTCCTTTTGGGGCCGGCCCAGTGGCACAGCGGTTGAGTTTAAACATTCCGCTTCGGCGGCCTGGGGTTGGCCAGTTCAGATCCCGGGTGCAGACATGGCACCCCTTGGCAAGCCATGCTGTGGCAGGCATCCCACATATAAAGTAGAGGAATATGGGCACAGATGTCAGCTTGGGGCCAGTCTTTCTCAGCAAAAAGAGGAGGATTGGCAGCTGATGTTAGCTCAGTGCTGATCTTCAAAAAAAAAAAAAAAAAAAAAAAGAAGAAAAGAATTTTCTTTCTCATGATTGAGATGATGTCAGTTAAACTCAAGGTTTGCCAGGTTGGATATACTAGCTTAACTCTGTTAGTATACACTTTTTTTCTTCTTCGATATTTTAGAGTATGTGTGGTAGTCTCCAAATATGGATGGCTTCCATCAATTTCACATACATAGCACTCCGCACTTCGAAAGTTGGAGTCTGTTTTCCCTCGAATTGAGTGTGGGCTGGCCTTATGACTTACTACCAGTGCAGTGCAGGTGATGATGTGCTTGTTCCAAGCCTAGCACTTTACTGAATAGGTAGCTGATTTTCTAGTCAAAAGTCAGTCACTGTGTAAGAAGATCTACTATCTCAAGCCCACAAGCTTACAGGAAGTCCATGCTGAGCACATGGAGACATGCTTAACCATTTCCCAAGTGTCCCAATCATCTAAACTGAGTCACACAATACATGAGTTAAAAAGCCATCTTTGACACCCCAGACCCAGCAAACAACACGTGGAACAGAAATATAGCCCAATTAATTCTGCCCAGATTGAAGAATTATGAGAAATTATAAATTGTGGCTACCTTATGCCAGAAAGCTTGGAGTAGTTTGTTAATCAAAAATAGATAACCAAAACGACGTATAAATTCTGATTATCAGATTTGTGAGAGACGAAGCTATGGGAAATTGAGATGAAAAGATTTGAGCAAATATTCTATCTCAGTGGAATTTGAATTCTTTGAAAAGTCTATGTCTACAAATTGTCAAAATTATCAGTCATTTCTTACATCTAGTCAAACAAAACAATTTGATATGAACACAGAATAATTGATTATTAATGTGTCATGAAGACAGACAACTTGTGGAATAATTAGACTATATTTTAAAGATGGATATCCGTTGTAGAAAGAGACAAGAGAAAGGCATGCAGCAAAAGTCATCCTTTTTGTTATATTAAGGCTTTGGAGAAGAGAAAATGTCTATTACATTGATAGACAGGAAAGATACGGTTTTCTCCAAAGGAAAATCTAATCCTTGTTGAAAATAGAATCTTTAAGACTGAAGATTTTACAACAAAGCATTTTTGTTTTCTTTACGTTTTTCTTCCTAGTGACTGTTTTTTTTTGGGGGGGGGAGAGTTGGTCAGCTTTTACATAAAGTTAAATTCATGTATTTCAAGTTTACAATACCATATTTCCATCACCCAAAGCATTTTCTTATGTTCTTTTGCAATCAATCCCATTTCCTACCCTTAGCCCCTGGTAACCATGATCTACTATTTATTACTATACTTTGCCTTTTATAGAATTTCAAATAAATGGAATCAGACAATAAGTAGTCTTTGTGGTTTGATACACATATATATTGTGAAATGTTTTCCGCTATAAGATTAGTTAACACATACTTCACCTCACATAATTGCTGTTTTCTTATTGTGGTGATAGTGATGGTGAGAACATTAAAACTCTACTCTCATAGCAATTTTCATGTGTACAATACAGTATTGTTAACTATAGTCACCATGCTGTACCTTAGATCCCTGGAACTTACTCATCTTAGAACTGAAAGCTTGTACTCTTTAACCAACATTTTCCCATTTCCTCCACCCCTCAGTCCCTGGCGACCACCATTCTACTTACTCTCTGTTTCTATGAGTTTGATGTCTTTATATTCCACATACACGTGAGATCATGCAGTATTTGTCTTTCTCTGTCTGACATTTTGCTTAGCATAATGCCCTCAAGGTCCATCCGTGTTATCTCAAACAACAGAATTTCCTTCTTCCCCATGGCTGAATAATATTCCATTGCATATATATGCCACATTTTCTTTATCCATTCATCTGTTGATGGACACTTAGGTTGTTTCCATGTCTTCGCTATTGTAAATAATGCTGAAATAAACATGGGAGCGCAAATATCTCCTTGAAATAATGATTTCATTTCTTTTGGATATATACCTAGAAGCGGAATTGCCAAACCATATGGTAGTTCTATTTTTTATTTTTTGAGGCACCTCCATACTGTTTCCCATAGTGGCTACAGGAATTTACATTCCCACCAATAGTGCAGTAGGGTTCCCCTTTCTCCACATCTTCATCAGCATTTGTTGTCACTTGTCTTTTTGATAATAGCCATTCTGATAGGTGTGAGGTAATAACTTATTGTGTTTTTTATTTGCATTTCCCTGATGATTAGTGATGTTGAAAACCTTTTCGTGAGCTTGTTGGCTATTTGTATGTCTTCGTTGGAGAAATGTCTATTCAAGTCCTCTGCCCATTTTTAAAATCAGATTTTTTTTGCTATTGAGTTGTATGAGTTCCCTATATAATTTTGATATTAACTTCTTTTCAGATATAGAGTTTGCAAATATTTATTCCCATTCCATAGGTTTCTTTTTCATTTTGTTTGTTGTTTCTTTTGTTGTGCAGAAGCTTTTTAGTTTGATGTAGCCCTGCTTGTTGATTTTTGCTTTTGTTGCCTGTGCTTTTGGCGTTGTATCCAAACAATTATTGCTAGTATCCATGTCAGGGAGTTTTTCCCTATGTTTTCTTCTAGCAGTTGTCAGTTTCGGGTCTTATGTTTAAGACTGTCATTCATTTTGAGTTAATTTTTGTAAGCGATGTAAGATAGAGGTCCAGTTTCATTCGTTTGCACATGATATCCAGTTTTCCCAACATCATTTATTGAAGAGACTGTCCTTTCCTCATTGAGTATTCTTGGCTCCCTTGACAAAAATTAGTTGCGCATACATGTGTGGGTTTATTTCTGGGCTCTCAATCCTGTTCCATTGGTCTAGATGTCTGTTTTTATGCCTGTACCATTTGGTTGCATTTCGGTTGTATTTCTACACAATAATAGTGAACTATCTGAAAAAGAAATAAAGGAAACAATACCATTTACAATAGCATTCAAAAACAGTAAAACACTTAAGAATAAACTTAACCAAGGAAGTGAAAGATCTATACATTTAAAACTATAAGACATTGATGAAAGAAATTGAAGAAGGCACAATTAAATGGAAAGATATTCCATGTTCATGGATTGGAAGAGTTAATATTGTTAAAATGTCCATACTACTCAAAGCCATCTATAGATTCAATGCAATCCCTACCAAAATTCTAATCGCATTTTTCACAGAAATAGAAATAATAATCCTAAAATTTGTATAGAACCACAAAAGACCCAGGATAACCAAAGCAATCTTGAGAAAGAACAAAACTGGAGGCATCACACTTTCTAATTCCAAACTATATTACAAAGCTATAGTAATGAAAACATTAGGAGCAGTAGTCCTTTGTACAAATTTGTCACAATTGTTTTAGCCATTCACCAATTGATTGGCATTTGAATTGTTTCCAGATTTTGGATATTATGAATAAAGCTGCTTTGAACGTATTTGTACATATGTGAACATTGAATATTATATGAAACTATGTTTTAATTTCTCTTAGATAGATGCCTAGGAGTGGATTTCCTATGTCATGTAATGAGTATATGTTTACTTTTTAATAAACTGCCAAACTGTTTCCGAAAGTGTCTGTACCATTCTACATTCCCACCAGCAAAGTGTGAGGGTTCCTGTTTCTGTATATCCTCACCAAAATTTGATGTTGCCAATCTTTTTTATTTTATCCATACTGTTGAGCATGTAGTGATATTACACAGTGCAATTAATTTTAATTTCCCTAATGACATGTTTGCAAGTACTTATTTGTCATTTGTATATCTTCTTTGTTCAAGTGTCCATTCATGTGTTTTGTCCAGCATTTTATTGGGCCAATTGACTTATTAGTGAGTTGTAAGAGTCCTCTATATATTCTGGATACAAGTTATTTATCAGATACATCTTTTGCAAATAATTTACCACAGACTTTGGCTTGTGTTTGATTTTTAAAACAATGTGCTTTGAAGAGCAAAAGTTTTACTTTTAATAAAGTCCAATTTATCAACTTTTTTCTTTTATTGTTTACGCTTTTTGAGTCTTATTTAAGAATTGTGTGCCTCACTCAAAATCACAATGTTCTACTTTGTTTCTTCTAGAAAATTTACAGTTTTACCTCTTACGTTTATGTCTCTTATCTCTTTATGTAAATTGTTTTATTATGGTGTGAGGAGAGGGTTATGGTTTATGTTGATTTTTATTTGCCTTTGTCCTTTAGGAGTCTGACTTTGATGTATCTAGGTGTGGTTCTCTTTGTGAATACCCTATATGGGGTTCATCGAACTTCTCGGATCTTTAAGTTGGTAAGTTTTTAAAAATCAAATTTAGGAGCTTTTGGTCATTGTTTCTTCAACTATCTTTCTGCTCCTTTCTTTCTTTTCCTTTTGGGATTCCCATTAAACATAGGGGTCATGCTTTACATTGTCTTACCAAACTCTGATTCTCTACTCATTTTTCCTTCAGCTTTTAAAGGTCTTTTAAAGATGGGATAATTTTCTTGATCTATCATCATGTTTACTCTCTTTATTCTGCTGCCTCAAATCTTCTGTTGAACCCAACTAGTGAATTTTTCATTTTAGTTAGAGTACTTTTAAAATCTAGGATTCCCATTTGGTTCTAGTTTATAGTTTCCATTCCTCTGTTCTGATTCACAATTTTTAACTCATTATTAGTGTATTATCCTTTAGATATTTAAACAATGTTTTCCTTCAATTCTTTGAGCACATTTATAATAACTGGTTTGAGGCTATTGCTAAATTCAACATCTAGGTGCAGTTTGTTTATATTGACTCTTTTCCTCCTGAGTAGGGGTCACACTTATCTTTTTGTTTGCATGTTGGGTAATTGTTGGTTGAAAACAGGTCATTTTATATTATATATTGTAGCATCTCTAGCATCCGTTGTATTTTTTCCAGCTTTTAAAAATCATTTGTTTGTGTTTGTTTTTGTTTCAGTAACTGGCCCAGACTACTGTGGAGTCTGTCTCCTGCACCTGTGCAACCCCTGATGTCTCAGCTAAGTTTTTTTTTCTCTGTTTATAAAATTCTTATTCATATCTTTTAGTCTGGCTTCATAGGGATTGCATCTGTGCCTGCAGAGGGTATTTGTCAGCTCTTGATTTGGAAAAAGTTTGCGCCCATCAGGCCTCCACTGTTTTGCATTTTGTGTCATTTCAGACATGCATTCAAAGTTGCATCCAATTCTCAAGTTTCCCTTTGCTTTCTTTCTTTCTTTTCTTTTTTTGGTTGCTTCTTCTGGGTCTCCCTGGTGCATGTGAGGTTTAGCAGTCAACCAGGGTTGTGTGAAAGCTGATCTCAGCCCTTCCATGGCTCTCTTAGTTCTAGGATCACCTCCTTAGTTTTTTTTTTGTCTGCTATTCACCCTGAATTATTTTAGCATGACTGGGAGAACAAGGTATGGGCATTTCCTCTGTGCTCTGACATGAGTCTGTCACTTTTAAACTAGCAAAGCCTTCAATTTTCTGTATCCCTCTCCCTCCCACCCAAAGCAATTTGAGTTCACCACCACTGGCTGCAAAGGTGCTGTTTGTGCTGTCAGTCTCAAACCACGAAACTACAGCTTTGACAGCTGAGTGGAGGGTGTATGGATGGGAGTAGATGAAGACAAGCAGCCCAGAGATTCACAATAGATTTGTTGCCATTCTTACCCAATGTTGTTGGAGTTTTCAAAACGAATGCTTTTCAGTGTATTTGTCTGTTCAATTTCCTGTGTCCCGAAATAGTTTGAAAGATTTTTTTTAAAAGTGTTATAGGACTCATTCTACCTCCTCTCATTTGTACTATCGTTAAATCCTACTTCCTGTGGTTGATTTTGAATTGTAAGCTCAATTTATTTTTAAATTATTAAGGTTATGTATTTTTTTTCTTGAGTGAGCTCTAGCAGTATTGTATTTACCTTTCAAAAACTTTTTTCATTTTATCTAGGTTGTCAAAATTACTAGCATGAAGTTGTTTATAATATCCTCATCTTTTTTCAAGTGACTATACTTATTAATTTTTAATAGCTTCATTGAGGTATAATTGACAAAAAATAAACAGTACACATTTAAATGCACAATTTGATAAGTTTTGAGATATTTATTCACTTGTGAAACTGTCACTACAATATATTCATACCCCTCAAGGGTTTTCTTCTTCCCCTTGGTAATTACTCCCTGCTGCTGTTCCCAGGCCCTACCATGCCCAGACAATGACTAATCTGTTTTCTATCAATATAGATTACTTTGAATTTTCTGGAATTGTACATAAAGTGAAAAATTGAATCATATATGTGTACCCTTTTGTGTCTGGCTTCTTTCAGGTAGAACAGTTAATTTCAGATTCACCTGTGTTATTGCCCATATCAATAGTTAATTCCTCTTAAATTCTGAGAAGTATTTTATTGTATGCAATATAGTGCAGTATGATTATCAACCACTTGATGGACATTTGAGTTGTTTTCAATTTTCAACCATTACAAATAAAGCTGCCATCAACATCTGTGTACAAGTTCTTGAGTGGACATTACTGTTTGGTAAGTACCTAGCACTGGAGCGGCTAGATCATATGGTAGATGTGTGCTTTAACTTCTAAGAAGCTGGCATATTGTTTTCCAAAGTATTTGTACCTTTCTCTATTCCTATGAGTTGTGTATGAGAGGTACAGTTCCTCAACATCGTTGCCAATGGTATGGTCAGTCTTTTAAGTTTTAGCCATTCTGTTAAGTGTGTATCAATATCTTACCATGGTTTTAACTTGCATTTCTTAGACTAACGGTGTTGCACATCTCTTTATGTCTTTCTTATCCCCATGTCTTTTTGCCGACATGTCTTTTCAAATCTTTTGCCCATTTTTTTTATTGAATTGTTTGTGTTCTTATTGTTAATTTTGGGAGTTCTTCATATATTTTGAAAACAAGTCCTTTACTAAATGAGTGCTTTGCAAATATTTTTATCCTAATCTGTTGTTTGTCTTTGAATTCTCTTAAAATTGTCATTTGAAGGACACAAGTTCTTAGTATTGAAGACATTCAATTGATAAATTTTTTCAAGCTGTGCTTTTGATGTCATGTCTAAGAAATATTTGCTTAACCCATAGTCATACTTGTTTTTTCCTGTTTTCTTCTGGAAGCTTTATAGTTTTAGGTTTTACATTTAGGCCTGTGATCCATTTTGAGTTAAATTATGTATATCATGTGAAATATGGATTTAAATTCTTTCTTTGTTGTTTATGGATATCCACTTGTTTCAGCACCATTTGCTAAATAGACTATCTTTCCTCTACTGAATTGTCTTTGTGGCTCTGTTGAAAATCAGTTGGTCATAAATGTATCATCTATTTCTGGATTCTCTCTTCTGGCCTATTTATATATATCTTTATACCAGTAACACACTGTATTGATTACTAGAGCTTTAAAATAAGCCTTGAAATCAAGTAGTATGAGTTCTCCAATTTTGTTCATTTTCAAAGTTATTTTGGTAATTAGAATTCCTTTGTACTCCCATACAAATATCAGAATAAGTTTATTAATTTCTACAAAAAATGCCTGCTGTAATTTTGATTGAGGTTACATTGAACTTATATATCAATTTGAGGGTGATTGTCAGCTTAGCAATGTTGAGTCTTCTGGCCCATAAACATGTTACTCCATTTATTTAGATCTTTAGTTTCTCTGAGCAAATTTTTCAGTTTTTGATTTATAGGTCTTATATAATTTTCATTAGGTTTATCCTTAAGTATTTTGTATTGATTACATAGTACATAGTATTTTTTAAAATTTCAATTTATTATTCGTTATATGTTTTGATCAATTGTTGTATATTCTAAACATAATTCCTTTTATTTCTTTTTCTTATGTTATTGTATTAGCTAATACCACAAGTTCAATGATGAATAGTGGTGGTGAGAACAGACATCCTTGTCATATCCTGGATATTAGCAGGAAGGCATTCAGTCTTTCATCACTAAGTAATATATTGTAGTTTTTTCATAGATCCCCTTTATCAGATTAGGAAGTCTCTTTCGATTTCTAATTTGGTGAAAGTTTTTTAACTGGAAAGAATACTGGATATTTTTCAAATGTATGTTCTATGTCTTCTAAAACGATTATGTGGTTTTTCTTCTTAGGTTTGTTAATATGTGAATTACATTGATTGATTTTCAAATGTTAAACCAATCTTGCATTTCTAAGATAAACTCCTCATGGTCATGACATATTATTCCTTTATGTATTGGTGGATTCTATCTGTTAAAATTTTGCTTAGATTTTTCTCTTTTTTTTTTGCATATAAGTCCATGAGATATATTTATCTATATTATTTTTTGTGAAATATCTTTGTCTAGTTTTGGTATCAAGGTAATGCAGGCCTTATATAATGAGTTTGGAACTATTCTTTTCAATTTTCTGAAAGAGTTTATGTAGAATTGGTATGATTTCCTCCTTAAATGTTTGTTAAAATTCACTAATATAGCCATCTGGCCTGGAGTTTTCATTGTGAAAAGAATTTTCATTCCTAATTCAATTTATTCAATAGATATGGAGCTATGTATTTCTTCTTAGGTGGTTTCTGTTAATTTGTAACTTTCAAGGAATTTGACAATTTCACTTAAGCTGTCAAATTTTTTGTCATAAAGTTGTTTATGATATTCCTTGTTTGTACTTTTAAATATTTGTTGAATCTATATTTATGTCACCTTTCTCACTCCTGATGTGTGGTAATTTGTATCTTTGCTATTTTTTCCTGATCAGTCTGGCTGAAGTTTTGTTGGTTTTATTGATTTTTCTCAAAGAACTAGCATTTAGTTTCACTGTTTATTTTTTTTCCAGCACATTTTCTGTTTTCTCTTATATTTATTTCCATAATTGTCATTATTATTTCCTTCCTTCTGCTTACTTTGTGTTTAATTTAATCTTTTTTCATTCTAGTTTCTTCGCCCCCACCCCGGTTTTATTGAGATATAATTGACATACAACATTGTATTACTTTAAGGTATTTCTGGTTTCTTTTTTTTTTGTTGTTTATTTGAGGAAGATTAGCCCTGAGCTAACTGCTGCCAATTCTCCTCTTTTTGCTGAGGAAGACTGGCCCTGAGCTAACATCCATGCCAATCTTCCTCTACTTTATATATGGGACGCCTACCACAGCATGGCTTGCCAAGTGTGCCATGTCCGCACCCGAGATCCAAACCGGTGAACCCCAGGCCGCCGAGAAGCAGAATGTGCGAACTTAACCACTGCACCACCAGGCCGGCCCCTCTTTCTAGTTTCTTAATGTGGAAATTGACGTCCTTGATTTGAAACCTTTCTTCATTTCTAATATATTCATTTAGAACTATTAATGTTCCCAACAGATTGCTTTCGCAAAATCCTACAAATTTTTATGGACAGTGTTTTAATTTTAATTCATTTCAATTATTTTTTTTTAATTTTTCTCATGACTTCTTTGTCTCATAGATTATTTAGAAGTTTTGTTTTCCAAATATTTGGAAGATTTTCCCGAAATCTTTACGTTATTGATTTCTAATTTTATTCCATTGTGGTCAGAGAACATGCTATGTATGACATGAATTCGTTTAAATCTATTGAAGCTTGTTTTATGGCCCAGAATGTGGTATATGTTGATGAATGTCTCTAGTGCACTTGAGAAGAATGTGAATTCTGCTGTTGTTGGATTGGCTGTTATATAAACGTCAATTAAGGCAATTAGACGATCCTGACATTCAGTTTTTCCATACTGTCATTTTTCTTTCTGTTTACTCTGTTTAATTTGCTCTTTTTCTGATTTCCCAATGTGGAAGATTAAATCATTGGTTTTAAAACTTTCTTTTCTAATGAATGGTTTACTGCTGACATTTTCATATAAGGACTGCTTTAGCTGCCTACTACAAATCTTGGTTTGTTTTGTTTTCATTTTCATTTAGTTCAAAATAATTTCTGACTTACCTTGTGATTTCTTATGTGGACCATGGGTTATTTACTGCTGCGTTGTTTAATTTATAAATATTTGCTGATTTTCTAGATTTCTTTCTATTATTGAGTTCTAGTTTAATTTTGATTTGGTCAGAGAACATGCTTCATATGATTTCTTTCCTTTTTGCATGTAATTGGGTTTTGTGTTTGTATCAAATATTACAATGCATTTTATTTAGAGTGTTATGCTATTTAAATTTAATGTGACTATTAATATGCTTTCTATTTGTTTTCTATGTGTCCAATTTTTTTGTTCCCCCATTTTTTGCTCCTCTTTTTACTTTTTCCTGTGTTGTTTTAGATTGAGTATTGCTATTAGTGAATATTATCTCTTCTCTTGGCCTGTTAGCTATACCTCTGTTTTTTAAAGTGTTTATTTGAGGATTTTCTTTAACTTTAACCTTATCAAACTCTAACTTATCAAAGACACAACTTTGACTTATCAAATTCTATTTTCAAATAACATACAACTTCTTATAGAGTGTAAAAACCTTATAATAGTCCACTTTCATTTCTCTCCTTTTAGCCTTTGTGTTATTGTTGTCATATATTTTACTTTCTCATGTGTTATAATCTCACAATATATTACTACTAAATTAACAATCAAAATACTGTGTTAATCACCGATGCTAACTGTGTGAACAAGAGACAGTAGGAGGACATTTTGGAAAGGTCACCCTTCCTTTTCTATTAAGGTTGGAAAAGAGAAAATGTATAATGTATTGATAGACAGGAAAGATGCAATTTTTCCCGAAGGAAAATCTAATTCCTGTTGAAAATGGAATCTTGAAGAATGAAGATTTCACCACAAAATCTTTCTTAACTGGCAAAGCACCACAGAACATTGAATTGTTGGGATTGTAGTATAATTTATCAACGGATCAATAACCCCATATTTAAGAGGAAAATTTTGAACAAAACGAAATTATTTATCACTGGCAACAATAAAATGTACTTTACCTTTTCTTACAATAGAAACAATTTTGAGGGATGGTAGCTACAGGATACAGGTCTAATTATGAGATTAGCCTCATTTCTCCACATATTTCTTTAGATGAAGACATACAGAAATTGGAACCTTTGTATATATGGTATCTTAAAGTCACCCAGGGGTGTAAGCATGTATTATGAAACATTATTATGGAGGCATAAATTTAAGCTGACATAGTAACTACCATCTGGGGGCAAAACTGGTACTTTCAGACTTCTCTATAGTCCTTTGATTTTCCCTCTAATTTTTTGTTTAACTTGGGTCTAAAAATTAATAATCTATATAACTTTAAGGAATTTTACAGAAATATCTGATATGGCCAACATATTGAATCTAGGCTCAATGAAGCCATCCTTGCTGCAATTGGGCTTGGAGAGTGTCCGTAATAAATATGTCACCTTGAAATTTGATGTGTGGAAAATATTCATTTGAGATTATTTTAGGCCTGGTCACCCGAAGCAGACTCTGAGATGAGGATTTATGTGAAAATGATTTATCAGGAAACATTCCCAGGGTAAACCAGTAGTAGAGTGGGGGATTAGAATCAGGAATGGAAGAAAACCAAGCAAGGTGTATGCATCAAGCAAAGCTCCTCAAAGGTTAACTTTGGCTCAATCCTGCAGGGCAGCCTTAGAGACACCATGGGTCACATCTCAGAACTGTTCCACTCATGGGCAAGGGGGAAGGAGTATTTATACTTTTACAACCATCTTTCATTGGCTAAGGGCTGCCTGTGAGAAGTGTAAATTATCAGATTCTTCTTGCTCTCTTTGAGGGTGGTCAGGGATTATAGCAGCCTGAGAACAATCCTCCAACAAAGAGCCTGCACCAACAGAGGTGCTGGCATTTGGAAGTTAAACCACACCAGGAGCCTGTGTGCCTGAGAATTGTAAAGGGATCCAAAAGAATGTGGGAAGAACACTGACGTAGTCTAGTATAGGGCTCTAAATAACAATTTTATTTTCTTAATTTATTTTCAGCTTGAAAAGGGATGATCATAGGTGAAGCCATTATCTCTGAATCAAAATATTTCTCTAATTTAAGAAATATTTATTGAATACTTACCATTCCAGCACAGCTATTGGTGCTGGGGATTCAACAATGGCCAAGAGAAAAGTCTCTGCTCTGATAAGACACACAATTACAGGATCACAATTCTAGATAAGAGAAGCACCTAGGATGAAGGTCAGTAATTAGCTTGAGCTCCCACCCAATGTTTTGAGTCTTCAACCTCTGACATTTTTTTTCATTTGTTTGCCTGAGTGGGAAATTTTAACAATTTCCTTGGTGAGAAGTCTAAAGACTTTCCCTGGCAATCTTCCTTTTCTCAACAGTGATTCACCTTAGGTGATAGAAAGGCATGCAGAAGTCTCCCCAACCTCTGCAGTCCGTTCTTTGTCGTGGATCCCAGCTGTGAGTAGGCCGGCACTCCTGCTCACTGTTCTTGGTAGTGGGGCTCATGAGCACCAGTGCACAGCTGCCTTTTCTCTCAGCAGTAATTCTCACCTACTTAAGGATGTCAGTCCTGCTCTTACATCCTTTATCTTCTGATGCATCAATGTGACCATTCCTACTGGATCATTTCCATCATAGCCACTTCAGGGACTTTGAATTTACTATGACTTGCTATGCCCTTCTCCTGTTGTTTGCACTATGACATAGTGATAGAGCACGTAGGCTTTGGAATTAAAATACTTACACTGGAATCTTGTCCCTACCTCCTAACTTTGTCAAGTTACTTAATTTCTTGGTGCCTCAATTTTCTCATATGAAAAATACGGATAATGATAATACTTACTTTGTAGGGATGTTATGAGATTAAATAAATTAATGCATGTGCAGTGCTTAGAAATATGCCTGACGCTAGTAAAAATTACTGGCTATAATTAGCTCAGATGTCGTCTCCATAACCCTGATACTCAGCTTAAACAGCCATCCAGTCATTCTAAGCCACGTTATCCTGCATATTTCAACCAAATTATGTATTATAATCTGTAATCGTCTTGTTTATTGTCCACCTCCCCACCATCACGCCACCTCCACAAACATATACACAAAAAGGACCAGCATGAGCACAAGTGCTTTGTCTACTCTACTCATTGCTGTATCCCCAGTGTCTAGAAGCGTCTGGCACATAGTACATGTCAAATAACTATTTTCTCAGCCAGTAAATAATAAATGATTCAGTGGTATTTTTGAAAGATAGATGAGTCCTTTAGTGGTGGTAAAAATGATGCATAGCCCGTTTACAATAAACTTAATTTCTATGGGTTATTTATATTTACCTACTTTCCAAAAGAATTTGGTCTTACTAGAAAGGACTTAGATACATTGAAAACAATAAAAAAAAACAAAGAAACAAAACCTAGACAATTTAGTATAATTGAGGGCCATATTTGGTTCTTAAACTGGAAAAGTGGTGGGAGTGGGAAAGAGCAGCAGCATTTTGTTAGCGTTGTGCTAGGTGCCATGGTAGATGCTTTGTATAAATTATGCCATGCAATTCTCACAACAACCCTCTTAAGTAGATTATTGTCCCTACTTTACAGCTGAGGATATTGATACTTAGGCAAAAAGAAGTATATTTTATAGCTATTCGTGATGAAAAGGAACCATGCTGAACTGTCATAGATGGTAAACTTTCTGTTTTCTCTAAGAGAAATTTGTCACGTGAATGCTTGTATATAAAGGACATTGATCAACACCTTGGGTAGTTCATTCCATCACAGTCTTACAGGACATTCTGAGATGTTCTTCAAATGATTGTTTCTTATATAAATTGTCTTTGATAAAAAATAAATGAGGACATAACAGTTATAAATAATGTAACGAAAGTGTTCTAAAGGGAAGTAAAATACTGTAGTCGAGTATAGAGCTTCTTGATTATATAATTTCATATAAGAATACACCTTGTTGAATCTCAACTAATAAAGCATTAACTTATTTATGAGATTGATTACCTAAATTGTCAGTCACTTCAGCTTTTTTCTCTTATACCAAAGTAACACAACTCACTATAAAACATTTGGAAATAGAGAAGTTTTTGAAGAAAAACCCAGAAGTCACCCATGTGACTGCCTTCTAAAGATTGTGACTCTTAACACTTTGTTTCTTTCCAGACAGTTTTCTTTTCTAATTGCATTTCTCCGTATGTGTATATTTCTGTGTTTATACACGCTGAAAAGATGGCATTCAAGATTCCTATTTATAGCCGAGTGAGAGACTAGATACCCTGAACTCTCCTCCTGTGGCAAAACAACTAAAAATACTGGATAAAATATTTTTAAAAAACATATTTTAAGTTGCATCACTGAACTCACTAGAAAATTAAGCAAAATCCTTAGAGGAGAGAAAGGGAATGAAATTGGGAATCCAGAAAGATAAATGAGCACTAAAACTAATTTCGCCCAGGGAACATCAGTCAAACTCGATTATCTTGAGTTTCTCTTTGAGGGCTACTTGGGTCATGGGTGGGTGACCATACATTGCAATGTGCCTGGGATAGTCCTCGGTTATTCCGGTTGTTATTGCATAATTATTAACAGCATTCTTTTTCATTCTTAAAAGTATCCTAGTTTGGGCACTAATTTATGCTGTCACCCTAGGCATGGGCAGCCTGACGGGAGATGCCTTCACAGACGTGAAATCCTAAGACTACCTCAGTGTAAGAGTAGGAGTGGAGTGGGCACAAATATGTACCTATAATATGATTACAAACATTGGGAAAAGAGACACCACTAAACACACATCACTCAAAGGCCACTTGGGGTAAGAGTGAACAGCTGTAGATTGCTCACTAACCTCTGAGTGTATCATATGACAGATTGATGTTCATAATCTTGAAACTAATTATTTTAAAAAGCTATTTTAAAAAGCTGAATTAGGTTTAGTATTAGTAGTTTAAGAATATAAGGATGTGTAACAAAATACGACTTCCTGCAAACATAACTTGATAGTGAAAAAGTGAGTGCTTAAATCCATCTGGAAAATATCAATATATTTAATACTTAAATCTTCAGTGATACCTGCTACATTAATCTTTACTATGAGATGCAAAGAAGTGTAATGTATGGCAGGATCTCCATCCTTTCTGATGCTTAGAACCACCACAGGAGGTTCAGCTCTCTGTCCGCTTTTGTCTCCTGCATTTTCCCCAGGAATAGTTTGGGAAAGGTTTTGTAGGTTGATGGAAAAACATGAAATATAGATATCTGGGAGTTCCCATGGAAAGTAGATGAGAGTTCCTGCTCATGCTATTATTTTTCTTGTTTCTCCTGTATCCTGCTGTGAAAAAGTCTAATAAAATCACAGAACATTAGATTTAGAAGGAACTTTCCTTTGTATAATTTTCTTGAAGATTTAGAAATAGAGTGATTGGGCACAATCTTTGATATAGTTTTGAGGCAGTTTTTTTTTTTAACTTCAGAAAAAGAAAGAGGAACTGGGAAGATTTCAAGCAAACTATAGAGCCACAGTTTCTATAAAAGCAATAATTTCATTTCCCTAACTAGTTAAAATTAACACCACCAGTAACACTAACTCTAAAATACTGGATTGTCGTGATCAAACGTCTAACGTCTATGTCTAGATCACAGTAATAAATTATTTAATAAGTAAACATAATTGAAAAAACAATGATTATTAAAAATTACAGCATCCATCTATTTTTTGAGGAAAATGCCAATTATTTTAGGGCCATTTTGAAACATTACAAAAAAATACATTATAATTTAACAATTATAATATAGATGTGCACTGCCAGATAATACAACTTGCATATAGATTTACTTTCATACTTTCAACCTAAGAATAAATTAAAAAATAGATATTTTACTTTACCCTGATTTTCTTTTATCTTGATTTTTAAATTTCATATAATTTTTTGAAGAGTTTACAGTTTCATTAACTATCCTTCAAAATCATTATTTATAATAGCTACATTATATCCCACCTTTTATATTAGCCCCTATTTTTATAGCATTTAGTTTTTCTAATTTTTAATTCTTAAGATTAATACTGAAGTGAACAATTCTATCCATAAATCTTTGAACATATTGATGATTTCTTTAAATAGAAAGATGCAATGTAGAGATGCAATGTAGAATATTGGACTGTATTTGAGAGGATTCAAATACGAGCCAAAATGCCCAAATCCTGCCCTGCCAGTCTCTCATCTTCCCCATGGAGTAGCCAAGTGTGCCATGTACAGAGGGAACAATGACAAATAGAAAATCAAGAAACCAATTCAGAGCCTTTTTGATAAAACTGAGTTTGAACCTACGACTCAAATTCAAAGCTTATGCAGAGCCTCTCTGTCCTAAATCCAAATCTAAATGTCCCCACGAGCCAGCCACTCTGCCTGAATCATTGGGCACGTGAATTTATAGTCATTTATAGCCACACCTATCCACCTATTCCCATTCCTAACCCCAGCAACCATAATCTGTTCTCCATTTCTATACTTTTGTCAGTTTTAGAATGTTGTATAAATGGAATCATACAGCTTGTAACCTTTTAGTATTGGTATTTTTTAGTCAGCAAAACCCCTCTAAGATCCGTCTAAGTTTTTGCATGCCTCGATAGTTTGTTCTTTTTTATTGCTGAGTCATGCTCCATGGTACAGCTCTAACACAGTTTGTTTAACCAGTCATCTATTGAAGAATATTTTGGTTGTTTCCAGGTTTCGACTATTACAAGTAAAGTTGCTAAAAACATTCTCATATGCATTTTTTTATGGACATGAATTTTGATTTCTCTAGGGTAAATGCCCAAGAGTACAATTGCTGAGTCATTTGATTAGCTCGTGTTTAGTTTTGTGAGTGACTGTTAGTTTCCAGAGTGATTGTAACATTTTACATTCCCACCATCAATGTATGAATGATCCAGTATCTCTGCATCCTCACCAGTGTTTGGTGTTGTCTCTATTTATTATTATAGCCGTTCTGATAGATGTGTTTTGGGGTCATGTATTTTTGTGTGTGTGAATTTTTCAGTGTTTTGACCCTGTTTTTCTATTAGAGCATGATTATGTTTTCTTTTTAATTCATTAAGAGCACTTTCTCTATTAAGTATATTGAGATATCATTACCCTTTTTGGAAACTTTTTTTACCAATTTGTTATTTTCCTTTAAACTTTTTTTGGCATACTAAGTATTAAATTTTTTGGTAATCAAATTTGTCCTTTGTAAATTCTTTCATTACTTTTATATTTAAAAAAGTTGTCCTATACCGAGACATTAATTATTCATCTATATATTCATTTTTAAGTTTTGTTGCTTACATTTGACTTTTTGGTCCATCTAGAGGTTTTATTTTGGTATATAGTTTAAAGATCTATCATGAATCATTTGCCATGTAAACAGCTATCTCAAAATTACTTGTATAGTCCCTCCGTTTTTTCCCAGTAGATTATGCTGCTTACCTTATCACCCATTCCACTTTTATTCAGACTTGATTTTGTTTCTATGAAATCTATGAAATTCTATCAATCTATCTGTAAATTATTGTGCCAGTACCATTTAGCTGTGATTTTGGCAAGGCCTAGATAGCAGTCAAATCAACACTGGGCTCCTAGAGTTTAGATATTCTATGCAAATCACTGGAAATTGGACCATATGCTTCAGTAACCAAATGTTGGCATGCAAAAGATATTGTTTTTTAATGAAAATGCAGGGGCCTGACTTATTCTTGTCTCGTAGGAGAATCTGATAGTGCTTTTTAAGATGTTCTGCTCATGGAATAGTGCACCTTAATTCAGATATCCCAAGGCACTTGGCAGTAATCCCCAATTCTTCCTCAGACTAACTCCAAATAGCCCAGGATCATACATGCCTCTTGGAACAGGCTTGGGTGTCCAGTAATTCCCCTCGATAGATCTGTAACTTTAATATTGACCTGAATTTATACTTTCACAGTGTTGTAACATTTGTAGAGGAGTCTTTTCAGGAAGCTGGTGATGTGAATGGAGTACTTTCAGGTCAGTGCAGTATAAGCAATGGACTCTGTCTCAGGCCCCCAGAATTGCACTCTGGGAAGGAATTAATATCTATCACTAACCAATAGTTGAAGAAATAATTCACCAGTGGGTAGAAAAAGGACTTCAGTTCCTTCAGGTGGTATAATAAGGTTTCTGAGATTATCCCACGGATTTACAACTATTTGTGTAGAACCTTTGTCATTTTCTTTCTTTTGAAGAAGACACTCTAGTTATGTCACTCAGAAAATAAATCTTAGCCTAAGTACCAGGTTCAATTTTGATTCATAATTACCAGAGTATAAATGAGGATTTTTTGGCTGCAAATAACTTATAACCTGACTCAAAAATGGTTAAATAACAAAGGGAATTTGTAGACACATGTAACTGAAAAATTCAGAGAAACTGGGAACTTTAGGTAGTGTGCTTCAGTGACCAAACAGGATCACCAAGGACCTGGTTTATTTCAATCTTCCATGGTGTGAACTTCATCTTAAGGCCAGTTATTCCTGAGGTCACAGATGGTTGTCATTAACTCCCTAGGGATATGCTTTCTTGTTTAGGAGAGAGGATAAGTGTGTCTTACTGGTCCCAGTGATAACGTCGTGTTCAGGTCTTTGGAAAAGGCTGATTGGATTAAGCCATTCAGAATTCATGTACAGAGATTCGGAGTAAGGTTAATCCTATATAAATCACCTAGTAGAGAAGGTTCAGGATAGTGTTTCCATGAAGGAGGCGGAATGGATGCCAGGCAGCAAAGCAAAGCTGTCTGCTACACCCATTATTCAGCACTTTAGAGACAGTTTCTAAAATAGCCTCCAAAGGAAGATTTGTATTAATACAGCTGGCTGTTCTAGTTGAGTCCTATAGAGACTCTGAATATTCCTGGATCTCAATGAACAACAAATACATATTTATTGACTTTGTTCTACATGCCAAGCAATTTCCTGCCATTGCACATATCCTGGAAAGAATAAAAGGAAGTGTTTTTCATCAGAGAATACTGGGTTTGTTGGGTTAAAATTTGCAAAGCCTAAGCAAAATCTACTCTATAGAGATGAATCCTTTATTGGATAGCTTGGCATTTGATCAGCACAAAGCTGGGTTGCTCCAACTGCCCCTTCCCATCAAACCACAGTTGTTTCCTGAGGGGCACTCCTTCAGTGTTACTGTCCACAGCCCCGATCTGCACCATGTGTAGTTGCGGACTGGTAGTGGTTGAGTGTGGTGGAGATATAGGCCATATGTCTAGAGGTAGAACGACTTCATTTCAGCATGTTTGGAGGTGGCATAGATTTCAGAGTTGTTGGAACAGCTTTTGATGTCAGTGGCCATCATGCACGAGATACCTTGGGCTCATAACTTCATATGCTCCCCAGTTTGACACACTAAGCCTATAGACATATGAGGAAGAGAAGATTGATTTTAAGAAAAGGAGAGTTTTCTTGTGAAGTTTTGTGAGTGATGATGGCAACTCAAATGAATGCCATTCTAACCTCTGCTGCTGAAGTTTCTGGTGGAATGATGTAGCCCTGAGAATCTAGCAGAAATTTCCTTTAGGTTTTGAATCAAGTCATAGGTGCTAATGGAGGAATCTAGAAGAATCTATGAGCTCCTCAGATTTTTGTTGATTGCTTTTGTGATTTATGTCTATGACTGAGAACAAGAATTACTATGTCAATTGTTTCATGTTCAGGGATGTAATCTGTGACACATATGCTAGTAACTAACAAATAAATAGCATTTACAGTTTTCAGAGTAATTTCACACAGCTTTTTCATTTCATTTTATCCCCACAGAATCTTGTGAGTTAAGTAGGAATATACAGTAATTCCGTTTTATATATTCAGAGCCTCAGTTTTAGAGAGCTATGTTAGTCAAGGTCATAAAACAAGCAGTGAGTCACGGACTTGAACTTGGCCACCTCATTCCAAATTCCATGCCCTTTCCACTATAGAAACCACTCCTGCATTTTTACAAGGAGACATGGAGCAGGAGTTCAAGATCAATAGTGGACTATTGTCCTGAGTATTTCCCCAGTTAGCTTTTGGAAGGTTCTCCAATGGAGGCGGGGATAGGGAATGAGTAGTGGTCTCATGCTATTAAGTGTGTTTTCAGTAAAGGACAGCAAAGATGAGATTAAGAAATGTTTTTACAAGGTTATTTTCAAAGGAGACGTGGAAATATCCCACATAATGTTATAGAGTTGTTAAATTGCCATTACTTTCAGGATAGAGAAAAGTGTCTTCATTGTGTGTGTTGCCTGTTTTTAGTAACCCCTTCCTTTATATTAGATCAAGCCACTATTGTATCTCAAGTGGCTCTTCTCAACTGGTCTCTACCTCCAGTTTTATTTTTATAAAGCTGTGAAAGTATCGCTACACCACAACTAAAATGATCTTCCTAAAATGAAAATTGGTCCTGTCTACCTCTTAAAATGCTCCGGGGGCTCCACATTATCTATGGGAAGGAGCCCAAACTCCTTAGTATGACATATAATGTCTATTGTAGTCTTCCGCACCCACTTTTCTAGTCACTTCTTCATGTGCACCCTCTACTCCAGACATTCTGAGCAACGTCTATTCTGCCAGTTTCATGCATTATGATCTCACATGTGCTGTGATTTACATGATGTCACCTCAGTCAGGAATATGCTTTCTCTCTTCCCTATTATCCTTGTCCCTTGGCAAGCTTCCTTCTTACTCATCCTTCAGTATTCAGGTTAAGCATTAGTTCCTCAGTGAAACCCTCTATGATTCCTTTCCTTGCCAGACTAAATTTTAGCCCCTACTTCCTCAGACTGTGACCTCCATAAAAGCTTGCATATATTTTTATTATAACACTCATCTCATTGGTTTGCTATTATTTGTTATCTTGATGGTAGCCTCCACTAATCTGTAGACTCTTTGAGGTCAGATATACTGGCTGATTACTTTTTTCTTCCAAGTTCCAAGTACAATGCCTAAGATATAACTGATGTTTAGTGTATTTGCTGAGTGAAAGAATGCATAAGTGAATAAATGTTTACTAGGCTGCCTTACTAAAGGGCATGTGTGGTGAGCACTCTGTTTAAGTTTGTATGAGGTCTTTTCAGGTATGACAAGGAATGTTTTGTTATGTACAGATATTGTATCACATCTGGGATGTTGTGTATGCTGTCGGTATCCACCATAGTGAAACAGAGTAATTAATACTCATAAATGGAGGGATAAAAGAGGGTGAGGCAGAGAGAGCTGGAGTCTAGTCACATATTTGCCAAAATAGCTTTGCTAAAAATGTACTAGTTGAGCTTGTGTAACTTCCTTTTTTTCTCTGGGTTTCAATTTTCTCGTCTGTAAAATAGGCATGGAAGAAGGAGGTGGATTGGAGACAGTCTCTCAGGGCCCTTCATGGTCTGGGGCTATGTGATTCCAGGAGGCAATATGAGCGATTTACTGAAAATGGTAAAACCATAAATACTGATGAAGCTGCCTGAGCTGCATGATCTTTTCTTGC
Source organism: Equus przewalskii (assembly GCF_037783145.1). Classification (NCBI taxonomy): domain Eukaryota; kingdom Metazoa; phylum Chordata; class Mammalia; order Perissodactyla; family Equidae; genus Equus; species Equus przewalskii. Next base: position 117,836,961 of record NC_091863.1, on the reverse strand, counting down.
TTAGACCAAAAGTATTCCTTTAGGGTATGGGCATTGCTAATTACCTTTTGACTATCAGGAGATTTCATTTCCCAGATGCAATGTTTATCTTACTGAAAATGCTATTGAGGTAATTCCCATCAAGTCCTAGCAGCTTCACAGTTTTGAGAACCTTTCCGTTTTTTAATCAGATTGGACATTTTAAGAGGTGTGGAAAAAGTGGTTTCAGTACGAAGACTTAGATGATTTTCTTTAGTGGTTATTTTTTTTTTCCTTTCATATAGCTAATGGGCACATTGAACATTATTAAAAAAGAAGAGGAAGAAATGATATGGATACAGTCCAGCCAAGTATTGGGAAAAATTAAGAGATCAAATGCCAGTGAAATTTTACTACATTTTAAAATGTAGTGTTGATGTCCATCAATGAGTCCATCAATGTTTTTAATATGTGGCTACCTGTAATGTAATTGGACATTAAAAAGTAATTTTTAAGACTTTTGAAGAGAGTGAATTAGTTTAAATTTCAAAAATAAGCCACGTGAGGCTTATGTCTTCCAGGTAACTTATAATGTTGAAGCAGCTTTGGATCAATGGGAAAATTTACCCTCAGTGTTGCTACAAACTCTCTAAAGGTAGCTCATGCATGCTCAGACTTCAATAAGCTTTCTCCATCGATTTTTTTTAGATAGAAGATTTATTCAATATCACCAACTTTTGAAACGTTAATAACCTAAGGAATCCTATGACCCAGAAATTCCTTTATTAATTAACTAATCAGCAAAGATGCATACGTTATGATCACTAAACAATGTGGGCTAGAATGTTCATAGCAGTTCTATTTAAAATAGCCCCAAACTGGAAATAATGCAAATGTCCATCAACAATAGAGTGGATAAATACATAGTGACATGATGGAATACCAGACAGCATTGAGAATGAATGATCTGCAGTTTTTAACTGCAATGTGGAGAAATCTCAAAACATAATTTTGAGCAAAAAAAGTCATCAAGAGGAAAGTGCATAGTGTCCTATTGCATTTCTGTAAGTATAAAAATAGAAGAAACTTATCTATGGTATTAGAAATTCAGAAGGGTAGTGATCTTTGGAAGAGTAGCAACCAGGATAGGGCATGAAAGAAGCTACGGGAGTGCCGGTGATGTTATATACCTTGATCTACGTGATGGCTGTGGGCGTATTTGGTTAGCAAAAATTCATTGCACGCTTAATACGTGTGTAATTTTATATGTATACATGTACTCAAATTAAAAAGATAAAAAGTAATAATGACATATGGACAAAAACTCAAAGGAAAACTAACTTGAATTAATAATTTTAAAAAAGATCATACCTTGGTATGTTGCCAGGTCCCTGACTGAGACGATAAGTAATCCACCATAAAGTGATCTTCGTAACATGAAGATCCTTTGATAAACACAAATCATGAGGCTTATTTCTTTTAGATTAAAGTTGATATGACTGTCTGCTTGTGTCCTGGCTTGCCTTTGGGGCCTTATAGGGAATTCACTGTTGCTCTTTTGGTAGATAATTGGAAATATTTGTCTGTTGTTTTAAAGATGTCAGTAGCAATTGAAGAGTTTTTTGGTCCGAAGTTTTCCATCTTGGGCATAACTGCGTGGGACTTAATTCTCAAGGATTTCCTGCAGAAGTTCTGGACCATTATTAGGAGGGCATTTATACAGGCGGCCTTTTGGTGGCCTGCAGCTTCTCACCTAAAGGTCTCCCTCCATGTCAATCCTTGGACTCTCCTGTTGCTGTTATATGTTTCCCTAGGTTGCAGTAGGCTGGGGGCACAAATATGACCATGATAGACATTACAAAAGAGTATATTTCTGGCTCTCTCCTCAACCAATCTGTAGAAACTCCAAACTCCTCAAATTTATCCTGTAGTATTCTATCCTTATGGAGGAGTCTCATGTACGTTTATTGATTACTTTCTTCAAATTCTATGAGGCATTTGTCGCTTTCATCCTTTCCTCTGATGCTGAAGATGCCTGTGTTGGACACATATTTCTTGCCACTTGCTACCTCCATTATGTCCACTCTGATTAGCTGCTCAAGACACTGTGTGTCATGTTCTAAAGTGCTCCACCCCACCTACACTATTTCTCTTACCTAAGCTAATGATACCAAGAGGAACATCTATCATTTATTGGGTTTATCCTAATGTGACAGACTAAACTAAACTCTTTAAACGGATTATCTCATTTCATTTTCACGACTACCTTATGACAAAGGTGCTATTCATATCCATGTTTTATAAATGAGAAAATTGAGACATAGAGGGATTATGTAACTTGTCCCACTTTACACAACTTGTGAGTGGGAAAGCCAGGATATGAGGCCAGGTCTATCTCTCATCAGAGCCCAAACTCAACCCATAATAAGAATTGCTATAAAATAGTACTAACTTGTATTCCCACTGTCATATGAGAGCTGAGGGACATAGTGTACATTGTGCTCAGAATCGTTCCTTCAGTGACTGGGCCATCACCTTTGGGCTAGATATATGCCTCTTGCTTCTGTCTTCCCTTGTAGTGTGTCCTTTTCTAAGAAGTGCCTCAGTCCTCCAGGTAAAAAAGGCTCTTTGTCCAGACAGGTTTGATTCTAAGCTGGTTTCTGTGTATTTTTACATCATGTGGTTTTGTCACAAATTATTTTAAGCTATTTCATTTCACTAGGCAATTTCTTTGGTGTATCCTTTTAGCTAATAATACATTTCACTTGTTTGTTCTTTAATTTTCTAGGTTTTACTGATTTATTTCTATATGGTATTATTTATTTCATAGGATATTTTATAATTTTTATCCTTTAAGTGTGTTCTCTTATATAATTTAATCTCTTGGCAGACCCTGTAAGAATAAGCTCAGTTTTAAACCATTATTTCCACTTGACATTTTGTGTTTGAGTAGTGGTTTTAGATACTTTCATTACTTTTAGTTTTTCATCTTATTATATTTGTTGTTTTACATTCTAAGAGCCTATTTTGTCTCACAAATAGCACAACCTTTCTCTCTTTTATGCCTAAGGATGTAGGAGATGGCCATGGACAGTGGTGTGGGATGGGAGTACGGTGGAGGTTTATATGTGTATCTGTGCCCAATATGGTCTGTTCCCCAGGAAAAATGGACTGCTAAATATTAGAGATCCAGCTCCATAGTCTGGCCTTTACATGGTTCTTCCTTCAGAAAAGGATTTTGCTTTGAGAGTAGCAGTATCGGTCCAGTAGCAGCAACAGCAGTAGTAACGGTAGCAGCAACCACCATTTACCAAGCATCAGTACACCAGGCATGCAACTAGGTGCTTTACTTCCATATCTTATTTAATCTCCCTATAAACCTACAAGTAGGCACTGGTAGTTTCATGTTATTCACAAGGAAATTGAACTCTGAGCAATTAAATCATTTGTAGAGCCTGGATTTGAATCTAGATCTATCTAAATTCCAAAACACTTGCTTTTTCTGCAAAGGCCCCCTGAATAGACCCACCTAGGGAAAAACAGAATTCTCTATGAGCAGAGGAGAGGGAGGACTTCCCAAGGGTACTCTCCTTCCACCTGAGTTCATCTAGTTCTTCCTGCAAAGGGAACCCTCCCCACCCCAGCCTGACATCTGGTTCCAGTGACTGTGCAGAACCTTTCCCAGTGGAGCTGACACAAGGATCTGGTCTTCACAGGGACAGAGCAGCCTCGCTATGAAATTCCGTCACCTTGGCTTACTTCCATACTTCCTGTTTGGCTCAGATCAGCTGCTTCTGGGTATTCAAAACCCCTGCAGGCCGGCTTTCATCCCAGCTGTTTTATCAAGGCAATGTATCACTTTTGCCTCTCTGCTAATGAGCACTAGAAGTAGCTTTCCTCAGCAAATTCTGTTTCTTTTTGCAGACAGACCTGCTGAAGCCCTGAATCTTATCCTCTATCTGTTTTCTGTCCTAGTTATTTAAACAGTTTAAATTCCCTACAGGAGGAATACAATAACAAACATCCAACATCACCTCCTGTTCACCAACCAGCATAAAGTTTACTTTTGCCACCATAGTAATCATTAGCTGCTGTGTAATTCACTCTTAAAGTTCATTGTACACTGAAAATAATTTACGTGAAGCCACTTAGGATTACTTAACTGGGCTAGCAACCCTCATCCTCCTAGCTAAGTCTCTTTTGTTGTTTTTGAGGAAGATTAGCCCTGAGCTAGCATCTGCCACCAATCCTCCTCTTTTTGTTGAGGAAGCCTGGCTCTGAGCTAACATCCGTGCCCATCTTCCTCTGCTTTATATGTGGGACACCTGCCACAGCATGGCTTGCCAAGCAGTGAGTAGGTCCGCACCCAGGATCTGAACCGGCAAAACCCAGGCTGCCTGAGCACAACGTGCGCACTTAACCACTGTGCCACTGGGCCGGCCCTCTAAGTCTTTTTTTATAGAATCTTTATTTTTTCCTTCCAAAGTTTAAAAACATGTTTGGATGTAACACAATGACAGCTTTTCCTTGCAGCTATTGGAAATTTACCAAAAGATTTACAAGTGTGTTTTATGCCTCTTTGTTTGTAGAAGTTAGATTTACTATCCTAAGGAGACGACTGAAAGAACTACTAATATTGGCAAAGGAGTATAAACATATTAGGTGGTATTTTTAAAATGTTGACTTCCTAGAAGAGAAAGGGAGGATCATTGGAAAGACCACATTGCTAGGGATCAGAAAATCCCCTGTGCTAATAACAAGCCATGTGATATTGCACATGCCACTTTACCTAAATATCAGTTTTCCCTATATTTAAAGGGAGTTGGGGGGCAGTGAGACTAGATGGCCCTTTCATCTCTAAGAATCTTTATATGTCATCTAGCAGAGGAGAGCCCCAGCCCCAGCCCCCACATGACAAGAGTATGGAAGAGTGGATTTGGAGCTGAGATACAATAGCTTAATGCGATAGTTATTAAGCTGTTTTCCCTCCTCTCTGAATCCACACTTCTTTGCCCTCCTTTGTGATGCTGGAGCTGGACCATGCAGATGGTACTTCTTTGCCGGCTGATTTGTTGTTAGGCTCATACCAATAGAGGGCGCTGGAGGGACACTGCAAGGCTGGGGAAGGAGGAAGGAGCCTTCTTTCTGTGTGCAGTTTTCCATTGGGATTAGTGTCAGGGATGCTGATAGCATTAACCTTTGTAGCCTTCACTTTTGAGCAGTGACCCATTTCTTCTGCCGTGGTTCTTTGTCACCACAGCAGCAGTGCTCCCAGTTCAGCTGTGGCCCATGCCCTCCAGCCAGTTTCTACTCTACCAGTGGTGGACTGCTCAGGAGGGTCAGCTGTAGCTTTTGGCCTCTGGCAAATTTCTCCCCACTGACACACTGTGTGTGCCTGCAGTAGTCGTATCCCTCCCTTCAGGGGTCTGAGTCTAGCCTTCGGGAGGACCTCTTCTAAGTTTCTAAGTTCCTTCCTTGTTCTATCTCCCTCAACTCTAGAGTCTTCTTTTATCCCTCTTAGTAGTTAGCCATGTTTAACTACTTAACAATTCTTTATATTATACTTTTCTTAATGAAAGTACTAGTGTGGTTTCTGTATGTCACCCGAAAGGACCCTGACTGATATATTTAATAGCTGCCACAACAACACAGACAACCACTCTTGGCATAGGATAGATGTCAAATAAACTGACCAACGAACAGGTTTTTGGAGAAGAGGATAGAAAAAAATAATTAAATGTCAGAAAAGGACATAAGAAATGTTATCCTCATATGTAGAGTCTGCCCTGTTTACTATTGGGCCACCTCTGTTGGCAAAGGGGACCTGAATGAGTATGGAGAAAAGCTTAAGAAAATGAAAGTAATAAAAACACTTTTATTGAGTTCCAAAACACTGACTTCAAAACAATTAAATTAATAAAGTAGTTTCACTATTTTCTGAACTCACTGAAAGTCATCTTTAAAAATTAAATTGTTTTTAACTCATGATTTGTTAACTCAATAAATGTGGTTTTCAATTTAATTGCTTTGGAAGTTACTGTTTTTGAATGTAGTAAAATTAAAAAAAAACCTTTCTTTTCCTTTTATTACCTCACTTGTTTTAAAGGCTCTCAATCAAGCTTTTCTTGATTAAACAGCCTCAAAGACTCAAAGACCAATCTGCAGAGCATCAGTGCCCTGCAGAGAAGCAGGTAGGCACTGGATATAAAGAGTAAGCCCACAGGCTTGTGAAATAGAAGTGGGGAGACTAAATGCCATCTATAGACAGGTATTGCAAGCTTACAGGTACTCTCTTTTCTCCTCAATTCTCACCTATACTTTTCCCACTCTCACTCTTGGCTGATGACGCTGTATCAAACTTCACTGAAAAGAGAAACAATCAGAAGCACTTTTCATTTTTCTACCATCAAGCCTACTAAAATACAATCTGTAACTTTTTCTTTCCCCCATTACCACAGAAAAGATGACTTGCTTTTTTCAAAGCCCAACTCTTCTATTTGTACTCTGGATCCCACGCTCACTTTCTTTCTCAAGCCCTTATTGAGTTGGTTATCAACCTTTTTTTTTTTTCGTGAGGAAGATTGGCCCTGAGCTAACATCTGTTGCCAGTCTTCCTCTTTTTGCTTGAGAAAGATTGTCCCAGAGCTAACACCCATGCCCATCTTCCTCTGCTTTGCCTGTGGGTTGCCACCATAGCATGGCTTGACCAGCAGCATGTTTGTCTGCACCTGGGATCTGAACCCACAAACCCCGGGCCACCGAAGCAGAGCGCATAAACCTAACCACTACACCACCAGACTGGCCCCTACCCTTCTTCTTTACTCTATCATTTTCATTATCATAAAACTTATGATTTTATGGTAAAAATTTTTAAATATAATAAAAGAGACAAATTTATTGCTTTTATTTTTATTTTACATTCCATATTGAACCCAATGCAGTCATCTTTCTAAACCTACCACTCCATTAAAACAGGTTTAGTCAAAATCACAAGCACATTTCTTGTCACCAAACCCAAAGGACACATCTCAATCCTATTTTGCTCAATCTTTGACCATCATTTGTCAATATTGACTGCTCCCTACTTGAAACATTATTGACTCTTGGCTTCTACAACACCATACTCTCCTGTCTTACTGGATGTGTAAACTTAGTCCCTTTGATGGCAATGTCTCTTCTAAATATTGGGGTTCTTCAGGGTTCAGTTCTAGAATCTCTCTTTTATTCTTTACATTCTCTCTTGAAGTGATTTCATTAATTACAGTGGATATAGATACCCTTGTTATGGCTGAATTGTGACCCTTAAAAGTCAGGTTGAGGTCCTAACCCTCAGTATGCAACTGTCTTTGGAGGTAGGCATCTTAAGAGGCAATTAAATTAAAATGAGGCCATTAGAGCGAGTCCTAATACAATCTGACTGTTTTCTTTATATGAAGAGAAATTTGCACACTGGGTTGCATGCACAGAGGAAAGATCATGTGAGGACACGGAGAGAAGGCAGCTATCTGCAAACCGAGGAGAGAGGCCTCAGAAACCAATCCTACCAACACTTTGATCTCGGACTTCCAGCCTTCAGAACTGTGAGAAAATTAATTTCTGTCTTTTAAGCCACCCAGTCTCTGGTATTTTGTTACGGCAGCCTGAGCAGACTAATGTAATCCTCTTCATCCTATTCGTTATGATGAAGATTCTATTTTCGGTCCAGGACCCTCCTCTGACAACCAGACTTGCATATCCAGCTGCGTTCTTGACATCTCCACTTAGCTATATCACAGATATCTCAAACTTACCGAAACTGTGTTCTTGGTCCCTGCCTCCCAAATCAGTTCATCTCCACCCCCACCAACTTGTGTTATGCTTCTCAACAGATGGCACCATCAAAACACATTCCCATCCAATAGTAATATATATATATATATATATATATGTGTGTGTGTGTGTGTGTGTGTGTGTGTGTAAGATATATTTTTATATATATATCCCCCCAAAATATATATATTTATATTTATAAGATATATATATTTGGGGATATTATATATATATATATATATTTATGATATATATATCCCCAAGACTTAGTTTAAATCTTCATCTTTTTCACCATTTCTATTGTCAATATCCTTATTCAAAAGCTATATTTTACTTGTTAATGTTATAATAGTTCTCTACTTGGTCTTCCTCCTTCCCTTCTTGCCTGCTTTTTAATCCATTCTCCATGCAGTAGCCAGAGTGCTATAGGATGAATAGTTGTGTCCACCCAAAGTTCATATGTTGAAGCGTAGCTCGCAAGGTAGTGGTATTAGGAGGTGGGACCTTTGGGAGGTGGTTGGGTCATGAGGGCAAAGCCCTCATGAATAGGATTAGTGCCCTTGTAAGAAGAGACCCCGCAGAGCTCCCTCTCCCCTTCTGCCACGTGAGATTGTAGTGAGAAGATGGTAGTCTAGAACCCTGAAGAGTTTTCTCACCAGACACCAAAACTGCCGGCGCCCTGATCTTGGACTTCCCAGCACCTAGAACTGTAAGAACTAAATGTTTCTTGTTTATTAGCCACCCAATTTATAATATTTTTGTTATAAAGGCCTGAATGGACTAAAACAGAGTAATCTTTTGAAATGTAAATATGGTCATGTTATTAAACTTTTAAAAATTTTCTAATGGTTTTCTGTTGCACATGGAATAAAATTCCAATTTTTTTACCAGGGCCTACAATCCCTGCATAATCTGGCCCCTTGCCTCATCGTTTACCAATCACCCTCCTACTATACAGCTCTAGATAAACTGGTCTATCTTCAATTTCTTGAATATGTCAAACTCTTTCCTGCTTCAAGACTCATGATGTTTTTCTCCCTGGAATACTCTTTCTTCCATTCTTTGTATGGCTTATTTCTTGCACTCCTTTAGGTCAGCTTAGTTGTAACGTCCTCAGAGAGGCTATCCATGATTGCAATAGCTAAATAGACCGACCCCTCTCTGTTATTCTTATAAATACTCTTATTTGCTTACTTCATAGCATGTGTTCAACCTCGTAATTATTTTAACTTTAATTATCTGCATATTTGGTTATTGTCTGACTTCCTAACTAGACTGTAAACTCTATGAGGTCAGAGTCTATGTCTGTATTATAGACTTCTATATCTCCAGAACCAAGAAAAATTATTAGACCATAGTGAACACGTAATAAGTATTTGGTGAATGAATGAATACTTTTCTTTTGTGCCCCTTTGGCTTGACCATCTTCTATATTGTCAGCCTTGATCCTTGACATCTCCTCAACTACTCTTAGCTCCTCCTGCTGTCTTGACTGTAGTTTCTTTCTGCTATGTATACTTTCCTCAGAGCTGAATACGCAGCTATTTGACCTCAGCCTGTTAATTTCAATCTTGACCCTAGGCAGCCTTCTTGCTGGATGGTTGTCTGTTGTTATGTTTGACCCTGAACTGATAAAGTGAGCCCCACCTCCAATAAAATGAGCTGGAAATAATGACTAACCCAAGATGAGAATTTTATTTTTCTGGAACTTTGAGAGAAAAGATTCATGCTGATTTGGGATGCTCTCATTTTGAAACATCTCTCTTCTTTTGAGACTGTGAGGCGTCAGCCAAGGGGCCATGCTGACAAAGGGGAGTGCATGGTAGTGATACAATAAGTTCCTCCAAGTCTGCATGAGACTGAATGGGAACATCAAGGGCATTTTTTAATTCTCTTATGCAAAGAGTGAGAGAGATATTGAGTATTAACAAGAAAACAAAACAAGGTTCAAAAATTCCTGGTTCAGTTCTTTCTGTGAAAGACAATTACATTATCCGTATTTACTTATAAGATCGTTCCTCATCTATTTAGTCTAAATTTTTTTGTTGCATGATCTACTTGGAGGTTAGCATGGGGGTTAAGGGGGTCAAAAAATACTTACTCCACTTTTTTTTCCTGTTTGCTACCTCAGAAATATTTACTAGTTCACTAATGATAATCAAAGAAATGACAGTAGAAATAACTGATTCAATAATTAGTTAATTCATTTCGCAAATGTTTATTGAATACCAATTACATATTAGATAACAGGAACAACAGTGAATTAAACACTATTCCAGACCTCAAGGAATTTAAATTCTACTAGGAGATACGGGTGGGTATCACCATATACCTACTAAATTAACAAAAAGTGAAACCCATGAAACCCTCCAGTGCAGCTATAATCAATCAAATACACAGAGGTTTCTAGTAGTTTAGAAGTTGTTACAATCTTTTCAATGTGCGATGCTGGGAAGATGCAATTCAAAGAGCATGGATAATTATAGACATGCTTTGACCCAGGAACCCCGTTTTTGAAAACGTATCTCAAGAAAGTGGCTGAAAGGTCTCTTTTGTACAAAGATAGTTACAGCTGCACAATCTATAACAACTTATAAATAATAAAATATTGAAAAATTGGGGGAATTGTTAAAATAGCGATAGTATAATATAATGTCTTAGCTTCAATTTTCATAGGAAACAGTTCCAGAGACTAGTATTGAAATAAAATTAGTTTATTTAAGAAGTGAAAGGGACACCAAGAGGAGAGTAGGGAAGAGAGATGGGTAAGCGAAGGAGGCCAGTCAAGGGTGCATTATCCAGGGTGCTACCACTGAAGATGAAACTGTTCCATGGGAAAAATAGGAAAAATAACATGATACACTTCAGAATAATGCCTGAGAGAATCACACCTTTGAGATGCTGTATTGATCCTCCTCTTTCTAAGATCATAGGTTGAGGTCTATTCCAACGCAGTGTTAATTCTTCAGCACTACTTGCTAGCCATGTACGTGGCCAGAATGGCTTTCAGTGTTTGGGGGTGAGGTGGAGAAAATATGTCAGTCACAGATGCAGATACTGACACTTTTACCTAGTCTGGAACACATCGAAAGGTCAGCTAGTATAACAGTGCAATGATACAATATATTGCCATTAAATGTCAAAAATGAGTAGTCCATGTACACATTTGTAAATGTCTATACGAAAAAGTTGTCATGCAAATAAAGAGCACAATACTATCATATAGTGTCTATAATCATAAAAAACGAGTTATGTCATTAGAACACATAAAATCTTATAAAACAGTATTGTTGTTAAACAGAGGATATTTCTCTTGAATTGTAAAGATATCTAATTGATTAATGAAAATGACCCATCAATGTTAACGGAAAGAGTAACTCTTCAATTAGACACCAATAAATTGGTACCTTTTAAATACTAGCAGTAGTGGTGGCAAGGTGCAGATACAACAGATGTAATAAAGGTGGAATCAATGAGACTTGGTGACACCTTGGAGGTGGTAGGGGAAGGAGCATAAGTCATGAAGGATGATCTGAATGTTTGTAACTAATCAAATGGAAGGATGGCTGAATCTTTAATAGTGCTAGGGGAGTCAGGAGGAAGATCTTATATTAAGGCAGAAGATTATTCAGTGAAGACGAAAGACTGATGTTTTCCGGAGTATTTCTGAATATGACATTAAAGCTGGAGAGGCTTGAGGATACCAATCTATGAAATATACAGAAATGAAGATTGGAAAAACTTTGCAAGTAAAGGTGGAAATAATGTCACACATATAGGTCAACCCTCAAAAAGCACTGAAAAGGTACACTAGGAGGAAAAATGGTCCCTTTCAAAGGGGGTGATTTTCTCCTTAATCATTCTAACAATTTTTTGTTAACTTTCCTCTGTCCAATAGAGATTAGGAAGACAGTCTTTGCTAATTAATTTCCAGAATACAAGTCTTAATGAAAGGAGATAAACCACTTGAGGAGGCAATATAATTAGTAAATACTGTTAGCTTATAAATTTTATACTTATTGGAACATGAGCATTTGTTGCCTGGCTCCTTGGCTGGCATTAATCTCATCTTGTATCTCTGGACTGTTGCCATGGCTTGGTTTTCACAGAGCCAGAATATCTTCTCCTAGATTTTCTCTGATAAAAGGATGAAAGCAGTGATAATTATGCAAGGAACCACTTTGTCACTACTTCCATGGTTTGACTTAAGATGCTCTAGACATTGACATAAGTAGGCCACGGTGTTTTATTGACCTCAATTAACAGGAAAGCAACATTTCTTTTATTCGTGCCATTAATATGGGCAAGGGATAAGAAAAGTGCAATAAATTTCTAATTTAAATTTGGAACCCAGTAAAGGAAGAAAGTTTGACTTGTGAATGTTTGCAATTCTGTGAGTCATGGCCAATTTTTTAAACATAAGCCATCTGACAGCATAATACTTTTAATGATACATTTACTTGAAATTCTTTTCACATGCCTCCCTGGGTTCCTGCACTCAAAGGAATCTGAAAGAATATTTGGCTCAGGCATTTGGGGCTTCTGTGATCCACTGTCTCCATTGATTTGCATTGACAATAACTTTCATCTCTCAATGTGTGTCTTCAGGGGCTAATACTTCATTTATCTTATTTTTTCCCCAAATATCATTAACATTATTTAACAGCAGTACCCAAGCTTTGTTGGCTGATGTATTTGGATCTTGCTGGAAAGGTGTATGTTTCACTGGAGCTAATAAGTGACCATCTGACGTTTTGTATCTTATCAACAGTAATATTTTGGGGGCAGTCTACGTAGAATCAAAAGTTGATTTTCACAAAAGGGTTTACAGAGCTTTACCTACTTGGCTATTTCTAAGAGTCACCTAGTGATTTCCCTTTGTTGTCATTTTTGTTTATTTTTCTGTCTGGATTTGTTTTCCCGTTATTACTTCTGTAATCAGAACATCTTACAGTATGCTTCCCTTCTTTGTTTTGTTCTTACCAGTCCAGTATTTATAAACCTCACTTTGTCTCCAGTATTGGGCGAATTTTTTATCTGTTGCATTTTTCTTTTTAAATTTTCAGTGTATTCAATATGTAATGCCAAACTCACTCATTACTTCTTTCCAAACTCCTTTTGAAGTTCCAGAAGACTATTTCAAAATAAGCTCATTTAATTATTCAACAAATATTCAGCAAGGGCCTACTCTTTACTAGATTCACTAGTAAATAGTGAATAGAGAATAGAGATAACTGAGACACACTCTGTCCTCATAATGTAGTTAAGGGCAGAAACTTCCAGGTCAACCACGGGTTTCAGTCCCAACTGTGATGGTTAATTTTGTGTCTCAATTTGGATAACCCATGTGCCCAGGTGTTTGGTCAAACACCAGTCTACATGTTGCTGTGAAGGTATTTTTTCAGATGTGGTTAACATGTAAATCAGTTGACTTTGAGTAAAGCAGATTGTCTTCCATAACATGGGTGAGCCTCATCCAATAAGTTGAAGGCCTTAAAAGTAAAGAGTGAGGTTCCCCGAAGAAGAAGGAATTCTGCCTCAAGAATGCAACATAGAAATTCTGCCTGAATTCCCAGCCTGCTGCTCTGTGGAATTCAGACTGAAGACTGCATTATCAGTTCTTACCTGAATTTCCAGTCTGCTGGCTTGCTCTCTATATTATTGGATTTGACAGCTCCCACAATCATGTGAGCCAATTCCTTAAATCACTCTCTCTCTTCCTCTCTCTCTAGGTAAGTATATAGATAGACAGATAGATATATATAGACATAGTTCTATTGGTTGTTTCTCTAGAGATATGCCAACTAATACACCACTTTTAGAAGTCAAACATTATATTAATTCAGAAATTAGAATATCAATTTTCATATGCTAGTTGACATTTTAATGTTCAAATTTAGGAATTTCTTGACTCCCTTAGCTTGGGTTTTCTAGTGGAAAGCCTACACTCATGGAACAAGGGTGTAGTAAGCTTCATTTCTCTTTCCTTTTCACCTCCCTCCTTGAGGTTAGGGTACATTGAGAAGAAGAGTGAGGGGGAAAGAAAAGTTCTTACTTGATGGGCTTCATACTTGATCTGGCAAAGTTTTAAAGATAACTCTTTCATGGCGCACTTTTCTGAGTTCTTAGAGCCTGCCTCAGCCCACTCCCATCCTTACGGGTTCCCTGTGATTCCCTTAAAACAACTGAATAAATTTCTAGTTCTGTTGACCATTTACTCCTAAACCTCCTAGGAATCTCATAGTCTATTTCGAACTTCTTTCTGCTGAGGTCCCGTTGACCCTCCAAAATAAATCTATGTCAACCATCTCTTACACATAGCCTATATCTGGTGCATAGAAAATACATTTCCTTTTCCTGAAAAACTCTAGAGTACAAGCCAATCCCATCGTAGGCCATCCAGTGACAGCTAATCATCCTGACTCTTGCCCTTTAGTTTCTCAGTGTTCCTTAGATATCAGACCACTGTCTTTTCCATATCTCTGGGAATGCACTTTAACCCCTCCGAGCAGTCAGACTGAAGCTCCTCACACGGGCCTGAGGCGAGGAACACCCACATCATTTGCCCTTGCCATTCTTGGGATGAGACTCACAGCAAGCAACAGCTGCTGCCAAAAATTTTCTTACCCACTCTTTCTCTCTCCTGGTCCTTTTATGTTTTCAGGATTATTAATGAGTTTTGGAATCATCAAAATGGTTCTTGGCAAGCTAAGTTTTACATTTTATATATGGGCTGCTGTGTCTTACAAGACACTTTGGTATCCGATATGTATTATCTTATGCATTATTTTGATGCAATTTCCTTTTATTAAAATCTGGTGCACAAAAATAGATACCTAGAAATGTAATAAAATTATATAACATGGGAAATACAGAAACAATATCAAAACTACCAAACCAAAAGTGTGAATTATCTAATGACAAATTTCGGAAATTTGGTTAAAATTCAAGGTAAATACAACACCAAAATTTTTCCTACACACCAGCAAAAACTTATAGAAAATTACATACCTTTTACAAATGCAAAGAAAATACAAAATTCATAAGAATAAATTTAAATATATACACATATACACATTTATATGTGTTTATGTATGTTTGTATATATATATATACATATGTGTATATATACATATCCATTACATAGAAATGTAAAATATATATATATTTGTAAAGATTGGCACCTGAGCTAACAACTGTTGCCAATCTTCTTTCTTTTTATCTGCTTTTTCTCGCCAAATCCTCCCAGTACATAGTTGTATATTTTAGTTGTGGGTCCTTCTAGTTGTGGCATGTGGGACGCCGCCTCAGCATGGCCTGACAAGTGGTGCCATGTCCGCGCCCAGGACCTGAACCAGCAAAACCCTGGGCCACCAAATTGGAGGGTGCGAACTTAACCACTTGGCCATGGGGCTGGGCCTGTAAAAAATATTTCTAAAGAAATACAAACAGATATGAATAAATGCAAAGTGATATACTGTACTTATAGGCTTGAAAACTGAACATACTAAAATGTCAATTCTACCTAAATTGAATTTTAAATTCAATGAAATTCCTCTTAAAAAACTCAAGATTTTTCACTGAACTCGAAAAACTTGAAGAATTCTTATGGAATAGTAAAGATAATACTAAAAAAGTAGAACAAAAATGTGGAAATTTCCATGCCAGATCGAGATTTATGATTGAACCACAGTAATTTTTAAAAGATGGTGTTGGGCAGGGACAGAAAGATGGATCCTTGAAAAGAAAGAGAAAGCACAAAAACAGATCCAAGCATAGATGTGGGACCTTGGCTTATATCAAAGGTGACTTTACAAATAGCTGGGGGTAAAGTAAATATGATTTAATATGTGGAGATAAGACATTTGGTTTTTCATGTGAAAAAAATTAGATTCGCTCATCACATCTAAATTTCAGATAGATTAAAGTATTAGTGTGAAAAAAAGCAAAGACAGTATATGAGAATATCTTAATGTCTGTTTGTATATTAGTTATCAAGTGCTGTGTAACACATGACCCCAACCTCAATGACCTAAAGCAACAGTGTTTATTATCTCAATCTTTTGCTAGGTCAGGACTTATGGGCATGCCTTAGCTGAGTTCTCTGTTTTGGGGTCTCTCACAGGCTATTGACTAGGACTGTAGTAATCTGAAGGTACTACTGGGGAAATTCTACTTCCTAGCCACTCCCATGATTATTGGCAGGATTCAGTTCCTCACAGGTCGTTGGACTGAGGCCTCAGTTCCTCTCCAGCTGTTGGTTAGAGGCTGCCCTCAGTTCCTTGCCATGTGGGCCTCTCCCATGCAGCATCTTACTTCATCAAAGCAAGCAAGATGAGAAAGCAAGGGACAATGCCAGGGAGCATGAGAAAGAGAGAGAGAAAGAGAGAATGAGCTATCAAACAGAAGTTGCAGTCTTTTGTAACCTGATTATGGAAGTGACATCCAAAGCTTGAAATTAATAAAAAGAAAAGAGTGACATATTTGACTACATCAAAATTACAAGTGCATTGTGAAGAAAGTGAAATACAAACCATAAAACGGAGAAGATATTTTCTACAAATATAAGAAAAAGATAAATAATCCAAATAGAAACAAATGGGCAAAGAATACAAATGAAAATTCACAGAAGAACATAGAACTAGGCAACGAATGAATAATATTATGCTCAACTTCACCGTAACTGCGGAAAATACAAAATAAAACATAAATGAGATGCCAATTACACCATGAGATTGGCAAAAAAATTTTTTTAAGATATATGATACTAAGTGATGGTGTGGGGAACCAGGAGCTCTCATACACCACTGGTGTGGAATTAGACTGTTAAAACCACTTTGGAGAACAATTTGTAATATATATTAGAGTTGAAGGTGACAGTCTGTAACCCAGAAATTTTACTGCTATGTATATATTATGGAAAAACTCTCAACTGAAAAGAAAATTTTAATAGTGATGAGCATCAATAAACCTAATACCATAAGTCAGGGGACAGAATAATAAATTGTGGTAGATTCATAGGATACAGCAGTTAAATGCGTGAACTAGATCTATATGTAGGAACATAGAGGAATCTGGAAAATATGGTTTTGAATGAAATAATCAAGTTACAGAACAAGAGAATATGATACCATTTACACAGATTAAAAATAAATAAACAAAAATGTGTATATTGGTTTTTGATACATATATGTAGCAAAAGTATAAGAAAACATGGACTTGATATACCCAATCAAAAAGCTCATTGCATCTGGGGAGGAAGTTGGCGTTAAATCAGTAGCAGTATGATATAAATGTTTCAACTTTATCTGGAATGTTAATTCCTTAGAAGATCTGTTGCAAATATTCCAATGTATTGGTTGAAGTAGGCTAGTTTATGTTGCATTGACAAAGAGTCCAGAAATTGCGTTGGTTTAACCGATGAAATATTTTTTCACCCTTACATCACAGTCTCATGCAGGTTGACAGTTATCTGGTGCTACCACACTTCAGCGGCTCAGAGACACAGGCTGCTTCCACCTTTTAAATATTCTATATCAAACTTGAGGTCTAAAAGCTCAGTACGGAAGGGAAGGAGCAGATGCAAGCAGCACACCAGCTCTTAACTACCTTCACCCAAAGTGGATATCTGTCACTTCCACTCCCGTTGTATTTGCTAGGTATAGTCACGTGGCCCCAGCAGAACTATAAGGAAAGCTGGAAAATATTTTTTAAAAAGCACAGAGAAATTTGATGAGCACTAATATTCTCTCTGCCATGAGTGTTTGTACAATTGGGGTGATAGGAACATGGATTTTCGTTTTATTATGTTCTGTGTTTTAATTTTTATTCATTTTATTTCAGCTTTATTGAGGTATAATTGACAGACAAAATTGTAAGATATTTAAAGTGTACAGCATGGTGATTTAATATATGTGTATATCATGAAAGGATTCCCCCTACCTAGTTAATTAACAGATCCATCACCTCACATCTTTTTTGTGTGTGGGAACAAATTTCTACTCTCTTAGCAAATTTCACTTATATAATACAGTGCTGTCAACTAAGGCCACCATGTTTTACATTAGATCCTCAGACCTTATTCAGCTTATAGCTTGCATTTTAAAATATTTATTTTAGTTTTTTAAAAAAAAATCCTGATGTAGAAAAAAATATAAGCATGTGAATGCTCTGGACCATTGTTTAACGTGTTTCCACGTGGTGATGTTACTTGTGCATAAATGGATTTTGAGTCAGATTGGTTTGAGAAATGACGGGCAGAATAGAGCAGGCTTCTCTTCTGTAGGACTTCCTAGAGCTTTTAATGAATTCTGCTGAGTATTAGCTATGTGACTTTAGGTAAATTACTTAATCTCTTTGTGCTGTTTCCTTATCTGTAAAAGGGACAAGATAGTACTTACTTCACAACATTGATGCACAAATTAGATTAGATGATGCATGTGAAGCGCTTAGCATAATGCTTGGCAGATAGTAAGCCCTAAGTAAAATCGGTGGTTATTGCTATTCATTATGATGATCATGATAATGATGATGCCTGCTGCCGCTGCAGCTAAAATATTCTAGAAACGTAGTCATAGAACTTTTTCCCCCCAGAACATGTTACTGGGCTTGTGTTCTGCAGAACACACTTTGGGAAATATTGCTCTCTATTTTATTTTTGCAACTTTGCAATCTGTGTTTTGCATTTTCAAAAACTGAAATAACACACAGGAAACTTCCTCTGTAACTTGGAAATTGTGTAATTTTAGTGATTTCCGTTTGGTTTTTATTTGGTGGAATATCCTATTATTGGAAATGACCTTTACCTATCTATGATGTTATAGTTAGTCTCTTGGTTGGTATCTTCACACAGCAACTGGCTATACACATTGTGTAGCAGTCAATGAAAACACTTACTTGCTGCTGTTTTCTAGCTGCTAAGGCAGTTCCATGACATTTTCTTCAGCAATTGGTTCATGCAGTGTAGCAATTTGTGCCCATTTCGCCCACCCTGGAAATTACAAGAGATTCCTCATTACTTGTTCTTTCACGTTTGGGCACGTGTAAGCATTAACAGCCCTTTTCAGGCACAGCATGAAGAGTTGTGCACCTCTCAATCTCCCCTCCCCATACCCACTTCCTACTTTCCTGGATTTTCTTCTCCAACTAAATTTATAACTGGTGTAAGGTGAGAATTGCTTCCTGAGTGGCTGAATGTTTTGAACCTTACTTGTACAGAATCACTGGAAAATTAAGAAAGAATCTCAGGAGAGTTGAAAGAAAAGAGCACCATCAGAAGCTGCAGTACAACTGGAAGAATGCTGCTCCTAGCTCTTCTCTTGTTGCCTTCTCTTCCTGCCTCATAATTGTATGGGTGATGCTGCGGAGGAGATGGGGAGAAAATGAAGAAGCATTCATTGTACATATTTATTGATTAGGAACTCTGGCTTCTGGTGTAAAAACTAGGTGTAACAGGAGCCCAGGAATCAGAAGATCTGCGCTTGAGACTCGCCTCAGCTCTATCATTTGAAAATCTTGTGACTTTCTCTACACTTAAAAAGGAAAATTATTATGACTCAAATTCCATATATTTTGATCACTGAATCATTCAATGTGAATTGCATTTCAATGTAAGCAATATTTTAAAGGTGACTTCTATAAAACGCACATTTAAGTTTTTGCAGGGGGAAAAAAGGCAAACTAAACAATAAAGAAATAATTAGTGTCCTTGAAATCATAAACTTAGTAACAAACTAGCTATAATTTGAGCGAACATTCTGTAATGTTTGGAGGAAATTGGCCCTTGGTACATGATGTTTATGCAGGCTTTTCAATTCTCTCCTTCAGTTTCCTTATCTTGAGAATAAATCAAAGAGATATATTAAGAAGATTTCCAGCTCTAATGTTCTTTAGATCTTGCTTTTTTCCCCCCATTATGTAAATATATGTCCAGGTTTCTTTTTCTGAGCTATTAAAACCTTTATAAACACAAACACAAAGGATTACCTCTAACATATCCCCAATTTACTACTTCTGTATTGCCCCTACCTCAATTAATAGGAGCTCCTTCCCCCCATAATTCACACTTTTCCTTTTCTCTCTCACCCTAAATGCAAATGACCATCAAGTTCGGTAACATCCTCCTCAGAAATGTTTGCCTGCACTCTCTTCACCCTAATCCTTTTCCCAACTTAATCTAGTAACTTTTCAAAAATATCTATTGGATCATGCCTCTTCTTTGCTTAAAACTGTTTGCTAAGTCCTCCTTGCTTATGGGATAAATCTCAAACTCTGAAACATCGCCTACAAGGCCCCTCACGATCTGTTTCTTCATGCCTATTTCCATGGCCTGCACCAAGTCCCTATAACAGAACTATGTGGTAGGCTGAATAATGCCCACCAGTGATGTCCACACCCTAATCCCCCAAATCTGTGACTATGTTACTTAACGTGGCTAAAGGGGTTTTTCAGATGTGATTAGATTAAGGAATTTGAGACAAAGAGATTATCCTGGATTTCCTGAGTTCGTCCATTATAATCCCAATGGTCCTTCTAAGAGGAAGGCAAGAGGATCAGAGTCAGAGATAGAGAAGTAAAGAGAGAAGCAGAGATTGGAGTGGTGCAAGGTAATGAGCCAAGGAATTCAGGCATCCTCTAGAAGTTGGGAAAGGCAAGGAATGAATTCTTCCTTCCGTAAAGCCTTTAGAAAATAATGCAGCCCTAACTGACACCTTGATTTTAGCTCCATAACACTCATTGTGGATTTCTGCTCTCCAGAGCTCAAAGATGATAAATTCCCATTGTTAAAACAAGAAGCCACTATGTTTATCGTAATTTGTTATAACAACAATAAGAAGCTAATACAAGCTACCTATGGTAGATCACCTTGCATGGCAGTTTTCTTTAATTGAACCTATGTCATTAAGACGTTTCAATAAAAGATAATAACTACATTAATAATTTTTCTTTGAGACTAATGTTCAAAATTCTTGAATACGTATTAGACTATGCCTAGAAAGAAACAATTTTGATTGTAGTATGCCATGGCAGAAACAGAATTGGATTAAAATAGACAAAGCAAAACAAAACAAAATTGGGCATTATCATGCTGCTGTCACAGAAATCTTATATAAACATGAACAAATCACTTCCCTTCACTTGGCCTCAGGTTTCCTATCTATAAAATTATTTCAGACTCTTCTGAATCCAATATATCCCTAGTCTATACCTGCACAGGAGTTACTTAAGTCATTTAAAAAAAAAAAAGAATTCTAGGTGTGAGTATTAATCAGTATATCTAGCATTGACGTTGACATTTTTGCTTCTCTCTCTCTCTCTCCCTTTCTGTTTAAAGCATATAAATGAAACTGAAGTACGGATTCAGGAATTGAATAGAGGAAAGTTGTTTGGGATAAAGAAAGAAAGCTACTTCTCATATTCTACTTCTCTAGTTTGTAAAGGCAAAGTAAATTTGCCAGGTCACTAATTCTGATAAGTAGATTGGCTATCAAATTAAACCCAGCAGCCATAAATCTCACAAACCTAGCTACCCAAACTTTATGTACACTAATAAATTAGTGATGTGATCCCAAAGGAATACTATAGAATTGATTATTTCAATGGCATGGTTTTATTCTTAAATCCCAGCGCTAGCCATGGAATTAAAAATGTTTATCTCAATATATTTTGAGCCACATAAATACAATAATCTTTTTTAAAAAATCAACTCATACATATGAGAAGTTGGGCAATATTAAAAGAAACTTCATTATCCTTTACCATCTTAATTTTATCCTGAAGTACTAAATCATCTGGCATTCATTCTTGGCTTTCAAAAGACTTGAAATATTATGACCAGCAGAATCTACTGCAATCTATATTTTAATTTTGGATATATGCTATTATATCTGAAAAAAATCAATAGAGTATTTGCTTAAGACTGAAAGTGTAACTACAGGGTATATACATATGATATATGTACTTTAGTAGGGCCTCTTTCTAAAATTGCTAACAAATCTATCAACATGTAAAATATGAGCTCATGTAAAGTATGTCTTAGACATCTTTGCACCCTCAGCAAAGTTTGGAAATTCAGTAAATATGTGCCCTTTTGTAATGAGTGTTTTTCAATGGTACAGCATTATGGTAGCTGGCTTGTAAACTACTTAGTCAGTATACTCAAAGGTGCCTAATTTTAAGAAACACACAATATAGTTGGGATAAAATAGCTTTTAAGATTTAGCTTACTGAGGGGCTGGCCCCGTGGCCGAGTGGTTAAGTTCGTGCGCTCCGCTGCAGGCGGCCCAGTGTTTCGTTAGTTCGAATCCTGGGCGCGGACATGGCACTGCTCATCAGACCACGCTGAGGCAGCGTCCCACATGCCACAACTAGAAGAACCCACAACGAAGAATACACAACTATGTACCGGGGGGCTTTGGGGAGAAAAAGGAAAAAATAAAATCTTTAAAAAAAAAAAAAAAGATTTAGCTTACTGAGTGTTTAATATGTGCTAGTCAAACTCTCACGATGGCAAGCACATGTGAAACTATGGTGTGGACAGTAGGGCATTGACAGACTGGAACCTACCTACAGAGGGGTGAACTAATAGTAAGTGGACACAGTTATGTCACATGAAGTTATTCCATATCACAATATTTATATAGCACATAAATCAATCACTTCATTATTAGGATCATTAAACATCTTTTGATCAATTGTCATATTCAACATAATTTTCATGCCAAGTATATTTATACCATTTCAATATTTGAAATAAATCTAATCTACGTATAGTATATAGAACTCTTTATTTAGAATGTTCTATTATCCAGAATACTAGATATTCCAAATATTCAAGGACAATTTCATGTAGATAGAGTCACAAAATTTTATGAAGTATATTTCATTTATTCAAGGAATATTTATTTACAGGCTTCCCATAAAAGTCATTGTGTTTGGCAGTATGTTAGCAATAAGCAAATGCTACTTAACAGGTACAACATTCAACCTGCTCATGATCCTAATGCAGAAAATTTAGAGACATCAATGGATATGATGCCAGTCAACTGACTTGATCGGCTAGTAGAGTAATAGAATGTGATGGCAGAAAGGAATCTTAAAAATGAGCTAGTCTAAACTTCCTCCATATTCCAATTTTACAGATGAGGAATCTGAGACCCAGAGAGAAGTAACTTAGCCAAGACCATACAGTCAGACAATATCAGAGTCAGAGCTAGATCCCTGATTTCCTGACTTCAGGTCAGTGTGTTTTTTACTGTGCTAAGCTGCCTCCATGGTTATATTTTTTCTCTCAGTTGCCTTAATTACCCTTTCTTTGTTTTGACATTGTATATATATAACCCAAGAAAAAGAGATAAAGTGCAGGCATGTTATTTTGAAATTGAACATTTGAATTTTCTTTGGATAACATAGTGGATGGGTAGAAGGGAGTGTTGGGAAATAATTCTCGATGAATATTTCATGATTCTGCATGGTTCATGTCCTCTGATCATTCGCAGTCAAGTTAAGAATGTTTGTATCAGGAGAAATTGCAGGATAGTAAAGCTTAGAGACATTTCCCTCCCTGGAAACAGTTGGAAGTATTAAAGATAAAGACCTCTTCTTCCTTTCCCCACAGACATTTACTTACCCAGAGTTAAGATAAGATTTCTCTCTCTCCAGAAAGAGGGGATCACCAGCAGCCCTATATAAGACCAAAGTTTCCTGAGTTTGGGCCTCCTTTCCTTCGATGCAACCTGACCCTTACTGCGTTACCTACCCCGTGAGGATTTGAGCTCAAGAAACTGGTGCCAAGACATTGCTCTGACTGCTGCTTCTGCTGTGAGTAATAAATGGTCTTTGTCTTTGATCTGGAGGTCTTGTATCATATATATAGGCTAATTAGCTTACAAGTAAGATAAAAATCTCAGATCCTTCAAAGTTTTTAACTTAACAGGCAAATAGAGCTGGATTGTTGTTATAGTATTCGAATTAACTCACGGAGTAATGAAATACGCTATAAATAGCCATGAGAACACAAGTGTTTCTGGGTTGCAGAACTGTTAGATATTTCCCCATCAATCCCTTACAGAAATATTTTAAATCACAGTACATAGTTGTCTGTATCCAATTGTATAGTTCAGACACCAAAGTGTCCTTTGGGGACAAATGAAACAAAGTGGCGCTCTTTGAATTTATGTCCCTGGCATTCTAACTTAAGACTGGAATCATTTAATTTATATCAGTGGTAAAATTACTTTCTATAAAAATGGACCTCAGAGATCACTAGTACAACCCAGTCACATTTAAATTTTCAAATTTGTAATTGATGAGAGTCTAAATTTTCCAACTTTCTTTAGGACCAGATGGTTGGAATGAAAGAAATTTAGAGCAAGGCTAATGTACAAACAAATTAAAATCTTTGAAAGTACTTCTAGAGCCACTATTGTAGTTTGAGTTTAATATCAACCACACAATCAGCTAAGATGGGGCGCTATTAATTCTCAAAACCACCCTGTGGTACAAATGGCAATATCCTCATTTAGCAAATGAGAAAATCCAGACTCAGAGTGGTCACCAAGGACACAAAAGTTAGTAAATGGAAAAGTTGGATTGAAGCCCAGGTCTTCTGGGTATAAGCCCTTTTAGGTTGCTTTTTAATCTGAACACTCTCCTTCCTGATCAATATATGAAGCAAAAAATTAAACTTTACAGGCATTACGGTATAACAGACATAACTCATTATTTGCAGTATGAAGGCCTGCTTTTGAGTACTGATTTTTCCATATAATGTTTTTCATTAATATGTGGAAGTCATTTGAAGAATGTGGAGTGTAAAGAGTTTACTACACTAGTAGTAAATGACAGCACTGGAACTAAAATCCAGGGCCTGACTCCTAGTCCAGTGTACTTACCACTACACCATGCTACTTCTAGAGGATTCTATTCAGATTATTTAAATTATGGTGTGTAGTATTTTATATCTTTAAACTCCATCTGCTTACATTTCTACCAAGGCATAAAGTAAAAGGAAAATTCTAATCTAAAAAAGCATAGGGCCGGTAAAGTACCTACAGTTTTAGTCAAAGAAGGCCTGATGTTTATTACTTGCTGATGACAGTGATTTTTTATTTTTGAGAATGATCTATGCATATGGGAACTTATCATTTGGTTTGGGGACTACTGGCTAGATTGCATTACATATCCATAATTGGCTAATTTTTCAAATTGATTCATAATTGTTTTTCATACCTTTTTGTAGATCATTTAATTTACAGATAATTTCTTTTCTGTGATATTTTCCAATAACTTAATTTAAAGATAATTGTTTTTCATTTAGAACAAATGTACTTTGATCTCAGGAGAATAGGTTATTGGCTTCATAAAACTTCTTCCCATTTGAATTTGAAATGCAACCATTCCTGAAATAAGAAATATTCAGATATGCACTGAAAATATACTTTATTTAAAACTCAGCATGTAATAAAATATAATCATGCATAAGATGTTCAGTTTCTTTCCATGGAGATTTGCATTGCAGACAATAGCAATAGATTTTATATACAAAGTATATATACATAAAGTTTATATACATCAAGTATATATATACATAAAGTGGGTGGCTTAGGAACTGACAATTTAGCTAAAAAAGAGAGTAAGATCCATTTGCTGCCCTCACAGAAGTCAGAGATAGCCAGGAAGACAGGCCTGTAAACAATTCAAATACAAAATCAAAAGCGTAAAGATTCTTGAATGGCAGGCCAAGGAGCACTTAGGATCAATCCAAGATTTGCAAGCAACAAAATAACGTGATCAGGGTTATATTTTAGAAGAATTTCTTTGGTGGCTAATTGTGAGGTAGAGAGAGATAGGACTCAAGAAATTGAACATGACAATGCCAAAGTCCAGGTAAGAGATAACTTGCAGATGATCAGATGTACCAGAGCATACTGTCCAGGACAAGGAAGGTGATCTTTCTGCTCTTTTTCCTGATGGACAAATTACACCCAGAGCTTTGTGTTCAGGTCTGGGTATGACACTTTAAAAGAGATATGGATACAGGAAGTGTGCCGGAAGCGTGGGTAGCTAACTCACATGCTTTCAAGGGTCAGACAAGTAACATAGAAGAGAGAAGTATACGAGGTGTGAGGGCACATGCAAACACCGTGAGTGGGGGACTGGGGACTGGTGAGCACATGTCTTATTGCAAGAGCACAGGATGCAGCCCCAAGTCTCAATCCTTTCATAGAAAATAAGGCAAAATAAATTTCTGTGTATTAGCTACTGATTTTTAAATGATGGGTCACAGTTTTTTTAAAACGCAGTGCAGGTAAAACACAATTGTTGTGGGGGCCACCACTTTGTGACATTTGTTTTAAAGATTCTGTAGAATGTCATGAAGAATATTTGAAAGAGGTAAAACTTTTAGACTGTGGAAGAGAAGGCTGACTAGGGGACAGTGGAAAAAGAGTATTGGAATTTGAGAACTAGCTTCAAGCATCAAAGGAATGTCAGGGGAGAAGGAGTGACTTGATCTGCATGATTTTTTTGGGCATAAGTAAAAAGAATAGGTGGAAGTTTCAGGAAGACAGATTTCAACTACAAATAAAAAATGCTTTTGAATGTCGAGTTATGCGAAATTGGTAATGGGTTACCTTGGGGAAGAGTGAACTCACTCTCGTTAGAGGTGCTTAAGCAGAGAAAAGATGACTATTTGCTGAGGATGCTGTAGAGGTGACGTATTCTAGAGCCACGTTGAAAGAAAATATTTTTATGATAACCTTCCACTCTGAATCTCTATGATTCTTTTGTAAATTTCTAGCTGAGCGTGAAGAAGCAGTTTGAAAAGACTGTCAAAAATATCAGGGGACATATAGTCTCTGTTAGTAGAGATCAGTACTTAAAATAGGGTGAGAAAGGCAGTGTGGTATCATTGGGAATAGCTCTCAAGCAGGGATTAGGAGGCCTGAGTTTGAGCCCTGGACTGCTACTTACTTGGTTGCTTGACCTTGGGTAAGTCATTAAGAGTTTCTGGGTCTCAAGTTCCTTATTAGTAGAATGGGCAGTTTTGACTACGTTAGCATTCTCACATTTTAGTATTCCTAAGACTCATCTGAGAAGTGTGTTAAAAATGCAGATTCATTGACCCTATTACCAGAGATTCTAATTTAGTGAACCTGTAACAAACTATCAAATTCAATGGATTCATGGACTTCTCTGCATTTGGATGGCTGGATTTAAAAAATTAACTCTAATTCTTCAATCGATAATTAAATATTTTCATTTGCAAGAATACTAGATCTTGTCTTTTAGAGACAGTTTTGAATAATCTATTTCCAGCTTTTCATTTTTGCTCTTTTGTTCATTTATCGTATTCTTTGACTTCATCCTGGGAATGATGGAATGGGAAGACTTTAAGAGTGAAAATCAAGGGAAAATGATATTTTCTTATTGGCTGTGGCTACATTGATTCTCCCCTGATCCCGCCCCCCAATGCAGAGAATTTTAGAAAATTAATCTAAACAGTGGGAGAACTGCTTTACCTGAATTATGCAACTGGCTTGATCTACTCTCCTTAAGCCCAATTGTAAACGAAGAATTTATCACTCAAATGGAAAGAAAGGCCGGTCATCTCACTCACCAATGCTGAGCACAAAGCAATGACAGTTGGAGCAACAGAGAACTTTAGGTTCCTCCCAGAAACTCCCTGCAGACATGTCTTGCTTAATGGCAAGAGATTTTCTGTGTGTTCAAGTATGAAGTGTTTGTCAATGAGAATCCTATTCAAGTTCAGAGACTAAACTGCTTTGGTGTAGGTAATTATGTCAATTTCATGACAATTGTGTTAACACTAGTATTGGCACTTTCATTTTCTACTTATCTTTACGATGTAATAAAGGCACATGAAAGCAAAATATTTAGATAATTGCATCAAGAGGTATTGCTATATAATATATAAAACATCCCCAGCTCCTTAAGCATCATTTTATTCAGCCAAAATGTTCTCTATTTCTTCTTCTTATTAGACACTGTTCAATAAAAATATAATCTGAACCACACATTCAAACTGTATATGTAAATTTAAATTTTCTAGTAGCCGCATTAAATAAGTAAAAAGAAACAAGTTAAATTAATTTTTAAAATACATTTTATTTGCCACAGTATATTTCAAGCACTCAATAGCCACATGTGGCTGGTGGCTGCAGTATTGGATGGCACAACTCTAATCAGTTACCTATGAGCTTTCAATTATTTGTCCCGATTCACTGAAAGCTTGTCACCAGCTCACAGTATCTCTATCCATCCTGGTTTGATCATGGTCCTAGAGGACTTCACTGTCCATAGACCCCTTGGTCCATCTCTTCATCCTCAATAATCTGTTGTTTTCCCCTCCATCTCAGTCCCCCACCCCTTTGGCCTCACCTTGGTCTTGTTATCACCCATAACTTCTCAATTCTGATATAAATTCTGTCATTTCATTCTCTGATTAAAACATCTTTCCATTCCAGCTCTCTCATTCAACAACTCTCACTATACCTGCCCTTTGTCTTCAACGGAGTATCGAGTGAAATTTTACTTAATTTTCAGTCCTCTAGATGATCTGTGTCCAACTTAAATTCTATGGGTCATCAGTTCAACCACTTTCTCTCCAAGATCCTCATATCCCTTGCCTCAGCTTCATCACTTTCCTCAATCCTCTTTTCTTCCCAATTTTATTGAGATATAATTGACGTACTTCTATATATATAGTGAAAACACAATATTTACCCTCATAGCAAATTTCAAGTAAACAGTATAGTATTGTTAACTGTAGTTACCACGCTGTACGTTAGATCTCCAGAACTCATTCATCTTGCATAACTGAAGCTTTGTACCCTTTGGCCAACATCTCCCCATTTCCTCACTTATCTTTTAAACTTTGTTTGTGTTAAACTTTGTTCAGTTCCTTAAATGCACCAGGCTTTCTCTGGCCTCGCCAGCTTTCACACATTTGTTTCTACCTAGAACATTCCTCTCCCTCTTCTTTACCTGCTTATGGTTAAACATCACTGTGAGAAACTGCCCTGCCTAATCCCCAACTTCTCTCTAGACTGGGCCAGTTTCTGCCGTCCTCTGCCATGAACACTTTATACACCTCCTATCATAGCACTTATCATAAGGTATTCATTATAGCTACTTTTGAAATTGATGTATTCTCTGCTAGGCTATTGGCTCTGTGAAAGCAAGGACTGTGTCTGTACTATTATTTACCGTATCCATGCAATTTTCCTTCATAGCATTTTCCATTGTTATTAGAAATTTAAGTGAGGTTGTTCATTCAGGGTCTAGTTCTTCTAGTAGATTTTACATTTCCTACAGACAGAAACCAGGTTGTTTTGTTTACTGCTGCATTCCCAATATGTAGGATAACGGCGAGTAAGGACCAGATGTCCCATGCGTGTCTTTTAAAGGGAGGGAGTGATGGATGGACAAGATAGAAACCAAACTGCATTGATCGGTTTGCAGATATACCACCATGTGATAGATTGAAATACTTGTTTGTTAGTTACTACAGGGAAGTTGGAATAGGGTCTGAATGTATACCGGTTGAAAGTTCCATTTATGTGGAACTGAAACATATGAAGGCTGAAGACTAACGGCAGCCTTCATTTTGTGAGTGTTCATATGCCCAACACCGCTAGACTTGTGTCTTACATTATTTCAATCCTTGCAACAACCTAAAAAAATAATTATCATTTACTGCTTTTTGCAGCTGAGGATACTTAATCTTAGAGAACTATGGATGTCCACATTTTCCCCATTTTACAGCTCAGAGAGGTTTAAGTACCTTAACAACTTCACACAATTAGTAAGGGCTGGAGCTGGCACTTGAAATTGGGCGATGTGCCTCCAAAGCCTAGGTGCTCACTGTGCAGTCCTTGTCTACTCTCAAAGAGGTCTGCAGTGATCCTCACGGTTATGACTTTTTGGTCACATATTAACCTTGCTGGGCCAGAGAGGAGAAAATGTACTTTGTGAAATAAATGTCCCTTTGTGCTTCTCTCTGGACTAAAGTTCTATCTCAGCCAGCTTCCTTCTCATGGAACATGAACTCATATGTCCTGATGCTGACCTATTAAATACTCCTTGAGTCTTGCATTGTTACTACCTATTGTCCTACACTTGGAGAGTACGGTTTATTAGATCAAAGGGACAGGGGAAAATTTGTTACCCTCTCAAATACTCAGTTTTCTCATATGTTAAATGGCTAAAAATAATAGTAATTGTTCAAGGGATTTTGCTGAGTATCACATAGAATAATATATTTAATGTCCAAGACAAAGTGCCTGACAATATATATTAGATATTAATATTTTTTATGACCCACTGAACCTGGTTGACTTGGCTCCATGCAACTAATTGGGGAGCAGGCCAGAGCTATTGTATAGTATTGTCCTTTCTTGCTACATCGTCCTAATTTGTTTTGGGAGATACAGTGGACCTTCAGTGTTATAGCTGATAAAGTATAAGCCATAGAGCTAAAGTGAAGAAATTTCAGGATTCTTTTTTTTAAGAGTTGAAATGTAATAAGCCCCTGGCTTGCAGAGGATAATCAAATTTATAATCCTCATATTTTGCTATACAATTCAAAATTGATGACAGCAATTTTCTTATAGCAGTGTTCTTTTCGGATGTTTCCCTCTATCTGGGAACATATACATTGACACTGTGCAGAGAATCTGAGGATTAAATGAGGGAAGAGAGAACTTGAGGTGGAGAATATTTATGATTCTACGACTGCAAAGGATGGCAATTTCTCTATATTTGAGGTCCAGTCCCTATTCTGGCTATTCTGTAGATAACAAAGGAAAGCCTCAATGCAGGGCTCCTAGCAATAAGAGCTGGATCCGATTCCTGTTCCAATCCTCATTTGATCTCACCCGTAATAATACTCAGGTCTGCTGCACTTAAATGTAAACATCACTTAAACTCAGACAAGTGTTGTTAGAAATATATTACTGTTCAAATTACTAGTATACTGTATAATAGGCTTCTTTGTACTGATAGTAGCGGGAAATTTATAACATGGAAGGAATTGGTTCAAGTCATATATTTAGTCACTGGTGATTTATTGATATTTTAAGTAAAATTAAAGGAAAAGAAAAGTGACAGGTTGTGAACCTATATAAAACTGGTTCATAAAAAAATCTAAACAAGAATTTTGTTTAAAAGGAAGAGATGAAAGATCTATTTCATTAAAAAATATCAATAAAATGCATTCCCAGATTTTGGAAAGATGAATAAAATATAAGAAAATGCATTTCTTTATCTCTCATCAGTCATGGTGAACTTCTTTCTCCCCCAGACTGCCATTTGATCTTTATATACTTGCTATAATAGCACTTATCATAGTCAGCCCTGTAGCAGAATTATTTAGGTTTGTGTCTGGCATGTCCTTGGATAGAGAATGTCATAAAAGCATTATCTCTTATGTATTACTACCAGATACTGCAGCTGCCCCTTCACACAAGAGCGTAGAAGACAAGGCAGTTAAAGATAAATAAGGAAAGAAGAAAAAAATATATGCTCTAAAAGTGGTTGGTATATCATCTAATTATAGCATTAACAAAGTAAAAGACATAAATATCATTATGAGCGTGTAGCAGTGGTATGAAGTGAGGCCAAAAACTGTGACTCCTCTTCTCAGCTTTGTGTTTATAGGCTTAACATTAAGGTTTCTCCTCAAAGCCTGACATGTACCAAGGAAGTATAATTCATTTATGGGTCGTAAGCATATAAATCTTAGAGTACCCCAAATTCTAGAATGAATTCTGCTTTGGTCAGTATGAAGGACTAGATGTTCTTAAGGATTGTCCCAATAAAATAAAAATAGATTATGGATAAATTATAACAAGCTAACTTTGAAAGAGTGTTTCATGAAAGCCTCTAAAGGTTCAAAAAGGGGATTAATGCAAAGCAAAAGTCGGTGAACCAGAACTTCTAAAGGTGAGTGGTGAGCAAACATGAAAGCCAGAGTTGCTCTGTGAGCAAAAGTCAATTGTATTTCTGGAACTGAGACTGACTCCTGACCCGCAAGATGCAGGAGATGAAGATGAGACTTCTGCATTCCTTCTACAGTAGTAAAGAAGGCTACAGTGTCATAGGTTTGTATGTACTCCTTGACCTCTGGCAGAAGGAGACACCAATTCTCTTTGGAGGCAAGCAATTCCACTTTAGATCCTCAGTATCCTGAACAATTAAGTCTGGTCACAATAAAGCACCACTGGAAACATAAGGAGGCAAGTAATCACGGGTGAGAATTTTAAAAACATGACAATGAAAACCTCAACAGATCTAGACTTCATATATAGGAGGACTTCATATACATAATGTAAAGTTACCATTTAGGAAATGTTTAAAGAAATAAAAGATATGCAATAAAATTAGCAACCAATGAGAGAGTACACAAAATGACCAGCAAATTTGAAAAAGAACCAAAGAAAATTCTTAGCAATAAAAGAATCTTTGGGAAAATGTTTGCAGATTTGGCTTCTAACAGTTTACTCTGTTTGTTTATGGTGATGGGTTGTGAGGCTGAGGCAGCTTTTAGATGCATTGTTTCAAGGGATTTCTGGATCAGATCTGTGTAAGCAATCCAAGATTAAGTTGCCAATCCAATGAGTGCATCACACCTCTCTGAGGAAGGGGAATGGGCATTCCACACTGATCTAATTTCTTTATAACTCGCTATTTGATCTTCTGTGGCTCACTTAACTTCTCTCCCCTCCTTCCTTTTTTTAAAGATTGAAGGTAAATCAAGAGAGAATATATGACAATAAATAAAATTAAAATAAAGTGCAATGCATTTTTATAGAGAGAGTAATTGTTTTTAAAATTTGGCAACATATATTACAGAATGATCTAATTTTATGATCAGCAAAAAATACATTCAGGATCATAATTTTACAATTTATTTTTATGAATTTGGCTTTATAATTTAACATAATGAAATAACTTTATGGATTTCTCTTATGAATTTGCAAAATATTACCTGGCCTCATATTTTATATAACATAACATAACAGCCGTAGTACATCCAAAGATTTCCTGAGCTGCTGAAGCATGAAATGAAATACTTCCTTTGAGCCTCCTCCAAATTCTAACATTTCCAGTTGTTTTCTCTTCCCTAGAAATGTAAATACTGATGGCTGGCAGTAAAACTTAATTATTAAATTACAGTGCTTAGTTTGTGTCTGGTCAGATTTAACAATGCCAAGTGAGAGAATGTGAACCTAATTTACAGAAAGAGTAACGGAAAGATTTATAGACCATAGAGGTACACTGGAATTAATATGGTTAACACTTACAAATCAAAATTTGATTATAGTTCTCAATAGCTCATTGTCTTTCTGTAGCCCTATATACCTGAACCAAGTAAGAACTGGGACAAGCAGATTTTAATCATGACTAAGTCAGCTAAGGATGGTAAGTATAGGATATTTTTTATTAAGGCTGTCAGAGCCTGGCCTTCTGCCACTCTCATCCTCACGTGGAGTAAGCTTGGCATATCCTCTTCTCTGATGTCTTTTACACCTCTCTCTTCACGTTTCCACTGTAACCACCTTTGCACAGATCCTTATCCCCTCACAGCATGTGTCTTGTAAATGTCTTCTGATTCACCTCCTTGACTCCAAAATCTCCACCCAAATACAGCCTTTACATTGCTGACAGACTAATCTTCCTGGAAAACAACTTTTCACCTATTATTCCTTTACAGCTGAGACTTAAAGTACTATTTTGGACCCCTCTTCTTGCTTACTGCTGTTGAAAATCAATGGTCACCTTCCACAATATATTATCCTTTGCCTATGTTTGGTGTCTTCTATACCCTCTAGTCTTCCAAATTCAGTCTGAGAATGTTCTGCTTCTCTCTCAGGTATTTACTTAAAAGTCTCCCTCTGTCTAGAGATAGACATTTCTGCCAAAAGCCATGTAGTTTTCTTCCTCCTGGGAAGACTCATGTGACAACACCCACATTAAGGGTTTATTTTTCATTTTTGATATTTAATATGAGTTATGCTGCACTTCTCCAGAGAGTCTGGACTCATGTTCCATAAGCAAAACTTCATACCTTGTTTTTAGTGCTTTTGGTGCATAATTTTCTCTTCTTTTGTTCTGGCTGGCTTTCATCTATAGGATTACAAACCATGTGACATTGGCCTTCATAACCGTCTGTCCTCTCTAGATATTTGTCTTCCTGGCTTTTTCCCTAGATCCATTTTCTTTCTGCAAACACTTCTTGTTTCTGCTGCATTTGAGGGTAGGTATTCTCCTAGTGTGTTTTCTTTCTGCTGTAGTGGTCAGTTTGCTTTGATGCATTTATGGTCAATATCCATTTGGGTAGAAACACGTACAGAGCATGTAGTGTGTCCATCATTATAGAGTGTTCAGCCTCCATGCAACATGTATGTATAGATTTCTGTTTCTTTCTATACTTACTACGTCCTGCAGGTACCACATTAAGATATATTTATCCCTCCATGTGAACTAAATTACCAGCCTGATCATCAGCAATAAGAGTTGACACAGTGTCAGCCATTTTTCTAATATACACTGCGTTTATATATAATGAGAAAGTACTAACATGAGAATACACTTTGTTAAAAGTCAGACTATTCCATTAATAGAATAAAGCTGTCTTTCAATGCTGTATTGGCCTTGCATATTAGAGGCACTCAAATATTTTTTGAATGAAAGCAATGTTTAATTATAGGTTTTGGTATTTGGAAAAAGAGTGTTAAAGTTGTTTTCATAGGTAATATTCAGTGTTTTCCTAGTGTGTAAGAATCTTTCTTTGGAGATAATGAGCACTCTATCCTTGAGACAGCCAACCTTAGGTTTGCTTGATCACCTCGTAAAGACTTTAGAACATCCAAGAGTGATTTTGCTCCAGACCCGGAGTCAGTAAACTCTGATGCACAGATCAAATCTGGCCCACCACTTACTATTGTAAATAAATTCTAGTAAAACACAGCCACATTCAATTGTTTAGGTATTGTCTATGGCTACTTTCACGCTACAATGATGCAAGTTGACTAGTAGTGACAGAGAAAGCCTAAAATATCTGCTATTTGGCCCTTTTCAGAAAAAGTGTACTGATGCTTTTTCTAGGTTAGCATCGTCTTCATACTAGTGATTAATGTAAGATAATGTCCTGAGGACATAAGCTCCTTAACATATACCCTGCGTTGGCCATAGAAAATGTATCTGTCCTAAAGTATATGGTCTAAAGCAAGAGTTCTCAATTGAGGCTATGCTAATCTCTTGAAATTTTGTTTACAAGTTTTTTGTTTGTATGTGTATATATGCATTTCTGAGGAGAAGGCCTACAGTCATCATCAAATTCTCCACGCAATCTGTGTAACCAAAAGAAAATCACTCTTTTCTCTTTCTGTTTCTTTTTATGATTACAACAAGAACTCGCATTGAAATTTTGATAAAGCCAATGATGAATTTTACCTCATGTTTGATACCTTTAACTTCTGTCTTGTTTAGAAGAAATGCTGCAATTCTACCAGACTATCAAACTGCCATGTGAAAATCTAGGCACAGCACGGCATTGGCAGATTGTACAGGTGAAATTTATGTTGTTACCTTTTCTTCTTGATCAACAATAAGTGTGTATACCAAAGAGAGCTCAGTGAACATTTTCTTTTTTAAAAACCATTTTATTGAGGACTGATTGACATGTAAAAATCTGTAAGTATTTAAGATATACAACTTGATGAGTTTGGGGATAAGCATATACCCCTGAAACCATTACCACCATCAAGGCCATACACATAACCATCACCTCCCAAAGTTCCCTCTGCCCCTTTATTATTGTGTGTGTGTGTGTTAAGAACACAGCATAAGATCTACCCTCTTAAAAAATTTTAAGTATACAATATGGTATTGTTAGCTATAGGCAGTGGGCTGTTTAGTAGCTCTTCAGAACTTACTTATTGGTATCTAATAACCTGTCCCCAAAGCAAACAATTACTGAAAAGGGACTTTATAAGGGAAAATACTATGTGTTCATCAAAGTCTGTTTCCTTTATTATGGATCCACAGCTGCACTATTTCCCATCCTCCCCGTGACCAGTTGGAGGCCTTTGACTGAATTCTGGAAAATGGCATGTGGACTCAATTGATGGACCTCACATTCACAGCAGGCTCCAAACATCTCCCATGTAATCTTCTGCACACTCTTCCATTTTGAAACTGGATAAACTGGATTTCTATTAGGCCTTAAGGCGCAGGGAAGTTACTCAATGGAAGAAGCCTCTATTTTTTATTACTGTGCAGAGCATATCACAATGGTTTATTAAGTCTCTGTTGTTTTGGAATTGTTTATTACAGCAGTCAATCTGTACTGACTACTTCAGGGATGAACTAATACACCAATCAGACTGTGGAGAATTATATAAATGTTAAAAAACAGTAGACCTGTAGTACTCTTGAGGGGCCCAGGAAGGCACTCAGCTGTTAAAAGGGCTGAATCACGTTTTTCCAATCCTTTGATTATGGTATCAACAGATTTTTAAATAGCCTTTACTAATACAGTCATTAGCATAATTTTTTTCTAAGCCAGAGGCCATCTTTTCTTTAGGATATGTTGAGTTTGTTCTATTCACTCTGGCTAACATCCAGGTCATAAAAAAATATGAATTTGTGTGTGTGTGTGGGGGGGGGGGGTAAGCTTGGCCCTGAGCTAACATCTGTTGCCAATCTTCCTCTTTTTCTTGAGGAATATTGTGGCTGAGCTATCTTATGCCAATCTTCCTCTATTTTATGTGGGATGTCACCACAGTGTGGCTTGACAAGTGGTGCTAGGTCCATGCCTGGGATGTGAACCTGCAAACCCTAGGCCACTGAAGTGGAGTGTATGAACTTAACCACTATGCCACCAGGCTGGCCCCAAAAACATATGAAATTGTATTTGTAAACGGCTCAGTGTGAATCCACACCATGATAAGACTCACTTATGAACTTTTCTAGGACAACTTAAATAACAAAATAAAAATAAAGTTAGAAAAAGTTAAAAGAAAAACACAAAACTAAAACTCAGCTCATGATCCCATAATCAGACCTGAGTTCATTTTCTCCAAGGAAGAATTCCTGCTGATTATACACAACTATATGTGAACAGATTTAAAAAATGTTTTCCCTGTTATATAACCATGGCAACTCCTTCACTAGGCTAAAAGGGAAGTATCCAAGGTCAAATTAGAGATCTCTTATAAAATGCCAAACTTTCACTTGTCTTTAGAGGAAACAATAAACTAGCGAGGTTGGGGTCAGTTGCAGTGTGCCTTTCTGGAGAAAATGTGTGTATGTGTGCATGTGCCCGCATGTGCACATGAGAGTGCATGCATGTGCACAAGTATGTTTTATGTATAAACAGAAAAAAAATATTCGGAATAGTTTGGAGCTAACAGTTAGAGGACTTTAACTTGCTATCCTGAATGGATGGATTATTATATACACTATAAATATAGTAAGCGTCCTTTTAGCCTGAAAAATAATAACTTACTTCAACTTCCATAGAGCTTGTCCTTATCTCTCCCTTTAAATGTTCTCTTCTGTGCAGTGCGGGCTGCTGCTGATTTCTGCTCATAAAGTAGTAAATGCTGAGGCATCGCCTTGGAGTTGGCAGTGTGATCAATCACAGCCTCACCTTGTAGAGGGTCTTCTCCAGCATGGTGACAGGACCCATATCTTTGAATGTGTATTGTTTTGAAAACCTTAGAGGCTGACCTCTAGAATACCATAAACATGCTAATGGCGATTCTTACAGTTTTCCTCTGCTTTCTTTCACTTCTCCTTCCCCAAAGAAAATATATGAAGTTCACAAAGCAACAGCAGCCTTAATACTGTTTTGAAAGGGGGAAACCATGACTGATTCTGTAATCAAGGGATACACAGCACAGTTTCTTGATCTCTCTCAAGGGAACTTTTCGTTACACTGTGTACCCTTCCTAACTTTCTAGCCTTACCTCCACCACTAAGCTTTTGGTAATGTGTTACACTAGTTTCGAGTTCCTGGAACAAAAGAAGTACTTTCACACATGCCATGTGCTCTGCCTGAAGTGTCTGCTCCCTGCCACCCCTTCCCCAAACTCCCCTTATCCTCTAGGTGTTGAACAACCACTCGTCCTTCAAGTCAGTGTTCAAATGTCACTCTCCACTGTGAAGTCTTTCTCCAGCCACCAAGCACAGTTAGTTGTCCTCCTGTTGGAATTTCCACAGTATGCAGTTCATACCCTTTACCTGTTATGGTAATCTGACTTTATGGTCATTAGTTAATATACTAATCTCCTACATAGGACCTTGAGCTCCCCAAGGGAAGAGAGTATATCTTATTCATTTCT
Source organism: Equus przewalskii (assembly GCF_037783145.1). Lineage (NCBI taxonomy): Eukaryota > Metazoa > Chordata > Mammalia > Perissodactyla > Equidae > Equus > Equus przewalskii. The sequence continues at coordinate 117,798,823 of NC_091863.1, read as the reverse complement.
CTAGCACCTAGTCCCATACCTTCTGTGTATGTAATACTAGTCCACAAATAGGTATTGAATAGATTTGCAGTATCCCATTTCTGCATTTGATCAGCATAGCATAGTAGTTTAGAGTAGGGACTTGGAGATGGGCTCTCCTAGATTCTAGTCCTAGCCTTTCCACGTATCAGTCTTGTGACTTTGGTCCAGTTACCTACCTTCTCTGTCTACTTATCTGTAAAACGAGGATGCCAATATTACCTGCCTAATGGAATTGTTGAGAGGATTCAATGAGAAAACGGATGTACAGTGCACCGTGAAGTGCCTGAAAACACACTAAATGTTCAATAAATGGCTCTTTTCTTTCTTTCACAGCCCCTCCTCCATCTCTCTCTGAACAAACCAAAACTGCTAGGTAAGTGATATTGACAGGGCGGGAGTAGGGAGAGACTTTTTCCCACCAAGCCCAAGTCCCAATCTGAAAAAGGAGACAAATTTATATTGAGTGACTATTCACCAGTACATATGTCCTTCTTGATAGATGAAAGCATGTAGTATTGCACTTATGTTTGACCACAAGTAAGGCTGAAGTTCATCAAATTTACCTTTTCTCTGAAATTAGAGGAAAGGGAGGTGTGAGTTACATTTAAAGACCCCACATAAAAACTTTAACCCCATTTCTCGGTCAATTTCAAGAGAAATTGCTATGTATTATGCATGGGCATATTTCACTGTCAAGGGTTTTGTGGTAGCATTTTTCTTTAGATATGCATGTGCCCATAGACAATTGCAGGTTTAACAGCTTGTATTGGAGGACATTATGAGTAAAAAGCCAAGTAGAATCCTGTTGTTATTTTCAAAAATTATTTGAAGACTATCGTGTTGTGCTGATAAAACTATAATTACATTTTATACTCTTCGTAATATTACTCATCAAGTTGTATCTTTTTTTCTAAATTCTTTGTCCTTGAAAATAGGTTATTACAGCAAAGCAAACTAGCTTTCCAAGGCAGATAACTTTCCTGAGATATGCTTTTAGATCTTCACAGGCTGTCTTTGTTCTCTTCTTGACTACACTTTTCAAAGAGTTAGAAATATCTGCCATATATTTGACAAAGCTATAGCTACCTTTAAAAAATATTGCCTGTCTGGTTGATGTAAAACAATATTACCAAAAAAGTGAGTGGTGGGGTGTGGGTAGGAAGAAGGCTATACACCTCAGAATCCCCATTATATATAAACTGCATTCTGCCAATCATAAGCTAAGCCATATTTTTAGTCAATAGGAATTCAACCCAAATAACCAAGGATGGGATCCAACCTGAGTGAACTTGAATAGGGCTTCTGCCAAGAAAGTCTATGGTTTTATTTTTATTTATGTCATTTATTGTCATTTTGTTTCAAAATATCTTACAACATTTTAGGAGAATTTTTAGTTTGCAGCTGATCATCTTACTAAGAACCCCGTGTTATAAAACATGTACACACAGAAACCTCTTGAAGCAAGCCAAACCTAAGAAGTCATTTGGAGTCATTCAGTTTCTTTGGGACATTGTGCTACTCAACAATAAGGCAGGAGGAAGGGAATGTGGTAAATCGTGAACTCTAACGTGAGCTATAGGATAGCAGGAACCTTGTTCACTTTTTCACACTGTTATATATTCAGAACCTAGAACAGGGCCTAGTATATAGTAGGTGTCAATAAATATTTGTTGAATGAATGAATGAACAATTATATAATTATAAAAGCCATGGAAGATCATTGCATAAAATTTGGAAAATGTAGAAATTATATTGAAGAAGATAAACATCACCAATAATGTCACCAAAATTCAACCACTCAAGAGTGCTAACATAGTTCTTATATTTGCATTAGTTACGTTCTTTTGGCTTCAAGAAAAATGAACTCATTCAATGTAATACAAATAAAGTAGGATTTTAAAAAGATTCTCCATGATGTCTCTGGGGCCTTGTGGTCTTTCATTTCTGCCTTTTCCTATTCTATTCTCTTGCTTCTTTTTATAGACTTGTTTTTTACCCTATGCTTTCTCATCAGCATCTGAGTTGCCAAATGCCTCCCTCCCACCTCCCCAAGACAACCTATTTCAGACAGTTCAATTTAAGCCACCACTATAATTTGACTCTGTTTTTATTTGACCCAGGAGAAAAACTTTGCTAATTAGCCAATCAGTAGATTACCTCTCTCTGAGTCAGCTAAACATAAACTTGTCTCCTATTCCGATCAACTGGAGGCTTGTGGACGTCTTGTGGGATTGTGGAGTACCTAGGCTTACCATACTACGGCATTGCTTGTAGGACCATGTTTAAGGGACAGTTCTGAAAGAAGGAGGCACCTAATAGGCACTCAGTAAATGTAACATCTGTGAGATCAGGGACCATGTACTTCATGGTTTCTGATGCATGGTAGGTACTTAATTCATGAGTGATAGATGGACGAGTCAAATAAATGACATATAAATGGGAATCCCTGAAAGTCATTTTTTTAATCTAGATATAATTGACGTATAATATTGTGTAAGCTTAAAGTGTGCAATGTGTTGATTGGATATATTTGTATATTGCAATATGATTATTACCGTAGTGCTAGCTGACACCCTTATCATGTCACATATTTACCACTTTTTGTGCTGAGAACAGTTAAGATTCAGTCTCTTAGCAACTTTAAAGTTTATAATACAACATTATTGACTGTAATCATTATGTTGTACATTAAATCTTGAGAACTTATTTGCTTGCTAGTTGTAAATTTGTACCCTTAAACAACAACTCCCAGTTTCTCCACCCCCAACCCCTGGTAACCACCATTCTGCTCTGATATTACAGGTTCTGTTTTTTCAGATTCTACATATAAGTGAGATCATACATTTTGATGTATTTCTATGAGTGTGTGTAGGGGGTTGTGGTTCAGAATTGTGTGTGTGTTTGTGGATGTATGTGAAAATGCTGTTGCTTTGCCTGGGCTGCTCTTTCTGTATGAAGGGCGACAGATATATCAGTACCTACTGCGGCTGGCGGTGTCTGTGGCCTGGCACTGATAACATACTGGTGTGAATTTGGTGCTCTCTCTTAAGGTGGCAAAAGCCATAGTCATTTCAAGACACGTAGCGTGGCATCCACGTAGATTTTAAAAGTAGGAAAAAAAGGATCAGGACTTTATTTTCTTCAGTGAAATAGCTTTGCTTTCAGTTAAATATGAAGGGCTCACAAAGAATCCAGGAGTACAGAAAGGGCTTTCAATAGAATAATTCCACATTTATCACTAGTAAATATTGGGCTTTTTTTGACAGATTTCATTCTATTATTTTATGAAGTTGGAAAGGAAATGGATTTAGTGATCTCTTGGGTATTGTCTAATTCTGATATTTGGTCGTTCAATGAAATCATAATTATTAGTATTACCATCAACGTTAGCCAAGCTATAACCGTCAGCCTCATCCCAATACATATACACACAAAAAATAAAAGTAGCTTCATACTGTCCATTTAACACCCCTACCTGACCCTGGAAATGTGGAAATAGTTTTTGTATTGAAAATGGATAAACAATATTTTAGGTATTATATATCGAGAACATAGTAAACAGCAGAGAGTAAGGGTTAATGGAGACTCTTAAAGGTGTACTTACCACCTAGAGTACTTTGGGCAAAAAATCATCTGTACATAATATTTCAATTGTTCCATCCCAGCATTTTTAAAATCAATTTTCTTTTTAATAGTCTAGACAACATTTTAAAAATAAATCCTTCTCTCAGATTTTGTAGTAGACAATTCCATTTTATTTCCCCTATAAAATGCATCATTTCAAGCAAAGTCATTCATTGCTTAGTCCTTAGAGTAGTTGTCCAGGTTGACATATTAGTTGAGTTAATGCTCCTGTATGTTGCAGAACCTCATTAACTGTATATGGTTTTCAAATTGTGTATGAAAGATTAACAGTCTCCCATCAGCACCCACTGCTCAACTTTATTAAACCCTATTTTAAGTGATTCATTATACAGGCAAAATTACCTTATTCCATGGGTGAAATTTAACATTTATAGATTTTCATTTACATGTCATTTCCCCCATGTTAGATTTTGCACATCTATTTCTTAATTTAAAATATATTTATTCATTAATGGCTAACTATAAGAGCTTAATAGCCTACTCGAAGAGTTCTGGGGTTGGATGGTGGTGATGGTTGCACAATAATAGGAATGTGCTCAATGCCACTGAGCTGTACGCTCAAACATAGTTAAGATAGTAGGTCTTATGGTATGTTTGTTTTACCATGAGAAAATAAATCTGCACATCTATTAGATGAAGGAAAAGTTTTCTGGTTTTGAAATAATCTACTCTGTGAGGCTTATTCTTCAGTGTAATGCTTTAAAAACACTTTCGCCCTTTTTTTTTGCAATTTCAGACTAAGCGGAACTTTCAATCCACATAAAATATTTGAACTGCATCTATATTTAAACTAATTTTGCTGGGAGGTTTGAATCAATTATATGTCACAGAAGCTGTACAACTAGTCTGTCCATGTAGACAGCAGTTATGTTTTAAAGGAGAAATTATGTGCAGTTTTCAGGAAAGTTAAAGAACTTTAAGAGTTAACTATGTACAAACACTTTTATAACTCAAACACAAGCTCACACATGGAAAGTGCAAATACTCAAGTAAACATTTTTGTCTATTTGGAAACATTTTCTATAAATGATCATGTACCAGTAAAATTTGAGTGCTAATATCTCGGGAATAATCAGAAAAGACAATGTTATTTTTTTCTCTATAGTGTTAGACATTGTATTAGGTGGAGAAATATGTGGATGATTAATTACATTTTTAAAAAGTTGCATTCAAATGTTTTGATCATGTCAGCATTATTTCAGTTAAATGCCCTTCTTTCAAAGTAGGCAACATTTCCACTTTGAAAACAAGAAGAACAACAATCTTACTGTCCATTCAACTAGAAGGCTTGCATATCAGTATCTGAACCCAAGTCAATTCTCCATACTTTGCAGAAGAGAGAATGATACAAAATTGAGACAAAAAAGACCTGAAAAAATTAACTCCCAAAATGCCTGTGCCTTTTATGGTTCACTGTTAATGCCAGGTTTTTTTGTTTTGTTTTTTGCGGGTTTTTTTGTGAGGCCCTGAGCTAACATCTTCTGCCAATCTTCCTCTTTTTTGCTTGAGAAAGATTGTCCCTGAGCTAAGATCTGTGCCAATCTTCCTCTATTTTGTATGTGGGATGGCACTGCAGCATGGCTTGATGAGTGGTGTGGGTCCGCGCCCAGAATCCGAACCTGCAAACCCCGGCCCCCGAGGTGGGTCATGCGAACCTAACCATTCCACCACCGGACTTGCCCTTGTCAACACCAGTTTTTAAACTTCCGTTTAAGAAATTTACTTGGACTACATTGAATCACTAGAAAGAGTGGCATGGAAAATACCAACTTCAGATATTTCCTTGGGTTAATTTTGGGCCTCTTCCTGCAAAGCGGAGACACATTAAAATGCTGAAATTGACTTCAACTGCATACTTATTTCTTGGCTGACACAATAACAATTACAAAAGGGCCTCTTCATGTTCTTATAAAAAATTGATAATATCACTGTTTGCCATGCGATGTTGTTAAAGAAGAACTATTCAACGACACTTGTGAAAGACGATAAGACAGACTTTATTCAGGACGCTCGCGCTAGGTATAGGGACCGCTGTACTGGGATTTTCCGGTGGAGGAGAGAGATTGGGTTCCACTCGGAAGACAGCGTGTGCACGTGGGAAATTATAATCAAGGAGCAGAGCGGAGAGTCAGTGAAGGGGAAATTTCTAAGAGGAAATTAAGAGTAAGGGGAACGCTGTCTAAACAGACCTAACAGGATCCTTTGCTGAGGCCAGGCCAAGGTGATCAAATATCAGATATGAAGGGTAATCAGATATCTAGGGTGGGGGGCTCTGGTTAAACTGACTTAGCAGAGTTGTTGCTAAATCTGGATTTTGCATGGAAGCGCACAGATGGGCCAAGGAGAAGGTTCAGGAGCCTGACTAAGGTTTGATTAAGCAAAGAATTTTTGTCAGTGTGTGGCATCATACTAATGATTCAGTTCACTTTGTTGTTATCTTCAATTGTAACCCTATTTTTACAGTTTTAATGTTTTGTTTTTGTTATTAGTTGATAAAATATATTTGAGTTAAACGTACTATTTTTCCTAACTTCTTTACTTTTTTTTCTGAAAGAAATATTTATGTTTAGGAAAAAATGCTTAAAATAATCCTTATGATTGATTTTAGCTTCTTTACTTTTTGCTGAAAGAGCTCTTGATGTTTAACAAAAGTGTTTAACTTACAAAACTCAGATATAATTCTTCTCTAATCCCATTCGAAACTTAAGGTCTGTGTTTCTATCAGTACCTGTCAAATTCATCCCACCACCTAGAATTCCGTAGTTCCCAGTCTGCCGCCTCTTTATGCAGGGAATTGTATCTCAAAACATTTTTTTCATTCTGTTTTTCCCTGAATGCAGTTTTCACTATTTTCCCACAGCTAAAAAAACAGGGGCAATGTCTTTCTTTTTATCTGTATCTATCTTATGGGCCACAAATGCACAGAATTATAATCCTTGGCTCGTGATGCACCGTTGTCTATGAATGGTTCTACTCTCTTCTATTCTATATTTCATTACTTTATTTACTTACATATTAAAAAAATCAGTTCCCGAGTGCCTCTTATGTGTCAGTCTGTTAAGGTCACTCTTAACAAGGACAAATAGTACAGCACTTTGCTGTAATGGATTCATCAAGATTAAGAGTGTCAGAGCCTGGGATGTTGGGTGGGTACTTCCTATTGAGAGGAATCTGGTTGGGGAGGGAGTAGTATGCTAGGTAAAGGAAACAGTCAGGAAAGGAGGCATGGTACACACGTGGAAAATGAGTAGTTTTGACTATAGTACAACGTAGACTAAGGGAAGTAGGAAGAGGCCAGATTGTTAAAGCCCTTGAATTCCAGTCTAAAGAGTTTGTATTTTATTACATAGGCAGAACTATTACACTAATAAGTGACATAATCACTTTTGAACTTTAGGACAATCACATTTGTCAAGCCACACTGTGGTAGATGGACATGGGAGAGACAGATATGGATATAGTAGAAGGAATAGGGAGGGAGAGCATGGAAGTAGTAAGATCTTAGCTGTTCAGATTTCAACACACCTGTTTATATTAGCTTCTTGTAAGATTTATCCCATTGTCTATGGAGTCCTTATTTTTTCTTGTCACAGCTGCTCCTGACATTTTCTCTTTTGATCTCAGTAAGTTCATAGGTATTTACTGAGGTGAGAATGAACTGATTCCCCAGTGTTTGCTAATTATAATCATGTGTCAGCAAGGGTAGAACACATTGCATCCACGGATCTGCTGCAGCATCAGTAAACCATTGGTATTCAGAATATTCAGTTTGCTAGAACATTTAAAATTAAGTTTAAAAATATTCGTCTGTTGATGCATTTAAATATTTTAATTGTCTTAAAATGCTTAATAGTCTGAATACTAGAGTGCCTGCGGAGCACTGGCAAGGAATGGTAAATAAAATACATGCCCACATCGTGATTTATGGAAGTCAGGTTAAATAGTTTTGTTTATTTATATGTTACCAGAAAAAAATGGATGTTATCCAACAATGGTGCTACCAAGTAGTATCTGAAGATTATCATTTTGGTAAAGCCAGCATGCAAAAGCAGTTCTCAAGTTTTTTATTAAATAAAAATTATGCTGTGAAACAGAATTCACTCTTTTCAATTCAACCATCGATCAGCACCTGTCATTATAAGGATCTGTGCTAAGAGAGAGAAGGTATAGAGCAGGGTTTCTCCATCTCCACACTACTGAGATTTTGGGCTTAGATATTTCTTTTTTATTAAGGAGCGTCCTGTACAATGTAGGATGTTTAGCAGCATCCGTGGTCTCTCCCAAGTGGATGCCTGTAGTGACTCTCAGACATCCAGTTGTTGACAACCAAAAATGTCTCTACATATTGTTAAAAAAATGTCCCCTGAGGCACAGTATCACCCCCTGGTCAAGAACCACTGGTATAGAGTATGGAATAAAACACCATCCTTGTCCTCAAAAAGCTTACAGTTGAGCAATTTTATGACCCAGATATTGGAATCAAGAAGCCTCAGGTTTGCTTCTTCGCTCTGCCATTTCCTAGTCTTGTGAATTAAGGTTAGGTACTTAACCTCTCTGAGATAACACTGTCCTTACCTTTAAGGACTCTCAAAGGGATCCTACTTAATTTGCAGAATTATTATGAAGATTGTAGAAAAGTAGAGAATGTTATGAATAATATATGCTAATATGTTGCTAATCTAAAGTTTTCAACACCAACTGTGCTTATTGCTGGGATTTACTGTTTTCTCCCAGGTCTCAGTGGGGTCCCTTCTTCAGTTCAAGGCTGATGCCTCCCCCTATGCTCTGGCTGCTCCCCCTTTCTGCTTTCTCAGTCATCTGATTTCACAATTTGTCTCTTCAACATTCCCTTCTCCCTTCCAGGTGGGCTCTGTGGTCAGAGAGATTTGGGTATTTACGTACGAAGTTATAAATATTAAATAAGATGGTACCTGTGAATCATATAGTCAAAAAAGAATCTGCCAATAAAATGGAAAAATTGGATGAGGCCAAAACTTTAATTGAATCACATGCATTTGCAGGACTGCTAAGGGTTTAATGTTGGATGTTGGCAACTTGAGAAGCTTTCATATTTCTTCACCCCATAAATATGACATTCTTTATTGTTTTCTCTTTATTACTGAGAGAATATGATTCATTCAGCTAAACAAGGAATAAACATGTTGTAATAATCAAGATGGGCTAGGTCATGCTGTGGTAACAACTTAAGGATCTCAGTGGCTTAAACAAAGTGTCTTTCTTGCTCCTGCTACACATCCATCTTGGCTTTAACAGGTATTCAGTTCTGCATCCCCCCTCACTCAGGAATCCAGGCCGATGGACTCGTCACTCTTTGGAACATCACTTCTCACCCTGGCCAGCAGGAAGGGATCATGGTGGATTGTTCATGATCTCTTTAAGCAGGGGTTGGCACCCATGGCCTGTGGGCCAGATGTGACCTACCATTGGTTTTATTAGAACACAGCTACACTCATTTGTCTATGTGCTGTCTATGGCTGCTTTTGCACTCCACGGGCAGAGTTGAATAGCTATGGCAGATTGTACGTGGCCCAGAAAGGCTAAAATACTGACTGTCTGACCCTTTACAGAAAAAAGTTTGCCAACCTTGTCTTAAAGCATTCTGCCCAGAAGTAAACACCCCATATTGAATCACATTCCACTTGTCAAAAGAAGTCATGTGGCCATGCCTATTGACATTTTGTGCAAAAGGAAACTCTGGTCTTGATCACTTACTGAACATACTGGAATCTTGCAGTTTAGCCCAAGGGCGTAGTTGTCTCTATTTTACTCTCTTCAGGCTTAGATAGGGATAAGCCTAAGAGATATACCTAGAAGATGAGGTATATTGATAATAAAATCTATTCTTTCCATTCCCATGGATACCACTTATAGAAAAAATCAGACTTATCTTACAAAAGGCATGCAGGAAACTAGTGTCATATTTGGGAGTAGTGGATTTAAATTATGAAAGTATCAGTTCCTTCTCTAGTTTTAATTCCCGTACTGATTAGTTGTGTATGGCAGACACTGTTGGTTGCCAACCCGATGACTATTTCCCCTTCCTTCCTTGCAGGTAGAAGTCTGAGTTTGCTAGGGCAGCCCCTTCCCTCCTTCCCTGTATTATTCCTGCCTTCCTGTGTTGATCACTGTCCTGTGATGATGTGATATTTGGAGCTGCAGCAGCTATCTTGTGACCATGAAGCAACAAGCCTGAGGACAAAATGCTCATACACTAAAGGGGCCAGAGTAGAATTATGGAAAGAATATGGTTCCTGATGGCATAATTGAGCTACCAGACTCACTCTGCAATCACCAACTCTCAGGCTTCTTGGTGAGAAAATTAAATGGTTCCATTGTTTAAGTTTCTTTATTGGGTATACCTAAATTGGGTATTCTGTTACTTGTAGCTCCCAAAATCCAAAGTCATAAACTGTGCACTTGGATGTATAAGTATTTAACCATATCAGTCTCAGAGCCTTTATTGGTAAAATAGAGATGATTATATTATCTGTTTCTGAGGATTAGTTTATGTAATGTATGTGTAGGGGAATGGCCCCAACATAGCACCCCGGCGACCTTGTATGTCTCCACATAGGCCGTGTAGGCAAGACTCCAACACAATTTGACCCGAATCTTGGCAGAACTCTCTGTGATCCTCCCAGGAACATGGCAAGATGGGAGTCTTGTGAAGACTGTCACAACAGTTTCTCATCCTCCTCCCCATCTTGTGGGAGGCCCCCTGTCTTGTGGGAGGCCCCCTGTCTTGTGGGAGGCCCCCTATCTTGTGGGAGGCTTCCATAGGCAGTTTATCATGTCTCTCTGGTTCCAACGAGGCATGGGACTTTCTGCTTTGCCCTGCCCTTATGGTACAGCTCCAAAGTTTCTGTGTAAATGTACAAAGTGGTTTGGCTCCTCTGTGGCAGAGTGAACCACCACACGAGTCATCTGTCATCTGGCCTTCTGATTCAGTGTCATCTTGAGGGTTCAGGGGCATGTGAAAGTGACACCGTGCTGATTTTGTTTTTGCTCTCTCTGTAAGTAATAAAGTGAATCCATTTTTGCTTGTTGTCTTCTTACTGGTCAAATCTGTGGAACTGTGCCAAGCCAAGCTAGCAGCTACTGCTGTCCTGCTGTTTATGGATGCTTGCCTGGCACAAAGTAAGGATCCACCTAGTAAGTGTCAGCTGGGCATTATGGTAATGCTAACAGTATTGTTATAATTACGTTGCTGAACCTCAGTTTCTTCATATGTAAAATGGGGATCACATGGGAAGGAAAGTATTTTTCAACTAAAGTGCCATTTTTATGTAAGATAGTAATATTTAATTAACTCTTTTCTCAGGTCACTGGAGGCACTGCTTTGATTCATGGTTTTGATTTATGACATAAAGAAATTATAATTAAGTACTAAACTCCATCATATTTTATTGTGGAAGAGAGTTGCATTTTCCAGAGAGCTCCAAATCATGTGCTTTCTGACCATAGTCACATTAAAACCTTTTATCACAACTATTGGCCTTGTCTTCTGACATCAACAATATACACATATTCTGATTTGTTAAGACTGGCTCAAGTTAAAGAAAATTGAATCCTATATGAGTAAGTAATTGATCCTTCCAACCTTCTTCTCTACTTCTAACACTCATTCCCAATCTCAGGAAAATGTTTCACAGTCTGCCTGTTCTCAGGCTCTATACAGAGCTGAAATTTAAAAATTCTTTCAAAGTAAATGACCATTATGACCAAACCAGCATGGACTATCTTTTAGATGACACTTCAACACCTCTGTGAGGCAGAGCCTTGGTATTAAAGAGGATATTATCTACTAGAAGATTGGCTTAAAAAGAAATTACTTTTTTCTCATTTGAGCAAAGAATCTATAATTCTGTTTCGAAGAACAAAATCCATTTTTTCCAATATTCAGAATTTGATACCTTTTATTTACATTATTTGCATAAAGTTAATTTGTTTAATACAACTTTTTATAAAGCAAAAACCCAAACTCTTGAGCAAGAAAGAAGAGAACAGTTGATGGCAATAGAGTAACAGGTGGCTGGGGCTTTGTAAATTGCTCTGTGTTTTCTGGGAAATATGTGTTAATCAGTTCTTGCGACAACATGTTATCTTTATGAAGCATATTTTACTTGGAGACGTATGTTTATATTTTTAAAGATGTTTCTTTTTTTCTATTAAGTCCCTTTCATCCCAAGAATGAAAAAAACACATTTTTATCACTAGGAATTTGATGTTCTGCAAAGAATATTATTTTGTCAGCAAGAAAATGATGCATTTTTATCAGTGTATGCTTTTGCAGCTAACAAGGCAAACACATTGGTTTTAGCAACGAGGCCAAGGTGAGGATCGTTCATAAAATTTATAATTCACTAATTCAGAAACTATTATTTTCATACGACTAAATGACTACCATCAGTAATTAGCTCAAATTTAATATCAATGATGGAGGCAGATTCTGGATGCAGACAGTAAAGCACTCTGTATGGATTAAGAATCCTAGCTTTTTAAAGTTGCTGTGACTATTTGGCTTTTCTCCGTTTATCTGTTAGTGTAGGATATGACGTCAACTGATTTTCTAATGTTAAAACTATCTCTGCTCTTAGGATGTTTAGGATGCAACCAGCCTATAAATATATATTTCTTCCTTTGTTATGTATATATAATTTAAAAATATTTTTAGTTAAGAATTTTGCTTCTGTCTTTGAGAGACTGACTTGTGATTGTTCTTTCTCCTGATGTCCTTGTCAGGTTTTGATATTAAATTTATGTAACCCTGATTAAATTGTTTCCTCTTTTTTGATTTTCTGTGAAAATTATATATATTACATATGTTCTTTGACTATCTGTGGATTACACCTGTATAACTGCCTGAGTCTGTGTGTGTGTGTGTGTCTGTGTATGAGAGAGATAAGGAAGAAAGAGAGGAGGCGTGTAATTTTTAAGGACAGGTCAATTTTTTAATGCTTGCTTACAGGTATATTTGGGTTTCTATTATTTCTTGTCAGTGTTGATAAGATATTTTTCAAGGAAACTGCTCATCTGTATAAGTTTTGACAGTTATAACCCTGGAGTTAATCATAATATCTGGTCATCATTTTTTCAATAACTACTGCATTTATAGTTATGTGTCCTTTACACTTTTGGTATTGTGTTGTTCTCAACGGCAGAGATTTGCCTATTTCATTAATCTTTCCAAAGAAGCAGCTGTTGACTTTGTAGATCCTGTTTTATCATTATTTTCTATTTCATTATTTTTGTCCTTATCTTTGTTTTCTTCCACTCTGAGTTGATTTGATTGATAGATTATAACTCTTAAGTTAGATAATTGGCTCATGAATTTTCAGCATTTCTTCTCTCACAAAATTACTTAAGGCCATGTTTTCTCTCTGGATATTTGCTTTGGCTTCATTGCATTCCACAAGTTTTGAAATATAATATTTTCATTTTATGTATAGTGTTTTCATTCAGATCTAAAGATTTTCCAATTTCCATTATGATTTCTTCTTTGACCCATGAGGTATTTAGAAGTATATTTAAAAGTTTCCTAATTTCTTGGGTCTTTTTTATTAATCTTTTTATCTCTTGATCTTTAAGTCAATTACATTGTGGTAAAAGAACGTGATCTACATAGTGATTCTTTGACATTTGTTGGGACTTACATTAAGGCCTATTGCCTGGTCAGTTATTATATATGCTCTATATAATATATTTGTGGCACAATTTTACATATGTTCATTAGATTACCGTCCTTAACTCTTGTTTCAAATCTGTACTTTTAATAAAGATCAGACAATGTCTAGTGTTTGTGAAAATGTGTGGTGATGGGGATTGTCATAACACGTGGCATATGGGAGGGTATAAACTGGTATAACTACCTTGGAAACCAGTCTATAGTAGCCAGTAAATTTGAAAATATGTGTATCAAAAGCCTAGAAATCCCACAGCTAGGTAAATGCCCTAGAGAAATGTGGGCATCAGGTACATGTATAGGAATGTGCATAGATGCATCACTTGTTATAGCTACAGACTGGACATAACGCAAATGCTCATAAAACTTATTGATTCCTTCAGAGTATATTTATACAATGAAATAATATACAGCAATTCAAATGAATGACATAGAGCTACATGTAGCAATTCAGATAATTCTTTTTTTTTTTTGAGGAAGATTAGCCCTGAGCTAACTACTGCCAGTCCTCTTTTTTGCTGAGGAAACCTGGCCCTGGGCTAACATCGTGCCCATCTTCCTCTACTTTATACGTGGGAAGCCTACCACAGCATGGCTTTGCCAAGCAGTGCCACGTCCGCACCCGGAATCCAAACCAGTGAACCCGGTGCCCCAGAGAAGCAGAACGTGCGAACTTAACTGCTACGCCACCAGGCCAGCCCCTGGATAATTCTTAAAAATAATGTTGAAAGAGTAAAGCGAGATACAAATGAATACATAGAGTGATGTTGGGTTTATAAAAGATCAAACAGGCAAAATTAACCTATTATTTGTAGATATATATTCTTGTGGAAAATCTAAATAAAAGCAAGAGAAAGGTCTTTATAAACATCAATATAGTATTTCCCTCAGGGAAGATGGATGGGCTTATGATTTGTAACGGATAGATGGTGTCTTCTGGGATATTGAGAAGTTTCTATGCCTTGATTTGGGTAGTGATTACATTAATGTTTACACCATTTGTTTATAAATACTTTGTATACATTTTTAACATTTTGATATCTTTCACAATGAAAAAGTAACATTACATATATAATATGACAGTGGGTGAAAATGTTATGAAAAAATTAAAGCAGTATGTAAGTACCATGAAGGACCATGTATGTAGATGTACTGTGTTATGTAGGGCGATCTGAGAAGGCCTCCTTTTAAAAAGTGACTATTTCAGAGGGAGCAAGTCAAATACCTTATGATCTCACTCATAAGTAGAAGACAAAAACAACGACAAACACACACAGCAACGGAGAATGAATTGGTGGTTACCATGGGGGAAGGGAGGGGAGGGCAAAAGGGGTGATTAGGCTCACATGTGAGGGGATGGACTGTAATTAATTTTTGGGTGGTGAACATGATGTAATCTACACAGAATTCGAAATATATTATGATATACATCCGAAAGCTATAACTGGAGAGGAGCAAGCAAGGGGGAAATGCTGTGAGATGCGGTCAAGGGCGTAGCAAAGAATCAGGGCAAATACGGCCTTCATGGCCCTGGTAGTGTGTGACCTTTCACTCTCTGAAGAAGATGAGAAAGCATTGGAGGGTGTTAAGTAGGGGATTCATGTGATCTGACTTACATTTTAGAAGGATTACCCTGGATGCCTTGTGGAGGAGAGAATTTGGTAGAGCAAGGGTAGAAGCAGCAAGACCAATGGGAGTTGTCCGTTGTTGTTTTGTTTTTTAGTGTAGAAGATATTATAGCATGTTTTTATACTGATGAGAATGAGTGACGTTCTTTGTAATTTCTAATCTGTCTTAATCCATCTTTAATTTGTTTTATTTAGTTAACTAGTCCATGATGACTTGAGTTTTTATTTTCACAGATAGATCTTTCCTTCCTGTGTGTTTTATTCTTTTTTAATTTCTTCCAGCAATTTAAACATACTAATTTGGCTATTTGTTTTCTGATTCCTGCTCATGGTAGCTTGATTATACATGTATTTTGTAAATAGGAGTTGTGAGCATGTGTTTAGCAGAGAGTTGTGGAAATCCCGAGAGAGAGTGCTGGCTTGAGGATGTTTCCGTTCATGGAGAATTTGCATTTGCTTCTACTAATCACCCTAGGGTCAAAACAGACACTAATCTTGACTCCTTCAAGTTAATTGTTAGCTTGGAGTTTCCCAAAGCTTGGAATAATTTCCCATCCAAAGATCATAAAGAGACAGAAAATTTTCCTTTTTGTTATTTTTGCCTGTCAGTGAAACTTTTCTTAAGGTGGAGCTCTTTGAGAGTCTGGGCTATAGGCAGGCATCTCAGGTCTAATTTCTGCCGTTGTGCGTATGCAAGCCGTGGTATTCATTCTTGCGTGGCTGTTAATATCCAAACTTCTTGGTAACTGAGACAGCCATATGTAACTCTAGTGCAGTGATTGAATCAGTTTTAGCTTAGCAGTTTGTTTTTCAGATCCCTCTGTGTGTTTGCCATATTAAAATCAATAGTGGCTAACATTTATTGAGTGTGGATTATATAAATGACACAGGGCTCAGCTTGTTACATGCTTAATCTCATTTGTACAGCTAACAGTATATGGAGATGTAATATTAGTTTCCCCATTTTAAAGGTTGAGAAAGTGAGGATCAGGAAAGATAATGAGACTGAAGTTAATAGCCTGTAAGTGAAATTTTGTTGATGTTTTTCTCTCTCTTATTAGATTGTATGTGATGAAGTCTATTGATTCTTTGTTACTTTTTACAGTTTTTAAAAATATAATTGACCTGTAATAAACTGCTCATATTTAGAGTATGTAATATGATAAATTTTGATGTATACACACACACACTCACACATATGTAACAATAACCACAATCAAAATAATGAACATATACCTCACAACCAAAAGTTTTCTCCACTTGGTAATCCTCCCCTGCCATCCTCTCCCACCCCTCCCTTTCTTCAGGCAGCCCCTGGTCTGCTTTCTGACAGTATAGATTAGTTTTTATTTCGAGGAATTAATATAAATGGAACTAAGTATGTACTCCTTTTTGTCCGGATTCTTTCACTCAGCATCAAGATGTTGAGATTCCTCCACATTTGCATTCTTCTTTTTTCTGCAGAGTAGTTTTCTATTGTACAGAGATACCATAAAGTTTTTATCCATTCATCTGTTGACGGACATTTGTGACATTTCCAGTGTTTGGCTACTATGAATAAAGCAGATACTAACATGTCTAAATGTCCTTTTGTGGACCCATGCTTTCATTTCTTTGGGGTAAATATCTAGGAGTGGAATGGCTAGATCATATAGTAGATAACTGTTTAAGATAAAAGCAAATTGTTTTCTAAGGTGGTTGTGCCATTTTAAATCTTCATGAGTAGTATACAAGAGTTCCGGTTGCTACACATTCTTATAAACACTTGTTATGGTTTCTTTTTCTAATTTTAAGGATTTTTATGCACTTATTTGCTATTTGTATATCTGCTTTGGTGAAGTGTCTTTTAACTCTTTTGTCCATATTTTATTATTAGTTAATTTTAATGGTTCTTTATAGATTCTAAATGCAAGTCCTCTGTCAGATATCTGTTTTGCAAGTATTTTCTCTCACTTCGTGGCTTGCTTTTTCATTTTCTTAATGTGATTTGTCAAGAGCCAAACCATTAATTTTGATGAAGTACAGTTTACTTTTTTTATTTTTTAGCATATTGTGTCATATTGAAGAAATCTTTGCCAAACCCAAGTGTTTTAAGATGTTTTCCTATGTTTTCTTCTGGAAGTTGTAGTTTTGGCTCTTATGTTTAAGTTGATGATTCATTTTGAGATTATGTTTGTATAAGGTATAAAGTAAGGTAGAAGTTCATTTCTCTTAGCATATGACTATGCAATTATTTCAGCATCATTGGTTGAAAAGATGATCTTTTCTCCATTGAATTGCCTTAGTATCCTTATCAAAAGACAACTGATCATTTATGTGAGTCTATTTCTTTTTTCTTTTTTTTAATAGACTTTTTATTTTTTAATAATTTTTGGTTCACTGAAAAGTCACAAAGATAGTACAGAGAGTTCTGGTATAGCCCTTATCCAGTTTCAGTTTCCCTTAACGTTATCATCTTACCGTGAAACTAAGAAGCCAACATCTGTACACTACTCTGAAGTAAACTCCAGACTTTTTTCAGATTTCAGTTAATTTTCCCATTAGTGTTCTTTTTCTGTTCCAGAACCCAATCCAGGGTACTATATTTATGGAGTGGTCATGTATGTGAGTCTATATCTGAACTCTCTTTTTCGTTTGTTCCATTAGTCTATCTAACTTTATACCAGTGCCACGTGTCTTGATTACAATAGATTTGTAGTAAGACTTTAAATCAAATAGTATAAGTACTCCAACTTTGTTCTTCTTTTTCAAAATTTTGCCCTGCTAGACCATTTCCAAGTAAATTTTAGATTTACCTTGTAAATTTCTATATAAATTGTGCTAAGGTTTTTTAAATGAAATTTTAGATCAATCTGGGGACAACTGACATCTTAGCTATTTTGAGTATTCCCATCCATGATCATGGCATATTGCATCATTTATTTAGGTCTTTAATTTCCCTTGGCAGTGTGTTGTAGTTTCAAATGTACAAGTCTTCTATATCTTTGGTCAAATTTATCTCAATGTATTTCATATTTTCAAAGCTGTTATAAATAGTAATTTAAAAAATTCAATCTCTGAAATGAAATTTGTTTTTGCATATTGATTTTATGTAGATCAATGTTGACCATATACTGATCAATAGTGATTATATACTGATTATATGAAAATTTTGTACATTGATCATATATTGATATCTTTTGTATACTGGTTATCCTGAAAACTTGTTAAATTTACTAATTGATTCTAATAGCACTCTTGAAGAATCTATAGGATTGTCAACATAGATGATGATAGCATCATCTCATCTGGGATTAAAGATAGTTTTACTTCTTTTCCAAATTGGATGTCCTTAATTTTGTATTTTCTTATTGAACCATACAGAACTACCAGAACAATCGTGAGTAGAAGTGGAAGAGTAGACATCCCTGTCTTGTGAATGATCTTTGCAAGAAAACATTCAGTCTTTCACCATTAAATATGATGCTAGTTGTAGGTTTATCATAGATTTCTTCATCAGGTTGAGGAAGTTCCCTTCAATTCATAATGTGCTGTGATTTTTTTCAGTAATTGATCTTGAATTTTGTCAAATGCTTATTATGCATCTATTGAGATGGTGTTGTGGTCTTGCCTTTTTCTAGTCTGTTAATATGGTGGATTACATTGCTACACATTTTCATGTTAATCAAATTTGCATTCCTGGGATGAAGCCTATTTAATCATGATATTATACCTTTTGTATGTACTGCTGAATTGATTTATTAAAGATTTGTTAAGTATTTTTGCATCTGTATTCATGCAAGATATTGGTATATAGTTAAAATTTATTTTTTTGATATCAGAGTAATACTAGCCTCATAATATGAGTGGGGAAGTATACTCTCCATTTCAATATCCTGGAAGAATTTCTATCAAATTGGTATTATTTCTTACTTAAATGTTTGGTATAATTCACCAGTGAATCCCTCTGGACTTGTAGTTTTTTCAGATTAAAAAAATCTTTAAATAAAATTTCGTTACTGTATATTTGACTAGCATGTGATTATAGTTGGTGTCCATTTTAAATGCAATAATGTTTCATTTCATACATTGATTCAGGAAACCCAGGTGTGTATTTAGATTTGGACAGTGATTCAATGATCCATTTTGATTTCATATTATTTCATGATTTAATAATAAAGAAGTTTAAAGACGTGTACCTATTCTTAGGCCCCTGTTTTTTTCTCTCTAGCTAGGAAATTTTGCTGAATGGAATTTCAACTTTCATCTTCTTTTACAGTGTTAATGTAATATGGTATAATTCTGGGATCACCTAATTTCATTTTAAAGTATCTAATATTAATTATGGATATTTTCTTTATATTAATGTAAGCAAGTTTTTAATTTTGATATGTTACCTGGATTTTGCTATATTTCTGAAGTAGTTGTGGTGAACTATTGATGATGTCCATTAGGTGGTATCTCAGTTTAAAACATATACTAGGTATTAATAATAACCACAGCCATAAGAATCATTCCAGTGTTTTCCCATAGGTTCAGAAATAACTCTTCTTGAACATATAGGTCAAGATAAAAAGGTCACTCCCTTACCTGGCCCTTCTAAGAATCAGTATTGATAGCAGAGGTAAAAGTTTGCACTTTTGAGAGAATCGGCAATTGCATAAATGACTTGAAATGAACTCCTATCTAAAAGTAAGATGACAGATGGATTCCTTGTGTTGCTTAATAGGATATGTTTGTATTAAGTAATATGCAATGAAGCAAGTTCAAATATATAGGTATATATACTCCTTCCTCTCTTTCCCAAAGGCATCTGACTATCTTAATACCAACTTCCTACATTAGAAAATACTCTGTGGAAACTGAGAGTTACCAAAGGAGTCTACCTTTTCTAACCTATTAAATGCATATTGATTTGATTAATTAAAACACATTAAACAAATGCTGTGTCTTATATATCAAGCACTAAGTGTAAGGATTTGTACTTAATATACTCAACAGTCAAAGATTGTTGGTTTGCTCTTCTGAAACTTATTTTTTTAGTCACAGTGATAAACATAATTTAGAAGGATAAATTTCTATACAAGACTGGGCAATTTTCTCTACGTTTTTACCTTAAGGGAATGTTCTGGGGGTAAGTAATTTTTTTCCCATTTCTAAGAATTATGTGATTATCAATATGCTGGGTCTGAAATGTAGTATAAGGGCTTCGTGTGATAAAGCCTGTGACTACTCAACCCCAAGAGTGGAAAGAATCAGTCAAGTAGCGTGTGATAATGTGTCGTCAAACTAGCGAGCCAATTTAACCCAGTATTTCTCCAGTTTTTAAAAAATAAGAGTAGGATTTGTGAGATTTCATTTAGAAACTTTTCCCACTAGTTATTTATACTTTGAGGATAACTTGTCGTATAGGAAATGTTAATAGAAGATCAACAAACTATAATCTCTTTGGTAGAGAGATTTTATCTTCATTTCCCCAACGTAGCATTGTGCCTAGTATTCATAGTCTTTTATTCTCTCATTAATTAATTCATTCCTTTCTCAGGGAGATGCACTCCTACTTAGATTCATTATGTCTGTTGTAAGCTCCCATAGCACCTTAATCTTTTGTCCTTCCCCTCTGACTCTCATCACACTTGCAATTGCCTGTTTACTTGTCTACCTTACCTACTCAACTATGAACTCCACAAGTATAGAGGTTGATGAGTGCTGCCGTTCACTTAACACTTGGTGGATACCAGGGGCTCTGCTATTTTTCCACATCTGTTATAGCCAGATCAATCATAAGAAAATCCCTTTGAAGGAGCTATTACTATTCCCACTTTACAGACGGGAAAACTGAATTTCACAGAGATTAATGTCTATTTCATTCATTTATTCATTCATTCATCAAATATTTATTACATGCCTTCCAAGTCTATGCCTTACTTGTGTTAGTCGCTGGGAATACAATGGTTGAGCCAAAGCAAGTATGGTTCCTGCCTTCATATAACTGTACTATTCAGTGTTAGAAAAAGTCTTTAAATAAATGGTCAAGTAAATTTCTATGAAATTGCGATAAGCACTACAAGACTGAAGAGTATATTGTAAAGAGGAGGTCAGTGAAATCTTTGCTACAGTCTGAGGTTTGAAGGATATGTAAAAAATAGCCAGGTTCAGGCATGAATAAAAAAATTTCTAGGCAGAGGGAACAATATGGGCAAATATCACTGTGGCTTTAGTAAAGATTACTGAAATGAAATGGACAATAGGATAATCAAAGAGTTGGACATTTAGGGAACGAATTTTGCATACAAATTGTGTGGACAAATGCATTGCATGTATCATAAGTAAAATTTATAAGCGTTTTGAAACTATAATGTAACTAACATGGTGTGTCTGTGGCTTTATTGTAAAAATGAAGATATTCTGTAAATTCAGCACAACATGCCTAGAAACTGAGTGCAGTTGTTAAAAATCTTGACTAAGCTACCATGAACCAAAAAAAAAATTCTAATAAAGTGTGAAATAAAGAATTAGTGTTAGTAAAATCAAAATCAAGTGTGTTGACATATCTAGACTTGACGTCTCACTTAAGCAATATTTATTTTAGAAGTTTTCCACATAATAGAGAAAAAGTCCTTTATTTTTACTTTAAAATACAACCTCAATTGTTGCTTGCCATTCTTTAGTTTTCTCTTCTCTCCTGTTTGGAAGGCTGTGTGACAATAGCAAGTCATATTACTTTAGAAATTCCAAGGAGTAGGTGTCTAGGCAACAGAATGGAAAATAAATGAAGGACTATGTCTTTTTGCTGCTTTCAATCTATAGTTTACTTTAACATGCCTATTCATCATGAAGATGTCTATGCAATGGATGTAACAGGCAAGGATAACCAATAATGGCTGGTGAATGCATTTCAGTTTTCTATCTTATGTTCATGTGCATATTCAAAGGTGTGTATTCAGCTAGAAAATGTGCTGCTCCATACAGGATGATTTTGTGTGTGTATGTGTGCTCCTCTATAACAATGATATTAAAATATATTCACATGGTGGTTTTTAGCTATCATAAATACTTTCATTCAATCCTTTCAATGTGACTAATTACAGATTAGAAAACTGAGACCAACATTTGTAATCAATGCACATTTACTATGTTGCAGGTACAGGACCAGTCCCTTAGGCTAACAATTTATTATCTAATCCACCCAGTTGCCTTCATGAGGTAGGTTATTATTATCTCTCTTTTACTGATGAGGAAAATGAGATTCATAGAGGTTAAGGAATTTTCCTGATAACATCTACCTAGTTAGTTGATAAGGTTGGATTAGAATACAGGTGTGCATGCCTCCAGTTTATACACACCATGCTATCTTCTCAGAAAACGCATGTGCCTCTCCATACCTCATAGAATAGTCAACAATAGTGCTGGCACTCTAACTGTATGTGTTGACTCTCAGTTCTATTTTAAAAATATAGTGCATAGGACGAGATGCAATATTAGGTCTCTTATTAAATTACAGTACCATTTTGAGAAGAAAACAATAATTTTAAAATTGTCAGGTTTAAATTATTTTGAATTTAACCACTAAAGTGTTAAGTCTGGATGTCAAAGGAAATCTTTAGCTAAAATTGTCACATATATTGTCACTCATATTCCTTTGATTTATTAGATGTTAAAAAAATGTTGGCTTTTGGTTTGGAATTATTTTATTGGAAGTTAAATAAGCTTCTTGTTTTAGGTAATGTAGATGAACTCTTCCATTGAAGCTCTGTATAGTAGATGTTCCATGCTCAAAAGCGACCATTTGATGTTTTTGCCCATAAGACAATTTTAGATGTAAATCATCAATTTGAATGAATAATAATGTGGTGTTCCCATCACACTTCTCAACAGAAACTCTATTTACACAGAAAACACCTGCTCTGTTAAAGTAGGTGCCCATTTTGAGAGAAGCTAATGTTATCATCTTTCCCTTTAAATCAAAGCATTAGAGGAATACTTAAGTGAAATATTTGGTAAGTACACACAATGAAAAATTCAGCAGCCATCATAAAGGATTTTGATGATGTGGCAAAATAAAGAAGGCTGAAAATCAGAATAAAAAGTTGTATTTGCAGGTTGATCTCAACCTAGTTACAGATATGTGTATAAAGAAAGAGTGGACAGAAATTCAAACTATGGATAATTTTTATTCTATAGAGTATACTTTCCATAATTTCTCCAATGAAACAAACAGTATACAATACACTTAGTTTTAAAAATATAGCAACAAAGGTGCCGGCCCTGTGGCTGAGTGATTAAAGTTCTGCATGCCTCAGTTTGGCAGCCCGGGTTCGCAGGTTTGGATCCTGGGTGCAGACCTACTCCACTCATCAGCCAAGTTGTGAAGACATCCCACATGCAAAGTAGAGGAAGACTGGTGCAGATGTTAGCTCAGGGCTAATCTACCACAAGCAAGAAAAGAAAAAAAGAAGAAGATTGCCGATGAGTGTTAGCTCAGGGCGAATCTTCCTCACCAAAAAATAATATATATATGTGTGGGAACTGGGGAAAAGTGAGAAAACTGACCAGGTTTTACTTTAATAGAGTATTAATCCTAAGAGTCTCACTGGAAATCTAGTTTCTATATCTTCTTTCTGCCTTCCTTCCCTCCTTCTCCTCTCTCTTCTTTCCTTCCTTCCTTCCTCCCCCCCTTTCTTTTTACCATGTTTATTGCATTGCTTAAAATACTTTTTATGACTATTTTATTATTATAAAAATAATGTAAATTCATTCCATAAACTATATCCTGGTCTTTTCTGCAAGAACACACATTATCCATATGTTGACTCTCCTCTTTCTTCACCCACTTCTGTAATCTTCTCTCTTGTCATATTCTTTTCTCCATAATATTCCTCTGCATTTTTTACTTCTCAGGCTTATTTTCACGTGATTGATTTAATTTTTTACAGTGATATTTCTGGTTACTGCTAAATTTTATACAATTTTAAGTTTTTTATGACAGTTACAATTTGCCCATGTTTATTGCTTATCTCAGCCAATATCCTGTGCATCTTAATCTGTTATCTCATCTCGATTTCTATCTTTTGCTTCTGAGAATATATACTTTCTTCTATAATATATACTTTTTTCTATTTAACTAAGAATCAAGAACAGAATTATATTTCTTTTTCTCTTTTATGTCATATCTTGTCAAATTTGATGCTCTTTAGACTTTTAGTTCAAAATAACAAACAGAATAAATATGTTTAACTCTTCTCTCCAAAGTCACTGTTAAACTTAAAAGGGAATATAAAATTAAGAAAAAATATATCAGAAATATAAACCAGAGAAAAGTATTATCTGCAAGTAGGTAACATTGATTATTTTTTTTAGAATACAGTACAGAACATAAAAAATTGAGAGAAGAGCAATGCAGCCCACAAGTCTTTGGGTGTTGAGTCTGCCTAAAGAGTTAGTGAATGCAATACTAGGCTGAACCCTGAAATGGCCTCAACCTCAGAGCAGCAAGGCCTAGAGAGGAGGGCAGAATGGTGGGTGGTTTGTGGGATCCAAATCCAGTCCGTCAGTGCACTAGTACGAGCACTGGGAGTGAGTAGCCAACTCTACCTCTTAGCGTTTTCTTGACCTGGACAGCATTTGATGCTCTCTCATGGGTTCCTAACATGAGCAGCCATTTGAGTTAGAGCATGGAAGCACCATTCCAACTAAGTGTTTCCAAAGACACAGAGAAATTATACATTCTATTCACTTTGAGTGCTCAGCTTAAATATCACTTCCCTGGAGTGGACTTCTTTGACCTCTTGACTGCCTGCCAAGGGTCAGGGAAGAGGGCTCTAAGCAAACATCAGGAACCCTACTCCAGAGCAGGGAGAGGAAGACTGTGAGGTTTTCCCCTTGCCTATCACTCCAGCCTCATCTGACATCACTCTTCTGCTTGCACTCATTCGTTATAATGAGCCTTTCTGACTCCTTTCAGTTCCTTGAAAACACAAGTTGTTTCCCAACTCATGGCCTTTCTGATGCTAGTCCATCTGACCAGAGCACTCTTTCCTCCACTTTTGTTTTCTAAACTCTTAATCATCATATAAATCTCAATTCAGTGTCACTTACTCACCAAACAAAAAGCCTGACTACCCAATTTCAAGTGTGCTCCCCAAACCCAGGATTCTCCTTAAGATAACCCTATTTGATTCATTCACAACAATTCTAGCAGTTGAAACTATCTGTCTGTGTAGATATTGTTGAATGACTGTGTGCTCTAGTAGATGCTAAGCTTCATGAGGGCAGTGGTAATATCTATCATATCACTCTCTCTAGCATATAGCACAATGTCTAGTAGGTACTGAATACATATTTATTAAATGAATAAATTTTTCATTCAGCTCAGTGGTAAAGTTCTTTGACATATGTTTGACTCTAAATGTTGCTCTCCTCCTACTTCCAACAGAAAAGAGGCCCTCAGATTGGGCATATAATAAACTAGTAATAAATAAAATAACAAATTAAAAATTTCCCTTTTCTTCTCAGCTAGACCCAAAATATTGGTGAAGTGTTTCATAAAATCTCAGGCAGAGTCTATCACAAGAACTACGTCTCTCCCCTTAAATTTATTCCCTGGTCAAGTTCATTTCACAGTGAATTATTTCAAATATTTAAAGGTCTAATAGTCTTGATACTACTTAAACTGTTCGAAAGCATAGAAAGAGAATGAGAGCTGCAATTTTTTTTTTAAGAAAATTGGCAAAATGCTGAGACTCAAACATAGGAGACAAGAAGAAAATCCTAGAAGATTTTAACATGTAAATCCTTAATAAAATATTGGTAAGAGAATCCAGTGGTGCATTAAAAGATTAATTTTCCACAGCTAAACAAGATTTATTCAGAACGTAGGGATTATTTGATACTGGGAAAGTATTAATATATTTATGTAATTCACCACGTTAATGGGTCAACTCAGATTTTTTTCACTGTTGGTGACATAGGAATAGATGGACACTTCCTTAACATAGTCAGTTGTGAAATACTGGGAACATTCTACTTAAAATCAGAAATGAGGCAATGATGCCAACTATCATGTTTTCCTCAAAGTTCTAAAAGTACTAGTCAGAGTTCTCGTCAAGATGGCGCTGTGAGCAGACGTTGAACTCGCCTCCTCCCATGAACACAACCAGGTTACAACAATTTTAGGAAGAATCACCCTGGATTGAAAACTGAAAACTGGATAAAAAGAACCCCCACAACAAGGGACAGTCCTGACGAAAGCAGAAGAGGCAGTAACTCCGGCTGGAGAGGAAAAAAGCCACCTTTGGGAGCAGCGGAGCTTCTCAGCTGGCCAGGCGGGAGCCAACCTAAGGTACGAGCACTCCCTGGAGGAGTGAGATCCGGAGTGGGGGCAATACTGCTATAACCATCCTTCAGACTCAGCCCAACTGAGAGGGGGTTCTTACTGTCTGGCTTTGCTGGCTATTAACTGCAGCGAGGACACCCCAGAAAAGCTATCGGCCGAAAGGCGAAAAGATCCGGGTCTTAAAGGGCCCACGCACAAACTCACTCATTGCAGCAACCTAAAATCACCAGAGAGAAGGCTGACTCTCCTTTGGTGAAACAAGACTCACCTGGTGGGCTCTGGGGGCATCCTGGCTAGAGGAAGATCCTCTCCGGAGACTGAGACATTGGTGGGGGCCGTTGTTATGAGCTGGTGCAGGCGTGCTGATATGGACACCGGTGGGGGCCATTGAGGTGCATCCCTTGGGCTGTTAGCCCAGGGGTCTGCCACACCCACTAGAGCACAGATTTAATCCAGTTCAGCCAGGGCAGGCAACTCACCCTAGGGACTGGTCCCACCTAACAGCAAGCCCTCAGGCTACTTTTCAGCCTGCATTGACTGAGTGCCTTGATCCTCTACAGGCAGGCAAAGGTGTCTGCCTCTGTGGGGCAGGGCTTGTGTGAGGACCAGGTGAACTGTGGGGGCCATTGGGGCAGAGGTGGGGGCCTCTGCAGTGTGGCGGTGGGGTACGCTCCAGGGGGTTGAGAAGTGTGCATGAACCAGGACTGTGCTGAAAGTGTATGTGGTCCAGAGGGGGGTGAGGCTTATCAGCTGCAGAAGACTTGTGTTTCACAAATAGTCATAAAAAGGATCAGCCCCACCTTCCAAAGCCTGAAACAACTGAGTGCCTCCATGCCAAGGGCTAGCCCTACTCAGCTGCACTCCTAAGAGAACTGACATCAGCCTTGTTGGCCTCAGGCCTATCACAACTGTACGCCCCTGAGCCTAGCAACCAGCTACACTGGGTACCAACCCAATTAAGAGGACAATTGCAATAAGAGTGTGCTAATAGACTTTGTAGCCAACAGTGCTGAGGCCCCTCCAAACCGGATTTACAAACAGCTGGCCAGGGAAGGAAAGATCAGACTCCCTGGGTACCTGCAGTGGGAGCAACCCTGCCACAGCAGAAGAACACAAGTAGCCCACAAAGGGGTCACTCCTGGTTCTTATGGTCTGGTGACGAGAGGGAAGCACACTGCTGGGCCTCATAAGGCATCTCATACATAAGGCCACTTCTCCAAGATCAGGAGACATAGCTGAC
Source organism: Equus przewalskii (assembly GCF_037783145.1). Lineage (NCBI taxonomy): Eukaryota > Metazoa > Chordata > Mammalia > Perissodactyla > Equidae > Equus > Equus przewalskii. The sequence continues at coordinate 117,771,272 of NC_091863.1, read as the reverse complement.
TCACCTAGTACAAAGAAAATAGCACAGAGAAAGAGGCATAATGAGGAGGCAAAGGAATACTTTCCAAGCAAGGGAACACTACAAAACACCAGAAAAAGAACTAAGTGAAACAGAATCTAGCGACCTCCTTGACAAAGAATTCAAACAAAATATAATGAGGATGCTCACAGATATGCAGAGAAGAATGGGTGAACACAGTGAGCACATCAGCAAAAAACTGGAAGATATAAAAAAGAGCCAATCAGAAATGAAGAATACAATACTCGAAATGAGAAATTCACTAGAGGGACTCAATAGCAGAGTAGAGGAAGCAGAAGAATGGATCAGCGAGCTAGATGAAAGATTAGAGGAAATCACCCAAGCAGAACAGAAAAGAGAAAAAAGAATTAGACAGAATGAGAACAGTGTAAGGGAAATCTGGGACAATATCAAGTGTGCTAACATTTGGATTATAGGGGTCCCAGAAGGAGAAGAGAGAGACAAAGGGGCAGAAAATTTATTTGTAGAAATAATAGAGGAAAATTTTCCTCACCTGAGGAAGGAAGCAGACATCCAGGTTCAGGAAGCACAGAGAGCTCCAAACAAGAGAAGCCCAAAGAGGCCCACACCAAGACATATTATAATCAAAATGTCTAAAATTAAAGACAAAGAGAGAATCCTAAAAGCAGCAAGAGAAAGGCCACAAGTGATATATAAAGGGAAGCCCATCAGGCTGTCAGCGGACTTCTCAGTCGAGACCCTACAGGCAAGAAGAGAATGGCATGACATATTTAAAGTGCTAAAAGGAAAAAACCTACAACCAAGAATACTCTATCCATCAAGGCTGTCATTCAGAATGGAAGGAGAGATAAAGAGCTTCCCAGACAAGCAAAAATTAAAGGAGTTTATCACCAAGAAACCAGTTCTACAAGAAATGCTGAAGGGACTTATTTAAGTGGGAAAGTAATGACCACAAATAGAGATAAAAGAAAAAAAATTATCAAAAAACCCCAAAACAACAACAAGAAAAAACAGGCAATAAAATCACTTGTAAGGTAAAAGTATAGTAAAGGCAGCAGATCAACTACCTGTGAAGGTAATATGAAGGTTAAAAGACAAATGTACTAAAATTACCTATTTCAATGATAAGAGGATGATGGATATACACACACTAAACAAAAGACTATATATGATGTGAAAAACATATAATGTGGGAGGAGGGGAGTGAAAAAGTAGAGCTTTTAGAAAGAGGTCAAGCTAAAGAGTCTATCTACTCAATATAGACTGTTATATGCATAGTATATTAAATAGGATCCTCATGGTAACCACAAACCAGAAACCTATAACAAGCAGGAAAAAAAAGTAAGACAAAAGAAATCAATCATATTACTAAAGATAGCCATCAAACCACAAGGGAAGAGAGCAAGAGAAAAAGAAAGGAACTGAGAAGAACTACTAAAACACCCAAAAAAAAGAAAAAGTGACAAAATGGCAATAAATACATATTTATCAATAGCTACTTTAAATGTCAATGGATTAAATGCTCCAATCAAATGCCATAGGGTGGCCAACTGGATAAAAAAACAAGATCCATGTATATGCTGCATACAAGAGACACACTTCAGACCTAAAGACACTCACAAACTGAAAGTGAAAGGACGGAAAAAGATATTCCGTGCAAATGGCAAAGAAAAGAAAGCAAGGGTAGCAATACTTATATCAGACAAAATAGACTTTAAATCAAAAACTGTAATAAGAGACAAAGATGGGCACTACATAATGATAAAGGGAACAATCCAACAAGAAAATATAACACTTATAAATATCTACGCACCCAACATAGGAGCACCTAAATATATAAAGCAATTATTAACAGACATAAGAGGAGAAATAGACAGTAACACAATAATAGTAGGGGACTTTAACACTCCACTTACACCAATGGATAGATCATCCAAACAGAAGATCAATAAGGAAACACTCGCCTTAAAGGACACATTAGACCAGATGGACTTAGTAGATATATACAGAACATTCCATCCAAAAACCACAGAATACACATTCTTTTCAAATGCCCATGGAACATTCTCCAGGATTGATCACATATTAGGCCACAAAACAAGTCTCAATAAATTTAAGAAGATCGAAATAATACCATGCATCTTTTCTGACCACAAAGGCATGAAACTGGAAATCAACTACAGAAAGAAAACCAGAAAAGCCATAAAAATGTGGAGATTGAACAAAATGCTACTGAACAATGATTGGATCAATGAAGAAATCAAAGAAGAAATAAAAAAATTCCTGGAGACAAATGAAAATGAAAACACGACATGCCAAAATCTGTGGGATACAGCAAAAGCAGTTCTACGAGGGAAGTTTATAGCAATTCAGGCCTACCTCAACAAAGAAGAAAAATCTCAAATTGACAATCTAAAAGTGCACCTAAAGGTACTGGAAAAAGAACAACAAACAAAGCCCAAAAGCAGCAGAAGGAAGGAAATAATAAAAATCAGAGCAGAAATAAACGAAATAGAGACTAAAAAAACAATAGAAAAAATTAATGAAACCAAGAGCTGGTTCTTCAAAAAGATAAACAAAATTGACAAACCCTTAGCTAGACTCACCAAGAAAAAAAGAGAGAAGGCTCAAATAAATAAAATCAGAAATGAAAGAGGAGAGATTACAATGGACACCTCAGAAATACAAAAGATAATAAGAGAATACTATGAAAAGCTATACGCCAACAAATTGGATAATCTAGAGGAAATGGATAAATTCTTAGAAGCATACAAGCTTCCAAAACTGGACCAAGAAGATGTAGAAAATTTGAATAGACCAATCACCGGTAAGGAGATCGAAACAGCAATTGGCTTCCCTGGTGAATTCTACCATACATTCAAAGAAGACTTAATACCTATCCTTCTCAAACTCTTCCAAAAAATTGAAGAGGAGGGGAGGCTTCCTAACTCCTCCTACAAAGCAAACATTATCCTGATACCAAAACCAGACAAGGACAACACAAAAAAAGAAAATTACATGCCAATATCACTGATGAACATCGATGCAAAAATCCTCAACAAAATCCTAGCAAATCGAATACAACAATACATTAAAAAGATCATACATCATGATCAAGTGGGTTTCATTCCGGGGATGCAGGGATGGTTCAACATCCGCAAATCTATCAACATGATACACCACATTAACAAAATGAAGAATAAAAATCACATGATCATCTCAATAGATGCAGAGAAAGTATTTGACAAGAGACAGCATCCATTTATGATAAAAACTCTAAGTAAAATGGGTATAGAAGGAAAATACCTCAACATAATAAAGGCCATATATGACAAACCCACAGCAAATATCATTCTCAATGGAGAAAAACTGAAAGCTATCCATCTAAGAACAGGAACCAGACAAGGATGCCCACTGTCACCACTCTTATTTAACATAGAATTGGAAGTCCTAGCCAGAGCAATCAGGCAAGAAAAAGAAATAAAAGGGATCCACATTGGAAAAGAAGAAGTGAAACTGTCACTCTTTGCAGACAACATGATTTTATATCTAGAAAACCCTAAAGAGTCCACTAAAAGACTTTTAGAAATAATAAAGGAATACAGTCAAGTTGCGGGATACAAAATCAATGTACAAAAATCGGTTGAGTTTCTATACACTAACAACGAAGTAGCAGAAAGAGAAATTAAGAATACAATCCCATTTACAATTGCAACAAAAAGAAGAAATAAAAAAATACCTAGGAATATGCTTAACAAAAGAGGTGAAAGACCTGTACACTGAAAACTGTAAGACATTGTTGAAAGAAATCAAAGAAGACACAAAGAAATGGAAAGATATTCCGTGCTCTTGGATTGGAAGAATTAACATTGTTAAAATGTCCATACTTCCTAAAGCAATCTATAGATTCAACGCAATCCCTATCAAAGTTCCAACAACATTTTTTACAGAAATAGAACAAAGAATCCTAAAATTTATATGGAACAACAAAAGACCCCAAATAGCCAAAGGATTCCTGAGAAAAAAGAACAAAGCTGGAGGTATCACACTCCCCGATTTCAAATTATACTACAAAGCCATAGTAACCAAAACAGCATGGTACTGGCACAAAAACAGACACAGAGATCAATGGAATAAAATTGAGAACCCAGAAGTAAACCCACACGTTTATGGACAGCTAATATTTGACAAGGGAGCTAAGAGCATACGATGGAGAAAGGAGAGTCTCTTCAGTAAATGGTGTTGGGAAAACTGGACAGCCACATGCAAAAGAATGGAAGTAGACCATTCCGTTACACTATGCACAAAAATCAACTCAAAATGAATTAAAGACTTGAATGTAAGACCCGACACCATGAGACTTCTAGAAGAAAACATAGGCAGTACGCTCTATGACATTGGTCTGAGCAGCATATTTTCAAGTCCCATGTCTGACCGGGCAAGGGAAACAAAAGAAAAAATGAACAGATGGGACTACAATAAAGTAAAAATTTTCTGCACAGCAAAGGAAACCATCAACAAAATGAAAAGACAACCTAACGATTGGGAGAAGATATTTGCAAACCGCATATCAGATAAGGGGTTAATATCTGAAATATACAAAGAACTCATACAGCTCAACAACAAAAAACCCAACAATCCAATTAGAAAATGGGCAAAAGATCTGAACAGAGATTTCTCCAAAGAAGATATACAGATGGCCAACAGGCATATGAAAAGATGCTCAACATCATTAGCTATCAGGGAAATGCAAATCAAAACTACAATGAGGTATCACCTCACTCTGGTCAGAACGGCTATAATTAACAAGACAGGAAACAACAAATGTTGGAGAGGGTGTGGAGGGAAGGGAACCCTTGTTCCCTGCTGGTAGGAGTGCAAACTGGTGCACCCACTATGGAAAGCAGTTTGGAGTATCCTCAGAAAATTAAGGATAGATCTACCATATGATCCAGCTATTCCACTGCTGAGTATTTATCCAAAGAACTTGAAAGCACAAAGGCATAAAGATACTTGCACCCCTATGTTCATTGCGGCATTATACACAATAGCCAAGACTTGGAAGCAACCTAGGTGCCCATCAAGGGACGAATGGATAAAGAAGATGCAGTATTTATACACGATGGACTACTACTCAGCCATAAGAAATGACGAAATCCGGCCATTTGTGACAACGTGGGTGGACCTTGAGGGTATTATGCTGAGTGAAATAAGTCAGAGGGAGAAAGTCAAATACCATATGATCTCACTCATAAGTAGAAGATAAAAACGACAAAAAAACCCCCACATAGCATTGGAGATTGGACTGGTGGTTCCCATTGGGGAAGGGGGGAGGGGGAGGGCAAAAGGGGTGATTAGGGTCACATGTGAGGGGATGCACTATAATTAGTGTTCGGGTGGTGAACATGATGTAATGTATACAGAATTCGAAATATGACGTGCATCCGAAAAAAAATTAAAAAAAATAAAAGTACTAGTCAATGCAAATAGCAAATAGACAAGAGAATAAAATAACAGGTACACATATTAGAAAGGAGAGCAGAAAATAAGCATCACGTACAGATGATTGGAATATATACTGGGTAATCCAAAATATAAATCAAATGAAAAACTGCTAGAGACAAAAAGAAAATTTAGTATGTTAGTTGATCACAAAGTTAATATATAAAAATCAATTGCTTTCCTACATACGAATGGTAACAATTTAGAAAATACAATGGGAAGACAAATTCTGTTTCCTATAGAACAAAGTGATGAAATAGAAAGGAGTAAGTTTAACACAAATAATACAGAACCTATAGAGAAAATGCAACTAGCAACGGATTTTCAAATAAAAAATCAGCAAAAATAAAACAAAGCTATTTGGAATTTTTGAAACTCTTTCTATATAACCCTTGGAATAAAGCAGTAACCCAAACTTTAATCTTTGACTTTATAGGAAATCACAAGAAATAATAACACTATAGTTTACACCATAGAGAATGTGACAAATTCGATACTTCGAGAAAAATCAATAGCTTTAAGTGTTCTTATATTAACACAAGAAGACTTGAAAATAAGTATTTAATTCAAGAAGCTAGGAAAAAAATAAACTTAAGGATAGCAAGAAGTAAGATTTGACAAAGATACCAAAGTAATTCATTACATTGAATTACCAATAGAATAAAATTGTGGGATCACTAAATAAAAGGATCTGGTTTTGAAAATAGCAATGAAAGGTAAATTAATGGATAAGTTTAAAGAAGTAATAACAATGAAAAAGTAGAGGTATATAAGATTCGTTATTTTTAAAGGTCGGTGTTGTAGCCACAAATAAACTATGATAATAAGTATGTACTATTCTAGGCTAATACATTTGAAAGGTCTGATTAAAATGGTTATTTTCTCTACAAATTTATATTACCAAAAATGGTGCAGGAGACTTCCAGCCAAGGTTATTCTATAAGTTCATGCTTTTATTTTCTCCTCTGCTTCAAATACATATTCCTAAAGAAATAATTTTTATGGAATCCCACATAAAAAATTCATCACTTTTTAAAATGACGTGATGTAAATTGGATATAAAAACATTGCAATAGATGATAACTGCTATTTTTATAGATTAAATATCTTGATTTAAGGACAAATAAAAACTAGAGTTTCTCTTAATGACATGAAAAGGATAAATACACCGCGACAAACTGTTCTGTTGGTGTAAAATTTGAACTCCAAAGTAAGGGTCAGTAACAAGGTGCGCCATAAAATACACTTTTAAATGCTACTGACCTTGCAAATTTTGTTTGCTTAATAATTTCTTAAAAGGGAATTAAAATATCTTAATTCCCTTTTTAAAAAGAATCGTAGCAAGTATCTTTTCTCTTGAGTTTTCCATCTCATAATAGAGGTTAGACACATTTTTAGCCTATTTTGTCATTTACAAGATATATACTTTTATTTTTCTTTGCTGTTTCCCCATTACACGAGCCCTGCTGTGAATGTGCATACAATCTTTGGAGTTTATCGTCTGATAAGATGGATTAATCATATTAACTTAGGCTCCAAGAGAGCAATTTTATTGTTACTAGTAAATATTTGGGGTTCTAGATCTCAGACCTGAGGAGCTTCTCTTCAAAAGTGTACTCCTTGAGCTCTGTTCCTTTTATGTCATCAGAGAAGCCTATGTCCTTATTTCTTTATTTCCAAAGTTTTCTTTTAGCTTCTTTCTCAAACTGTGACTTGTACACACACACAGTAAATCTTTAATATTATTCTTGAATTGAAATAATTTTAGAAGACTCTATTTCTTTCCTATTATATGTGAAAGTTCAAATCTAAATACCTTTTATTTTGCTTATTTGAGTGCAAATTTTAGGAAACTAAAACTAATCACGAAATAACAAAAATAGACTGATCCCAATTTTCTGGGAGAACTGACCCAGTTTTTAATGCTTTCTCTTCAACCCTTCCCCTCCAACACTCACATAAAGGCTATTTGCATGGACTTAATAAATGAAAGAATTGGAGTGTTTGTACTCACTGTCATCCATGCAATATCAACATATCCAAATATATATATACTCTTACTTCACATCACATCCCATTTGGTAGGAAAAATTCATAAGCATATAATACAGAGACTATGTGGTAGACAAAATAATAGCTCCCCAAATATGTCCACAATCTAATCGCTGGTACCTGTAAATATGTTAACTTACATGACAAATGGGACTTCAGACATATGTATGCTTTAATGAACAGATGTAAGTAAGGTTAGAGACTTTAAAATAGGGAGATTGTCTATTATCCATGTTGGTCCAGTCTACTCACAGGAGCCTTCATAAGCAGAAAACGTTCTCCCACTGAAGACAGAAGAGGTGAGGAGGAGGAAATGTCAGAGAGATTCTGAGAACTTGATCCACTTTGAAGATGATGGAAGAGGGTCACAAGCCAAGGAATGTGGTTGGTCTTCAGAAGCTAAGAACAACCTCCAGCCAACAGCCAGCATTGAATTGGGGACCTCAGTTCCGTAAGCACAATTCAAGGAACTGGATTCTGTCAGCAGCCTCAATGAACTTGGAAGCAGAATCTTCTCCATAGCCCCCAGTAAGCAACACAGATCTGCTGACACCTTGATTTTAGCTCAGTGAGAGCCAAGTCAAATTTTACATCATACAAAACTGTGATATAATAAGTGAAGGTTGTTTTAAACTAATTTGTTACAGCAGCAATATAAAATGCATCTATACAGTGTCCTATCACAGTTCTATGAAAAACAGCCAGTAAAAGCATGTTTGACATGTTTCTGCACTAAATAAAAAATGGTAAGCTTTGCTTTCTTCTCCTGGAGTTATTTGTGATGTGCATATGCTGGCCAGCGCACCAGTAGAAAGGCAGGGAAGTGGGGAGAGGCTTTCAGCTACAGGACAGAAGTGGGAGAGGCATTTCAGAGTTTACTGACAGCTCATTTACAAAATGTACTCAGAATAAGAGTATATTTAGTGATGTTCTTGCCCCACAGCCAGATAGTTAGAATATTTCATGCTAGCTCTTATAATTACTATGCCCTCACCTTGAGTCATGGAATTAATTTACAACTTGCTACAATTTACAATTAGCAACCCATTTATATTTGTTACCCTATTTGGCTCTCAGAATAACTTTGGGAGATAAATCAGACGAATAGCAAACTTCTTTTAGAGATGAAGAAAGTAAGGTGCAGGTAGGTTAAATGTTTTGTAGAGAATCACAGAAATAGTGTCAGAACAAGGATTTAAACTGCCTTCGGAGACTCTTCAGTGGTCTCTATTCTCCCTTAGAGGAGAGTTGACGAGCAGGGAGAAGGCTGCCTGGATTGCTCAGTAATGTAGGTTAAAGTAGTTCGGTTTTTCCTCTCCTTTTCTTTTTCATACTTTATTAATATTTTATCAATCAACCCAACTAAAACTTTAATCTCTTCCCTCATGCATAGCTCCATATTTTCTAAAGGAAAAAACTGAAGTTACAATGGAAGTGAAGTGTTCTTTTCCGAATTTTCTGAAAATAGAAATAAAAGGGCATTCGATTTGTCACTAAAAAGGTTTTTTAAAGAAAACTCTTCAAATACCACTAATTATTTTTGGTGTCTTAATGTTTGTAAGTATTATTTGCTATTAGATATGTGTGCTTTCGGGGATAAAGCATTCGAGAGTATATCTATATCAGGGTCCTAATTTATATTGGGATGTCAGGGAAAGTTTCTCGAGGAAGTGACCATTATGGTGAGATATGAAGGATGAATAGGAGTTAGTCAAGTGAGGAACAGAAGGAGAGAAAGCAAGCCAAGAATCTTGGGCATAGTGACTGAAGAGCAAGTTGGGATCTGAGAGGAAGGCAGGCACTAGAGCATGTTGGGTCCTATTGGCCATGTTGAGGACATTGGATGTTATCCTGAGCATAATGGACACCCATTGAAGGGTTTTAAAACAGGGAATGATACAATTCTGTTTGTTTTGGAAAGGTTACTCTGGCTGTTATGTGAATAATGGTTTGGAAGAAGTTTTGAGAAATCAAGGATCTCACTTAGCTTTTCAGATTACACCACTGGAGAAACCAAGGAAGGCACCAGCTTTTGGCTTTAGCAGCTGCATGAATGGAAATATCATGCACTGAGATGAAAAAGATGGGAAAAGGACCAGGATGGGCAGAGAAAATCAAAAGTTTAGTGTCGACTATGGAAAGTTTGAGATATCTATGAGACTTCTATGTAGAAATGCCAAATAAACACTTCAATATGCAAAGTAGAATTCCAGGCCAGAGAGAAAAATTTAGGATCGTATCTTTATAGGCTGTAATCGACAATTTGGGCACGGATGAGCCAGACTAGGTAGAGAATATAAAATGAGAAGAGAAGGCCTTTGAGAAAGTGACTCCATACAAAAGAAAGATAAATTGGCAGTCTTATTATCAATTTTGAAATCACCAAAGCCATCAAAATATATTTTAAAAACTTAATTGTCTGTAAGACTTGAACTGATCCTAGTTTATTTAATGGCAAAATCTAACTGGCACTTATGTGAGGCTTTTTATGACCTATTTGTCCAACGTGTATTTAAATTTATATGTGGTTTTAAACCTAAATATTGATTTGTTTGATTAGATGTTACTGCTCCAAACTCCACTAGGGTACTAAGTAATATGTAATATATGCTCTATGTTACTTCCCAAAATCTAATATTCTGATTTCTGCACAATATCTGGTCCCAACTGTTTTATATAAGGCACCTGTAGCAAGTGCTAATGCATTGAAGGACAAAGGAACGTGGCATGTGTCTGGTGTAAAATGTGAAATTATGATAAATGAAGCTGAAAATATAGGAAGAGGAAAGGCCATGCAGGTCTTTGTAAGTCATATTAAGGAATGTGATTTTTAGATTAAATCCAATGAAACTAATGGTTTACTTTCTTTCTTTTCTTTTCTTTTTTTTTTTTGGAGGAAGATTAGCCCTGAGCTAACATCTGCTTCCAATCTTCCTCTTTTTGCTGAGGGAGATTGGCCCAGAGCTAACATCCGTGCCCATCTTCCCCTACTTTATATGTGGGCTGCCTGCCACAGCATGGCTTGCCAAGCGATGCATAGGTCTGCACCCAGGATCCAAACCGGTGAACCCCGGGCCTCCGAAGCAGAATGTGTGAACTTAACCGCCACACCACTGAGCTGGCCCTTGGTTTCCTTTGTATAGGAAATATTTTTATTCCCATTCTATAAACAATGAACCTGAGACTCAGACAGGAACTTGACTTGCCCAAGGCCACATAAGTAATAAGTGGCTGGATGTCTTACCCAGGCCAAATATTTCTAGAGAACCCCACTCTTAACCACAATGCTGTAGTGCATAACATTCAGTGTGAACTGTCAAATGTTTTATCTATTCCGAATAGTACATTTGTGTGTGTGCGTGCATGCACATACATTTGCTATTGTTTTATTTTATTTTATTTTTTTGTGAGGAAGATTGACCCTGCACTAACATCAGTTGCCAACCTTCCTCTTTTTGCTTGAGGAAGATTGTTGCTGAACTAAATCTGTGCCAATCTCCCTCTATTTTTTGTATTTGGAATGCCATCACAGCATGGCTTGATTAGCAGTGTGTAGGTCCACGCCTGGGATCCAAACCTGTGAACCCTGGGCTGCCGAAGCAGAGGACATGAACCCAACTAATACGCCCATGGGCCAGCCCCTGTTTTATTTTCTTACAATGTTATTGAGGTATAATTGATAAACTGCACATATTTAACATGGGCAATTTCATATATGTTCAACAATAAAACAATTATAACCGTCTGGATAATGAATAGTTTCATCACCCATCCTCTATACTTATCTCTGGGCAACCACAAGCTCTGCTTTCTGTCACTATAGGTAAATTTGTACTTTCTAGAATAGTTTGAAATGGAATAATAAAATATATATACTTTTTTGGTCAGGCTTCTATCACTCAGTATATTAATTCTGAGATTTGCTGTGTGTATCAATACTTTATTCCTTTTTATGGCTGAGTGGTGTTCCACTGTCTGGAGACACCACAGTTTACGTCTTCACTTGTTTTTTTAATTTTTTTGAGGAAGTTTAGCCCTGAGCTAACTACCACAAATCCTCCTCTTTTTGCTGAGGAAGACTAGCCCTGAGCTAACATCCATACCCATCCTCCTCTATTTTATATGTGGGATGCCTACCACAGCATGGCTTTTGCCAAGTGGTGCCGTGTCCTCACCCAGGATCCAAACTGGTGAACCTGGGCCGCTGAGAAGCGGAACATGCGAACTTAACCACTGCGCCACCAGGCCGGCCCATATCTTTTCACTTGTTGATGGGCATTTTTTTCTCTAGTTTTTGGCTATGAAATATAAAGCTGTATGAATATTCATGCACAGTCTTTGTATGGTCACGTGTTTTCAGTTTTCTTTGTTAAATATCTTGAAGTGGGATGGCAAGATTGGAGGGTAGATATATATTTAACTCTATTTTTTAAAAAAGGCAACTGTGAAACTGTTTTGCAGAGGTTTTATCAGTGGCGTATGAGAGTTCCCACTGCTCCACCCTCAGCAACACTTGATGTTGGCAGTTTTTTCAATTCTACCCATTGTAAAGTTGTGTAGCTGTGTATTGTCATGGTTTGCTTTCTATTTCCATGATAACTAATGAAGTTTAACATCTTTTCATGTGTTTATTGGACATTTGTATGTCTTTTTTGAGATGCCTATTTAAATGTTTTTTTGTTTTTACTGGAAGGTTTGTTTTCCTTTTCTTGAGTTGTGAAAATTCTATTTTTGATGCTTGCTTCAGGGTGTAGGCTGAGACCCTTATGGGTGGTTCAAATATAATTTCAGTTCTCTGAGCCTGTGCTCCCTTGCTTTGGGTTCATACTATGCTTGAAAAGTTTAGCGTTGATGCTGAGACTTGTGTGATTTCATGCACTCAATTAGTGATTTCTGTTTTTCTGCCTCTCTCTCCTGTATTTCTCCCTTGCTCTCCACCTTGCTGGAGCTTCTTTCCTTGATTCCTCTAGAAAGTCAGTATGGTTTGTAGTGAGTTTCGGTTGCCAGCCCTGCATTGCTCCTTGAGTGAGGCCTGTCCCTGGGGCAAAGTTGTGTTTGGGGGGGAGATCTTGACCCCCATACAGTCACTTCAATTTTTGACTACTCTTCGCAAACACCGATTTGATTTTTTGTTCCATAGTATTTTCTTAGTGGTAGAGCTGAGAGATGACATTCTCCTTGACTGGGGTTGTGGTGGTGAAGTTGGAGAGTAATTCAGATATAAAAGATATTTAGGAAATAAAATCCAATGTTGAATGCGTGTTTCTCATATCTTATTAACTGAATAATTAACTGAATGTTTCAGCATTTTACTGAAACAGGAAACACTGGAAGAATTTCAATTTGGGAAGGGGGCAGATCAAGAGTTCTATTTTGAATATTTTAAATGTGAAATGCCTATGAGATGTTTATGGTGGAATAATATTTTGAAATATTAACCACAAATTCCCTTCACACACACTTTCGTTACCTATTACCCATCTGCAACCCAGATAGCTGGACTTAGTCCCCTCATCATGAGCTCATTATTGCATCCTAAGAAATCCTAAGAAAAAGAAACAGGTTGTGCTTGTCCTGTGATTTCCAAATAAACTCTTGAAGCCTACAGAAAATATAACTTTTAAAGGAAAGACTTTTGAGTTGCAATAAACTGAGACTTCTGAGCAGTAAGAATTGAGGTCCTGGCTTTAAAAGTTGACAAAGAAGAATGTCTCTCCGATTACAATAATATCACTGATTAATTATAGCTAATTGTTCCTGCCTGAGTAGACCAGATGAGGATCCTCCTAGCTGGAGAGAGGAGCAGTATTTGTGGGAAAGGAAGAGAGTTGGGATCCCTGGGAAGGGACCCCAAGATGTGTCCCAGTCCTTTGGGTTTAATTCTAAGATAAGTACGAATAGAACTCCTCAAAAAATTTGGGGACCTTAAAATTGAGAGGAATTGAGTTTTGATCCACATCCTGTTGCCTTGGAGAGGGTCGAATGTTATGGATTTCCAGGCAACCCTGAAATATGACACTATGAGCTGGTGGAACTGGATGTGCTATGTTGGTCATGATGAGGAGATGATACAGTAGAGTTTGTGACAAGACGTGAGGGGATGTATCTCAGTGTTTGTAGGTGCCAAATAAATGACCAGACCACTCTCCCACATTCCATGATGATGGGCAAGCATTCTAGGACTGAGATCCTAAGGAGAAGAAAAGAAGAGACGGATAAAATGACAGATTATGGTTTTTAAACCTAAAATGACTGAGAAAACCCTGAAGTGATTGAATTTACCTGGAGTTAGTATATATAGTTTTCTGCGATCAGGGGTAATGGGTCCTTGAGATAAAAATCAATTTAATTAAATAAAAATAACCATACCTGATTACTTCAGTAAGTGCCTATTATAACTGATAAATGTCAAAGTGGGCATATCAATTTATCAATATAATCCAATTGATATATACAGTCCAATTGATAAATTGATATGTACATATATGCGTACATAAAACATAGTCCCCTGGGGATTATAGTGGGACTGGAATGATATAATAATAATAGCCTTCACTGTGTAAATAGTTAGCAACCGTGAGATTTTTGATAAATAAGGATAATCATGGCTCACTTCAAAGTTAGAGAGCCTGAGAAAGAGGAATTGACTCAAATGAAGCAAGGAACATCTGACACCTAGCTTAATGCTTTTTTAACAACTTATTCATTACTTGTGTCTTTACTTCCAAAACCAATACGAGTCATTTGACAATAAAAACACAGATTAAAAAAAACTATCTAATTTCAATACAATAAATTTAAAAATCAGGAAATTATATGAAAACAAAGGGAGGAATTGTACACTTTCCATTTCCCCCACTACACACTCACAGTTGTGTGTACACACACATATACACGTGTACAACCAAATCCCGACAAAAGGAAATGAAAATATTTTATACACACATTACTTCTGAAGTTTCCCCAAAATGATGAATATCAGAGCTTTCATTTCATAAAAAGCATAAGCACAGGGGCCGGCCTGGGGGGGGGGGTAGCGGTTAAGTTTGCACACTCCGGTTTGGTGGCACAGGGTTCATGGTTCGGATGCTGGCCGTGGACCTACACGCTGCTCGTCAAGCCATGCAGTGGTGGCATCCCATGGAGAAGAACTAGAAGGACTTGGAACTAGGTTATACAACTATGTACTGGCGCTTTGGGGAGGGAAAATAAAAGAGGAAGATTGGCAACAGATGTTAGCTCAGGGCCAATCTTCCTTAGCAAAACAAAAACAAAAAAAACACAAGGTAAGCATGCCTGTTATCAGGGTATAAAGTTTGCTTCTGAGCCCTAAACCTAGAAAGAATTTGTCCTTTGGTCCTTTAAATATCATGGCCATTGAGCAGCGGAATAGTGCTTTTACCCTCTAAGAGGCAGAAATATTCACGGTGTGATTGCTATTTTACAGTGGTCCTTAATCAGATGGCATAATCATAAATTGTAAATCTTTAGGGAAATTCTGTGTAATCAGAGACAGAGTGATATGATGGTTTGTAACTTCTACAATTGTTAGAGATAACTGGAGACTGGAGAAGGGTGAATGACTAGCGTATCTCTTACAGTCTTGCTCTCTGCTGATGAGGAGAATGGATGTTTAGGAATTTGTCAGAAGTGCAGGATCTCAGCCTCATTCCGCACATATTGAAACAGTCTTCATTTTGTTCTATTTAGATATCAATTCACATACAATAAACGACACAGGTTTAAAATGTAAAATGTGATATATAGCGACATATCTGTACACCCATGAAACCATCACCACAATCAAGAGAGTAAACATATATATCACTCCAAAATGTTTCCCTGGGCTTTTTGCACTGTCTCCCTCCTTTACATCAATAGTTCATTCATGTTTTTCTTTTGCTGAGTAGTATTTCATTGTGTGTATGTACCAAATTTGATTTATCCAATCACTCATTGGTAGACATTTGGATTGTTTTCAGTTTTTGACTATTGCAAATGAGGCTGCTATGAACTTTTGTGCACAAGTCTTTGTGTAGATGTATGTTTTCATTTCTCTTGGATGTACACCTAGAGCGGAATTGCTTGGGTTTATGTTTTTAAAGTCAGGTTCTTGAGGTGTAATTTACGTATAGAATAAATAACATGCATTTAAACTTACCCTTTTAATCTGTATAGTTTTCACAAATATAAGCAATAATGTAATCACTACCACACACAAAATATGGAATATTTTAATCAAACTGAAAAAGTTCCCATGTGCCTTTCCCTAGTCAATCTTTTTTGCTCACTCCAAATCCCTGGAAACCACAGATCTGTCCTTTAGTTTTACCCTTTCCAGAATGTCATTTAAATGGGGTCATACGGTATACAGCATTTTGAATCTGGCTTCTTTCGTTTAGCATAATGCATTTGTGATTCATCCGTGTTGGTGTGTGCATCAGTAATTCATTTCTTGTTATTGCTGAGTAGTATTCAATTGTATGGATGTGCCACAATTTGTTCATTGCTTCACCACTTAATGGGTATTTTAGATGTTTCTAGTTTTTGGCAACTATGAATAAAGTGGCTAAATATTCACCTACAGATGTTTGTGTGGGCATACATTTTCACTTATATTGGATAAATATTTTGGAGTCAGACTGTGAGGATCTTGTGCAAAGTGAATGTTTTGTAAAGTGGTTATGTTATTTCACATTACCACTCTTTGAGTATGAAAGTTGAAGCTGCTTTATATCTTCATCAAAACTGGGTGTCATCCACCTTTTCAATTTGGGTGTTCTAATGTTCACATACTGGTATCTCGTTGTGATTTTGCTTCGCGTTTCACTGATGGTTAATGGTCTTTGGCATCTTTTCTTGTGCTTTTCATTAGTATATCATTTTTTGATTAATATATATTCTTATGCAAAGCTTTTGTTCAAATCTGTTGCCCATTTTTTATCGGATTGTTTTTCTTCTGATTATTGAATTGTAAAATTTTTCTTGACATGTTCTGTATATTAGTTCTTCGTTTGATATACATGTCCTGAATATTTTTTCTCAGCCTGTAGGTTGCCTTTATTTCTTTGTGTTTAACAGTGTATTTCAATGAACAAAAGGTTTAATTTTGATCAAGTCCAATTTATCAGATGTTTCTCTTATTGGTTTGTGCTTTTCATGTCCTGGATAAGAAATCTCAGCCCATTCAAATTCAAAAGATTTTCTTCTATGCTTTCTTCTAGAAATTTTGTAGTTTGTTTTGCATTTAGGTCTATGATCAATTTCAAATTAACTTTTGTGTATGACGTGATATAGGATTGAAATTTTTGTTTCTATTATATTCATCTGGTTGTCTGATCATCATCTGTTTTAAAGACTTTCCTATCCATAATTGCCTCAGCACCTTTGTAAAAAATTAATTGGCCATATATGTATGAGTCTATTTCTAGATTGTCTACTCTACTTTGTTTATGTATATCTTTTATTTCCCAGATATCAAAATCTTTTGCTTACCATAGTTTTATAATGTCTTAAAATTAGTAGGAGGAATTCCCAATTTGGTTCTTTTTTAAAAAATAGCCCTTTACCTCTTCTAGGTCATTCACGTTTCCATATAAATTTTGTCATCAACTTGTCAATTTCTACAAAAAAGAAATAAATAAAAAACTCCTAGAATTTTGATTGGGATTTCATTGACTCTACAGATAAGCTTGGGGAGAATTGACATCTTAAGAATGTTGAGCTTTCTGATTTGTAAACAAAGTACACCTCCCTATTTCTTTAGAAGTTCTGTAATTCAGCAATGTCTCAATTTTCATTATACAGCTTGTGGACATATTTTATTAGAGTAATTCCTAAGTGTGTGTGTGTATATATATATATATATATATATATATATATATATATACACATATTATTTTTGGTGAGGAAGATTGGCACTAAGCTAACATCTGTGGCAATCCTCCTGTATTTTGCATATGGGTCTCCACCACAGTATGGCTTCAGGAGTGGTGTAGGTCCAAACCCGTGAACTGCAGGCCACTGAAGTGGAGCATGTTGAACTTAACCACTATGCCCTGGGCTGGCCTCCTAAATATTTTATTGTTTGGTGCTATTGTAAATGATTTTTT
The DNA here is from genome assembly GCF_037783145.1 of Equus przewalskii. NCBI lineage: Eukaryota > Metazoa > Chordata > Mammalia > Perissodactyla > Equidae > Equus > Equus przewalskii. The sequence goes on along the minus strand of NC_091863.1, from coordinate 117,753,606 downwards.
AGAAGTTTTGTTTTCTAAATATTTGCTGCTGGTATATGTAAACGCAAATGCTTTGTTTTTATTAACTTTGTATCCTGCAATCTTAAGTTCACTCATTAATTTATTAATTCTAACAGTTGAAACTAGTATTTTTGGAATTTTCTATATTAACAATCATATCATCTGCAGTAGAGTCTAGTTCACTTCTTCCTTTCTGATCTTCATGCCTTCTTTTTTCTTGACTATGAGTTCAAGTAGCAAAAGTGGACATCACTGCCGCAATTTCAAATTTATGGAGAAATCATTCAGTTTTTCTTTATTAATTTTGATGTTAGATATAGCTATGGGTTTTTTTATAGATGTCCTTTATTGAATTAAGTCCCCACTATTTTTATGTTGCTGAGCTTTTTAAAAAATCAAGAATGGGTACATCTATTAACAGGATCATATTGTTCCCTTTTATTCTGTTAATATGTAATTAATTTACATTGGTTAATTGTTGAATGTTAAACTCACCTTGCGTTACTAGGATAAACCACATTTAGTCATGTTGTATTACATTTTTATATATTGGATTTTATTTGCACCCGTGTTCATGATGGTCATTGGTTTGTCAAAGACAATGTCTTTGTCTTGTTTTGGTGACAGGTTTGTTCTGACTTAATAAAATGCTTTGGTTTTCATCCTTCTCTATTTTCTGGAAATATTTGCATAAGGTTTCTTTCTTGAATGTTTTGTAGAATTCATAAGTGAAAACATCTGGGCCTGGAATTTTCTTTGTGTGAAGCTTTTCATAATAAATTATATTTCTTTACTAGACACATTCAGTTTTCTTTTAAAAATTATTTTGTTCAGTCATATTGGTTTATAACATTGTGTAATTTCAGGTGTACATTATTATATTTCAGTTTCTGTATAGACTGAATGGTCTTCACCACCAGTAGTCTAGTTTTTATCCATCACCATACACATGTGACCCTTTACCCCTTTTGCCCTCCCTCCATTCTCTTCCCCTTTGGTAACCACTAATCAGATTTTCTATTCTTAAGTCATTTTCTGAATTTTGAATATTTCAAATAATTTGTGCATTCACCAATACTTTCATTTACTGGAATAAAATTGTTCATAATATTTTGCTTTAGTTTTTATCTCATAGAATCTGTAGTGATAATTGTCTTTTTATTTATGCTACTAATGATTTATATTTTTTCTCTTTATTTCTTGATCAGTCTAGCTATGGGGTTTGTCAATTTTGTTGATCTTTTTTAAAGTATCAGATTTTGGGTTTATTCATTTTCTCCATTGTTTGGCAATTTTCTATTTTGCTAATGGTACTCTTTATTATTTCTTTCTTCCTATTTGTTTTGGGTTTACTTTCCTCTTTTTTAACTAGTTTCTTAATGTAGAACATTCTTCTACTTGATTTAGATATTTCTTCTTTTCCAATGTAAGCATTTAAGGTTCTAAGTACCCACTCTAAGCTCTGCTTTAGCTGTATTCGAAAAAGTTTTATGTGTGTTATTTCTGTTATCATTCAATTCAAAATGTTTTCTATGTTTTTGTGATTTCTTGCTTGACTCATCAATTATTTAGATATATATTCTTTAATTTAGAAATATTTGGGTTTTCCTAGATTTTTTGGATTGCTTATTTAATTCCGTTATCATCATAGAATACACTCTCTAATGTGTTGATCATTTTAAATTTATGGATATTTATTTTATGGCTAGCATGTGGTCCCTCTTGGGGAATGTACGACGTGAGTATGAAAGAATGTGCATTCTGCATGTGTTAGGTATAATGTATACACAGCAATGATGTTAAGTGGTGGATAATGTTGTTAAATCTTCTATTCATTTACTATTTGTGTGATATTATTTTTAAAGATGGGCACCTGAGCTAACATCTGTTGCCAATCTTCTTTTTGTTTCCTTCTTCTTCTCCCCAAAGCCCCTGAGTACGTAGTTGTATACATTAATTGTAGGTCCTTCTGGTTGTGCTATGTGGGACGCTGCCTCAGCATGGCTTGAGGAGCGGTGCCATGTCTGCGCCCAGGATCCGAACTAGCAAAACACCGGGCCACCAAAGCAGAGCACGTGAACTTAACCACTCGGCCACAGGACCAGCCCTTCTATCACTTGTTGGGAGAAAGATGTTGAAATCTCCTACTATGATTCTGGTAATATTTTATATTTCTTCCTTTAATTCTGTCAATTTTTGCTTCAACTATTTTGAGAATAATTTTATTATTATATACATACAACAATAACTGTTATCTCTTCCTAATGAATTTTCCCTTTTATCATTATGAAAAGTTCCTCTTGTCTTTGGTAACACTCTTTGTCATGAAGCCCTTGTACTATTTTATCTGATAATAATATAGTCACTCTAGACTTCTGATACTTACTGTTTGCATGGTATATGTTTTTCTACGCATTTGCTTTCAACCTCCCGGTGTCTCTGTATTTAAAGTGCATCACTTATAGGCAGAATATGATCATTTCTTGCTTTGACATCACACAATCTCTGCCTTTTAATTAGAACATTTTAAAACTGTCATTTAATTAATTATTTATGTATTTGGATTTAAAACTTAACATTTTATTATTTTTTATGTTTGTCGTCTCTCTTTATTTTCCCTCTTTTCATTCTTTCCTCTCAAATATCAGATGATTTAAGTAATTTAGCATTCAATTTTATTTTATCTATTTTGTGGATAGATTTCTTTATATTTTTAACTAGTTGCTCTAGGAATTACCATATATATTCCTAATCTTTCACAGATATTAGAGTTTAATATCATACTAATTCTCATAAAATATAAAAACTTCCCAGTAATATTACCTTTTACCCTCTTTCTTGCTGTCTTTTCTGCCATAGCTGTCATATGTATTACATATATGAAAACCTCATGAGACAGTTATTATTTTTAAAGAATTTTAATGAATTTAAGATAAAACACAATACAATATTTTACATTTACTCAGACATTTATCATTCCCAATAATCTTCATTCATTCTTGAAGTTCCATATTTTTCTCAGGTTTTGCTTTTCTTTAACCAGAAAATTTCCTTTAGCATTTCATATAATACAGGTCTGCTAACATCTTGTTTTAGTTTTCCTCTGTAAGATTTTTAAGAATTTTCATTCCTGCAGAATGCTTTCACTCAATATAGAATTCTGGATTGACAGTTTTTCTTTTTTCTTTCTTTTAGCGCATTAAGAATATTGTTGTATTCTCTTTTGACTTCTACTGTTTCTGATGAGAAGTCCTTAGTCATTTGGATGGATTCCTGTATGCAAAGTATTGTTTTCCTTTGTCTTTTTTCTAAATTTTCTGTTTATCTTATTTTAGCAGTTCGCTTATGATATGTCTAGGTGTGATATTCTTTGAATTTATTGTGTTTGGGATTTACTGGTCATGATTCTGTAAATTTGTCTTTCACTAAATTGGAGAATTTTTCAGCTGTTATTTCTACAAACATTTTTAATGTCGCATTCTCTGTTTCTAATAATTCTATGAATCAAAAGACATATACAATAGCCATGTTGTCCTAGACTATCCTCAGGGATAGCCCAGAGGTCCTCAGGTACCTGAGGCTATGTGTTTTTTGTTTTGTTTTTTTTAATCTCTTTTAAATCTGTTCCTCAGATTGAATAATTTCTATTAATCTGTCTTCAAGTACTCTGGCCCTTTCCTCTGTCATCCTTGTTATTCTGTTATTAAACTCATCCAGTGAAATTTTGGTTTCAGATATTGCATTCTTGTATTCTAAAATTTCCACTTGGTTCCTTTTTACACCTTTTCTTTCACTGCTATTGTTTTCTATTTGTATTCATTTTGACTATTCTTTTTTTTTTTTTAACCTCATTGAACATAGTTGTAATAGTTACCTTACAATCTTTGTATAATAATTCTAATATCTTTGACATTTTGGAATTTACTTCTGTTGCTTTTCTTCATTTGCAAAAGAATTGCATTTTCCTGTTAAAATAATGTGTTATTTTAATTTTATGCTGGACAATGTAAATGTTATGTTGCATAGGCTCTCTGAATGGTTGATGCATTTGGTTTTGGTGTCAGTTAATCTGATTAGCTTCAAATTAAGCTCTGCCTCATCTGTGGGTTCTGGTTCAAATGCCAGTGCAGTTCTTCAAGCCTTCCTTGTGCTGCTTTGAATAAGTCTTGCACATGTACCGTTTAGGGATTAGTCTGAGAAATGTGCATGTTTATACATATGATTAAGAGTTCCACTCTCACTTTCCAGAGGTTGGGCATGGTTACCCAGGCTCCTCATTTGGTTCCTCCAGCCGGAAAAATAATAAGATTTCCAGCAGAATTCTAATTGATTATACTATGCTACTCTGGTATTGTGGCCCGTTCTCAGGAAAAAGCTGAAAAAAAAATTTGAAAAGGAAAACTCACAGTCCTGTCTGATGCCCCTTGAAGTTTTGACTCCCCTACATAATCTACTCTTTTTCTCTTCATAATCCTTTGATAGTACTTTTTATTATATTTTTTATATTTATACAGTTTATAGTTGTTATCAGTGGGAGTTTCTGGAGAGATTAAACTGTCATATCAAAACTAGAGTCTGTGTTTTAACAAGGTCTCTGGTGAGTCCATACATACATTACAGTTTGAGAAGCACTTCGATTATACCAAAAATTCTTAACTTTGGTTTCATGTAAAAATCACTTGAGGAGATTTTTCAAAATCTTAATTCTCTGGATGCACCCCAGGTCAATTAAATCAAAATTTTGGGGTGAAGAGTCTAATTATTGGCATATTTTAAATATTCCCATGTGATTCCAATTATATTCAAGTTTGAGCGGCACTGCCAAATGATCTTTACATATCAATTACCTCAGGAGTTTTATATGAAGGGGAGCAAAATTTTCCTCTCCAAAATATGTTTACCCTTCTAGGTTCTTGGCTAAGACACCCCTGTAATAAAAGACAAATTAACAAGATGAAAATGAACAGAAATTTAATAACATGTATACCTTTTGTATACATGGGAGAGACCCAGGAAAACTGAGTAATTCCCCAAAATGGGCCACGTCACCACCTTAAATAACGTCTTCAGCTAAAGACAAATGATGTTGGGGGTGGAGGGAGGCCTGTTAAAAGGAGGTGACCAGAAAAAGCACAGAAAACAATGGTAAGGTTTTATGCAGATTTAAGGTGGTGACTTCTCCATTGGTAAGAGTTTCTGGAGATTTAGAGCCATCCTTCTCTTCCTGGTACAGAGAGGATGATACCCTTATGAATGGAGATTTTCTTTATAAGTGTAAATTCCCTTACAATAGGGTAATGTCTACTCAGCTTTCAGATCTTTTCCAGTATCTGCTGTTTCTTAAAAATAACCAGTTCAAAATAATGCTTATGCCAAAGAGGCATATTTTGGCGTGGCATATTCTCCTCCGCTTTGGTAGTAAGGCTGATTATAGAGCTGGCAAATTGTGTTGTGTTTTTCATGCCATAAAGTTTATATATGCCTTTTGTAGTAATAAGCCTATTATTGTCTAGTGCTGCCTAAGACTGACTGGGGTAAGTCTGCCTAACTCTACAGTAGAGTATTAGGAAGTCCATTGTTGTCAAACATCTAAGCCACATTCTTTAACAAGGGGCCTCTTTGTTGTTCTTCTATTGACTCCTTGGTCTCTTTCAGTTATCGGTTCAGTTGTTGCACGTGGAAAGAAGGAGTGCTATACACTAGCACTCTAAAACACCAATTATTGCTATTTATCCAGGATCACCTATATGCCAGATGTTGTGCTAAATGATTAATGTATAGTTTTATTCAATCATCATAACAATTCTACAGAGCAGTACCAATAATCACTTTAATTTTACATGCGAAGAAATTGTGTTCATATGAGTTAGGCCATTTGTCCAAGTTCACACATCCATATAAGTGATGAACCTGGGGCTAAAACCTAAATCTATTTGGCTCTATTATTTTATGCAAAACAGGAGTAGAGTTGAATGGCACAGTCGACCACAGGCAAAGATTCAGAAAAATAGGCAGAGAATAGAATATGGAGTAAATATTTCAATTTTGTTGGTACACAGGATCTGAAACAGTAGTGATGCTGAGCAAGGGCTCAATCTGCTCCCTGCAAGACAAAAACCAATCTGTCAAGAGGTGAGGTGGTGGATAAAGAAAACTATTAAGTGACTAGCTAGCTGATCAGAAGATGGTAGACTATTATCCTAGAAGAAACATCTTAAAAGGGAACTGATTTGGAAATGACTTATATAAGGCCAACAGGGTTGGGAATGCTGCTCAGAAGTGTCAGGTGTTGGATGACTGCAGACTGTTGGGCACCTCTCCATGGACAAAAGTTTCAGATCTGCTGAATCTGACATTCCTAAGGAAACTAAGAAAACATTAGTTATTTTCTTATCAGGGAGAGAAGGAACAGTTTGGGCAGAGGACTTACATTTTCTGCAAATAAGTTGTTCTTTCTATTGGTTACCGATTAGCTTACCTACGTGCAGCTCTAAGTGTTCCTCCAAAGTACACTGTGAGAATAAGATGGGGATGGGTTAGACATGAAGTCTCTCATGCTAACTCGGTCTCAGTAGGCTGTGGACATATGGTTGAGATCTCAGTGTTACGTACATATAGGTGAACATAAAAGGCTAAAAATACAAAATCCAAAGAAAAAATAAAACAAAATTGATTAGTGCTGTACAATAGAAAGTTTTGAGTTAGAGTGACTGCTATTTGGTGGGGAATGTGTGGTGGATGGGTTACTGATCTCATGACATAGGGAATAATCATAGTGTAAGTTATTTCGGAATAGGGGCTGCCTCTTGCATTTAGCTTTCAAATTGGAAGATGTTATCTTCCCTGATAAAGGAAAGGAATGTCTATGAAACTTCTCTCACTGCAGCAATAGAAGGTGATTTATAGTAAGGCATATCTAGATAGTTAGAGGTAGCTTCATGGAATACTTGCAGAACTGGAAGAAAATTTATTTGTACTTTGGGCTGATAGTGAGGAATTTCTCATTTTGAAATCAATTTTCCTCTGGGATTTAAACTAGATAAGTTTCATGTGATAGGAGGATGAAAAATGCTTTTTTTGGATTAATCAATGACAGTGAAATATAAAAAGAAAATGATTTAAAAATATGATGGAATGAAGAGGAATTAATCCAGGACTAGTATGGGAACATTTCTATACCCATTTTGGCTAGGGATGTTGCCCACATTTAGGAATGGAGAGCTTAGTGTTGAAGAGTAGAAATCACACCTTTCCTTGATCCTGATCACCCTTATTCTCTTGACTGGGAGTGGATTCCATTCCTTTTAGCTAATCTTTGTTGTTGTCTTTATGATCATCCCAAAGGAAAACAAACAACAACAACAATAAACTTCAAATACTGCTCTAGGAGAAAAACCTGAATCAGGTGGTTTTGGTAACCAATTAGAAATACTATCTTGCTACCAAGAAGGACAGACCAAGTGAGCTGAACCACTCCAGGCTGGTAACACAACAGGACTTCTTCATGGCAACTTAGTGCAAAATGTCTTGTAAAGATCTTCAGCTTTCTGAAAGATAATCTAAATCATCATTATATTTTTGGAATAAAACTTAAGTATTTTTAAAGCATTATCTCATTTTATAAAGAAGATGGCTTATTCTTAAAGGTTTTAATCTGGTAAATAGCATAAACAATAACATAATTTATACAGAACATTTTCAATCTGTATATGGCTATTCTTGGTTTTAATAAAGCTTCAGGTTATATACATTCTAAAAATGGGCCAAGAAGAGACATTGTGCTCTTTTTAGAGGAATGTAAACATATTTAGTTCTTTTTTTCTATTACTTCAGTCACCTAATATAATAAGTACAAAATATATCCAAATTACAACACAATGGGATTAAGTCCAGAACGTTGCTATGGTGCAGGATTTAATGTATCAACCCTATTAGCTTTCAATTTTCAAAAACATAATCCATATTACCTGAAAGGAAAGTAGTAATTGGTGAAACATATTATGAGGATGTTGCATTTTTATGAATATATTATATTTATAAGATTTTATATATTAAGTTCAACACTGAAAAAAATCTTAATGATTTCATTTGTCAAAAAAAAAAGATATATTTACTAAAATAATAACCATAAATGTTTGGATTAACATATGGAAATGCTGCTGAGAGGTTGAGATTTTACAATATTTCAAAAGTTTCTATTGACTTTATCAACACAAAGGCCCTCAGTTAATTTACTAAGAGGCATTTCAGCAGTGGTTGGGCAGAAACCAGACTGAGTGGGTTGAGGAATGAATGGGAAGTGAAGAAGAAGAGACAGTCATTGTAAATAGATCTTGAAAAGTTGCCAATAAAGGAGAAGAGAGAGATAAGCTACTAGCTACAGAAATTAAGTTGATGGTGGAAGTTTTCCTTCTTTTGTTATTTTATTCTTTCTTTTTAATAGAGACTGGAATACATTTTGCTTTATATGGGAAGATAAGGTTCTATCACAATGTGTTTATCTGTTTATCACTTGATAAACATTTGTTTTTCTGCCCAGTTTCTGGTGATTATTAATAACTGTTATAAATATTTGCATACATGACTTTGTATAGGAATAGAGCAAGTAAAAATACGAAAGTTTACTCTTCATATCGATATTCTGCTCTGTTTTTTGAAAAGAATTCTCCTCAGATTGTTGCGAGCCTTTGGTTAATGTCCAGAGTTATTTAAAAGTGACTTTGTCAGTTTTTTGCCAGTCTTCTTACTGCTTTTATGGAGGATTTGCCTTGCAGAGTTTCAGCCATTTTTCTTGAATAAGTGCTCCCTGGATTGCGGCAAGCCTTTCCTTAGTTTCCAGAGTTCTGAAATTGTTGATTCTGGAATTTTTTGCCAGTTTTCTCATTGATCTTATAAAGCAGAGATTTTTTGTAGGTTCTTATTCTACTATTTTTGTTGACAACTTAGCCTTTATTTCTTTAAATATTTTTCTGCCCCTTACTTTTCTCCATCTACAATCACCCATATGTAAGACTATGTATTTTCCTATACATCTCTGAGGCACTGTTTATATTTTTACAGTATATATTCTGTCTGGTTTAGAGTCAATAGTTTCTATTGTCATGTCTTCAGGTTCAGTTACTTCTTTTCCCTGCAGTGTCTTATCTGTTGTTAAATTCATGCAGTAAAATTTTCATTTTAATACTATATTTTGAGGCTCTAGAAATTAAATTTTACTCATTTTAATATCTTCTATTTCTTTACCTATTATGATTATGCCTTCCTTTAAGTACTTGTACATTGTTGTAATAGTTCTTTTAATCTATTTTTCTACTATTTTCATCATCTCTCTCAAATCTGAGTCTGTTTCTATTGAGTAATTTCCCCCCCAGTCATGAGTATATCTTTCTGCTTCTTAGCATGTCTAAGAAGTTTTTATTGGATACTAAACATTGTCTTTTTACATTGTTAAATGTCTGGATTTTGATGTCTTCCTAAGAGAGTGCTGATGGTTATTCTTTTATTTTTTTGGCAATGATTTAGGTTATTTGTAGACCTGCTTGATCCTTCAGATGTTGGTGTTAAGGCTTTCTTCCATCATATTTATAGTAAACTTTACTCTAAGGCTATTATAATCCTACTCCTAAAGCATAATCCTGGAGTCTACTTAATGCTCTGGGCATTCAACATAGTCTCTCTATTCTGGTTGATTAGAATTCAAAAGTCTCCAGGTCCTATGTAAACTCTAGGAATTGTTAAACTGATCAATCTCTAGGATATATTATTTGCCCCCTTGGAGTTTTATGCTACACGTGCATAACTTAATATTCAGCTGAAAACTCAAGGGATCTCTATGCAGAACTGTGCAGTTTTTGTTCTGCATATCTCCTGCCTCTCTAGTTATCTACTTTGTTATTTCTAGATGCTCATCCTCTCCAAACTCTGATCTTCGCTTCCTTAAATCAGCAAGACCACTATTCTAGTTTTGTTTCTCCATCCCTGTGGTCCAGATGTCTCCAGGCATACAGCTGTAGTGGTCTTAGTGCTCAATTCATTTATTTTCCTTATTTTGGGGGTCACAGTCCTAAACTGTTGTCCACTGACTAGAAACATTTGTGTCATATATTTTGCCCAGTTTTCTGGTTTCTCAGCAGGAAATGAAGTCTAGTATCAGTTAATCTGTCACAGCAAGTAGGGAATAGAACCCTCTTTGTAATTGACTTGTTATTTTTTCCCAAATGCCCACATGTAACTTTCTTTATCCTTGAAATTCAGTTACTTCTTCCAGATAGCTCCCATGCTGACTGTTCTGTACCATTTTTTCCTGAGATACAGTATATCCATTTAGCTGCATATTTAGGCCTTTCTCAGCCTTCATGTGTCTTGCTTCATTCTTCAGGAACACAAGTTCTGTGTGAGTTGGAAATCTTTTGTCTGGTTTTCAGGTATTGTTTTTAATATTTTTAAACTTCTTTTGCCTTTTGCTTTTATTTAGTATAATTTATTCATGCTTTTCCTTAAGCCCCACTATATTTTAAATAATGTTTATGTATAATTATGTTGTTTTTAATATGATCTTATGTCTATACTCTTTAGATGTTTCTTTTCCACTTATTTTCTGAGTTCAACTATATTTTCATCTTCATCATCTTATAAGTTTTGAACTTCTGTATTCTTATTGGAGTTCTTTGTTTTGTTATTCCAACTCATGTTATTTGTAGTTTTTTTGATACTGTGAAGAAATAATTGCGTGAACCTGTCTTCTGATTCCTTGGATAATTTTTCCTGTGACAAGTGTTATTCACTGGCCTTTTCCTTGTGTTTAATTCCTTCTTTTACTTTTATTTATTTTTTCAAGATTGGCACCTGGGCTAACAACTGTTGCCAATCTTTTTTTTTTTCTGCTTTATCTCCCCAAACCCCGCCCTGTACACAGGTGTATATCTTAGTTGCACGTCCTTCTAACTGTGGGATGTGGGACGCCGCCTCAACGTGGCCTGACAAGCGGTGCCATGTCCACGCCCAGGATCCGAACCCTGGGCCACCACAGCAGAGCGTGCAAACTTAACCACTCGGCCATGGAGCCGGCCCCTAATTCCTTCTTTTAATTAAGAATAACTTTTTTTCTATTTCTCTGGACAATTTAATGTTTATTTCTTTGCAATTACTACTCATCTTTTAATAAGATCAGTCATATTTTAGGGGTGGGGGCAGAGATAATGATGTGATGATGCCAATATCTTTGGTATGGATTTATTTCCTCGGCCAACTTCTCACCACAAATGTTTGTTTCCTCCCCCAGTCGCATGTCTCCTCTAAGCTACTAGCATTCAAGTGATTGGTCCCTTATGGCAAATCCCTTAAGCCGTGGGCTCTGTGTGCTGTAGAGATTGCTGTTTCCCTTCTACCATTTATTCCATTTCACCTCTGGCAGTCCCAACTGGATATAAGGTTAGATCATAGATAAACATGTTATATCATGTTGGTTCTTCTTCAAGTCCATATCCCATGCCATTCTGCAGTTCTGAAGTGCCAATCTGTGTTTCTGCAGAGGTATTCTTTGTTTCTTTAGTTGTCTGCCCATCCTTCTAAATCTAATTGCTTTAAAGTACTGTTGAATAGAACACTGAGGATAGCAGTAGTTATTTTGGTGGAACTCTGAATCCTTCTCAAAGTGTAAAGAGGTATGTATTTTATGTCTAATCTTCTCCCTTGCTTTACTTCATATTTCCTAGTGTTGTGTAAACTTGTTTCAAAATTTTTGGACTGAAATCGTGGTCACACACACACACCCTCTCTCTCCTTTGTTCTTTCAATGCTATTCGTGGGTTTTGAGAGAGAGGAGTAGAATAGTAAAATAATATTGCTCTTTCATTTTTAACTGGAGGTTCTGTATTAGTTTTAGAAAAATTTCTAGCAGAATGAATACCTTATTATTTAGAGAGTATAAATTGTTGCTTATCTTGCAGAAGGAATAGAATAAACTTTTGTACTATTCTACCAGTAAAATAATAATGAAAACTTATTTATATAGATGATTTTCAAGAGCTTGGTTTCCACACTAATAACTAAAGAATTTGATAGCAAAATTTTCTTTCCCCCAGGGCCTTGTTTGGTTGAAGGAAATTAATTAGATGTTCCATAATCCCTTGCTGCTCCTGTGATCCTTGGACCAGCAGCATTGACTTCACTGGGCAGAGCATAAAAAGTATGTAATCTCAGACCTACTGGATCGGTATTTGCATCTTTTTCTTCTTGTTTTTTGGTGAGGAAGATTGGCCCTGAGCTAACATCTATGCCAATCATCCTCTATTTTGTATGCGGGATGCCGCCACAGAATGGCTTAATGAGCTATGTGTAGGTCCATGCCCAGGATCCTACCCTGCAAACCTTGGGCTGCTGAAGAAGAGCAGATGAACTTAACTACTATGCCACTGGGATGGCCACAGGATTTGCATTTTAACAAAACACTTAGGTGATTCCTATTCACACTGAAGTTTGAGAAGCACTGATATTACCAAAAGTGTTCCCAGATCTAAAAAAAAGTTTTGCGCATGATCTCAGGCCCAGTGAGGATCTGTGCCTCATCATTTCTTCTTTCTATAGCCATAATGTAAGTAAGTGTGACCAAGAACCAATAGTATGATGCTGACTTCCTGAAAAAAATGTCCTGATTCCTATAGTTTACCAATTTTCTTGGTGTGAACACTCCCACCATGGCTGATTTCAAGCTAACAACATGATGTCGCTGAACGTAGAATTGGGAAGAGATGTGAACAATCTGTTCCTGTATGCCTGTGCAAGCTACTCCAGCACACCACTGGTAAGAATCTATTTATTGCTGTTGCTATTGTATAAACACAAGCTCTCTTCCCAAGTTCTGTGATATTTGGGGTTTTTTTGGTATGTGCTTCTTTTGCTAATGAGTACCTTGGAAAAATGAAGTATTAAGATAAAATTGAAATTAAAAACTCATCTCTTCTTATACTTTTAACATATACTAGTTATAATAAGTTAATATTTTGTTTATGAACCAAAGTCTTCATATGTCTAGATTTTTGTATTAGTACATAATAATAATATTTTGGTCTTCAAAATAAACAATGTTTTTCCTTTTTATCCAATGCACTTTAACCTTTTATTACTTCATATAGCCAATTGAATACTCTTGTGGGACAGTGTGGGCATTTTACAAAGAAAATGGCTGACATGGACAAGGTCACAAAACAAATACAGAGACAAAACAAATGAGAAAACATAACTCTGGTTTTTCTGCATCCCAGTCATGATAGTAGTTTGTGTCAAAGACATTGATGCAGAGAACGATAGAAGGAGTTTCTCAGAAACTGTAGTTGACCCTCATATGGCTCTAAAATTCCCGGGCATTTTGAAAGAGATCAAATGGCAAGTAATGTTATGTATTATTGGACCTCCCTGAGAGAGATTTAGATGATCAAACTTTTCACTGACTTCTCTGCCTTCCCTATTAGACTAATGTGATCCATGAAGATAAGGTTGCTCTTTTTCCCTTTTACAGTCATCAGCAATTTCATCTATTATGCATACAATAAAAGAGACATTCAGAGAGGTTAAATAATTTGATCAAGCATATACAGATATTTTGTAAATTGCAGAGCCAGGTTAAAGTCTAATGCCATCTGAATCCCAAACCCCTGTTTGTCTTTATTGCATTACGGTTTATGTGGTCATTATCCTTTGTTCTTGTACTATATTGAGTGTGGATTTTTTACTCTAAGAATTTTATAGTATAACTATCCATACTCAGTCTTGGGGAAGTTGGTCAAAAAGTGTGTGCAATTAGTGTTCAGAGATGTAGCAATAAAATTGTTTCAGTCTTTTTATTTGTAAAAAAGGTCTCAGCTTCCTACAATTGCAAAAAGATTTTACATCGAGGATAGACAAATTCGTAGAAACAGAAAGTAGATTAGAGGTTACCAGGTGCTGGGTGGAGGGAGAAATGGGTAATTATTGCTTAATAATTATAAAATTTCTGTTTGGGGTGATGAAAAGTTTTGAAAACAAATAGTAGTGAGGGTTGTATAACATTGTGAATGTAATTAACGCTACTGAATTCTACCCTTAAGATTGTTAAAATGGCAAATATAATGTTATATATATTTACCACAGTTTTTTTTAAGACTACTAAAAGCAGACCCAAGGCCTCAAAAAACCCCCCCCCCAAAATTCACATGGTCATCATGGCACTGCATTTTTAGAGAATAATCTCTGGAAATTCTCCAAATTATTTTTTCAAGGCCTAGAGATCGTAAGGAAACGTTTTTCGCAAACACTGCTAATCCTGATAAGAATTTCTATATTTGAATGGACTTTTTATAATTAAAGAGCAATTATATTAATTTACAATGAGAATGCTAACCATATAGGGAGGCTTTTGAGTAATATCAATCAATGTGTTTGTTTTCCACCAAAGCCAAATTACCGGAATTTGGGGGTTGGTAAGATGATCCTAATGAGAAGGGTACTAATTATTAGGCATGGCCTTCAACTCGCAGTTCCTTGTAGTTCTTCCCTGAGACCTTATACTAGACTTACATAGACATTTTTACAATCCTCCATAGATGGGCCATATTTTCTATTATGTATAGAATTTATTAGTTGGATTCCTAAATTTCAAATTTAAACAGTATTGTCTCAAAGAAGAGTTTCATGATTCCCACAATCCAGGTTTGGCACTCTCCATTCTTTTATGCCCCCAAAGTTCCCTATAGCTCTTCATTACAGTACCTGGCTGATTATGCATTATTATTGGTAATTATCTGTTTAATATGTGTATTCCCTGAAGGACTATGTGTTCCGTAAGGATAAGGATGGAACTTTGTTCACTGTTGTATTTCTTTAGTTTTCCTTTTTACTGATCATTATTTTCTTCATCCAGAGAGACATCTTGTTTTTTTTCTCTCAGGACTGCTTCATACCTAACCTTCTGCTTTGACCTTCTCATTCATGTTTCAGCTCAACATGACCCACAGAAACTTCTTTCCTGACCATTCCCATTAGATCCTCATCCAGTTCACTACTACTGTGCCCTCTATTACCTTCACTTAACTTATTGTGACTTATATTTCTATATTAATCTATTCGTGTACTTTTATTGTCTCTCTTGCTCTCATGTCATTGTAAGCTCGATGACAGGAGAAACCATATATGTTTTATTAGCATTTATAACACCTGGCCTGGGACTAAGCACACAGTCGCCACTCAATAAACATGTATTGTCTGCCTAACTGACTATCTACTTAGAATTCTTTTTAGAAAAACATGTGGACATAAATATGAATAAAAGTGAATAACATCATATAGAAAATCTTCATGGATAATGCTTGTATATATATTTTTCTTTTTCTGACATGGCTGAATGACGTTCTGTAGACGTAGGCTAATAATAGTTCATATTTCAGTTTAAAGTGAACTACAGTACATGGTCTAAATAAACGTTCTTTAATGAGATAATTTACTATGTACATCTTCTTAACATGATACTTTAAAGGGTTGAAATATAGATCTCAACATCCTTCTGCATTCTCTAAAGGCTGAGAACTCCCTGAAGTTATTGGAGCAATAAATGGATACTCCTCTACTAGTCAATGAATATTCTGGAGAGATGCCCAGACATTAATTAATATTTTTGATTCTTATTACTTTGCATCTTCAAAGTCAATATGTATTACTTGAAATATTGATTTTTTATTATGTATCTCTTGCAAAAAGTTTAATTCTGACCTTGAGATTTTCTTGCTTAAAGGAGTCATCCAAAGTTCTGAGACTAAAGCATATTTTACTTAGGGTTTTTACTGTAAATGGCAATACAGTACACCAACTAAATGGAATCTTCTGTCTCCGTGGAGTAGAAATTAGGTTTCAGGAAGCCGTGACACCGCAGTAGTGGACCGAGCTCAGAGCTTGTTTTTCTAAGTCTTTGTCTTATGAATTTGGTCAGATAAAATGTTTGGTCTGAGTATATTGAAAATAAAAAGTAGATAAATGCTTTTAGAGATTACTTTCTCTTTATCAATTCCCTGGACTCTCTAAGAAAGATATACTATCTTGGAGTCCTTAAAAGTTTAAAATAATGTGAATGGGATCAGAGCAGTTCTCTCTCAGGTGCTTGCTGACAATGGAAGAGGATAGGATGCATTAAGATTTTAAAATATACCTAGCATAGTGTTTAGACCTTAAAGAGCTCACAGAGCTCAGCCTGTCAAACTGATCAACATCTATATAGAGACAGGCACTTGCCTAAAGTCACCCAGTGAGTGAACAGCAGAGCCAGGCCTTGAACTCAGTACCTGGTCCCTACTATAGGTTCTCCCCACTACGTACTCACATATAGAGAAAGTGATAACTACAGCCGTTCCATTTAGAAACGGTAATAAGGAATCTAGGTCTGGGTAAAGCATTTAAGATTAAATATGATGCTTTTAGCAGACAGAATCAATAGGTCAAGTCCAAAGGTCATTTTAATCTTGAATATTTTCCTTTTCGTATCTATTATTTGATGATAAAAATGACCAAAAATTTTGATGAGAAAAAATGCACACTTTATCATATATTGAATGAAAATCATTATGAGTTTCAAAAGCTTTTTAAAAAAATTTCCACATGATAGATAATAGATTACTCGTGTTTCTACAGTCTTTTAGGTATACAAATTGTTTTCATGTTCATTATCTCTATGAATTCTCTTAAAAGACCTGCCTGCAATGTGGATAATGCTTATTTCCTTTTCGAGATGATGAACTTGAAATTCCATAAATTGGGGATTTGTAAAAGCTACATAGCTAGGTCATAAGAGAGGCAGGATTCAAACCTTTTTCTTCAAACTTTAGTGTGCATCAGAATCCCCTGCAGGTCTTGTTAAAGCGGTCTGCTGGGTCAGAGTTTCTGATTCAGTAGATCTACATGGAGGCCTAATTGTAGTTCTAACAAGTTCTCAGGTGATACTGATATAGCTAGTCCAAAGACCCAGCAACTGGTGTAGTTAGTCCTAGACCCACTCTGTCTGTGTTCTCATGTGCTCTAATAGAATGGGGATGTTTCAAAAGTAAGTTGTTTGCCTAATCCCTATTCTGGGATTTATTAGTAAGTCCTTTTTATATTTAGCAAGTCGTTAAAGTAGTATCTTGTATGTTTAATTTGCCAATATCAATGTTTTTAAATAGAAAAAAGAAATCAACATACATGTATCAGGTCCGTTGAAAGAGGTGTATATCATTTTGTTATGTTAAAGTAAGCCTCATCAATGATTTTTAAATACATTTTGTTTTATGGTTAGTTCTATCTTGTCTGCTAATATTCCACTTATAATTCTGTTGATAATTAAGTAAGATTGATACTATTATTTCCTGAATTTGCTCCCAAATATGCTGGACATTAAATAGGATGAAAATCTAAAGTAAATTGCCCCTAAAAACTACAGTGGTTCAGTGGGTGATTAATTACCACCTGGAAACTTTAAACTTTGTCCTAAATTAGAAGCCTTGTGCTTGATAGGTTTATAAAATCATTAGGCATTGGCTTTGAAAAGAAGTTGATAAGTAAAAGTCTTATGTTTATTAGGGACTGCCAGGTAAATTGGTACATATGTATGCTGACCGATAGAAACTAGATTTTTGGTGATGAACACAATGTAGACTATACAGAACCTGAAATGTAATGATGTACCCCTGAAATTTACATATTGTTATAAACCAGTGTGACTTCAATAAAATTTTAAAAAATGAATTTTAAAAGATAACATCTAAGCAGTTTTGTAACTATCAGATATGTGGGGTTTTTTTTAAAGATTGGCACCTGAACTAACATCTGTTGCCAATGTTCTTTTTTTGTTTCTTCTTCCCTCCAAAGCCTCCCAGTACATAGTTGTATATTCTAGTTGTAGTTGATTCTGGCTCTGCTATGTGGGATGCCGCCTCAGCATGGCTTGAGGAGCAGTGCTAGGCCTGCACCCAGGATCCAAACCAGTGAAACCTTGGGCTGCCAAAGCAGAGCGCATGAAATTAACCACTGGGCCACAGGACTGGCCCCTCAGATATGGGTTTTTGTTTTTTGTTTTTTTGATGAGGAAGATTGGCCCTGAGCTAACGTCTGTTGCCAATCTTCCTCATTTTGCCTGAGGAAGATGAGCCCTGAGCTAACATCTGTGTCAATCTTCCTCTATTTTGTATGTTGGTTGCTGCCACAGCATGACTGCTGACGAGTGGTGTAGGCCTACACCTGGGAACTGAACCCAGGCTGCCAAAGTGGAGCATACCAAACTTAACCACTAGGCCACAGGGCCGGCCCCTAGATATGTTTTATTAGATCTTTACTTTTCTTACTTTTTAGTTGAAAGAGGTGTTCATACTTAACAGTCTGGACTGGTCTCAGGTTGCCAGATAAACTATAGGACATGCAGTTAAATTCGAATTTCAGAGAAAGAAAGGATAGGTTTTTTTTTTCATGTAAGTATGTCCCAAATATTGTATGGAACATACTTATGCTAAAAACAGTTACTTGTTGTTCATTTGAAATTCAAATTTAATTGGGAATTCTTTTCTTGTTCCTGCTAAATCTGACAACCCTAGACTGATCACGAAGGTAGAGAGCCACTTACATGTAGTTTTGTTTTGACTACTGCATGAAACTATAGGGAGCATGTACAAACACTCTCACTTCATCTCAGCAGTTAATAAGGAGTAAAATTCAGAAATTCTGAATAGGGGCCAGCCCCATGGCCGAGTGGTTAAGTTTGTGCATTCTGCTGTGGCGGCCCAGGGTTTCGTTGGTTCGGATCCTGGGTGTGGACATGGCACCACTCATCAGGCCACGCTGAGGCAGCATCCCACATGCCACAACTAGAAGTACCCACAGATAAAATATACAACTATGTACTGGGGGGATCTGGCGAGACAAAGAAGAAAGAAAAAAAAAGATTGGCCATGGTTGTTAGCTCAGGTGCCATTCTTCAAAAAAAAAAAAAAAAGAAGAAAGTAATTCTGAGTAGTGCATTGTGTTAACATCACACACACACCAAATTGTATTGGTATCCACTATATATGTATCATATATATGATACATATTATATATACTTTTTCTCAGTGATGTCAGGATAGTATATTTAACTATGTATTGAACTCACTGTGTCTTCAATGTGTTAAGATCTTCAAATATAGTTATGCATTAAATAAACACTTTCCAAGCACTCAGGAAGAGTCAGAATTCATTGTGTTCAGCCAAATGTAAGTTTAAATAGATTAACAAATAATTGCCCTCTATCCTCTTCCAGTGAATTAAATGCCAGTAAAAGGGCATGAAAAGGCATTAAAGCTAAAAAGATGATTCTCATCCTTGGTTTCAAATTGGAATCGCCTGGAGAGCTTTAAATTACATGCCTGGGCCCCACCCTCAGATATTCTTATTATTTGGTCTGAGGTCTATCCTGGGCATTGAGGATTTTAAAAAGCACCTTCAAATGCTTCTAATTTGTAAGCCAAGCTTTCCTAAATTAGTGGTTCTCAAGCTTTTTTGCATATTTAATAACTTAGGGGAGCTTTAAGTAATCACCTGGATACCAGACCACCCTCCAGAGCAATTAAATAAAAAAAAGGAAGGGAGGTTAAGACTCAGACTTTAGTGTTTTTAATGCTTCCCAAATTTCTTCCAATATGCAGCCAAGTTGGAGAACCACTACACTAAACAGGATTTGTATGCACTTTACACATCTCTCCACTCAGGTGTGAACTAGACTTTGGGTTAAGACAGAATTATAGAAGGTAATAGGCATATGTGTTCTTTCAGGGAGGGAAGAGCTACCTGCTATGTGATCACCATATTTAAAAAAAAGATAATATGAAAGCCACTGACAAAACGTCAAGCATGAACTTGAGACCTGCCTATGGAACACTCTGCCATAGCTTGAAATCCATATGGCTTATGAGTTCCAGGTTGGTATATATATTTTTCCATACCAGGATAACGAAAAATTCCAAACTGAACAAACAACAACAAAAAGTTTCAGAAGCACAAATGTAAAAACCTGCCGCAATGCTGAGGACTGAAAACTCTGATAGTAGTTGTTTTGTCTTCTGCATGTGTGGCTGATCTTGCCATATGAGCAAATCAGGGTGCTGAATGAGCCATGAAAACTTGTGGAAGCCCTCAAGTGGGTCTTCTGAATCTTTGAGATGCATCAGTTGAAATGGATGGATTTGTTTTACCTTTAGCCATTATGTCAAGTACCATCAGTTCCTTGATTCAATTAGTTCTCATTTATATATATTGATGCTCATTGATTTCTTAATTCAGTTCTACCTATATGATCAGATAATACCTTCCTTTTTTCTCTTCCTTTTGGTGGTGGCAGTGGCTGGGGTGTCAGGGGTAGGGATGGGAATGTGAGTGGAATGGAAAGAAGCCTAGATAAAGATTTAAGAAAAGGCATTTAGTTCTTGCTCTGCCCAATATTGCATATTTCACTTAATTTTCAGAGCCTTTTGTTTATTGTTCCAATTAGTATAGTGTAGCATCTGGTTTAAGACCTCACAGAGTTGCTATGAATATCAAGTTAGTTTAGTATGTCATCTTCTGTGAGGTAGCTGGCAATGAAAGACTAATGGCCACAGTGGGAGCAAATGGAGAATTCCTGAAATTAGACATGCCCATTGAGGTGGCGTAAGTGCTGTAGGACTTGACCTCGAATAAGTTATATTTTTTCAATGAAGTAAAATAAGTCATTCACTTGCAGGAGTTAGAGGCCAGGGGTCGCAGAAGGGACTGGAGGTTTGAAGAGAATGGAAACATTGGATCATCTTCCCTGATCTCTAGGAATGTAATTTTTGGGAGTAAGGTTACCAAAGAAAATACAGGATACTGTTGGTTCACAACCTTGAGAGTTCCCCAGGTAAAATTTGAAACTGGACCCAGGACACAGAGGACAAAGAGAGACCAAAGAGGCAGGCCACTCCAGATTAGTAGGTGGCAGTTGTAATAAACAAGGAACCTCCCATATGAGGATTGTCTTGGGTGGCTGCAAGATGAATAGATCTCCACACCTGCCCGCCAGAATCTTAAGAGTTTATATAGAGGCCTTAGTGGGGTTCAGTCACATATACAGTCCAGATGGTCTCACCAACGCATTACTCTTTCAAGGCTGTGTCCTTGAAGTAGCTCCTAGTGTGGGAACAGTGGGCAGAACATAGATTCCAAGGACAGGGGAGGGAGTGAGGAGCCTGTGGATTGCCTGAGTCCAGCTTTCAGGTCAACGGGCAGTCACGTCCTGTCAATGACTTCCTCTAACAGATACACAGTTAATTTGAATTTGATATAAACAAAATAAAAGTTTTGCATATGTAAGTCCCAAATATTGTATGGGAAATACTTATAATAAAAATCTCTTGTTTATCTGAAATTCAAAGTTCACTGTGCATCGCGTATTTTTATTTGCTAAATCTAGCAGCCCTAACCTTGGGGGTCTGGGGTTAGCAGCTCTGCGTCCTCTCTCAGTTATTATTGTGGATGAGAATGGTTAAGGTATCAGTTCCTTGCTACCTGCCTCAAGATATTGTTGATTGACAGGTGATACTTTAATATGGATAACACTTTATAGGTTAGAAAGTGGATTTATATGTCTTGCATGCTCTTTACAAGGAACATAGAAGTTAGGCATTTTCAACCCCAATTTACAGGTTAGAAAACTGGATATCAGAACGATTAGGATACTTGTCCAAGTTTATATGGCTAGTTAGTGGAATATTAGGTAATTAGACACAGTCTTCGATTCCATGTGTAACGTTATTTTAACTCTGCCCAAGCTGTCTTTTGGACTGATTAGATCTCAGTATTTTATATTTTTCCAGAAGGAGATTTTCTTTTGCTTTTCATTATGTAAAACTAGTCCCAGCAGGCATCTCTTGCAATCCAGTCGTTTGGCTTGTATGATTCCATTGGAGATGTAACATTAATAAGATCGCTATGAGTAAAACATATAGCACATTCAACGTGTCATTGTGGTTTCTTTGACCAAATGAATTGAGCAAATGTAGTGTTACAAGAATTTACATTTCTAACCAGTTGGAAACTCAACAAGTTATTTACTTCACAGTTTTAAGTAGTTACTTTCTACAAACAGTGTCACAAATTGACTTGAAATAACATAATTATCATACAATATGTTTTTCTAAAATCTTCTCTAGATTGATATGAATGGTCATTGCTTGGCAAATTGTAACTAAATTTCTCCAGTGCAACATATTTCAGAGAGAACAATACCAGAAAGTGTTTAATGGCAATAACTCACATATAGCGACACTATAAAGGAGTGGTTCTCAGAGTGTGGTCCCTGGACTAGTAGCCCTAGCATCCCCTGGAACTTGTTATTGAGATGCAAATTCCTAGATCTCCACCGATACCTACAGAATCAGAAACTCTGGGGGAGTGGCCCAGCATCTATGTCTAACAAGCCCTTCAGGGGACTCTGATGCATGATAAAGTTTGAGAACCACTGCTAGCCTAGCATCCTGCTGTGCCTCCTGAGGGTGAAGAGTGGATGCTTACTTTGAAAAGCTGTGTTTACACACATTTCTCTTCCAACAATGCTTCTGTGGACAGCATTTGATAATAAGTCTACTCCTTTGTTACAGTTCCTATAATTCTTAACGTATCAGAACTTGCTCAACAAGTGGGAGAGGGAACACTGCCAAAATAAGGAAAAGATACTCATGAAACTGAAGTGAACATAATTAATTGTTAAATGCAACTGTAAGTGTTCATTCTTTTTGAGTGAGTAAACTTAACATTTACTAATACACTAAACTCTTATGTGCCAGATTCTATGCTCAGCATTTTGCATACGTCTCATGATCATTCTGCCTTAGAAATATTATTATAACCATTTAACAGCTGATAAAACTGTGCTCTGAAATATTAAGTATTTGCTCAAAGTTACACTGCTGGTCAGCAGCCTATGTTTGGTTTTTCTTTATAATCTAAGTATAGCTTATCTCTTTTATGAGCAGCCCTGGCATTTCCTATTGCCACCTACCCTGAATTAGTTCTCATCATTCTACAATGCAGTTTTCTATTAACTTGACAGTTGTCTTGAAACCAGAGTGTGAATATCAAAAAACAAATCCAAAGAATTGTACTAAAGCATTTCAGTTTCTCACTCCTGGCCCATAGAGACAGACTTTCTAGGAATTCCCTATAATAAAGCAGATAAAAATATTAATATCGCAATTTTCCAGTTCACAAAAGTGAATGCACCAATAATGCAGATAGGGGAAGTTGGTATGTATCAGAGGTGGTATTAGAGATTAGTAAGGAAAGGATGGACTATGTGACATGTGGTGCTTGGACAATTAGTTACCATACAAGTGAAAAACGTAAACCCTGAAATTAGATCCTTACATCACACCAGAAGTGAAAGTAAATTCCAAATGGACTAAAGACCTAAATGTGAACCAAAAAAATGTAAACATGTTTAAAATACATATAAGAAAATATTTTCAAGGTCTTGTGGGTAAGGAGGATTTCTTTTAAGAGATTTATTTTTAAGTTTTATTTAAAATTAAAATGATGACATCAAAATTTAAAACATTCATGTGACCAAAAAAAAAAATCATGAAAAAGTGAAAAGGCAAAGGACAGATTAGGAGAAATAAGAGAAAATATTTCCAGTATATACAATGGAACAAGGATTAGAATCCAAAATATGTGAAGACATTCTACAAGTGAATAAGGAAAGTAGGAACAATCCAGGATAAAAATAGGCAATAAATGCAAATAGGTAATTCACAGCTGAGAAATTGAATGACAAAAAGTTATACGCAAAAAGGCTATACCTCTATAGTAATCAGGGGAATATAAATAAAACAAGTAAAATGCCATTTCATACTCTTCAGACTAGCAAAAACTATAAAATCTGGCAGTAACAAGTACATACTTTTGGTGAGTGTGTAAATTAGGCCAGTTATTCTGTAGAGGGCCAGAAATAGCTGGAAAATCTGGATATGTGTATAAAAATCCCCAGCAATTCTCCTTCTAGATATGGTACCTAGGGGAATACTCCTGTTTGAGTGCAAAGAGGCATGCATCATTAAGTCAATGCAGTGCAGTTTGTGATAAAGATTGGAAATAACCTAAATGCCCATCAATAGAAAAATGAGCAAATGAATTTTGGTATGTGCATGAAGTATATTATGTAGCAGTTAAAAATAATGAACTAGATTTCTATGTGTCAACATGATAGATTTCCAAAATCTAATTTGGAGGGAAATAAATAATTTGTAGGAAGATATACATAGTCTGAATTCTATGTATGTAATTTAAAAACATATAACAGTAACATATAATATATATGAAGATAAATATATATTTATAAAATATGGATTGATAGGAAAACACAAAATTCATGATTTCCTCTGGGGAGGGGCTAAGTAGGAGAATAAGATTGAGGAGGAAATTCTAGGGACAAAAGTTATCAGAAAAGTTTACTTGCTTATATTAAAAAATATCACATAAGTATAGCAAAATAAAAATATCTGTCACATTCTAGGCAATGGATGAATAGACGTTTGCTATAATAGTCTCCTGTACTTTCTGCATTGTTAACCTTTTTTTCCAAATTGAAAAGAATATCCAGAAGCTCAGAGGGGTATGTGAATTACATAAGACAGCTAAGGTAAAGAAATATAGGACTGTGGAAAAAGGTAGATTCACATGCAATTGAAAGGCTAATTACATTGACAGAAGAGGGAAGTATTCCAAATGGGTCCAAAGAGATTTTCAAGTCTTTCTCTTTATAAAACATTATTGATTAATCCTTGCAGTGTTGGGAAGGGTTTCATTAGAGGGAATTGTTTTCACTAAGATTTTTTTTCCACCTCTGAATTCCCAAATCCACGCCAGAGCACTATCCACTTTATATCTGTAGGTGGATAGCTATCTTATAGCTGACACTAAGACATGCTTTCACTGTCTTCACTGTATTACCAGATGACAACCCCTGCTCAAAAAGATGTGATGTGGTTAATTAGTGCTTTTCCCCCTTATTTTTAGAATTGGTTGTTGTAACTCACTGCACCCTGGTCTTCCGGGTATCTGGTGGTACGAGATTCCAGATGATCTGGGAATTGAGTTCTTAAGGAGGGCTTTTTCTGAAAGCCCTCTCAAGATTTAAGTGAACTGTGTTAAACCTAAACATAATGCGTAATATTCGCTAGAGATTTTACAGTTTTGGAAGTATCAACTTATTAATATAATTCAAGCCTTCTCAGAAAGGAAACCTGGATGATATACTACTGAGTGTTAGTGAAAGACAGCAACAACACTACATTGGGTGTAAGGTGACTTAGTGTTAACACTGGGCCTGCCTCTAATAGCTCTGAGACTTTGAAAGAGTTATTTCCCCAATTCGGGCTTCAGTTTCTCTATCTGTATTTTAACAGGGGTGGATTAATGAGAGATCACAAGCTGGCATACAGTGAGCATAATTTAGCCTGTAGGTTCATTTTATTTGATGTGTAGATATCAGTGGCATTTGTCACAGGCAATCATTTCCTCCTGAAAATATTTTCTTTGCTTTAACTTCTAAGGCACCACACTCTTAGTTTTTCCTTGTTAACTGGCCCCCTTCTTGGTCTCCTTCGTTTGGACTGAGTCAAAATTAGAGCTTGGATCTCCTATCTATTTACATAGTATAAATTCCACTCACCCTCTTGTGAGCATCATCGTTTTAAAATCATATATTTATTGACAGTGTCCAAATATATATCTTTAGCCTTGAGAGCTTCTTTGAATCCCAGACCCAATTGCTTACTTGATATTTCCCCTTTATATCTAATGTATTGCTTAAAATTAGCATGCCAAATCTGAACTCTCAGTCCCCGTCCCTCTGGACTTCAGTCTGCTCTTCCATCTGTCTCCCTCCCACCCATGAGAGGAAACTCCATTCTTCCACTGCTCAGGCCAAATAACGACCTTGGAGTCATCACCGATCCTCTCTTTCTCTCACACCCCGCACCTGAAGATTAGCAAATCTTGTTGGCTCTAACTTAAAAATACATCCATAATGTATCGATCAGTACAAAGCCCCACACTGAAGAGCAGTCTCTGGGAGTAGAAACCCAGTTCAGAAAAATAGGGACATTAGGGGCAAAGGAAAGAGATCATTGATATAGCAGTTGGGAAACAGGGCCAGGAGATTCCTGAAAATATATGGTCAATTAGTTTGAACACTAGACAAAAATCAAAGAAAGGGAACTTCATAGCCACGAAGGAAGAAAATCTATTCTAATACCCCACACGCCTGAAAGTTAAGGAAAATGATTTCACCTAAAAACAATCAGAAAATTATCATGAGAGAATACTATACCAATGTATAATTCAAAAAATAGAATAAGGAGCAGATTAATATCACTACAGGCAATGAAAACATTTGTAGAAAGACACATCCGTAAAACAAAATGTATTATCTAGTATTTCAAAACAAGTTAAAAGGAATTAACAAAATAATAGAAGCTATGAAAGAACAGTGTAAATTTGAATTACACAAACTCGGGGGGATGTGATTACGCCCAGAAAATAATTACAAATAGAAGTCATTACAGAAATAAAGATTAAATTTGAAGGATTACGAGAGCAAATAAACATGACAGATGATGCCTCTTAAAGGAAATAAAATGTAAAAAAGATAAACTTAAAAAAGAAGTGAAGAAAAAGATAAAAAGAATTCAAGAGAAAGTTCCGCTAGTTTGTTTGGAGAATTCACAGGACCCAGGCTGTTCTATTCTTTTCAGACCTTGCAACAGGCTCCTAGGATCACCCACAAAATGGATTGTGCAAAAATCCCTTCCAGTTTCAGCTGCTGTTCTCAAATAGGCCCTGCATATTTTCCAAGAAAGTTTAGTATTTGCCCATTCTTGCATATTCTTAGCTATTCTTAGCAAAGGAGCCCCTCACCTCCTTGTTTCCTCTTGGCTCAATATGAACTTCTTGCCTCATATTTCTTTTTTTGAGTTTTTAAAATTAGTTTTGCCATTGTCTTGTGGCATAAAACATTGCTGTTGACAATATTCATATAATAGGATTCCCAAAGGAAAAATTAAGGCACTTAAAAAGAACAAACTCCAAAAAATATAATCCAATAAAACTTTTATGAAATAAAAACAACTTAATACTGTATTAGAAAGGGTACACCACAGATCTGGGAAAAGTGACTCAGAACAACAAACAAAAAGGTATACCCAGTAAAACCGTTGAACTTTAAAGGGAAAAAATAGGAATAATCTCTTTGGCTTCTAGGCAAAAATAGAAAGTCCCTTAAAAGGGAAGCAAAATCAGATTCTCATCAGACTTTTCAAGCCAAACTTACCTTGAAAATTTGAGTACCAAGGAAAATATTGTTAAAAATCAAGAGAAAACAAAAGACATTAGATCGTAAGGGCATCCGGAAAAAAATATGCAGCTGCCCCTCAGAATCATCTGCCCTGGAAGTGACAGGGAAAAGCACTTAGACATGGGCTCCCATCACTCACTGTTTGAGGGGTGCCTTTGGGATGGGGGATAATAATCTGAATTTCTGCGGTACACATTCGTGCATGACCAGTAGGCTCTAGCTGTCTCAACTCGGCCTCAGAGAAGGCCCAGGGCAGAAAACAAAAGATTCATTGTGTGTTTGATGAGGTATCAAGATGAAGTGAGTAGAAGTCCTCATGAAATTTCCACAGCTACTGTCACTTGAATCAAAGTTGAGACTGAAAGGACATGAGAGGAATCTGAGCCAGTGTATCAAGCACCATATTGGTCCCTATCAAAAGAGACCTCCTTCATATTGCTAGGCCCCATCCCTAGAAAAGATAATAGGAACCCAGTACAGAGGTCCCCGACTTACAATGGTTCAACTTAAACGAT
Source organism: Equus przewalskii (assembly GCF_037783145.1). NCBI lineage: Eukaryota > Metazoa > Chordata > Mammalia > Perissodactyla > Equidae > Equus > Equus przewalskii. The sequence goes on along the minus strand of NC_091863.1, from coordinate 117,725,700 downwards.
TTTTCGACTTTCTGATGGTGTGAAAGAGATGGGCATTCAGTAGAAACCGTACTTTGAACATAGAATTTTGCTCTTTTCCTGGGCCAGCAATGTGCGATATGATCCTCTCTTGAGATACTGGGCGTGGGCAGAGAGCTGCAGCTCCCAGTCAGCCCACAATCACCAGATCACAGCTGATCCACCTGTTATCATTCTGTTCCCTGACAACCATTCTGTTTTTTCACTTTCAGTACAGTATTCAATAAATTACACGAGATATTCAACACTTTATTATAAAATAGGCTTAGTGTGAGATAATTTTGCCCTACTGTTGGTTAATGGAAGTGTTTTGAGCACATTTAAGATAGTCTAAGTGTATTAAAGGCATTTTTGACTCACGATATTTTCAACTTACGATGGGTTTTTGGGATGTAACCCCATTGTAAGTTGAAGAAGATCTGCATTGAATTTTCCACCTTAAAGATTCATGTCTCAAGGAGCCATTCTCCTCTGCAGCCTAGATAAAACCCCTCAGCACTGAAAGGAATCTGGATTGTAGACTATTATAAATAAATTCCCCTTCTTCTTTCCACTCTTTCCTACTCCTGCATCTTCTTTTTCCAATCTTTGGTCCATCCCTCTTTCAGCTCCCCCTGTTTACCCTTGCCCTCATCGTGCTGTTTTCCTTCCTTGGGAAGAAGTCTTGCAGTATCAAGTTTAAGTTTATAAATGCAGAATTAAGACTTACGCGGGTTCCTCTCCTAACTTCAGCATTTACTTAGCAGCATGCCCTTGGCATGTTAATTAACCTCTCTGTGACCCAGTTAATGTCTCTGTAATACGGGAATAATAATAGAGTTGTTGTGAGTAATAAATTAGATAAGATGAGCAAAGTCCTCAATGTATATTAGCTTTTGTCATAAGCAGAAGTAGTAGCATTGATTGGTAGTAGTGGCAGTAGTATTATGGAGGTATTGAAAGAAAAACATACTATGCGTAAGTCCAATTAAAACTTTTCAAACCTCATCTTGATTGACTTTTCAGTAAAATGTGGCAAAGTTTCATCACTGAAACTCTTGGCATCTGGGACCCCCATACATGTTCCATTTTCTTTGTGCTTTTCTGGGTACTTTTTTTCTTTTGGTTATTCTCCTTTATGGGATCACCCCTCACTCTCTGATATTTAAATGTTAGAGTTCCTTAGAGCTCTGTTTTAGGCTCTCTTCTCACTCCATGCTCTTTCTAGGTTATCTCACCTAGGAATCTCATTCTTGAAAAAATACCTTCAAATGAATATTTCTAGGCCAAACTTCTCTGAGTTCAAGATCTATATTTAGATACTTATTACACCTTTTCGTTTGGATATCTCACAGACACCTCAACCTAAACATGTCTAAAACTGAACCAATCTTTCCACCAAACGTATCGATTTCTGCAAATGTGACCACCATCCATCTAGTCACATAAGTCAAAAATGTAAAGGTAATCCTTGATCCATACTTCTTGCCCTATCCCCACATGTTATCCATCACAATGTCCTGTCTGTTCTACCTCCAAAATAGCTATAATCTGATCACCCTTAGAATCTGTTTCTGCCCTGATTCAAGCCACTATCATATCTGACTTGCACGTTTTCAGTAACCTCCTATCTGGTCTTTGCTTATGATATTTATCCTGTCTTTACAATCTAGTCTCAGAGCGCACATGCAATTTATTTCATTGCATTTTGTAAAAAATCCACAAGTTTTACATTGACCTGCAACTCTTGGTATCACTGGGACCCTCCTTGCATCTTCAGATTCTTCTCTTGCTACTCTTCCCCTTTGTCTCTAGACTCCATCACTTCATTAAATGCTCCATGCTCCTTTCTGACTTCTGCACTTTCACAGATGACTTTTGCTCTGCCTGGAATATTTCATCCACCCTTATCCTACCCATGTTTGCTTAGCTACTCATCCTTTAATTCTCACTTAAATGCCACTTTTAAAAGGAAGCCTTCTTTGACCTCTCAGACTACATTAGTCTATTGCACTCCCATAAAAACTTAAATTTCATTTTCAATATTATCTTCACATTGAAATAAACTAGTTGTATAAATATTTGTTTAATGAGTCTAGAGCTTGACAAGTGGTAGTTGAGAAATCTAGTTATTATTGTCATTATTATATTCCATTGTAAATTGTTTTAGCTGAGGGTCATAAGAAGTGAATAGACTTGTTAGCTATTCATAGTTATTTTTTTTTTTGAGGAAGATTAGCCTTGAGCTAACTATTGCCAAGCCTCCTCTTTTTGCTGAGGAAGCCCGGCCCTGAGCTAACATCCGTGCCCTTCTTCCTCTACTTTATATGTGGGATGCCTACTACAGTGTGGCTTGTCAAGCGGTGCCATGTCCGCACCTGGGATCCAAACCGGCGAACCCCGGGCCACTGAAGCGGAATATGCACACTTAACTGCTGCGCCACCGGGCCGGCCCCTATTTGTTGTTCTTGATCTTGAAGGAGAGAAGAACATATGGGTAAGAGGGCCCATAGACTTGTTGAAGCAAGGAAAACTTTCTAACCACGCCTTGTTCAGAGCATGTGGATTGTCACTAGTTTAACTCTGTCCATGGGTATATATTAAAGCATTTAATAGGTAAACTAGAAGCAGTCAGCTCAAACTTTGTAATCATCTTCAAAGAGAAAATGTTAGTTTTCTGCTCTGCAAAACCTTGCAGTGTGATGGTTAAAAAGAGCAGTGATCAAAATAATTATACCAGTCCTTTGAGAATGCTTATGCATGAACATGGGCCTGTATACATTCCAAGAATGATTATCTTCTAATTTTGCTTTGACTTTGATTAAACAGCTTTAAAGGCCAGTCATATGAAATGGATCTGATTATTTCACCGTCATGTACAGTAAACCCAGAGTGTCTATTCCAGCTTTGTAGATTTGTTCCAAAGCCTATAAAACTGTCATGGGACTGTAGAGCCAAACCTGATCAGACAAGTCCTGCTCATCTCCATGATAGTGCAGAAAACCTCTCCAGCTGTGAACAAGGAAGTCGAGGCCAAAAGCTGCAAATCCAAACACAGTAACACTGAGGGGCTTGACATAACTCTAATGAACTTCTCTTTTGTTTCATTTTGCTGCCTTTCATTAAGAAGTCCTATCTGGTTCATGAAGAATTCCATTTTCAAAAACATTCAGAGATTAAAAGAGAATTTAATTCTAAGTAAATTTAATGTAAACCAGAAATTATTTTCTGAAAATCAAATTAAAAAGAAAAACAAAAGTGCCTCTTGCATATTACTGAGATCAACCACCGTTATGGTTAAGTACACTGTATCTTTCCCCCTTCTTTATGGTCTATCTGCCTCAGCAATGCTATAGCACTTACTGTATCCATGATGTAATGGATCTTCAACACAAGATATCTTGTGAAACTTTGTATCACTCATGTGTATATATCTGGAGCAAAAACACTCCTTCCAATATTCCCGACCTGTACACGCATGAAGAACCACCCAAGTGCTTTTTTAAAAGGGAATTTTTAAGATAATTCTAGATCCGCATGCCGTTGTAAGAAATAAAACAGCGAGATCCCTGTACACTTTGCTGTTTCCCCAAGTATAACAATTTGCAAAACTATAGTGTAATAAAACAACCAGGAAACTGATACTGATACAATTCACAGATCTTATTCAGATTTCCTGTTTTACTTGTACGTGTGTGTGTGTGTGTGTGAAATTCTCTGCAATTTTATCATTACCTGGGGAAGTTCATGTGTCCACCACCACAATCAAAACACTGAATAGTTCCAACATCACAAGGATCCCTCTTGTTGCGCTTTTATAACCACACCTACCACCATCTCCATCCCACCCCTAAACCTAATCCCTAATCCCACCTACTGATCTGTCTTCTATCATCTGTGTGTAGCCTTTGGGAATGGTTTTTACTCATTCAGCATAACTCCCCTGAACATTCGTCCAGGTTGTTGTGTATATCAGTAGTTTAGTCCTTTCTGCTGCTGAGTAGTATTCCATGGCATCAAGGTACCACAGTTTGTTTAACTAGTCATCTGTTGAAGGACATCTGGAATGATTCCAGTTTTTGTCTATTACAAATAAAGTTACTACCTGTACACGTTTTTGTGTGAACATATTTTCATTTCTCTGGTATAAATGCCTAAGAGTGCAATTGCTGGGTTGTATCGTACTGCATGTTTAGTTTTAAAAGAAACTGCCAAACTGCTTTCCAGAGTGGCTGTATCATTTTATATTCCCACAAGCACTGCGGGAGTGATCCAGTCTTCTCCATATCCTTGCTAGCATTTGGTGTTGTCACTACTATTTTTCAAGCCATTCTGATAAGTGTCCTGATATCTCATCGTTATTTTAATTTGCAATTCCCTGATAGCTAATTATGTTGAACATCTTTTAATGTACTTATTTGGCATCTATAGATCCTCTTTGGTAAAATATCTCTTCATGTCTTTTTCACATTTTCTAATATTTTTTTCTGTTGAATTTTGAGAGTTCTTCATATATTCTGTATATGAGTACTTTGTTGAATATGTAGTTTGCAAATATTTTCTCCCAGTTTATAGCTTATATTTTAATCCTCTTCGAATGAGCTTTCAAATCTTTCAGATGAAAGTTAGATTTTTAAAAAATTTTGATGAAAAAAATTTTGATGAGGTAAAATTTGCTGTTTTTCCTCTTATGGATTGTGCTTTTGAATCAAATATATGAACTCTTTGCTATGCCCTAAATCATTTTTTTTTCTGTCAATCCATGTCCAATTGCTCTGGCACCATTTGTTGAAAAAGCTATCCTTCCTCAATGAACTACTTTTGCAACTTTGTCCAAAATTAATTGGGAACATTTTTGTGGGTCTGTTTCTGGGTTCTCTGTACTGTTCCATTGATATGTATGTCTATTGCTCTGCCAATACCATACGGTTTTGATGACTGTAGCTATATAGTAAGCTTTACTATATGGTAGACTGATTCTTCTCAGATTATTCTTCTTTAGCAAGATTGTTTTTGGGGCCAGCCCGGTGGCGCAGTGATTAAGTTTGCACATTCTACTTCAGCAGCCCAGAGTTTGCCGGTTTGGATCTCGGGTGCAGACCCATGCACTACTGGTCAAGCCATTCTGTGGCAGGTGTCCTACATATAAAGTAGAGGAAGATGGGCACAGATATTAGCTTAGGTCCAGTCTTCCTCAGCAAAAAGAGGAGGATTGGTGACAGGTGTTAGCTCATGGCTAATCTTCCTCAAAATAAATAAATAAAAGAAAAATTTTTTTAAACTTTTAAAAAAGATTGTTTAAGCTATTGGAGGGCCTGTGCCTTTGTGCATAAATTTTAGAATAAGCTTATGTATATCTATAAAGAATTTTTCTTTGATTTTGATAGGAATTGCATTAAGCCTGTAAATAAGTTTGTGGAAATGTGATATCTTTTCTATATTGTCTTCCAATCCATAAACATAGTATGCCTCTCCATTTATTCAGATTTTCTTTTATTTATTTCATTAACATTTGATATTTTCAGCATCCAGAAATTGTGCATGTTTTGTTAAATATCATTGTAAACAATATCATGTTTTTTATTTCAGTTTCCATATGTTTTGTGAGTATATAGAAATACGATTGATGTTTACGTGTTGATCTTGTATCCTGAAACTCTGCTGAACTAATATTTTACTTCTAGTAGGTTTTTGGTTTTTTTCGCAGATTACTTGGGATTTTCTACGTTGACAATCATGTTATCGGCAAATAGAGATTGTTTCATTTCTTCCTTTCCAATCTGTATGGTTTTTATTTATTTTTCTTGCATAATTGCAGTGGCTAAAACATTCAGTATTATGTAGAGTAAAAGTGGTGAGTGCTTGCATCTTTGCTTTGCTCCCAATTTCAAAGAGAAAGTGTCCACTGTATTACCATTAAGTATTATGATACTGCAAGTTTTTGTAGATGCCCTTTATCAAGTTGAGGTAATTCTCTATTCCTAACTTGATGAGAGTCTTTATCATGAAAGTGTGTTGGATTTCTTCAAATTTTTTTCCAGTATCATTTCATATGACTATATGATTTTTCTTCTTTTGCTTGTTGATATCATGGGTTATATTAATTAATTTGTAAACGGTTAATTAGACTTTCAAACCTAGTATAAATCCATTTGGTCATTGTCATGGTGTGTAATTATTTTTATACATTGCTGGATTTTATTTGCTAATATTTTGTTGAGGGTTTTTGAATTTGACTGTGATTTATATTGATATATAGGTTTCTTTTTTTTGTACTGTGTTTATCTGGTTTTGGCATCATGGTAATAATACAAGCCTCATAAAATGAGTTGGAAAGGAAAGCACTTTTTTAAAGATGGGAAATGGGATAATCTGATCCTTGGAATAACAGATCTGAAAACAAGGTGGAGGTTGGACAAAAATAGGGAGATATTGTTTTGGAATTCAATTGGAATCTATTAGGTAAGAGCGAGAGATGGTGGCTTTACATAAATAGCACCCATGTAAATTAGGAAGAGCAAACAAGGAGATCTATGAGGTGTATAACTTTTGAACATGTATATTTAAAGAGAGGATGGGAAAAAGTAGAACTAATGAAGAACGCTAAAATGGAAGCACTGGTGTTAGTTATGTATTGTTGTGTAACAATATTACCACACCCTTAGTGGCTTAAATAGCACACAGTTATTGTCACACTGTTTCTGTGGGTCAGGAATCTGGGCACAGCTCAGCTGGATCCTCTGCCTCAGAGTTTCACAAAGCTGAAATTAAGGCGTCATCCGGGGCCGTGGCCCTATCTGAGGCTCAGTTGCGGAAGGATCTACCTCCAAGCTCCTGTGGTTGTTGGTAGAATTCAGTTTCCTGTAAGCACTGCTGGATTGAGGGCCTCGTTTTCTTGATGGCTGTTAACTGGAAGTCAACCTCAGTTCCTTGACACATGAGACTCTCCAATATAACCCCTTACCCCGTCAAAGCTAGCAAGTGAGAGAGTCTCCTAGCTTTACATATGCTACATTCCTACATAGTGTAATCCCAGAAGTTACTTTTGCTGTATTCTTTTGTTCAGAATCAAGTCATAGGTCTCACACAGACTCACAAAGAGGAGATCACAAAATGACTAGCAAAGGCAGAGATAACTGGAAGTCATCCTTCATTCTGTCCACCACAGTCAGTTCAGAAGAAAATCAAAAGGGTTTTATCTGGTAGACAACGTTGGCTCCATGATTGAGATAGTGGGATAGGAAAATAAGGTAGTGATAAACATTAAGGAGATGCCTGCAAATGTCACATTAATGTAACCCCTTTGTATGCCACTGGGGAATCAAACTCAGCAAAGGACTTGGTGGGATGTGGTGATACACAGAAGATTACGCGTATAAATACCCAGGGCAGGGCTGTGCACACAGTAGGTTCTCAGTAAACACTTGATTCGGAAATGGATGAAAATGAATCAATGAATAAGCAAATGACTGAAATTATAGAAGTCTGGAGTTCAAGTAAGAAGCAGAACTGGTGTTCATCAGCAAAAATATTTGAGAATCAAGTTGATGGCATATTGCATTAATAGGGACTAAAGTATTACTCAAAACAAAGATTTTTATCTTCAGAAGAAAACTATTTCTTCTGACAGCCAGCTAATCAAACGATAAAGCCTACTAAAGTAAAAAAGTTTATCAAATACACATCCAGTTGGAAATATCCGAATGTAGAAATTGCATATTCATGGGGTTGTTAAGAATTTCTCATTAATTAGCGGTAATGCGTTGTATTTTACTGCATAATTTCAAGGAATGAGATGAGCATTCCTTATTTCCAAATAGAGATTTATTATCAGCTGTGATCCAGTCTCTTCTAATGTGCTGAGATTTGGTTGGTATTGATCTGAAGCCCTTTGTTAAATTTTATGTAAATTTATTACCACAGTTAGACCTTTTCTTGGAAAAAAACCCTCTGACTTCTTAACTTTGTCTCTTTAATTATAGGGGAAAAAGATCAAGTGTTATTAAGATTCCTGTGGCTTCTCACACTGGCTTACATATACATTACATAACTGATACGTGAGCCACATCATCGATTAGGTTGAGTTGCCTCTCATTTCATCAAATGAACAAATATTTAGTGAGAGTCTATCATGTGCAATGCACTGTAACGGCTTTGAGTCAATTTTCCTTCAATTTTCTGATACTCTCCTCTATTCTGAAGGGTGTTTAAGTTTGATTTGGGGAAACTTGGCCGGACAAATAAGGCTTTATATAAAGCTTTGAGCCAATTTGCATGTATTTTTAACACTGTTCCCATGGTGTGCCTCAAAAAGGATTTACAATCTCTTTTAAAAAATTAGAGAAAATAAATTTCACCACATGATATATACTGTAAACCAGGTTTCTAGAGAGAATTCCCATTGCTACTATATATCTGCATAAAGTATGTAACCAAACAAGGACAACTGCAGATGAAAATAACCTAAATTCAAATGATAATATTTAGAGTAGTAATATTTAGAGAATAATCTCTCCATTCACATTGTCAGCATATTTTTTGTCCGCATATTTGCACTGACACTGGCTGTCTATTTGTGTCAGTGAATTATAACAGAAATGAATTTCAGATAATAAAGTCATAAACATCTGGGCTTTGCAGCACATGGTCTGCCGAGTTTTGAATATGATATGATTTTCATTTCATTCCCAATAATAAAAGGAAGCAGAATATCATGAGGTAATTTATGGTATTGTGCTGCTGAGAAGGAAATAGTCTCATTTCTACCATTGTTCATAGTCTCCTTTATGTCCATATAGTGCTCCATGTCTAAGGGTAGGGGATATGGTGGACTTGAAATCTGAGTCGTATCTTTTCCAGGACAGTGCTCAGCTTATGATAGACATTCAATAATATTTGATGAATGAATGAATAAATTACAATGAGTAAAGTTTCATAATCAAATTTGAGAACCCACTTCAGGCAGACACTGACTCTTTATCAACATCATCTTAGCATAATCTTACCAGGCAAAGACTTGTAAAATCTTTAAACTGACAAAACTGCAAACAAAACTGGCCTTCACCCACAAACAGGTACAGGCATAAATGAACTTGGACAGTTTCCCTGTCCATCAGACACCATCACCCATGTAACTGTGTCCGGTTTTTTAAAGAGCATATTGAAATGGAGGAAAGACTAACCATCATATGAAAAGCAATCTTTCTGAAATCATATGCAGATCTACAAAGAGGAAAATATACTTTCTCTAAACACTAAAGAATCATTTATAATTGTGCAAGCATAGAACCAGGGGCTATCTTGAATGTCCTAAAAATGTTGTGATAAATTATTCAAACAAGCTCAAATGAGATGCTTACTTCCTTGGTGTCAGCTCTCTAAGGAAAGTGATGGAACAATCTCATTAACTCAATACAGAAGGGACTTCAGGATACTTAAAGCACTTTATTTTAGCTAAAATCCATCCCAACCTTAAGTCAGTATTTTGAATGTCACAAATCAACTACTATACCATGGCATGGATTACACACTCTGAGGCCGAAATGAAATCTTATATTTGGAAAAAAATTGCTTTTTTGCTAAAATACATAAGAAAACTCTCCTCTTCTACTGGGTTTTGATAATTCAAAATAATTATATGTATATATATATATATAGGTAGTATCCCAATATATATTCAAAATTATATATATATTTTTTTCACATACATACACATACTCACACAAAGGGAAAGAAAACCAATGGGATGTACTGGGCCCTGGATATTGGAACATGTGGTTTTGAGACAAGATCAGATTAGCCGCACCAATAGACTTTCAAGATAATGTTAGTGGTAGATTGTTAGGGACTTACTTCTAGAATTAAGATGCCAACTGTAAGACTGGCAGGTGGGACAGAGAAGAAGGGTTCAGCGTAGTGTGAGTCATGCCCAGATAGTCTCCTGGAAGCTAGCTGTTGAAAAATTTTCTCATCCTCCATTTCTTTCGACTCTGCATCTCTGGTTTTCTTATGCTATCTGTGTCTCTATAGTGACTGTAGTTCACTGAGCCCATACTATGTATCAAACACTATAATAAGCACTTTACATGTAATATTGCATTTAATCCTATCACAGAAAAAGGCAAAATAATACCTCTCCTTTATTTTTGTTGCAATAAAAATGCAATTTATTCTATCACTTTTACCTTGCTTTTGTATTATTTTATTTATTATTATCAATGTAATACAATTGGTCATAGTTTAAAAGACTGCCATTATTCTCTCCTTCTTGAAAATTACTTTAGTTTTTCACTTTTAACCAGAAATTCTCCAGCTCTGTTGAAGTCCATCAACAGTTAAATACAAAGAAAGCTGTTATTCATTTACTTCTTTAGTGACTTTTTTTGACTGCTCCTCTTTGGCAGGCATCATGGTAGTAGGCCCTAGGAATACAGCAGTGCACTAAATCAGATTTGCCCTCGTGAGGCTTACATTCTTCAGCTGTTAAATATTTCAGTGGAAAGAAGCCCTTCCACTCAAATGTTAGTGGCAAAGAGTTTAATGAAATTATGCAAAAATTTCCTGATTTTTTTATATGTAACTATTTTGAGAAGTCTGTGTTCTGTTAGCTTGTCTTAATTACTTCTCCCATAGCATATTAATATTTAACAGATTCAAGTTCTTTAACTCAATTTACTCTAAAGGATAAAGCAATCATATAAACATAGCTCTATAAATTAATGATTTTTATAAGCCTCCTTTGCAATTATAGAATTACATTAATTTTACATAAATGTCGTGAAAGAAGCAGTTAAATTAGCATTTCTTTGTATGCATGAGTTCAAAGTCAGGTAAACACTAGGCTCAGCTTTATGTCTATACATGTTAATAAATGTCAATAATTTTACTTTGATTGAATCTTACTGAAAGTCAGAAATCAATTGCTTTTGACTAACGGCTAGCATAAGGCTTACAGAATAAACAGTGGGTATGAAGCAGTGTTTATAAGGCAAGAGGTTAACAGACTAAGTTTAGATTTTTTTCTCAAATGTAAAAACAGGGAAAATTTCAAGGTTAATTTCGTAGAAGCAGGTATAATAAAAGTCTGTCCCTATTTAGAATAAAATAGTGGCTAAAATAGCCTAAATATCGCTCATGTTAGTGTATTACTGTAAGTGGCCGTTTTCCCCAGCTCCGATTGTTCATTGCTGGGATAGAGGAGTGCAAGTGTTTTCCCGTACTTGATGTCCAGCAAACTTGCTGAACTCGCTTGTTCATTCTGTTAACTTTTTGGTAAATTCCTAAGGGTTTGCTATACAGACTCTCATGCTATCTGTAGCTAAAGGCAGTTTCATTTTTTCCTTCATCATCTGTATGCCTTTATTAATAAGTTTATTTATTGTGCTTTATTACATTTGCTAGGATCTCCATTATAATGATGAATGTGATTAATGAGAGCAGGTATCCTTCTTTTCTCCCCAATACTGGGGGGAAGAACATTCACATTTTTCTACCACAAAATATTATAACATCTATATTGTTTTTTATCATTATTGTTGATTTTCTTTTGGTAGTTGCCCTTTATCAGGATAAACTTCCCTTCCATTCATAGTTCGCTGGGGAATTTACCATGAATAAGGGCAGATCTTTTTCAAACACTTTTCTGCATTAATTGAATTGATTACCTGGTTTTTCTCATTTATTTTTTTCATGGAGCAAATTACATCAATATTTGAATGTTATGCCAGCTGTGCATTCCTGGAACACACTCTCTTGGGCTATAAAGTATTATCCTTTTGTATATTGCTGGGTTGGTTTGCTAAAACAATTGTTTTTAAAGATATTTATGTTGATGTTTATGATAAATATTGGTTCATAGTTTACTTTTCTTCTGAGGCATACATCTAGTTTTAGAACCAGGATAATGGTGGCATGAAAAATGAGTTGAGAATGTAAATTCCTCCTATATTCTCTAAGAGAGTGGATAGAATTGATATTTCTTTCTTTAATGATTGGTAGAATCTGCCAATGGAGCCATATGGGCCCTGTGTCATTAAGAGATATATTAAGAGATTTATTGAAAGGCAGATTAGTAGGAGATTTTATTTATATATATAATTATATGTAATGAATATAAATAAATATATATTATTATAATTGCATAATAGTATAAAATATAAAATATATATAAGTAACATTATTTGAATATACACAGCAAAATGAAATTGAACACACGTGTACACACACACATGAAAGGATGGAAGGAAGGAAAGAAGAAAGGATGGAAGGAAGACTTAGTAAGTTTAAAATAAACCTAGTAGCTTATTCTGAGTCACCTGAACAATAAAACATCTGTACTTTCAGGCTTCTCCTTCTCTCAGCTGAAGTGGTTGCCTTCAAGTTCAGTGCTTAATGAGGAAGGGAAAGTGTGTCACCACATGGAGCCCAAGTTCTTCTGACTCTGGATAGCTGGAGGTCTCATGTAGCTCCTATATAAAGATGGCATCTAAAATCAGATTGTCAGGGGCCAGCCTGGTGGCACAGTGGTTAAGTTTGCATGTTCCGCTTCTCAGCAGCCGGGGGTTCGCCGGTTCGGACCCCGGGTGTAGACATGGCACTGCTTGGCAAAAGCCATGCTGTGGTAGGCATCCCGCGTATAAAGTAGAGGAAGATGGACATGCATGTTAGCTCAGGGCCAGTCTTCCTCAGCACAAAGAGGAGGATTGGCAGTAGTTAGCTCAGGGCTAATCTTCCTCAAAAGAAAAAAAAAGAAAGAAAGAAAATAAAAACAGACTGCCTTGTGCTAGGAGTCTGTTTGTATCCCATCTGACAAGGTCACATTCTCACATGCCTCTAACAGGAAGGGATAGCAATAGGAGTTCTCTCTATTTTAATTTCACTCTTGCTATGTGTCCAATGGATTCAGACACTGACTCTTCTTTCTGTGGGATAATGGAATAATGGAGGACTCACACCTTCTCATTTCTTGTTAATTCAGTTCTTTCAATTTTTCCTTCTCCCCAATAATGTCTATTCCTGAATTCACGCTGTTTGATATTGTGGAATTTGCCCTGAGGTCTCATAAAAGACAGATGGTGACTACAAATGGACCAAACATGCTCTTCTCTGTAGTCCTTTCACCTACTACCAAATCACCTCTTTTTCTTCCCTTCTGGGAGGTATTTGCACTCATTGATCCTATATCTTCCCTTCCTCTTTTCTCTTTTCTTATACTGCAAGAAACTTCTACTCTTTACCCTAAAACAGCTAAAAGATACTGTAATGCTGTTAATAAGCAAATAACAGGTGTTAGGAGCCAGGGAATTCTGGTGGTATTAGCCTTTTGTGGATCTAAGAGTTTATGGCCAATGTTATACGCATGGTTAGGGAACAGATTACCGTAAAGAGTTGTATAGCTTGAAAAATGAAATTTAGCTGATGCCATGACAATTTTCAAATGAAATTACCCAAATCCTCTGTCTACATTGTGTATTATCTGTAAATAATAGAACTGGATCTTGCCAAATATGCTAGGCCGTGTGTAGTCTGATTTCTCATGCTGCATGTGTCAGTACATTTTATCCTTACTGATTCCCAAGCTAATTTCTGGCTCATTATACAACAATTAAAAATCCAGCTTAGTGATCCAGATCCAGTGAGTTCTGTAGAACTTCCCGACCTCAGATTGGCTGTAGAAATACATAACAGGGAAAATGACGTGTCGTTTAATGTAATAAAGTCTGGTACGTGCATCTTTTATCCTAACGAGATATCAGATGGCCCATTTCAGTCCTCATGTTAAGTGGTTTTGTGCCAATGCTGTGATTTAAGAAGCTGCCGCATCACAGCTGTTTCTTTCGGCAGCTTATGTGCAGTGTGTTTTTCATAGTATTTTACTGTATAGCATAGTATTATACTGTATAGTTCATGTGATTCTTTATTCTCATGTTCATGCTATAGTACCGGTAATCACTTGTTCACAATAGCATAGGTGTAAACATAATGCCAATTACATTACAAAAGATTATTGTTGTCATAATACATTCACTACTCCTCAAGGGAGAGAACTTGATCCGGTGGCTAAATACAAATACAAAATAGAAAGCTACTTATTTTTGTGTTCCATTTAGATTTTTTTGCAACATGATTTAAATCATTGCATCCTAAACTTCAGGGCCTGTGTAACATATTCATATTTTTGCCATATTCATATTTTACCTCTACTATTATTCACTTCTTATATTCATATATCATATCGTCTTTTGTATATGCCTTCTTTCTGAGAAATAATTATCCCTGAAGCCAAATGTTTTACTTGTTATTTAGTTTTGTTCAAATAAACATATTCAAGTAAAACATAATTAGATTACACAATGTTTGTCAACATACCAATTGAAATCATCTCACACATCCCCAATGATAAATTAATTACAACTTTGAAAAAGTAGGTTATGAAACCACTGTCAAGTCTAAATATATCCCCTTCACACATACACCTCACGCCATACGTGCATATACACCTTCTCATACATGTATGCACAACACACACAGACACACAAGTACATATACGTGCAACGTACCTTCATTTGATAATTTTATTTTCCTTTTTGTATGTTAGTTTGGGTTTTATGTAGGAATTCAGAGTTAAAGTAACCACCTTCAACTTAAACAGTGAAAATATGATGGCATTGATGTTAAAGGACTTGATTTATAAAAAGGTGTTTTTTTAACAGCATTTAGCAAATGAAAATTAGCACCCTTGTTGCAATTCCAATTACTAATTTGCAATTTGCTAAAGAATTAGTGCTTTTTGCCAGCAGGTGTTAATTTGTAACTAAAATGAGAATTCATGAGATCTTGGAGTTAGCTAGAGTCTGTCTTTCATTTTTACCCTGGAAATCTTTCCATGGAACGAGTTTCCATAAGCAATTATTGACAGGTTTGGAAAGTCATTTTTTTTGTAATTTCTGGAGTTTGCAATTTCTTACTTTACTGTGGAGTCATCGTGATGACATCTGTGTGGGAAACATTAATTTAATCTTCAGGGACAAATCAAAGCTTGATCTCTAACAATGAATAATTTCAGTGGTGGTGCTGGTCTGCTAATATACTTCCACAATTACCACTGACATACCATAGACTTAAAAAGATAAATTCCTTTTTATCAACATATAATTTTACACTAAATAAGAATAGAGTCAATTGGAGGGTGAACAAAAAGAGGTTCAAAGCTACTTGAATCAGAATAAGAACCAGTTAGGGTTACAGAGGCTAGGGAATAAGAATCCCATGAATCAAGTAGTAGTAGGCTGGGCAGGGATTGTGAAGGTCCCTTAGCTTTTATAATGTCCATAATGTTCTCTAGCTACTCAGTGGCTCACTAAATGATTGTTGAATGGAAGAATTGGAAGAATTAGAATTATTTGGCCCATAATATACTGGAATGTGCACAATGAGCTGATATAACAGTTCTCCACGGTCATAATCACACACACAAAAAGGATAAAATAAAATCTCTTGGATTAAGCTTAAGTAGTTGACATCCGTTTATAACATTAAAAATTTAAAATGGAAAGAAAAACACATGCAATGATTGGCATTCTTATGTGAAATTTGTTTTTCTAATCAAAACGTGTTTTCATTCATGTTCATTTCTATTATCTTTCCCTTTATGTTATTTATGCCTTGCAAAGCCTTTTCAAATAAAGTAGTTATAGTGAATTCACTAATGATAAACGTTTACAGTAGATAAAAGAACCTTATGGATTTAACTTAATGAGTTGAGCCCTGAAACTTCCCAGAGACCTAGCTATAGAACGCAATAAAATTTTGCTTGTAAGAAAGTTCCATTTCTAAACCTTGGAGAATATTGTCATTTTGTTGGGATAATGTCAGTGGGGCTGAGTTGGGAAGAGCTGTACTTATACCCCACATGTCTTCAAAGAAACGGAATGAGTCAGTGTCCCACTTTTGCTAATGTGTTGAGGGCAGGGCCCAGTGGGAAGCTGAACATACATACTCACCTGGCCTTCAGCAGAGAGACTGCTTGCTTAACAAAAAAAGGAGTAATTATGATAAGGTGCCTCATTATATCATTAATTTTCCAAATGTCCATTTTCTATTTAATAGAAAATTACTTATCATACTAAGAAGCAGGAAAATAAACGTGATCAAGAAAAGACAACCAACAAACTGAATAGATACTAACACTGAGATGAATCAGATGTTGCCTGAGGGCTAGTGACTGCTATGTATAACTATATATAATGCTATATCTGGTATTACTATATTCTTTAGAGTTTTCTTTACATTGTACTGCCAATCCTCATTACTTGAATCTCCCGGTTTAGTTAATAACTCATTATATTATATTTTTCTTGTTCAAATTACTGTGTTGTTTCTCCCTTCTAACTGGACCCTGAGTATTAAGGAGGTAGAGAAGGGTTGTGTGTTTGGGGCTTCTCTGAGCCCTCAGGTTCAGCTACCCCTGATATGTGCCAGGCTGTCGTCACGACTTCTTTGAAGCTACTGTGAGAAGAGTCAGAGGAAGAGGAGAAGAAATGGCACTTGGCCTAGCGGTTGACAAATAGGGATATTCATTTTATTGTAAGGTATTTGATTTCCACAGTGGTGACTGAAGTGGCAATCCAGGGGAAAACTGGTGTGTGAGAGAAGTATACAGAAAGGGAAGGAGGTACATGTAAATGTTGCAGTGGAGTATAACTTTAATCCCTTTCATTGATGTCAGTAAATTCAAGGGAAGAATTTGAGATATTTTGAATAATTTTGTTGGGTAAATGATGTTTCCTTGACCATGATCCAGTTCCAAGACTAAGTACTGTGGAGAAAGTATCACAGCAACCTGGTGTAGACTGCATGGAGCTGGGTACAGGAAGGACTAGGAGGGAGAAACTATCTTCCTCTCCTAAATGAAGGCCAGGGCTGCTGCTTCTGCTACTAGAGTCCTCTGACCTTGACCAGAGGTTTCCCAAGTCAGGCTCAGTGGTAGTGTAAGGAAGATTCAAGTTGGGAAGACGGAGAGAGTTCTGTCCAGCTCTCTTTCAGCTAGAGCTTTATCTGGCCTGCAATATCTAGATGTGACGGGCAACTGACTTTTGGGGAATGCAAACTAGTTTTTCGTGTGCCAACTATATTAAGTTGAGACTCAACAGAATAACGCAGGCCAAATTTCTAAGTCCCAGAGGAAGAGGGAAAGGGAGGAACCCTTATTCTCTCTCAGTCCTAAAATTTGTCCCATGAAAATCACAGTAGGTGAGGGGATATACACTCAGAGAAGGGTGAAAGAGGCAGGCGAATGGAGTAATCGTTTTCCATTTTTTGAGGTGTATGCTTCTGATCCCTCTTAGACTGAGAGTGCTGGGGTTCTGATTGAACTGGCATGGTGAGAGGTGTTTGAGTATATGTAAAATTGCTGACTTCAGCCATTCTGTGCGCAGTACCCCATTCCAGGAAGTGCCAAACATGTGGCTAGATAAATGCTTGGCATCTCTTAGAGTGAGGTAATGCACAACAAGTACGACATAGATGGTGGTCCTAGAGGAGGGGCTGTGGCCGTCTGAGTCCTTCCTTGAACCAAGGCACCAACCTTTCAATGCTGGGCCACATCAGTACATGCCTTCTAAGGAGTAAGACATAGGGAACGAAGGCCCCTGGGAAAATCTTCATATGTATGTTCTTGAGGAATTTAGAAGTTTGTTAAAAAGAGGCCTGTGCATGTGAGACCATGACATGAAGTATAGTTATGATACCCCTGTTCCCACTGATTTTCCTTTCTGCAGAACCAAATTTCCTCCTTTTGGGATCCAGCTTTAATCATATTCGAAGTCACTGAAGACTTAGATGTTGAGCATGGTTAAATTAGATGAGGTTCTGTCAGTCTATTATACAGATTTCAATTCTTATTTATTGATATGTGTATACTTGTTTGTTCACTTATTTTGTTAGTTATTATGTAAAGGATGGGCAAAGAGAAATCATGGTTCAGAACTCTTGATAATGATAAAATATTGCATTTTTTCCTCTTATTTACCTTTGGATTTCCATTCTTAACTCTGTGCACTGAAGAGGAGAGAGAAGATCGCCAGTAGTTGGAGACCATCTGCAGAACTGGAGCAGTGCACGGGAAGCACGTTATAAATTTTACATTCTTATGTAGGAACGTAGACAGAATCTTGATGCTCCTACAAAGGTAAGCCCTCTTTAACCGAATCAGTGGTTATGGAAAACTAGGGTTTTTGGTATTCCTGTATCTTAAACAGGAACAGGTTCACCTCCACTTCAATCCTTGGTAAAAATTTGGATTGTGACCAACAGGAAGAAATTTTTTCTATTTGTCTCCTAACATTATTACCCATGTACAACCTGTGTCCACTGCTTATGGTGTCTTCTCTCCTCCTTCGCATGATCTAAGGGTTTCCCTGACAGAAAGTCTCGCTGCTCCGGATGTGTGTGAGCAGTGACTGCGACACCATTGAAGATTGTTCTCACGTGTAATTGTGTGTTTATTTTTGAGAAGATGTGAGAGCATATGTGTGAGTGTGTTTATGCGTAAGTGTTCTGGAATATGGAGGGATTCTTGTCTGATGCTGGGGTGGCCCTGTAAGGTTTTCAGGAGGAAGATGTGTGGGAAAAGCTGACACAAATGATATACCCATTCCAAACATGGCTATGGTACAGCTTCTAAATAGAAGTAATATGTTCCATGGAACATGAAAATATTACTGCTGAGTATTGCTTTTGGACTTCATCATGGATCAAGTGCCTTAGAAATGGCCTCAATTTGAAAGTAGACTCTGAAGGAAATAACCCCTTATTCAAAGGTACCTGTTTCAAATATTCAAAGGAATATTTTAGAGACTTAGAAAATAATAAACTCTGTGACTCAACATTTGAATAACAAAAGCATTTAAAGGCAGCAGAGGGAATATCTGAGAGGAAGAATGAGTGAGCACAGAGAGACGGCATAAGGAATGGGCATCTCATGAGTGAGAGAACAAATGCGAATGTGCATTCAGGAGAATTCTATTTCCTTACACATTGACTGTATCATAAAGATATGAAATCACAAATTAGTACAACAGACATAGCCTGGTTCTTGTTGACACCATTTCAGAAAGGTCACATATGAATGTTAGCTTCAGCTGTGCAGTTGGAAGGTCAGAGGAGGTGCCCCTTGTCTAACAAAGAGAAAGGGACCAATCAGCCCAGGGACTTGGGAACCTGGGACTATATCATTTTAGTCTTTTTTCCCAGGTCTCTGGCAGAACCAAAACACTCAAGTTTACTATACACTCAGGTTTAGTACCGAACTGCCCACTTCAAAGAACTCTCTGAATTCTTACTCTCCGGCCTAAAGACAAACACGAGGGGATGCAGCTGTTTTTACTTTGTTCTCCAAGTGGGAGCATCCTCTCTGTCCCATTACACTTCCTTATATTGTGATGACTGGCTGCAGGGCAAGGCTGAGGTAGAAATAAATACCAGACAAAAGACCATCAGAGCTGAAAGAGGCCGTGGGGATTTTGTCCATAACACACTTCTTATCACAGACTACACACTTGGGTCCCAGATGGCTCAGATATATTTATTGAAGATGTGGAAGTTCTAACAGTTCTGTGAAATGGGAAACTGACTGACTTTTTAGTCTGTTGAAGGGAAAAAACACCTGGGAAAGTCCAGCTTGAATGTCCCTTCTCTGAGTCTTTTTTCTCTGTCCGCGGTTACTAACTTAGCCAGAAGTATGTTTCCAAGTCCTCTTTCCCCTCTCTTTTCAGGATTTGTCTAACATGGCTCCCATTGTCTTAGACTATGACTTGTTTCTGGTTTCCTATCACTTTTACATGCACTCTTTCATCTTCTGTCAGGTTCTGTTGGTCATCGGACAGTCAGAGTGCTGGGCGCCTCTGTCACAGAGTGGAAAAGTGGGAGAATATACTGTCAACAATCAGACCTCTGATCAAAGGCAGAGATAATCTAGAGCTGAGAGGAGGAAAAAAGGACATCACTAGGATTTAAGCTCATCTCTCTCATAATTGAACAGTGTAAACGGTTAGTTTCCTCTCAAGAGATAAAGGAAATGTGATTTCTGCTCTCTCAATATTTGCACCCCTTGACTGATCTCTCCTTTCCTTCCTAAGGGTTTTAGTGTGTTTTCATTAATATTATGTGGATTTGGAATGAAGGGATTTGGGGGTACCAGAGTGTGTGTGGGGTATTGTAAGTATTTTTTTGTTGTTTTATTTTGTTTGAGTTTAGTTTGGTTTACTTTGGGGAAAGCAGATATTTTCAACACTTAGTTCCTAACAACTTGAAAAACAAAAGATTAGGTAGAACAAAGACATTTCTTAAATAAGGAAGGGAAACCAAGAGGCTTATTCTCTCTTGGGCATGAAAATCATCCAAGGATACATAGGGCAGGTGAGGGGAAACTTACTCAGGGACAGATGGAAGTTGGAGGGCGGTAGGGTGGACCATGCCAAGTTCTTACAGAGAAATGGTGAATGCCATGCTGTGGTAGTGGAGATTGAGCAGATTTGAGAATAGCTACATTGGTGTAGGGTGGATTGGGCAGAGAAGCCACCTGAAGCCATGCTGTGTGCAGTGCCCTATTTAGGAAGACGCTATTCACATATACTGTATTATGAAGTGTGCCTTTCTGAATAGTGTAATGCTCAACGAGTACAACTTCTGTGGTGGCTGAAGTCCCTGAGGAAAATTTGTCCCAAATAAGTCATTCACTGGTCTATAATCCTTTATTCTAAAGAGATATGATCAATGAGAAGGATATTTGCCCTGGGGATATAGCTCTTCCTGTATTCTGCTAAGGAAAACTCCCTGATTTAGACAATACCAAGACTCGGTCAACATGGTGCTCTCTATACTCAGCAATATAATCCTACTCCATCTTCATAAGAGCAACAGGGATCCCTGGTGGACTCTCTGTTGGAATTTCAACATGATTTTAGGCAGGTCCCATATAAGCACAGGACATCAGAAAACCCCAGGTTGGACATGGACCTGGCAGCTAAGATTAAATGGGATATCCTCCGATTTGTTCAACTGAGAAATCACCAAGCATATACTGTATGCAAATCCATCTGTGAGGTGCTGCAGATACAGTAAGACAACAGGACAGGCAGAACGTGCTGACTTCCAGAAGCTGATATGCTGCTAGCACAAATATATGATAGCTAGTAAATGAGTGGACTATGAACTATGTGCAACAGCCCGAAGTACTGTGGGGAAACAATAAAGTGTATTGAGAGTTGGGCAGTGCTCCAGAAAGGAGGAGATGTGGCAATTTCAGGTAGAGTGGTCAGAGAAAGCTTCACTGAGAAGACACTATTTGAGTAAAGTCCTGAATTAGGTAAGGAATAGAATCAATCTCCAGTCTCTCAAAGCTCCAAAATGTCACCGCTTCCTAGACAGTGAAAGGCAATCTCAGTTTTTCCTGTTGATTTTTTCTTGTTGTCCATATCCAATTCCACCCCACATAGTTCTTTCCTGTTCCAAGAGATTTTGTGATGCAAATTCATGGGAATATTGAGGCACTTTGGTTTGAGAAGTGAAAAGGAAAGGGGAGCACACAAACAAAGAGGCTGTCAAGCTGTGTAATAGATCCCCAGGACAGGAGAACAGGAGTCAAGGGAAATAAGAAAAAAAAATAGCTGTTGCCATGATTCTTTATGTAGAGGGGCTTTCTCTTCCCTGGGAGGTTTCCAAAAATCACCAGTCATAAATTGAATGTGTTTTTCAGGAAAGGAAATTGAAGATATTTTAAATTATGCTTTTGCCAGCACTGATTATCCTTGACCACGAGGAATCCAGATGCCAGACTGAAACATCAGTTTCTTGTCTTAAAGGAGTTGCAGCTGCCTGTTAAACTGATCGTGGCTGTGCACAGGTATGTCTGGGAGAATAATCTAACTTGCTATCCTCTACCAACCTAAAGCCAGTACATGGCTATGGTGGCTCATGCTTGTGCTTCTGCATTCCTACTAGAGTGAACTGAGAACAACCTAGCACAAGACAACATGGTGGTAAAAGGGAAGGATTAATTGGGCAGATAGATTGCAGTCAAGCTCTCTGATAACAGAGCTCATCACTACTGCCATGTCAACAGGAGATTGGATCCTCTCTACTACATTTACTTTATCTCCCATGGGAAATGGAAAGGAAAGTGGTGTTTCCTCATTTTGGGTGATCTGCACAGAGAGAACAGAGACAAAAGTGGCCAGTAGTCCTTAAGACACTCATTTGGGAAGAGTCAGTATGATGGCGAATAATGTTGAGAAGTGTTTGTCTTCTTGGAAATACTGGTAGATTTGGAAAAAAATGTGGGGCTTCCTGCATCTGTGAATATAGGCCACAAATTTTTCCTGTTAAAGAAAGACAATTTCAAGACTTTCAGACACAAAGATGATTTCCTTTACCTCAGTCTTCATTGTTGTTTCAATGAAAACATATAAACTAGGTATGATGTTTCCCAAACCTGCCCACCTCCCTATCTAAAAGACCTTTCAGACTCTAGTTGTCAAGTTCTAAAACAAACTCCAATTTAAGACTGGGAATCTTCTCAGCTGAACTTCCTTCCAATGTTTTCAGGCTCATTATATATATGTATATATATATATATATATATATATATAGTTTAGCATTTTGTTTTATATACAATACTACAGCTTCTTTTTAGTGAACACTTCTGTGAATTTAGCTGAATGTGAAATTTGTATAGCAGTGACAAAGTTCAAGATAAGAATAGTACCACAATGTCAAAAAAAAATCCTATCAATTCTTTTGGAGTCAAAACTTCCCTCAATTCCCCGACTCTGGAATCCGTTTACCATGCTTGATTCCCTATATTTTGGGGCTCCAGGCTCAGTATTCCCAGAGAAACAAGGGCATCTAGTACCATGTATCTTAGATAAAAAATGCAAAAACATGCTGAAAATGGCCTTTCTCCAGGAAAAGGCTCAGAAAACCCAGGTGCTAAGAAGAATGTAAGGGCATCCCTGGGCTCCAAGCTCATATCTGTCTTGTAGATCACTCCTGTTAAGTAAAAAGTTTTTTCTTTTTAACTGCAGAGTCTGAGAAAGAAAAGGGGCTTCTACTCTCTCCATCCCACCAATAACTGATCATTTTCTCCCGCTTTGCTTTCAGGATCTTATGTGTTTTCCCTGCTTATTCTGTGGTTCAAGTTGAGTTAAGTAACTTAGGTAGAGGGTCTCAGACCTTTGAGTGATAAGGCTGAAGTTGGTGTGATGGAGGGTATTTTCTGCATAACTGGATCTGAGGAATGCAAATTGCTTAGTAATGCTTTATTATAAGAATGGGGAAAAGAGCAAGATAAGGCATGCAAGGATATTTCTTCCATGAGTAAGAGAACCTAGGAAAAAGGCTTAAAAGTTTTCAGTTCTGGAAACTGCCATATAAAACCTGCAACATATGAGAGGGTGGCACTTGGGAGGGATGGATGAGGAAAGACAGTGGCGTGGGTGCTGCACAGGTCCTTTGGACAAATATCAGTGGCCACTTACAGCCTGAAAACATTGTATGATTGTTTCAAAAGTGCATGAGTGTATTTTTAGGTGGGGCTATCATCCCTAGACATTCTTTTTGTGGTACCCTACTCCAGAGAATGGCAATCATGTATAACTAAATGTGATTGACACTTCTGTGAGTGGAATAATGCATGACTTGTACAACATAGACGATGGCACTGTGGGTGCATTGGGAGTGTTTAGTTGCATGCAGAGGCATGCTTTCTTTAGAGTGCAGGTATGCACCTCCCCCGACCCCCGACCATCCTAGCCCCTCGTGATAGTTTCCATCAAGGCAACTCTCTTAGGTGCCTTTTTAGAGACAAGCCCTAGGAAATGAAGGTTCCATGAGAAATCTTCCTATTGTTTCTTCTGGGATTCATATCCCTTTTTCCCAAAGTTGCCTGACAGAAATGGGAAGAAAACTTTCAGTGCAGTCATGGTGTTCCTCATTGCCTGTGGAGTATTTTTCCTTTTTGTAGAAACTTTTCCCTACACCATCCCAAATCCTTTAACCTGTTCTCCCCGTCAGCTCCCCTCACTGTTTTCAAAGCTTCTCCTTTAGGCCTTCCCAAACTCCAAACTGCTTCTCATTCTCTACCCTCCTGAAGCTCAAATCTTTTTAGTCTCAGGTGTTGAAGCTCCTTCTTTCTTCATGGTCCTAGAAGACCATTCTTTTAAAAATACCTTTGAATCAACTATAAGTTACCAATTTTTTAAGGTTTATGCATAATACCCAGAAAATTTTACTCATTGAAATGATTTTATTTTGTTACCTGTTAAGAGTTATGTACCTTTTGTTATCGTACAGAGGAGGCAGTTGGAGATGGCAAGCATCATATGCTCCAGTGTATCATCTGGACTGGAGAGGTGTCAGTGAAGGAAGACACACATTTTACATCCTCATGTTGTACAAAAGAAGGTAAGCTGGTGCCTCCCCTCTAATTCTGATCAAGGAGTTGAGGTAGAAATGGGCCCTTTTGGTATTTTGTCTATAATAATAAGCCATAGGGATCACCATACTTCAATCCTTTGTAAAAGTTTACTTATAAGAAGGGAGAAATTGTTCTCTTGTCTCTTACCATCATGGTCATTCTAAAAATGTGTACTGATATTGATCACAGTACTTTGATTGTGGTTTGATTTTGGTTTTTTAAAATTTCATTTTCTGTCTTTTCATATATTTTTATATGTGTTTTTGAAGACAGTTTTGGGATGTTTTATGTATGGGATTTAGATGCAAATTTTTTTATGTGTTTACTTATTTTCATTTTGAGTCCTTGATTATTTGGTTGTTGTTTATCTGTCTTATCTGTAAATAAATGGGATATAAAGCAGCCCTATGCCCTAAAGGCTCCCTCAGTTCCAAAGAGATTCACAGACAGAATTTTGTTCTTGGATCACTGACCCTGAGAAATAACCATTTAAAGATTAACCTACAATAGGACTCTCCTTTTAAGGTGGATAATTCTCTGGGTTTTGAAAAATACGTATCATACTGTATCGACCACCATGGTCATGAAACAGAAGAGTTCCATTGCCCCCAGATTACCTCATACTGCCCCATGTAGTAAAACCCCACCCCAACCTAACCCCAGAAACCACTGCTCTGTTTTCCATCCTTAAAATTTATCTTTCCCAGAATAATATATAAATGCAATCACACAGTATATTGCTGTTTGGTCTGGCTCCTTTCATTTAACAAAATGCATTCAAAATTCTCCCATATTTTTATGTGAATCAGTATTCTCTTTATTTTTATTTCTAAGTAGTATTACAGGTCAACGTGAAGGAAATCTCAGTTGTTTCCAGTTGTTGGTGATTATAAACAAAGCTGCTGTAAACCATTACATACAGATATATGTGTGAAGACAAGTTTCTTGTCACTATAAATAGTATAAATAGCTAGAATATAATTGCTATGTCTATGCAAAGTTTATGTTTAAATTGGTAAGAAATTGAAAAAAAAAATCCTGTTTTTCAGAGTAACTTTACTATTTTGTGTTTCCATGCGAGATACATTTGCCCAAATAATCACCAGCACTTGGAATTTACAATTTTTAAACAATTCTATAATGTTTGTAGATTTAGTAACTGATTTACAATGTTTTTATATTTTGGTTTAAGCTTGTACTTCTTTACTGACTAATTATATTGAGTGTTTTTTATGTACTTATTTGCCATCCAAAATTTTCTGTGGTGAACAGTCTGTTGAGATATTTTTCCCAATTTATTGAGTTCTTTATTTCTCATTGTGGAATTTTCAGAGTTTATTGTATATTCTCATTATAATTCTTTTACCAAAAATATAAATTGTGTATATTTTCTCTCTCTGTGGTTTATTGATTTAATTATATTGTGCTTTCAATGTGATATCTGGGCTTTTAGTCTTAGATATATGAATCTTGGTGGACAGATTTTCTTTCAGCATTTTGAGTATGTCATCCCACTGTCTTCTGCCCTCCATGGTTTCTGATGAAAAGTTAGCTGTTAATCTTATCGAGGATCCCTTGTATGCAAAGAATGGATTTTCTTTTGAAGCTTTCAAAATACCCTGTTAAAAAACAAACAATAAAACCCCCACAAAATTCCCTCTCTCTCCCTGTGCTCTGCCAGCCCCAAGAGATTAAATATAATATCTTCCAGTCAGGATTTCTTTGTGTTTATCCTACTTTGGGTTTGTCACACATTTTTGATGTGTAGATTAATATTTTTCATCATATTTAGGGAGTTTCAGCCATATTTCTTTAAGGTTTTTTTCTGATTCATTCCCTTCCTCCTCTCTTGGTATTCTCATCGTGCATATTTTGTTGTGCCTTCTGATGTTCCACCATTCTCTGAGGCTCTACTCATTTTTCTGCATTCATTTTACTCTCTATTCTTTGTAAAGTATTATCACTATCAACTTGTTTTCAAGTTATTGATTCCTTCTTCTGTTAATTCAAATCTATTGTTGAGCTCCTCTATTGATTTATTATTTCAGATATTGTGCTTTTAAACTCTAGAATAGTCTTTTCTTACAAAATATTCTCTACCTATTTTTTGATATACACATTTGACAAGATATACATCTTGATATTCATGTCATCATAACTTTCTTTACTTCTCAAATAATGGCTTATTTCTTTCAAAATATAATGTTTGCTTTAAAGTCTTTATCTATTAGTATGATATTTGGAACCTCTCACAGGAAGTCTCTGTTGTCTGCTTTTCCTCTATGTATGGGATACATTTTCCTTTCCTTTGCATGTCTCAAAATTTCAATTGAAAGCTGGACATTTTATATGATTAATTTATCAATGCTGGATAATTATCCCGTTTCCCTTGGATTGTTTTGTTTTGTCATTGTTGTTTTCTGCTGGTTTATTTTTATACTGACTTGGCAATACTCTATTAGTGAAGTTTCGTCTGCTGCATGAAGCAATTTGTGTTTTTTTTTTTTAATTAGGGCACAGTCTTCAGTATGCACACAGTCATTCTGAGAAGACAGTAGTTTTAGTGGAGCACTCTTTGACTCTTTCTTTTCCTGATCTCTCTGTCAAGCTGTCTGCCTCTGTGTGTATCACACCTAGCCCTTACACTTCCTCGTTGCAGGCAGATTGTTATATAGTTTTCAAAATGCTATAGGCAAAAATTACTCCAGAGTTTGATCTAAATAGTTCGGACTCTTTTGTGTGGGTAGTTTTAAGGTAAGTCTTTGAGATTTGTTCTGCTACCATGAGGGCTTTTATTAACTATCTCTTCCCTGGATCTCTCTGGTAAACAAGCTGGTCGTTTTTTAGCTTGTTTGCTCTGGGAGTCCTATAGGCTCATTTTATTTACTGACCACCAAAATCTACGTTGATTTTGAGAATCTGGTTAGGCTTGACATTTCTCACATTCTGTTACAAATAAAGTCATGCTCTTTAGGGAGAGCCTTAACGTTCTCTGTTATTCAAGCCAGCCTCTCATACTGGGAAACATATTGGAATCACTAATCTGGAACTGGCATTACAGGCAGCGGCCTGCTTCTCTTAGAGTGACATTTCTGCTTTATAAGGAGGATGCTTATCAGTGGCAATAGATCTTGGTCTCTTGACTTGCCACACCTAATGTGTAACCTCTACCCAATGACTGAGCTGGGGCAAAGTAAATTAGAGATACAGTATTCTCAGATGCTGCACCTGTGACAGAGCCACCACTCTGTGATAGTGGGCTGAGTGATGAAACAGTGCCCCTGAGCTCTTGCCACATGCACCTGGTATTTAGTTTCTGAAACCTTAAACTAGGTTTGTGGAATGTATGAGAAATTCTAGAGGACTGCAACTTCCATGAGTACACTGTACCTCTTGATTGGGAGCTAGAGGGAGAGTCTATGGCCTTTCATAGACCATAGTCACCCTAAATATTCAAACTGCTGCCTCTAGCATCAATTCACCATCTCTACGTCCCTATATAGTAGTGTCTTAGACTGAGTTTTTCCAGGGAAATGTAGGCACCATATAGCATATCTCAGAGTGGGAAAATGCAATAACATGTTCTAAACAATCTTGTTTTGGGGAAAGACTCAGAAAACCCAAGAGCTGAAGGAATGTAAGGGCATCCTCAGGTGTCAGGTGTATTTTACATCTTGTAGATCACTTGTAGAAGGTAAAATGTGCTTTTTACACCAGTATGTCTGAGGAGGAAAAGGGATTTCTACTCTCTTCATGCCACCACCTACTGTTTATTCTCTTGTTCTTTACTTCTAGGATCATGTGTGCTTTCCTTGATTATTCTGTTTCTCAGGAGTTTAAGTAGGTAACTCAGGTAAAGGGACTTATATCAGGTGAGTCAAGCATGGGCTGGCGACATGAACTATATTTACTGCTTAATTAATGGATCTGGGAAATACAAACTATTTGTCAATACTTTATATATAACAATGAGAAAAGGAACAGGATAAGGTATGCAAGGATATTTCTTCCATGAGCAACAGAACCTAACAGTATGAATTAATATTTATCAGTTCTGAAAACTGCCATGTGAAAGCTCCAACATGTGAGTAGACAGCACACAGGAGGGAAGTATGAGGACAGACAGCGGATTGAGTGCTATAGAAGTCCTTTGTACAAATTCCACTGGTCACTCACAGCCTGAAAACACTAAAAGGTTATTTCAAAGGTGCATGAGCGGCTGTTTAGGCAGGGCTGCCATCCCTAAACATACTGTGTGTGGTACCCTACTGCAGACAGTGGCAATCATGTATAATTAAAAATGATTGACACCTCTGCAAGTGTAGTAACACATGACACATGAGATATATGTGATGACACCGTGGCTGCATTGGGAGTGTTTAGTTACTTGCAGAGCCATGCTTTCCCTAGAGTGCCAGTAGGCCACTCTTACACACCCTCCATCCCTGTGCTGGACTACTTCAGAGAACTCTCTTAGGTACCTTCTCACAGGCAAGGCCTAAGAATATAAGGTCTCCAAAATGCATCCCACTGAGTTCTTCTGAGACTCATATCAATTTTTCTAAAGTTGCCTGATTGAAATGGGAACAAGGCTTTCTGTGCTATTATGTTGTTTCATTCTGCCTGGGCAGTAGTACGTATTCCTTTTGCAGAACTTATTCCTTACCCAAAAAAACAAATTTGTTAAAGCGTTCTCACCGATTAGCTCCCCTCCCTATTTTTAAGGCTTTTCCTTAACTTTCTGAGGCTCAGAATATTTTCTATCTCAGGTATGAGAGTTTTTTCTTTCTACATGTGCCTAGAATATGCTTTTGAAAGAGTTTTTGAAACCCATTTGAATCACCAATTTATTAGGGTTTGAACATCAAACTGAGAAACTTGTTTCTCTTGATATTATTTTTTGTTGTCCCTTTTTAAAAAATCTATGTATCCTGGGGCCAGCCCGGTGGCACAGAGGTTAATAAGTGCACACGTTCCACTTCAGCAGCCTGGAGTTCGCTGGTTCAGATCCCGGGTGCGGACATAGCACCTCTTGTCAAGCCATGCTGTGGTAGGCGTCCCACATATAAAGTAGAGGAAGATGGGCATGGATGTGAGCTCTGGGCCAGTCTTCCTCAGCAAAAAGAGGAGTATTGGCAGCAGATGTTAGCTCAGGGCTAATCTTCCTCAAAAAAAAAAAAAAAGAAACAAATCTATATGTCCTTACTTTTGCTCTTGCTTTCCTTTTTGTGTCCCTTCCTAATGCAGTGAGGAGAAAGAAAAAGAGAAAGAGGGAAAGGGAGAGAGAAGACAGAGAATCAATAGACCAATAGTCCAGCTCGTTTTATTATTGAGCAGGGTACTAGTCACAGGTGAAGGACGTCAGAGTTTTTTCTAGTTGTTAGCAATTATGAATAAAGCTACTCCATATATTTGCATACAGATGTTCATGTGAACACAAGATTCATTTTACTTGTGTAAATATCTAGGTATGTCAACAGCAGTTTCCAATTCTGTAAGTAAGGAGCTTGGAAGTCACCACTTCATCCTTACAACAAATAAAAAGCTGAGTAGACTGAAAAAATCAACCACTCTTCTTGGATTTGTAGGAAAGGGAGGAAATAGAGCAAACAACTGCCTCCAAGATTGGAGAGACAAACAAGCTTATGAACTCAGAGACTCAGGAGCAGAAACCACTGTGGGAACTAGTGCCAAGGTAGGCAAACCTGAACTCTAATGGATGAGTTGCTGCAGGCTCAGTGTGGACAGCTCCAAAAGTTAAAAACTCCAGTGGGACCCAGTCATGGAGGGGCCCTACAATTTTGTAAGATTTACCTTCTGGGGATTGACAAGATTCCCACAGTAAATATCAGAGAAATAACCCCTTGGCCTTTTGGCATCGGGAGGGAAAAAGGAATCATTTTGAAATAAGCCAGAGCACTCTGCTCTTTTGAACAAGGCCTGCCTACGGGAGAAACTAGTTAACCACAGCCTAACCTGCTGGGGTATTATCAAGAGCCAAATGGGCATGGGAAAGGGAAACACCCAACTCCAGCTGGCTCTGGCCTTTTATCTGGGAGAAGGGAAATACACAGCTCGAGCCCACTCCAGCAATCCTGTCCTACCTAAGAAGGGAGGAAAAAGTGAGAGACACTTGTGAAGTTCACAGTCCACAGGCATAGACTTAGAAAAGCATGAGGCCTAATCACAGGACGATGAACACTTCCTCCCCCTTCCCCCCCCCCCCCCCGCCACAGTACTGAAGGCCTATTTACAGCAGTTCCTTTCACCCAGTACATCATGTCCAGCTGTCTGTGTGTAAACACAAGTTTCATTTTACTTGTGTAAATAGCTAGGAGTGGAATTCGTGGGACTTATGGCAAGTGAAGATTAAACATAAAATAAATTTTAAGACATTTTAAGAAAAAAGCCCTTTAACAGAACTACTTTAACATTTTGTGCTGCCGTAAAAAATGTATCAAATTTCCAGTTACCCATATCCTCAGCAGCACTCAACATTGGCAGGTTTTTTTGTTTTGTTTTGTTTTGCTTCTGTGTTAGCCATTCTAATATTTGTAGATTTTTGTCATTGTGGTTTTAATTTGCATCTTTATATTGACTGCAAATATTGACTATCTCTTAATGTACTTATCTGCCATTTATATTCCAAATTTTATTGCATTGTTCGATTTATAATTAATGACATTTAAAATTGTTTATATATTCTGAATACAACACCTTTGAAAGAAATGTGATTTGCATATATATCAGTCTGCATTTTTTCATTCTCTTAACCATGTGTTGTGCAAATCAAATGATTTCAGTTTTGGTGAAGGCAACTGATCCTTTTTTATTTTATGAGTTGCTCTTTTAATGCCATATGTAACAGCTTTTAGCCTTAGATATATAACTCTTGTTGGACTATGTTTTGTTTCAGTACTTTGAATGTATCCACCCACTAACTTCTGGCCTCAATGGTTTCTGATGAAAAGTCAATTGTTAATCTTATAGGATCCCTTTATACAATGAGTTGTTTTCCTCTTGCAGCTATTAACATTCTCTCTTTTTCTTCAGCATCAGCAGGCTAAATACCTTTCTTGCTCTGGATTTCTTTTGTTTAATGCTGTTTGGAGTTTGTTCCTTTTATTGGATGTGTAAGGTTATTCATCAAATTTAGGAAATTTTCATTTTCAAAAACACATATTGGATTTTTTTGTCCTTTCTCTCCTTTCCTGCTGATAATCCCACAATGCATATTTTGTACACTTACATTTGGGGTTCCACCTTTCTTGAGGCTCTGCTCATTTTTACTTGTTCATTTTGCTCTATTTTCTTTATATACATTGTCACTATCAATTTGTAGTCAAATTCATGGATTCCTTGTTCTGCTAATTGAAATCCACTGTTGAGAGCCTCTATTGAATTTATTAATTTCAGTTATTGTAGTTTTAAAATACAGATTTTCCGGGGCTGGCCCCGTGGCCGAGTGGTTAAGATTGCGCGCTCCGCTGCAGGCGGCCCAGTGTTTCATTGGTTCGAATCCTGGGCATGGACATGGCACTGCTCATCGAACCACGCTGAGGCAGCATCCCACATGCCACAACTAGAAGGACCCACAATGAAGAATATACAACTATGTACTGGGGGGCTTTGGGGAGAAAAAGGAAAAAAAATAAAAAATAAAATCTTTAAAATATAGATTTTCCTATTTTGAAAAATATTTTCTACCTCTGTATTGCTATATTGTATAGATTAGACATTGTCATCATAACTTCCTTTACTTTTCAAGCATGGCTTTTGTTCTTTTGGAAAACTTTATAACCATTGCTTTAAAGTATTTAGCTTAATATAACTTCTGGGCAATCTCATGGGCAGTTTCTGTCATCTGTTTTTGTCCTGTGTAAGGGTTACATTATCTTTTTTTTGCCCATCTCATAATTTCCTGTAAAATAGCACAGCCAGCACTCTAAATACTGATACTCTTCTCCTGGGGATTGTGTTATTGTTGTCATCTGGTTTTTATTTGTTTATTGAATTGACTGGGGTATGTCAGTTAAGTCTATTTCATCTGCTATAAGTTTTCTTATGTTGTTCCTCAGAGGGCACAGCCTTATGCAGGCACACAGTCACTCTGAGATGACAGTAGTTATAGGAGGATTCTCTTTGTTTCTTTTCTTGATCTCTCTGTCAAGCTGTCTGCATCTGTGTGTATCACACCTAGCTGTTAGGTTTCCTAATTGAAGACTGATTTTTCTATAGTTTTTAAAAACGTCATGGGAAAAAAAATCCCTCAGAGGTAAATAAAATAACTTGAAACACTGTGAACAAGTAATTTTTTGTAATCGTCTTTCATATTTGTTCTGATATTAGAATGGCTCTTATTAGCTGTCTCTTTACCTGGTATACTCACTGGTAGACAAGCTGGCCTATGGTTTAGCTTGTTGCTCTCATACCATTAACAGTCTTATCTCATTTACATACCTCTAAATCTGCATTGTTTTCTGGAGTGCCATTAGACTTGACTTTCCTCATACTGTGTTACAAATAAAGTCGTATTTCTAAAGAGAGCTTTAGTGCCCTCTGTTATTCAGACAAGCCTCTCACACTGGACAGAAATCTCTGATTCACTGCTCAGGAACTTGGGATAGGGGCAGTGACTTGCTTCTCTCATGATGACACTCCTGCCATATGTACAGGGTGCTGATTGGTGGTGGTAGATTCTGGGCTTCTCAACTTGCCTGACCTGGTCTTGAAACTCTGCCTGACAGTCATTCTCAGGCAAAGATGATCAGGGATACAGTATTCTTAGCCTGCCACAACCACAGTAGAGCCTCCACCCTATGATAGTGGGCTGAGTGTAGAAATAGTGCCCCTGACCTCTCACCACATGTACCTGGTATTTAGCCTCAGCAGCAGAAAGCTGGGAGTGGAGCAGATGAGAGATGCTGGCGATTTGCTCCTTCCATGAAGATACCATAATCCTTGAGCGGGAGCTCAAGAGAGTTAACCCCATAAAATAGGTCACATTCACCTCATTACTTCAGTCTCTAGGCTCTGGCATTCAGTTGCATATTTGTTTCCATATGTCTTGGTGTCCCAGACTAATCTGTCTAGGTGAATGAGGGCATTTAGTTGCAGGTCTCAAAAAGTAAAAATGCAAAAACATGCTCTAAAATTATTAATCTTGCTCAGGAAAAGGCTCAGAAATCTCACAAACTGAAAGCAATATAAGGACATCCATAGGTGCTTAGAACATTTTATATCTTGTAGATAATTCCTAGTAGGTGAGATAGGCTTTTTTTCACTCCTAGATCTGAAGGGAGCAAGGGATTTCTACTTTCCCCATCACACCGACCACTGATTATTCTCCCATTCTTTGCTTCTAGGATCCTGTGTATTTTCCCTGCTTATTTTGTGATTCAAGAGTTGAGGTATGTACTCAGGTAGAAAGACTCAGATTTTTGGATGACTAGCACAGTTTGGTGATGTGGAGTATATTTTCTGATTAATTATTGGATCTAGAGAATGCAAACCACTTGCTAGTGCTTTATATATAACAATGAGAAAAGAAACAGGATAAGGCATGCAATGATTTTTCTTCCATGAGCAGGAGAACTTAACAGGAGGGCTTAAGGGTTCATAATTCTGAAAATTTCCTTGGAAAAACTCCAAACTGTGAATGAATAA
Organism: Equus przewalskii; assembly: GCF_037783145.1. Lineage (NCBI taxonomy): Eukaryota > Metazoa > Chordata > Mammalia > Perissodactyla > Equidae > Equus > Equus przewalskii. The sequence continues at coordinate 117,691,565 of NC_091863.1, read as the reverse complement.
CACTCAGGGAAGGGTGAGTATGGAAAGACAGTGGAGTGGGTGCTGTAGAGGTCCTTTGTGCAAATGCCAGTGGCCACTCACAGCCTGAAGACATTGAAGGGTTTTTGAAAGGAGCATGAATGGGTGATTAGGCTAGGCTGCCATCCTTAGACATTCGTTGTGTGGTACTCTACTCCAAAGAGTGGCAATCATGTGTAATTAGATGTGATTGACACCTCTGTGAGTGGAGTAACATGTGACACATGCGGCACAGGTGATGGCACTGTAGGTGCATTGGGAGTGTTTAGTTGCTTGCAGAGGGATGCTTTCCCTAGAGTCCAGACATTTCACCTACCTAATATCCTCCACTCTGTGGGACTAGCTCAGGGAACTCTCTGGATAAATTCTCAGAGGCAATTCCTAGGAACTGAAGGTCCTGGAGAAAACTTCCCATTGAGTTTCTTTTGGGATTCATATCCCTTTTACCAAAGTTGCTTGACTGAAATGGGAACAAGACTTTAGTGCTTTCATGGTGTTCCTCTCTACCTGTATTTGTCCATTTTTCAGAAATTATACCCTACCCCAAACCCCAAATATGATAAAATGTTCTCACCTATCAACCCCCCTTCCCATTTTCAATTATTTTGCTTCAGACTGTGGCAAATCCCCTCCTGCTTCTCAGATACCTACCGTGCTGAAGCTCAAAGTATTTTTTCCTCTCAGGTATTAAGCCTCCTTATTTCCTCATAGACCTATAAGATGCTCATTCTTATGAAAATATGTTTAAATCTAGTATAAGTCATCCGTTCATTAAGGCTTGTGCATCCTACCCAGACAATATTTTGTTTGATTATTTTATTTAGTTCATTTAAAAAATTATATATCTTTTGGGGCCAGCCTGGTGGTGTAGTGGTTAAGTTTGTGTGCTCCACTTCAGGGGCCCAGTGTTCACAGGTGCGGACCTAGCACTACTCGTCAAGCCTTGCTATGGCGGCGTCCCACATAAAATAGAGGGAGATTGGAAAAAACTTTAGCTCAGCAACAATCTTCTTCAAGCAAAAAGAGGAAGATTGGCAACAGATGTTAGCTAAGGGTCAATCTTCCTCACACACACACACACACACACAATTATGCATCTTTTGCTTTTCTGAGGGGAGGGGCTTAGAAATGGTAAGCACCATATGCCTGGGTGCCGCCATGTGGACTGGAGAAATGTCTAGGGAAGCAAGACACTAATTTCACATTCTTATGTTATACAAAGGGAGGTAACTTGATGCCTCCCTTCTTTAATTCTGATCAGGGTGTTGAGTCAGAAATAGCTCTTTGTGACATTTTGTCTATATTAATATGCTCTCTATATACACACTACTTCAATTCTTTGAAAAATTGTAGTTCCCAAGAGGAGGGATATCGCCTTCTCTTGTCTTTTGCCTTTATGCCTGATTTACCTCTGTCTACTGGGCACAGTGCTGTGATGGATCGTTTGATTTTATTTTTTCATTTTCTGTCATTTGATTAATTTTTTCGTGCATGTTTTTGAGGAAAGTTATACTGTTATAGACGTTTTATATGTCGGGTTTGGGTACAAAATGTGTTCTTTATGTGCTTTCTTATTTTTGTTTTAAATTACCAATTAGTTGGTTGCTGTTGTATTGTTTGTTCTTCAAAGCAACTGGGAAATGAAACAGCTGCATGCCCCAAGGCTCTCCCTCTCTTCCAGAGAGTGTTAGAGGCAGAATTTTCCTCTTGGGACACTGATCCTTAGAAATATCCATTTTAAAATATAAAATACATTAGAAAACTCCTTTTATGGTGTAGAGTTCAATGGGTTTTGAAAATGCCCATAGTCTTGTATCTAATACCAGGGTCATGATAAAGAAGGGTGCTACTACCTCCAAAAATCCCTTATGCTCCCTGTAGCCAGCCCCCACCCCAACCTAACCCCTGACAACTACTGCTCTGTTTTCCATCCTTATATTTTGTCTTTTTGAGGATGTCATATAAATGCAATCATACATTATGTAGCTCTTGGGTCTGGCTTCCAATACTTAAAAAATGTATTTGAGATCTATCCATATTTTTGTGTGAATGTATATGTATGTATGTATATATATATGAATATATATATAATAATTGCTAAATAACATTCTAGTCGCAGGTGAAGGAAATCTGGATTGTTTCCAGTTGTCCATAATTATGAATATACCTGCTTTAAATCTTAGTAGATAGAGTATTTGTGAATATATGTTTCATTTCACTTATATAGTTAAGCGTGAGATTGCTGAGTCACATGGAAAATGTATGTTCAAATTTATGAGAAACTGGATGAAAACATTTTCCAGAATGACTTCACCATTTTGTGTTTTCATGAACAATGTGTCAGAGATCAAGTTGCCCAAATCCTCACAAGCACTTGGTATTGACAGGCCTTTTTGTATGTTTTACTTTATGATTTTTTAAACCACTTTATTGAGGACTAATTGACATACAAAATGTTGTACATATTTAATACATACAACTTGATGAGTTTGGAGATAAGTGTATAGCTGTGAAACCATCATCATAATCAGTGCCATAAACATGTATTACTATTTTTTAAATTGAGTTCATAATAGTTTAAAAGTTTGTGAAATTTCAATTGTACATTATTATTTGGCTTTGTAGAACGAGTTAGGAAGTTTCCCCTCCTTTTCAATATTTTGGAAGAGTTTGAGAAGGGTAGGTATTAAATCTTCTTTGACTCTTTGGTAGAATTCTCCAAGGAAGCCGTCTGGTCCTGACTTTTATTTTTTGGAATGTTTTTGATTACTGTTTCAATCTCTTTACCTGTGATTGGTCTATTCAGACTATCTATTTCTTCTTGATTCAGCTTTGGGAGGTTGCAAGAGTCTAAGAGTTTATCTATTTTTCTAGATTGTCTAATTTGTTGACATATAGCTTTTTGTAGTTTTTTCTTATAATCTTTTGTATTTCTGTTGTATCTGTTGTACTTTCTCCTCTTTCATTTCTAATTTTATTTATTTGAGTTCTCTCTTTTTTTTCTTTGCCAGTCTGGCTAGGAGGTTTGTCAATTTTGTTGATCTTCTCAAAGAACCAGCTCTTTGTTTTATTGGTCCTTTCTACTGTCTTTTTGTTTTAATTGCATTTATTATTGCTCTGATTTTAATTATTTCCCTCCTTTCTGCTGACTTTAGGCTTTGTTTCTTCTTTTTCTAATTCAGTTACGTGTAGTTTGAGTTTGCTTATTTGGGATTTTTCTTGTTTAAGGTGAGCCTGTATTGCGATGAATCTCCCTCTTTGTACCACTTTTGCTACATCACGTATGAGTTAGTATGGTATGTTTTCATTTTTATTTGTCTCCAGATATGTTTTTATTTCTCGTTTAATCTCTTCAATGATCCATTGGTTGTTCAGTAGTGTTTATTTAGTCTCTACATCTTTGTCCCTTTCACAACTTTTTTCTTGTAGTTGATTTCTAGTTTCATAGCATTACCGTCAGAAAAGATGTTTCTCACTATATCAATCTTCTTAAATTTATTGAGGCTTGCCTTGTTTCCCAACATATGGTCTATCCTCGAGAATGTTCCACGAGTGCTTGAGAGGAATGTATATTCTGCTGGTTTTGGATGGAATGTTCTATATATATACTAAGTCCATCTTGTCTAGTTTTTCATTTAATTCCACTGTTTCATTGTTGACATTCTGTCGGGATGATCTATCCATCGATGTGGGTGGGGTGTTGAGATCCCCTACCGTTATTGTGTTGTTGTTAATGTCTCCTTTTACATTTGCTAATAGTTGCTTTATGTTCTTTGGTGCTCCTGTGTTGGGTGCATAGATATTTATAAGCATTATGTCTTCTTGGTGGAGTGTCTCTTTGATCATTATATACTGTTCTTCTTTGTCTCTCTTCACCTGTCTTATCTTGAAGTCTACTTTGTCTGATATAAGGATTGCAACACCAGCTTTCTTTTGTTTGCCATTAGAATGGAGTATCATCTTCCATCCCCTCACTCTGAGCCTGTGTTTGTCACTGGAGCTGAGATGTGTTTCCTGGAGGCAGCATATTGTTGGGTCTTGTTCTTTAATCCATCCCCCTACTCAGTGTCTTTTGATTGGAGAATTCAATCCATTTACATTTACAGTGATTATTGATATATGAGGGCTTAATGCTGCCATTTTATCACTCATTTTCTAGCTTTCCTGCATTTCCTTTGTCTCTCGTCCCATACATCTTGCATTACCAATTCAGTTAGGAAGTTTTTTGTGCTGGCCTTTTTTTCCTCCTCATTTATTATTTGTGTCTCTGTTCTACTTTTTTGTTTAGTGGTTACCATGATGTTATCATGAAAAATCTCTTTGATGAGATAGTCCATTTTCGGATGACCTCTTATTCTCTTAGGCTAAGCTTATTCAGTCTCTTTCCTCTTCCCCTCCTATGTTGTTTTTGTCACATCTTATTCCGTCTTGTGTTGTGAGTTTGTGGTTAAAATGACAAGACTTTCTTTGTTGTTGGTGTTTGCTTCCCTTTGTCTTTAATGTTTTACTGTGTATTTGCTAACCTGTTCTGATGGATAGCTACAATTTTCTTATTTTGTCTACCTATTTATCTCTTTACTCAGGGCTTTTTAACACCTTTCTTCTATTTTTTTTCAGGTATGAGGGCCTTCTTGAGGATTTGTTTGGCAGGGGGCATCTTGTGGCAATCAACTCCCTTAGCTTTTGTTTATCTGAGAAAGTTTTTATTTCTCCATCATATCTGGAGGATATTTTTGCTAGATAGAGTATTCTTGGCTGAAGGTTTTGTCTTTCAAAGATTTGAATATATAATTCCACTCTCCCCTACCCTGTAAGGTTTCTGCTGAGAAATCTGCTGAAAGCATGATAGGGGTTCCTTTGTGAGTTATTTTCTTCTGCCTTGCTGCCCTTAGCATTTTTTCTTTGTCATTAACTTTTGCCAGCTTCACTACTATATGCCTTGCAGTAGGCCTTTTAGCATTGATATTTTAGGAGATCTGTTGGCTTCTTTCACATGGATTTCCATCTTTTTCCCAAGGTTTGGGAAGTTGTCCACTATTTCTTTGAACAAGCTTTCTGCTCCATTCTCCTTCTCTTTTCCCTCTGGAATACCTATAATCCTTATGTTGCATTTCCTAATTGAGTTGGATATTTCTCAGAGACTTTCTTCATTTCTTTTTGGTCTTACTTCTCTCTCTTCCTCCATCTGAAGCATTTCTATATTTCTGTCCCCAATGTTGCTGATTCGTTCCTCTATGATATCAGCTCTATTGTTCAGGGAATCCATAGTCTACTTTATCTCAGCCATTGTGTTTTTCATCTCCAATATCTCAATTGCTTCTTCTTTATAGTTTCAATCTCTTTTGTGAAGTAGCTCCTGAACTGATTAAACTGTCTGTCTGTACTCTCTTTTAACTCATCGAGTTTTTAGATGATAGGTATGTTGAATTCTCTGTCAGTTAGGTATAGATTTCTGTGTCTTCAGGATTGATTTCTGTGTACTTGTGCTTTTCCTTCTGGTCTGGAGGTTTAATATATTTTTTCCTACTGCTATATGGCATGGATTTTTGCTTCTGCATTGTGATAGTATTTGATCGCTACTTCCACCTGTCACCACTGGGTGGAAGTCAAGACCTGCGTATTGTGAGCCCACTGTAATCCATGGGACAGTCCCAGGTGCTGGTCTGGGGCACCTGGAGGGGGGAGCAAGGGTGCTTTCTTTCTCTTGCATGATCTTGGGGGCTTCTCACTCTGCCCTTGCTATCTGTTCTAGTGGGGTGTTGGCTTGATGAAGACACCCCCAGGATAGCTAGTTACCTCTCTGGGGGGCTTTTCCCTGGGCTGTGAGGGACCTTGGAGATCTATGGTGTTCCAACAGAGGGCTACCACTCCCTTCCTACTTTTCTCTCAGAACCCATGCACAACCCCTGTGTCACTACCCTTCAGGAAGGAAGAGAAGCTTTCTCTTACCTCATTCCACTTCCTGGGTGGTGGTTACAGCACCAGTATCTTCCAAGGTATGGCTGCATGGGTCATTCAGACGTCTTTTGTGTTGTGTGGATGTCCTCTGTTGGAGTATGAATGCCCTTTTCATTGTATTTTAGAGGGGAGAGTTTATAGGGAGAGCTCATTCTGCCATGATGCTGATGGCACTTCTTCTATGTATTATTATTTTTTTTCAGTCTGTTATGTGTGTAGTTTTAATTTGCATTACCTTATTGACTGAAGATGTTGAGTGTCTCTTCATGTACTTAATATCATCCACATATCTATTTTGATGAGGTATTTGTTGAGGTCTTTTTCATTATTATTTTATTTTTTTACTTTTTATTGACAAGTTTTCAGAGGTTCTTATATATTCTGATTACAAGTCATTGACAGAAATGTGATTTGCAAATATGTTCTCTTCGTCTGAGGTTTGTTATTTTCACTGTGTTTAACAGTGTCTCTTGCAGAGGAAAACTGTTCAATTGCGATGAAGTGTAATTTATCATTTTTTAATTTTATGGATTGTGTTTTACACACCATATCTAAGAACTTTTTGCCTTACCCAGAGTCACCAAGATTTTCTTTCTTTATTTTTTATAAATTTTAAATTTTACTTTTCACATAGAGGTCTTTAAGCCATTTTGGTTTATGTTTTGTATAAAGTGTGATGTATTTGTATTTATTTTTACTTATGGATATTATTACAGCACTATTTGTTGAAAGGCTAATCTTTCTCTGTTGAATTGTCTTTCCATCATTATTGAAAATCAGTGGACTATAATTCTGTCAGATTATTTTGCGACTCTATTCTTTTCTACGGATCTATGTATCCTTTTGCCAATAAAAGACTATCCTGAATACTGTTATAAGTCTTGAAGTTGGGTATAACGAGTCCTTGAATTTTTTTCTAATTTTCAGAATTATTTTGGCTACTGTTGTTTTCTATCACATCATATAAATTTTAGAATAAGCTTAGTAGTTGATATCTTGTTGTAGTTGATATCTACAATATAATCCTATTGTAATTTTGACTGGGATTCTTTATATCAGTAGATCAATTAGGGGAGACTTAACACTTGTCATAGCAGAACCCCAAACTCATAGACAACAGCAAGGAATAACCACTCCACAACTCCCTATGTGGTAATAATATGTAATGGACAGAACTAGTTTATTTCTCACAGCATAGTAAATATCAGGAGCATCAGCATGTTTGCTCCATTTCCTCTTGCCCCCGAGTACCATTAGGTAATACAGTAGGCCAGATGTAGGTTATATATCATGTGACCATTGCTGTAGCTGAGGAACACAGGTACAATGGGTCAGCATGTTTTGTAGCAAGCAGCAAACAAGTCAGTCCCCCTCTCCCATGAGTGAGCATTTGCAGGCTAGTCATGTTGTGGTCACTTTGACCTACTTAGTTGCTTATGTGACCAGCTGCAGAAACTTCTCAGTTTCAGAAGACAATAATTCCTGCATTTTGTCATACCCAGCAAGGGCATGCAGGGACACTTAGGGCTCATCAGAGTCTATTGCTTTGAATAGTACTTTTATAATATTTAATTATTCTAATACATGAACATAATACATCTTTATTTGTTTGTATCTTCTTCAATTTCTTCCATCAGATTTTTGTTCTTTTCATCATAGACGTCCTGCATACATTTTGTTGCATTTATACCCCTGTGGAGATTTTGTCTATAATAACCTTCATATCATATATCAGACAACTGAGTCAAACACAGCTGAGAGACTTGCCCAAGGAAACATGTTGACCTGGGAGAGAATAATAATAAGAAGAATAATGGTGAAAACAGATATTTATACACTGTTTTGTGTTCTTCATTTCATGCTTACTATGTGCTCTAAGCTCTTAAAACACATGAATTCAGCTAGGGGCTGGCCCCATGGCCGAGTGGTTAAGTTCACGCGCTCCGCTGCAGGCGGCCCAGTGTTTCGTTGGTTCAAATCCTGGGCGCGGACATGGCACTGCTCATCAAACCACGCTGAGGCAGCATCCCACATGCCACAACTAGAAGGACCCACAATGAAGAATATACAACTATGTACCAGGGGGCTTTGGGGAGAAAAGGGAAAAAATAAAATCTTAAAAAAAAAAAACACATGAATTCAGCTAATGTTTACAAGAATTCTATAAAGTAAGAGCTGGTATAACTAACCTTATTTTACTAATGAGAAAAGAGAAGACAAATAAGTTTAATAACTCCCTTAAGATCACATAGCCAGGAGGAGGTAGAGCTGTTATTTGAACACAGGCAGTCACTCTCCATTGTCCCTGCTTTACGTCAACACACCACCATACCTCAGGTCCTTTGATTCTAAATCCAGCACTAGAATGTATTGAACATCTGAACCAACTACAGTTCCTTATTTGGAGTTTGGATAATGGCCCTGTTCAAGGCAAAGGGGCTCTGAGAAAACTCACAAGTATTCCTACCTGACGAGTGGGAATGATATGGATTGAAGAGAGCTTAATTTGCAACCAGAATCTTCAACCCTTATCTGAGGACACCAGGATGTCTTGCTATGTTTTGTCTATCAGGCTCTCCTTGGGGTTGAGTCATTGGGTGCAATGGCACTAGAGGAGAAAGTTGAAATTTTTGAACATACCTATAGAAGTTAAAGTAAAATCCTTTTCACAATTTTCAATGAAAATAACAACAAAAGTTTTGAGAAACTTAAATTTTGTTGGTTTATTGGACAATGTGTTTGACCAGATTCAGATTTGAAGCTGAAGTATGTTTCCATTATTACCTAGTTACATTTTTATGTGGCTTAAAACTAGAATAACATTCTAGCTGTTGTCTGACATTCAGGTGGTGGCAGTCCAAGTGTCAACAAATATAAAACACTCACCCCTTTCCCTGGAATGCTAGAAGAGAGGCCCACGTTCAACCCCCTTTACCCTTTCAGTGGGTAATGGTGCCTAGAAATGGGTATAAATTACTGAAATCATCCTAATCTCATTACTGATATACATAATGGGGGATAAAGACAAATCCATAGCTTTTGTTTTGGTTTTTGGAACGAGTCTAGTCCTCTCACTGGTGAATTAGATGACTAAGCCAGGCCAACATGTGAATGTAAAGGATTGACTGGGGGGGGGGGTGAGAGAGAGATTATCAAATTCTCCACCTACCAGCTCCCTCAGACCTTCAGAGTCTATAGACACTGGGCAAGTTTCCTCTTTACTTTGTTTTGTCTTATTATATTTCTACTGGGAATAAAACAGAAGGATCTCTTACGGCAAATAGGAGCCAACTTTGGGGCCAAACATGATTGTGTCAATTTAAATATTTTGAGTCTTCTATATTTATGGATGGTGTGGGATTTCTTAAAGTTCTGTGAGATGTAGACTTGACTCATGTTTTAAGCTAGGGAAGGCAAGATAGGCCCCTGAATTCTGGAGGACTTGGGGAAATCCAGTTTAAGTGTCTCTGACCTCTTAACTTTATTTCTTTCCTCATAGCAAATAACTTGGACAGGTATATATGTTTCCAAATTTGCCAACTGTCCATCCATAAGCTTTGCCATAATCTGGTGTTTATGCTTTTAAATCCAAAATGTTTTTTGGTCTTGAAATCTGTTTACCTTCTTCCTTTCACGTTGTCTTAGGGTATTTTTTCAGGCCAGAAAAATACATACACATGGAAGCCTGTGGCTCAGAATGGAAAATTTGGAAAAGATCCTTTCTACAACCAGACCTCCTATAAAAGGCTAAGAATTTCAAGGATGAGAGGAGGAACAGAGCATTTCTAGGCTCTAAGCCCATTTTCTTTCTTGGAAATCAATCCAGGTAATTTATATTTTGTTTCTTCTCTGGGGAAGGAGGAGGATAAGATGTTTCTGCTTTCTAGCTGTTGGCAACTACCAATTACTCTCTCCTTGTCTCCCTTGAGATTTATGCATGTTTTCTCTGCTTCTTTTGTGGTTTTGTCATTAAGGTTTGGAACTCCAAACAATGGTGTACTAATTTTCAATTGCTGCATAACAAATTACTCCCATCTTAACAGCTTAAAGCAATACACATTTGTTATCCCACAGTTTCTGTGGGTCAGAAATCTGTAAACAGCTTAACTGGGTCCTCAGCTCAAGGTCTCACAAGGCTGAAATTGAGGTCTCCACTGGAATTTTAATCTCATCTGAGATCAAGGTCCTGTTCCAAAAATGTCAAAATTCACTTCCTTTCAACTATAGGACTGAGGCTCTCAATTCCTAGAAGTCCCCTGCTGTTCCTTGCCATGTGACTCTGTCCACAGTATGGCGGTTTGCTGCCTCAAGTCTGCTTTCTTGTGTCTGGCCTCTACATCCTCTTTTAAAGAGCTTACCTAATTAGGTCAAGGCCACTCAGGATAATCTACCTTTTGATTAAATCAAATTCAAAAGATTTGTTGCTAGCATCATTGAGTTCTGACTGCAGCAACTCTGTATACATCAAAGAGGAACCCTGCTGGGTCTTGCGGCACCATCCTCTCACCTTCCGGCACTATTATCAGACAGTCCTTCACTGCTATTCACAGAGTTTTCATGGCCATTTATTTTGGAAGTGGTTGGCCAGGTCCTTCTTCCTAGTCTGTCTAGTCTGGAAGCTCCGCTGGAAATAGTCCATCATGGGTGACCCTGCTGGTATTTGAAACACCAGTGGTAGAGCTTTCAACATCACGGCAACATGCAGCTGCCACAATATGATGACTAACAGAAGGGTGGTGTGGTTCCCTGACCAGAGATGAACCCAGGCCACAGTGAGAACACCAAATCTTAATCACTAAACCACCAGGACTGGCTATTCAACAGATTAGTGACCTTAATTATGTCTGTAACTTCCCTTTGTCTATAAAATATGACATAATCATGGGAATGATATCTCATAAACTTCAAAAGTCCTGCTCACATGAAAGGGGAGGAGATTATGCCAGGCATGTGCATGGAGACTCAACTTTGAGACTATCTTAGAATTCTGCCTTCCATTAAAGGACTTGGAAGTTTGAAGTTGAAGTTTGGGGAGGAGAAGGATGTGGTGGGTGCGTAAATCTATGTCCTGTGTGTGTATCATCTATAAAACATTACTTCTAAAGACTTGAAGTTCAACAGATTGACACAGATGAGGATATATCTTATGTGAGGAAGAGAAGAAAGAAGAAAGGATCATTCTATCTCAGCCTGAAAACCTACAAATCAAGCATGCAACAGGTGAGGGGATACTAAAGCAGAGAGAGATGGAAGAGGGAGGGCATTGCGGTGGGTGTTTCCTAAATCTTTTGTATAAATCCTGGCGGCCCCACATGGGCCGGAAGCTTCAGGTGACTATGAAAGTAAGATGGCTGGGGAGCATTTGGGCAGGGTCACTACATTTAACCATACTGTGTGCAGTGCTCCACTCCAAAGAGTGCCATTCAGGTGTAGGAAAGTATGATTGGCACTTTTTTGAGTGTGGTAATTCACAACATATACGACCACATGTGTTGGCCCTGGGGGCGAGATGGTGTGGTTGTCTGTGCACATCTGTGTTCACTTTGATGAAATGACCATCCTCTCAGAAGACTCTTAAGTGCCTCTGGAAAGATCAGAGCTAGGATCTGAGGGCACTAAGGGAAACTTCCCATCCAGGTTCTTCAAGGATTTACATACCTTTGTCCATTAAGAGCCTGGGACCTTGGAACAAGATTTGGGTTGGATCCAGCACTCACTCACTTTCTCTCTCTCTCCCTTTTCCCTCTTGTGCACTAATTCTACTTCTCTTCCTAGGAACCTAGCAGCTCTTCCTTCTTTAATATCCTCTCTGGTATCACTATATCAGCAGCGGTTCTGATGGTGACCAGAACTTTTTATTCAGTTAGCTTCTTTGCACATTTTATTTTTTTACCGTTTTTTTTTGTATGTTTTATGTGAAATGTTAACATTTGTTGAAGTGATGAGAAATTTCACTTCTCAGACCTTTGGAACTAATGATGTATTGCATGGACTTTTCTCTCCGTCCTTAAGGGGTCCTATCTTAACCCAGTTCCTTCAAAGAGAGGCCAGAAGAGAGAGACAAACAGAAAGATAAAAGATGGCAAGCATCAGTCCTAAAGACCATTTCAGGACAGTAGCAATTTGTGGGAAGCACTTTGTATATTGTACATTCCTACATGGGAAAATTAGTATATCCTGATGTCCCCAGCCTGGGAATCACAACAGAGAGTTGAATTGGCAACTGGTGTTTGTCAATATTGCTGTCTATTTCCAAACAGCCACTTGTCTCTCTTCACCCCAAGCCTTGGTGGAAATTTAGATCTCAGTGAAGAGAATGGAAATTGCGTTACTTTGTCTCTTGCATGTTTACAAGAGTACCGTATGTGTCTACTGCTCAGTGTTTGCTCCATCTTTCCTCCACTGAATCTCAGCTACTCCTGGTATGAGCCAGACTGTGAAAGTGACTCTTTGTTATTTGTTCTCATGCTTTGTGTATATTTGTGAGGTTGTGTGTGTGTACATGTGCGCATATGCTTTGGAGCTCTCGTTTTGAGTTTGGGAGGGTATATTATATGGTATAATTTTTGTGGTTTTGATTTTGATTTATGAATTTTATTCTTATTTGGTCTTTATGAGTTAGTTGTTCATTTATATTTTGGTTAATATGTTCACTTTTTATTTGTTGTTTTGTTTGTATTGCTGTAGGGCTTTCTACATATGAATTTGTGTTTGGATTTTTATGTTCCTTGCTATTGGTGCTTTGATTTATGTGGTTTTTATGTGTGCTTTTAAGAATTTGCAATGTGGTATTTTCTTGTTACTGTCGTCATTTTAATTGGGTTTCCTATGTATGTGTGTGATTATCTGAGTCATGATTTGTTTTTGTCTTTTTGTTCATTGAAATTGTCCATATGTGTTGCAGGTTCTTTTGCTTATATTTGGGTTTGGGTTCATTCCTTTTATTGTTTTGCTGTTATTGTTTGCTTGTTTGTGAGTTTCTGTCAATGGTTTCTCTTGGCAGCTGGTCTCAGATATCCCTGACGTATGTGAAGCTGTTGAAATGAATACTCTGAGGTTCCTGAGAGAGAGAAGGATGGGGAACAGAAGAAGAAATGGCACTGGGCTTGGGGTGGTTGGAGAAGAGTGAGAGTCCTGCCGTTTGGGCCACTGTTTTCCTGTAGAGAGCTTTTTTAAATCAGCTTTACAGAAGTCTAATTTACATATCATAAAACTAACCATATTTAGTTGTACAATTTAATAAGCTTTTACAAATATATTCAATAATGTAGCTAACACCTAAACGTTTCTGTCACCCTCCCAAATTCCTTCATGTCCGTTTGCATTCAATCCCATTCCCTCACCTTCAGACCATGAAAACCACTGATCTGCGTTCTGTCAATATAGTTTCGTTTTTCCATAATTTCAGATAAATGAAATCATATAGAAGGTAGTCTTTTTATGTTTGGCTACTTTCACTTAGCATAACGCACTTGATATTCATAAAGTTGTTGCCTGTGCTCCTTTTTATTACTAAGTAGTAATCCACGGTATGGATGTACCACCGTGTTTTTATCCATTCACCAGTTGAAGGATATTTGTGTTGTTTCCAATTTGGGGCAGTTAAGAATACAAGTGCTACAAACGTTTGAATACAACTTTCTTTGTAAACTCAAGTTTTCATTTCTCTAGAGCAAATACCTAGGAGTAGGCTCACTGAGCCATATGTAAATGTATGGTTAACTTGATAAGAAGCCTCCAAACATTCAAAGTGGCTGTGCCATTTTACATTACTGCCAGAAACGTATAATATCTCCAGTTGAGCCACATCCTACTTTTAAATTTTATTTATATGGGTCTATTTCTGGGCTTTCTATTCTGTTCCATTGATCTATTTATCTGTTCTTTCACCAATACCACACTCTCTTGATTACTGTAACTTTATAGGAAAAGTTGAAATCACACAGTGTTAGTCCTCCAACTTTGTACCTATTTTTTAAAATTGGTTTGTCTATTCTTGTTCTTTTGTCTTTCCTCATAAATTTTAGAATCAAATTATTGATATATGCAAAAATTCCTGATGAGATTTTGGTTAAGATTGTGTTGAATTTATGGATCCACATGGGAAAATTTGACATCTTACAATACTGACTCTTCCAATCCATGAGTACAGTATATGTCTCCATTTATTTATAGCTAAGAATGTAATTTTTGTTCTAGATTAAATTGTACCATTTAAAATATTTAAATCGTAATTGTTCATTGCTAGTTTATAGAAATATTATTTATAGTTTGCTGCCCATCTTTCAGGGATCAGTGTCCTTCACTGCCTGCTTTCTGGTGTCTTATAAACTGTTGTTTCCCATATTCTGGCAGGTTTTTTTCATTGTTTCAGGTGGGAGGATAAATTAGTTCCCTGTAACATCCTCTCGGCTGGAAATGCACAACATACGCACATAGTTGGTGGCCCTAAAATTGGCAAGTGTTTATTAGCTTTCAGACAACTGCTTTCTTTTGAGCCTAGGTCCCCTTCTCCAACTTCGATACTGGGCTACCTCAGGGAACTTTCTTAAGTGCCTCCTAAGGTGCAAAACCTAGGGACTAAGATCCTAAAGGAGAAGAGGAGAAGCTTCCCATATAGATTATTCAGTGATTTAAGTTTCTTTGTCTGAAGGTGACCTGACCAAATGGAAACAAGACTTGATAGAAAAACATAGCCCTCCTTTCTGTCTTATCACTTCTTTTCTGCTCTGTAGAACCCAGTCTTCTCCTTTTCTGCCCAAATTCTTAAACTTTTTTCATCTATTACTTCCTTTTACTGTTTTCAAAACTTGTCCTTTCTTGCTGCCCAAATTCTCTCCTGCTTCTCAGTTTCCCCCACGGCTGGACAAAAACTTTGTTGAATCTCAGGGATCGAAGCCACTTCTTTCTTCATGAACCCAAAAGCTTTCTCTTCTTTTGGATATGCTTTTGGATCTTATATGACATTATCAAATGATCCAAAATTTTCACCCTCTTTCTACTCTTTTCCTCTTGTCGTTTTGTTCCCTCATACGTATCTGTGAAGGGAGGAAGGGCAAGAGGAACCGGTGCTTAGACAGCCTTAGAGGATGAAATATTAAGTTGGTTTTATATCCCACTTTTGATGTCTCTTCTTAACCTAGGGGGGGTAGGAGCGAAGGTAAGAGGGAGAGAGTGAGAGACAGCACGAGAGCTGTAAGCCCATAAGCCTCAGGATTGGAGCAGAGGATGGGAATCAGGTTGTACCTTTGACATTCCTCTGTAGGGAAATGGGAGCTTCCTGATTCTCCTCTCCTTTAATCCACACGAGGGGTTGAATGACAACTTCTTTTTACGGAAATTTGCTACTTATCTTAGGGCAATTTAGGTTGAGGAGGAAAAATCCTCTATTGCTAACACTGTATAACATGTGTGTACTTAGAGTGGTTTTATTTTGTTTTGAGGTGATTTTTTGTTTTGTGTGATTTGTTTTGTGTGGTTTTTTTCTTTATTATCTTTTATTTTAATTTGGTATGTGTTTTTTGGCGAGGTGCTTATGTTTTTGTGGGTGTTATCTATTTTGGATTTGGGGAAAGAGAAATTTTTTAAATTGTGGTTAAATATATAGAACATAAATTTTAACCCTTTTTAAATGTACAATTCAGCAGCATTGAGTATATTCACATGGTTGTGCAACCATTACTACTTTCTCCAGCACATTTTCATCATCCTGAGCTGAAACTCTGTCTGCATTGTACAATAACTCTCAATTACCCCCTCCCCCCTGCCACTGGGAGCCTCTATTCTACTTTCTGTCTCTATGAATTCGCCTATACTAGATACATCATAAGTGGGATCAGACAGTATTTGTTCTTGTGTGTCTTGTCCTTTTGTGTCTGGCTTCTTTCACTTATCATAATGTCTTGAAGGTTCATCCCTGTTATAGCATTTGTCAGAATTTCCTTCCTTTTTAAGGTGGAATAATATTCCATTGTATGTTTATATAACATTTTGTATATCCATTCAACCAGTGATGGATGTTTGAGTTGTTTCTACCTTTGGGCTATTATGAATATTGCTGTTATGAACATGAGTGTACAGATATGTGCTCTAGTCTCTGCTTTCAATTTTTTTGGGTATATACCCAGGAGAGAGCTTACTGGATCATATGGTAGTTCTATTTTTTTTAATAACCACCATACTCTTTTCCATAACGGCTCCACCATTTTACCATCCCACCAGCAATGCACGAAGGTTCCAGTTTCTCCACATCTTCATTGACACTTGTTAGTTTCTATTTTGTTTTTTATAATAACTATCCTAATGGATTAAAGTGGTGTCTCCTTGTGGTTTTGATTGTATTTTCCTACTGATTAGAGATGTTGAGAATCGTTTCATGTGCTGTTGACTGGGAATTTTTTAAAAACATTTGTTTGTTATTTCAGTTTTTATTTATTGGTGTATGGATGTGGATTTCAGACATAGACTTGAGTCATTTTAGTCTATTGCCAGCAGCGGAGGTGCCCGAATGCTGGCGGACTCGGGGCCGTCCAAAGTAAGTGTCCCTCCCCTCATTCTCCCTCTCTCTCTATGGCAAGTAACTTAGCTAATTGTGTATTTTACTAAATAGACCTATCTCCCTCTCTACAGACTCTTGTTTAACTCGTCTCCCTGGCTTTTAAAGTGTAACTGATTTGGGGGTATGTGGATTTCTGTCACCTACTTACTGCCACCTTCTCTAGGCCTCAGTTTTGTTTTTTTTTTAAATATTTTATTTATTTTGTATTTTTCCTTCTCCCCAAAGCCCCCTAGTATGTAATTGTATATTTTAGTTGTGTGTCCTTCTAGTTGTGGCATGCCGCTTCAGCATGGCTTAATGAGTGGTGCCAGGTCTGTGCCCAGGATCTGGACTGGCGAAACTCTGGGCTGCCCATGAGGAGCACGTGAACTTAACCAGTCAGCCACAGGGCCAGCTCCCTCAGCCTCAGATTTAAAGGGAAAGACAGGTTCTTGGAGGCCTGTGCCGTCAAATGAAAGGATTGGAGGAGATCCTCTCAACAACGGGAACTCTAGGAAAAACTGCACAGATCCAGTGCTGGGAAGGAAGAATCACTCCTAGGCTCTAAGCCTATCTTCTCTCTTGACTCCAGGCAAGGTAAATGGCCTATATACTCTCCAGGAATGGTGGAGAAAATGGGATTTCTGCCCTGTGAATCCAGGCGCCACCTAAATTATCTCCCTTGCTCTCTTGAGTGTCCTGCATGTTTACCTTGCTTCTTCTGGGGTTTTGAAGTTGCTGTAGAACTCTGAACAAAGAACTGGGAGTGTTGAGGCACAGAGGGGTGTGGCAGGTATGTTGGGGGAAACTTTAGCTTTAGTAGAAAGCACATGATTTTTAATTACCATTGCTAACAACTTGAAAATCAAGAGGAAGATGTTCATGAGATTATCTCTTACCTGAGGAAGAGAAAAAGGGAGGAAGGCTTTTTGTCTCTCAGGCCTCAAAACCAGCACATTAAATACACAGCAAGTAAGGTGATATTCACTCACAGAGGGTAGCAGGAGAGCCAGATGGTCATTCACATGCTGGAAACGCTGAATTGGATGAAAACTACATGTGTGTATTTGGGCGGAGTCACCACTCTCAGCTGGGTGTAGTGCCCTACTCCAGAGGGTGTCATTCACATAGACTAAAGCATGATTGTCACCTTTTGGAGTAGAGTAATACACATCATGGACGATATATGTGGTGGCTGTGGGGTGAGTGTATATAGCTGCATACACAGGGTTGCTCTTCCTTGAGTCCAAGCACCATCCTCCCATTGCTGGGCTACCTCAATTGGCTCTCATAGGGAAGTCTTAAGGAGGAAGACCTAGGAACTGAGGGCTCCTGGGAAAAGTCACCCATGGAGGTTTTCCAGGGATTTGTATACCTTGTCTAAAGGAGGTGTGCGCACACAGGTACACAGGTGTAAAACTTGTAGTGAGGATGTGGCTTTCCCTCTGTGCATTCAGAGCTTCTATTGTGGGCAGAACCCCTCCACAACTCTCACCTGTTCTTTATGCCCCTCCACAACTCTCACCTGTTCTTCCCTGGCAATCTTCTTTGTAGTTCCCAAGCCTTTCCCTTTCCACTGGGGCTTTTCAAACTCCCTCCTGCCTCAGAAGCTTCCCTCTATTCCCAAATGCTCTTTACTCTCTCAGGATTGAAGACAAGCCTTCCTCGGCGATTTGGATGTACTTCTTTATTTGGAAAAATATATACATTTTCTTCCAATGTATATGTATATAAATATATACATTTATTTAAATATTTATTTAAAATATATGTTTATGTATATCTATGTCAATTCTTTCTGAATTCACCATAACCGTAGGAGTTAAGAAGATGCCTAGAAGTTTTAATTTGGTTAGTTCCTTTTACTCTATTTAACCTTTTTAAAAATTCTGTGAAAGGATGAAGGGAGGGGACGGTACTTATCTCAGACCTCTTGAGAATGAGGACATGTCACTTTGTCTTTTCCCTTCTACATTCCTTACATTGTTCTTTCTTAACCTAAGGTCTTCGCAAAGAAAGACAAGAGTCACAGAGAGAAGATGGGTGGCACTAGACCCCTGGAGACCATCTGCAGGAGCAGAGCAGTGACCGGGCAGCAGGTTGTATACACTACAGTGCTGGCAAGTGGGGTTGGGGAGCCACCATCCTCATGCCTCCTCCCAGATGAGTTCCCATAAACCACGTCACATCAGTGCACTGAATGGGAAAGTGGAAGTTTGTGGAATTTTGCTGTCATCTCAAATCAGTTACATATCTTACCCTACTCCAGATCTTGGGGAAAATTTAGATAGTGACCAAGAGGATGGGAATTCCTCTCTTTCATCTCCCAATATTACTACATTACTACCTTCATACAACCGGTGTCCATTGCTCAAGAGGCCTGTTTCCCTTTCACGAGCTCTGTGGGTTTCCTGGGCAAAAAGTCTTACATCCCCAGATTTGTGTCAGCAGTGGCAGTGATGCCATTGCAGATTGTTCTCAGATTTGGTTGTGTACTTATCTTTCAGGTGTGAGAGTTTATGTGTGTGTGTGTGTGTGTGTGTGAGTTAGTTGATTGGTCCATGTACATTTTGTATTGTTTGAATTTGGGTTGAGCTTTCAGATTGTTTTTGTTTAGTAATACATTTTATTTGGACTTTGGTACCTAGTTTTATTATTTGTTTGTTTCTTTGCTTTTTGTAATTATTTTATTTATAGTTGTACTTTTATTTGCAGAGTCTGTGTGTATTCGTTTTTAAAGCTTGGCTTTTGCTTTTTTAATTAGTGTATTTGTTTCTATTTCATTGTGTGGGGCATTTTTGGTTGTTATTGTTTGCTTGTATGCTTGAGGGTTGTTTTAGCTAGAAATTTGACGTTGTTTTAGTGAATATGTTGTTTTTGTTTTTGTTTTTTTGGGAGGAGTTATTTTTGAATTATTTCTTTTTGGTTTAAGTCTGGGTTTTCTTTGTTTTTGATTTGGCTTTGATTTGTTTCTGTGTTCTGTTTGATTTGTTCTGAGAAGTGCTTTGTAGTTTTAGTTGTGGTTGTGTGTACATATGCACGTGTTTCTTTCCTCCTGTTTTGTCTTATTTTTTTTCTCTGCTGTGTATCTGTTTTTCAGCTTGACTTTTCGTACGTGTGTATGTGGGTGGATGGTTCTGGATGTGGGTTTGTGCATGTTTCCATGACAGCATGTTTTATTTTTTATTTATTTATTTATTTTTGCTGCGGAAGATTCATCCTGAACTAACATGTATTGCCAATCTTCCTCTTTCTGTATGTGAGCCACTGTGACAGCATGGCCACTGAGAGAAGAGAGGTGTAGGTCCGTGCCCGAAAACAACCCGGGCTGCCAAAGCAGAGCATGTCACACTTAACCACTAGGCCACTGGAGCTGGCCCTCCCATGTATTTTTTGTTTCAGCTAATGTTTCTTCTTTCATTTGTGAGGGGAGTGTGTGTGTGTGTTTGTGTGCACTTTTTTGTGTTTGCAGACTATTTTTGTTTTTGTTTTGTTTTGTTTTTGTTTGTTTGTTTTTGAGGAAGATTAGCCCTGAGCTAACTGGTGCCAATCCTCCTCTTTTTGCTGAGGAAGACTGGCCCTGAGCTAACATCCATGCCCATCTTCCTCTACTTTATTTGTGGGACGCCTACCACAGCATGGCTTGTGAAGCAATGCATAGGTCCACACGCAGCATCTGAACCGGCGAACCCCGGGCCGCCGAGAAGCGGAACATGCAAATTTAACCACTGTGGCACTGGGCCAGGCCCTGGAGACCTTTTAATTTGTATGATTTTTGTTTTGTTGTTTTCCCTTTAATATTTGTGTGGGGCCCTTTAAGTTTTGTTTTGTGAGTATTTATGTGTATATATTGTATTTGAAGTTTGGTTTCTGCAAGTTGTGGGAATTCACTTGGGTTTTGTATGTTTTGCCTCAGTGCCTGTGTGTATGCTCGTATGGTGAGGTATTTTCAGTATGTTGTCTTATTGATATATTCATGTACAGTTATGTGTTGCTTAAGAACAGTGATATATTCTGAGAACTTTGTTGTCAAGTGATTTTGTTGTTGTGCGAACATCATAGAGCGTACTTACGCAAACCTAGATGGTACAGCCTACTCCACACCTAGGCTCTATGGTACTGATGTTATGGCATCACCATTGTATATGTGGTCTGTTATTGACCCTACTGTCATTCTGTGGCATGTGACTATATTGTTTCTGTTTGAATTTTGTTGTAGTTGCTTCATTTATTTCTTTAAATTCTTTTTATTGAACTTGGTTTATATGGAGGATTATTGGTAGGGATTTTGAAAAACAATCTTATTTGTTTTGTATTATTATTGAGTAATTTGTGCCTTGTTTTTCTGATTGATTTTTTCATTGTTTATCAAACTTCTTGTACATTGGAGTATAAATTGTCTTGCTAGAGATGGATTATTTGTGTTGTTCTTTATAGATGTTTTTTAGCTTATACGGTATTTGATTTTTGAATTGTGTGTATAAGTGTGTATTCATTATTTTGGAATTTTTGTATTAAGGGACTTTATTTTGGAGGATGACTTTATTTTATTTTTGGCTATTCCAGTCATTTGAATTTCCATTTAAAAAGATTTATTAAGTTATATTTGGCATAATTAAAAGTCTACCATTTGATACATTGTGGCATATTTATACACCCATGAAACCATCACCACAATCAAAATAGGAAATCTTCTCGAGAAGATTCCTTCTGCCCCTTGATGATCCTTCATTCTTTCCCCTCCCTTTACCACTATATGCCCAGGCAACTACTGATCTGCTTCCAGTCACTAGAGGTTAGATTTTATTTTGCAGAGTTTTGTCAAATCGGAATCATAGAGAATATACTCTTTTTTGTTGTTGTTTTGGTTTCCATTCCATTATGTTGATGTCCCAAAGGTTTTTTGTTTTGTTTTGTTTGTTTGTTTTACTGCGTTTGCCTATGGAAGGGCATTTGTCTCCAGTTTGGAGTGATTTTGACTTTGGCTATTAGAAATAAAGTAGTTATGAGCCTTGGTATAAAACCATCTGTATGGAAATATGCTTTAATTCTCTTTGACAGGCTGGATCATATAATACAGTAGGCATATGTATACCTTTCTAAGGAACTAACAAGCTGTTTTCCAAAGTGGTTGTACTGTTTTACATGCCTACTACCACTGTGTGGGAGTTCCACTTGCTCTGTATCTTTGCTGGTACTTTTTATTGCCTATCATTTTAATTTTAGCCATCCAAATAGATGTGTCCTGGTGTTTCATTGTGAGTTTAATTTGCATTTCCCTATTTACTGATGATGAAGAGCATCTTTTCATGTGATTGATCTGCATCCTTGTATGTCTTTTGCTGAAGTGCCTATTCAAATCTTTTTGTCCATTTTTAATTGTGTTTGATCTCTTATTAATGAGTATTGAGAATTCTTTATATATTCTGGATACATGTCCTGTATCAGATACGTGATTTGCAAATATTTTCTCCCATGTGGGTTGTCTTTTCATTCTCTTCAAGAGTATCTTTCAAAGAGAAGAACTTAATTTGGATGAGGTCTAGTTTTTCAATTTGTCCTTTTATGGGTCCTGCTTTTGATGTCATATCTAAGAAATCTTTCCCTAACCAAAATTGGCAAAATTGAAGAGGGCCTTCACCAGAACTGCACCATGCTGGCACCCTGATCTCAGACTTCCAGCCTCCAGAACTGTGAGCGGTAAATTTCTGTTGTTTACAAGCCACCCAGTCTGTGGGACTTTGCTATAGCAGCCTGCACTAAGACAGAAGGGATAAGTAAGAACTCTGCCACCTCGGTTTTCAGGTGTCCGGTGAGAGAGACAGGGCTGGGATGAGAGCGGGAGTTGTACAGGATGGGGGTGGTAGATGAAGGCAGATATGGGTGCGTCTGATTTCTGCTATTTTCTTGTTTCCTATTTCTATATTTGCAACAGTTGCTTTTGACTCAATAGTCATGAATATCCTATCATTTACTGCCTCCTTTTTTCTATCCTAAAACATTCCCCAGGTATGCGTGTGGCAGAGAGATGATATTAGCTAGCTAAATCATCAGAAGGATCTGAGTGGTTGTCATAGGCTTCAAACCAGATTCTGAAAACATTGCCCTCAAAAATCATTGCAAGTCCAAATCTTGTCAATAAAATGGGAAACCTCAGATTCAGACAAGTTGGCATAGACCAAACCCTGCATGTCTCAGCTAAGTGCACTATAATGCTGGAAATAACACGAGAGGCAACTAAAGGAAAACTCAGAAAGGTGGAAAGAAAGAGGTGAACTGGTTAGGAACTTCCTGACTGGAGGAACGGCAGAGCTGCAGGTTGTCTTATGACCCCTCACCCAACAGGAGAAGTCAACCTAGGCATGGTGTTTCTCAGTCCTGGACCTAGCAACAGAAGGCGGGCTAGGTAGGCTCCTTGTTCCTGTCCTTTTACCATTAAAATGAAAGCACCACCGCATCAGCACTGCAGTGTCTTCCTGTGGTTTGTCTCATTTATCCTAAGATTTCCGTTATCAGTGATGGGTAATTAAGTAGAAGAGGCCAAGGACTTGAGGAAATCTGGATCTATTTACTTCACCCCAGTCTTCCTTTTTCTTTCAATGAAAAGTTACAGCCCACTATGGATTTCCCCAAATCCTTCCACTTCCCTATCCATTTCCCTACAAGAACTTGAGGTTCTGGTTGCTAATCTCCCAAAATCCCATTTACTTTTGGAAATTGTCTACCCTGAACTTCATTCTGAGTGTACCCAGTTGATGTTGTCATGAGATTTGAAATCACCTAGAGAGACAGAATGGAAAGGTGGGAAAATGCTCTCAGCAAACAAGTCTCACGTGAAAGCCTCACGAACTGTTTTGTAAATCACTTCTGTGTGTTTGCATGGGCTGTTTTGTTTCTCCAGCACCCGAAGAAGAAGTATGCTTTCTGATCTCACCATTCTGGCACTTGAGTATGTTCTTCTCCCCAGGGAGATTCTTGCTGTTATTCACTGGCTCTCCTGGGGCTTGGCATTTAGGTACCTGACACTGAAAGAGGCATCAGGAGGTTTCCGATGCAGGAGCCCGAAGGGCTGAGGTGTTGGACTTTTCTACCTAAAGACTTACTTTGGGGGTGGCAAAACAATTTTTAACGAACTTTCTATAATATCATTAATAATTTGAAAAATCAACAGGATAAGGCAGATATGGATTATTCTTCCTAAGGAAGAGGAGATGGAGGGAGGTTTATTCCACATTGTTCCTGAAACTTGGCTCATTCAAGATGCAGTAGGTGAGGGGATACTTAGAGGATGGAAGAGGCAGAGCAGTGGGATGAGCATTGCAAAGGCACTTTGGATAAATGTTGGTGTCTATTCAAAGACGTAAAGGTGTGAGGGGGGAGTGAAAGCTACATGAGACATGTCTGAGCAGGACAGCCACATTCAGCCACATTGTATGCAGTATCCTATTCAAGGCGGTGTGATCACACAAACTAAACTCTGAATTTTGCCTTTTTGAAGTAGAGTAATGTACAACATGTACATCAATATGTGGTAGTCCTGGGGCTGGGGGTGAAGCTTCAGGCACAGAACTGCCCTCCTATGACTTAGAGGCCACCTCCTCAGTGCCGAGTTATTTCAGAGGACTCTCAGAAGCACATCTTGAGAGACCAGACCCAGCAAATGAGGGTCCCTGGAAAAAGCTTCTCATCTACTCGCTTCAGAGATTTGTGTCCCACTGTTCTGAAAAGACCTGACCAAATTGGAAAGAATTTTGGTGGATATCTTGCCCTCTCTGTAGTCTAGAGTTTCTTCTTTCTGAAGAACCTAAATACACCTCCTGTGCTCAAAGCTACCATCTTCTCTCAGCTTTCCAATTCCCTCACAGGAGCCTTCTTCTTTTTCCTTGCCCTAATGCTATCCTACCTTACAATTCTCTGCTGGACTCAGAAGCCCTTTACTCTCTCAGGGATTGAATCCACCTGTTTCTGCAGGGCCTAGAAGTTCTTTCTTCCTTTAATATTTCTTTGTATCTTCTCTGATCACCATATCAGTAGGGGATTAAGACGGTACACAGAAATTTGCATGAAATTGATATATTTTCCCTTTAATTTAATTTTTTAAAGTTTTGTATAGAGGCATGGCGAGATGTGAAAATCTACCTCTCAGAACTTTTGAGAATGAGGAAGTATTGCGTTGGCCTTTCTCTCTTGCTTATTTTCTTTCAATTAAAAAAATTATTTTAAATTCCACATATAAGTGATACCATACAGTATTTGTCTTTCTCTGTCTGGCTTATTTCCTTTACCATAATGCCCTCCAGATTCATCCATGACACAAATGGCAGGATTTTCTTATTTGTGGCTAAATAATATTCCATTATATATATATATATATATATATATATATATATATATATATATATACACACATATATATACCTCTAAATAATATTCCATCATATATATATATACCTCTTACATTTTCTTTATCCATTCATTCATTAATGGACACTTAGATTACTTACCTATCTTAGATATTGTGAATAATGTTAGAATTAACATGGGAGTGCAGCTATCTCTTCAAGACTCTGCTTTCAATTCTTTTGGATAAATACCCAGAAGTGGGATTACTGGATCATGTGGTATTTTTATTTTTAATTTCTTGACGAAACTCCATATTGTTTTCCATAATGGCTCTACCAATTTACATTCCCACCAACAGTGTACAAAGATTCCCTTTTCTCTACATCTTCACCAACAGTTATTATTTCTTGTCTTTTTGATGACAGCCATTTTAAGAGGTGTGGGGTGATATCTCATTGTGGTTTTGATTTGCATTTCATTGATGATTAGTGGTATAGAGCACCTTTTCATGTACCTGTTGGCCATTTGTATGTCTTCTTTGGAAAAGTATCCATTCAGGTCCTTTGCCCATTTTTAAATTGGATTACTTGGGGCTTCTTTTACTAGTGAGTTGTATGAATTCCCTATATATACGGGATATTAACCCCTTATCAGTTACATGGTTTGCAAATATTTTCTCCCATTCCATTGGTTGCCTTTTCAATTTATTGTTTCCTTTGCTGTTGCAGAAGCTTTATAGTTTGATGTAGTTTCACTTGTTTATTTTAACTTTTGTTGCCTACACTTTTGATATCTTATCCAAAAAACCATTTCCAAGACCAATGTCAAGGAGCTTTTCCCTATGTTTTTTCTAGGGGTTTTACAGTTTCAGGTCTTACGTTTAAATTTTTAGTCCATTTTGAGTTAATTTTTGTGAGTGGTGTAAGATGCGTCCAATTTCATTCTCTTGCATGTGCATATCCAGTTTTCCCAGGACTGTTTATTGAAGAGGCTATCCTTTCCTCATTGTGTGTTCTTGGCATCCTTGTCAAAGATTAGTTGACCATGTATGTGTGGGTTTATTTCTGTTCCTGATTCTGTTCCTTTGGTCTATATGCCTGTTTTTATGCCTGTTCTCTTGCTCATTTTGAGGTGTTACTCTTAACCCAGGGCTCTCACAGGAGAAAGCAAGAGAGAGTGAGCAAGCGCCAACTCCTACAGACCACCTTGGATCAAGGTATAAGTGATAGATTCGTATATCAGGGAATGAGACATAACCTGATAACTTAATGCCACATCACCTCCTGAGTAAGTTCATATAAATCAGATCAGGGTGTTGAGTTGGCAATTGATATCTGTGGATTCTGTTGCCTATCTCTAAATCACCATATACCCAAAAATCTGATGCAAAGCCATGAGGAAATTTAGGCTGTAATGAAGAGGAGGAAAATTGTTCTATTTTATCTCCTAACATTGTTACCAGGGTACCATGTCTGTTTACTTCTCACAGTGGCCACTTCTCTCTTTCCTGCCCTCTCAGCATTCCATCTGCAGTGAGTGTCCTCCATCCCTCATATGTGCTAGGTTGCAACAGGGGCTCCTTTGAAGTTTGTTCTCAGGTTTTTGTGCTTATTAGGAGTGAAGTCATTTTTCAGTGTGCATGTTTTGGGAGTTTTGTATTTGTGTGTGTAAGAATATATTCTGTGGGGGTTTTTTGTTTGTTTCCTTTTTAGTGTTTTACTTATGGAATTAATTCTTGTTTTTGCTTATGATATTTTTCATTAAAATTTGGTTTGTGCATTATTTTTTGTTGTTATTTTCTTTACTTGTTTGCTTTTTGGGGTTTGTTTCCTGTGGGCTTTTGTGTATTAGAATTTGTTGTATTTGTGCCTTCTTTTCACTGCTCTGTTGATTGGTGTTTTTTTTAATGTGTGTTATTTAGAATTTCCTGTGGTATTTTTGACTTTCCATTGTTTGCCACTGCACTGTTTTGTGTGGATTATACTTTGGTTTGTTTCTTTATCTGCATGTTTATTTGCATGTGTTGCATGGGTTGCGTTGTCTGCATGTTGACTTTCTAGTATGTAATGTTGCAGCTTCTGCTGTTGCAGACTTCCATCTCTGGGCAGAGGATGCCAAGCTGCAGCCCACATGGTGGTATAAGGAAGAATCAAGGTGTGAAGAAGAAGATAATTCTGTCCAGCACTGTTCCAACCAAGCTCTAGCCAGTTTGCAATATCCAGATACAACAAGTGAGTTGCGTGATCCTTTCTACTTAAACAACTGACTTTTGGGAAATACAAAGTAGTTTTTCATGTGCCAACTATATTAAATAGAAAATAAGCAGAATAATGCAGGCAAGTATTCTAAGTCCAAGAGGAAGAGGGAAAAGGAAAGGAGGAAGGCCTGTTCTCTCTCACTCCTAAAATCTGTCCTATTAAATGCACAGCACGTGAGGGGATAGGCACTCAGGGAAAGAGAAAAGAGAGAGGGGAACACAGCAGTTGTTCTCCAGTTCTTTTGGGTGTGTTCTGCTGATCCCTCTTTGACTGAGAGTGTTGGGATACTGATTGAACAGGCATAGCGAGGGGTGTATTGGGGTGTGTGCAGGATCGCCACCTTCAGCCATGTTGTGTGCAGTGCTTCACTTCAGGAAGTGCCATCCATGTGGCTAGAAATATGATTGGCACCTCTTAGAGTGAAGTAATGCACAACAGGTACATCAGTGCTGGCTCTGGGAGAGGGAATATGGCGACCTGCACACAGGTGCCATTTCTTGAATCTTGGAATCGTTCACTCAACAGCTGGTTCGACTCATGGGACACTTTAAAAAAGCTTCTAAAACCTGGAGAAGGATAGTCCTAGGAAAAGCCTCGTCTGTAGGTTCTTCAGGGCTTTATATCACTTTGTTAAAAAAGGTTAAGAATGTCACCTTCAGCTACGTTTGTTCAGTGCCTTACTCAGGGAGGCGTTGTTCACATAGATTGGTATATGAATGGCACCTTTCTGAGTAGAGTAATGTGCAACATGGACAACGTTTGTGGTGGTACTTGTAATGGTGGGTGGAGCTTTAGTTACAGAACTGCACTCCCTTGAGCCCCGGTACCTACCCTTCAGTGAGGGACCACTTGCCAGTACTCTCTGAAGCACCTCTTCAGAGACCTGATTCAAAATTTGAGGGCCCCTGGAAAAAGTCTGCCATGTAGTTTCTTCAGATTTTTATAACTCTTTGTCTACAAAAAGACTGACCACACTTGAAACAATATTTTAGGATACGAACATGATCCTCCTTCTCTTGTACTTCTTAGTCTTTCCTTTCTGCACAATCCCAGTACACTTCCTGCCTTCAAAACTCCTGAAAAGCTTACACCCATTTGTTTTCCTCACAATATTCAAACTTTGTTTTTTAGGTAGCCAAGACACCCTCCTGCCCTTCCCCACTGAAGCCCAAACTCCTTTTAACCCTTTCATGGAATTGAGCCCAAAGTTAGGAAAAAACTGATGTTGCAGCTTAAAAGCAGTCAGGCCATAGGGATTTTCTCTTACTCAGTAAAGGGTGAGCCTTTTATTTTATTCAGGCCTTCAGCTGATTTGATGAGGCCCACCGATATTAGGGTGGGCAATCTGCTTTACTTTGTCTACCAATTTAAATGTTAATCTCATCCTAAAACACCCTCACAGAAACACTCTGAATATGTTTGACCAAATATCTGCACACACTGTGGCCCAGTCAAGATGACACATAAATTTAGCCATCAAGAGTCCACCCCTTGTCAACCTGGTACCCATATGCATCTGCTTAAAGCATACTTAATCTCCAAATGTCCAAATGAAGACAATAACAAGGTCGTAATTCTGCCTAACATAATACAACTATCCTGCAGACAACTGAAAATCCACTAACTCCTTCCCCAGAAGAGGAGGTAAAGTCTTTGAGTGATGTTTACTCTTCTCCTTGATATCCCATAACTGAAATACTATGATGTAAAGTTTAAAATATTTATTACTATGACTTAAAGTCAACACATCTTATGTTGCATGATAAAGGGATAAGAGGGGGAAGAAAACAACATATCTGATATATAATATACACAGGTACGTTCATGACAAAATAAAGAGGAAATACAATTATACATTTCTGTAACTGGTTACAAGGTGGTGGCTGTTATTTATAATGGCCCTCTTCCACTACCTATTCTATATTGCCTCTGCCTTCAGTAAGCACCTCAGCTGGTCATGGTTCTCTACTTGGTGGGTTAACCCAAACCTTCTTTGCTGAAGGGTCTGGGCCATTAGTAGTTCTGCCTGGATTGATTGTCATAGTTTTCCATGACCTTAATCACAGGGCATGGTAAGGCTAAGCGATACCCTAAGAAATTTCTTATATTCTAGACATACTCTTCCTTACCTCCATGGTGGAGTAGTAGTCCAATTTCCCCTTGGTAGTCTGGATCAATAGCCCTAGCAAGCACAGTAACTCGCCTCCTCAGACCTTTTTAAAATTAGGAAATATTGTATTGGCTTTTCTTTCTCCATATTTTGGGGCTATCTCTTCTTAAACCACAGCTGTTATGAGAGAGAAACACACACACAGAGACACAGGAGTGAAACAGTACCTCTTTCACACTGCTGTCCCGGGAAAGGTGGGATATCCTGATGCTTCCTTCCATATAAACTCCTTTAAGTTACAATCAAGTCTTGGCAAATGGTGATTGTGGGATTTGCTGCCCATCTCCAAACAGCCACCGGTCCCTCCTCACCTCAAGGAGTTGGGGAAGTGTGGGTTATGAAGAAATGCAAGGAAATCTTTCTTTCTTAAAAGTATTATGTTGTACCACGTCTGTCTACTATTCATAGTGTCTGTTCCCATCCTTTCTGCACTCACAGGGTTTCTCTGGGCACTGGGTCTCATTACCCCTGATCTGTGCTTGTTGGTGACAGTGACTCTCTGATATTTGTTCTAAAATATTTGTTTATGTTTGTATGGTGGTGGGAGGAGTCATATATGTGTTTGTGTGTGCTTTGGTGTATGTGTCCATATATTTGTGTGTGCGTGGGATTTTGTTAAGTTGTTTTTTTGAGTTTGGAGTTTTGTGTTTGTCTCCTGTTTGGATTTTGTTATGCTTTTGCTGTTCCCATCAATTTGTTTTATGTGTAGAGTTTTGCTTTGTTTGACTTTTGCTCCTTTGGGATTTTATGAGTTTGAATTTATTTTTAGATTTTGCATGCTCTTTGTTATTGGTGTTTTGATTGGTATTTTTTTATGTAAGTGATTGGAATTTTGTATTTTCTTTTTTGTTGTTGTTATTTGGGTTTCACTCTGTGCTTTTTTTGGTGTATTTTTTATTTGCATATTGATTTGTGTCATGTTTGTTTGAACTTTGAATTGTGTGTTGCTAGAGTTCTTTTGATGACATCAGTTTGGCTTGTGGTTAGATCTTTGTGTTTTGCGTGTGAGGTTTTGTTGTTTATTTATTTTAGATTATTGTGTGATTGGGTGTGTCTGTGTGTGGCTTTATGGGGTGGTGGGTCTTAGAATTTCCTGCTATGTGCTAGGATGCTACAAAGATTTCTTTGAAGCTACTGAGGGGTGAGTGAAGCAGAGAAGGAGAAATTGGACTCGTGCTGGTGGTTGAAGGAGAGAGTTTTGAGTTGTTATTTTTTCCCATTGAGAAGGTTGGAGAGACATGTCAAGGGCCCGAATACTTTGAGGAAGAGATAAGTGGACAAAAGATAAATTGATATATATAAAGATTTCTGTAGAATGTGACTTTAGTTACTTTTCATGGATTTCAAGAAATTCAAAAAAAGAAATCAAGATATTTAGAATTATATTGTTTTCTGAAATATGTTTCCTTGACCATGCCCAAGCTCTGATACTGAGCTGTGTATTTTCCTGTCTTTGTGGGATTGTAGATGTTTAGTGGACTGATGGGAATGATGCATGGGAACATCTGAGACGGAGTATCTTCATTATTTTCCCATACCAACTTAAAAGAAGTGTATGGCTACTGTGCAAATGCTTATCGTCATCTGGACTTACTAAACTGAATGCAGAATGATCAAGCCCAGTAGTCTATGCGTGGAAGGAGGGAATTCTGGCCAGCTCCCTGACAACACAGTTTTGTCATACATAGTGTCTACATTGGATGGGGTATCTCTCTACTGTATTCTATTATTTCTATTAGAATTGCTTTGGGGAATTAGGAAGAAAGTCGTGTATCTAGAGTTGGGACTGGGAAGAAACAAAACAGAGTCAGGAGGCCTCTTTGTCTTGGGAATTTCCCTTGAGAGCATGAGTTGATGGTCCTAGATTATCATAACTGTGAAACATGGAAATATTAGGTACTGTGTGGTGTTTCTTGCATTTAAGGGGGAGGAGAATTTATTTTATAGACAATTGAAGGTAAGGGAATGCGTGCAGACTGGAGGACAAGAGGACATCCAAATTACATTATCCTTACCCTCATCTTACTTTATATTTCAAAATTTAAAAACGTAACTGGTATGTATGTACACAAATCTTATATCTTTCTTCACAAGAATTTCCAGAACCATTTTCCATATTTGTAAATCAAGCCTGTCTCTGTTCTGGTATTGTCCTTTGTATTTCCTTCTAACTTTTCCAGGTTCAGTTCGTCAAAGAAAATGCAGCCACTTTGTAGTGTGTCACAGAGTGAAAAAATTCAGAAATATGCTCGTAATAGCCATGCATCCAAAGGAAGGTTTAGAAAACCTAGGAACTGAGAGGAGGATAAGGGCATCCCTAGGCACCGAGAACATTTTCTGACTTGTTGATCACTCCTGATGAGTAAAATGTGTTCATTTTTAACTCCAGGGTCTGAGGAGAAGGGATCTCTACTCTCTCCATCCCATCAACTACTGATTATTCTCCCATTCTTTGCTCCCAAGATCCTGTGCGTTTTACCTCCTTATTTTGTGTCTCAGGAGTTGAGGTAAGTAACTCAGATAGGAGGGACTCAGATCTTTGGGTGAAAGGCAGTAGTTAATGAAATGGAATTTATTTTCTGCCTCAATATTGGACCTGGGGAATGCAAACCACCTGTTAATACATATATATAACAGTGGGAAAAGAGTCAAATAAACATGTGAAGATATTTCTTCCACGGGCAAGAGAACTTAATAAGAAGGCTTAAGGGTTCTCAGTTCTTAAAACTAACATGTGAAAACTCCAGCATGTGTCAGAACAGCACTCAGGGATGGATGGGTGAGAAAAGACAGTGGAGTGGGTGCTGCAGAGTTCCTTTGGACAAATGCTGATGTCCACCCACAGCCTGCAAACGTCCAGGATGATTTAGTTTCCTATGGCAACTGTAAGAAAGTACCACAAACTAGGTAACTTTTATCAACAGAAATTTATCGTCTCATAGTTCTGGAGGCTAGAAGTCTGAAATGAAGGTATTGGCAGAGCCATGCTCCCTCTGAAACCTGTAGGGGGCTCTTTCCTTGCCTCTTCCAGCTTCTGGTGGTTTGCTGGCAATCTTGGGCATTTCTTGGCTTGTGGATGCATCACTCCAATCCTCCAGTGTCTTCATATATCTGTCTGCCCGTGTCCCTGTCTGTATCTCTTCGCCTGTCATAAGACATCAGTCATATTGGATTGGGGGCCCAACCTACTTTAACATGACCATATCTTAACTAATTGCATCTACAATGAGCCTATTTCCAAATAAGGTCACATTCTGAGGTACTGAGGGTTATAACTTCAACATATCTTTCTTTGGGGGATACAACTCAACCCATAATGGAGAGATTGTTTCAAATGTGCACGATTTGGTCTTCAAGTACGGCTGCCATCCTTAGACATGCTGTGTGCATTACCTCACTCCGGAAAGTGTCAATCATGTATAACTAAATATGATTGACACCTCTGTGAGTGGAGTAACGCCAGCTATATGCAACATATACAATAGCACTGTGGGTACATTGAAAGTGTTTAGTTCTATGCAGTGGGATGTTTCCCTCTCTAAGAGGGATGCACCACTGTCTAAGTGCAGGACTTACATCAGGTAGCTCCAAAGACTTCTCACACAATCCATCTGCTCTAGGCTTGTAAGCTGGATTGAATTGGTCAGGACCTGTTCCCAGGGACCACACACTCCTTGTAAATCACTAAGGTGTTTGCTTGTTTCTCTACATGGTGATGATCCCCGAGATTTAATGAAATGCAATATGAGAAAACAGATATCACTGTAAATAAAACTGTCATAGCATATTCTAGGTCAGAATATTTTCTAGGTTTTAAAGCAATCTACAGATTCAATGCAATCCCAATCAGATTCCCAATGACATTCTTCACAGAACTAAAACAAAGAATCCTAAAATTTATATGGAGCAACAAAAGACCCTGAATAGCCAAAGCAATCCTGAGAAAAAAGAACAAAGCTAGAGGCATCACAATCCCTGACTTCAAAATATACTACAAAGCCATAGTGATCAAAACAGCATGGTACTGGTACAAAAACAGGCACACAGATCAAGGGAAGAGAATCTAGAGCCCAGAAATAAAACCACACGTCTTTGGACAGCTAATCTTTGCAAAGAAGCCAAGAACATACAATGGAGAAAGGAAAGTCTCTTCAATGAATGGTGCTGGAAAAACTGGACAGCCACATGCAAAAGAATGAAAGCAGAACATTATCTCTCTCCATACACAAAAATAGACTCAAAATGGTTCAATGACTTGAAAGTAAGACCTGAAAACATAAAACTCCTAGGAGAAAATATAAGCAGTACATTCTTTTACATTGGTCTTAGTAGCATCTTCTCAAATACCAGGTCTACTCAGGCAAGGGAAACAAAAGAAAAAATAAACAAATGAGACTACCTCAGACTACAGAGCTTCTGCAAGGCAAAGGAAACCATGAACAAAACAAAAAGACAACACACCAAATGGGAAAAAAAATTTGCAAATTATTTATCTGACAACGGTTTAATCTCCAAAATTTGTAAAGAACGCATACAACTCAACAACAAAAAAACAAACAAGCCATCAAAAAATGGGCAGAGGATCTGAACAGACATTTTTCCAAAGAAGATATACAGATGGCCAACAGGCACATGAAAAGATATTCAACATCACTAATCATCCGGGAAATGCAAATCTAAATTACAATGAGATATCACCTTACACCTGTTAGAATGGCTATAATTACCAAGACAAAAAGTATCAAATGTTAAAGAGGATGTGAAGAAAAGGGAACCCTCATACACTGCTGGTGGGAATGCAAACTGGTGCAGCCACTATGGAAAACAGTATGGAGATTCCTCAAAATACTAAAAATAGAACTACCATACGACCCAGCTATCCCACTACTGGGTATCTACCCAAACAATTTGAAATCAACAATCCAAAGAAGCATATACACCCTTATGTTCATTGCAGCACTATTCACAATAGCTAAGATGTGGAAACAATCCAAGTGCCCATTGATTGATGACTGGATAAAGAAGATGTGGTATATATATACAATAGAATACTACTCAGCCATAAAAAAGACAAATTCATCCCATTTGCAATAACATGGAAGGACCTGGAGGGAATCATGCTAAGCGAAATAAACCAGACTGAGAAAGACAAACATCAGATGATTTCACTTATATGTAGAATATAAACAAAGACATGGACAAAGAAAACAGTTCAGTGGTTGCCAGGGGAAGGGGGGTGAGGAGTGGGCACAGAGGATGAAGGGGAGCACTTATGTGGTGACAGACAAGAAATAATATACAACTGAAATCTCACATCGATGTAAACTATTATGAACTCAATAAAAAAAAATGGAAATACCTTACAACCCAGCTATCCTACTACTGGGTATTTATCCAAAGAACTTGAAATCAACAATTCAAAGAGACTTATGCACCCGTATGTTTATCGAAGCATTATTCACAATAGCCAAGATGTGGAAGCAACCCCAGCGCCCAACAACTGAAGAATGGATAAAGAAGATGTGGAATACCACTCAGACATAACAAAGACAAAATAGTCCTATTTTTAACAACATGGATAGACCTTGAGGGTATGACGTTAAGCGAAATAAGCCAGACAGAGAAAGATAAATACTGCATCATTTCACTCATATGTGAACGATAAACAAATACATAGATAAAGAGAACAGATTAGAGTTTATCAGAGGAGAAGGGGGTTGGGGGTGGGCAAAAGGGGTAAAGGGGTACATATGTATGGTGATAGATAAAAATTAGACCATCGGTGGTAAGCACAGTACAGTCCATACAGAAATTGATAATAATGTACACCTGAAATTTCACAGTGTTATAAGCCATTATGACCTCAAAAAATAATTTTTTTAAAAAAAGAATATTTTCTAGGTTTTTAAGATGCACAAGTAATTTTGTTTATTTTATTGGTGATCATGTACTATGAGCCAAATATGAGATGGAGTCATGTAGTTCTCCATTTTATATGAGTTACAACTGCTTGATAGAAAAAAGGAGACTAAACCCAGGAAAGTCTTGCTGAGGCAAACTTACTTGCCATGCTGTACCTCACTTATACATAGAGACTCTGGGTATGGCTGTTGCTCCTGTTGCCGAAGGTTTAATAACCAAGGACATGCTCAGGGACAGGTTGGAATGAGGAATTGTCAAGATATAGCCCTCAGAGATCCATCATGGTTGTGATGTCTTCGTAGAATAAGTGCTTGAATCCTTTGTCTATTGCTATCTTTCTAGGCTCGGAGAACACATGGGTCTAGTGACTCTCAAGTCCCCAGGGGAATTCACTCTGTGATCACCTTGAGTGGAGAGGACAAAGGTAACATACCCTTTCCACAAGCATTTCTACAACCTGGCCCCGTGCTCCAGACAATAATTTATTTTAGTCTAGGAATCTCATCTATTTCTTTCACCCTGTGTCAGGTTTAGTTCATCTGGGAGAAGGAAGACAGCTTTGGCTTTATGTCTCAAAATGGAAAGGTGAAAAATCCTCTCAACAGCCAAACCGTCCATACAAGGTTGAGAACTACAGGACTGAGAGGAAAAAAATGATACCAGTACACCCTAAGCCCATCTCTTTTCTTGGAGATAATTCAAGGTTATATAAATGCACTGCATTGTTTTCAGGGATAGAGGGAGAAATGGAATTTCTAACCTCTTACTCCTAGCCTGCACGAAATCTCTCTGCTTCTTTCTTGTAGTTCCTTCATATTTTCACTGTCTCTTCTGTAGTTTCAGAATTAAAAATGGTACTCTGAGCAAGGGTTTGGGAATTTGGAGTGTGATGGGTTGGAGGGTCTTTCAATTTGGAGGGAAGGAAATCATATTTAATGAACTATTCTTAACACTATTCTATATACAACTAAACTAACTCTAAAAAACTAAATCAAGTGACTTCCAGAATTGTGTGTGAGGAACTTAGCAAATCATCTCTCCAAAAAGATAACAATAAAGCTGAACAAAATTATCAAAGATAACCATTTAAGTTTCTGAAAATTACCAAACTGGATGCAACAAAATGAGAACCATTTATTCAAGAAAATCTACTAAATTGCAGTAAGGACAGTGGGAATTTGTGGCATTTTAACCAAGGGCTATTCTCATCACCCACCCCAGATCTGTGGTGCAGAAGTTCTATCCAAGATGGTGAGACAGCCTATAAGGACTGGCATCTCACTCTGCTCACCCTCAAAATCCAGCTCTGTGGCACAGAAATTCTACCCAAAGACAAGTGATATAGAACACTGAGACTGTCATCTCTGAAGTTCTGCCTGAAGTGGCTGACTTTATTTGGCACAGATCATGGAAAAATCCATTCCCGGGCACATTGTCTAAAACAACAGAGATCTCAGAGGTAAACAATCAAGGAAAGCTAAGATCCCAGTGATACTAGATGAGGCAGGCTTAAAAATGGCAGAACAGCCAAAAATTTTACAAGGAGATCCTGTAAGAGAAACAGCCAAAGAAGATTGTGCTATGCTCAGACTCTGCCTGCATGAATAAAAATAAAACGATGGAAAAATACATGCACTACAAATAGCAACCATAAGAGAGCAGAAATGTCTCTACTAATATCAGATGAAATAGAGATTGAAAGAAAAAATGTTTCTAGATAAAATGAGAAATAGTTTATAATGGTAAATTGTCGATTAATCAGGAATAAATAAGCTTTATAAACATATATGCACCTAACAAAAGAGACCCATGATACATAAAAATAACAATAAAAGGGAGAAATATATGATTTAACAATAATAGTTGGACAAAAATCCATATTATCATCTCAATAGATGCAGAAAAAAGCATTTGACAAAATCCAACCATTATTCTTGATAGAAGCCATCAACAAATTAAGTTATAGGAATAGAAGAAAACTTTCTCACCCTAATAAAACTCATCTATGAAAAACCTACAGCTAGCATCATTCTTAATGGTGAAAAGCTGAAAGCTTTCGTTTTAAGATTGGGAATTAAAAAAACCCAGCCTACTCTCACCACTTCTATTCGGCATTGCACTGGAGATTCTAACCAGTGCAATTAGGAGGAAAAATAAATCAAAGGCATCAGCCTGAAAAGGAAGTCTTGTCACTGTCTTTATTCACAAAAACACGATCTTGTATGTAGAAAATCCTAAAAAATCTGCGAAACTACTATAACTAATAAGTTCATCAAGATCAATATTTACAAATCATTATATATCTATATACTAGCAATGAACAATCTGAAATGAAATGAAGAGAACAATCCTAATGAAAGAGCATCAAAAACAAGTATTTCATATTTGGAAAAATTGAACAAAGCAGTGCAAGATTTGTACACTGAAAACCGTAGAAAATTGTTGAAAGAAATTAAAGAAGACCTAAATAAATTTAAAGACAAATGGTGTTCATGGATTGGAAAGCTTAATATTGTCAAATGACAATTCACCAGGTTGATATAACAATTATAAATATATAAGCACTCAACATCAGGGTACCTAAATATATAAAGTAAATATTAACAGACCTGAAGGGAGAAATAGATGACAAAACAATAATACTAGGGGACTTCAATAGTCCACTTTCAACCATGGATAGAATATCCAGACAGAAAATCAGTAAAGGAATAGTGGACTTGAACAATAGTATAGACCAACTGCAACTAACAGACATATACAGAACATTCCACCCAACAGCAGCAAAATACACATTCTTCTAAAGTGCACATGGAATACTCTCCGGTATACATCATACGTTAGGTCACAAAACATATGTTAGCAAATTTAAGAAGATTGAAGCCAATTGGAGGCGGTGCATGGCTTGGCTTCAGTGGGGAACGCAGGGCCAACAAAGTTGCCTGGGTGGTGCCTATTTTGCCCAGGCATGCGGGGCTCCCTGGAGCCTGTGTGCCCCCGCAGCTGGCAGCACCTCAAGTGGGCCGAGCACCAATGCCCTATCCTTCCCCACCGGCCTCCTCATGACCCTGGGGCCATGGTGCCTACCCTGCCACCCAGCCAGAGCTCTCCATGCCCCTTGGCCTCGGGAGCAGCAGCATGCCTCCTGGTGACTTCAGACACTGGCTATCACCTATTGTATAGATTTAAGACGAATAATGATCAAGTTACACTGGTTGGTCAAGTGTTTCAGTCATATGTTTCAGGATACTACAAGAACGATATTCTTCTAATCTGGAAAGAAAGAGATGAAGATGCTTATTACCCAGAGGTGGTTAATGCCATGACCCTTTCAGAAACCAACATGGAAATCGCGGAATAGTTCGATGCATTTCCCAATGAAGTACTAACTGCTTTTGATAGTGCCCTCCAAAGAGCAGCCTTGACAATTCTCCAGTCCCTTTCTCAGCCTGAGGGTGTCTCCATGAAGCAGAATCTCCATGCCAGGATATCAGGTGAAACGCTGAAGGATTTTACTGTCATGTTATTCTCTAGGAAGGTTTTGAGAAATTATAACACATACTGAAATCAGAGCAGTAAGAAATAATTGATAATTATACTTAAAAATATATCCATTGTATAGTTGGTGGTAACTTCTTTCAGAGTAGAATAATGATTATATATTGTGCCCTTTGGACATTTGGAAGGTGGGGTACTAGTCATGCCAACTGAGGGGAGGGAGAATGTGTGGAGACAGTAGTATACTTGTGTGCATATATATTTCTCTGTGTGTGTATAAAACTGTAATCCAGAAGAGCTTTATGAGCTTTTATGACTACTAACAGTAAAATAGTCGATGATACAAACTAGAAAAGTGGTAGATGCTACCCAATGATCTTCAAAACTATTTCAGGAAATTCATTATTTTTATATAACAAGATTAGCATTGTGCTGGCCTCCTATTAGGTACTCAATAACTTTTTGTTAAATGAGTTATAAATTAAGCATCTTAATTTTTAAGAAACCGCAGTGGAGCAATCAGCGACTTGTAGTGGCAAAGCTGTCTTTGAATTCCTGCAATCTGTGATTAAACTGGTGAATACACGTACTATTTTGTTTAAAAATAAATACATTTCAGAAAGGTGTGGATTTAAAATCAACAAAAGGTTTGCCATGATTCCACAAAGGTTAGGAGTCACTATGGTAGAACTCCTTGAAGAGAAATTAAGATTGCAAAAAAGATCAGACACTTGATTTTAATGAAAAATAATATCTGCAATTACACTTACTAGAATAAAATTATGGTGTTTTTATGCATCAGGACACTAGATAATCTCTTGCAAGGATCATGAAGCAATGTTCCCTTTTAATAAGGTTGCAGTGGAATTGTTAAAGGGGGCTTTAGTTAGTGTTGAAATGATATTTAGGAAATGGTTTTAGGCTGTCTTTGTGTTTAGATACTTTTCCATGCTCACTTTATATAGTAAAATTCTGTCTGCCTAGGTGACCCTACTGGTTTCAGGTGAATTTAGCCTATGTTTTCAATTCTTCTCTGAAAAAGTAAATTGCAAATCATGTTACTACCACGGTAACATTCATTCTGCAAACAAATCATGTGCGGGCATGGGCTAGCCTCTTGGAAAACCAAAAAGAATGTGATATATTCCCTCATCTAAAGGAGCTCGAGTGTGTAGGGGAGGCAGCTATATAGTTAAATATGTACCTACTGCTGTATGTATGCCTCCGGATACATGTGTATGTGCGTATTAAACGTAATTGTAAAGGAGCTTAATGACAGCTTCTATGTTATGTGATGCATGCCTCACTCAAGATATGTGTAAGGTGTTTAAGCACACAGAACATGGAGTGAATTCTCCTAGGGGGTTCGCTGGAGGTTTCAAGAGAAGGAAAGGCCAGGCAGGGATGGCGGTGTCCCAAATAGAATGAACCAGGGATAGAAATAGTTTGGTTTTAGGTGTATTGCACTTCCATCTTGGACTCTTGGAAAGGCATTTAATTATTAAAACCGAGAATGCATCTGTGGTTCAGTCTCCTGAGGAACATAAGATGTTTTCCAGGATATGTAAATCAAAACTACCATGAGATAACACCTCACACTTGTTAGCATGGCTATTGTTAAAAAATAAGATAAGTGTTGGTGAGGATGTGGAAAAATTGGAACCCTTTTACACTGTTGGTGGAAGTGTAAATTGGTCCAGCAGATATTAAAACAATGTGGAAATCCCTCCAAAAAATTAAAAACAGAACTATCATATGATCCAGCAATTCCACTTCTGGGTATATATCCAAAAGAATTGAAATCAGGATCTTGAAGACATATCTGCACTTCCATGTTTATTGCAGCATTATTCACAATAGCCAAGATATGGAAATAGCCCGTGTCCATCAATAGATGAATAGATAAAGAAAACGTTGAATATGCATGCAATAGAATATGATTCAGCCTAAAAAAGAAGGAAATCTTGGAGTTTGCGACAACATGGATGAACCCGGAGGACATTATATTAAGCGAAGTAAGTGAGTCACAGAAGGACAAATACTAAATCATTCCGCTTATATGAGGTATCTAAAATAGTCCAACGCATAGAGGCAGAGAATAATAGTGGTTTCCAGGGGCTAAATGGAGGGGGAAATGGGGAGGTGTTGTTCAATGGCTATAACGTTTTAATTATGCTGGATGCATAAGTTCTAGGGATCTGCTCTACGACCTGGTACCCAGAGTTAATAATACAGTATTGTACCTTTGAAAATTTATGAAGAGCGGAGATCTCATTTTCTACCACATTCCTTAATTTCTAAGTGTTTACACCACAAAAAAACAAACCAAAACAAAAGGACACAAGGAACCTTTGGGAAACATGGATACATCTATTCCCTTGAATGTGATGATGTTATCACAATTGTTCACAGATGTTCAAATTTATCAGGTTGTGCACATTAACTATATACAGTTCTTTGTATATCAATTATACCTCAATAAAGCTGTTTAAAAAAAAACCAGTTCTCCACAAATTGATCTACAAATTCACCACAACTCTATCAAAATTCTATTTGCATTTTTTTTCAGAGGTTGACTAGCTGACCTGAAAATTCATATGGTAATGAAAGAAAATTGCAATAGCCAAAACAAAAGAGAACAAAATCGAGGGCTCAAATTTACCAATTTCACTCATTTAATTTAATCATGTTTTATTACATTCGCAGAGCTGTGTAACTATTACCAAGATCAGTTATAGACCATTTTCATTACCCCTAAAAGAAACCACATAACTTTTGGCATCTACTCTCTTTTCTCCCTAAATCCCCTAGCCCTAGGCAAGCACTAATCTACTTTCTGTCTCTATAGATTTTCCTATTCTGGACATGTCATATAAATATAATCAGACAATATGTGTTTGTCTGTGACTGTGGATTTTTCTTTCATCTTGTACTTTTCTCAAATATTGCTTTAACTATTTTAAAACTACCATTTAAAGTATGTCTCACTGAAGTATATTTGCTTTACGTACTTTCTTTTTTTACTTTGTTTTAGATAGTGACTTTGTGGTATATCTTTCTCTGTTTTTTCCTTCCATCTGATATTTTTCTTAAATTTACAGTATTTCTTTCATAAATAGCATAAATAGAATCCTTACACTTTTATACTGTCTGGCAAAATTTATATTTTACTTGAGAAGTTTGTTGCATTTATACATCATGTAATTACTGATATGGTTGGACTAAGACTATAATTTTGTTATCTTTTTCCAACATAGTCCATATTCTTTCTCTCCTATATTCCTTTTTTCCACCTTTCATTTCAATAATCAATTCTGAAATAACCATTAATATTTTTCTCCTCCATCAGATTTGTATTTAAAGTGGTTATTTTAGTATGAATCCCTAATTTGTCATAGTCTGCCTTATGATAGTAACGTCTCAACTTGCCAGACAAAACCTTCTAAAAGTTTTGTTCCTTCCTGATCTTTTTGCTGATTTGTCATATATTTTACCTGAAATATATAATAAACTCAAGAAGATATTGTTGATATTGTTCTTTTAGAAAGTCAACATTTTATTTTTAAGATTTTATTTTTTTCCTTTTTCTCCCCAAAGCCCTCCGGTACATAGTTGTATATTCTTCGTTGTGGGTCCTTCTAGTTGTGGTATGTGGGATGCTGCGTCAGCATGGTTTGATGAGCACTGCCATGTCCGTGCCCAGGGTTCGAACCAAGGAAACACTGGGTCGCCTGCAGTGGAGCGCATGAACTTAACCACTCGGCCACGGGGCCAGCCCAGAAAGTCAACATTTTTTATAGCACATTGTTTTTTATTTGTTCCTGCAGTTAACCCTTTAAACTGTGTTCATTTTATTCTTCAGCCTGTAAATCTTCCTTTTGTATCTTTTGTAGTACAAATCTAGTGACAATGAATTGTTTTGGGGTTTTTTTTGGCCAAAAAATGTTTATTTTAAATTTCTTTCTGAGGAATTTTCTTCCACTAGATTAAATATGTTATTCAATTGTCTGACGGCTTCCCTTTACCTCTTGAAACATTAGCCATGATTTTTATTTTTGTTTCTTTTAGGGTATGTGTCTTTTATTTCTGGCTGATTTTAGGAGTTTCTCTTATTCTTTTGTTTCTAACAATCTATGACAGAGGTTGGTAAACTTTTTTCTGTAAAGGGTAACATATTAAATATTTTATACTTTGCCATCCATACCATCTCTGACTTAACTACCCAGCTTTACCATTGTAGCATCAAATTAGCCCATGGCAA
Organism: Equus przewalskii; assembly: GCF_037783145.1. Taxonomy (NCBI): domain Eukaryota; kingdom Metazoa; phylum Chordata; class Mammalia; order Perissodactyla; family Equidae; genus Equus; species Equus przewalskii. The sequence continues at coordinate 117,648,603 of NC_091863.1, read as the reverse complement.
TGTTTAAACAAAGTGGTATGTCTGTTTTCAAAGAAAACTTTCTTTTAAGCGATTGGTGATGGGTCAGATTTGATTTTTGACCAGATTGTCCTACCCTTTCTCATTTCTAATAATTTTTTCTGTGTGCCAGATATTTTCCTAAAAAATAATTGTAGAAGATATGGATGATTTATTCCACCCTAAACAATTCTCCATATCCACAGTTAGGAAGATAGTGTGAAGTATAAATCACTTCAATTCGATCATAGATTGAGCTGCATCAGTGATGAACTTCAGTTTTGGAAAGAGTCAGTCCAGCTTTTCCTCATTCTTTCACTTTGGCGTGGCTCAATTAGTCTTTTGATTTTTGAAACTGGCAGGTTTTGTTTCCTGAGCCCTGAAAGACTTCTAGAGATTCAGTTTTGCCTTTCAGAAACTTTGACCTTGGCGCTTTTAGCATCTGTTGCAGGCAGCTTCAAAACCTGGCAAATGCCATGACTGTGTGACTGTTCATGAATTTGTTCACACCCCTACACGCGAGTAGGACTTTTTCTTGTTAGTACCACAAACCTGCAGTAGATCATACTCTTCCTAAAAGATGTTTCTGGTATAGCTCTCAAATGTGCTACAAACTTTAGCAAATACTACAAAAAAACGTGGATTTGCATTTAGGGTTTCTCTTTTCCCCAGTAGATTGTCTTTGCCTGGGCCAATCCAATTCTCAGCCTATGCCCTGACTGGTAAATGCTCCCAAAGACAAATGGTGATCAGCAGGCTACCTAACAAGGGCTTTTGCATGTCTGGAATTTTGATTCATTCCACCCTTGTTGCTGCCACAGCCCTCCAGTGACTTTAAATCTAAAATACTATTTATCTAATCATTTCAATGAGAGAGTTAGCCTACTGCAAACAAATATATCCATCCCCAAACCTGAAGTGCATTTGTTTGCATTTGGATTCTTAGAGTTGTTGATACTTTAATATCTGGGGAAAGCAACAGACTTGACCTACCCATATTTATCAGATCTTTCCTTGATTTCCTTTCAACAAAATCTGAGATTGCTGGAAAAACCTTTTATCTTCAAGTTAGAAATAATCTCCAGACTAATTACTTCAAATCACAGAAATGGTTTATTTTGAAAAGGAAGTTAGTATGAAGTATTCAGTTCTTTAGTAAAGAAGGTTGTGGGGTGGGAGTTAAAAGGAAATAATAACATAAAAATGTGAAACATCAGGGATTGTTGGTGAGTTTAAAATAATAATGTAAATAATAAGGTTATTAATGCCAATGAGGTGAATCCTAGTTTAAGAGGCATATAATTTCCTTTATTTTTTATATACATGATTCTTAAATTCCATTTGCTTTCTTCTTTGTATATTATAAAAACATGCATTCCTAATAATGGGTTGGGGGTTTAAATTGAGGAAGAAGTTTAAGCAGAAGAAAAGCCAGGATATTTCTGTTCCTTATTTTTAATTACATAATCAATGAAATTTAGACTAGATGATTATAATTTAAATTAAAAATATAATATTTGTTGGTTACGTGCCATATACCAGATGCTCTTTTCAGTGTATCAACTCATTTGATTATTGCAGCAACCACTGTTATCTATTTCACAGATGAGGAAACTGAGGCACAGAGAGATTACACAATTTACTTAAGGTCTGAGATTTTTTAAATGGCAGAGCTATTGTTCTAAATAGGTGGAGAGGATACAGGTTCTGTGATCTAAACCACAATGCTACACTGTCTCTTGAGGGCTTACAGGTTAAAAAGGAGATGCAGAGCTTGGAGCCTCCCAGAGCGTCAGAGGAAGAGTCTTCAGTTTGAGACTTCAGTCGGGTGGGATACACGCACACATACAAGTAAGTAAATATATATACATACACAGATGTGTGTACAACGTGGATATAGTCCACCTAATACATATGTACATATATGCGTATAATGTTAATGTGTGCATAAGTACGTTTGTGTGTACATACATTTATAAAATGAAATGGGTGAGAAGGTCCATAGTGTGGGGAGAGATGGTGTACCTGGGCTGCATGAAGGGATAATTCTGAGACTCTGGGGATTTTAATATTTAACAATTCTTTTGAAAATATCTGTTGGTCAGATGAAATAGTTTTGAAGAATTAATTATCTACCTGTGACCATGTGGATAATAATGTGTAAAACCCCTGTTTCCTGGCTCTATGTTTAGGATTCTTTACTACATCTCTGCTGGCCGGGGTTTAAATGGGAAACCCATCAGAAAAGATATCACAAAAATGGCCCTAAAAGCAGGAAGTTGGTTCATTAGAAAGAGAGAGGAAGGGTCAGACTAGGAGATACAATGTTGTGACCATGTAATATTTGTGTTACTCACTCTCCCTTTCGGTGTCCCCAAACCTCACTGACCTTAATATGCAATTTGAATAGATTATAACTAATCAAAACTCATTGGTTTGGAGGGGAGTCTTTTTGTGGTTGTTGACTTACATGCAGCTGCTTTATTTCTCTATGGGAAATTTGCCTGTCAATATTTAACATTTTGGGGGGTTATCTTTCAGGACTTCTAATGCTCTCTGCATAAAGTACTAAATAAACTCCAAAGTTATTGTTTACATAAGTTGTTGGGATACACATTCATGGTAGGGGGATCACCTTAATAGTCCTTATGAGGAGACACAGATCAGATGCTAGTCTTCTTTCTATGTCTAAGACAGGTGCTTTTCAGTATTATAAGTAGGTTCCCAGATAAGTGCTCAGCTGTTATTAGGAAGAATGGATCATAATTGTGCCATATTTGGCCCTTTACACATGTAGAGGCATTTGTAGGATTCCTCTAACATGCAGACTTTTGGTTTGGGGTGATGTATAGTTGAACAAGAACTGGACCTGCCTTCAAGGAACCTGCAGTCACGTCAGAGAGGAAGACACATGTAAATGAAAAAGAGAAATAAACAGGACCATTGCCTCTCCCTTGGTAGAGATAGAAGTAAGTACTCCAGCAATGTTCGTGTTGACCAGATCTCAGGACTTGAGATCCTCCAGTTCCTCATCTCATGCAAAGCTCAACACTTTACTAGTGTTTACTTTCTCAGATACTCCAGAATTAGGCTATCTGTCACAGAATTGGAGGAGGTCCTTTCTCCCCCATGTATCTGGGTAGAAGATGTGTGCTCAGTGCTCAGAGGTTACAGTAAATTCTGAGTCAAGGACTTCATACCCTACTTCTTAGGTTCTAATTATGCACAGTCTCAGGCTAGCTCTTCCCCCAAGAAGGCAGGTCAGTCACATCTGGGCAGTGAACACAAAGAAATGGTCATTGCTTTCCCCAACCTCACTTTGTAGCTAGAGTTCTGGAAGCTACATATAATTCACAGACAATATCTATTTTCAATGTACAAGCAATTGTACCAGGTAAGGAATCTGCCTTGCTCTGGACAATCAATTTTACCCACAGTATTCAAGTCTCCTTCTATACAATTGCCCACATTCTGTCCTTACACAGAAAACTTTCTGTCTGAGTGCCGAACGCCCCTACCTTCTCACTCATTTATTCCACCTTCCTTCTCAGAGCCTAGAACTTTGCCTGTTTTTAGAAAATCCAATCTGATGGCAACATATAATTAGAGATTAAGATGCTACCCAGAACTTTTCATTCAATTCGTCTCCTTACACTTCTAATGTTCACTTTTTAAAATATTACATGTGAAGGAATGAAGTGATAAAAGGATCAGCTGAGTATGAATAAATATTGCAGCCCTCTCGAGTATGAATAAATAACGCATTGGCACTTTTTCCTTAACTTTACTGGGGTTGTTCTTTCTTAACACAGGACTAAATGAGAGAGAATGAGAACAGAGAGAGAGAGGCTGTCAAGTGCCACACTTTTGGACATGATCACAGAACTAGAACAGTGCCTGAAGGGTAAATTGTAAATTTTACATGGTTCTGTTGGATCATATGGTAGAAACTGGTGTTACCTCTGATATAAGCTTGTTTAGACAATTTTAGGGTTGAATTGATCATTTTGTTTGTGAATTTTTGTGCCCAATTCTAATGGTCATATAGCTCACCCCACTCCAAGCTGTGGGGGGAAATTTAGGTTGTAATATAAACTAGAGAAATTGTTCTTTGTCACCTAATGTTGTAGGAGGACTACCTCACGTGCTTTTTGCTCCCATTATCTTACATGCTCCTTTCTGAACTCTCAGCATGTCCCATGTGCTTGCCTGTGACACTAACTACTCTGAATTTTTCCTCATTGTTGTATGTTTATATGGTAGTGGTAAGAGTAACATATATGTGCGTTTGGTTTGGGGTTGTAAATTTATGTGGCTGTGCTTATGTTGTGTGGATATTTTCATTGGGTTGGTTTTGATATTTAGTCTATGGGTTTTATTCTTTACATTTTCTTATATGATTGTGGTATTTTAAGTTTGGTTTTAATATGCTACTGGATTTGGTTTGCTGGTATTTTCTTGAGTATTAGATTAGAACTCTTGAGAATGAGGAGATTTTATATTGGCTTTATTTACTCTTTTGTTTTTCTGCGGGTGTCCCTCCTCATACCAGGACCCTAAAAGGCAGAAGGTGAGAAGCAGGTTATATATTTTACATAACTATGTTAGGAAATGTAATATATCCTGTTGTCCCCTACCCCAAGGTGATCCCCCTTAAACTGCATCAATATGTTGCCTTGGCAACTGCTATTTGTTATGCTTTTGTTTTCAGAAAAAGTTGCATAACTCTTTTGTCTAGCTTCTTTCATCAGCATAATTATTTTGAGATTCATCCAAATTGTGTGTATCAATGATTCAAATAGATTAGTGATATTCCAATATATGTACAGACCATGTTTATTCATTTGTACAACTGTTGGTGGATATTTAGGTTGTTTCAAGTTTTTGGCTATTATGAATAATGCTGCCATCAACATTGATATGCAATTTTTTCCATGGACATTTGTTTTGGAATGGCAAGATCATTCAGTAGGTTTATGTTTAACTTTTGAAGAAACTGATAATCTGCTTTCCATGTGGTTGTACTGTTTTACATTTCCACATTTCTAACTCCTCTATATCCTTAACATTACTTGGAATATTTTTCTTTAATTTTAGCCATCCTAGTGGGAGTAAAGTGCTGTCTCATTATGGTTTTATTTTGCTAATAACTAATAACTAATGATGCTGAGCATTTTTATATGCTCACTTGCCATTTGTATGTGTTCTTTTAGAAAACTTTATTTCTAAGAGTAAACAAGTGGGGACAACCCAAATTTCCTTCAATAGGTGTGGTACATCCATTTCTTGGAATTCTATTCAGCAATAATGAGAAAGGTCCCACTGATATACACAGCAATTTGGTTGAATCTCAAAGGCATTTTGCTGACTAAAAGAAACCAGTTTCCAAAGTTTACATACTACGGGATTCCATTTATAAATATTCCTGAAAGATAAACTTATATTAATGAAGCATAGATTAATTGTTACCAGGGCTTAGGGGTGGAAGAGAGTATAACTAAAAATGATAGCAGAAGGAAAGTCTGTAAGGTTATGTAACTATTATCTTGATAGTGGTGATGTTTACCCGAACCTATGCATGTGTTAAAATTGTAGGACTACATACATACACAAAATTTGAATTGTACTTCACGTTATTTTTTTCATCTATATGCTCTTAGTGTATGCAATTTTATTTTTTAATTAATTTTTCAAAAATTTTAAATACTGTAGTATTTAGAGCAGTTTTAGGTTCACAACAAAATTGAGAGGAAGGTACAGGGATTTCCCATATACCTCCTGCCTCCTCATATGCAGAGCCACCCCCATTCTCAACTTCACTCACCAGAGTGGTATCTTTCTTACAATTGATGAATTTACATTGACACATAATTAATACACAAAGTCCATAGTTTACCTTACTACATTATTTTTTTTTTTCCTGGTCTTAGCTTTATGTGTTCGTGTGCTCTCACTTCTCCTATAATTACAATGCATAGTAAGTAATTCACTGGGGAAACTTTATCTCTTGATTGATGGGTGGTAGTCCTAGGAAATTTTAAGTGTACTATCTTGAAAACATAAAAGCAAGCAATAAAGAAAACTCCAAGTGGCTACTTAATCCACTATTCCATAGATCTTCTCCACCTGTTAGGTCCTGGTTGGTCATGGACTATAACTTTAGCTCTCCCGTGGTTCATCATGGTCCCTCCTATTTTATAAAATCTTTCTTTGCATTCTTTTCACCTTAGCAACCTGATACTAGCCCAACCCACATCTTTTTGAGCAGGATATTATTCTTGTTGTTGTTTAGTTTGTGTCGAGCCACTTGATGAGGCTATTGGATGACCGATGGATTGATTGTCTTTGAGCCTTTCTTGGACAAAAGCTATTGATGGTGTGAGAGGTGGGAGCTTAGTACATTATTTTTTAAGGCATCTTTTGTGTCTACAAATATTCTCTGTTGCATATCCTTATATCATGTCCCAGTCTTAGTTGCACAAGGTGAATAGCCCCTGGAACACATTTCTCAGAATGTAAAGGTAGGAAAACATTATCTCAAAAATTGTACTCTATATCCTGGTTTTTATATCTCATTCTCTAATCAGAGAAACCTGGAATTCATAGAGAAATGGTTTATTCTAGGGCCAGGGCAGGTTAAATACAAGATGAGCCTTGAGTAATTTGGAGGACCAGAAATTAAGGAAGTAGTCCCCAAAAAAGGATGGGGCATGACAAATGACCCAACCTGAAAGAAATTCCAATTGCCAACATTGAACAATTTGATCACCAAAATCAACAACAATAGTATTTGATTAAAACACAAATAAAATTAATACACGAGTCCGTACTGATATAAAGAAATTATTGAATAACTAAATATATGTGGGTGAAGGTACAAAACTTCTTTACAAAAGAATTCTAAATAATATATGCAAATATTCCTTTCTCCAAAAGATGGAACTTAATGCCTCTCCACTTGAGTGTGGGCTGGGCTTAGTGACTCATTTCCAAAGAATAGTGTATGGAAAGTGAAAAGCAATGGCTCTACAGTACAGAAGTCTGGCAGACAGATACCATCTCAACCAAGAATTTAAAGGTGGATACAACCAGTGATAAGTCATGTGAGTACACCTCCTGATAGGATGCAATGAGAAGGGCACTTCATCTCCGTGGTATTCTTCCCCCAAACCCAGAACCCTGGTATAATCAAAAGAAAACATCAGAAAAGCTCAATTTGAGGGACACCCTTGAAAATGCCTAACCAGTACTCTTCAGAGTTCTAAAGAGCATGAAAAACAGAAATGGAGTAGGAAATTTTACTGATGGAGGAACAGAAAAATGACATTAGTGGAAAAAGTGGTGAAATCCACTTTTTTTTTGGTCTGTAGTTTTGTTATTGTGCCACTGTTAATTTCTGAGTTTTTACTAATGTACTATCGTTAGTAACATGGTAGCCTTGTGGGAAGCCGGGTGATGAGTGTATGAGAAGTCTCTGTACTATATTTACAACTTTTCCATAAATCTAAAATTATTCCAAAATAAATATAAGAAAAATGAAGAAACAACAACTAAAAAGCATACGTCCAATTCTGCTGCTGCCTGATTTAGAACAATGAAAGGTGGGTTTCAAGCAAACGACATGAAAAAGTCAGATAAGCACCAAACTCATCACTTTTCTTGAACACTTTAGACATCTAAGTTTACAGATCTGTTAAGTAGCTTGATTTTAATGAAAGACAGCCCCCTCCAAGGAGAAATAGGATGCAGAGACTGGCTTACCAGTGACAGAGAAAGGGAAGTAATTACACTGGCCTAGCAAACACCCGAGGAACAAACAAGAGCAGTCTCCCACTAAGAACGTGGGAGGGACCTGGCTAGAGATCCCTATGTGGTTTAGGTGTAATGGATGTCAAGATCAGTGAGAACAGCGGGAGTCCTGAGAAAAATCCCTGGAACCTAGACGTCCCCGAAGCACAAAACAATGCTAGAGGAATTTAAAGCCTGCATTGCATGTCAGCCGACCACCACAATAATAGAACCTGCTCCCAGGTGAATAACTGATCAAATTGACTCAACTGCCCCATCACATAAGAAAACCCTGAAAGAAGAAGCAGCGTGTTCACTTCCAGGTGCAAATATTATTGATCTCATTCTCTACTGTTCTACACATAATGTTCAGCATTAAGTAAACATTTTTAAACACATACACAAAAGAAAGACAAGGAAACCTAGTACCAAGAGACTAAGAAATCAATAAACCAGATTCAGAGATAATCCAGATATAAGAACTATAAGACAGAGACTTTACCATAACTATGATTAACATATTTAGTATCTAGTGGAAAAAAGGAGACATCTTGTATGAGCAGATGGAGAATTTTAGCACAGAGATAGAAACTATAAGAAAGAGTTAACGGAAATGCTACCAATAAGGAAAAAACAACAAACTAGTTTCAGAGATAAAGACTTCCTTTGATGGGTCCATAATTATCTCAATGCCATACAAAGGCAGAAACCTGTGAAGGCTTGAATGAAAGCTACATTGATATGAATAATCGGTTTGAGCTGCCACGTTGAGCCATTCAGTGTGCAGTGACTTTCACAAGAATGTGCCATTCAAATATGAATGGAGCCTTTTTGAGAAAAGTAATGTACAACATGTAGGACATAAGTGATGGCTCAGGGAATGGGGTTGTAGCTACATGGACAGAGATGCCTTCTTTGGAGCCCAGGCACCCACTCTTCAGTGCTGGGCTACCTCAAGGAAGATTTTGTACCTTTTAAGAGAATATGCATAGGAACTGTGGGCTCCTGGGAAAACACTTACACTTAGGTTTTGCAAGAATTTATATATTTTTGCCAAGTGAGGCTTGACTAAAGCAGGAAAAAGATCGTATGTATTGAGAACACAACCCTCCTTCTTTGTCAGCTGAGACTTTTTCCTCTTTATCGCCAAATTCTCTAACCTTTTTTCACTTATTGATGTCTCATCATTTGCAAGACCTCTCTTTTTTAGAGCTCTCAATATAGTCTCCTGCCTCTCAGATTCTCCACTGCTCAACCCCAAAGCCCATTTTCCTCTTAGAGATTAAAACATGTTCTTGTTTTTCCAGCTTTATTGAAGTATGATTAACAAACAAAAATTGCATATATTGAGAATTTTTTGTCAATTGTATATGACTTGATTTTTTAAAGTGTACATGACTTCATATACATATACATTGTGAAATGATTACCACAATCAAATTAACACCTCACATAGCTACCTTATTTTTGTGATGAGAACATGTAAGATTTACTCTCTTCGCAACTTTCAAGTATAATACAGTATTGTTAACTATGGTCACCACACTGTACATTAGATCCTCAGAACTTGTTCATCTTATAACTGAAAGTTTGTGCCCTTTGACCAACGTCTCCCCATTTCCCCCACCCCTCAGCCTCTGGCAGCCACCATCCTACTCTCTGTTTCTATCGGTACAGCCTTTTTAGACTCCACATATAAGTGAGACCACACAGTATTTGTCTTTCTCAGTCTGGCTTGTTTCACTATTTGGATGGCTACCTCAATTGTCTCCAAGTTTATGAATTATCTTTGTTATGTTCTTATTGACTATTAAAATACCTTTTAAACATTTGTGTCACCAGTTTACGAAGGGTTAAGCATAGTCTCCTGAGAAGCAATTACTCTTTTAATTTTTTCTTTGTTTGTTTTGAAGTTATATTTGAAGGATGGAAGGGCATGATAGGACCAGTACTCAGGGGCTATTGCCTAGGTTTTTCTCCCCATTTTCTTTTAGTGAAACTTCTTACCTCAACCTAATGCTGAAGGGGGGTGGGTGTAGAGAGCATGAGCGCACACTGGACTGTTGGCGACCATCTGTAGTAGCATGTGTTTGGGAAGTAGGTTGTAAATTTTACATCCCTGTGTTGGAAAACAGGCGATATCGCATAAGTGATCTCTCTTTAATCATATCAGGGTGTTTTATGAGTGACGTGTTTGTGCAGTTTTACAGCTGATCTCAAAACAGTCACATACCTCCCCATATCCCAACACTTGGGGGAATTTAGGTTTTTAACCAAGAGGGTAGAAATCTTTGGTTTTCCTTCCTAGCATGCTTGACAATGCACAACCTGTGCCTCTTGCTCAATGTCTCCTTCCCTCCTTTCTGCACTCTGGAGGTTTTCTGGGGCACTGGATCTCAACTACCTAGAACATATACGACATCGTGACTGGACCCATTTGGAGTTTGTCCTGATAACTTTGTTTGTGCTGTTTGTGGGAGCATTTAGTTTGTTGGGAGGGAATTTTCTTGATTTGGATTTCTTTTGGTGTTCCTTTGTATTCCTATTAATTCAAGTACCATTTTTGCTACTTCCATGCATGTTCCCATGTGTTATTTGGCTTGATTTCATTTCTGTGTTTATGCATGTCTTAGTCTGCTGAGGCTGCCATAACAAACTACCAGACTGGGTGGCTTAAACAACATAAATTTGTTTTCTCACAGTTTTGGAGGCTAGAAGTTCAAGATCAAGCTTCCAGTGTGATTGCTTTCTGGAGAGAGCTTTTTTCCTGACTTGAGGACTCCCGCTGTGTGCTCACATGGCCTTTTCCGGGTGTGTGCACTTGGATAGAGAGTAAGTGAGCAAATTCTCTGGTGTCTCTTCTTGGAGAATAATCATCCCAGCATGAGTGTCCCACCCTCATGACCTCATCTAAACCTAATTAACTCCCAGAGGCCTCATCTCCAAATACCATCACATTGGAGGTTAGAATTTCAACATATGAATTTTGGGGGGACATACTTTGGTCCACAGCAATGCATTTCTGTGTTTTATTTTCTACACTGTTTTGTAAAATTTTATATTATATTGTGGAGATTTGTTTTTTGTATGTTTCTTAGTGATTGGTATGCCTTTGTGCTTGTACTTAGTTTGAGGTTTAGTTTTCGTATGTGAGAGACCTCACTGGGGACTCTTTGTTGTTTCTGAGTGCACTCATGTTTGTGTGAGGTTTTAGGTATATGTGTGCAAGTACGGTTGTGTGAGTTTAGTTCATCTCATGTGATAATTATTTTTTGTGTATTTGGCTTTTTATTGTTGTAGTTTTATTTAGGTCATATTTCCTTCTAAAAAGCTTCTGCACAGCAAAGGAAACAATCCACAAAATGAAAAGGCAACCTAACAACTGGGAGAAAATATTTGCAAACCATATATCTGACAAGGGGTTAATATCCAAAATATGTAAGGACCTTATACAACTTACAGCAAACAAACAACCCAATTAAAAGTTGGGAAAAGGACCTAAATAGATATTTTTCCAAAGAAAACATGCAAAATGGCCATCAGGTAAATGAAAAGGTGCTCAATATCACCAATCATTAGGGAAATGCAAGTCAAAACCACAATGAGATATCACCTCACAAGTGTTAAGATGACTGTTGTCAAAAAGACCTGAGATAACGTGTTGGCGAGGATGTGGAGAAAACGGAACCTTTGTGTAGTCTTGGTACGAGTGTGAATTGGTGCAGCCACAATGGAAAACAGTATGGCAGTTACTCAAAAGATTAAAAATAGAGCTACCATACAATCCACTACCCCACTTCTGGGTATATAACTGAAGGAAATGAAATCATTATCTCAAGAGCTATCCGTACCCCATTGCTAATTTCACCATTGTTCACAACAGCCAAGACATAGAAACAACCTAAATGTCTGACAACAGATGAATGGATAAAGAAAATGTGATATGAATTATATATATAATTGAGGGGGTGGGAAAAATGTGGAAATGTAGGTCAAAGGGTTCGATCTTCAGTCTTAAGATGAATAAGTTCTGAGGATCTAATGTACAGCATGGTTAACAATATTGTATACTTGAAATCTGCTAAGAGAATAGATCTTAAATGTTCTCACACACACACAAAAAGGTAATTATATGAGGTGACAGATGTGTACCTCATCTTAATGTTGTAATTATTTCACAATATATATGTATATCACCTCATTATGTTGTCCACCTTAAACTTACACAAAGTTACCTGTCAATTGTATCTGAATAAAGCTGGAAGAAGAATAAATAAAATAAATACCATTCAAAAGTTGATAATAAGAAACCAACAAAAATCACAAACAACAATAAACAACAACAATAAATATGGACAGGGGCTGACCCTGTGTCAGAGTGGTTAAGTTCTCATACTCTGCTTTGGCAGCCCGAGGTTTCATCAGTTTGGATCCTGGGTTTGGACCTAGCACGGCTCATGAAGCCATGCTGAGGTGGTGTCTCATATAGCAGAACCAGAAGGACCTACAACTATGTACTGCGGGGCTTTGGAGAGAAGAAGAAGAAGAAGGGAAAAAAAAAGATTAACAAAAGAAGCTAGTTCAGGTGCCAATCTTAAATAAATAAATACAGACAAAAGAATAAAGAGACACTTCAGTAAAGAAGATATATAGGTAACCAATAAGCACATTGACAATACCAAGTATTAAAGAGAATGGAGAGAGAAAGAAAGAGAATACACAAATCATCAATATCAAGAATAAAAGAATGGATATCCATACAGATCCTAGAGACATCAGAAGTATAATTGGAGGATATTATTAAAAATTTTATGCTAATAACTTTGACAAACTTGATAAAAGCAATAAAATTCATGAAAGACACAGGCAACCAAAACTTACCAAGAAAAAAAATGTAAACATGAACTTCACATCAGGTAAAGAAATTCAATTCATATTAAAATAATCATTAAAAGAAAATACATCTGAAATCATTTTTTAAATCTTGTATGGCTCTAATTCCAAAATTAGGCAAACATATGACCAAAAAAAACCTACAAAGCAATATTTCTCTTAAATACAGATTCAAAAATCTTTAAGAAAATATTATCATATTTTATCCAGCAATTTATAAAGATTCTCATATTTCATGACACTTTGGAGTTTACCCCAAGAATGCAACGATGGATTAACATCCAAAAATGAAACAATGCATTTCACTATAAGACAATAAAGGTGAAAAAAATTATCTTTTCAAAGGATGTAGTTAAAGTAGCTAATAAAAAATTAACTCTCTCATGATGAAGACAAAACTTGTCAAGCTAGGGATAGACGTGAAACTCCTCAACCTAATTAAAGGCATCTTAAAAAAACCTCCAGCTAACATCATATTCAGTTGAGAAAGACTCAAAGTTTTATATATAAGGTCATGAGCAAGGCAAAGATATGTGCTCTAAAAATGTATATTTAATATTGTATTCCAGAATCATATATCTGATATGGGCCTAGTACCCAGAATATATAAAGAACACTTATAACTCAATAATAAAAAGAGAAATAATCCAATTAAAAAATTGACAAATGATTTGAACAGACATTTCTACAAAGATATTCATGTTGCCAATAAGCTTATGAAAAAATGTGCAACATAATTAAAAACTAGAAAAATACAAACCAAAATCATGATGAAATTTGACTTCACACCTACTAGGATGGCTATACTCAATAAGACAACAAGTGTTGGTTAAGAACAAAGTGAAGAACCAGAAAAATTCATTGATTACTGGTGGGAATATAAAATGGACTAGCTACTTTGGAAGCAGTTTGGCACTTCCTCACAATGCTAAACTGAGTTACCATATGTACCAACAATTCCACTCAGGTATATATCCAAGAGAAATGAAAAGATACGTCCACATAAAAAATTGCACAGATGCTCATTGCAGCATCATCCACTATATTTGAAACCTTAACACCTGTCCTTACAGCACTCTCTAACTCTGTTCCTAGTTTATATTTTCCCTGTATCATTTATCACTTCTGTGCATCCTAAATATTTTCCAGTTAATTTTTTAAATTAAAAATTAAAATTTTTTAATTACAAGATGTCAATTCCATGAGCACATGTTTTGAGTCTATTTAATTCTCTGTTGTATTCCTAGCACATGAAACAGCCTGGTATCTACTATATTCTTAGTAAATAATTGATAAAGGAATAAATATTTCTTCCAGGTCAACTCTCAAAGGCATTAAGCAGCCTAGTAAATATTTTTGAGACATGATCTTATTCCCAATGTTTGATACCATATCTTTTCTGATTGATTTTTGAAATGTTTTTATGTATTAATACGTTTGACTCTGTGTCATATATTTTAAATATTTTCAAAGTGTTTTCTAAGCTATTTAACAAAATTTTAATCAGATATAGTAAAATTTTCAATTGTACATAGTCATTTCCAGCACCTTTTCTCCTTGAGGCTTTGTTCCATAGTGACAGTACAGTGAGTTGGTTAGGAACACATGTATTATTTCATCTAATCAACTAAAAACCCTAAGGCAATATGCATATTTATCACACATTTGTAGATGAAGAATAAAGCTTCTAGAAGTTAAATTGCTTAAAGCTATGAACTAAACAAGTAGTCTGATCTCATTAGACTAAAGGATATCAAGGTTACCAACAAGGGCAAAGGCAGAAACCGCAAAGCACCTTAAAGCTTAGCCTAGGAAGGTGAGCAAAGCCACATCTGAAACATCCTATTGACAGAAACAAGTTACAACCCAGCCCAACATCACTGCCTGGGGGAAATAAATTCAACCCCTTAAGGGAAGAGGAGAGAAAGGCCCATTAAAAAGGGTGTGTGTTCAGAGGGACACAAGATTAATTGGGCATCCTTATTATAACAATCCACCAAACCACTACACGGTATTTTGACATTCCTTTGTCTTGTAAGCCTTTGTTGTTATTTCCAAAGCGAAAGGTAACAGGTTACAGTGTTAAAAGGTGGGGGCTCCTTAAGCAACAACAAAGAGCAGTAAGATGTTGTTTTGCCTGGAATGGAGCATCTTTAATGCCTTCACAATTACTGGCATAGGTCATATGTTTCACTTCATCAATACTACCTTTTGCTTAGAGTTGGAAGGAGCCGGGTATGTAGCTTGGTGACCAAACATTGCTGGATTTGCAACATTCTTTCCAGTTGACTGCTTAAAAACAGCAAGTTGTTAGTTCATATGTCCCCATTTTGGCCAAGGGAGGAAGTTACTTGTTCAATGAGCCCTGTAGTCTTAGTCCTCCCCGTCTTCAGTGACCATCATTGGTAGAGAGGACCAAAGCAATGAGGCCTCACATAATTGACCACAAATGGCAGCTGTCCTTTATTGACAAGATTTGGAGTTGGGATGGTTTTGAGGACAGGAGCTTGAGCTGGCTGACATGAACCCCACAGCAAATGCTTGGCAGCTCTGAGATACCGTCTCCAGGCAGCCTGCATCACAGGGGTATGTTTGCGAGCAGAGACTTAAGGGAACAGGAAGGGAAGAAAAGAAAACACAGCACTGAGAAATCAAAATAAGCTTCTGCCATGCACATCATGAGAATCAGGAGAACACAGGACACCAGGATACCCACCTGCCTCCATGCCCCACCCCAACCCACACAGATGCCACTCTCACCTCTGCCTTGTCCCTATCAGGAAGCACAAGAAGACAGAGGGTGGCAAGGTCCCTATGCCACATTCTCCTCCCACCTCCTGCCCCACTCTCACCAGCTGCCTCAGCAAATCAATTGCAGAGGGGGTGGAGATCAAGAATTACTCTCATCACCATGGAAATGTCCTGTCATTCCACATGGAAGGTTGTGAGATTACTTTAGGAACCTGGAGAGGATGTAAGAAGCATCGGAGGAAAACTGGCCAATCAGAGCTCATCACCAACCATCATCTTCCTCTGGGCAAACCTTTCTCCTCCCAGCTGTTCTTCCATCTATTCATAGAGGGGCCCCCATCTCTCTCTTCACCTGTTTGCATTCCATCAGGGGTGCCCTTCCCATGTCTGGGTGGGATGGGGCAGTGTCCCTCCCACACCTGCACTGGGATATCCATTTCTCACCGCAACACAAACACCTTGGTCTGCAAGACACACCATCTTTTTACATGGAGAAGCAGGGAACATTACTGAGGATCCAAGCCCTGTATCTACTGTGTCCTGAGAGGAAGAAGACAAAGAAGACCTGATTAGGTTTCCCAAGTGGAACTGGGCGACTGAGGACAGAGAGACAGTGTTTACCCTTTACCTTGCTGAGAAAGCAGCATCTGAAGCCCAGGGGTCCTCATTTCCATATGTCCTCATGAGTGGGAGGGGCCTCTTACCTCCATCTCTGTCATGACCTCCTTTCATTTCACCCATTTGTGTACCGGCCTCTTCCTCCTCTACCTGACTACAAGCACACTGAATGCAGAGTCCTGCTGGGCATCAGCTTTCCATCCGCACCATGGCCACGACTCCTGCAAGTTATAGGGGTGGATCCAACAGCTGTGAATGAATAAAGGCGCCCAAAAGGGACACGGATGCCTCTCGCATCTCAACTGTAGCTGGATACCAGGCTCTGATACTTCATATAAATGTGAAATAATCTGTGTGGGGTCTGTGGAATGTGTAAACATGCTGGCACATGAGCCAAACTTCCCTCTAAGTAAGACCTTCTATGTTCACACCAAAAATGTAAATAAAGCCCATAGGGATTATCAGGACCTGCAAATGCGTACACAGCCTCTGAGGGAACTCCTCTTAAATGCAGAAAAGGAAGGACCTCAAAAATCCACAGAGAGTAGCTCCCCTGAAAATTCTAAGAATTCCTAAATAACATATATCTCTTGTTCAGAAATGAAGCATTTCTAATAGCATAAAATAGCATGAAACACTACTGCAGACCAATGATTTTGGTCGAGGGGAACTGTGTCCACGTTACTTGATCAGACCATGACCTATCTGGGGTGTGGAAAGGGAAGCTATTCTTACAACTCTGACATGCTTGCACCTCCACCCTCTCACCCGCAGAAGCAACTGCCTTTTACCTGCTATCACAGCCAGCTTCGTGCCAACATCTCTGCTTCCTGATTCTCAGATGGTGCTGCGGCATGAAAACTCAGTCTGCAGGGAACAGGGAACCCAGAACCAGCAAAATTCACTGAGCCACGCCACATCCCTGTTAACCCGGCATAGATACGCAGCAGTCAGCCTAATTTTGCAAAGACTTTTTGTCTGTGACTGACAAATATTTTATGAAAGCAGGTTACCTGCACAGGCCTTTGGAGACACCGAGGCATTTCCATTAGGGCTGTGTAGACACCTCCAACTATCCCAGGCCACCGGACTGCCCACCCACACCATTTTGGAAATGGGATGTTTGAAAGTGCCTGCATGTCCTGAGTGACGTCTCAAGAAGAAGGCTCAGCGGCAGGAAAGGCTCCAGCCTCTGCTTCTCCCTCTCCTCCTGCCAGGCCTCACTTCTGCAGAGCCAATAAAGCACAGTGGGTAAGAGCACAGATCCTAGAGACAGCTGGCCTTCCTCAGAGGCCATTTGCTGCCCCTTCCCAGCCCCATGACCTGAGCAGGTGGTGCAGCCTGGGAAAGCCTGGAGCTCTTGTAGGACTGGAACAGACACCTGGGGCAGTCATCACTGGCCGGGCAAGGCTAGGGCAGCGAGGGGAGCAGACAGCCTGGAGCACTTTCCTTTTCTGGAGCAGAGGGAGGGGTGTAGCTCTTCTGAGATGGGCAGCAAGCTGCACACACACCAGTTGGCCATGAAACTGCCTGAATGTGGTGTAAGGAAACTCACCGCGGTGGGGGTTGGGATGTCCCCCATTCCTGACACACGGGTGTAAAATGGAGCACCTGCTCCCCTGACACAAAGGGCTGCGGTCCCACAGATGGTCTCCAGGGTCCTGTGTTCTTGCGTCTTCAAATCTTTCCCTCTCCCTCTTGCTTTTTCTGCTTCTCTCTCTCTCCTGCTCTCTCTCTCAAGCTCTCTCAGGGCACACACACAAAAAATGTAAAAGGGAAGACAAAATGGCATTTCCCATTCTCAGGAGGTCTGAGCTGCCTCCCCTCCCTTCACTCCTTCACACACGTATAAAGAAAAGACAAAGCGAACATAGGGACAACTACTCACCAGGTATGAGTCCTGGGCACGAAGTTCAGCCGCGCTCACATGGTGACAACAGAGAACTACGTGGGCTGCTTTCAGTATGTGTGTGCATGGCCATCTGAATTTCTTCAAAACCCCGGCCAAGCCAAACCTACCCCCACCCTCTTCTACCCTACCCAGAAGAGGTGTCTCCTCACCTGCCCTGAGTACATTTGGAAAGAACAGACCTCCTTCTTTCTTGTTTTCAGGGCGGGAATGTCCTTACCTGATGATTTTCATGGTAGGATTAGATGTCCACTTAAATGCGCTTTGCTGATGTCTTAATTCAATTGGAATGAAGTCTGCTCAAGAGAGAAAGACACTTCCAGCCACCTCCTGTTCCAGAATCACTTACTTGCACTGCAAAGCACAGAAAAGCAATGCAAGCTCCTCGGGAGCAGGAGGCAGGGAAGGCAGAGGACTCAGAGTTTGCTGGGATGGAGAGATCAGGAAGCCTGCTCCTACTCAGCCCCTGGAGGGAAAAGAGCCCTGCCCACCCCACCCTACCCAGTGCAACTTTCAGCCCATCCCCTGGAGTGTTTAACCTCCCCATGGAGCTGCCACAAACCTTCCTGCAAGGGCAGGGTTTCCACCCTCCCCACTCCCTCCCTCCTCCATCCCTGCCTGAGTGAGCATCTGCTTCCCCTGCAGTCAGTCAACACACTGGTTTGCAGGCCTCAGAGGGAACAGGGACCCTCACATTCAGCCAACCACAGTCCTCTATGCCCCACACCTCGCAGCCCCTCTCCAAGGCTTATCCGCCTCACCTCTGGATCCAGAGAATAATCTGTGAATATGTGCAGGCACCAGGAGACAGAAGGAGAGATGATTCATGGCATGCCAGATCCTCGTGTAGGCACTCATAGGGAAAGCATGCCAACTTTAAAAATGATTAATGAGAGACATGAGTCTACACTGGATGGTTTTTCCCAGGGCCCTTCACCAAACCTCTTCAAATCCAGAAGGAATTCAAGTGTTCCCCTAGGCTGCACAGCCCTGAGGTGTCCTGAATGAGGGAGCCCCTTCCTTCCCTCTGATGCCAGATTTTCCAGAGGTTCCTCTGTCCCTCGGAGTTTCGATTATTAAGAGGACTTTTTCATACCTTTGCAGCCCAATGTACTAGTCTCCTTCTCCAGATTCTAGAACGAGACAACTAGTCTACATGTAAGAGAAGAGAAGAAGTGCTGAGGACATGCTTCCCTGGGCCTACACGGGGCTTGCTGTAGGAGCCTCTACATGACAGCTGGCAGCCCCTAAGGGTCTGTTCTGAGGTGCAGCAGGGTCCACAAGCAGCCGTTGCCACTGCCACATCAGCTCCCGAGAGGGTATGTCCAGGGTCCGCCATTTCCCCATGTGACAACTGCTTCCTTCTTTCCCTACCTCCTCGTCCTTCATCGTGGAGACGAACTGCTCACTTCCGATCACATCCTCCATGTTTGCTCTCCCTCTTCACCCTCAGGCTGCTCAACCTTCCTTGGAGATTGCATCACAAAGCCAGGGAGCATGGAACTTTGGGGGTGGGGATGGGAAGTGGCAAGGCTCAAAACGCAAAGCTGGAATGCTCAGGCAATTTAACAAATATTGATTGAGCAGCCATTTCTCTAGCATAGCGTTGTGCTAGGTGCTAGGCACACACACAAATTCCCTCTCACGGACCCTTCATTGCTCTTGGAGGTAGTCAGAAAATATGCAAGGAAAGGAAGAACAAGAATATTTGTTAGGGTCATTATTATGATGGAAAAATATAACTAGTTAATATGAAAATGAGGGGCTGCCTGGGATTGGGTGAATCTGAAAAACCTTCTTTGTCTTTATTTTTTCTTTTAAGAAAAATGGAAAGGGAAGTTATGTGGGTAACTATAAATGAAAATTGGCTGTTCAAAACAACTATAACGATAGTGTCTTAAAAGATTTATGTTATATATAGAAGTAAATTATGGGACAAAAGTGCAACAAAGAACAGGAAGGAAAAAAGGAAGATAAACACTTTCAAGACTCTTTGCAGAAGTGGTAAAAGTATTAGTTTAAGTTAGATGTGACAAGTCGCTGGTACATATTTTAACCTCTAGGGAAACCGTAAAAGAATAACATGAGATCATGAAAATTTAAAGCAAACAGGGAAACAAATGGAACAATGAAAAAATAGTTGATTAGTACAAAAGCAGGCAGGATAGAAGGGATCAATTGACAAATATCAGGTGGGACAAACAAAAAACACATAAGTTGATTGGCTTAAACCTAATTATCCTAGAATCACATTAAAAGAAGCCAGCATAAACACTCTAATTAAAAGAAAAAGATTTTTAGACTGATTAAAATAACAAAAGTCAACAATATGCTGAACACGAGGCAGTTACTTTAAATGTGATGATACATGTAGACTGAAAGAAATATGATGGAAAACATCTTTATCTGCAGTGTTTTCTTTTTACTGAGGTATTATTTACAAATATTAAATGTACAGTTTGGTAAGTTTTGAAAAATGTATAAACTCAATTAAATGACCACCCAAATCAAGATATGAAACATTTCCATCATCGCAGTTGCTTTGTCAATGTCCCACACAAAGGAAAGCAATACTCTGACTCCTGTAATCATGGATTACTTTTGCCTTTTCTTGATCTTACTAAAAATCTAATCCCCCATTATATATTCAGAGATATATACAGTAGATCCTTATTACTCACAGATTCCCTGTTTGTGAATTCTCCTATTTGCTAAAATGTATTTGTAACTCCAAAAGCAATACTCGCTGCACTTTCGTGGTTACTCACATTCACACACTGGCGAAAAATTTGAGTCACCTGTCCTAGCTGAGGACAAACAAGGGGATACTTTGCTTTCTTGTTTTAGCTCTCATACTGCAAACAAGTATCCTTTTTGCAGTCTATTTAGTGCCACATTTTTGTGCTTTTTGT
Organism: Equus przewalskii; assembly: GCF_037783145.1. Classification (NCBI taxonomy): domain Eukaryota; kingdom Metazoa; phylum Chordata; class Mammalia; order Perissodactyla; family Equidae; genus Equus; species Equus przewalskii. Next base: position 117,627,735 of record NC_091863.1, on the reverse strand, counting down.
AGGTGATTGTGCTGTTTATAATGGCCCCCAAGTATGGTGCTGAAGTGCTGTCTTGTGTTCTTAAGTGAAAGAAGTCTGTGAGGTATCTTATGGAGAAAATATGTGTTAAACAAGCTCCATTCAGGCGTGAGTTATAGTGCTGCTGGCTGTGAGTTCAATGTTAATGAATCAACACCGTGTATTAAATAAGATGGCTTTAAACAAAAACACACATAAAACAATGTTACATATTGATCCACTGACAAAAATGTTTGGACCAGAGGCTCAAAGGAAACTAACCTTGTATTTCTCCTAGGAGCAATAGCTCAGTAGATGCTAATTCAGTGTTCACGGTGACTTTATAGAACATAACTACTGCACATAAAATAATTGACTGTATGATAAATATTTCTCTCAGTCTATTTCAACAGTAGATTTTGATGAGAAGAATTATTATTTTATTTTGATGAAACCCAATTTATCAGTTTTCTTTTATAGTTAGTCCTTTTGGCATCCTTCATAAGGGAAATTTTGCCTCCCTCGGGTTACAAAGTTATTTTTCTGTTTTCTTCAAAAGCTGTATGGATTTTAGATTTTGTGTTTATGTGAATAATCCATCTCAAAAAAAATTGGTGCAAATATGTGAATTAAGGGCTATGGTTCACTTTATCATTCAGATATCCAGTTGTTCTGGTACCAGCTGTTGCAAAGGTTTTCCACTCCACATTAAATTTTGTTGGCACTTATCTCAACAATCACATAGCTACCTTAGTTTGGGTCCATGTATGAAGTCCCTATTCTGTTCCATTGGTCTATTTGTCTCTATTCATGCTAATAATAATGAAACGTCTTTGACAAAAATCAATCTCCATTCTTTAAAATCTCTTGAGAAATTAGAAATGGGTATATATTTCCTATTTCCTTAAAATTGTAGTCATATATTCACACACAGCCTCTTATGTAATAGGGAACCATTAGAGACAGACATTCTCATAAGGCAATAATGCCCACCATATCCACTGTGATTTAACATTGTTCTGAAAGTGTCAACCAATGCAATTAAACAAGAGAAAAACAATTAGAAGCATAAGAATTGGCAAAAAGAAGAGATATAACCATATTTATTATGAGATGAAAAAATAGTATACCTGGAAAATCTTACAAAATCAATGACAAGATAAACTCAATTATAAAATAGTTTTACGCAGTAGAAATCTACAAAATGAATATGCAAAAATCAGTAATCATTATGTTCAAAAATTATAACCAATGGAAGAGAAAATGCCATTTATAGTAGCAAGAATAAGATAAAATATCTAAGAATAAATTTAGTAAGACATTTTAAAACCATACATAATGAAAGCTACAAAATATTTTTGAGGAGCCAGCCTGGTGGCATAGCGGTTAAGCTCACACACTCTGCTTCAGTGGCCAGGAGTTTGCAGGTTCGGACCTAGCACTGCTCATCAAGCCACACTGTGGCAGCATCCCACATAAAATAGAGGAAGATTGGCACAGATGTTAGCTCAGCAAAAATTTTCCTCAAGCAAAAAGAAGATTGGCAAGAGATGTTAGCTCAGGGCCAATCTTTCTTACAAAAAAAAGATTCTTGAAAGAAACAAAAAATAAGGTTGGACAAATCTAAACACATCACTTATTCTTGGTTAGGCTGTCTCAATATTACAATGTCAGTTCTACCTAAATTACTTTAAAAATATAGTGCAATCCTAATGGAAATATTAGTAAACTTCTTTTGGGAGCTGAAGAAGGTGATATTGAAGTTTATGTGGAAAAATAAATGTGCAGCTATAAAACACTGAATGAAGTGATATGATAGACATTAAAACATAATATGAAGCCTGTGTAGCTAGAACAGTGTGGTACCAGCATAGGAGCGGACAAAGAGATCTTGGGAGTAGAATGGAGAGTCCAGAAATAGACCCAACTACATAAAGACATTTAGTATACAATTAAGACAGTATCTTAAATCACTTTGTCAAAAATGGATTTGAAATAAAAGATGTTGAGAAAATGCATAGCCGCTTGGAAAAAGAATAAAATTATCTCTATTCCTCCCACTAGATACAAGAATAAATTCCAAATGAATAAGATATATAAATAAGAAAAAAGCAATATTCAAGGAATAGAATAAAATATGACAGACAAGAGCAAATATATCCATAATGATACTAAATGTAAAAACAACTAAGCTATGTAACAGAGATTTTCAGACTAGATAAGAGAGACTCTACTTGACAAGAGACACATTTTAAATAAAAAACACAGTCTGAGTGTAAAGTGAGAAAATTTGATTCTGCTGATTTTCCACAATGAGGTCTCACTCATTTGAGATACCCAATTCTCACATCCTTTCTTCCAGAGAGCCTTCCTTGAGTTGCCTTGGCTGAGCTGATTATCTTCCGCTCCCTCAGTCTTTTCCACGTTCCACAGCTGTAGTGTTTCTTTTCTTTTTCTGTCTCCCATACCAGATAAGGAGCTCATTGAAAGCGGGATGTTTGCCTGGTTTGGATTTGTACCTTCAGCATCTCTTTCTCTCTCACCAGCTTAACACATAGTAGGTACTTAGTAGATATTTGTTGAAAGAGCTGTTTATGCTATCAGGATCAGGCGGAGGAGCCTGCTTCTTATCTCTTGGTTGCCCTGTGTAGTATCTTTCTTCTTCTTCTGTGTGTGGGAAAGACATTTCACTGGCTGGCTGGAAGGAGATAATTGTGTTTGCTCTATTTCAATTACATGTTGTTGTTACAAAATAGATGTAACATAAATGGAGTTGTCTCTCTTCTGCAAATGGGTGACATAGCAGTGTTTACATCCCGTTAAGCTTTATAAAATCTTGTCACATCATATAATGTGACAAGCAAGAACAGCTCACAGTTTAACCATTGGAATTGTTTGAATTGTCTTTTTTGTGGGATTACAGCATTTTTATTACAAGATCCCAGGAGATAGATATTTACTTCAAGGTCACTGAAATGTGGTCCCCACTGTGCAAATGTGTGGTTGAAAGATTGGCATGCTTCCATCTGTGTATAAGTGTGAAATAAATATCTTCCCTGTACCTCCCTTTAAAATACAATTTTCTGTAAAATGTAAAATGCTTCTTTTCAAGAGAAGTCTGCATCCGTTTTCTGCTAGGATTAAGAATTTCTAGTTCTAGTCTCAGTATGGTTTGCATAAGTATATGCAGACTACTCTCCAAGCTACTAATGTGGAAAAATGGACCATGTTCTCAACAACCTATCCTGCCTTAACCAGAGATTTAAAGAATCACTAAATTTTTACTCATTAAGGAGTTGAAGAAGTAATTCAATATCTATAAAAGTTATCCTGAGCATGAGTGAACACCAATAGATAAATTGTGCCATATGACTTGGCCCAGAGGCTTATCTATTAGTTAAAATATGAACACCCCAACACAACACTATAACAGTCCACATGAGATACTACATGGTTAATCTCTTAAAACAGACTGAGGCTGGCCCTGTGGCCGAGTGGTTAAGTTCATGCTCTCCGCTGCAGGCGGCCCGGGGTTCGTTGGTTCAGGTCCTGGGCGCCAACATGGCACTGCTCATCAAGTCACGCTGGGGTGGCATCCCACATGCCACAACTGGAAGGACCCACAACGAAGAATATACAACTGTGTGCTGGGAAGTTTTGGGTACTAAAAGTGGGGGAAAAAAACCCAGAAAGACTGATACTAATGTGAATTGCATAGAATTTCCTCAGTAATGATTGATATATTCTAAAGGTCCTACATGATATATTGCCACTTTCCCACCTGTTCTCCATGACTACTTAAATTTGACACTTTCCCATTATTTCTAAAGTGTCACCAGTCTACCAAAAAATCATGTTATCTTTAATAAGCAACTCTACCTCAAAACAAAGATACTAACGTTCTGAAAACCATTCTCAACTACAATTCCCATTGTCCAGGAATTTAATGAGTTGTTGCATCCAGAAACCTTTGCAAAAGATATGTTCATTTAAAAGATTGCTTAGTGGTGATGCAGCTACTTTTGGACATTCCAGTCCAATGTTATCTTACCTCTAAAGAAGTTATACCCATATCTGCAAAGTGAGTATAGTGGTGAATATGAAAATAGATATGGCAGCAATTAGGACTTAGAAGGTTAATTGTACTGTATCTTTTTAAAGACAAAATATAACTACAAATAGAAGATTCCTCAGATGATGTAATATTGGCAGTGTCGTAGATAGAAATTTTTGACCAAAATTCACCTAAAGTCACTAAAAGCTTTCTGAAATGCAACAGAAGCCATAGTAATTTCATAGCTCTCCCCCTTTGTGAAGTACAAGATAGTGCTTCTCTTGCTATTTCATATCCGTAAGAATGACTTGAAGAGTTTGGAAAAATACAGATTCCATGGCCTTCTGTGACTCTAGAAAATTTTTATTTTTGACAAGCTCCATGGGTGTCCACATGTAGGTGTTACTAGAACACACTTTGACAAACAACATGACTCTCCAAGAGGTCAATCCAGTCAAAAATCACAACTGAGCCTAAACTACGCTCAAAATCTGGCAGCTGTTTGGATTTTCTGCTTCATATACCTCATAACTTACCTTTTAATTACTATGAAAGAGGCACACAGAGGGCCCACTGAGAGGGCTGTTGAAATAATAATTAAGAATCTCAGGGGCCGGCCCTGTGGCTGAGTGGTTAGATTCACGCTCTCAGCTTTGGTGGTCTAGGGTTTCGCCGGTTCGGATCCTGGGCCCAGATATAGCACCGCTAATCAGGCCATGCTGAGGCAGCATCCAACATGACACAACCAGAGGCACTCACAACTAGAATCTACAACTATGCACTGGGGGGCTTTGGGGAGAAGAAGAAGAAGAAGAAAAACGAAGATTGGCAACAGATGTTAGCTCAGGTGCCAGTCTTTAAAAAAAAAAAAAAAGGGGGGTCTTGCAGAGGCTCATCCTTTTCAGACTAAGCCAAACAGTTGCAAAATGTATTCCATGGTCCACAGGAAAGGGTCCAGTGGCCAAATACTTTTGGGAAATAGACCCAAATCCATTTTGTCCCTACAAAGGGAGATCAGTTTTTCCTCCACTGGACAAAATTCATTTGTGTGGGGCTATCAGTTATCTACAAAGTACAGTCTGCTCTCCCTATCCACAGATTTCTCAACGTATCCATGGGTTTCACATCCACGGATTCAACCATGGTTGTGAAACCTGCAGATACACAGGGCCAGCTGTATTCACTGTACTATGCTATTTTATTTAAGGGACTTGAACATCCACAGATTTTGGTATCTGTGAAGATTTCTGGGACCAATCCCCCTTGGATACCTAGTGAGGATTGTACTGCTTGCTCTTTTTTCTCGTGGAGAGTTTCTAGGTACAATAAAGGCTGTAAGAAGTTCTTCAGTAAAGAAACCTGTTTGACTCTAACTCAGCATCCTCCATGCTTATTTGATCTCAGAACCATTTTTCCCCCAAAAATCTACCATGATTCTATTGAACCATGTTTCTTGTGTAATATGTAGGACTAAATACTTCATTACCCTTCACATAAGATCACATAATAAGGACTTGAAAGGTCTTTGAAAAAGTTCTTAACAGTAATCTCATCTCACCACATACCAACGTCTTATATGCGTTTACGAGGTCCTTTTACATTCATCATTTCTTTGGATATTTACAATAACTAGTGGAAAGGCTTGGATTTTATTTTTACTAGAAGAGGCTTAACAAAGACAGTCTGTTTGGGAGATGAAAGACACTAAATAGGAGACTTGACTAAAATGACATTCACGACAAAGACACTGTTCTCACATTAGTCAACCTGTCCCACTATCCATCAGCACCTTCAGACACTCCCAAAGAGATATACAACGTTAGTAAAAGAAGTCCCTTGTAACGCTGTCTTCCCTAACCTTAAGTCACCCATCAGGGATGCCACAGACAGCAACCTTATGACTCAATGGCATAATATTTTCCTAACTTTCGAAGCTTTCTTAAATTATTTGATTCTGTCTTCCTGAATAAGACAGTAAAAGTTAGTTCCTAAGTCCAGTTAGTGCTACCTCTAAGTATTTTTCTTTGAAGATATAGCTACAGAGGTGAGAGGTTAATCTATTCTTTATTTTGATCTAAAGAGGCAAACAGAAGTCCTACCAATATGTTCAGCAGAGCTGGTCATGAAGTAATTACATGACCATTCTAGAAGTCATGTGGCTTTTTTAGATACAACATTACTGTTTTGGTTTACCCATTTGTTTAGTAACTAAAATTTAAGGGCAAGTTACCATTTACTGTTGTAAGTATGCCTATTTTTGAAGGTAAAGAACTTGCTTGTGTAAGAGAGGAAAACTTTTCACTTCTTCCCTTCTAGGTTTTTTGACTGGCCTAATAATTAAATCGACATAAGACAGATTGACAGGAGAAAAACAATTTTAATTTCATACCTACAGAAGCTCATAGAAATATGAGACTCAAAGAAGTGACCAAAGCGGGCCACTTTTTACCTTTTAGACAAGGAAACAATAAATCTGTGAAGAATTGACAAGACAAAGGTGTCGGGCTTGGGGTAGTAAATTGGTAAAGAAGTAACAAGTTTTATTTATACACCTGTCTCAGCCATGAATTCCTTCTCTCTGGTGATAAGGATGTCTCTTTCTCCTGGAACGGGAGAATACATTTCACATGGGAGATTTATTTCCTGCTTTCAGGGGGACAAAGAAGGGTCAGAGTGTCCTTCTTGAACTGGCTGTTTCTTAAGTAACTTTAATTCAAAATAATCAATTTGCCAAAATGACATGTTTTGGGGCAGCCTGCCCTGAACCCCATCACTTGCTGACAGATAACAGGTCTTCCTGGCCTGAGGCAAATTATCCACTTCATGGGACCATTGTAAATTACCAGACTTGAAGCAGTTTTACTGAAATATCTAACTGTCTACTGAAATTGAAACAAACAGAAACTAGCTGGTTCTGAGCTGGGAGCAGTACTTCCCTCCTCCAGGGGCTTTTGGAAATGTGTGGAAGGTTTTATGATTTGCATGATGTGTGTGGATTATCAACTGGCATTTAGCACTAGGTTCCGAGAAGCAATAAACCACAAATATGTAGGACAGTGAGGCAAGCCAAAGGCTTGTCCCTCCCAAAATGCCAATAGTAATCTACTTGAGAGCTAGTGGACTAGAAATTATATACAGACCCTTTCAATCTGTGATTCTGATGCGGGGTTGGTGAGCTGAGGAGTCGAAGGAAAGATTTCTTAGACTCTTAAGATCTGGCAGTAGTGCTCATTTATTCAGAGAATAGAATAGCATGGGGACAGGACCCATGGGCAGTCAGAGCTTCTGCTGCTGCTGCTTCTGCTGCCCCCGCTGGCATGGGGACAGGACCCATGGGCAGGCAGAGCCGCTGCTGCTGCCCCGAGTTGAGGGTTAGGGCTAATTTTATAAGGCATGGGTATGTGAGTCATCTCTTTACAAGACAAAGGAAAGAACATGAAAAAAAGTTAAAATGGTATCAGTGCAGGTGGGATCTGGTCATTGGGTGATCCCATGACTTTTAGACAAGAATCAAATTGGATTAAGTAAAGGTTAGAAAGGTTAGAAGCCACCACCCTAAATCAGTTACATGAGATTGCCAGACAGCAACCAACTTAAGTTTTTGCCTTCCCCATTAAGAGTTTCTAGGGACAAGGTCATCTCTCTTCTTCTTCCTGGTACAGAGAGGGAGGCACCTTTTACAGATAGAGATTTACCTTACAAATGTAAATGTGTCCCAACAAGGGCAAGTTCCATTCCCCAGAGCCTCCTTCCCTGTCCCAGTTTATCGAAAGCAATCAGCCCCAAACAATCCTGATGCCAAAGAGATATATCCTGGGGTGGCCAATTTCAGGTCCCTACAAGGTCATTCCCACTTCCTTCAATATGCAAATGTCTTTCAAAAGGGCAAGCAAATTCCAGTCCTCGGAGCCTGCTTCTCATCTGCAGTTTTCTTCATCAATTCTAATAACATAATTGTGAAATTTCAATGTCTTTCTTGTTTAGGAACCTGAAGATGAGTTTTAAGGAATGTTTTGTAGTCTCATAAAATGTCTCATTATTATATTTTGTCTCAAAATATGAACAGTTTATATATTCAGTGATTACAAATACCAAACAAAAAATGAAAACTTTTTTGCCCAGTGTTTGAAAGTTTAAGTAATGGATGAATAGAACTCAGATCCTAGATGCAGGGAAAAACTTAAGGAACTGGAAAAAGTTGTTAAAATATAGCTTTTTTTTTTGCTGTTAAGGTAAAATCATGACTCTCATACAAATATAAAATTAACACATTTCAGTGATTTTATTGAAGTAATTAATTAATGAAGGAACCAGTAGGATGTGATGACTAGTTCAAGGGAAAATTCAAAGTGCCACACCTACATAAGTCAATCAGGAACACTGAAATTAACTTACCAAAAAAAATCCACTTTTGTCCCCACAAAGAGAAATCAACTGTTCCTCCACTGTGTAGACTTCATTTGCATGTCTATAGACAAGAGCTATTCGCATGCTATCACTTAACTACAAGCTACAGAATTTTCAAAAGCTTGAAGACAAAATCCATAGAAGCAGAAAACCAGATTTAGGCAACACTTAGATTTCCACTGTAGACACAGAAATTTTTTGATCCATTCAAAGTTTTTCAGTCTTTCTTAATAGTGCCACCCATTTGATCTTAATAATCTCAAAGAAAGATTATTCTTAGTCATAAAATAAGGCTGGTTTCTGTAGGTTTGTCTTGATTATTTATGTGAGGGAGGAAAAATAAATTTCCCTCTATCCTTCTAGGTTCTTGGTTGAGACACCCCTGTAATAATAAAAAAAGAAAAAGATTAATAGGAGAAAAAACACACAAAAATTTAATACCATGTAAACCTCCTGTATACACAAGAGAGGCTGAGGAAAACTGAGTAACTCCCCAAAATGGTCCAAGCCATCACCTTAAATGCCATCTCCAGATAAACGCAAAAGAAGATATGGCTGAGGCAGTTATTTGAGGTGACCAGGAAAAGCACAGTAAACAAGGGTAAGGTTGTTATGCAGATTTAAGGCATTGCCTTCTCCATGATAAGAGTTTCTAGAGATTAGGCATCCCTTTCTTCCTGACGCAGAGAGGGGAACACCCTTATAAATGGAGATTTCCCTTATAAATGTAAATGTCTCTTACAAAAGGGCAATTTCTATTGAGTTTTCAGAACTTCTCTTGTGTTGGCTGTTTCTTAAAAATAGTCAGCCTAAAATAACCCTTATGGGGCCCGGCCTGGTGGTGCAGCGGTTGAGCTTGCATGTTCCGCTTCTTGGCTGCCTGGGGTTCACCGGTTCAGATCCTGGATGCGGACATGGCATTGCTTGGCAAAAGCCATGCTGTGGTAGGCGTCCCACGTATGAAGTAGAGGAAGATGGGCATGGATGTTAGCTCAGGGCCAGTCTTCCTCAGCAAAAGGAGGAGGATTGGCAGTAGTTGGCTCAGGGCTCATTTTCCTCAAAAAAAAAAAAAAAAATAACCCTTATGCCAAAGAGGCATATTTTGGTGTTGTATATTCTGTCCCCCTTCATTTACATAGGTGCAACGAGAATGTTAATTTATCATATAGTCTTCCTTGAGTTTGCTTTGCAAATCTAGAGCCATAAAGTATTGAAAAATTACTCAGCCTACAAATTTAATTTCTGTGTCTGGATATTCTTATAATTAATCTTAGATTGAACTTTAAAAATACTGAGATTTCTAAGTCTCTACATTTTGCTATCCCAAATCTAAGGGACATGTCGTAAAAAACATTCTTCACCTGATTATTCCCATACTTTCTATGGATTTGAGTGAATTGCTCTTTTTTCAAGGTCCTCAATGTGTCTTAAGATTCCTGACCTAACAGAAATACTCTTTTCTTAAAACCTGTATGTCTGGCATCCTGAAAGCCAGGTGGCAGGCCTATTTTTCTAGGAGGGTTTTATATGCATTGGCTTTGAAGGTAAGGCCAATCTATGTTTATTAAAAATGGTTTGTCCTACATGAATTAAAGAACAATTTGTCTCCTATATGACACTTCAGGTAATACCTTGGTTGTGTTAACAAGCACGGTCTGGCCATCTGACGTGCACAGAAGCCAACACCATGGCACCAGCTTTTGAGAAAAGAGAAGAGCTTTATTGTGAAGTCAACTAGAAAGGAAACAGGAGGCAAAGCTCTCAAATCTTTCTCCCTGATCCAGGGCTTGGGGCAAAATTTAAGAGATTGGGGGAATAGGCTGGCATGTGGAAGTGCTGGCAGGGCAGGTTTTCACTGGAGGGCTTTCAACATTTTTGGTAAGGTGTGAAAGGGCTTTCAACACTGATTCTTCCTTGACAATGGACCCTGGACCCCTCGCTTCTGATAAGAGTCCAACTTGCAAGTTTCAGTCGTGTTCCAGTCCTTTGGTTCTGTGGGGTGGGGTAGGGGCGAATCTTTGATTCTGGGTGTTATTTCAGGTCAAGATTTTCTCCTATGCAGGTGCTCTGGCTGCACAACTTGCATTTTTTCCCTCTCCACCCCTGAAAAACAACTCTTAATCACTCTGTTGATAAGATGGGGTCAATTTGGGGCCAGCCCAGTGGCACAGCAGTTAAGTGCCCACATTCTGCTTCTCAGCAGCCCGGGGTTCGCCAGTTCGGATCCCGGGTGCGGACATGGCATCGCTTGGTACGCCATGCTATGATAGGCATCCCACAAAAAAACTAGAGTAAGATGGGCACGGATGTTAGCTCAGGGCCAGGCATCCTCAACAAAAAAGGGGAGGACTGACAGTAGTTAACTCAGGGCTAATCTTCCTCAAAAAAAGAAAAAAGATGGGGTCAATTTGGACTGGTCCTAGAGGGCCCATGGTTACAGTTGTATAATCAATTTGTTAATAATATCCTGGTAAAAAGTAAGGCAGATTCTTACTGAACCTATACAGCTATCAATATTGCAATAAAAAGTCAAGAGGGCCGGCCTGGTGGCACAGCGGTTAAGTGCGCACATTCTGCTTCAGTGGCCCGGGGTTCACCGGTTCAGATCCCAGGTGCGGACATGGCACCACTTGGCAAGCCATGCTGTGGTAGGAGTCCCACATATAAAGTGGAGGAAGATGGGAACGGATGTTAGCTCAGGGCCAGTCTTCCTCAGCAAACAGAGGAGGATTGGCAGCAGTTAGCTCAGGGCTAATCTTCCTCAAAAAGTAAAATAAAATAAAATAAAATGAGTGGATTAAAAAAAAAACTAGAAGCCTTTTAGCCAATTACCAAAGCACATGAGCACCTATAGCACTATGTTTTATAGGCATACATAATTTTTATACAGATTCTTGAGTTACAAAAATTGACATATTAACATGATCCATATTTTAAACTCTCTATAGCATATAAATATAAGAGGCTAAAGCATATAAGCTTAAAATTATGCTTAGTAATCAATGCTTCAATATTGTACTTACTTAGAGATTACGTAGTAATTCAACAATATTTACATTTTTACTGAATTTAATAACAGTCCTGGGTTTTAAGTTACCTAGCCAACTTAGCAATTATCCTCAAGCTGACATACTACAAAATATAATTATTGTCAAAATAAAGTCTGTCCGAATAACAATTCAATATTGTGGAGCACAGGTTGCAGTTTTCATAATTTTAGTTATTGAGGAGTGATGTTACCCTACTCGATCAAAAAACAAATCTAAGTGGAGTGGACTAAAATGTATGCTTGCAATATACTTTACGCTGATAAGTCAGAGAAGACGTGGATTTTTTTAACTAAAATTATTAAACTACTCTTATTTACCAAAGATTTACTTTCATTATATGAAACTGGATTCCTGAAAGGTTTTTGAGTTAGTTTTCATAACAATAATTCTTTTTAAGAGTATCATATTTAATGCATTAGAAGTTCAATTTCTCTATTTTCTGGGAATTTTAGTTATATGTATTTAATTTTATATGTGCTTATTTATCTATATAAACCAATAAGAACAGATCTCTCTTAACTTAAGAGATCAGATAATCTAATTTTTAGTTCTCTCTGGAGACAAGAAAACATTACACACTCAACACAATGAGAAGTAATAGCCTTTCTGAATTACAGGCGTATAATCATACAGAGGCAGAAAGAACTTGCTACAAAAATTCTCCAGATTTAACTCAACACTAAGAAACTCAAGAGACTTAGAAACACAATAATCTCACCAGTCCAGATACCAAAGGGCCCAATTCCTTCTTAATGGATACCAAATTCTTAATTTCTTTAATCTCAATATAGGCAATAGACAAACAAAAACTAACAGGCCAGATTATTTGTTGTCATTCACCCACCAGGGACAAGAACTTTATGTAACCACGGGCCCATTTAGAGCCAGTTCAACCAGATCTCATCTCTTATCATAGAGCAATTAAGAATTGTGTTTAAGAAAATTTGCAAAATCACATATCCAGAGCATGCAGAGGATGTACATCTTGACCTGGAATGACCTAGGAACCAAGGAATCTCCTCCCCACAGAACCAAAGAACCAGGACATGACTGGAACTTTAAAGCTGGACTCTTATCAGAAACAAGGGATCCATCATTCAGGAAGATCTTGTGTTAAAGTTCCTTCCCCACGTTACCATAAATCTTTAAAACCATAAATGTTTAGAACTTATCATAAATGCTTGAAGCCCACCAATCAAAACCTGTCCCAGCAGCATTTCCACATGCCAGTCTACCCTCCCTGACTTCTTAAATTTTGCCCCAAATCCTGAATTGGGGAGACAGATCTGAGGGCACACATCCCCTGTTTCCCTGCAGATCAATCTCACAGAATAAAGCTGATTTCTTTTCTAAAAAAGTGATGCTGTAATTAATTGGCTCTTTTATGTGCATCAGCTAGGAGAACCCCATTTTGTGCAGTAACATTTATAATCCATTAAGTCATTTACAGAGATCACCACATGGTCAGACAGTAGAACCAAATTTCTAGTCATTGCTACCACCAATGGGTAATAAATAATCAGCCATAAAAGAAGCAAAAACAAAACATTAAATCATCAGAGATGAAACCACAGGACCAGGAACAGAATTTGCCACCCCAAAATATGCCTCTTTGGTGTAAGGGCTATTTTGAGCTGATGATTATTTTAAAAAAACAGCAGACACAGGAAAAGTTCCTGATGAGGATCAAGGCTGCCCCAGGGAGAGAAGTCCAAGGCGTCCTACCCTACACACCAATCTATATCATCCTCCAGGAAGCATAGAACGTCCTGACCTGATCCAATCTGATTTGTATCCAAAGTTGTGGGGCCACCCGCTAACCACACCTCACCTGCACTGATACCATTTAAACAATTTTTTTCATGATCTTTCCTTTGTCTTGTAAATAAATAACTCACATGTCTATGCTTTATAAATTTAGCCCTACCCTCAACCCGTTGCAGCTCTTTACTGCCCGTGGGTCCTGCCCTCATGCTGCTCCATGCTATTCTCTGAATAAAAGAGCACTACTGCGAGACCTTGAGAGTACAAGAAATCTTTCTTTCAACTCCTCAGCTTGCTGAGCCCACATCACTCTGAAGACCTACTAGAAGTTATTCTTTTGTAGGGGAAATTTACATTTATAAGAGAAAATTCCATTTGTAAGGATACCTCTCTCTCTGTGCCAGGAAGGGGAGGATGACTCTAAATCTCTAGAAACTCTTGTCAATGGAGAAGGCAATGACTTAAATCTACATAGCAACTTTACCCTTGTTTACTGTACTTTTCCTGATAACCTCCCATAACTGATCCCATCTCCCCCACCCCCAACCCCAGGAAGATTAGCCCTGAGCTAACATCTGCCAATCCTCCTCTTTTTCTGAGGAAGACTGGCCCTGAGCTAACATCCATGCCCATCTTCCTCTACTTTATGTGGGGGATGCCTACCACAGCATGGCTTGCCACGTGGTGCCATGTCCACACTCAGGATCCAAACTGGCGAACCGTGGGCCACCAAAGCGGAACGTGTGTACTTAACTGCTGCACCACTGGGCTGGCCCCACTGATCCTATCTTAACCAAAGGAGGTTAAAGCTATTTTTCAGGAGCCAGCCAGGAGCATGTGCAGAAGAGAAAATTTTGACCTACCAATCAATCGAACCTCATCCTACCAGTGCTTCTGCATCCCAGCCAGCCATCCCTGATCTTTTTAAACCCTACCCCATACCTTAGATGGGTGAGACAGATTTGAGAGCATTGCCTCCTGTCTCCTTGCCAATCAGTTGTGCAATAAATCCTTTCTTCTCTCAAAGACTGGTGTGCCACAGTGTCACTTTCTGTGTGCTTTGCTTAGCGAGCCCTTGCTTGGTAACAGAGATGTGAGGAAAAAAGATTAAGGAAACAGGGAGTCAGCAAAGTTATGTTGGCATTTGGGATTCACCTCTGGGAGCCAAGGAAAGATATGACAGGGTTTAAGCTATCGATAAGGTATACTTATGTAGCGGTAGAAAATTTTGTCTTCTTCCTTTCTAGGTTCTTTGGTTGGTCGAATAATTAAATTGATATCAGACACATTAACAGAAGAAAATCAAACAAATTTTAATAACATACATACCTCATGTATACATGAGAGATACTGAGGAAAACTGACTAACCCTCTGAAATGGCCCAAATCATCACCTTAAATACCGTCTCCAGATAAAGACAAAGAAGATATTGGAGGTTGTGGTGGGCGGGAGCCTGCTGTGGGAGGTGACCAGGAAACACACATTAAACAAATGTAAGGTTGTTATGTAATATTAGGTCATTGCCTTCTCCATTGATAAGTGTTTCTGGACATTGACTCATCCCTTTCTTCCTGGTACAGAACTGGAGACACCCTTACAAATGGAGATTTCCCTTATAAATGTAAATGTCCCTTACAAAAGGGTAATTTCTCAGTTTTCAGAGCTTTACCTGTGTCTACTGTTTCTCAAAATAACCAGCCCAAAATAATCCTTATGTCAAAGCGGCATATTTTGGGGTGACAAATTCTTCCTCCCTTCTCTTCTCCAGCAACATAATCCATTGGGAACATCAAAGAATGACCTTCAGAACCTTTAAAGGATATTGGAAAGTAAAAGGTAAAATCATGACTCTCACACAAATATAAAGAGAAAAATTTGCCAAACTTTCATTTAATTCATTAATTAATTAGCAAAATAGCCAGGAAGATGTTACACCTGGTTCAAAGTAAAATTCTAAGTACCACACTTACGTAGATCAATCAGGAATGCTGAAATGGAATTTACAAATAGATGTAAAACTGGTTTTATCTACTGGATGGGGAGAGAGGTGAATTGTTTCTCCACCAGAAGGAATGAAATCTTCTGACAGGAGTTACTTGCATTTCTATCAGTTATCTACAACATGTGGAATTGTAAATACTGTAGTTCAACAGACAATGAGAAAGGCAAAACTCATATTATCAGATTTAGATAATGACTAGTTTTCCTGAATATACCTGTTTTGATCCATTTTGAAGTGGTTCACAAATATTCCTGATAAGACGCAGATATAGTTCTGCATCTTGAGGTCACATTTCCCCACAAAAGGATGCTCATTAGACATTTATAAACAGATTTATAGTTCTTATTAGCTGGACTCTCCGAAGGGCCAACCTGTTGCTCATGTTTGAACCTGTGGCCATTAGTTCTTTCCAGCATAATGGGGTCACAGGTAGAATCAGGGCATCAGGCCAATTATTTACCTACTCCTTCCCTTGTATTTATCTGAAGCCAGCTAGGTATGATAAACCTAGCGATCAACTGCAGACTGTGGTAAATGCCACTGAATTGTAATACCTTAGATGTAAAAAGTGTAAATTTTACGTTATATTCATTTTACCACAATAAAAAAGGGAGAATAAGAAAAACCAGTCAGAAAAATTGACCCCATTGATAGAAAGAAAAACAAGATTTTTACATGTATAGTCAAGCTATATGAGAACATTGGTAAGTAATTCGTGATTTGGAAAGAAAAAATTCTATTTGTGGATTAATTGAAGGAAAAAAAGGCATTCTAAAAGAGGAAAATTGCCCCGGGGAAGACTGTTGAACTTTGTAGAATGCTATTGAGGGTTTTTGTACAAGGAAAATGGAAACATGTTCATAGAGTTAGCAACATGAACATCATTGGTAACTTTGACCATGGCTTTTTTAGTGTAGCATCATAAACCAGATTGAAGTGGGTAAAAGGGAATTTGTGATTAAAAAGAATCCCTCTATGATTTTTTTAGTCAATGTTTTTTCAAACACAAATTACTTTTATAAGAAATACATATATAAATTAATACATGTACATGCTTTTAAAATAATCACTATTTATTGTATATTTATTTTTAAAATATAATGTATACATTAGGTTTCTATGCAATGACACAGACACTTTTAGGAAGTCAGTAAGTGTGAAAGTTTTTACAACATTTAAAATAAATATTATACTTTAAAAATTTATCCCACTTTACTAACTTGCAGTTTTGTTACCTGCCCCCACATCTTTATATATTTTGTTTATAAATACTTGTTTACTACTTCAACTACTGAAAACTAATGTTGGTCTGAAAAAAATTAAAGCTTTGAATATAAAAATAATGCATTATCACTGTAAAGCATTTTTTAAAATTAAGTGAGAAATGTAGGAAGAAAAACGATCACCCAGAATCCCATCACCTGGGGAAAATCAATGTAGAATTCTTAATATAAGCTAGGGTCTGTGTAGCCACATGTCTGCAGGCAGTTGCATTACAGAAACAGCATACTTGCTAAAGGAAATTTTAAAAGAACTCCACATTGACTTTCATCACCTTCACAAACGTTATAAAGTATTCACCCTGTATACCATAACCACATTTCTCAGAATTGTCTTTTCTCTCCATCCCAACTCTCTCACTCATAGAAACTGCTTAATAGTTTCTCATTCACCATACCACAAACTCTCTCTCTGATAATCAGTCGATTCTTCTGTTCATGCTTGCTCCTTTTCAAGTCGTAATGAAGTAGATTAATTTAGGTCATCTGGATTCTTTTCTAGTTTTTCTACTCATTGATACTGCTTCACTACAATCTCTTGAGTCATTTGGCAAATATAGACCCATACTAAGGGAGGTGGGGAAGGGATGAGCTGAGCTAGCAAAGCAAAATTTGCTTGGGGGAGAGAGTGAATACTCACATGTTAATGCTCTTTTCCCTCCCAAACATTCAAGCTAGTCAATCTTTATTACATCCGCAAGAAAATACATACACTTTAATTCTGCTATCAAGCCTCTCTAATATTAATTCAAGCCTACCCTCATCCACTTCTACAGGATGAATGAAGTTCCTCCTGAATAATTCTGAAACTATTACCACTCTCTGCTGGAATACTAGTCTCTTCTTGCAAATCTCAGTGTTTGAAGGGTGAGCTTCCAAGTGGGCAACCAAGACAGTCTTTCGCCCCCACATGCACACCTCTACCTAGGTATGTGTCTCTATTAAAGTGAGGAATATGCTAAATTTTTAAATTATTTTCTTTATGGGGGGCAATTGTCCACTAAATGGCTCTTACTTTTAAAACCAAAGGACATTCATCCTTTCCACCAGCCCATGACAACCAGTAATCTGCTTTCTGTCTCTATGGATTTACCTATTCTGGATATTTCATATAAATGAATCATGAAACGTGACATTTTGTGTGTGGCTTCTTTCACTTAGCATAATATTTACAAGGGTTGATTTATGTTGCAGCATATAGTGTACACCATTCATTTTATAGCTGAGTAATATTCCAGTTGCCATGTGGATATACCACCATTCATTTATCCTTTCGTTAGTTGATGGAAATTTGGGTTGTTTCCACTTTGAGGCTGTTGTGAACAGTGCTAGTGTGAACATTGTTTGAACAATTGTTTTCAGTTCTTTGGGATAGACACCTAGGAGTGGAATTTCTGGGTAATATTCTATTATTTTTGAGGAACCACCAAACTGTATCTCATAGAAGCTGTACCATTTTGCATTCCCACCAGCAATGTATGAGCTTTCCAATTTCTCCACATCCTCTCCATCACTTGCTATTTTAATTTTTAAAAATTACATCCCTCCTACTGGGTGTGAAGTGTTCTTTCAGTGTGGTTTTGATTTGCATTGCTCTACTAATTAATGACATTGAGCATCTTTTCATGTGCTTGTTGGCCATTTGTATGTCTTCCTTGGAAGAGTGTTTATTCAAGTCCATTTTTTATTGGGTTGTTTGTCTTCTTGTTGAGTTGTAAGATATTTTTATATATTCCAGATACTAGACCCTTATCAGATATATGTGCTGTCTTTCACTGTTTTGCTAGTGTTCTTTGATACACAAAAGTTTCTAAGTTTGATGAAGTTCAATTTATCTTCTTTTTTCTCATGTTTCTTGTGCATTTGTTGTCATATTTAAGAAAGCACAGCCCAAATCAAAGTCTTTTTAGGTGTCACTGGCAGTTCTCCAGGCTTGTAGCATTCTCTGAGCCAATTACTCACCATATGTTTATTTCTATCAGATTTTTTTAAATTTTTAGTTCTTATATCTACATCTTTGACTCATTTTAAGTTAAATTCTGTAGATAGTATGAAGTAAAGTCCAGTTTCATTCTTTTGCATGTGGATATCCACTTGTCCCAGCACCACTTATTGAAGAGACTATTCTTTCCCCACTGAATGATCTTGGCATTCTGGTCAAAGATCATTTGACCATATATGCATAGGTTTATTTCTGAAATATGAATTCTAATCCATTTATTTATACGTATATTTTCTGCCATTAAGATACTGTTTTGATTACTGGAGCTTTGTAGCAAGTTTTGCAAGTGGGAAGCATGAGTCCTATAGCAATTCCATTCTTTCATTTTAAGACTGTCTATTCAATTCTCAGAAGGAGCCAACACTGCCAACACTTGCTCGCAGACTTCTTGCCTCCACCTGAGGCCGAAGATTACAGTTGGGACAAACCACAGACATGCTAAAAGCCTGGGATGAAAAGCTGGAGAGAGAGTTATTTAGGTGAATAAGAACTTCAAAAAATACCTATGTGTAAGGGGAAATCTAGAAAGCCACATGCGTGCCTCTATGATATTATAATACTTATAATTTAGTCTGTTAATATGGTAGATTACATTGCTTGATTTCCTAGTGTTGAACTAGCCTTACATACCTGAAATAAATACCATTTACTAGTGGTGTATAATTCTTTTTATACCTTGTTGAATTGAATTTCCTGATATGTTGTTGAAAATTTTATATCTATTGCATGAAATTGTGAGAGAAATTAAATAAAATAAAGAAAAGGTAAATAAATGGAGAGATATATCATGCTCATTGATGGGAAGGGTCGTTATTTCAAAAATCTTAATTCTTTTCATATTAACCTATAGACATATAGCAATTTCAATCAAACTTCCCAGCAGGCTTTTAGACACATTGGCAAATTGATTCTAAAATTTAAATTGAATTGTTAGGTACCTAGAATAGCCTAAACAATCTTGAAAAACAAGAAAAAATTTGTAAGACTGATAGCAATTAGGAGTAGCTCTAACAAAAGATGGAAAAGACTTCTCCTATTGAACTGTTAAACATTGTTGAGAAAAATTTCAGATCACTTAAATAAAATGAGGAACATTTCATATTCATAGACTGGAAGCCTCAATAATATAAAATATCATTTCATTCATAATCTATACATTCAACAAAATCCCAATCAAAAGCCCAAGAAGTTTGTTTTTGTGGAAACTGACAAGCTGACTCCAAAATTTTTATGGAAAGTCAGAAGACCAAATATAGGCAAGACAATTTTGAAGTAGAAGAACCACATTGGAAGATTTACTACCGAGGATACGAAGACCAATTATCAAGTCATAGTAATTAAGATTGTGTGATATTGGTGAAAAGATAGACAAATTGATAAATGGAAGAGAGTAGAGAATTCAGAAGCAGACCTATCCTTATATGTTTACTTGAATTGTAATGAAAGGAATACCAGATTGCAGTGAGGAAAGTTGAACACATGCACACTTCTTGACCTTGAATCCCATTCCTAGGTATATACCCTATGAATGTAAAATATTTTCACAAAATCCCTATTCATAAGTACTTATCAACAGTGGAATGGGTAATTAAATTGTAGCATAGCCAAACAATGGCATGCTATATATTGTAATACTATACAACAATGAGAACGAATAATCTTCAGTGACATGCAACAACATGGATAAGTCTCACAGACATAGTATTGAGTGAAGTGCCAGACAGAAAAGAATATATATTTTATGATTCCATGTGTATCAAGACTAAAAACTGGCAGAAGTCTGTGGTGTTAGAAATCATGACAGTGGTTACTCTAGGGGAAAGTATTATGTGGAAGTGATCACAATAGATTCTTCTGGGTTGTTGGTAATTTTGTATTGCTTGATCTGGGGGCTTGTTGCATGGGTTTGTTCAATTTTGAAATAATTTGAGTTGCACACTTGTGATGTAAGTACTTTTATGTATGTATATTATATTTATATAGAAAGAAAAAAAGCAAAACTTGATATACAGTCATGTGCCACATAATGATATTTTGGTTAGCAAACAACCACGTATGCTATGGTGGTCTCTTAAAATTAGTACCCTATAACCTAGGTGTATAGTAGGTTTTACCATCTAAGTTTGTGTAAGTACTGTAGGGGAGGAAAACATTTTCCTCTAGGCTTCTAGGTTCTCCTGCCTTGTCTGAGACTTAAACTGACATGAGACAGATTAACAGGAAAAAAACAAACAAAGTTTAATAATATGTATACATGAGAGAAACCAAGGAAAACCAAGTAACCCCCCAAAATGGCCAAAGTCCTCACCTTAAATACCATCCTCAGCTAAAGACAACAGAAGATATTGGGCATGAGAAGAGTCAGGAACTTCAAAGGAAAGGAAGTCAATTCACAGGTAGGTGAAAAGGAGTAAACATTTGGAAAACAAGGGTTTGGCCACACAGAAACAGAAGAGCTATGAGGGGGGGCCAACAAACAGGCTTTTCTTGGTTCCGCCCATCTACCACCTAGTTCATTTTATGCTAAGATGATAGCTCGCTTTCTGAAACAGATTTTTTTTATCTGAATTCTTTTAGGCAGTTAAGGAGGAGGTAACAAGAATAAATTTCTGAATCTTTTGTTTCTTAAAAATAGTCAGCCGAAAATAATCCTCATGCTAAAGAGACACATTTTGGAGTGGCAGATTCTGTTCCCTTTCAATACATTCTTTGATGTTCACGCAACAACAAAATCACCTAATGATGAATTTCTCAGAAAGTATCCCTGTCATTAAGTGACACATGACTGTGTAAAAAAAATAACTGGGAGTCAGTTAGGCTCTACAGTCTCTTAAAATGAGTTTCCAAAACACATATTTAATTGATGCCACTTTTATATGAAAGTAACTGAAGAGCGTTTATCTGCAGGGCCACGATGGGATACATAAAATACTTTTGAGATGGCTATAATACATGTACAAATTGGATAAAGGTCCTGATATGTTATTCCATAGAATGGTGTTCATACAGCATGATATTCCAGCCATAAAAGCTCTAATTATAAGTGGTGCAACTTCCTGGAAATTTTATATTGTATCCATTATTCACTGTACAAAAGATAATTTTTGAGTTGCTCCTGCTCAATACCTAATTTTTCACCCATTCTATCAGGAATAGCTTGCAAGTTGTGGTTTGGCAATGTACATAAGCAACTGATATATATTTTTTTTCACTTTTCAAATCAGTGTTGATACACTCTTAGGCATATTTAAAGTTTGTAGAGAGATGAAATGTAATAAAATAGAGATTGCTATGCAGACACCTGCTATACTGCCATTCTCAAGGGAAAATTAGATCCTATTTTGTGGTTCTATTGGTTACTCGCACTCTGCACTCTAATTCCTCTGCGCTGTTGCCCATTATAGTGTGCTGGAAAGCACTCTTGCTGAAAGAACTTGGGCTTAAAACCTGATACCACTCTGTAAGATACACTCCATAATACACTAAGAATAAACTGTTGCATAAAACTAACGTTTTTTATTTCTTACTTTCCTCATTGCATTGTAGAATAAGAATATTTGAGGAACTCCATCAAGCCCTATCTTTACGGCAGAAAAGTAGTACTATACTGGTTTCAAAAGAAAATGCTGCCTGAAAGTCAAGAGGTATCATTTCCTTGCTGATAATTATGTCTCTTCTAGTTCTAAGCTGCTATAATTCTATGCTATTTGAACAGCAAAATCAATGGAGGAATATCCCCCATTCAACTGTGTTTACTGAAATAGTCAAAAGGGTTATGTGGACAATGTATTTAGGAAATGAAGTTTAAATAAATGTAAGCATGCTTTTTTACAGGAAAGCTTGCATGCAAATGCTAATGTATATTATCAATCTCCCAGAGAAGAACAGACTTTGAATCTTCCCCAAATTATCTGATGAGAGAAATATTTCCTGAGGAACTGATATTTCCAGAAACATAGTTTGGCAGATTCTAAACTGGATGAAATTTTCTGTCCCTTCTCACAGTGAGTATCTGTTATTTCTATAGAATCTGCTTAAACAATGCCACTTGTAATTGCCGCTCCTGTCCAATTGTATGACCAGTACTCTTGTTAAGGTCCAGATTACATTTTACCAGGACAACTTCCATAGCTCTCTAGGCAGAGATTCATCAGACGTCTTCAGTAAGCAATGGTTGCGTAGAACACTACTTTGGAGTGATAGGGTCCAAATATTGCCACTGTGAGACTTCATATCCATTCCCCTGTGTACTCAGTTCTCACCTTCAGGAAACCTGTCTCTTTTTTATATCACTATTTCTAGCAGCCAGGAGAGTGCCCAGTACACCTTATATGCTTATGAAACTTAAGTTGATTGCTTTTTAGGGGAATAATGGATGAATACAATTAGATTTGCCTTCACTATAGGATTTCTCAGAGCTTTTACTATGCCAATATGCAGATTAAATATCCAAAAAGGACATAGAAGACTTATTCTTACCAAAATTTGGGGGCATGAAAAAAGTTCTGTTTTATTACACAGAATTTATTAGCATCTTACAAAACATACTTTAGGTGACACTCCTCAGTATTGTTTCTCTCCAGCTGTTGTGCAAGAATATACTCTGTCTTTTAAAATTCTCATAGTCTCATTTCCAAAGGAAGATTTTAGGATTTTCATTTGTTATGAAACAGGAGCTAAAAAGAGGATAAAAAGTCAATTATACTTATGTATTAACTCTCTTCAAAATCAGAGCTGCTTGTGTTCAGTCATATTTTGGAAAATGCACTATATACTCTGATGGAATGAACAAATGATAAAATTAATTTTAAATGGTATTTAAACCTGGGAAAACTCAGCCAAATGGCTTTACAGGGACAGCTGTTTGTAATAAAGAATATTAAGAAAAGGGTGGAAGAGAATATTATTGGGCTTTTCTAAAACTGACCATCATTTGCCTTAAAGAGTACTACACAAAAATAAAGGTATTTGTATTTAATTGGATTTATAAAATTCTAATCACTTTTCTTATGGGATATGCAATATCTTTCTGAATAGGATTTTTTCAACATCAGTAACTTATTACCATATATTTAGAGAATTGAATGAATAAACTCTATATTTAGTGGAGGGTGTTAATTATGATTAGTACTTGATATGTAGGGAATGATCACTAAAAGTCTTTTTTTTTAATTCAGGTAACGTTGGTTTATAACTTTATATAAATTTCAGGTGACCATCATTGTATTTTGACTTCTGTATAGGCTGCATCATGTTCACCACCAAAAGTCTAGTTTCCATTCGTCACTGTACAAATGTCTGCCTTTACCCCTTTCATCCTCCCTCCGCCCCCTTTCCCTTTGGTAACCACAAATCTGTTCTCCATATCTATATGTTTGATTGTTTATCTTCCACATATGAGTGAAATTATACAGTATTTGTCTTTCTCCATCTGACTTATTTCGCTTAGCATAATACCCTCAAGGTCCATCCATGTTGTTGCAAATGGCTAGATTTCATCTTTTTTATGGCTGAGTAGTATTCCATTGCTCTGTGTGTGTGTGTGTGTGTGTGTGTGTGTGTGTGTGTGAAAGAGAGAGAGAGAGTGTGTACATATATATATATTGTCCTTTCATCCATCAGTGGCACTTAGGTTGTTTCCAAGTGTTGCCTATTGTAAATAATGTTGCAATGAAATACGGGTGCATGTATCTTTTTGAGTTATTTTTGCGTTCTTTGGATAAATATCCAGAAGTGGAATAGCTGGATCATATGGTAGTTCTATTTTTAATTTTTTGAGAACTCTCTGTACTGTTTTCCATAGTGGCTGCACCAATTTACATTCCCACCAGCAGTGTATGAGGGTTCCCTTTTCTCCACATCCTCTCCAACACTTATTATTTCCTGTCTTTTTAATAACAGCCATTCTGACAGGCATGAGGTGATATCTGATTGTGGTTGTGATTTGCATTTCCCCAATAATTACTGATGTTGAATATCCTTTCACCTTCCTGTTGGCCATCTGTATGTCTTCTTTGGAACAAAAAAAAATGCCTATTCAGATCCACTGACCATTTTTTGACTGGGTTGCTTGTTTTTTTGTTATTGAATTATATGAGTTCTTTATATATTTTGGATATTAATCCTTTATTGAATATATGATTTGCAAATATTTTCTCCCAGTTTGGTTGTCTTTTCATTTTGTTGATGATTTCCTTTGCCGTGCAGAAGCTTTTTAGTCTGATGTAGTTGAATTTATTTTTCCTTTGTTTCTCTAGCCTGAGGATACATGATATTCAAAAAGATACTGCTAAGACTGATGTCAAAGAGTGTACTGCTAATGTTTTTTTCTAGGAGTTTTATGGTTTCAGGTCTTACATTCAAGTCTAATCCACTTTCAGTTAATTTTTTGTATATGGTATAGGATAATCTACTTTCATTCTTTTGTATGTGGCTGTCCAGTTTTCCCAACACTATTTGTTGAAGAGACTTTCCTTTCTCCATTGTATGTTCTTGGCTTCTTTTTTGAAGACTAGCTGTCCATAGATGTGTGGTTTTATTTCTGGGCTTTCAATTCTGTTCCATTGATCTGTGCATCTATTTTTGTGTCAGTACCATGCTGTTTTATTACCATAGCTTTGTAGTATATTTTGAAGTCAGGGATTGTGATGCCTCCAGCTTTGTTCTTTTTCTGAAGATTGCTTTGGCTATTTGGGGTCTTTTGTTGTTCCATGTAAATTTTAGGATTCTTTGTTCTATTTCCACGAAAAATCTTTTTGGGATTCTGATTGGGATTACACTGAACCTGTAGATTGCTTTAGGTAATACGGATATTTTAACTATATTTATTCTTCCTATCCTTAAGCATGCAATATCTTTCCATTTCTTTATGTACTCTTAAATTTCCTTCAATGATGTCTTGTAGTTTTCAGCGTACAAGGTTTTCACCTCCTTGGTTAAATTTATTCCTAGATATTTTATTCTTTTTGTTGTGATTGTAATTGGGATTGTATTCTTGATTTCTCTTTCTGATAGTTGATCGTTAGTGTATAGAAATGCAACTGATTTTTGTGATTTTGTACCCTGCAACTTTACTATATTTGTTAATTATTTCTAATAGCGTTTTTTTTGTAGATTCTTTAGGGTTTTCTATATACAGAGTCATGTCATCCACAAATAGTGACAGTTTTATTTCTTCCTTTACAGTTTGGATCCCTTTTATTTCTTTTTCTTGCCTCATTGCTCTGGCTAAAACTTCCAGTACTGTGTTTAATAAGAGTGGTGAGAGTGAGCATCCTTGTCTTGTTCCTGTTCTTAGAGACATAGCTTTCAGTTTTTCCCCATTGAGTACTATGTTGGCTGTGGGTTTGTTGTATATGCCCTTTATTATGTTGAGGTACTTTCCTTCTATACCCATTTTGGTGAAATTTTTTTATCATGAATGGATGTTGAATCTTGTCAAATGTTTTCTCTGCATCTATTGAAATCATCATGTGATTTTTATTCTTCATTTTGTTAATTTGGTGTATCACGTTGATTGATTTGTGGATGTTGAACCATCCCTGCATCCCTGGAATGAATCCCACTTGATCATGGTGTATGATCTTTTTAATGTATTGTTGTATTCGATTTGCTAGTATTTTGTTGAGGATGTTTGCATCGATGTTCATCAGTGAGATTGGCCTGTAATTTTCCTTTTTTGTGTTGTGTTTGTCTGGTTTTGGTATGAGGGTAATGCTGGCTTCATATCGTGAGTTAGGAAGCTTCCCCTCCTCATCAATTTTTTGAAGGAGTTTGAGAAGAATGGGTATTAAGTCTTCTTTGAATGTTTGATAGAATTCACCAGGGAAGCCTTCTGGTCCTGCACTCTTGTTTTGGGAGAGGTTCTTGATTACTGTTTCAATTTCTTTCCTAGTGATTAGTGTATTCGGATTCTCTATTTCTTCTTGATTCAGTTTTGGGAGGTGGTATGATTATAACAAGTTATCCATTTATTCCATGTTATACAATTTGTTGATGTATAGCTTTTCATAGTATTCTCTTATAATCCTTTGTATTTCTGTGATTTGTTGTAATTTCTCCTATTTCATTTCTGATTTTATTTATTTGAGGCTTCTCTTTTTTCATAGTGAGTTAGCTAAAGATTTGTCAGTTTTAACTTTTCAAAGAACCAGGTTTTAGTTTTATTGATCATTCCTATTGTTTTTTGTCTCTGTTTCATTTATTTCCACTTTGATATTTATTTCCTTCCTTCTATTGATTTTGAGCTTCATTCGTTCTTCCTGTTCTAGTTCCTTTAGGTGTAATGTTAGATTGTTTATTTGAGATTTTTGTTATTTCCTGAGGTAAGCCTGTATACCATAAAGTTCCCTCTTGATACCACATTTGCTGTACTTCATAGATTTTGGTATGTTGCATTTTCATTTTCATTTGTCTCTAGATATTTTTAAATTTCACCTTTGATTTGTTCATTGATCCAATAGTTATTCAGTAGCATGTTGTTTAGTCTCCACATATCTGTGCCTTTTCCAGCTTTCTTCTTGTAGTTGATTTCTAGTTTCATATCATTGTCATCAGAAAAGATGCTTGAAATGATTTCAATTTTGTTAAATTTATTGAGATTTGTTTTGTTTCTTACAATGTGGTCTATCTTTGAGAAAGCTCCATGTATACTTGAGACAAATGTATATTCTGCTGCTTTTGGATGCAATGTTCTATACATATATCTATTCAGTTCATCTAGTCTAATGGTTCATTTAAGGCTGCTGTTTCCTTGTTGACTTTCTATCTGGATGATCTATCCATTGATGTAATTGAGGTGGTCAAGTCCCCTACTATTCTTGTGTTGCTGTCAATTTATCCCTTTCAGTCTGTTAATAATTTCTTCACATATTTTGGTGCTCCTATATTAGGTGCATATATATTAATAAATGTTATGTCTTTCTTGATGGATTCTCCAATTTTTCATTATATAATGTCAATCTTTGTTTCTTCTTATCTTTTTTGGCTTGAAGTCTATTTTTTCTGATATAAGTATGGCTACATCTGCTTTCTTTTGGTTGCCATTTGCTCGGAGTATCATCTTCCATCCCTTAACTCTGAGCCTGTGTTTATCTTTAGAGCTGGAGTGGGTGCCCTGGAGGCAGCATGTTTTTGGGTCTTGTTTTTTAATCCATCCAGCCACTCTGTATCTTTTGATTGGTGAATTCAATCCATTTATATTTGGGGTGATTATTAATATATGAAGACTTAGTACTGCCATTTTATCTTTTGTTTTCTGGTTGCTCAATATTTCCATTGTTTCTTTTTCCTTGTATTTCTTTCTGCCATTTCAGTTTGTGTTTTTTTGTGATGTGTTTCTGTGTTTCCTCTTTTTTTATGTTTTGTGACTCTGCTCTGAATTTTTGTTTTCTGGTTACCATGAGGTTTGGATAAATGAACTCTTAGATAAGACAGTCGTTTTCTGCTAATAGCATCGTATGTTCATTTGCCTGTTTAGATTCCATGCTTTCCCTCTTCCCTTTCTATATTTCTGTTGTCACAAAATATCTCTTTTTGTATTGTGAATTCATTACCAAATTGAAGTGGTTATAGTTATTTTTAATGCTTCCTTTCCCTTTAACTTTTATGTTATGATTGTTTACTAGCCTATTCTTATCTAGAGTTGCAATTTTCTGGTTCTGTCTGTCTCTTTATCACCTTGCTCAAAGCTTTGTATATCTTTGCCTTTTCATTTTAGGTAGTTGAGCTTTCAGCATTTCTTGTAAGGCAGGTCTAGTGGCAATGAACTCCCTCAGCTTCTGTTTGGCCTGGGAAAGCCTTTATTTCTCATTCATATATGAAGGATAACTTTTCTGGATAGAGTATTATTGACAGCCAATTTTTATCTTTCAATATTTTGAATATATCATTCCACTCCCTCCTGGCCTATAGAGTTTCTGCTGAGAAATCTGCTTATAGCCTAATAAGGATGCCCTTGTAAGTTATTGTTTTGTTTTCCCTTGCCTCTTTTTAATATTCTTTGTTTGTCATTGACTTTTGACAGTTTTGTTATTATTATTATTATTTATTATTATTATAAAAAGAACTAGGAGAAGTTCTTTTTGCATTGAGATAATTGGGTGTTTTATTAGCTTGATGGATTTGCATATGTAGTTCCTTCCCTATCTCTGGGAAGCTCTCAGCTATTATTTCTCTAAATAAGCTCTCTGTTCCCTTCTCTTTCTCGTTTCCTTCTGGGATACCCAGTATCCGTATATTTCCCCTTCTAATGGAGTGAGATAATTCTCATAGAATTTCTACATTTAAAAAAATCTTAGTTCTCTTTCCTGTTCTACCTGCATCATTTCTAGGTTTCTATCTTCAAGCTCGTTAATTCTCTCTTCCATATAGTCTGCTCCATTTCCAGTGCTTTCTGATGCATTCTTCATCTCACATACCAAGTTCTTCAGCTCTAGAATTTGTGTTTGGTTCTTTTTTAGAATTTCAATCTCTTTGGTAATGTATTCCTTTGGCTCATTGATTTTATTTGTGAGCTCATTGAACTGCCTTTCTGGGTTTTCTTGTAGCTTGTGGAGTTTCTTCGTGACAGCTATTTTAAATTCTTTATCAGTTAGATCACAATCTTCTGTGACTTTATGTTTGGTTTCTGGAGAATTGTTATTTTCTTTTGGTGATGCTGTGTTACCATGACTTTTTGTGGTGCTTGCTGAGTTATTCCTCTGCCAACACATTTGTGGTAGTAAACATTTTTATTGAGATATAGCTTTATTTGATTTGATTCAAACTTTTCAATTGGTTGGAGATTAGAGGCTTTTCTTTTGTTTTTCAGTAGGTGGCAATATAGTGCTAGTTTTTGGTTTTTTTTTAAATCTGAGTTGCTATATTTTAGGTGGCTATATTTTAGGATCTACAGGTTCCACACTCCTCTGCCTCCATTCAGGATGTAGCTGGTACTCTTGTCATCACCACCTGTGCCTCTGGGGGTCACTGAATCCTTGTTGTTGCTGGTGTCACTGCATTCACTGACTTTGCTCCAGGAATAGAGGAATGGCTAATGCCTCCACTGCATCTGGATTCTCCTGGGTTGAAACTTCTGCTGCCATGGCAGGTGGAAGGAGAGGGTGGAGAGGAAGCCAGGTTTACAAGGCACCACACCTGCTGTTGCCCATTGCCTTGTGGTTACAGGTGCTGCTGTGGTTGGGATGTTATTGTTCTCTGAATACCTCCATTGCTGCTACCAGGCTCTGAGCTGTGGCCAGGGGCCAGGATCATGAGGCTCTGCCTCCACTGCTACTTCACTCCCTGTGGCTGCATGTGCCACCATGTCTGGCTGGCCAGAGTCACATATGCACCTCCGCTGCTGCCTACCAGGTTTTCTGGGGCTAAGGGCAGCTGGCTTAGCTGCAACAGCCAGGGATCCAGGGTCCTGGGCACTGCCTCTGCTGTTTCCCTGTTTAGCCTCCTCTATGGGCTCCAATCCACCCACCTTTGTAGGTACTGATGTGTGGATCTCTCCAGCATCCTGGTCTGTTGGGCAATGTAGCCTTTGTTGCGTTATGGATATTTTATTTGCTGCATATCAAAGGGGAGAGACAAAGAGATCCTCTCATGGTGACATGATGATGACATCTCTGCTGAAAGTTTTAAATCAGCTTGTTCTCCCCATATACCCCACATTTTCTTAAACTAATAATTTTAATTCCAGAGATGAGTAAAATATTTATTCATCACTCATCTTAGAAAGTCACACTCAATCTAATGTCAATTCATAATCACTTCCACAAGATATCAGCACAATAAACAACACTTACATCCCTCTTATGTGTTTCTACCTTAATATTTGGCTTCCAGATAGGATACATGTTGATTAAAATACAGTCTCTGGAGCCAGACTGATTGACTTTGAACCCTACTTATTAACTCTGTGACCTCGGACAGGGTGCTTAACTTCTTTGTGCCTCATTTTCATTGTTGTAAAATAGGGGAAGTAACAGTTCTTCCTCAGAATCCTTATTTTGTTTAAATGAGTTAATACTTGTAAAAAACATGTTAAGGCCTGGCCCATGACAGGTGCTATATAAATGTTTGATATAGGAAACAAATAAAGAAAATTTTAAAAACAAGGAAATAAACAGGTGAACAAGAGTCAAGTATGTTTGGAGAAGTGTATTGCTCACTTTATGAATAATAATAGACTAATGTTTAAATCTTCTAGAGAGTTAAGAGATCACTGCTCTATTTTCACACCACATTGAAAATTCAAAAATAGAAGCACAAATTAGGTCACAGATAGTGAAGCAGAGAAAAGGCAGTGACTCTGGGTGCCCCTGGGACTTGGAGTCAAACCAAGGAGAAGAGGCATCTGGCTTGATGGAAGCAATAGAGGAATGTGGAATACTAACATGGTCTATGCTCTGTCATATTGACAGCAATCCTTAAAGAAGGCTCCAGGCCAAATTTGCAGACTATATGCAAGCCTAGTTTTGAAGTAAGATACATTCCCTGACATCTTCTTAGGGGCCTTCGATATGGGGCAGTGATTTACGAGTTGGGACTAGGATGGATGGGAAAATCTTTACTCCAGACTGGTGAGTGGAAATGATTACAGATGATAAATCTGAGGTATATGAAATTCAAAGATGTAGTCATTTTCTTGCTTTTACATCATATAGGTGTTGGAAAAATATTTCATGGTTGACTGACCATTGTGTTTCTTAACAAAGTTTGCATTGCATTACTTCATTTTTGACTCAAACTTTGGATATTGAATTGAGAAAAATTAACTTCTGAGGTTGCAAGACTTGCCCACTGAAATTAGAGAACCTTCCTTCTTGAGTACTTTGGAGCTCCTCAGCGCCATTCATCTGCTCTCAGTTAAAGTTTGTCAGATCCCAGTTACTACTGAATTCTTCATGGGAATGTTTGATCTTTTTTGAGAGTAATCCTCACTGCTTTTTATCCGTTCTCTTAGCATATAGGCACTACACTTTAGTTAAAGTAGCTGATGAATTCCTGTTCTCTCCATTTTTATAAGAATGCTGTGAGAATCAGAGGAAATGATATATCCAAGCTTGCCATTCACAGGTTTAACAACCAGAATTTTTTTTCACATTTTGAGTGCATTCAAATTCTGTTCTTTTGGATTTTAATTACCTGAAAAAAATAATCTGAGATTGAGAACAAAGCAGTCTTCTCCTTTTTTCCAAAATGAATTATAATTTTCAAAGACTATAAGTAAGTTTACACAAAATTATTCTTTTTTTATTCTGAAGTAACATGAGTAAGTGATAAAATCAAGGAAATTATCGGTGGATAGATAAAGTAATATATTGTCTTTATTAATAACCTAAATAGACTAAAATTCATTAATATTAGTGAATCCAAAAAGAAAGAACTGTTACCGGCTACAATCATAAGTTCTTTACCCGCCACAGAAGAGGGGCCAAATAAAAACTGGAATGCTACGCTTATGGCAAGGAAAGGGTTTTTATTTCAGGTGACAACAGCCAGGAGACGAGAGTGAGTCTTCAAATTCATCTCATGTCCCTGAAAGATGGGAGGCCAGGGGTTTTAAAGGTTATGAGGAATGTGGCTGCTTCTAGGGAGGGGGCAGCCTGTGGCCTCCTTGGTCGGAGCTTTCCTACCAGCCTGCATTTGGCCTTGGGATGCTGCTTTCAGAAGGGAAGAGGAGGAGATAACAGAATCTGCAGGTGGATGGGCCTGGTTGTCTGCCTCCGTGCTGGATGGTGGATTCTGGTGCCAGGAAGCCAGGGAATAATCAGGGACAGGGAATGAGTGTTTTGGTTTTAACCTCATATATGCTGGGTCTAATGTAGGGGAACTGATATCAGGGCCAGTATCAGAAATACAATGATTATACAAACAAATTTTGAGGCTTATGTTGAAAAGGACTTTGCATTTAACTGGAGGAGCAATGTTGAACTGGCTCATGATTCTATAGTGAGATATGATTTGGTTAATTATTTTTCCTTTTTTGTGGCAGTATTAGTAATTTTTACAACTCTACAAGATTCTGTATATATTTATAAATTTAACCCAGAGAAACGTGATAATAACCTGTAGATCCTTTTCTTTTAGAATACTTTACTTTTACCCTTACTTACCTGGCATGTGGAAATTACATAATTTTTAAATTTCCTGATGTATAGATGATAAGTATACACTTAATATGAAATGATATGCTTAACATCAAAATGTTAAGTGAAGCTTGATTCAGTGTTTGATGCTTATGAATGTGTTCCATAATGTTCCAGTTATCTGTTGTTTCATAACAAACCATCTTCTTTTCTGTTAGTCTTCCTTCCTAAAGTGTCAGCTCCCTATGGGAAAGAGAATATTCCTGATTCACATCTATGTCAACAGTGCCTATTAAAATGTCTATTACCATGTGACTCCGTGAATAATGGTTGATGCAATCCATTCATTCGTTTATGCATTCATTCATCTACAGAGCAATCTGTAGATGTAATCTGTCCAATAAGTAGCAGTGTTAGGACCCAAATTCATACCTCCTCATTCTATGTTTAGCGTTATTTCTATTATACTGTTATATACTATCTTACATTTCTATACACCATGACATTTCATAAAGCACTTAAATATACAGTATTATCTTACTTAATTATCACAAATGCTCTAGTAAACTGTCAGTATTGTTCTCATTTTACAGATGTGGCTCAGAGAGGTTAAATACTTCACCCAAAATAACAAAGTTAATGAGTAGTGGTACTAATGGAACTCAATCATATTTCTCACACCATCTGTTGATTTTTTTCCCCATTTAACCACACAGTATGAATTAATTGATTAGCTCTTTTTATTGGTTTAAAAATGAATATCAATAACTTTATACTGTCGCTATTTATTTACAAAGAACTTCTAACATGCTAATTTGAACAACTTTAAGGTTGCAGAATTTTTTTCTCTCCCATTATGCAAGCAATGAAATGAGGCATCCCCTTTGAAAGATGAATGCCGTGAAACCTATTCATTTCCAAATGACCTTCTTTTGGAATTGAACTTTAAGTTGGCAGTGAGATGACGTGGAAAAGTCACAAACCTCAATGATGGAGTGTGTAATTAACATAGACTTCCTTTAGGAATATTTAGCAGTTTGTTGTTTGACGAACATTTTAGAGTTTCTGTGTGTGTGTGTTTTGTAATCTGTAGTAGGAATATTTTATCAAATAATACATAAAGTCAAAGGCTTGAGTCCCACATCCCTCTTTACTTTGCTCCTCAAACATCTGCTAAAGAACAGGCTTATTTTGAAATGAGAATATTTAATCCCAGCTGGTTGGCTTGAATAGTGATTTAATGAGAGCTAGCCCGGGAAATATGCTGTGTATATTTCATGAATATGAAGTCCTATACTCTACATGATCATCTGGATACATCTTCAGATCATGTGAATAAGGGATGGTGGTTGAAATACTGAAAGATGAACTGTGGCTGCTGCTTTTCAGACAGAGACTTTAGGTCAACACAAATATGCAGATATGCAAATCAAATTGGTGGAACACTGATGTCATTAAAAAGACCCTAGCACTTGAGGAGACAATCTTCATTGCTCAACAAATGTTTCTGACCTGATTCTTTTTTCTTGCTTAAAATAAAAGTCCTGTTAGATACAGTATGTTGGACACCAACTTAGGCTCAACGTCCAAGGCAGTTTTCCGTTCTTAAGGTACAATTATCTATAGACAATTAGCTGCAGGTGGTGAAATAATAGACACAGTTCATTACACAAGAAATTAGCCAACTGTTGGCTTTTCGGGCTAGTTTCTGAATCAATTGACCACTTAAACCTTATTTAGTGAGTTCAAGTGGCTGATTGCACATAACAATTATTTGAGGATCTAATTTTTTCCACATTCCGTTAATTTGGAACTGACAATTGTGTGTGATTAATAGAATGGCTGTGTAAGCTCATTTATAATAAAGGTGTCTTGTAAGCCTGCCTAGAACACTGAGGGGAGAATGAAAGAGGTTCAGAATAGATTCGACCTATACAGGAGGTATTATGCAGATGTCACAGATATATGCAGACAGGCAGGAAGGTTTTGGAAGTTAGAGTTGGTCAGTAAACATGTACCAAGTGTCTGCTCTGTGCCAAGCACCATTCTTGGCACTGGGAATACAAAGAGAGAGGAGAAAATACAATCTTTGCTTTCAAGTAACTTGCAATCCATATTTGTACATGATATGTCAAGCATTTTGTGGTAATAGTCATAAAACCAAAGTGCTATAGAAGATCTGATGAAAATGATAAATTATTTTAAATCTATCCAGCTACTCCATCTCTACTCTTGGTCTAAGCTATCGTAATTACATGTCTGAATTTCTTCATGGCCAGCTACTTCTTGGTCATTTGGCTCTCTGTTCTCATATTATCTCCTCAGAGAAGTCCTCCTCATCACCTTCATCTAAATGAGCTCACCACTCCAACCCTCAATTACTTGTTTATTTTTCTTCATAGGTCTTATCACTACCCAACATTCTGTTGTTTATTTTTTGACTGTCTCCACAGTAGACTCTAAGTTTCCTGAAGGCAGTATCAGTACATATGTTTTTCTTTGCTCTATGAGTTGCTAGAACAGTATGTTACATAGATTATCTATTCAGTTTTTTTTTTAATTTAAATGACTTATAGACTGGGAAATCATGGATTGTTTCAGGAATAAAATGATATCTTAGCTTAGAGATTTCAAAGTGATTTCCATTAACTAAGCACTGCTGTGTTTCAGGCAATGTAAATATTTGGCCTTGAAGAATGAACTTTCATTTTATGGCACAAAGAAGGTGAATGAGGGAATTTCTACAAGTTGAGCTAAGAGAACTTTTTGAACAAAGAAGGACTGTGTTCAGTGCTGCATTTAGAACAATCCTGGCAATATGGCTTTCCAGCATGCACTCGCAGTGGTAGATATTAGAGACTAGAAAGTGGGCAATATGAAGATTGCAACAGTCTTAAATAACAAACGTTTACTAAAGAGAATACAATATCCTAACATTCAAATGTTATAACATATGTTTGCAATTGAACTTTTTAAAGGCCTAAGGAGAGAGCCACATGTCATTTCCATAAAAACTGATCAGATTGATTAACTGTGGGTTGAAATACAGAATATACATTATCATTAATACCTTCCCCCTGCAAAAAAAATAGAAAACTTGCAGAGGGTGTCAAGCTCTCCTGTCAGTAAAGTTGACAAGGAAGGTAAAAACCCAATAGCAAGAAATAGGAAGTTGTACAGGTTATTCATGTCTACCTCTCTGCAGGTTCCAGAGGCTGGTGTTTTTACGAGGTCAGGTCTCTGGCGTTAGTCAGAGACTGGAGATCAGATGGACCTAAAGAGAGCTCTATCATGTGGATCATTCAGTCTTCATTGGTCCACACCTGGGAAGCTATTTTGAGGCCTTCTGACATCAAGGGCTCTTACCAGAAGGAAGCAGCTATCCTCCACTGGCTTGTCTCTGAGAGTGGGGACCGAAAATCATGCCTTTTGGATAAACTGCTTCTGCCGTATACACACAGTATCATGATTGTCTCTTAACAGAAAGGACTTGTGTGACTGAGTTGAGAGCCAAACTAGCTGCTTTCTTTTATAGAATACTATTTTTTCTTGAACGAACAACTGACAGGCAAACTATGATTATTCAGACTCCGGTATATCATTGAAAATGATATGTGAGCTTAGAACTTCAAAGAAAATAACTGATAACATTTATTCCCAATGGTAAAATTCAACTTTTCAAGTGAAAAAATATAATTTTGAAAAATGTGTATCTGACACTACAAGTTTGACAGTTTCCCAATACATGAAGTCTTTTCTGATGAGTCTGTTGGTAATATTAATGAATGTGATTTTTAATATTATACAATGAAATATTTCAATATTTGGAAGATCTGCATAACTCTATCAACATTTTCCAAATGACTCATGCATGATGTTAGAAATTGCATATGCATAAAAAATCCACTCAAAGTGCAAGATAGGCCAGTCGATTTTAATGGAACCAAGGATGAAATTTTCATCCAAATAGCTTCAGAATCTACAATGCAACTAATCTTTACAAAACCATTGCTTGATGAATTTCTAGGTAGTATCAAAGAAAAATATCCAGTGATCTGAAAGACTACTGAAACGTTCCTTCATTTTTGAACTAGATATCTGCATGAGGTTAATTTTTTAATATATTTCAACCAAAACCTCTTATTACAGCAGACTAAATGCAGAAACAGATAGGAAAATCCAGCACTCTTCAATTATGCCAGACATAAAAGTTATTTTGAAAAATGTAAAACAATACCACTCTTCTCACTACATTTATTGTAATTTTGGAAAATATAATCACTTTTCATAAAATATTTATGTTAAAATGTAATTATTTTAAAGTGAATTAATATTGGTATTAAATTTCCCAGTTTGAATTTGTAATATGGAAGATGTTGATAGATATAGCCCATGTGAATAAATCCTCTTTGGGGTCTTCTGTAATTTTTAAGAATGTAAGGAGTTAATGAATAAATGAAATAAAGAAATTCTAGGAATACTTCACATCATCGTGCATATATGGAAAAGGAGGGGAAGAGACAGAAAGAGAAGAGGGTCCTGGTTTAACTTTGGTGCCAACGTCTAAGAGGTAAGCACTAGAAAAGGAGCTAGTGCAGTGCTGTGGAAAGAGGCAAGCAGAGAAATAGAACTATTAGAATGCAGTATCAAGGGCCCAGCCCCAAAGACACCTCCTCTAGGAAGCCTTCCCTATATTCCTTAATCAAAACAAATCTCTTTTTTCTGTGCCAAAATAAAAACTTTGCGTGGGTCTATATTTTCTTGTCACTTTCCATCTTTTGAAAAATGTATTTACTAGTCTTGCGACCTTGGAGAAGTTGTGTAACCTCTCTGTAACTCATTTCGATCTGTTACAAACTAGGGATAATAATACAACTTCATGAGGTTATTGTGATACAACACATATAAATAGTACTTACTTTAGAGTGTTATGTGAGAGAACACTTGTAAAGTAATTGTAAGAGCTCCTGGAAGATAGTACTGGAAGAAGTACTTGTTTTTATTTGTTTTTGAGCATGTCTGTTTCTTCAATTAAATATAAGTTCCTTTGGGGAGGACCAACACCATATTTTACACATGATTCCATATAACAGTGACTAGTATGACAAATTTCACATATTAAGCACTAAACGTATTTTTAATAAAATTATTTGAAACAGACTGAGGACAGCTACAGGTTAAAACTAAAAGAACTCACCAGATTTCTGAAGTCAAAGAGGATGAGTTTCAGTAAGAGGGTGATGGTCAACACTTAGAGAAAGCCCAGCCTACCTGGTCAAAGGAATTGAAAAGCCAGGATTGGTCATAACTATAGTCTTAATAAACGGTTTGACCTCAGTTTGGGAAGGAAGTTTTATTTTTGGGTTTGTTTTCTTTGTTTCTTTCATTTTCCCCAGGGTTTTTTTTTTTTTTAATTTCTCGTTTGAATTACACGTGCAATAAGTTCCTATGAGAGGCATACTTTACTCTTCCGTGAGAGTTGTCTTTTAGCAGTTTTAATGTTGCTTGAGTTACCTTTGGAGCCTGATCAACCTCCTAAAACATGACCCACTATTTGAGTTTGACAGGGTTACTTTACTTTTTAATAAATCGTGGAAGCAGAAAGTTCATAAGGTTACTCTGTTGCTGTAATTTCCTCTCTATTAATGATATCAGTAGGAAATTTTGCCATGAAAAAAAATCCCTTTCCTATTTGTATAACTTCTTAAGAGATATGGGGCCTAGTCTGCCCGACTATTAGGAATATGTAAGGGGTAATATGTAAAATTTCAGAATCTGCAGACGCACCAGTTAAAAAAGACCAGAGATTTTTAGGGAGAATTCCATGATCTGTACCCATCCAACAAGACGATATGCTCGTATTTTTATAATGATATCCACCTTTCATCTTCTTAAGAGCAAAATGTAGCTCTTTTCTACTATACATTTTTTGTACCATAAGCCAATTTTCTACTGATTTTTAGACAATAGAATGGGGACAGAAGTGATGTACAGCATGTCCAGTCTTGGTCCGTAAAATTACACAATGAATCTTATATTCTTACCCTTTCTCCATTTGCTTTCTGTATTAAGATGACATCAAGGACCTAGAGGAGGGAAAAATAAGAGAGAAAGAGCCTGTTTCCCTGGAAAACCAAGTGGAACTTGCCAGCTTGGAACACACCTTATTGGACCATGACATGAGTGAGAAATTACTTCTACTGTGATAAACCACTGAGATTTTTACTTTGTTACAGCATTACTTTTCTGCCTAACAAAGAAAGTGACACAAAAATGGAGTATTGCTGTAACAAACAACTAAAATATGTGGCATAGATTGTGATTTAGATCTAGGGCAGTAGGTGGTGAGAAAACATAGACTAGAATGTGTAGAACATAGTATGCCTCTGGAAATAGCTAAGAAAGCTCCAGCCTGTAATACTTTGGAAAGAAGAACATAGGCCTACTGGTCCTGTAGCTCTAGGGAAATTAGGTGAGGGGAGTCAGAGTTTAACATGTGTCAGTTACACTTGTATTGTGTTAGAACTCTAGTATTTTAATAAGGTGTTTCAGTAAGAAATAAGCTTAGGCAAAAATTGGCTAGTTTTCAAAGATGAAAATAGTTGTCATCGTATTCTTACAGTAAATGAACTGAATAAACGGAAAACACTTCTATAGCCTCAATCCAGAGAGAGGACTTAATACATTATTCTTAAAGGACATGCTAGATTGTCACCTGTGCCCTTTCAGTATTGTTACCAGAGTAATGGGGATAACTTATCCATGGGGCGGGCATTACGTGATGAGAATTCACCACCAAAGGTAGTTACAATATGTTTTCAACAAATTTCTTTTAACCACTAGGCCACTGGTTTATCAAATTTCATGAAACCCATGACCTTTTACAGCACTAGTATTCAAGTTAGAATAGATTTAAAATTGTTTTCAGTCTGCATTTTGGTTATATTATGGGCTAGAAAGTAATATTATCTCTCAACTGACAGTCCTCCTTTCTTTTTCGAATATGACAAGTATTCTTAATCAATTAAATTTATTGAACTTATAAATTTTTATTTGGTGCGAAAACCACATTTCAAAAATCCAGTCAACAGCTGAAGGAAATGGCTTCAAAAAGTGTTGAAAATGTGACCTCTGACTGAGTTTTTGTGAAGATTAATACACATGCACTCTTTTCCATGAGAACCATCTTGCTGCTAAGTGCAAACTTTTACAAGACTCTCATTTCAGAGCTTGATCTTGAGAATGTGACTGGAGAGCTCAGAGATTGCTGATGTGATGCACAATGGCCTGAAGAGCAGCACTTGTCTTAGCCACACAGCCACACATAATTAGAAGGACAAAGCTCTGACTCAGTCACTACCTCTTTACACTAAGATTTCTGCAAACTTGCCAGGAATCACTCTCAGCAATCACTCCCTTTTTATTTCTGAGCAAACAAAATGAAAGTACTACTCAGTCAAGATATAATTGTATTAAGAGAGATAACGGATAAAATAAATTGTTGGCTCCCTAAGGAAAGATACCAGGCCTTTCACTGTTTTCTCAGAATATGGTGACAGTCTCTTCCATCTGTAGATACAAGAAGTTTCCAAAACACCTTGCTTTGCTCATTTGGACTTTACTAAAGCTGTGTAAGGTTTGCAGGGTGAGGATTATCATATGAGTTTTAGATGACTTCCCAATTTCTGCCAAAAACAGAAGACAAAAATGTCCGTAAACTTCAGCAGTGGGATTTAAAATTTCACAATGTAAAACTCACTGAGCCTGAGACTCCACAGGACAGTTTAGCACAGGTGCTGACCCCATAAATCTTCCCAAAGCCCTGCCGTTATTCCTTCTTCCTGTCTCAGTTCATATATCATGGCTAAAGGCAGGGATTCCAAAGGCTCAAACCCTGTGAGGATATTGTCATTGCTAGTACCAAAGAATTCTCCTGTATCAACTGTCATTGGGTTGTTGAATTCATTGTATTTACAAAAGAAGTTGAGAGTTTGGCTTTTCCTTCTTACACTTGTTTTTTAACTGTAAAAATCTATGGTGGGAGTTGGGGATTTTGAGTTCAAGATCCAGTTTTGATGTCAATAATTAACTATGTGGTCTTAGACAAGTTGACCAAAGACTTTGCACATTTGTTCTAAAATGGAGGTGGTGATTTACTGTACCCAACTGCCAATTACTTAGTTGTTACAATAAAAGAAGATAATAGAGGTGAGAGTCATTTAATCAATCTAAATTTAGAGCAGCCTGCAAGGGTTTCAAGTCCTAGCTCACCCATTTGCTACCCGTGGTAGCGTGGTTGAGTTATTTAAAATAACTCAATGTGCTAATATGTAAAATAGTGATGATAATAAGGTTTATCACATAGGTCTAAAGAAAAACTAGGTAAAACTATCTGTCAGTGATGGGCACATATAATAAAAGTTCAACACAAATTAGCGACAGCATCATAGGATTCACAGAATCCTGGGATTTTAGTTCAATAATTGGCATTAAAGATATCTAATTTTGTTCTTAAAAGTAAATACAACCTACTGCATCCTTGAAAAGGATGTTTGGATTTTTCTAGTTATGGGGAATTGAATACTTCTAGTTATATGCCTGAATTTTTAGGAATGTCTTCCTTTTGGTTTATAATTCCTATAATATTTAATCATTTGTCCAAACCCTCTTGAGTTATATAAATGACGATCTTTCACATTAAAAGATGATAGCTCTTAATCAACCATGAATTTTTTTATTTTTCATGCTAGTAATTATTAAGTTTCATCTTTTCTTCATGTTTCATGATTTTAAGATCTTTACTCTTCTGGTTTGGACTGTTTAGAAAATCCAATGTATCAATATTTATTTATATAATAAATGTTTTTGAGCATCTTCTATGTGTCAGAATCTATACTTGGAACTTGGGAAAAGAATATGAAATAGACATGGATTATACTTAATGGAACACATTTATTTCAGCTCTCATTCTAGAAGCAATTGATCAAAACAAATTTCACAAAACAAAAAAAGGAAGCAATGAGTTCATATCTGGGCACAAATCTTCAGTTTCAAAATGAACAAAGCATATAACCTGTATTACTTATGAAATTCTGTGGATCTCCCCTCGAGTATAGGAAAAGATGATTTAAGATTTGCTGTTGGTTTTTAAACAACAAAATTTAGAGTAATATAATTCTCATATGATCCTTGAATAATCCATATGAAGCAAACCCAAATCAGAGTAGTGAGCTTGAATTTGTTTCTGCTAGGCCATATTTTTTTTAAATTGTGAAATTATCCCCATCATCTGGTTAATTAGCACATCCATCACTTCACATATTTATCTTATTTTTCTTGTGAGAACGTTTAAGTTCTACTCTCTCAGCGAATTTCAGTTATACAATACAGTGTTATATCAACTATAGTCACCACGTTTTACATTAGACCCCTAGAGCTTATTCTTCTTATAGGTATCCCTTTATTAACTTCTCCCTGTTTCCCCCACTCTCAGCTCCCATCACGACTTCTCTACTCTCTAAGTTTGACTCATTTTTTTTTTTTAGAATTCATATATAAGTGAGATCATACAGTGTTTACCTTTTTCTGTCTGGTTTATTTCACTTAGCACTCGAGGTCCATCCATGTTGTGAACGATGGCAGGATTTCCTTCTTTCTTGTGCTTGAAAAATATTCCATTGTCTATTCATAGCACATCTTCTTTATCCATTCATCCACTGAGGGACACTTAGGCTGTTTCCATATCTTGGATATTGTGAATAATGCTGCACTAAATATGGGAGTGGGATATTTCTTTGAAATCCTAGTTTCGTTTCCTTGGCATATTTACCCAGAAGTGGAATTGTTGGATCATATAGTAGTTCTATTTTTAATTTTTTTAGGAACTTCTGTACTGTTTCCCATAGTGAGTTTATTAATTTACATTTCACCAACAGTGCACCAGAGTTCCCTTTTCTCCACATCCTCACCAACACTTATTTCTTGTCTTTTTGATGATAGGCATTCTAATAGGTATGAGATGATATCTCATTGTGGTTTTAGCTTGCATTTACCTGACGATTAGTGACTTTGAGCACCTTTTCATGTACCTGTTGGTCATTTTTATATCTTCTGGAAAAATGTCTATTCAGTTCCTTTGCCCATTTTTCAGTCGAATTGTTTGTTTTGGTATTAAGTTGTATGAGTTCTTTACATATTTTGGATATCAACTCTTATCAGATATATGATTTGCAAATATTTTCTCCCATTCTGTAGGTTGCCTTTTCATTTTGTTGATGGTTTGTTTCGCTAAGCAGAAGCTTTTGAGTTTGATGTAGTCCCACTTATTTATTTTCACTTTTGTCACGTTTGCTTTTGGTGTCAAATTAACATATCATTGCCAAGACCAATGTCAAGGAGCTTACCTCCTATGTTTCTTCTAGGAGTTGCCTGGTTTCAGGTCTTACATTCAAGTGTTTAATCCATTTGGAGTTGATTTTTTGTGTATGATGTAAGATAGGGCTCCAGGTTCATTCTCCTGCATGTGAATATCCAGTTTTTCCAACACCGTTTATTGTAGAGACTGTCCACTCCCCGTTGTATATTCTTGGCTCCTTTGTCATAAGTTTGTAAATTAACTGACCATATATGCCTGAGTTTATTTCTGGGCTCTCTATCTATTCCATTGATTTGTGTGTCTGTTTTCATGACAGTACCATACAGTTTTGATTACTATAGCTTTGTAATATAGTTTGAAATCAGGAAGCATGATACTTTGTTCTTCTTTCTCAAGATTGCTTTGGCTATTTGAGGTCTTTTGTGGTTTCTTACATATTTTAAGATTGTTTCTTCTTTTCCTGTGAAAAATGCCATTGAAATTTTGATAGGGGCTGCATTAAGTCTGCAGATTGTGTTGTGTAGTACAGACATTTTAACAATATTGAGTCTTCCAAGCCATGAACACAGCCTATCATTCCATTTATTCGTGTCTTCTTCAGTTTCCTTCATCAATTTCTTATAGTTTTCAGTGTACACTTCTTTCACTCTCTTGGTTAAATTTATTCCTAGATATTTTATTATTTTTGATGCATTTTGTTAGGCCAATTGGTTCACTAGAGAGCACATTATGACCACAGCCAAGAGCAGTATACTCTGACTAAAAGGAGCAGTGTTCAAGTCATTGAAATTCCCTTTTTCGTCATCTTTTCTAATAAATATGGGATACACAAAAGTCTTTCTATAGCTTGGATTTCTAAGATAACTTAATTGAATAAAACCACATCAGCAAACATTCCTTTCCTTAAGCCTAAATAAGTTAGTGATGCACAAACTGTGAGCGAAATCCAGGAGAAGAAGACGGAACTAAACAGCACTAAATTAAAGTGAAGTTTCAACTTTGTCAACTTCGAAAAGTGGCAAATTGTGAAAGAGTAAAAAAAGGATTCTAAAATTTGATAAACTGCTCCTTCTTCAACACGCTGAGAACCAGTTCCAGGGGAACATAAAAAACTTTATTCTTTTACTGGCAACTATTTATTGAACACCTACTATGAGTCAGACACCATTGTAGGCTACAATTATAAAGCAGAGAACCAAAGAAAATAAAAACTCCTGCTTTCATGAAATATATGTGCCTATAATTGTTCTGAAAATTTTAAATGAGTGCTAGTTATATGTATTTCTCTTTTACTTATAGGCACGTTTGTATACTTAGCAAACTTTGCTGGATCAAAATATTGTTAATTTTAACTCACCTTTGAAAATAAAAAGTTTTTAGTGTAAAATGACTAATCTT
This sequence comes from Equus przewalskii, assembly GCF_037783145.1. Lineage (NCBI taxonomy): Eukaryota > Metazoa > Chordata > Mammalia > Perissodactyla > Equidae > Equus > Equus przewalskii. Next base: position 117,583,327 of record NC_091863.1, on the reverse strand, counting down.
ATCAAGAGCTTTGAATACATTGCTTTTCAAAATTGTGGTACTACAGATTTAGCTGACTCAAAATTTGGAAATTGACTTGACTTGTCAAATAAACTAATTGCCAAAGGCAGTCTTCATTGTCAAACCAATCAGACTCTGTCAGAAAAAGTCTGACTTCATTGTTTTACAATTCAAATAAATGTATTAATGTAGGCTCCACTACTGCATCTCCTTTCAATTCTAAATCTAAAATGAAGAAGGCAAAAGGCATCACCTTGAGTTTGTTTCCTATCTGAAATAAAACACCGTCACTGTCCATATTTCTTATTAATGCTCTCTTTGTTTTGCTCTCACAAAATTCTACTGATCAATGAATTTTTTGAAAATACTTGGGATGTGGAGGAAGAGAGTTCATTAAACAAAATTTCTTTTCTTTTCTTTTTTTTTGAGGAAGATTAGCCCTGAGCTAACTGCTGCCAATCCTCCTCTTTTGCTGAGGAAGACTGGCCCTGAGGTAACATCTGTGCCCATCTTCCTTTCCTTTATATGTGGGACGCCTACCACAGCATGGCCTGCTAAGTGGTGCCACGTCCGCACCTGGGATCTGACAGTGAACCCCAGGCCACGGAAGCAGAACATGCACACTTAACCACTGTGCCACCAGGCCGGCCCAAACAAAATTTCTTTTCATCACCACCCGTTTCATAATATATCTGGGTTCAGAAGATCCCAAGATAAGTCCAAATACCACATTTCTAGTACCATTCTTTGTTTAAAGGAAATTTCTCTGATATTCCAAATTTTTCCTTTGCTTAGTACCTGGAAGGCTATCAGTATAATCTAGGACACTAAAGTAAGATTCCAGATGGATAAATTGGATGTTTTTTCTTTTGTAAAGCGGGAGAAGGACAATTTCGAAGTGGACACGTGAAAGCAGAATCTGCATGAGGCCTGGCCCAGAGCTGTGTTCAGACAGGTTAGTTTTAGAAAGGGTACAAAGGAAGTGGACGATCTGAAAATTGATGTCCTTAGATGTAGCCATGCCTGTGGACAACTTGGAAATTCTCTGTGTACTCCGAGGGCATGCACCTCACATTGAAACCCACTGATGTCAGGCTGGCCCAGTGGTTCAGTGGTTAAGTGCGCACATTCCGCTTCAGCGGCCCGGCATCCGTCGGTTCGGATCCCGGTACGGACATGGCACCAATTGGCAAGCCATGCTGTGGTAGGCATCCCACATATAAAAAAGAGTAGAGGAAGATGGGCACGAAAGTTAGCTCAGGTCCTGTCTTCCCCAGAAAAAAAGAGGAGGATTGGCACCAGTTATCTCAGGGCTAATCTTCCTCCGAAACAAAACAAAACAAAACAAACCCACTGATGTAGCAGACATACTCCAAGCATTGCTGTGTATCAATCTTTAGGTTAAATGCTGGGTTGAGAGAGGTTAGAAAGGCTTCTAAACTGCTTCTAAACTTCAGTTCCTGCCCTTGCAGAGCTCAGAATGTACGCTCCAAGGGAGTGAAATCAAGGTAAAGTCATAAAGTCAGTGTTCAGCTTTGGCTAAAGATAAGAACATCCTGCTGTCAAGTTCCACAATGCAATACCCAATATCATGTTGTGTGAAGGTTTTGTTTGTTTATTTTTTAACATTTGTTTTGGCAATATGGATGATAGTATATCACTATTTAGGTCTGGTATAGGCTGTGGATAAGGCAGCACTTCATATATTTCAAATTATAAAATATGACAGCGTTTTCCCTTTTACTGTGATATTCCACGCCCTAATTTTTTTTGTCCAATAAAAAAAGATTTCACTCTGAACAGTGAGAGACTATGGTATGCTGCACACTCCCTATTTGTAGGGCCCCGTGCTAGGTCCTGGGTCCACAGAAGGATGGAAGGCTTGGGCACGAGCACATGATAAATACCACCCAAGTGGCACACACAAAAATTGCTGCAGACTTTCTGAACTTAGAAGCCTAGGTCATCAAGGAAGCCTCTACAGAGAGGTGGAACTGAAACTGAGGAAACACAATTTAGGTAAGCAGAGAGATGTTAGGAGAGCACTCTAGGAAGAAGACCGTCTCTATGCTTCTGGGTTTGATGCTCACCAGGCATAGAAACTCAAAGAAGGAAAGAATACCCAGTAATAATTGGACCAGGAGAATTGTTGCAGATTTGGATATTGACTCTACTAAATTGCTTACGATGTAACAGCTTGTGAACAACACTTATTTTATCTTTAATGAACTTAAAGAAAATGTGCCAGATTCTCTATCTTTATTCCCTGGAGATGCCAAGGCCCCATGTGGCCTTTTCTTCCTTTGTCTTACTTAAAGGCATTGATCAGCATCTTTATCAAATATTTGGTGAGTCACTGAAAATATGAACCTATACACAAAAACAACAGTAATGCATACTAACAAAGGCACTGCAGAGAATCCCCAAATCTCTTACATTCATCTTTGATATTTACGTGGTTGTGGACATGCCTGGAGGGGATTGACTTTTCAGGTGATGAAATGTTGGTAATGTGGAAATAAATATTTCAACTTAGCGCCCATGACAAGGAGATTCTTCCTGCTCTGAAATGTGTGCTGCCCACAGTAAAGTAGGATTTACTAATAATGTTTTCTATTCATTTAGTGTCTTTTAGTTTCAAGGCAGTGTACAACAGCGTTGTACATATACATACTTGTCTCTCAGAGATAATAGTTTTGTAGAACAGCTAAGAGTCAAAGGTCACTGCATAGGCAAGAACAGACACAGAAAAGATTTGATGTTTTCACTGGCTTTGTTGCAAAGCAAAATTTTTTTGCTGCTGTTGCCTGGTCCCAATATGCTCAAGGATGGGAAAGGAAGCAAAATAATTTGATCGATGGCCCTGTCTAAAGAGGCAAATTGTGTTCATTGCCTTGAGTGGCCATTTTTGGTATATCGAACTTAGGTACTATGAGTTGATGGAATGTGCTGTGAGACATATCTTCTTTTTTCTACTAAATTATTGTCCTGAAAATGTAGAAGATTGAAGATATGCAGCTTGAGCAAATATGCATTCAATTGTATCTCCAATTGTCAGAAATATAGGTAAAGAATTAGAGACAAGATATTTTCAAAATAATAAAAAATATTCTGTCTAGATCCTTTCATGGTTGATGTTTAGAATTAAGTACTCTATGACAACCACAAGGAAAAGGATGCTTTGTGAAGATATTTTTCCTGATGCTCTGGATCTACAGTCTCTAACTAGTATTGAGAAAAAGTAGACAGGGGTGAAGAGATCCATTTTTGTTATATTACTGATTTTATGCCAGCTGCTGAAAGTTCTGAACCAATCAAAAGTAACAAGTGGGGGCCGGCCTGGTGGCGTAGTGGTTAAGTTTGCATGCTCTGCTTCAGCAGCCTGGGGTTCACCGGTTTGGATCCTGGGTGTGGACCTACACACCGCTCATCAAGCCATGCTGTGGCAGCATCCTACAGAGAAGAACTAGAAGGATTTACAACTAGGATATACAACTATGTGCTGGGGGCTTTGGGGAGAAAAGAAAGAAAAAAGAGGGAGATTTGCTCAGATGTTAGCTCAGGGCCAATCTTCCTTACCAAAAAAAAAGAAAGTAAGGTCTCTGGAGCTTTATGACCTTGAAAAAAAAAAAAACAAAAGAAAAGGAGTTTTACCCCAAAATGCATATTAAAAAAACAAACAAGTGGGGTGTCTACCAAGTAAAAATTCTGACTGCAATTGAACAGTTCACGCATGGAACTAGATTCACAATCTATGCATGTGGTGCATTCCATTTTTCAGATAGCTGTAATCATTGGAGAGCTCTTGGATTAAACTTGCAGTCAGCATAGGGTAAAGTGCATCATGACCATGGACTCCCTTGTTTTTGTTACTGTGCTTCTAGTTCTGGAGCTCACATAGTGCTCCAAAAGACCTACTGGGACAAGTCTCAACGCATAGATCACCAGTCCATGCAACATAAGCGACACTGCCCAATTAACACTTTGAATATATTTTGTGGCAAAGTACTTCCAAATGTATGATGTATAAATTTGCAGCTAAAAAGTCAAACTCATGGCATAGTTTTGAATCTTTTACATCTGTCAAAGAAGAATTTCAGCCAAATGAGAAAAACAGTCTTTATCACAAAAGGCAGTGTAGACATCTGGATTTATTGGATATTTCCCTTATTACTTCATTCCTTGCATGATACATATGAAAATATTTTTGCTCAATTTTCTGAAGCAGGCTCTAAATCAGGAGTACAGTGGTGAATTTGTTTAGTATATAGATATATACAATGTTATGAATCATTACCAGTTTATGGAACTATTAAAAGTAAGAAGACAGCAAATTTAAAGATCTGATGGTCTTTGCCAATGTTCCCTGGTTGAGTTGTGGAAGGGTTTTACAAAGATTTACTGTACCATCAACTCCAGTTTAAGATTTTCTTTAAGAAAAAAGGAATACTTGCCAAATATTCAATAATCGAAGAGAAAATTGATGCTGTGATTTATGTTTTCTCACCAATACTATATTGTATGTCAATGAGATGGAACTGAAGCTCCAAGGAAAGGAAAAGCTTGTGACCCAGCTAGGGAGGTATAAAAATTTATATGGAAATAGAAACTTTTCATAATATATATCAGTAATAACAACATTACACATTTTCCTATCATGAACCAACATGTGGAAAGTATTAATTGTACTTTGCATTTATATACATTAACTGCAAAAACTACAAGACAAATGTGAAGAATGTTTTGTATATGTTGATATACTTAAAGTTATTTTCAACTTATGAAATATCCCCTTTGAATTCAATATTAATAATACTGAGTTGACACAAGAGTTAGTGAATATAATTCACTTGGACAAATGTAATTTGAATCTGATGTGTTTTTGCTTCAAAGTCAAATCAATTTTTCTAAAAACGATGAAGTAGTTTGGGCCATGTGGATAGACACATTAAAAGAAAATGCTTTTTTGATACCTGTTTCAATTACTGGAAATAGTTAAGTGTGTGTGGGATAACTTGAACATATGAATCTAATTTTTCAACATTAAATTTTATGAAATATAAAAATAGATCAAGCATTACTGAGGAAAATGAGCATCTGACTTGAGATACACTATTGGTGTAAAATATACACCAGACTTTGAAGTCTTCATATTAAAAATGCGAAACATCTTATTACTATTTTATGTTGATTACATGATGAAAGATGATATTTTAGATATATTGGGTTAAGTGAAATGTCTTATTAAAATTGGTTTCACCTATTTCTTTAATTAAACATTTTATTTTGAGATAATTATAGATTCATATGCAGCAATAAGAAATAATAGACAGGGGCCGGCTCCGTGGCCGAGTGGTTAAGTTCGCGCGCTCTGCTGCGGTGGCCCAGGGTTCGGATCCTGGGCGCAGACATGGCACCGCTCGTTAGGCCACGTTGAGGCGGCGTCCCACATCCCACAACTAGAAGGACGTGCAACTAAGATATACAACTGTGTACAGGGGGGGTTTGGGGAGATAAAGCAGAAAAAAAAAAAGATTGGCAACAGTTGTTAGCCCAGGTGCCAATCTTGAAAAAAAGGAAAAAAAAAAAGAAATAATGGACAGATCGCGTGTATCATTTACGTAATTTTCCACAATGGTAATATCTCCTGTGCTTCACCTACTCAACATATCCACCCTCTTCCAACCCCTGGCAATCCCTGCTCTTTTGACTGTTTCTGTATTTTTGCCTTCTCTGAAATGTTATATAACTGCAGTAATAAACTATGCATCCTTTTCAGACTGGCTTCTTTCACTTAGGAATATGCCTTTGAGATCCATCCACATCTTCCTTGCTTGACAGTCATTTCTTTTTATCATTGAATAATATTGCATTGTATCGATGAACCAGAATTTATGCATCCATTCATTTATTAAAGGACGTCTTGGTTACTTCCAATATTTGCAATTATGAATAAAGGTACTATAAATATTCACGTGCAGGTGTTTGTGTAGATAGAAGTTTTCAAATCAGTTTGGTAAATACCTAGGAACACAATTGCTGGATTCCGTGGTAAACTATGGTTAGCTTTGTAAGAGTCCGCAAAATTGTTTTCCAAAATGTATTCCCACCAGCAATGAACGAGAGTTTCTGTCGTTCCACATTCTCACCAGAAATTATTATTATCAGGGTTTTTGTTTTTAATTTTAGCCATCTTAATAAATGTTTAGTGATATATCATTGTTGATTACTTTGCAATTTCATCATGACATATGATCTTGAGCATGTTTTCATATGCTTATTTGCAATCTTTATATTTTCCTTTGGTAAATTGTTAGGTCTCTTTCCCTTTTCTTAATTGGGTTGTTTTCTTATTTTTGACTTTTGATATGTCTTTATTTTTGATACAAGTTCTTTACCAAATATGTATTTTGCAAATTTTTTTTTCCATTCTGTGGCTTAATTTTTTATTGTCTTAGAGTAGAAGTTTTTTTCTTAATCTCAATAAAGCCCAACTATCAAGTTTTCTTTCATTAGTTGTGCTTTTGGTGTTGCATCTTAATAAATCCTCTGTTTTCTACTAGAAGTATTATAGTTTTGCATTTTATATTTAAGTCTATGATCTAATGTGAGTAAATCTTTGTGAGATTGTAAACTGTGCTTATGGGTTCTTCTTCTTCTTTATTTTTTTTGTATATGGTCATTAAGTTGTTCCAGAACCATTTGTTTAAAAGACTATCATTTCTTCAATGAGTTACTTTCTTCTTTTTAAACTCATTTTTTAATTTTAATTTTAATTTAATTTAATTTTTTGAGGAAGATTAGCCCTGAGTTAACATCTGCTGCCAATCCTCCTCTTTTTGCTGAGGAAGGCTGGCCCCGAGCTAACATCCGTGCCCATCTTCCTCTACTTTATACATGCGACGCCTGCCACAGCATAGCTTGCCAAGCGGTGCCATGTCTGCACCCGGGATCCAAAGTGCCAAACCCCAGGCTGTCAAAGTGGAATGTGAGCACTTAACCGCAGCACCACCAGGCTGGCCCCATCCAATGAGTTACTTTTGTTACTTTGTTCAATATGATTTTTGTGTATGTGTGTGTGTGAGGAAGATTGGCATTGAGCTAACGTCTGTGCCAGTCTTCCTTGACTTTGTATGTGGGATGCCACTACAGTGTGGCTTGATGAGCAGTGTGTAGGTCCACACCAGGATCCCAGACTTAACCACTACACCATGGGGCTGGCCTCTCAATAGGATTTTAATGATTCTAAAAAAGCGTCTTGGCAGTGACCTGGCATGACTTCTCTGGGGTCTTAGCATCATCCTCTTGAAGCTCATCCCTAAGGAGGTCAAAACCAGAGAACTAGATTGGAATTTACAGACATGGTTCATGGCTGTGATTCATGTTTTGCTGAGAATTTCCTAACAAAAGACAATGAGATCAGTGAATTACAATGAACATTGGGTAGATTAATTCTTTCCTTTTTTTTTTTTTTTCTTAAATCTTACCCCTGCTGCCGGTCCTGTGACTGAGTGGTTAAGTTTGCACATTCCGCTTGGCACCGGGGGTTTCACTGGTTCAGATCCTGGGCGCAGACCTGGCACCACTTATCAGGCCATGCTGAGGCAACGTCCCACATAGCACAACCAGAAGGACCTGCAACTAGAATATACAGCTATGTACTGGGGGGCTTTCGGGAGAAGAAGAGGAAAAAAAGAAGATTGGCAACAGATGTTAGGTCAGGCCAAATCTTAAAAAAAAAAAAAAAAATGTTGCCCAGCAAGTGGTTTTCCATCCATAGGAATTGTTGGGAAATTTAAATCAATCAGCAGAATCAAGTGTTAATATTTTGTGACCTGTATATCCTAGAAAGCTAAACTAAATTTTAGCTGGAAAAATGAAACAGACATACCATCCTATTTCTATCCTCTTCTAGGTTCATTTTTTCTGACTGTTTTCTACTTAGCACAAAACGTACAGCTGGAATTCCTTAACACCTTTAAGACCTGATACCAATGGGAGTAACATCCCTATTACTAAATCTGTTTAGATTTTTCCCTTTTATGCTTCACTTCTTTATTAAGAGCTCTTCTATTAGTATAATTTACAAATAAATTCAGCAGTGTGTAATCAGCATTTCAGTAAAAATGCTCCTATGTGGTAATCGGTTAGTGCAGCGATGCTTCGTTATCGTATAAATGAACAGATTCAATCACAACTGACTACTTACCGTAAACATCTCTAAAACATATTCTGAGTCTCAGGGTTAATTTAGGTTCAGTGATATTGACTACTTACACACCTGCCTTCAGGCGGAAACAACGGCATTTTCTCCTGACACCATTTTCGTATTTTAAAAATGAACATGATAGATTCTCACTGAGTTGAGTGAGCATCTGAATTTGGCCATTTCACTGATAAAGTGATATCCTCCATTGCCTCTCTCTCTCTCAATCCCCTACCCCTTTGGATGGCGTGGGAAGGTGGATCTGGCTCCTTTTTCCTCTTGACTTTGTATTTGGAGTGAAACAGCAAGTAGAATCGCCATGTTTGTAGAACCTGGAGGATCCATCTAAGGTAGCAGGTTCTCTGAGATCTTTCTGACAGAGACAATCCAGGAGACCTTAGCTCCTTGAGGCCAGATGAGAATTGATGGAGTAGCAGAAGAAGTGAGGATTTGCTTCTCCTCAAAGCTTGGAGGGAAAGGTTAGTGCTTCAGGGTTTCCTAAGGAATCTCAGTCTATGAATTCCTTCAAAGGAGCACTAAACTTGTATGTTTACTACTTTGCTGCATATAGTACTGGATCACCCTTCCCGATCCCTGATGAGCCCAGTGAAACTGATTGGGGTGGGATGTTTCTGCACTGGGTGAATTGCTCCTGGTACATGAGTTTGACGGCCCCACAGCTACACAAAGAGGTAGCCAGGTTTCAACATTAGAGAGAGGAAATCCAGAGAGCATGAGTGGAAGGGCGTTTCAAGGACATTGCCTGTGCCTGTGGTTGATGAGTGGAGAAGAAAGCACATAAAAAGGCTCTATCTCTTCTTTAAATTCTACTGCCCTGCCTTCACAATGTTTTATCTAACATTCTTTCTTTAGAGCTATGATAAATGCTGTATCAACTTATTACACATATTGAAAAGGCAATTCCTTTAAATAATGTGCTCAATTGGAAGAACTGCTCTTTCTTTTCAACTCCTACTCCTAGATTTTGGTTTGTAACTCCAAGCAAACTGGGAATGAAAATGTTTCATCCCCTCATCTCAGCAGAGTGTCTTACCATTTCCTGTTCATTCAATGGAAAACCACTGCCTTCTGCTTCTGGATGGTTTACCACTTCTCCGAAAGACCCTGTAATTGACTTTTCTGGGTGTTGGGGGAACAGAAAACTGAGATTAAGTAATGAGAAACATAAGTCATTTATAGGGTGTCAGTAACATGAGGGAAGAGATTCCATATAACTTTTAATATAGATGATCCCTATTTAAATAGAATTATTGAAAAAGAAGTGAGAAATTAGAGATGCAATTAGGATATATCAAACATTTCTTTGGAACCTGATTCTGAATTTAAAATTGCAATAGACAAAATGGAAAAGAAGATGATCAATGCTGAAAACGGAATTGAATTACTAGACTAAAAAGCAACTTGAAGATCATCTAAAATAGAGCAAAAGCACACAAAAATAAAAATCATGAAAAGGAAAATAATAAATTATAAAGATAGATCCAGGAAAGTGAAAAATTCTGGGAGAAAATGGATCATATGGAAGAAAGATATGAATTAAACAAATGATAGAAGAAATTTAGCTTCAACCAAAGACTCAAGTCAGCAAACTGAGGGGGATCACAAGTGAAAATGTTTAATTGAACCAGTAAATTGAAAGGGCTCCTAACGAAGGCTGATAGGAGAAAACGTATACACCTTTTAGAGAAATTTATGCATTCTAATTTCCTACTCCTAGCGAAATTTATGCATTCTAATAATGAAACAATAAATTAAAAACTTCCAAGTGGTTTACAAAGATTCAGAGTAGTACTGGTTTTCTCAACTACAATGAAGGGAGCAGGAAGTGAGTAGGACATCCTTACAAGCCATTAGAAGATAAGGACTGTGATCCTGAGACCCTATACCCACTCCAAAGCAGCCGTCATCTGGAGATAAAAATAAAAAATGTGCATATATTTTTAGACATGTTGGATTCAGAGGATATACCACTCTTACATCTCTACCTGAGGAAAAATGTTGAAGGCTGTCCTCGAATGAAATAACCGAGTCAAAACAGAGATAAAAATAGGGTGGTCAAGAGAAAGTCGTGTTAGAGTTACACTGTATCTCCCAGAGCATTATCAAGCAATTCAGCAAGTCGGCCAGTCAACTAAAGACAAAAACAAACAAAACAAAAATAATTGATCAAAAGTCTTGTATAAATATCCAGTTTTGTTCATAAGAATTAAATGAGTCCTGGTGAAAATTAAATACTTGTTGATATATATTGATGGGGGAAAAAGGGATGGAAAACTTGAGGTAAATTCTTAGGAAGATACACAGAAATCAAGTCTTGAGATTAAATAGGAATTTATATTATTTAGATTCATTAAGCATATATCATATATCAAGCACCATGGTGTATGCTTTATAAATGCTGTGAGGTAATTTTTTTTTTCATTTTGTTGAGATTTTTTTTTTAAAGATTTTATTATTTTTTTCCTTTTTTTTCCCCAAACCCCCCCCCCCCAGTACATAGTTGTATATTCTTTGTTGTGGGTCCTTCTAGTTGAGGCATGTGGGACGCCGCCTCAGTGTGGTTTGATGAGCAGTGCCATGTCCGCGCCCAGGATTTGAACCAACGAAACACTGGGCCGCCTGCAGCAGAGCACGTGAACTTAACCACTCAGCCACGGGGCCAGCCCCTGTTGATGAGATTTTAAGTCACACCCAACAAGGTCACAAAATTGTTAAGGATAAAGCTGGAAACCATTCGTTTGTCTTAATACAGGTCCAGTTTTTTTTCCACTATGAAATGTGTAGGATATAAATGGCATGTGATTGTATTAGTCAGGGTTCTCCAGAGAAACAGAACCAATAGGGTATATATAGATATACAGAAAGAGAGGAATTATTATGAGGAATTGACTCATAGGCTTATGGAAGATGAGAAGTCCCACAATCTGCCATCTGCAAGCTGGAAGCCCAGGAAAGCCAGTAGCATATTTCTAGTCCAAAACGAAGGCCTGAGAACCAGGAGAGGCAATGATAGAAGTCCCAGTCCGAGCCTGAAAGCCAGAGAACTAGGAGCCACCCATGTCCAAGGGCAGGAGAAGATAGATGTCCCAGCTCCAGCAGAGGCCAAATTTACCCTTTTTCCACCTCTTTATTCTATTCAGGCCCTCAATGGGTTGGATGATGCCCGCCCACGTTGGTGAGGGAGATCTTCTTAACTCAGTCTACCGATTCAAATGCTAATCTCTTTTCGAAACACCCTCACAGACACACTGAGAAGTAATGTTTTACCAGCTATCTGGGCATTTCTTAGCCCAGTAAAGTTGACACATAAAATTAGTCATCACAATGATCATTATCAAATCAAGTAAGTTCCTGATCTCTAGTCTAATTCACCAATATTTGTGGAAGTCCTGTGTTCACAAAATGAACTATAGAAAAATGGAATTATTTCATTATAACTTTATTTAGAATTTACTGTGATTTGTCCAGGGCTTCAAAAGAGAGAGTGGCTAATGAAGGGATGATAAAATTACAAGGTCATAGTATAACTACTTAAGAGAAAATCGCTATTCAGAATGTCCTTTGGGGCACTGTTGACTTATAAATAGATGTAACCAGCAACTGATTTTTATTTTTATCTTATTAGTTGGGACAAATCAATTAAACTCTCTCTGCCTTAGCTTCCTTATCTGTAAAATATGAGTAATAATAATAGCAGTTACTTAATAGGCTACTGTGAGTGTGAATTGTGTTAATACATATAATGTGCCTAGAAGAGTGCTTGGCATTTAGTATGTAGTCAATACATATATTAAATATTAATTAAGCATGAATTTAGCTATGGCATGACCCCAATATCCAGATCTGCTCTGTTAGCTATTGATTTAAAATGATCCATATAAATTAAATACCTGCTGAAAAAAAATCTATCAGACTTGTTCCAAAATTTATCCTGGGCTTCCTTAGAATTCCTGTGAATTCATGACATGTAAATGGACTCTAAAGACATAGTTGATAGAGAAAACATCACCAACTAAAGACTGAGCAGAGAAAAAAATGTGTTGCTGTTAGACAGGTCTTCCTGTGTGTCTTTATCAATATAATTTTTGTACAAACATCTAAAACATGCACATATAGAGAAGGTTACAGTTGGGTTTTGAGATACTGGTGGAAAATTGGCATAATTAATAATTATAGTTAATATCATATTGATATTTTATTTTAGTCATAGATTTATCTTATCTCAATAACCTTGAAGTTTGATGAATCCCTATGGTATAAAATTGTAACCCACTGTAAATATCCAAGTTGAAATATTAGCATTCTGAAAATCATGACTCCCATTTATATTTTCTTTCTTTAGAAACACATATCAATACCAGGAAGACCTTTTTGTTGAGTATAAGAAAACAGATACTGATTTTGGAATGTATGGCAGAGACAGAAAAATAAAATTGTGTTGGACCAGCTGGTTCACACAGATGTCATGTTGGTATTTGGGCAAGAAAAGATTAAGGAAACTATTTTTGATGACATTGATGGTGTGCATGATTAGCAAATGGGAAAAGCCAATATATACTTTGTCTAGCAGGCATGTAAAATTATAATTAATGATATGTCTAAGCCTGAGAAATACAGATTCTGCTATTCAGTTATTTGTGATTACATTAAGCCCTAGAAATACGAATCACTTCATTTCTTACATGGCTCACACATATTCATATAACGGTAAAAATACAGGATAAATTCATGATTCCCAGTAATAATGTAAAGTTTTCTCCTAGAAGTTGCAGAAACCACTATTGACAACTGGCAAATTGGCTTTATAGTGTGGGCACATTCAGAAGAGAGTCCAGGGTGGTCTTTCACTAATGAAATGCCTGTCCCAGAAAAGTACATGACTAGCAGCCATAATATTCTGACACTCAGCACACTTGGAACTTGGTCTGCAGGTCAGTTGTAAAACACATTGGGTCGAATCCATGAAACTACAACAAGGATACACACTCCAGGCGGCTCCACATTTTCTCATCCCGCTTAAGAAACAGAGCAGGGAGACCTCATGTTAACAGGATCCAAGTTTGAATTTCATTAGTGGAAAATAGGAGGAAAAGGAGTAAGAGCTGATCATGGAAAGGCATCTTGGGATAAGCCATATTCCTGCTTAATAAGGAAAGTTTCTCTGAAGAAACAGGAATTTTATTCACCGATTTTACAAAATCAAAATGTAAGTTAGTAAAAAGAAAATGTGGAAAGTGAAAGGAAAGAAAGGAGGAGCTATGATCAATGGAGCGCATACATTATGCCAGGTTCTGTTCAGGTGCTTATGCCTTTGTTTAATCCTCACAACTTCTATATACTTTAGATATTAATACTCCCATTTAACAAATGAAAGAGCTCAGGCTCAGTGAGGCAATGCCAAGTTTACCTTAATAACAAGTTTGCCTTAATACCAAATGTATCTTAATACATTTTAAGTAAGTTGATCCTACAGACTGTATGATATTTGTCTTCCACCAGCACAGCTGTTCATGCCTTACTCAGTGTTTGGTCCACTGGCTGGAGAAGAGGATCCACTTTAAAACAAAGGAGAAGTGATAGTGAGCCATAACAGTAGATTTCATTGGTCATGACACGTACCACACCACCCAGAAGCTGCTTGCCGGAAAGAGTGTTAGAATGGCCAGCTGAACGCACAGCTTAAGCACAAGGTTGGAGTGAATACTCTGCAAGTATGGCGTGCTTTTTTCCAGAGCACATTATATGCATTTCATCAAAAGCCTTTATGGAGCACTGTGTCCCCCATAGGAAGAATATGTGAGTGTGAGAACCAAGAGACAGTGTCAAGCAGGAAGATGGAGCCACCAATCCCAAATGAGGATTCACACCATGGAGGACGGCAAAGATCCAAATAATGCCCACCATCAGAAATTGGAGCCCACAGACCTCGGGCTACTGCTGGAGCAGTCGGCACCAGGACCCAGGAGAACCTCACTGGGCAGATTGCAGCAGGCCTGGGGCCAGGGGCGAGGGTGCTGGACCCAGGCCAGAGAGAGGCCTGAGAAATTAGAAAATAAATAAATAAATGCCGAGCTTCAAAATGTATCCATATTACAATTAACATTTCTATTAAAAATATATTTATATTATGGATTATAATACTTCAACTTTTAACTATAATGTACATGCATTTAATTTTGCCATAAGCACTTATTAATAACTGAGTATTAAAAACTGTCTTTGGGTACTTTTGGGTATATACCGAAAATAATTGCTTCCAAAATCCGTTTCACCTTATGATAGCCTAATTTTCAATCATCCCTGTTTTCATGACAATAACATTCAGGTACATACCTCCAAGAAGTCATTTTGAATCTTGGATAGGGTATCTGTATATAAACAACGACTCTTTTAAAAAAGTGCCATTGCACACCCCTCCAGAAGAGCATCCCTCTCCCCAAGAAAAGGCAAAGAAAACACACAAAGCAAAGGTCGTCTCTCTAGCAGCAACCTCACGTATGAGGTCATTTTTTATCATTCAAACATTGACATTGAGTTTAGAATACCAAGCATGAGGATGTTGAAGAAAACTTTCAGAGTGTAGGAAATGAATAGCAATACATTCATTGTTATTCTAGATCATGTAAGAAGCAGGTAAATTATCTTGTGATAGTCATTCAGCCCTTCTGGTTTCAGGAACTTGACTAGAAAATGATAAGATTATTGTAAGACTAGATAAAAGACTGTTATAGTTAACCAAGTGCTGGATAAATGTTGAAAGTAGAGCCAACAGAATTTGCTGTTTGGATTTTGGTGTGAGTTACTCACCTTATTTGACACGACTGTGTTCATCTGTTAAATGGGGATAAAAAGGATGAGTTTCTCCGCCATGAGGAGATTGCTATGATTAAGGGTGCTAGTACAGTTTAGTGCAGTCATCCCTTGTTATCCACAGGGGATTGGTTCCAGGAACCCCCCCATACCAAAATCTGTGGATGCTCAAGTCCTTTATGTAAAATGGCATCGTATTTGCATATAACCTATGCAGTCCTCCCGTGTACTTTAAATCAGCTCTAGATTACTTATAATACCTAATACGATGCAAGTGCTAGTAAATAGCTGTTAGACAATATTGTTTAGGGAATAATGACAAGAAAAAGAGTTTGTACATGATCAGTACAGATGCAACCATTGTAGGCCTTTCGATCCACAGTTGGTTGAGTCCACGGATGCAGAACCCCTGGGTAGGAGGGCAGACTGTGGGTGTAAAATGTTTAGCATAATGCTTGTGACATAGTGAGTGATCAACTAAAGATAATTATATTTTAAAGGCCTTTAAGAAGGAAGCCTGTGGCCCCAAGGGCAGTAGCTTCATCAAATCCAATTCAGTTCTCCAACCATCAAGAAGGCCAGGATTTATTCTGACTTTATAGCTATGTTGTAGGGAAAAGAAAAATATCAGAAAATAATTTTCAGTTTCCTTGCTTTTTTCTCTGCTGGTGAGGATTATTTCATGCTAAAAAGTCAGGCATGCATTTTTAAAATGGTGGCATTTTGAGGTCAAGGTCATTTCTTTGCCTTGGTATTACTGGTCTATACTAAAGAATGAAACTTCAAAGATTTGGCTCATTCCTAACGACATTTTTATTTTATATACTTAAGTGGCAGAACTCCACTAACAAGTTTTCCTCTCTGATTCCATTTAAAGAAACTTGAAGAGCTAATAGAAGTGTATGCATCAGTACTAGTCATAAAAATAAGGTACTTTCTATGCATGATACGTACTTTTATATGCTTTCTTCTCCCCATCAATGCTAATAAAGTATTGTACTTACATGTAAACAGCCACATCTTTCCCACTACTTCAGCCTCATTCATTTAGTGATGCTGGCAAGTTTCATAACGGTCTGTCATATCACTTTTTCTTGCACGTGTGTTCTTGTTTAAAAGTCCCGAAAGGCCCATAAAGGCTTTATTTTCTCAATATAATGTTTCATGGATAGATAAAACTTAAAAATTCAGTCCTTGGAAATTGTCTCTGATTTCATTGCACCATTCTTATTGATGCCTTCATTAAAAAACTATTCTAGGCAACTGATTTGACTCATAATAAAATCCAACTTAGATTGCTCCACAAGAAATTAGCCTGAGTTTCTCAGTCAGTGGACTCTAATAGCCAAGGATCTTTCGGCTACCCTCTAGTGACCACAGGCAGCACGAGTCTACAAGGAGAGCAGATTAACCCTCTATGTGCTGGAAGAAATTGCCCAGGATAAGCATCAGCTCTGTGTGGGCTGGGTGTATGTGAGTGTACATATGGGTATATATGTGAGTTTGGGATAGGAGAATAGTTGTATTTCAAGGTGGGGGAGAAGTGGTCTTATGATACCAGTCAGCAATAAATAACATGACCTGCTCTTATGCTTGAAGCCTCTTAAACTCTGTAGGCGAAGCATACATTAGAGGAGAATCAATGTTTGAGTAGAGCACTATTTCCCAATGTTTCACATAGAATAGATGCAGAAACGTAAGATGCAACTGTAAATGAGTGTAGTGAGACAATATAAATCAATCTATAGCTAGGAAATACTTTGTACTTTAAAGTACGAAAGACTCAACGAACTTTAATCCTGAGTAGGCACACACATTTTCAAAACAAAAATCCCAAAAAGCAATACTGGCATCCAGATAATGGAGCCATGAGTTCTCAATGATGAAGAAACCACATTTCCAACCTGACCGTGCCTCTGCCAGACATTCCATGCCTGGTTGACACTACGGCTCTGGTAGATGCCGTGACCTTGGGGACTCCTATGCTCCCCAGGGCTCACTGTGACCTATATATGGACCTTCCCAGCAGGGGCTCTTACAGTCTTTCAGGGAGACTGCGAACTGACTCTTCAGCTCATCTAATTCTGGGAGTCTTTAATAGTGGCAATGTTACCCTTCCTACCACAGCTGGATGTGTGCTTACTGCTCAGTTCTTCAATATGAAGCAAAGTTATTATCTAGGAATACATACTTAAGGGGCAGAAATATAGAAAAAAGCAAGAGAATTATTATTATCTCAAAAATAGGGTAGCAGTTATCTGTGTGGGGAGGAGAGGGCTGCAGGGGGATACTAGAATGCTGGTAATATTATCTTTCTTACCTATGATTTTGATGTCTTTATGATCCCTCCAGCTTGTCCACTCCTTAATCCCTAGAACCTGTGAATATGTTAGCTTATCCAGAAAAAGGGACTTGGCGGATGTGATTAAGTTAAGGATCTTGATATGGGGATTTATTTTGATTATCTGGGTGGGCCCAATATAATTGCAAGGATCCTTATAAAATGGAAGTAACATTGTTGGAGAAGGAGATGTGACTATGGAAGCCAAGATCAGAGTGAGAGAGATGTGAAAATGCTACACGACTGGTTTTGAAGAGGAAGGTGGAGGCCATAAGACAGGGAATGCAGTTGGTCTCTGGAAACAGGAAAGGGCAGAGAATTGAACTCTCCCCTGGAGCCTCCAGAAGGAATGCAGCTCTGTTGACATCTTGATTTGAGCCTGTAAGGCACAGTTTCAGAGTTCTGATCTTCATATCTGTAAGACAACATATTTGTGTTCCTTTTTAAATGTTTTAAATTTCTGCCCTAGAGTTTGCAATATGCATTTACAACTAATGTGGGTCTACCTTGAAACAATACTAAGTCATGTTCTATTTATTGCAGTTACCTTTTACCAGAGTATTCCTAATTCCTCTCATCAGTGCCTGGTGGCATTACTCTTATCCATTTCACTTATCTATGTGTGATTATCACACAAGAGGTTGTTATGGTTATTACTTTAAGCAGTTGTTCTTAGATTAATTAAGAATAAGAAAAATAAAAGATTGTACTTTACCTTCATTTATTCCTTCTCTGATGCTATTTCCATCTTTAGGTAGATCTGAGTTTTTGACCTTCAGCTTGTCTAATTCTGAAAGTCTTTATTTAATAGTGGCAATGTCAACCTTTGAAAGCAAGATGATCATTTGAATCCAGAGGAAATAACAAGAGACTGACAAATAAAAATGGCAAGTAATAGGATATATTGGAATATATGAGGAAGCCATTTGGTATAAACCTAATTCGGCCTGACCTTGTCTTTCCAAAAGGGCCTGACCGAGGCCGTTGAGCATGCATTGCATATCTGCTTTAGAGATTCCCTATGGCAAGAGCAAAGGCCCTTGAGATAAAGGTGCAACTTCTCTCCCCCTCCCAACGTTGGCATCTCCTTAAAGATTAAGCATCTTTCTTTAGGCTGGGAACCGATTGCAGCGCTCATCTGTGACCCCCCAGCCCGAGGCAACACACCTGCCACCCCGTGGCGTTCACTGAGACAGCAGACCTATCTGCCGTTTCCATCAATTGCTGTGCTGACAGAGCAGCTGAGTGAGTATTGTAAAAGGGACATTTCAATCATATGTGAAACATACTCTTTGAGGGTATATAACTACTCTGTATACCCCCACTTCTTTGGAGTGCTCTGTTCCTTTGTGGAAAGACTCTTTTGGGTTATAATCCTAAGATTTAAGCTCAGAATAAACTCACCCAAATTTTCATTTATAGATTGGTTACAGATTATTTTCGTTGACAAGACCACTGTTAAAGATAACTATGTGGGAAATTATAAAAGATAATGCAGTTGCATATTTCTTCCTTTTTCATCTCAACTGACTTTAAAAAGCAATTTATAAAACAATATGTGTATAAACATGATTGAGCCTATAGAATATAGAAATGCGATATATTTGACAATAATAGAACATAGAACTGTGTAAAGGGGTTGTATTTGAGTAAGAAAATGACACAGTATAGTAAGTTAAATCCATGAGATGACTAAAATAGCATATATTTTACAAATAAAAATAATTTTGAGTTTCAAAATGTGTTGAAATTATACATATAATGCTGGTGTCACAGAAATGGGGAAGAGGGAACAGAGTTGTGTAGGAGTAACTCTATGTATTAGCTTTCCCACTGGTCTGTTATTTCTTCTGGATTCAAACGATCATCTTGCTTTCAAAAGAGTCACGTGCTTTCACCTTAAAGAAATTCCCTTAGTATTTCTTGGAAGGTGGATCTTCTACAAACACATTTTCACATTTTTAAAGAATCTGGGAATGCCTTTATTTCACCTTCAGTTTTTTACTGAAATATAATTCACAGAGCATAAGTTCACACTTTTAAAATGTATAGTTTGATGTCTTTTATATTCATGCAGTTGTGCAACCATGACCACTACCTAATTTCACAATAATTTTATCACCTGAAGAGAAACTGCGCTCCTTTTAGTTGCCATTCCTCTAGCCTCCCCTCCCGCCCAGCTGTAGGCAATCACTAATCTACTTTCCCCCTTTGTAGATTCTCCTATTCTGAACACTTTATATAAATGGAATCATACAATATGTGGACTTTTTTGGTCTGGATTATTTCATCTAGCATAATATTTTCAAGGTTGATCCACATTGTATCAGTCCTTCTTATGGCTGAATAATATTCCATTGTATCCATATATCACAATTTGTTTATCCCTTCATCATCTGATGGACGTCTGGGTCATTTCTACTCTTCAGATGTTATTAATAATGCTTCTATAAACACTTATGGAAAAGATTTTGTGTGGATATATGTTTTCAATTCTCTTGTGTATATATGTAGGAGTAGAATTCCTGAGTCTTATGGTAACTCTATATTTCACATTTTGACGAGCTGCCAAACTATTTTCCACAGCAGCTGCTCCATTTTACTTTCCCACCATCAGTGTATGAGTGCTCCATTTCTCCATATCTCTGCCAACATTTGTTGTTTTATAATTTAAAAAAAAAATTACAGCCACCTTATCAAGAGTAGAATTATATCCTATTGTGATTTTGACTTGCATTTCCCTGATGACTGATGACATTGAAAATTTCTTGTGCTTGTTAGCCATCTGTATACCTTCTTTTGAGAAATGTCTGCTCAGATCTTTTGTCCATTTTTAAATTGAGTTATTTTCCTTTTTACTTTTGAGTTTAAGGGTTCTTTATAAATTCTGGATAATAGAACCTTAGTATATATATATGTTTTGCAGTATTTTTCCATTCTGTAGGTTATCTTTTCACTTTCTTATTAGAGTGCTTTGATATACAAAATTTTTAACTATGATGAGGCCTAATTTACCTATTGTTTTCTTGGTTGGTTGTGCTTTTTGTGTCAGATCTAAGAAACTGTTGCCCAATCCAAAGCCCCAAAGTCTTACATTTGTGTATTCTTCTGAGAGTTTTATAGTACTAGTTCTTACATTTAGATATTTTACCCATTTAGTTATTTTTTGTGGATGATGTGAAATATGGTTTCCTGTAACCCAAGATTATTCCAGAGCTGATCTTTGAAATCAGCATAGTGCTCAGGACACAGAATTTAGGGTGACACCACATACTATGTGGGGCGTGTGTGAGGATGTCCTGTTGGAAGCCTTTCTCAAACAAAATAGGGGATCCAACAGTTTGAACCCAAAGTCAGTCCTCTGGGGAGGGACCACGGATACCTATATTTGGCTTGTGTGGTTAGAATGTCAAATAAGAGAGTTACAATTCCAGAAAAGCATGAAATCGCTACATTACCACTAAAAAGGTTTCATGAAAATGGCCCACCTAGTTTAGTGCATTGCATATAGAAGGCACAGAACAAAGCGTACCAATTATCAATACTTTTCTCTTATTGAACTATTTTCATAAAGATCTAATCACTAAGGATGGTTCAATAAGCATTCCCTGCGTTCATGGCAAAAGAATCGTTCTGGAAAATATTTGGTTGAATTGGGTTGAAGAAGCACACATTTTCACTATTTAAACAAACCAAAGCTTAATCTTCAAGATTTCCAACTACTAGATTTAACTGCAACAAAACAAACATACTAAATAGCATTATTCAAAACCCAGTAAAAATCTCCCATAAATTATCTATTGCTAATATAATAAAGAGATAATCTATTTTCATTTATCTAAGTTCTTATGTTTTCAAGATGTAGTCTAAAGAACAGTCCTTTTGATAATGTCTTGAAGATAAAAATGGGAATTTGTTTCAGATTCAATTTCCTAACACCCACCCCGAAAAAGTTATTTAGCATTACCTTCATTATACCCCCCAAATATCAAATAATGTTTATTCTGAATGGATCACACCTGTAATCTCCTCTTCTCTCTATTATTCTATTATCTTCAGTTAAAATTAATCTGTTTCATCCACTCAATTCAATCATAACCATAAAGATTTATGAGTCCTTAAAAACATCTATCTCAGCTGCTTTCAAATCTAAAAATACCAATTTCACTGTCCTCAAAACTGTTGTTATTGGACTTGCCTGATGCTTAACATAGTTTGTCTTCTGAAGCACTATTACATTTTCTTCTTAAGTAATTTCATTTATTCCTATTTTAAAAGAATTTTACTATATAATTTGGAAATAAATGATTGCTCTTTCAGTGTTATCAGCAGGGATATTATTAAATGAATTTATCCCTTTAAATTAAAATTAATTGGTCTGAATGGCACTCCAAGTTCTAGAGAAATATTTTCTTCTATAACCTCAATTGTGATGATACAAATCTCCTGCCTAATCTCACAGAATTTGTGGAGAAGAGTTACAGAGGATAGGAAATCCGCTCAGTGTATTTGGATGTAAACAAAAGCACAAATGAACTCACTCATAATTCAGAGACAGATTAGTCAGTATGTGGCTCATGGAGGCTTCTGTGTTCCTACCATAGTTAACTTTTAGGCCCCTCCAGTGCTCCATAGCTTACTCACAAAGTGGAAATAACATCCCAAAAAGTTAATGCTGTTGTGTGTTGGTGCCACTAAACAATTGCTTGGCACCTTATCAGGACCAAGAACTACATTGTATACCAGTAATATAGAGAGATGGTCTTTGCCATGGGGATTCTGAGAGTTTATTCACTGAAAAAAATGTGAGACAAGACCGTTGTTGTATACAAACTATAATACAGATAAGTACAAGGATTTTTGTGAGAGATGACGGATGCTACTAATCCAGGTGAGATGAAAGGCCAGATTTAGCACTAAGTTTGGTTTTGAAGAATGATTAAGTGTAAGCAGTCAAATGAGAAAGAGAGCAATTCATTCTTGAGGATATGGGAAGGCTTCCAGAAGAAGGTGACATTTGAGTTGTTGGATTTCACAGAAGGTCTATGGCTAAGCTCAGGGAAAGCTCCGGGTCCCCATATCACATGACCATAGCAATAATAACTGATATAACCCATAGCATTTGTATATTATGTAACCATATCCAAAGACTTGTATATGCATTATCTAATTTGTACTTTCCAACAGTCCCATTTACGATAGCAGCAATTTCATTATTTTTCCCACATTACAGGTGAATTAATAAGGGTTACAACGAATTGTGACTTGGACATAAGGTTTGTGGGCCTGAATTCTTTCTACTACATTATTGTGCCTCATTTGATAAGATTTTTAAAATATAATATATAGATACCAAGCCTGATGTGAGGGGAAGAAGCAGATGTTCAGGGTACTGGAGAGAAAGACATAGAGTCTTTTGTTGAAGTGAACAAATGACAGGCTGACAGAGTTGTTCTTGACAATATAGTGAATGAGCCCAGGCTACTGCCTCACTTTGTCAACCTAACCCTGAGGATAGTACAGGTGAGGTAGAGAGAAGGATGAAATTCAGAGATCCATTTAACAACTAACCCAGTCTTGAAAGAGATGCTTAATGAGACGGAATATCGCTGGATGTGTCTATGTGTGTGTGGTCTTATTTTTTTTGGGAGGGGGGTGCTATGGACTGCATATTTGTGTGCTTTCACGATTTCCTAATCTCCAATATGATGGTTTAGAGATGGGGCTTTTGGGAGGTAATTATATCGTGAGGGTGGGGCCTTCATGATGAGATTAGTGACCTTATAAGAAAAGAGAGGAGAGATGACAGAACTAAGGTCAAATATTAATGTCATAAGTAAAAGTAAGAAGAAAATAAAAGAATGAAAAAAAACCCCATAGTATTTCAAAAGGAAGCGAAGGTAAACATTTTATCCGATGAATAAGATATGAAGGCAACAACACCATAAAGGACAAGGCAGGAGAGCATCTCTGGTAAAGAAACAATAGATCAAAAAGATACAACAATCCTGAAACCAAAATACGGATGTAAACTATATAAAGTGCATTTGACAGAATTATGAGAAGAAGTAAATAAGTCAGTAATTGCTTTTGTAGAGTTTAACATAGCCTACCAGAAACAGATAGATCAAGGAGACAAAATTAAGTAAATATAGAAAATACAGCAATATTAATAAAAGTCTAATATTACATATTTTAATGCATATTAATATAGAATATTTTGCTCTATACATACATATCCTTATACTCATCAATAACAGTATGTGTATTCTTTTTAAGTGTAAATGAAACATTAGAAAATATACTAGACCCAAATGAATTTCAAATAATCAACAACTTCTTTCAGAATATACTATCTGATTATAATGCAATATTATTAGACATGAAAAACAAAGGGGAGATTTTTATCTTCTGCTTAGGGTGCAGAAAGCTAGTAAAAATATTGCCCCCACCTTAAAATATTAGATAATCTGAAAAATCACAATGCCTCTTGAACTCATCAGAGATTTGAGGGTGCAGGGCAAACAACTGACCTGAAATCTAAGGATAGATGGGCCCCTCCAAGGACAGACGGGCTCTGAGCACTGCTTAACTGGAGTCAATGCTAGAAGGATCAACTGTAAGCAAAGGACAGCTAACATTTTTTAAGAATTACTAAAGGCAGGGGCCGGCCTGGTGGTGTAGCGTTAACTTTGCACACTATGCTTCAGCAGCCTGATGTTCATGAGTCTGGATCCAGGCATGGACCTACATATGGCTCATCAAGCCATGCTGTGGTGGCAACCTACATGTAAAATAGAGGAAGATTGGCACAGGTGTTGGCTCAGAGACAATCTTCCTCACCAAACAAACAAACAACAAAAGTATTACTAAAAGCAGAGTGTAGGCTAGCTTGAAAGTATAGAACCCCTGGGATCTACAGACACAACATAAATGCAAATCCACTTGCACTCTTCTCCATGAACCACTCTGGGTGACGATGAGAATGAATTAGAAGAGGGCTAGAGACCAGAGAAACCTCACTCTTGGTGCAGGCCTGAGGGTGGGGGCTGATGCTGCTTCGGGAGAGGTACATAGCCCTGATTTTATTCTCTGGAGTCCCCTATGAAGGCAAAGTCTTAAAAGCCCTGATGCAAGTGCAAAAAACCCTGTTGTCCTGAGGCCAGAGGTGAAGATCCATTACAGCTAGGGGAAGAGAACAGAAAGAAACCCTCTATTCCTGGGCAGGGGTAGGATCCTATCTTGCTGGAAAACATTACAAGACTTCTCCAAACTGGGGGTGGTTCGGCATCACTGGGAAGGCCACAACTCCTGAGGTTAAACCAGGCCTAGATATGTCAATGGAGAAATCCATC
This sequence comes from Equus przewalskii, assembly GCF_037783145.1. Taxonomy (NCBI): domain Eukaryota; kingdom Metazoa; phylum Chordata; class Mammalia; order Perissodactyla; family Equidae; genus Equus; species Equus przewalskii. The sequence continues at coordinate 117,558,594 of NC_091863.1, read as the reverse complement.
AAACACTTAAGGAAATATAGATACAGTGATGGTCAATAAGACCATAATAGGATGCTGAACATCATTAGTCATTATGGAAATACTAATTAAAATCACAATGAGAAACCATGACACATTTATAAGAAGGCCTAAAATTAAAAAGATTGACTGTACCAAATGTGGTATAGATTTGGTGGAACTGGAACTTTCACATACTGCTGGCAGAAATTTTAAATGGTACAACAACTTTGGAAAAGTGCTTTGCAGTTTCTTATAAAGTTAACATACACCTACCTTGTAATCTAGATAATCTGCCACTAGGTATTTATCCAAGAGAAACAAAAGCATATGTCCACTAAAAGACTTGCATACAAATGTTGAAAACCTCTTTATTTGTAATAGCGAAAAATGGAAATAACTCAAGTGCCCACCAACAAGTGAATGAATAAACACATTTTGGCATATCCACATCATATAATAGTACTACTCAGTAAGAAAAACCAATGAACTATTGATACATGCAACAACCTGAATGCATCTCAAAATGATTATGCTGATTGAAATAAGTTAGACATAAAAGAGTACAGACATAAAAGAGTACATACTGCATGATTCCATTTATATGAACTTCTAGGAAATGTAAACTGAAATACAGTGACAGAAAGGAGATCAGTGGTTACTTGTGTATAGGGAGGTAGCAAGGGCTGGAACAGAGAGATTGTAAAGGGGCACAAGGAAACTCAGGGGTGATGAAAATATTCACTCTTTTGACCATGGTGATGGTTTAACGGGTGCATACATACGTCAAAACTTATCAAACTATGTGAACTAAAGATGTGTGGTTTATTGCAAGTCAATTGTGCTTCAATAAAACTGTTTAAAATGAACACATTCAAACAACAGAAAAAGACAAAAAACAAAAACACCTCTGACACTAGGGCCAAATTATGAAGGATTTTAGGCAATAAAATATCCCCCTCCAGTGGCACAAGAAGAGTATTTGACACTCAGAGAGGCATATTTTTTAACACACCCTCTTAAATAGGAAAAAAAAAATCAGTAATACCCATGAATTAAAGAAATAATAATTATCAGAAAAATTCCAGTAAAGTTTCTTTTATTGAACATCTTATATATAATTGTGATAGTAGAAATGAGGAATTTTTAAGCAAAGCGAAGTGTGCAGAAGTACAGTTTAGGTAACTGCTAAATCATAAAACAAGTGTAGTGTTTTAATTTCTGCATTTGTTCTGCAGTTTAAAAAGAAATAACTAACAATCAAAGAATAATCAATCTCACTTTTAAAGATATTCAAATTCAGTAAAATATTTATGTTCTAATACAGTAAAATTTTGTACTCCCCTTCAAAAAATGTACACCTTGCAGTCCACACTTTGTTTCATTGACTAGGACAAAGATAAGTAGTTAAATAAAACGACAGAACTGTGCAAACTGAGGGAATTTTTTTTGTCTTTATAATCACTGTGCTTTCAATGTTTATTTATGAGCTTTCATATAAAAGCTGGGGTATGTACGCCATACATTACTATAGGAATTGTAGACTGGAGGTGTGCTTCAAGCAAGCTCAAACGATTTCAAATCATTAAGAACACCTTTAGAAAGGAGCAAGGGTAGCTGACTTCGCTTGTGACAGGGGCCAGCTGTGTCACAGAGAATTCTTCAAATAAAATACCTTGTTCAACGACTAAAGCTAAGTACAAAAAATGTGCTAATTTGAATCTTATACACACACACATATAAAATTTTATGTATATATATAACTATGTATAATTATATGTATATGTAATCACATATAACTACATGTAATTATACATATATATAATTGTATGTTATATATATAAAATTAAAATTTAATGTTAACCATAGCATTCTCAGAATTTATACCAACAAAAGATTTTTTGGGGGGAGAGTATTTGCTCACTGATATATAGAAATAATATAGTATAGTAAAAACAAGACCAGCTTCTGCATTGTTTTATTCTTGTTTTAAAAATCTCTGCAGAATATCTTTCCCTTTATCTCCTGCACTGGGGAGGCTCAATCCCACTGCCCCGCTCTTAGGATCCCTTCTCCACTCCAAGGGTCTTAGAGTGAGAAAGTAAACAGTTGGTTTGTGCCCTCCAATCATTACTTCAGTCCTTGGGGTTGCTGTCGGTGACTTTTGATAGGGTGAATTTTTTGGTCCCTCTGAGAATCTTTAGATGCTTGCAGCATATTGTGAGGTGCAACAAACATCAGGTAGGTCACTTGCAGGCGATTTCTTTGTGTGCTTGTTTTTAGGGACTGTCATTGTCACTTTCCACACCTCAAACCCACTTTTCATCTGGGTTCTGGCAAGCTAGGCCCTGACATCACCTCCCACCCGAAACACACATAGAAACACCACAAGCTTGCCTGTGTGTTCCTGTTTAGGAGGAAATTCGTCTTCAGCGCTCAGTTCTCACCCAGTCCTCATCCCCAGTGTCTGGTTAGTTGTGAACCCGCTGATGTGGTCCTCAGCCCCGCAGGACTCCATTTTTCTTCCTTCTCACACACCTGCTTGTGCCCTTCTTTCCCTCCTTCCCACCATCAGAGAACTCACAAAGATACACACATATCCCCTAGAAGGAAGGTCTTTTCACAACTTGTAGATTTTATTTTAATAATCACCATTTTTGTATTCTCTTGTAATATTTGGTCTCTACATCATTGGCCATTTTAGACCTCTGGAAATAAAGTAGATAGTTCTGAGCTCTCTGGCCCTCGCTCAATAGTTACTGACTCCACTTGAAGTGGTCCAGTTCTCCAGGGCCTCTTGGTCCTGAACTGGCTGATTTTGAATCAGTTTCTCATTCAGCCTGTGGCAATGGCCAAATAATGTTGGCCCTCTGGAAATGCTGGCTTTCTTGAAGGAGCAGCAGTTGTTAGAGAAGGGCTATTTTTACCTTCATGATTATCTTTTGCATCTGGTAGGAAAACAGAGTGATCTCAGAGGCATTGGTTTGGCAGTTTCTTGTATAGTTAAACATACCCTTTCCATATATCCCAGGCATTCTACTCCTAGATATTTACCAAATGAAAATTAAAACTCATGTAAACCAAAGACTTGCACATAGAGGTTCTTAGCTTTATTTGTAATAATTACAAACTGGAAATAACCCACATGTTCCTAACCTGGGGAGTAAACAGATTTTGATACATTCATACATTGGAAACTACTAAGCCATGAAAATGAATTGACACTGGTACTTGAAAGTAAATGGATGAATCTGAATGGCATTAGCTAAGTCAAAGTAATCACACCCAAAGTGAGATGCTTTTAAGGTGTAGGGGAGGAAGACATTTCCTCTATCCAATGTGGGTTCGTCTGGCCGGAGAACAAATTAAATTCACATGAGACAGAATAGCAAGAGAAAATTAAACAAAGCTTTATGAGGAACCATGGCCTGGGGCCTTTCTTCCTGAAGGAAGAAAGGGCACCAAAGAAGTGGGGTGCACAGAGTGGTTATATACCCCCAAACAGGGTGTTTCACATATGATTGAAATGTCCCTCCCACAATAGTCACAAGATTGTTCTGTTGGCACAGCGCTTGATGGACACAGCAGGAGGCAAGTCTATTGTCTTGAGCTGGGTGGTCACAGGTGAGCCCAGCAATCACTTCCTAGCCTAAGGAAAGATGCTTAATCCTGAAGGAAATGCCAACGTTGGGAGGGGGAGGGAAGTCAGTTACAGGAGGTTACCAGACAAGCACAATAAACAAATGCAGATTTAAGTCCTTGCCTTCCCCATTGTTTAAGAGTATCTAGAGATATCTTTACAGATGGAGAGTTCCTTTACAATGTAAATGTCTCCTAACAAAGGGCAAGCAAGTTCTACTCCTCAGAGCCTCCTTCCCTGTCCCAGTTTATCAAAAACAATCAGCCTCAAATAATCCTCATGCCAAAGAGACATATCTTGGGGTGGCCAATTCCAGGTCCCCACAAAGGAGACAAAACTGCAGGGACAGAAAACAGATCTGAGGCTTCCAGGACAAGGAGATGGGAGAGGATGTTCATTATCAACGGGAATGGGCATTTTTTGAGGTAAGGGAACTCTTTTACACCTGAATGTGGTCATAGTTACACTACTTTGTGCATTTGTGAAAATTCATAGTAATGTACACCGAAAAGTGTGAATTTTATTACATGTGAAGTATACCTCAATAAAAAAGTGAGTTATTTTATAACTACTCATAAGTCTGGATTCTGAAAAAAAATGTTACTATATAGTTCTTGGGTCAAAATATGAGGGATGCTCAAACCTCCTTTTTCCTCAGAATCTGGTTCCTCCACAGCTACTCCTCTATTCAATTTAATTTCTGCCTTTTCCCACCGATTTGGTTTCCTGACTCTCATATATCTCCTGTATGAGACATTTTATCAGTGACCTTAAATATTAATGTTTTCTAGGACAATAATGCTGAGAGTTTAGGCTGACCAAAACATTGGACTAAAATCCAGAAAATTTGCATTCTACTTTTGACTATGTTGCCGTTTCATGCTGTGACCCTGCCCAATGACTTCTCTCAGAGGCTCCATTTCTTCCTCTATAAAATGAAAGAGTGGGATTAGATCATCTCTGAGGCCCCTTTAAGCTTCAGTGCCTCATGATTCTATCTAGAAATCAGGTTTAACATGTTGAAAATTAAATAAGGACCCTTATAGTGTCTAAAGTCATGTTTTTATATAAGAATCCTATTTGCCAACTCATTATTATGGATTATTCATGCATGTAAATTTCTTCAGGCATATTTATTTTTTTTGCTTTGTATTAAGACCTTATTCAGAACTTTGATCTTTGTGGAAATAACCCCTGTTAGCAGAAAATCTGTCAAAAGGCAGAGCCAATTAATTGACGATAATTTGATAACAGGAAGTTGTAAAATTCATCTGAAAGTGGGAAGCTGATTTTCATCCTAGTATTTCCTAATTTAGTTTCAATTTTAACTTTAGCAAATGTTTATTAAGCCCACTCTATGCTTGTATCTATTTATTCCAATTTTAAAAATTTTTGTTCAGCATGAAACTCATATTTTATTCATTAAATAGCTAATGAACTACTACAATGTGCAAAGCCAGTGATTTCCATAGTGGGAAGGGATGGGCATGTCAAAATCCACTACAACTTATTTTTTCCAAATTGCGGAAATGCCTTCTGACACAAAGATCTGGTATGTCCTATAGCAGCGTTTCCCAAACGATTTCATATCATGGCACCAATAGAAAGATGGTATTTGTACAACCCCCTGGGATAAATGGACAAGCCAGCTCATGGTACTTTGTGAGCCCAGGAGATGCAGCTGCCTCAGGTCCCAATCAGCTAACCTGGCCAATATCCTCATGCACCTGTAAACTATTTGTAGCATGTGGCTCGGCCCTGTACTCCACGCTCACCCATAGCCAGTAGACCACTGTTATCTAAGTATCATAACCTTCAGGTATAAGAAGATGGAAAAATATAAATACTAGGCTATAGTTCTAGGTGATATGCTGGGTTCTGAGGATTACAATGGTGAATAAAATGCAGTACCTACTTTCACAAAGGTTGCAGCTTCCTGAGAGTGAAGATAAAGAAATCATCATTAGAGTACATTATGAAAAGTGCCATAATAGAAGTATACATAATAGAGATATGTATAATTGGAGCACACAGAGTATATTAGTTCAGGTCCTCTGAGAGGCAGACACCAAGGCATGCTTAGATATGTAGGAGATTTAGTGGGGAAAATAATCAGGTGTAGGCAGGAGAGCTTCTGATGGTGAAGCAGGTGTGACTCATGTGAAGGAGAATGGGAAGGGGAAGAAACAAAACCTGTGTAGAAGAAGTTTCCTACTGTGCTACCTTTCTAGAAAAGGTTTGGCCTGGTTGAAGGGAGTTCTTAAGCCAAAGTAGTTTACTAGAAGAGTCTCGCCTTCCAGAGGAGTGGGCCAGCATTAATACGCAACCGTACTCAGTCATTGGCTAGAAGCCGAAGGAGACCTCAGATGAGTATAAAGAGGAGAGGCCAAGTGAGGTAAAATAAAACAGTTTTTTTTATTTTACTGAGCACAGAACTTTGGCTCCATAATCAGGAATCATGTGCTTATTTCAGTAGCTGATTATAGTCGTAGTATGATGTTAGCTATGGGTTTGTCACATATTCCCTTTATCATATTTAAGTTCACTTCTATTCCTAGTATGTTGAGTGTTGTTTTGTTTTTATCATAGAGGTTATTGGATTTTGTCAAGTACTTTTTTTCTGTATCAATTGTAATGATCATTTGTGTAAATTTTTTTGAATCTGTTAATATGCTGTGTTACTTTGATCGATGTTCATATGTTGAACTACCATTGCATTCCTGGGATAAATCACGGTTAGTCATGTTGCATTTTAATATGCCACTGGATTTGGTTTGCTAGTATTTTGTTCAGGATTTTTCATCTATATTCATAAGGGCTATTGGTCTGTAGTTTTCTTATGGTATCTTTCCCTGGTTTTGATATGGGGTGTTGATGGCCTCATAGAATGAATTAGTGTTTTCTCATTGTATGTTTTGTGTAAGAGTTTGAGAAGGATTGGTATTTATTCTTCTTTAATTGTTTGTTAGAATTCGCCCAGTGAAGCCATTTACTCCTGGGATTTATTTGTTGAGAGGTTTTATGATTACTGATTGTAATGGGAAAAAACGCAGTTTTCCTCTTTCCTATGCTGGGAAAAATACCAGCTTTTCCCTACTGTCTTTCTTTCCTGTGAGTCTCCTTTATGACTCACAGAAATCATTTCACTTCTGGTTCCCAAATGTGTGGAGGTTTCTCCCCACAAGAACAAGCAGTTCTCAGACAGCAGCAAGGTGTCCAAGAATTCAACTCAGTTCTGACACTATCTACCCAGGACAGCACCAGATCACACAGGTAAGGGCTCAGGACGGTATGATTACCTACCCCCTGCCCGCCTTCAGAGGCCAATCACAAGGCCAGATTATCACCTGTGCTTCTGAGCAACTGGCTTTAGATCTAAGGTTCCAATGCCCCCCCCCCCCAGGTTCAATTCATTTGCTAGAGTGTCTGACAGAACTCAGGGAAGTATTTACTTATATTTACCACTTTATTAAAGGATATGATAAAGGATGCAGATAAACAGCCAGATGAAGAGATGCATGCGGCGAGGTCTGGGATGATCCTGAGTGCAGGAGCTTCTGTCCTCAAGGAGTTGGGGTGTGTCACCCCCCATGTGGTTGTTCACCCACCTGGAAGTTCTCTGAACCCCCTATTATTGGGATTTTATGGAGGCTTCCTCATGTAAGCATGATCAATTATTAACTCTATTTCTAGCCTTTCTCCCTTCTCTGGAGGAGGGGGCTAGAACTGAAAATTCCAAGCTTCTAACCATGGCTTGGTCTTTCTGGTGACCAGCCCCCAACCAGGAGCCATCCAGGAGCCCACTCAGAGTCGTAGTCTTAGAACAAGAGATGCTCCTAGTGCAATTATTATTTAGGAATTTACAATGGTTTAGGAACCCTGTGTCAGGAACCAGGGTCAAAGAAAAATATTAGAACAAGAGCTGCTCCTAATGTTCTTACCACCTAGGGAATTACTAGAGTTTTAGGAGCTCTGTGCTGGGAACCAGGGGCAGAGACCAATACATATATTTCTTATTTCACACTGATTCAATATCTTTACTTGTTATCGGTCTCTTCAGATTTTTACTTTTTCTTGAGTTAGTTTAGGTAGTTTGTGTGTTTTTAGTAATTTATTTTAATCTAGGTTAAATAATTTAGTGTACAATTGTTCATAGTATTGTTTTACATATATTTTTTTACTTTTTTTTTTGAGAAAGACTAGCCCTGAGCAAACAGCCACCGCCAATCCTTCTCTGTTTGCTGAGGAAGACTGGCCCTGAGCTAACATCCATGCCCATCTTCCTCTGCTTTATATGTGGGACGCCTATCACAGCATGGCTTGATGCGCGGTGCCATGTCCCCACCTGGGATCCGAACCAGTGAACCCCGGGCCACTGAGAAGCAGAACGTGGGCACTTAACCACTGCGCCACTGGCCTGCCCCAATTGTTTTATAATCCATTTTATGTTAATAAGATCGGTAGTAATAACCCCATTTTCATTTCTGATTTTAGCAATTTGAGTCTTATTTTATTCTAAGTCATTCTTGCTGAAGACTTGTCAATTTGATTTTTTCAAAGAACCATTTTTTGTTTTCATTAATTCTCTTTATTTCTTTATTCTCCTTCATTTATCTCTGCTATAATGTTTACTGTTTCCTTTCTTCTGCTAGTTTTGGATTTAGTTTGCTCTTTTTTTCTATTTCCTTGAGGTGTAATGTTAGGTTATTGATTTGATATCTTTCTTAATTTTAATCAGGCTCTCACAGCTGTAAATTCCCCTCTGAGCAGTGCTTTCACTGTCTCCCACAAATTTTGCTATGCTGTATTGTTTTTGTCCTCTTCAAAGTATTTTCTACTTTCCCTTGTGATCACTCCTTTGACCCATTGTGTGTTTAAGACTGTGTAGTTTAATTCCAAAATATTTGTGAATTTTCCAGTTTCCATATTTTCCTTCCATTTTGCCTGAAGAAGATACTTTGTATTATTTCAATCTTTTAAAATTTATTTAGACTTGATTTGTGGCCTAACATATGGTCTATTCTGAAAATGCACCATGAGAACCTGTGAAAAATGTGTATTCTGTTGTTATTGGATTGAGTCTTCTATAGCTGTCTGCTAGGACTTTGGTATATATGGTTGTTCAATCTTGTATTCCCTTGCGATAATCTGTCTAGATTTTCTATTTTTATAAGAATTCTCATTATTGTGGAATGTCTACTCCATCCGATTCTGCCAGTTTTTGCTACATATGTTTTGGTGCTCTGTAGTGAGATATGTATATGTGAATGATTATTATGTTTTCTTAGATTGCCATGTTTATAGATATATAAAATCTTTCTTTATGTCTTATAACAATTTTTGACTTAGAGTCTATTTTGTCTAATATTAGGATAGCCACTCCAGCTTTCTGTAGATAATTATTTGTATGGAATATCTTTTTTCCATTCTTTCATTTTCAATGTTCTAGTGTCTTTGGACCTAAAGTGAGCCTCTTGTAGACAGCATGTAGTTAGATCATGTTTTCTAATCTGTTGTGCCAATCTTTCCCTTTTAATTGGAGAGCTTAGCCATTTACATTTAAAGCAATTGCTGATAAGGAAGAACTTCTACCATTTTGCTATTTGTTGTCTATGTCCTTTTACTTCCTCAATTCCTCCATTAGTGTATAATTTATTTTATTAAATTGATATTTTCTGGTGTCTCATTTTAATTAACTTGTTACTTCTTTTACTATATTTTTGAGTTACTTACTTAGTGGTTGCCTGGAGGACTACAAATAACATCTTAAATGTATAACAATCTAGGACATGTTAATACCAATGTATCTTCAGTGGTATACAAATGTCTGCTTCTATATATCTCCATTCCCCACGCCACCTTTCTGCTGTTATCACAGATTGCATCTTTATACATTATATATCCATCAACCTAGATTTATAATTATTGCCTTTATGCAGTTCTCTTTTAAATCAAATAGTTAAAAAAGGATTTAAAAAGAGAAAATATCTTTCAAAAATATATTTACCTATGTAGTTACCTTTCCTGGTGTTCTTTATTTCTTTATGTAGAATTTAGTTATTGTCTAGAGTCCTCTCATTTTAGGCTGAAGGACTGCCTTTAGTATTTGTTGTCGGCAGGTCTGGTAATGACAAACTCTCTTTTCCTTTTTTTTTTTAACCTAGCCATGTCTTAATTTGTCCTTCATTTTTGAAAGATAGTTTTGCCAGTTATATAATTTGTGCTTTACAGTGTTTTTCTTTAAGCACATTAAATATATAATCCCACCTCCTTTTGGCCTCCATGATTTCTGATACGAAATCAACTATTAATCTCATTGTGGAGCCCTTGTATCTGATGAATGACTCTTGTCCTACTGCTTTCATGATTATCTTTATCTTTATTTTTTGACAAATTGATTATTATGTGTCTAGGTTTAGATCTCTTTTAGTTTATCCTGCTTTGAGGACATTGAGTTTCTTGGATGTGTAGATTTGATAATTTTCATCAAATTTGGAAAGTTTTCAGCATTTATTTCTTCAAATAGTCTTTTCTCCCTACTTTTCCTTCCTGTCTTCCTGGGACTTGCACTATGCCTATGTTGGTACCTGTAAGGATGTCCCCAAGGTCTCTGAGGCACTCTGTATTTTACTCCATCCTTTTTTCTTTCTGGTGCTAATAGGATAAGCTCAGTTGACTATCTACATGCTCACTGAAACTTTTTTCTGCCTTCCATAATCTGATTTTGAGACCCTCTAGTTAATTTTTCATTTTGGTTATTTTATTCTTCAATTCCAAAATTTCTATTTTGTTCTTTTTTATAATTTACATCACTTTATTAATATTCTCAATTTAGTGAGACTCATTTTAATGCTTCCATACATTCCTTTAGCTTTTTAGACATAGTTTCCTTCAGTTCATTTGACGTGACCTGATTTAAAGTCTTTGTCTAGAAAGTCCATTGTATGGGATTCCTCAGACAATGTCTACTGATTTGGAATGAACAACAAAAGTTGTATATATTTAAGACATATAATGTGATGTTTTATAATATAAATACATTATGAGGTGATTGCCATAACCAAGTGAATGAACAAATCCATCATCTCAAAGTTACCTGTTTATTTGTGGTGAGAGCACTTGAGATGTATTCTCTTAGCAAATTTCAAGCATACTGTACATTATTATTGACTATAGTCACCATGCTACACATTAGGTCTCCAGAACTTATCTTAGAACTGAAACTTTGTACCCTTTGACCAATATCTCCTCTTTTCCCCCACCATATAGCCTCTAGCAGCCATCATTCTACTTTACTTCTGAGTTCAACTTTTTTTTTATCAAGATTTGTCTTTCTATGTCTTTCTTATTCCACTTAGCATAATATCTTCCAGGTTCATCCATGTTTTCACAAATGGCAGGATTTCCTTCTTTTTTAAGGCTTAGTAATCTTCCTATATATATATATATATATATATATATCTCATGATTTCTTTATCAATTCACCCATTGATGGACATTTAGGTTGTTTCCATATCTTGGCTACAGTGAACAATACTGCTGTGAACATGGGAGTACAGATATCTCTTTGAGATCCCAATTTCATTTCCTTTGGATATATACCCAGAAGTGGGATTGCTTGATCATATGGTAGTTCTACTTTTAATTTTCGGGGGAAACTCCATATTGTTTTCCATAATGGCTGGAACAATTTACACTTCCAACAATGCTATACAAGGGTTCCCTTTTCTCCAAATCCTCAGCAACACTTGTTATCTCTTTTCTTTTTGATAATAGCCATCCTAACAGGTATGAGATGATATGAGATGTATATCCCATTGTAGTTTTGATTTGCATTTTCCTGATGATTAGTGATGTTGAGTACATTTTCAAGTACTTGTTGCCACTTGTATGTCTTCTTTGGAAAAATGTCTATTCATTTCCTTTCCCATTTTTAATCAGGTTAATTGTGTTTTGCTCTTGAGTAATATGAGTTCCTTATATATCTTGGATATTAACTGATTACTGGTTATATGATGTGGAAATATTTTCTCCCATTCTGTAGATTACCTTTTCATTTGGATGATTGTTTCCTTTGTTTTGTAGAAACATGTTAGTATAATGTAGTTCCACTTACTCATTTTTTTTCTTTTGTTGCCTGTGGTTTTGGTGTCATATCCAAAAATTCACTGCCAAGACCAAGGACAAGGGGCTTTTCCCTATTTTCTTCTAGAAGTTGTATGGTTTCATGTCTTACATTTATGTGTTTAATCCATTTTTAGTTGATTTTTGTGTATGGTATAAGATATGAGTCCAATCTTATTCTTTTGTATGTGGATATACAGTTTTCCCAACACTACTTTTTGAAGAGACTATTCTTTCTCCATTTTTTATTCTTGATGACTTTGTCAAAAAATCAGTTGAATGTATATGCCTGGGTTGATTTCTTGGCTCTCTATTCTGATCCATTGATCTATGTGTCTGTAATAATGCCAGTATTATACTGTTTTGATTACTGTAGCTTTATAATATAATTGGGAATCAGGAAGTGTGATGCCTCCAGCTTTGCTCTTCTTGTTCAAGTTTGCTCTGGCTTTTAAGGTCTTTTGTAGTTCCATATGAATTTTAGGATTGATTCTTCCACTTCTGTGAAAATGGCATTGGAATTTTCATAGAGATTGCATTGAATATGTTGATTGCTTTGGAAACTATGGACATTTAACAGACTTTATGGATTAGTTTTGATGGGAAAATCTTCACCTACAAGTGTATGTGAGGGGCTGGCTTGATGTTTTGCAGTGGTTCTGGCTCTAGGGAGGGCGAAGCAGCATAGTTTCCATGCAGCTCCATCAGCTGAGGTCAGCATCATTAAGCTTGCAGGGGTCCTCTGCTGCCAAGGCTGTGGGTATCCACGGGAGCAGTGTGGGCTCTTGTGATCTTCAGTAGAGAAGGCTGCTAGGGTGCTCCTATTCTCTTTTTTCCCTACAGGGGAAGTCCTGGCTGAGAGTATCTCTCTTAGCACCCTGTACAACTCGTGGGAGCACTCTTGGAGGCAGTAGCACCGGTGTCTGATGTGTAGGTTGCCATGGAGGGGCCATGGAACTCCAAGGTCTACAGTGCAGACATGCATGGAGGGACTGTGGCTCCAGAGTTCAGAGTGATAGTGGTGCCAGTGCCTGGGGCTCAGGTTCTCTCACTGCAGCGTTGCTAAATGTGTGCAAGGCACAGGCCCTTGTGGAGTGGCCACAGAGCCAGTGTCCAGAGTGTGGGCATTTGTGGAGCAACGGTGGTTCTGGGGTTGGGATACGGGTGATAGCACTGTGGCAGTGGCTCAGGTGTCCTAGGCTCAGGTGCTTGTGGAGTAACTGTGAAGCAAGGGTCTGGAGAACAGTTACAGGAGTCACCACAGCTCCAGGGACGGGTGCATAGATATGTCTGCAGAGGCAGTGCTCCCAGTGTCAAGACATGGACACTCACAGAGCTGCTGTGGAGCCTGGGTGCACATACAAAAATATATTAATAAAAGTCTATTCAAATTTTCTATTTCACATTTACTCAGTTTTGGTAGTTTGCATCTTTATAGGAATTTGTCCATTTGATTTACGTTATCTCATTTTTTTTGGTACAAAAGTGTTCCTAGTATTCACTTGTATATTTTAAGTATTTACTGTAATGATAAAGGAAAACACTGGAGTAAGTGTGGGATAGAGCGGAGAGATATATAGATATCCACAGATGTATCCATCCTATGAATATCAATATATCTCCACGCTATCCCACACTTGTTCCGTTGTTTTCCTTTACAATTCCTAAAATGTACCATACTACATCGTGCCTCTATGCTTTTGCTCTTGCTATTCTATTTGTAATCTCCTTCCAACTGGATAATGTCTTTTCATCTCTGAAGATGTAACATGAGCATCACCACATGTAAGAAGCCTCCTCCTACACGTTTAGGCAGATTTAGTAACAATTCTCTCTGCTTCCATAGCACACCTATCCTTGCGCTTATATCTTGTGTTGAAATAATCCGTTTCATGTGCTTAAGTTTCCCAATTAACTATGGCTTAACTTTGGAACAAAGGCTATTTTTTCTTTTAATTCCAGTGCCTAGAAGAGTAGTTAGCACATAGTTTGCAATCAGTGACTACTGAATTGAACTGAACTTTAGCTAAACTAATGTGTAGGATACACAGATGCTAGCAAATCCAGAAATCATAGAAATTGTTTTCCATTGTCAATAATGTCTGCCAAATTATGTGCAAATAATAATAATGAAACCATCAACAATAACAATAGCTTCCTTTTATTGAGTTGTTAAAGTGAGCCAGGTGTGCAATATATGCTTTATGCATGTTCTCATTTCATCTGCACAACAATTATGAGAAATACCAGCATTTTTATCTTTTCAATTTGGGATCAAGGACATCTGAATGTGAGATTTAAGCAGCATGCGTTTTATACTTACTAATATGACTTTCACTCATCTTTTTCCTCATTTTTATTCATGTTATGCTTTGGATAGACTCTCCAAGCATATGTCCTTCCAAATGCCTTCATAAATCTTCTGTAGTTGTTGTCCTCTACAGGTTTAATGAGGTAGGTAGATGTTTCCCTTTAATTAAGTAAGAGAAAGTGGGAAAATTGTTTATACTTACATGTTTTAGGCAGGCAATATGTTTTATCAGAATTCTTTAGAGCTAACTGGTAGAAAATGCAACTTCTCTCATTTTAAAATGTAAAATATTCTTGCCATGGATTTTAATCTGTTTTAGAAGGGGAAACCCCTGCTCTTTCACTAATAAATAGAAGACTGACCTACTCTCAGCTCTTCACTAATTTACTGTTTTATCTTAGGAATTGCTTCCTGTTTTGTTGGCCTCACTTTGTTCAGCTTCATAATAAAGTTCTTGAACTAAACAATCTACGGTCCCTTTGAGTTCTAATATTTTGTGAATATCTAACACACAATAGGCATATTTGTTGAATAAATGAATGTGTGACTTTTTATCACCGAGTACCCCAATTCTTTATTTTTTAAAGATCTCATCAATTTACATTCTCTCCCTTTTTCCACTACCATTCCTGAAGTGAGACTTGAGCAATTGCAATGGTCTCTGAAATAGTGTCTCTGCCTCCAGTCTCATGGTCCCCCAAACTTTTTTTCACACATCAGTATAACAGTACCACTCTCATGAGAAAAATTCCTCAGAAGAAACCTATATTGTTTGGGAAAAATTCCATACTAATCAGGGGCTATAAGACTTCTTGTGATCTGGCTTCGAACTATCTTTCTACACTCATATCTCTCTCCGTGCTTCTCATGTGCTCCAAATTCCACCAATGAAGGATCATTTATCATTTCAGGAAAGTAGCAATTTTATAGCCTAAAACTTTGTATACATTAACTTTAATTCCTGTGATGCCCTCTCCACACTCACTCTCTCTCAGCCCACCTCCACAGCAATCTATTATAGCCATAAGACTGATGACAAACAACAAATATATGGTTGCTAGAAGTCCATCTCTATTAGTCAAGTAGGCAATGCCCAGAAAAGAAGAGCTAGGCAAATAATCCAAATAGGTGTTCATTATACTAATGATTTCAACATGTGATTGATCATTATAACGATATGAAAAATTGCTTTAAAAATACTGTTCCAGGGGCCGGCCCGGTGGCTCAGCAGTTAAATGCACACCTTCTGCTTTGGCGGCCTGGGATTCACCGGTTCAGATCCAGGTGTGGACAAGGCACCGCTTGGCAAGCCATGGTGTGGTAGGTGTCCCACATATAAAGTAGAGGAAGATGGGCATGGATGTGAGCTCAGGGCCAGTCTTCCTCAGCAAAAAGAGGAGGATTGGCAGCAGATGTCAGCTCAGGGCTAATCTTCCTCAAAAAAGAAATACTGTTCCAAGTCCTCAACTTTTGGGGGTTTTGCAAGGAGATAAATAATACCCTCTGCCCAGCTCAAGTTCTGAGCCAATTAAGAAAGAAGTAAATGAATCCACAGATAGAGACCAAAATATCTGTGGATTTATTATTAAATATGTGGTTTTATTATTAACAAAGCTATTATTGGATAATGTACTTATATGTGGAAAAAAGCAGACATTTTAATACTGAATTCTAGAAGTAGGCAGAGTTGTCTACCCAGTCATTGACAATAGTAGATCAGGGTAGATTTCCCCATGGGGAGAAACACTGCCCCTTTAAGATTTACAACATAAGAATAGCAGACGAGAATAAGTGCTCCCCATAGAAGACTCACTCCCCAAAAAGGCTAGGATGGAAAGGACGGGGCTATCCATGCTCAGTTCCCCTACTGGACTCACTCATTAGTGAATAAGTGAGAGTGCAGAAAGGCTGAGTGGGTTGCACTACGATACATCCCTCTGCATGGAAACAGCATGAGGAGGAGAAATAAATGCACAAGTGTTTCCCCATAATACCACCAAATACTTACTAAATCACTGGCAATTTTCAGGTATTTTTAAAGCCTCAGAAACATAAGGTGTTTCTGATGCACAGGCGGGTTTTTTTGGAAATACCATGCTGCCTTGCAGAACTAAATTTCCAAGAGAACTTGGGAAACTACTGAAGAGTCTCAATTAAGGGAGTAGCAAGATAAAATTTTACTTTGTGAAGGATCAGTGCATATTTGTATGAAAAAAACACAAACCTTTATCAACAATATTGATTTAGTGTTCATGATCTATTGCAGTTCTCAAACTTTTTCACATCTTGGCATCCAAAGAACATGTTAAAAATTAGTATAAAATAGTGGTATAAATAGACAAGGCCATTTTTGAGCACACTCAAAGCCTAGATGGACCACCTTAATTACTATATGGATTGCATCATGCCACTTATAACTTAACCCATTAATATAGCAGCCCAATGTGATGTCAGGTACTGGTAAACTGGGGTAAATGTAAACACTTGTAGCAGCTCCCCTGACAGACAACCTTCAGGATACTATAAGGGAGTGTGTCATTGATTCACTGTATTCCAGCATTGGCCCTATATAGACAAGACCATACACTCATGAAGATTACACTTTAGTGACAGAGAAAGACGTTCAAGCAAATATTACACAAAGAATAAGAATATATAAGAATTGTTTTAATGGCTAAAAAGAAAAACTAAAGTCGGGAGTACAGCATGGTAGAGGGCCTGATTTATATGAATATATATTAGCCAAGCAAAAATGAGAGGAAAGAGTGTACCAGACTCCAGTGAACAGCATTTGTGAAGAACATGGGAGAAGAAAGAACTTGAGTTTGAACAATTGAAAGAAGTCCCATGTGCCTGAGCTGCATTGTACCTTTTGAAAATGAGGAAGAATGACATAAGGGTGAGGAAGACAAAGGCCAGGCCAAGCAAAGCCTTATAGGCGAAGCTAAAGATTTTAGATTTTGTCCTATGCCCAATGGGAAGTCATTGGAGAATGTTAAGAAGGTGAGTGGTGTGGTATGATCAGCATTTATTAAAGGATAACTTTTTATGGGATTTGATTGGATGGAGCAGGATTGGAAGTGGGGAATACATTTGAGAGACAGTAGCTGTTATCCAGGTGAGCGTTCATGGTGATGGGAGTGCATGTAGAGAAATAGTACTCTGAATGTATATTTTGTGGGTAGAATTTGTAGGACATGGTAAGGCTTTGTTTGTGGTTGTTACAATGGGACATTCACATGACTGACAGGTAACATGGCAACATACATAATTAGTAGTTATGAAGTTCCTTTGATGGCAAGGAATATGGAAGTGAACGGAGATTCTTCCACAATGTATGAGGTAACATGGCATTCTCTCAGACAGAGGATTGATTTATCCAGTCATTAAAAGATCCTCCTGAATACCCATAGCTATAAATAATCCCACCCAGGTACAGTGAGAGTTATACAAGGCATAGGGATCTTCCTTCACAATTCTTCATTGGACCTTCTCTTGGTTTATGCTTGTACAAATAACTAGAGTAAAATAGCTGCAAAACTTCTGTAAATGTTTATAATGAGCTTGGATGATACAAAGATTAGTTCTAAGGAGAATGTTCCAGCAGGCCTGTCTGAGACTAATTGCAACTTGGTTGCAGCATCGAGGGAGTATCTAGAAGAATTCAGTTTGGGTACTGTTAAGTTTGAAATTGCCTGTGGGACCTCCAAGTGCAGATGTCAACCAGGAAGTTAAATATACAAATCTCTAGCTCACAAGAACTTTAGATATAAATTATGGAGTAACCAACCTTACATGGTATGAGATTAACTAGGGAGAGTGTAGCAAAGGAGGAGATAAGAGAGTGCAGGGCAATGTCTAAAGAACCACAGCATTTAGTGGTGGGAAAAACAAAGAAGAGTCAGCGTAGTAGACTGAAAATAAAGGCAAAGACAGTGTATTGTTAGCAAGGCAATAAAAGAATGATGGGTGTTTCAAGAACAGCGTGGTCATCTATGTGATGCACCAAGTAAGATTCAAATTAATGATTTTACTGGATTTGGCAAAACAGATAATTGGAAATAGCAGTTTCAGTGGATTAGTGGGAGACCAAAGCAGAATGTAATGGGCTTAAAAGTGAATAGGAGGTGAGGAAGTTAGAACAGCAAGTATGAATGTTTTTATTTTTTTGAAAATCAGTGCTATAATCAGAAGGAATGAGAAAGGATCAGAGATGTAGAAAACTGTGAGATCCCAGGGAGTGTTAGAAGGCTAAGGAAGACAATCCAGTAGAAAGGGGTGGAGGATTGAAGATACAAGAGAGAAAGTGGATGCCTGAAGGAGCAAAGTCCTTAAAAGGTAAAGAGAGGGCTGGCCCCGTGGCCGAGTGGTTAAGTTCGCGCGCTCCGCTGCAGGCGGCCCAGTGTTTCGTTAGTTCGAATCCTGGGCGCGGACATGGCACTGCTCATCAGACCACGCTGAGGCAGCGTCCCACATGCCACAACTAGAAGAACCCACAACGAAGAATACACAACTATGTACCGGGGGGCTTTGGGGAGAAAAAGGCAAAAATAAAATCTTTAAAAAAAAAAAAAAAAAGGTAAAGAGAGATGGCATGGAGACAACTCGTGGAGGAATTTGTGTGTGTGTGTGCGCGTGCATGTGCATGCACAGGTACACTCACATGCACATGTGCACATCTATATGCCAGTCAGGATTCAACAACAGAAACAGAAATAGTAGGCTACGTAGATAGATAGAAACACACACGTACACACACTCTCACAGAATTGGCTTATGTGATCGTGGGCAATGGCCTAGACCCGGGTAGTTTCTTCTTTCTCAGGGAAGCCTCAGCCCTGCTTTTAAGGCCTTACACGTTATCTAGTCAGGCCTATCCAAATCATCCAGAATGATATCCCTTAAAGCCAACCAATTAGAGGCTTTAATTACAGCTGCAAAATCCCTTCCCAGCAACACCTAGATTAGTGTTTGAATAACTGGGGACTGTGGCTTAGCCAAGTTGACCCATCAAAAAGATTATCATAGCACCTGCAAAATCATTCCTTCTAAAAATATCCCCTTTGTAGCCTTTTACTATTTGGGTAATCTACCCCTGCACTGTTAATGTCATCTATTATATCATGAGAGTGGTGGCAACTGACATTTGAGCCCACAGACTGAGCAGTTAAAAGATATCAAATTTTCTGGAGGATTCTCTGGCTAAACATCTCTATCTTGTCATTTAGGTACTTTTTTCTTTTATTTATTTCTATCTTTATTGAGACATAGTTGACATATAACATTGTGCAGGTTTAAGGTGTGCAATGTGATGATTTAATATACATATTGTATCCTATGAAATGATTACCACAATAACGGTAGTTAATGAATCCATCACCTCACATAGTTACCATTTGTGTGTGTGTGTTTGTGTATGTGTGTGTGGTGAGCACCTCTAAGATTTACCCTCCTAGCAACTTTCAAGTATATAATACAGTATCGTTAATTATAGTCATCATGCTGTGCATCAGATCCCCAGAACTTACTCATCATATAACTGGTACCTTGCACCCTTTGACCACCTTCACCCATTTCCCAAATCCCACCACCCCTGACAACCACCAATCTGCTCTCCATTTCTATGAGTTTGATTTTTTTTTAGATTCCACATATAAGTGAGATCATACTGTATTTGTCTTTGTCTGACTTATTTCACTTAGCATAATGTCCTCAAGCTTCATCCTTGTTGTCACAAATAGTAGAATTTCCTTTTTATGGCTAATATTTCATCGTATGTACATATGTATATATACACACACACAACATCTTTATCCATTCATCCATCGACAAACACTTAGGTTGTTTCCACGTTTTGCTTATTGTGAATAATCCTGCAATGAACATGGGAGTACAAATAATGTTGTAATGAACATGGGAGTGTAGATATCTCTTTGAGGTAGTGGTTTCATTTCCTTTGGATATATACCCAGAAGTGGAATTCTTGGATCACATGGTAGTTCTGTTTTAATGATTTGAGGAACTTCCATACTTTTCTCCATAGTAGCTGTACCATTTCCACCAACAGCGCTCAAGAGTTCCCTTTCTTCACATCCTCACCAACACTCATCTTTTGTCTTTTTGATAATAGTCATTCTAACTGGTGTGAAATGATATCTCATTTTGGTTTTGATTTGAATTTCTCTGATGATAAGTGATGTTAAATACCTTTTCATTTATCCGTTGGCCATTTCTATGTCTTCTTTGGAAAAAATGTCTATTTAGGTCCTTTGCCCATTTTTAATCGAGTTGTTTGGTTTTTTTGCTATTGAGTAGTTTGAATCCCTTATATATTTTGGATATTAGCCCCTTATCAGATAGATGGTGTGCACATATTTTCTCCCATTCTGTAGGTTGGCTTTTCATTTTATTGATTTTTTCTTTTGCTGTGCAGAAGCTTTTTAGTTTAATGTAGTCCTACTTGGTGATTTTTGTTCATGTTGCTTGTGCTTTTGTTTTCATGTCCAAAATATTATTGCCAAGACCAATGTCAAGGAGCATTTCCCCCTAGGGATTTTCTAGGAGTTTTATTGTTTCAGATCTTACATTTTGGTCTTTAATCCATTTCAAGTTAATTTTTGTGAGTGGTGCAAAGTAGAGGTCAAGTTTCATTATTTTGCGTGTGGATATCCAGTTTTCCCATCACCATTTACTAAAGAGACTCTTTCCCCCCATTGAGTACTCTTAGAACTGTTATCAAATAATAATTGACCATATATGTATGGGTTTATTTCTGTGCTCTCGATTCTGTTCTATTGGTCTATGTTTTGGTTTTTGTGCGGTACCATACTGTTTTGATTACTATAGGTTTGTAGTATAGTTTGAAATCAGGAAGTGTGATTTCAGGAAGTGCCTCCAGCTTTGTTTTTATTTCTCAGAATTACTCGGCTATTCATAGTCTTTTGTGGTTCCCTACAAATTTTAGGATCGATTTTTCTATTTCTGTAAAAAACACGCCATTGCAATTTTGATAGGGATTGCATTGAATCTTTGTCTGAAGAGTGCAATAACCATATCCAACTTCCAAAGTTCTTCACATCCATAACCTCATTGGATTTTTTTTATCTCATTGTATTCACACACAACCCTAAGGGTAGTCATTTTACCTCTGTGTTATAGAGGGTCAAAATGTTGAAATCACTTGTTCAAAGTCACACTACTTTGAACGCAAACTCACCTTTGATTTTCAATCCAATTATCTTCCCCTATATAAGTGTTAGGCTGTGCATTGTGGACCTTTAGAGATTCTATGGAGCCACCTCAGTAGCCACCATAGAGAAGGGATATGGGGAAGGCTGAGCAGTTTTTGTCTTTTATTTTACATGTTGGGCCTTTCCATTTGGTCTGTGCAGACCCTCTTCAAGTTATGGAAACTGCACTCTTATGAGAACCGCCTCATACTCTACCCATAGAGTCATGATGGAGGCTGCCATGTTAGTAGCATATGGTTATATCCCTGGCCAGTTTATGTTACGAAGGCTGGGTACCATATTTGGCCAAACACTGTTTCTTCCTTAGTTTTTCATGCACCTGAACACTATAGATTCATCCAGAGGTGTAGCTATTTGACCTAGTATGTGCAAATCAGAGGTCTCCATCAGAGAATTTAGATGTGAAATTAAGGGAGTTAAGTTTGTCTTCTTCTTGGTACCGTGGCTTAAAATCCAACACATAGCCAGAGAAGCAAGGGAGGTCATGCACATGGCAGAGAAGAATGAAGCAGTAAGCCTCAAGCAGGGAAAGAGGCTGAAATTTATGGCCTGAGTTACAGCTGTGTCTAGGGTCTGGCTGCTTTATTGTTCTTGGCTTCTGTGAGACAACCCCAAGGTTTCCTCACAGGCTATGCTTTTTCCCTTGAGCTTCTTCATGACAAGTTTCTGACACTTACAACTAGACTTCCTAACCAAATATTCTATGGGATAAATATATATATATATATATATATATATATAAAACTGCATTAAAGTCACTGAACTTCATAGAACTCCTTATATAAAATAACCCAATGTTTCTAAAACTTTAATGTTTATATGAATCATTGAAGTAACTAGAAAAACATTTAGATTTCCAGGTTCCAACCTCCGAAAATGGGCATAAAAAATGTTTTAAACAACTACATAATTCGATGGTGGTCAATGACTATACTTTGAGAAACACTGTAATTTTTTCTTTCTTGAATTATATGCAATTCATTCAATATGTTAAATAGCATTTTACCTATTTTATTTGATTTGATTGTCATAACAAGAAAGGTCAGCATTTCTCAAAGTTCTGTAGAGCATCAGTTGCCTAGTGTTCCACACAATTATACTAAGAAAAAAGAAAGGTCTCATGGCCAAATATGTTTGGCAAATTAGCTGTACACTTATATTTTTTCATGTATATTTACAATGCATAACTATGTTTTGAGAGTACAGGAAATCCTAAGGCAAATATGCCTGTTTAACTGTGTTTCATTTGGCGTCTCTTAAACTTATTTAACTGAACACAGTTTAGAAATTTCTAGAAGAATATTTATACCAAGAGTTTTAATGAGCAAAAATTAATCATCAATAGTTATCCTTTGTGCCTCTGCATATGATGGCTGAGAATACCATAATATCTCATGGTCACTTGGAACCCATCTCAAGAAATTGATAGTTTTTAACCTTGACCAAGAAGTAAGAAAATCCCTGGATCAGTCCTGGAAATGGGACAGAATTGAGAGCTACAAACTGACTTAAGATGTATGTGGGAACCTGAGACTAAGACCATATTTTCATGAGTCTACTTTGTATAATTTTTGCATGTAAACATCGCTGAAATTGGAATTTGTCATATCTTTGATAATAATTTTTTGTTTTTCTTTTCTAAATAATGCTTCCCTGAAATAAAGTACTTGTACCAAGCTTTTTATCATACTCTGTTTTCTGGGGGGCAGGAGAGGGGAGGACCCAAGCTAAGAAATATCTAAAACAGAAGATATGGCAAAAGAGAAGATTTTGAAAATCTGGATGATGAATATATAGATACCCATCTTATTAAACTTCTATCTACATAATTTTGTGTGTTTAAAATTTTCATATCTCACAACAAAATAAAAATATGTGTAATACTATATAATTCTGAGCCAAATAATAGAGGTTCTTGAGTCAGCCTTCATTTAAATCAGATCTCCCACCTACTAGCTGTATAACCCTGGGTAATTTTCTTAACCTTTTGACTCTATCAGACATAAAAACTGAGATAACAGTAGATAATAAAACGTAGATAGCATTTACTATGTGCCAATCTCTGCTTTAAGATTTTTATATATGTTGTAACTAATTTGACTTTGCAAATTCTACCAGGTAGGTACAATTAATCAGCATAGTGCCTAGTTTAAAATGAAGGACCCTGATATTAAGAAAGTTTAAGGGATATAGAAAGTAAGTAGTTCAGAAAATATTTAACCCATTCGAGCTCCATTCTGGTGATCTCAACCACTGTAATATGCTACCTCGCCAATAAAAGAATTTACTTCAAAGATTTCCTAAATTCATTAAATGAGATAATACTTGCAAGGCACTTAGAAGTGTTGACACATAATACTTAATAAATTTGGCTGTTATCTTTATTAGTAGTACCACTTTTATTATTATTTTGCTAATCATGTTGACAAGAAACGTGCACTCTGCAGCATTTATATCAGGAGTTTCAAAGGTAGCATGAGCACTGGGGGCTCTGTTAAAAATACTGGAAACAATGCATTCATCGATGGGTTTAAATGTAAAGTGCCCCTTTTTGGTAGTTTGAATCAGAATACAGTAATAGAGCATTTATTGATTGTCCTCATGAACATATTCACGGCCACTGTTTAAAATTCACCTGCTCAATACCAGCAATTATGTTACACATTTGCCAACAGAGAGTAATCTGAGAGCTAGGCGGTTTGAGTGTGCGTCAAAATGCTCAACTGTGCTAATGCAGAGATGTTTTCTTTCCTCAAATTTGCAGTCATGGAGTTAGTTGCAATCTATGCTGTAATTATCAAAATATGTACACTGTTTGAAGATGTCTTGACGGAAAGAGAAGCATAATAATTTCTCGCCCTGGGAAACACCGTGGCTTGGATTCTTCTCACACATTTTGATCGTCGCATGTCTCCTCAGACAATTCATTTTTTTTTTTTTTGAGGAAGATTAGCCCTGAGCTAACTACTGCCAATCCTCCTCTTTTTGCTGAGGAAGACTGGCCCTGAGCTAACATCCATGCCCATCTTCCTCTACTTTATACGTGGGACACCTACCACAGCATGGCTTTTGCCAAGCAGCGCCATGTCCGCACCTGGGATCCGAACCAGCGAACCTTGGGCCGCCAAGAAGTGGAATGTGCGAACTTAACTGCTGCGCCACCAGGCCGGCCCCTCTTTTCAGACAATTCTTTTGTGCACTATGTGGGCAGCTAAAATAACCATCCTCGATAACTTCTTTTTCTACCCGACATCACTTTATACTTTAAATATTTCCTACTAAGGAGTTAGAAAATAAAATATTGTAAAAACAGTGATGTTGACAATTTAACGGTATCTATTTCCCCGAACTATGTCCGATACAAATTGTATTGTTTGTTTTGTGCAAAGGTGTGTTTGAGTGTACATTCTCCATCCTTTTCTCAAGATCAAGAGCCTTCACTTACAACATGTATGAGTGCACATGTGCGTGTGTTTGTGTGGAGGGAGAGTGGCTTGCAATCTGGGTATCCGTTAGCTAATCTGTTTTAGATTGCTGCCATTTTCAAAGAAGCTGAGATCAGGGAGGAGCTCGCATTGTTTCTCTTTCCATTACTAGTTTGTTTTTTGGTTTTGTTTTTTTACTGTCCAGAATCTGGTTAGATAGAATAAGGACCATGGGCCAATTGCTTAGCAAATATGCCTCTCAATTTTAAGGCCATCGTTATTATCAAAGGTATTATAATAACACACCATCCATCACTCTGTTTTTCTTTAGGGATAGAACAGGAAAACCCTGAAGACCTCCAGGACAAATCTTTCACTAATTCTCTTCTGTTATAAATCCATGGCCAATGCCTCAGTTGGTCTTTTGGTTTTATTTTCATTCTTGTTTTAAATGGTTGATATTTAGTCTTTCCAGAATTAAAAAAGTTTCAAAACGAAAAGATGAGTGAATGAATTCTATTTCATTTTTAAGGTATTTATGTCAGTTGTTAATTATGGGTAATATCTGGAAACAGAGCTGGAAGGGAATTTGGATTTCTGATCCAATAGTTCTCAGCATGGGTGCTCATCAAAAGCACCTGGAAGACTTGGTAAAATGTACAGATTCCAGGCACCTCCATGGACCTACTAAATCAGAATCTCCAGGGGACAAAGCTCAGGAATCTGCATTTAAAACACAGTTTTCGGGGCTGGCTCCGTGGCCAAGTGGTTAAGTTCGCGCGCTCCGCTGTGGTGGCCCAGGGTTCGGATCCTGGGCGCGGTCATGGCACTGCTCGTCAGGCCACGTTGACGCGGCGTCCCACATCCCACAACTAGAAGGACATGCAACTAAGATATACAACTGTGTACAGGGGGTGTTTGGGGAGATAAAAGCAGGAAAAAAAAAAAAAAAGATTGGCAACAGTTGTTAGCCCAGGTGCCAATCTTTAAAAAATAAAAACAAAAAAAAAACAAACCAAAAAAGACCCCCCACAGTTCTCTAGATGATTTTCCTGCTCAGCTTGGTAAAGAATCATTGATCTTGCCAGATCCCTTTATTTCGTAGATGAGAAGGCTGAGGCCCAGAGCAGTGAATCAATCCCCTGGCGTAATGTTATACAGCAAGTTAATGATAGAAATTAACTAAGATTTAAATCTCTTCGTACTGGATGTATCTCCTGCACTCCACCTCACGTGATGCATTAATTCCTATTTTGCAAGAGAGCCCTGCTCCTTACAGTGCATATGTACGCATAACATTAATAGTGATTTTCTAAACGGTTGAAACTTTACACAACTGCGTCAGTAACACTGTTGAATGGTAATTGATATGTAAATAATTTTCTAAGACAATTTTCTTTTAGTAGTCCTCACATATTTGGAGGATGCAGATTATGATTTTGCATTTTCTAGAAACAAATTCTCATAATCATTATGTTATTTATACATTACTGTTTAAGTAGCTCAAATTATTGTACAAATTTTATTTTTCTTTCTTTCTAACAGCCAACATTAAACATACTTTTAGCAAGGTCCTGCTAAGCAAAGGAAGGATCCAATGCCATTTTGGGAGATATGAAACATGCAAGAGCAGTGGAAAACAATATAATTTATCGGTAGAAGAGGAAAAGCAGAGCCTCTTTGAGGAAGTCACTGTGTAAAATTTTAATAAACTACTTTGTATGTACAAAAATATGAAAGATTCTGGGGATACAGCGCTTACCTCAACAAGCTCATAATCCTAGTTAGAGGGGGCAAGTGTACGCACAAATACGAATAACATAAAGCATGTCTAACAATATCCCAAAGGAAGGCCTTCACACTAAGGGCTATACATGTTTTTGGGTAGCATTATTGCACAGTGGAAAGGGCACAGACTTTCAAGATGAACAAACTTGGTTTCATTCTAGAGAGTTGCAGATGAATAACTTGGGTTCTAATTAATAATAGTTTATTTTAAGTCAATGTATTTTGTATCTTGTTTAATAAAGCTTTTTCTACATTAGGGTCTAATATATCTTTGCTATATTTTCCCGCAAGGGTTCTAAAGATTTGTTTTGAATATTTAAGTCTGTAATCCATCTGGAATTGAGTATTTTTATATATGGTGTGAGAGACAGACCGAAGTTTTGGGGTCTACATGTGCAAAATCATTTTATACAGCTCAAGTTAACAGTCCCTTGTTTCCCCAATGATGTGACAAGCCAAATACTGTTAACATGCCACTCTGCCACATACCTGGATCATCTTTATTTCTCAGAACTGAGAAAGCAAGACGTTCAAACTAGTGATCATAGTGGTGAAGAGCTTCACGAGAAAATTTATCATAGATCATCTCATCCTAGAACCATACTATATGACAATCATAATTTATTATCTTTGTTTTTGGATACTTCACTAAATACTGGTGGACATATTCAGTGAAGGATCAAATAATCAAGATAGAAGTGAATTTATAGCAAGTCCCTTTATAAGATGTTTTGTACTCCCAAAGTAGATCAATAATGAAGAGTGACCTAAGTCTGAATCTAAACTAATGCAGGAAAATTATCCAGAAAATTGAGGTAAAATCCCAAATAATAGCAGGTCATCTCATCGGATGTGTTGCAGATATAGTCAATAGAATTCTGTGAGCCATGCTTGATCGAGCATAGCAAATAGCTTTCATGTCTTCTGACAATGGTAATTGATTTTTGGGTACCTTACAGTTATGAGAAGGATCCTAAGACCTTACAATTTACACAAGTAAAAGTATCATGGTCAGTTATCAATGATTACCGTGGGCATAGGAAATGGTGGTGGTGCTGAGATGGTAGGTCCTCTGGTTGATGGTGAAAGTGTCCATAAAAAATGGCAAGCGATAGGATATATTGGAGTATATGAGGAAGCCATTTGGTGTAACACTAATTTGACCTAACTTTGTTTTTCCAAAAGGTCCTGAGCTGGCCAGTGAGCATGCGTTGTACATCTGCTTTAAGCATTTGCTATGCCACAAAGGCAAGAAAAAAAGCCTTTAAGATAAAGGTGCAACTTCCCCCACACTGGCATTTCCTTAAGGATCAGCAGCTCTCCCTAGGATAGGAACTGACTGCTGCACCCACCTGTGACCACCCAGCTCAAGACAACAAACCTGCTACCTGCTGTGTGAATCACTGTGCCAGCTAGGCAATCTCATGACTGTTGTAAAAGGGACATTCCTATCAAATGTGATGTATACTCTTTGTTCCAAGATGGTATATAACCACTCTGCACACCCCACTTGTTTGGCGCCCTTCCATCCTTGGGGAAGGAAGGCCCCAGTCTAGTCCTCAGATCTGGCTCATAGTAAACTCACCCCAATTTTGATTTATAGATTGCTTATGGATTCTTTGCATTGGCAGTATGAATCCCTTAGTTCATACTTTTAAATACATGAAGAATGACACCATATTTATCATAGTCTTAGTTCTATCCTTCAGTAGTTATCAATCTGTATGAAGTTACATACTAATTAAAGACAGGAAGACAGAAGTATGTAAAGCAGCATTGAACTTCAGTACAAAATGTGCCCACAGTGTTTCTAAAAGTTATTAAATTCATGAATACAATTGGAATGTTATATTTAATATATAGCATTATTTATATTCTATATAGCATGTATTATATACTATAATACTATAGTTAATAATCATTGCTATTGCTAGAGATATTGAAAGTTGTAGTGAATGTAATAGAGTATAGTGATTAGGAGAGGGCCCCCTGGAATCAGAGTGGCTGTGTTTAAATCCTAGTTCTAATATTGGCTAGCTGTGAGACTGTGGGTGAGTTACGTAACATCTCTGCATCTCAGGTTTTATTTTGAGGAAGATTAGCCCTGAGCTAACATCTGCTGCTAATCTTCCTCTTTTTGCTGAAGAAGACTGGTCCTGAGCTAACATCCGTGCCCTTCTTCCTCTACTTTATATGTGGGACGCCTACCACAGCATGGCTTGCCAAGTGGTGCTGTGTCTGCACCCAGGATCTGAACCGGCGAACCCTGGGCCGCAGAAGCAGAACATGCAAACTGAGACACTGAGTCATGGGGCTGGCCCCTGCATTTCAGTTTTTTTATCTGAAAAATGGAGATATTGATACTAGATCCTCAGTATTGTGAGGTTAAATGAGATAACACGTGAAAAGTGATCAGTCCCTGGCCCCTAGTAAGTAGGCTGCTACTCCCACTGTTGTTGTTCCTCTTGTTCTTCTTGTTAATATTATTATCCGAGAAGGCTGACTCAAAGCGGGTAGAAGACACTACCTAAAGTGAAAGTGAACAATATGTGTAGTCATAGAACAACTAAATTTAAAGACCCATGTGAATTGGTGATGGTCCATTTAAAACAAAGCTACAAAGCAATATTGGGGCCATTTGGTGTTGTAACTTTGCCTGATATGTGCGTGATACACACGAATCTACTAGCACAGTTAGTACAGTCATGTACCACGTACCATTTCAATGAATGATGGACCGCTTATACGATGGTGGCCCCATAAGATCAGTACCATATAGCCTAGGTGCAGAGTAGGCTATACCATCTACATTTGTATAAGTACACTCCATGATGTTCGCACAATGACAAAATCACCTAACGACGCATTTCTCAGAATGCATCCCCATTGTTAAGTGACACATGACTGTAATGAGACTGGGAAATAAGTGTCTGAGACTTTGTATCTAGCACATGATAAGCACTTAATAACTATGGTTTGAATGAATTAATAAATAAATGAGCAAAAAAACAAATGAAGAAGGAATACTCAAAAATAAAAGTCACTTTGGGGAGTAATTGGAAAACTAGTGAATCTCAAGTCAATTAGAAAACGTAAGAATAGTACCCCTTCGGTGTATGCAAATATGGTATTATTTAGTAGATTACAACACATCTGGAGTAAGCCTACACACCTTATGGACTTCAATTTCCTTAAACAAACCAAAATCACTGTCTTTAATAGATCTTTGATTTCTTTCATCAGAATTTTGTACTTTTCCTCATATAGATCTTATATATATTTTGTTAGATTTATAACTATTTCATTTTTTGTGCTAACGTACACTGTCTTGTGTTTTTAATTTCCAATTCCAATTACTCATTGCTTGTATATAGAAAAGACACGGATTTTGTATATTGACCTTGTATCCTGCATCCTTGCAATAATTGCTTTTTTTTTTAAATAGACTTTATTTTTTAGAGAAGTTTTAGGTTCACAGCAAAATTGTGGGGGAAGTACAGAGATTTCCCATATATATGCTCTGCCAAGACTCATGCATAACCTCCCCCATTGTCAACATCCCCCAACAGAGAGGTAAATTTGTTATAATTGATGAACCTACATTGACACATCATTATCAGCCAAAATCCATACATTACATTAGGGTTCACTCTTGGTGTTGTACATTCTATGGGTTTGAACAAATATATAATGACATGTAGCCACCATTATAATATCTGACAGAGTACTTTCACTACCCTAAAAATCCTCTGTGCTCCACTTATTCATCCTTTCCTCCTCCTGGCAACTACTGATTTGTTTTTCACTGTCTCCATAGCTTTGCCTTTTCCAGACTGCCACATAGTTGAAATCATACAGTCTGTAGCCTTTCAAATCAGCTTATTTCACTTAGTAATATGTATTTAAGTTTCTTTCATGTCTTTTCACAGCTTGATAGCTCATTTATTTTTAACACTGAATAATATTCCATTCTCTAGGTGTGTCACAAATTATTCATCCCTTCACTCTCTGAAAGACATCTTGGTTGCTTCCATGTTTTGGTAATTATGAATAAGGTAACTATAAACATCTGTTTGCAAGCTTCTGTGTGGACATAAGTTTTCAACTCCTTTGGGTATATATCAAGGAGTGTGATTGCTGTATCATAGGGTAAGGGTATTTTAGTTTTGTAAGAGATCACCAAACTGTCTTCCAAAATGGCTGTACCGTTTTGCATTCCTACTAGCAATGAATGAGAGTTCCTGGTGCTCTGCAGCCTCACTAGCATTTGATATTGGCAGTGTTCTGGATTTTCGCCAGTCTAATAGGTATGTAGCTGCCTTGGTGGTCTAGTGGCTAAGATTTGGCTCTCTCACTGTTGTGGCCTGGGCTTGTTTTCTGGATAGGGAAACACACCACCTGTCTGTTGGTTGTTGTACTGTGGTGGCTGTGTTTTGCTGTGATGCTGAAAGCTATGCCTCTGGTATTTCAAATACCAGCAGGGTCGCCCATGGTGGACTCATTTCAGCAGAGCTTCCAGACTAAGACAGACTAGGAAGAAGGACCTGGTCACCAACTTCCAAAAAATTGACTATGAACGTCCTATGAATAGCAGTGGAGCATTGTTAGATAGAGCACCAGAAAGTGAGAGGATGGTGCAAAAAGAACAGGCAACGTTCTAGCTCTGCTGTGCACAGGGTTGCTAGGAGTCAGAATCAACTCAACGGCACTAATAACAAAATAGGTGCGTAGTGGTATCTCATTGTAGTAATTACATTCCCCTGATGGGATATGATGTCGAGCTGCTTTTCATGTTCTTATTTTTCATCTGCATATCTTCTTTGGTGAGGTGTTTATTGAGGTCTTTGGGCTATTTTTTTAAGTGTTTTTAATTTTCTTATTGAATATTAAGAGTCGTTTGTATATTTTTTATAACAGTTCTTTATCAGATGTATCTTTTGCAAATATTTTCTTCCTGTCTGTCGCTTGTCTTCTCATTCTCTTGACATTGTCTTCCACAGAGTGGAAGTTTTTAATTTTTAGGAAATCCAGCTTTCCCTCTAAGTACTGTTTTAGCTGTATCACATAAGTTTTGGTATGTTTGTATTTCATCTTTATTCATCTCAAAATATTTTACAATGTTTGCCATGATTCCTTCCTTGATGCATAGGTTATTTAGGAATGTATTGTTTAATTTACACTTCTTTGTGAATGGCCCAAATTTCCTTTTGTTCCCCTATTGACTTCATATTGCATTCAATTGTGGCTGGAGAAGCTATTGATTTCAATCCTCTTTACTTTATTGAGGTTTGTGTTTTTGTTTGACGGCAGGGCATATGGTCTACCCTGGAGAAAGTTCCATGTGTAGTTTTTTTTTTTTAAATGTTATTTTTTTCCTTTTTCTCCCCAAAGCCTCCCGGCACATAGCCGTAGATTCTTCGCTGTGGGTCCCTCCAGCTGCGGTATGCGGGACGCTGCCCCAGCGCGGCCCGATGAGCAGTGCCATGTCCGCGCCCAGGACCCGAACAAACGAAACACTGGGCCGCCTGCAGCGGAGTACGCGAACTCAACCACTCGGGCACGGGGCTAGCCCCCATGTGTAGTTTTTAATACATATTTCTGTTGTTAGGTTGAATTTTATTTAGGTGTCCTTTAGGTCTAGTTAGTATTGTTCAACTCTTCCATTTGCTTGTTGATCTTCTGTCTCTTTATTTTACATTGTTGAAATGAGATACTGAAGCTTCCAATTATTATTTTTAAATTTTAAATTTCTTCCTTTGTTTCTGTCAACTTTTACCTCATATATTTTGGCATTCTTTTGTTAGGAATATATACTGTTATAAGTGTTTTCTTTTCCTGGTAGATTGAAACTACTATTATTATAAACTGTCCTGCTTTTCCATAATAACAATTTTTGTCTTAATGTCTATCTTGTTTCATATCACTGTAGCTATCCCAGGTGTCTTTTAGACATTATTTGCATGGTATAACTTTTCCACTTTTTATTTCAACTAATTTTAGTCTGTGAATGCAGGGTGCATCTCTTCTAGAAAGCATATAGCTGGATCAAGTTATTTTTTCTCATCCATCTGCCAATCTCTGTCTTCTAATTGGAGTGTTTAATCTATTTACATTTAAGGTAACTACCAATGATGTATGGTTTATATTAGCAAATTTGCAATATGTTTTCTATATGTCTTATTTTTCTTATTCCTTTGTTCCTCCATTACTGGAGTGCTAATGGCTTTCTAGTGGATAATTTTAATTAGTTATTTTCTTAGTGTTTGCCAATGGTGTTATTAACATCTCAACTTACAAAAATCTAGTTTAGATTAACATCAAATTAATTTCAATAGTATATGAAAACTTTTCTACTCTATAGCTCCATTCTCTTTTCCTTTTTTGTGCTATTATTACACAAATTACATCTTTATTCCTTATAAAGCATCAATATTATATTATAATTATTGATTTATGAAATTGTCATTATAATCAGATTGAAAAGTAAAGAGTTCAAGAAAATGTTTAAACTGTCTTTTATATTTATATATGTAGTCATTTTTATTGATGCTCTTTATTTCTTTGTATGTATTCAAGTTTTTACTTAGTAACCTTTCATTTTATCTTGAAGGACTCTCTTTAGTATTTCTTCTATGGCATGTCTGCTAGGGACATGTTATTTGATTTTTGTTCATACGTAAATGTCTTAATTGCTCCTATGTTTTATGAAGGATAGTTTTGCCTGATATAGGTTCTTGAATTACACTTTTTCTTTCAGCTCGTTGGATATATGATCCCACTTCCCTCTGCTTCTCATGGTTTCTGATGAAACATCAGCTGTTAATCTTATTGAGAGTGTATTTATGGGATGAGCTGCTTCTCTCTTGCTGCTTTAGAGATTCTCTCTTTTTCTTTGACTTTCAACATGTGTCTAGGTATGGATCTCTTTCAGTTTAATCTATTTGGATTTTTTTGAACTTTTGGATGTGAAGATTTATGTTTTTCATCAAATTTGGCAAGTTTTATCTATTATTTCTTCAAATATTCCTTATATCCCTTTCTCATTCTCCTCTCCACTTGGAATTCCCTTTATGGATATGTTGGTGTGCTATATGTTGTTACACAAATTTCTGAGGTTCTAATGATGTTTCTTCATCTTTTTTGTTTTATTTCTCAGGCAGGAAAATCTCACTTGACTCATCCTCACGTTCATTAATTCTTTTTTCTTATCTCAAATCTGATGTTGAATGCCTCTAGTGAATTTCTCATGCCAGTTATTTTTACTATTTAACTTCAGAGTTTCTATTTGGTTCACTTACTAATGTATATCTATTTATTTATATGATTTACTTGATGAGATATTGTTCTTATACTTTCTTTAAGTTTTTTTAGACATGATTTACTTTGCTTGGTGAATGGTTGGGGCCAAGTTTCTCACTGTTGTAGCAGGATATTACAGTTACACAAGGAGAGGAGTCTAGAATGATCCATATGATAATGGATCAGAGTTGCAGATATCAGTAAGAACTTGATTTTACTTTATGTATATACAGATAGTTACATGTAGACATATTTGTGAATATGGTTCTATACAGGGTTAGTGTACACACATATATTTCTTTGCACTGTTATCTGAGAGGTCCTAGAAGAAAAGACACCCTCTATAGCAATTAGCACATTTAGAACCCTGATCTTCATTTCTAATACCATTTTAAAATGAATTGATACAGAGACCCTTGTAGAAATGGCTGATTTCTGGACAGTGGCAGGAAATAAGCAGGATAAACCTGGAGTATCATGTAGTGTCAGAAAGTAAGAAAATAGCCTCTTCTGACCAGCCCCACCAAAAAAACCACACACATGGTGAGAATATGTCAATGGGGAAGAGACATCAATTGAAAGAGCTCCCAATGGCCAAAGATGGAATAATTTGAGCAAGAAAATAAAGTAGTAGTGAATTTTAACACAAGGTATAATATAAATATCCACGAACCTGTACTGAGATAAGTAAATGATGAAGTAAATTAATAAATGAGAGAGAAGAAACTAATCTCCCATCTGGAATAGTTTCAAATAATTTATGTAGATAACTCTACCCTCAAGGAGGGAGAACACAGTTTCCCACTCTTTAAGTGTGGGATGCACATATTGACTTCCTTCCAAAGGCTACAGTATGAAAAGGAAGAAAATAACTAAACTGATTAAATGTAATGTGGTTTCCTAGATGGGATTCTTGAATAGCAAAAGGCTCATTAAGCGAAAACTAAGAAAATCTGTATAAAACATGGATTTCAATTAATAGTTATCAATATTCATTAATTATAACAAATAAACTAATATAAGATCTTAGATGAGACACAGTGTGGTCTTTATGGTACCTGTCAGTACTGTCTTTGTAATTTTGTTGTATCTCTAAAACTGTTCTAAAAATTAAAGGTTATTTTAAAAATAATATATGGAGGGCAGTTATATATCCAGGATGGCAGCATAAGCCCAATATAGCTGCTCTCTCATGCTTATTACTGCCAAATACTCTGGACAAAAGGCAACAAAAAATCTTCCTGAGAAATCTGAAAAGTAAACAAAAGCAGGCAGATTTTGGAGAGAGTCAAAAGTTGATGTTACTGTAAGACTTAGTTTCTGATTTGTTTTATTCCCTCATGGCTTTACCCTGAGGGCAGGACACAATTGTGAAACAAAACAATGCCAGTGATGGTTCAGGTGGCTAAAATACCGTTAGAAACCCCATCTTTCCCGCCCAGGAGAAAAGGGAAAGGAGTCCTCTGGGATGAGAAAATGACAGGAGCATCCCTGAGCAGACAGAGAAGGTGTCCTCTAATTCTGTGTATGAATTTGCACAAATCTCAAGATAATCCCTGATCTTTGAATGTTGAGAAAGAAAGACATAAACTAGCATAAGAAAACCTTAGAGAACCGAACAAACTATAAAATATCACAGAAAACTCAGGCAAATTCCTGAGAGACAAATGCACTGGACAGGCTTAAACTAGCACAGCAAAGCTTTTGAGAAAGGCACTGAGATCTGAACAACTACCCAATGAAAATGAGACAAAACTTGTAGTTTGGCCCTAACAGGGTTGATTGTTGGCTAAAAGTAAAACATCATATTCCAGAAGAGTGTAATGCGAAACTGGTCTATACAATGGAATATTCACAATGTTCAGGAAGTAACCCAAAACTACTCCAAAAAAAAGTATCCACAATAATGTGACCAATTCTCAAAGGAAAAAGCAATCAATAGATACCATACCAAAGATAACTCAGATGTTGGAGTTATAAGTCAACAACTGTATATAATTATGCGACACGATGGAGGTGTTAGCTAACACTATGGTAATGATCGTTCAACAATATATACTCTGGTTTCTCTTCAGATCGCATAAATCTTTCGCCTTTTACAATATATAAGTGTATCAAATCAACACATTATAAACCTTAAGCTTATACAATGTTATATGTCAATTATATCTCAATAAAGCTGGAAAGAAATAAGATAAATAAAACCTTGAAAAGAAGAGACTGTGTAGCAGCTATTATAATTACCCAATATGAGGTTGAGCAAAATATACCTGAAATGAATGTAAGGAGACATCCTTTGAAGAGCCAGGAAAAAAAACTTTAGAATTAATAAAATGCCAACTTTAGAACTGAACAATATAATACTTGAAATAAAAATCCACTGTATAGGCTCTACAAGAATGGAGATGACTCTTAGAAACAAAATTTATAACATTGATGGAGTTCTAGATGAATGTAGATGTAATACATATGACAACTATAGCATAAAGAGTAATGAGATTGAGTCTAAAGAAACCTACATGATTAAAAGCTTCCTACTTTTAACTTGAAATGGTACAATATTAACTCTATTGGTACTAATCTAAACTAGTTATTTGTAAGGTGTTAATAGTAGTATCATTGGATTAGATGAAATGGAACACTGAAAATTGGTCAAATTAAATGAAGGTTGAAGAGCAATAGTTGAGGAAAAAAAATGAGAGAGAAATAAAAAACAAATAATAAAAGCAGTAGACCTAAATCCAATCATACTAACAATTGCCTTAAATGTTAATGGCCTTGACAGGCCATTTAAAATGTGGTGCTAGAGAAAAGAAAACAGAAAGTGTCTATATGTTACTCACAAAAGATAACTTTAAATATAAAGACATAGAGAAGTGGAAAATAAAGAGATGAAAAATATATGCAATGTGTATTTGGTATTCATATTTTTATTATTGTATAGCAAACCTCTCCAAAATTTAGTAGCTTAAAACAGCAATATTGGGCTGGCGCAGTGATTAAGTGCGCACATTCTGCTTCTCGGCAGCCTGGGGTTCGCCGGTTCAGATCCAGGGTGTGGACATGGCACTGCTTGGCATGCCATGCTGTAATAGGCATCCTACGTATAAAGTGGAGGAAGATGGGCACGGATGTTAGCTCAGGGCCATGCTTTCTCAGCAAAGGGAGGAGGACTGGCAGTAGTTAGCTCAGGGCTAATCTTCCTCAAAATATAAATAAATAAAAAATAAAACAGCAAGATTTTACAATCTCATAGTTTCTGTGGGTCAAGAATTCATTAGCGGCTTAGTTGGTATTTCTAACTCAAGATCTCTCATGAGCTGGCAGTCAAAGTAGCCAGGTCTCGAGTTATCTGAAAGCTTAACTGGGGCTGGAGAATCTTCTTCCCAGATGGCTTATTCAAATAACTGTTGATAGAAAGCTCCAGTTCTTTGTTGGCTATTGGCCTGCGTCTTCAATTCCTAGCCACATTACTTTCCCAGAATCAGGCCTTGAGTGTCCTAACAACAGGGCAGATGGCTTTCCGCAGAGTGAGTAATCCAAAAGAAAAGAACACAGAAACTGCAATATATTTTATGTCCAAGTCTTAGAAGTCATACTCTGTTATTTTTCTCATATTATCCTCATTATAAGTGAGTAACTAGATCCAACTCTGTCTAAACAGGTGGAGAGGGGCTGGCCTGATGGCATAGTGGTTAAGTTCGCATGCTCTGCTTCGGAGGACTGGGGTGCGCAGGTTAGGATCCCAGGAGCAGAACTAGCACCACTTGTCAAGCCATGCTGTGTTGGCATCCCACATAAAATAGAGGAAGATTGGCACAGATGTTAGCTCGGTGATAATCTTCCTCAAACAAACAAAAAAAAAGGAAAATTGGCAATGGATGTTAGCTCAGGGCTAATCTTCCTCACCGGGGGAAAATAAAAAAATACAGGAGGAGAATTAAGCTCCACACCTAAAGGGATAATTATTCAAGAATATCTGGGCATATATTTACCACAACACATGCACAGTAAACATAAAAAGGCTGAAGTGGCGACTTTAATATGAAGCCAGTAGCTGGCTCTTTCTGTCTTGCTCTACAAGGGTCAGACCTCAATTGAAAAGTAAATTAGGGGATGTAACACACAAACATCCCATAATTCCTAGTGCTCTACCTTCTGCTCTTACTTTTCACAATCTTTCCCCTTTTATCCTCCTCTTGTGTGTCCCTTCCTCTTTTCTACAGAAGTAAATAAGTCCCTTTCAGCTTGGAAGCTTTGGGCATGTTTAAGGGCCTTAGGCCTCTACTGAATGTTAATGTTCTGCTGGCTTCACAGGTGAAAATAACTGAATTCTGAGAGATTCTGGGGTTAAAAGCAGATGGCATTGTTCTTGAGGTTGTGGAGTTAGGAATAAAATAGTAACAGAGTTTCATTTGGGGAGATATTTATTTCACTCTTAGGTGAACCTTTAAAAATGCTTTGGTTGATTAACAAAAGAACATAGTACTAAGACACCTTGTTCTCTAAAATCATGAACTGTTAGAAATGTGTTGATTGAAATTGTATCAGCAAGAGTGAAACATCTCATTCTTGCTTGGAGGATCTAAATTCCGGTCACTTTGACACAAGAGAAACCTTGATTTCCAACCCCGAGGCAAAGCACAAGAAAAGATAGAGCATTTCACTTTTATGTTGATGTTATAGTTTCTGAGAAAACTTCTCATCCAGGCATGTTGTTACCCCTTTACACACACCCTGGCTTTGCGTTGTGTTATCAAAACACTGCTTCACTTAAATTTTCTTTAAACTCCATCCTTCCCCCAAATTCTCTCTCACCCTGTCTCTTCCTTAGTATGATAAGAAACCCCACGTTTCCCTTCCTGTCTGGTTTCCTTTGCAGCTGATTAATTAACAGAATTTTATTTGACGACAGGTTTGTCCCTGGTGATTTTTATCACTTGGCTATTTTCACCACAAATTTATGCATTTAAACTTGATACCGGCCCTGGTATCGATTTCCCTACAGTAAAGCCATCATATGTGGGGTGAAAGTCAAAAGTACCCATCCTCTTATCCTGCTTCTTTAGTTGCATTCGTACATAAATACCAGTTTCTTTACCCTTTGTATCCCTGAGCTTCACATATGCACCTAACTAGTGTTGAGATTAGAGCACTGACCTCCCCTACTCACAACTGCACGTGAAAGTTACAAATTGTTGAGACCCAGGCGGCCTCACACTGAAGTCTTGGCTAGTTATGAGTCCTTGAAGTTTATTGCAGGAAAACTGCAGATGTAAAGAGAGTATCAAGAAACAAGTTTCCTAGACCCCAACTCCTCAGCTTCCTAGCACCAGAATCCACCATGCATCATGGAAGCAGACCACCAAGGACACTCACCTGCAGAATCCCTATGTCACCATCCCTGTCCCTGCACATAGTCAGATTCCTCACAACCGTTAAAACTCCTTGCCTCCCCTCTTTCGAGGAGATGGATCTGAGTGCTTACTCTTGTCTCCCAGCTGACATCACCTAAAATAAAACCCCTTTCCTTGCCACAAGA
The DNA here is from genome assembly GCF_037783145.1 of Equus przewalskii. NCBI lineage: Eukaryota > Metazoa > Chordata > Mammalia > Perissodactyla > Equidae > Equus > Equus przewalskii. The sequence continues at coordinate 117,519,218 of NC_091863.1, read as the reverse complement.
CTGGTGTCCAATTTTGGGTCCCCTCTTATGCAGTTCGTAAATGAACCCACATTTGTGTTTGGTAACAAACTCACTCTACTATCACGGGGATTTTTCTTTTTAAAATACCTGAAAATAGTCTACTGGAGAAATTCACGTTTCTCCTAGAGATAAATCTTTGTTTTGTGTTAACTAATAACTCTTCTTATACTTAATTACAGTAAAACTTGTTGTTTTTTTTTATTTGACTTAGAATGATAGACATTGTGTGAAAGTTTCTTTTCCCTTTTTCTTGATGACTGAACAGTGAGAATGAAGCCTTTACATGCACACACGCACTCTCACAGGATTGGAGAGGCCAAGATAGCTTGCAGGCAGCATGAGGAACATTGGATTCCACAGGTTTGCTAGAGGGTTGTTATTAGAAGGCTGGAATGTAGACAATGAGGATAATCCCATATCTCTAAGGGTACGCATCAATCCATGTGACCTCAACAAGTTTTGAATACTTTTCTAGAAGAGCTTGCATTCTTTCAAAGAGTATTGGTCAAGCTCTTATTCTGTTCAAGTTTGGTGCAGGAACTAGTAATCTTGTGTTGTATAAGATGAGGGACCTGTCCTTGACTGAATTAAAGTATACTAGAGGAAACAAAGATGAAAGTAGGTATTTGTAGGAGACCGGTGTAAGTGCTTTAGCAGACATCTCTAAACAGTACAAATAGGTGGAGAAGAAGAGAGAAAAATCACTATGACATTAGAAAATCCAGAATTTGGCAGGAATTTCTGTAAGATAATATGCAAATGGAAATAGACTGCTTAAAGCCTAAGCATGCAAGAGCAACCTACTGATGAATGCAAAGTATTCAAAGAACGTTCAATCTCAGCTTGAATGAAGACACAAAGTAGGAAGGGGCACTAGGGCAATTGGATTCTTTAATTAATTAAATACATCCTGAGCACCGAGCTCAGTCAGTGCCCACCCCTCAACATACACAAAAGCATGTGCCTGACACACACACACAAACACATATACACATACGCAAACAGTAGCAGCAGCGGTGTTTTGATGTAGTATATAAGCAGAGAAATTCACTGTAAGACAGTGAAGCACCTGCCTGGGGACGGCTTCAGACCTCAGATATTGACTATAAACACAGAGGGAGAGGAAAATTGCCGTGGTGGTGCTGATTAGAAGGTAAATATGGTTGTCATCTGTTACTATTTTAGTCACTGGGGAGGCAGGATTCCCAATTTACCAATCCACCCCTGTGCAACCTAAAGTGAAACCTGGAGGTCAGCACTTCCCATCCACTCACACAAGGCCATCCATCAGACCCCCAGTCGGGATAGAAATTTATTGGGTAAACAAACCTAAATGACAGTGACAACCTATATGGCTCACTTTCCAAGTACCTGTATAATTAAGAACCACCAAATATTTGAGAAAAAATGTGAAAGAGAATAACCAAAACGATGATAATAACAATTGGCATTTTATGAAGAGTTTGCTATGTAACACACACTATCATAAGTACTTTTTTAAATTTTACACCTAGCTGAGGAACAGAGAGATGATGAAACATGCTTAATTTTATTCATTGTGTAAATGGTAGAGTCGATATTCAAACCCAGGCAATGTTGTTCCACACTAGACACTTTCACTCAAAAAGAGAATAACAGATGCAGAGGAAATATAACTAATTCAATTTTAAAATTTAGTATTCTCAGAAGTAATTACCACAAGTAATTAGAAAATAACAAGGATTATACCATCTGTAATAGCATAAAAATTATGAAGGAATTGTTTCCAGTAATGACAAAATAAGGCTCTATCAGAAGTTACCCCTAGAGTTTCTTTATTGGAAACAATGAAAAATACAACTACCTGAGGGAATTAGAGAGTGCACAGAAGCAGACAGGCTGTTCATCAATATAAGCTTGACAGAGGGGAGGAGAGAAACTGCTCAAGTTCAAGTTCTTTGTTTTTACAACTTTCGTCTGAGATTAAGTGTAAGTCTGTGTTGCTGTGGTGGAAGTTGAGATGCTGGTAGGAAAAGCGAAATTTCTCTAGAGAGCCAGAAAACTTGAAACCAGGGAACTGTGGCCAATGAAGAGACCGTGGAAGTTTTAAAAGGGAAAGAGCCAGCGAATGATTCCAAAATTCTATTCACCACATTTCTGACTAAGTCTAGAACCACACATGCTTAGAATAGACTCAAATATGCTCAGCTAAAAGTCTAAACAGATATCTAAACCAATATATACAGATACTTCAGAATTTCCTAGTCAAGCCCATACAATATAATTCCCCATGAAAACAATAGAAAGAATACTCATCTAAGAAAAAATAACAGAATCCAGAATATCTATGATTTAACACCAGAAATATCCAGTATACAATCCAAAATTACTGAAATTAAGAAAAATTGAGAAAATAAAACATATTCACAAGAGAAGAGAAAACCAGTAGGCTTCACCCTCAGGATAAACTGGATATAGAACTGGCAGAGAAGGATTTAAAGAATAGATTAATACTATATCAATGAAATAAAACAAAATATACTATTAATGAATAAAGTTGCAACCCAGGCATATTGTTACAGAGTAGTCACTTTTACTCAAGAAGAGAATAACAGATAAATCAAGAGAATAACAGAAATATCAAGAAAATAAAAGAAGCTTTTAAAAAGAACCAAATGGAAATTCCAGAAATGAAAACTATCATACATGAAATAAAATGACTGGCAGGGTGTGGGCACACAAAATGGACGCATTAGAAGAATAAATAAGTGAACTTGATGCTAGACTAATAGAAATTATCCAATGCAAATAACAAATAGATAAATGAAAAAATGCAGCACCTCAGAGAATGATCAGAAAATATCAAATTGTCCAATATATATGTAATTGGAAATGCAGAAAGAGAACAGGACAGAAAAAAATATTTGAAGAGATACTGGCCAAAAATTTCCAAAATTGAGCGATTTATAGATACAGCTCACTCTAAAACAACTAGCAGAATAAACACAAAGACGTTCACACGGAGGCACATTACAGATGAACTGTTGAAAGCCAAGGATAAAGAAGAAATCTTAAAAACAACAAGAGAAAATGACGTATTACATACAGGACAACAATGATAATTAATCACTGACCTCTCGTTGGAGATTGAAGCCAGAAGAGGGGAATAAAATCTTTAAAGTAACGAGAGAGGGGGAACTATCCATCTAGAATTACATATTCAGCAAAAACTTACCCTTTAAAATTGAAAAAAAAAATAAAAGACTTTTCAGGTAAATGAAAACGAATAGAATCCATGGGCAGAAGACTGCTACTAGACGAAATGCCCAAGTTGTTCAGGATAAAGAAAATGATACTGGGTGGAAATTAGGATGCTTAGAACTTAATAAAGAGCATTAAGGCAAAAAAAAAAAAAAAGCCTAAATACTTGAAACAAAGAATACTGTTTTATTTGAGAAGACTTGATTAGATAGAAAATCCTCAGGAAACTATAAGAAAGACACTAGAACCAATAAGAAAATTTAGTAATGGTGCAAGATACAAGGCCAATATCCGGAAATCAGTTGTATTTCTACATATTAGTAATGAACAATTATCAAATGAAATTAAAAACACAACTCCATTTACAATAGCATAGAGAAAAATAAAATACTTAGGAATAAATCTTATGAAAAATCTGCAAGACCTGCACCTTGAAAGTTGCTACTTCCTCCTTGAGACACTTCTCTCCTTTAATCTCTCTAGAGCAGAGTGGTTAGGAGAATAAGATCTTGAGTCACACAATTTGAATTACTTACTAGTAATGTAAGCTTGGGCAAGTTAATTAACCTCTTTGCACTTTACTTTCTTTATCTGTTAAGTGGCGATAATAATAGTCCCTATCTACCTCTTAAGGTTGTCAAGAAAGATTTAATGAGGTAATGCATATAAGAAGCCCTCTTGGCACATAACATGCACTCAGTAAATATTTGCCATGATAATGATTATATTATCATTCTACAATATCTTTATATCGTGTGTGTGCACGTGCACGCATGCACATGCACATATGCATTTATTGTCTATCTCTTCTTGGTTTCCTTCTCAGGACACAATTTGTGCATACATTAAAGGTATGCATTCCTTATGATTATTTTCTTTACCCTCTTCTCACTCTATACTCTCTCTTAGGGTTAGTTATCTCATTTACTCAAATGCCTTCAATTATCATTTAATTACTGATGATTCTCAAATCTGTATCCTTAGCCCAAATCTTTCTTCTAAGCTCGGACACATATATCTATTTACACTTGAATATCTCCAGTGTATGGAAAACAGGAACCTCCACATCAATATGTGTAATGCTGAACTAATCACCTCCTAATCCCAAATATGATTTACTTTCAGTTGTCTCCGTCTCTGGAAATGTAAATAACACATACCCAATGTCCCAAGCCAGAAATCTAAGACTATTCCTTGAATTTTCCCACTTCTTTACATCTGCTAGTCATGCTGATACTAGGTACTGTTTTGAGAATAGAAAGATGTATAAAAATTGGGCCTTGCTCTTAGGTAACTCAAAGTCTCTTGAGAGTTATAGATATTTAATTTCACAATAACTCTGTAAGTGTTATCCGTAGTCTAGCATTCCTCCATTCTTTCACCTCTTATTAAATAGAACATCCATTCACCCAGCTGCCCAGGGTAAAAACTCAAGTCATCCTATATTTGATTCTTCTATTTTCCTTATTCCATATTTAATTCATTAGCAAATCCTGTCAGTTCACCAAAACTCAGGTGGGATCCTTTCACTTCTCCCATCCCACTGCCCTCATTCTCATTCAGTGGTTGTCACTAGGGGCAATTTTTCCTGCCTCCAGGGGACCTTTGGCAGTGTCTGGAGACGTTTTTGGTTGCCACCGCTTGGGGAAGATTTATTCGCATCTAGTGGCCTCTAGTAGAGGCCAGGGTTGCTGCTAAACACCCTGTAATAGACTGTACTGTCTCCCAGAAAAAAACGATCTAGCCAAAATCTCCATAGTGCTTAGGTTAGAAACCCTGTTCTAATACAAGCTGGGATTATCTCTTATTTGCATTTAAACTAGGACTGCCTCCTAACCAGTTTTCCTATATCCATTCTCCTTTTACTGCCCACATTGGCACCCATCAACCCATCCACCACACAGCAGACAGAATGATCTTAAACACAGTTCTGACATGTTATCCTTCTGCTTAAATTATCAGTGCCTCCCATTTATAACCACCAACAGTGATCTTCACCATGCCTAGCACCATGTTCTGCTATGACAATAAAAATGCTCAACCATGTCTGGGTGGACGAGCAGAGTGGTGAACTGACCACCTAGAGTTTTTGTTGTTTGTTTGCTTGTCTTTTTACAAGTTTTTAGTAAAACAGAACTAACCAAAGAATCTGCAGGGCTGACTATAATAAATGTTTAATCGATTAGTTGAATGGTTTTCTTGATTATTTAATTACTGCATGACAGAAATCAGATACCACCTCTGCTTCCTCTGCCCACCAGCTAAGTACTCTGTAATAGGTACTAAAATATTGGAAGAAAGAGCAGAGAAACTATGAAATACTGTAATAATGCAGAGTTACTTTACTTTATCTCAAAGCATTGTCTTTCCTTCTCCTTTTTAGTTTTTATATATACTTTATCTCACTGCTAACATTTCTGTGTTATCTGACCTTGCCCTTCTTGTACTTTATTGAGGTTATCCCAAATAAAGACATATAGATTCTTTTAAAATATTAGACTTTTTAATGAGGCATTGTACATTATATATAACATTGAGAAAAGATATTTACCTCAGTGTTTTCAAATAGAAACTATTGATAACAGTGTCAAGACTATAGAGGAGATGAAAGTATGTTACTATGTGAGTTTTGTGGGTTGTAAAAATTTTGGAAGGGGTTCTCTTGACTTTAGTTAATCTCTTTAATCTGGAAAGCAGCTTTCCTTTGCTGCCGGTTTCATGAATGTTAAACTCTAAAATAATAACCTGGCTGAACACGTAATTGAGCTGGACAAAACTTGTAATCTGATGCAGCCTTTTCCACTTTCCTTGGGCTGGTCAATTCTCTTTTAGATCCCAGTTTCTGCATTGGTAAATTGGCATTGTAACCACAGAGGATTCTAGCTTGAGTTCTATTACTATATTGTTTTGAAAAACTTCACCATTTCTCCTTCTCCTAGGATATGGAGTTGTGATACATATAGCGTGTGGCATATAGTGGGCAAAGGTCTTCTGCAGAAGCCAGTGGGCAAATATCAAGAATATCACTCTCTACTTAACATAGCAGGGCCACAAGCATATTATAAATATATATATATATATGTAAATATATGTGTGCGTGTGTGTATTTTTTTGTATAGCCTTCCATTTGAGAAAGAAACTCAAAGTGATATTTTTTGAGCATATCTCTACTGCCTTCTATCCATCCTTCTTTTGTTTGCTTGGAAAGTTTAATATAACCATTCTATACTGTTCCCATACAGTTAAATACTGCATTACCCCTGATTAAGATTGGGTTGGGAAGAGTTATTTGATATTTACTCCTTGGCAGGCTGGGTTTACTCCACTCGGATAGCTGCTTCTCTCCACTCAGTCCTGGAACTAGGGGTACGGACTAGTTGCTCACATAGCTCCCCACCCTTCATCTTATGGTTCCAATGCTGTGGAAATTCATACCCAGTGAGCTGGAGCCTCTTGGAGCTGAATGGCCTTTACGTCAGTTTATAGAATGGGTTTCAAATGCTAACTAGAAAAACAATCCTAAAAGTAAAATCCATATTCCTTTACTAATATGCACTCCATTCTTTGTGTTACTTCTAGATGTTCCCTTATAAGAAACACTCTTTCACTTTAAACAATAAGACATTGCTTTAAAGTGAAGATAGGCATCTAGATTTCAATTAAAGTTGACATTGATTACTGTATTCCTTTGGACCCATTAATAAATAACAATGAGAAGCTCACAGCTTAAGACAAATGACTGAGAAGGGATGGTAGAATATGTTGCTTATAAAATTTATCTTTACCTTTGAATTAAGAATGAAGGTATTTGGCAAAGGGGGAGTTATGGTACTTAATTTGATAGGTGGCATTCTCCTAGAAGCTGCATAAACCCTATTGCCAACCAAAAGATAGGGGATATTCAAAACTGTAATAAAGATAGCAAAATATTTTCTTTCCCAAATTATTTACTGAACCTTTATTTCTAATTATAGATTTTATTTTTATAATTACTAGATATCTTTATCAATCTACTACTTCATAAACCGGACACATTTAAGAAGTACATCATTATAAAAAGTACCATCTTCTTTGGATGCTAACACTAGTGGCATGCTATCTTAAAAATAGGGTGTTTATCTTTTAATTTTGAAATGTATGAAAATATACTCATTCTCGTTCTTATTTTGTAATTGCTTTTAGATGATAACCTTTTACTGGTCAATAATTTCATCTTCCTCTTTTAAAATATATTTCCTTATATCAATAAACATCCAAGTTCAAAATGTCTTATTAAGCAAAGTTAACTGTTGTGTTTGGAAAAAAATAAACAGAGTGATCAGTTTTAAGCCCTTTTCAAAGATGCTTTAGAATCCTTTATTTAAAAAACTAGCATAAATACCTTATCAGCACATGACATAATTTTTTTACCCCATTGCAATTTTTCTATATTACTTGGAGTCCTGATTCTGTCAACTAAGGTTCAAGAACTGTAGGAAGAAATATAAAATGGATGAGGGAAGTATTGCTACATTATTGATGGAAGTCCATCTGATAAGTCCGTAATCATGGATAGGAGAAAGAAGAAAGATGATCTATTGAATGAATACTGTTCATGAAGCCATATATCTCTTGAATAGAAAGTTCTATTCATTTATGCCAAATATAGGCTATTATCTAATTTAAGGATAATTATTCCTTATTTTCCGTGAGTGGAATAACTGAATATTCTTGAACATTTTCATAATTAACAATTATAATCCATTTTGTTCTTGTTTTAATTAGACTAAATATTTTACTTTCTTTCCCTCCCCTCTCTTATCCACCTGTCTCCTCTTTCTCCTATCTTTCTCATCTTATCTCCATTTCCCTCCTCTCTTTCTCTTCCTCCATATCTCACACTCTCTCTCTCCCAGTATAGCTCTATCCCTCAAATAGATAAATAGAGGTTGATAAAGATAGCGATAGACATATATAATTACACACTATACACACATGCATTCATACATACATGTATTTGCACATATACTGTGAATAGTTAGATAAGATAATGTAAAAAAGGTTTAAGGCCTTTTACATATATGAATTATTTTCTGTCAACTAAATTTTAAGTGTCCTGTTGTCAGGGGCTATGTCCCTGGTTAAAATCATTTAAAAAAAGACAAAAACTTTCATGGTCCCTGATGTAGACACAAGCATAAATACAATATTTCATTTAGAAAATTGCTCTAGTTAATTGAGATGACTCTATTACTTCTTTTATATATGTGAGCATTTCAAAGATACTTGTTTCAGTCTCTTTCAGGTAGTACAAATATCTGTTTCCTGGCCTGTGAATTCTCCTGTGGGTTTGTCTCCCCTCAAATCAAAATGGTGATTTTTTTTCTCATATGCATTCCTTTTTTTTATTCTGAATTCTCCTTCAATGGGAGTGGTTTTCTGTGGAGTCTTGCCTGCCCTAGCTATGGAGGCAACTTTATGAGGCAGTTTCATATTTGCCTCTCTGGTCCTCGATAGATTTTACTTGTTGTGGACTAGTTTTAATGCTTAATTTATAGTCTTGAAGTATTCACACCTTGTGGGCAATGAGTATTTGGATCCCATTGTCTGTGTATGGCAAAGGTCTGTGAGTCTGACTTCTAAGTTACCCTTTCCCAGTCAGGGCTTAGGAAAATCAGCAGTGTTCCTTCTTCAGCCGAGGCCCAACTGGCTGAGATTCTCTAGTCTGCATTTCCCAGGGCAGCCATACTGAGTTCAAGGCTTTATGCAGAGAGCTCAATTCCAGGTCCCCATAGCCAGGGCCAACAGCCTTGACAGCCGTCTCTGCTTTGGTGGTGGCAGGGATGTCAAAATGTCAACCCTGTGCTTGAAGGAACCATTGTAATCTGATGCAGCCTTTTCCAATTTTAGCTAGGAATCCGAACTTTGGCATCAGCACCTGGGCTTTGAACCACCCCCCCACCCCGACCTTGCCCAGATATTTCTTTTTCTGTCAGGTCCTACTGATTATTATTTAATATAATAATTAATTCTGCATTTCCCTGTTCTTTCAGGAGTATGGTGGGGGTCATTTTCTACATCAGCTCAGTCTGCTATATTGATTGGAACTCAATTCTATTTATTGAGATGTTTACTCTGGAAGAGATTCCAGAGCACCCATGAGTACGTAGGAAAGACAACTTAAGGAATAAAGAGTCTAGCTCTGGGAATTTCTTCCTTATGTCGATTTTGGAAGTCAAACTCAAGATGAGCCAATGTCATAAAGCAAAGATTATTATATTTAACTTATCGCAAAAAAGGCATTTAAGTAATACACATTTTAATTTGCATGCTAAATCCTAGAAATAATGCTTTGATCTCTTAATGCAAAAACTTTTAGAGGAGTTTTTTTCACACATATAATATCCTGCCCTTTCTTTCCTTCGGGGGGAAAAATCGCATTCTCTCTCCTTACTAAAGTTGATAAGGCAAAATAATTATCCATAAACTGAATACATAGCTACACAATATCCAGTAGATATTTTTTTGTCACTTCAGAGACTAGATAGGCCAATTTTCTTGCTTCCTATTGCTATCTGAATGTTAGTTAGTATAAGCGAAATATCCAAATAATTGGTGAGAATATGGAATACCATGATAGCATAAGGAAATATATTCTACTATAAAAAATTTCTCATATCAGATATAACCAATGTATTTATACATACGTTTATATCCTATATATAGTACTATAATAGGAGATATATATCCTTTACTAGGGTGCCATGTGTGCAAACATACACATACATGTCATGTGAGGATAGACACACACCTACACAGCAATCCTTTTTACATGAAGGTAGTTACTGTGAACTTTTTGCTGTTTTTGCACATACACATAGGCCTCCAGAGATATAGATGCAGAAAAGCATACAAGAGTACACATATATATTCACACACATCAACTCAGATGTGTATACCTGTGTCATGCAGGCATATATAACAAAATAATGACCATACGGTCTGTCTTTGTCTGCTTAGGCTGCCATAACAATACATCACAGACTGTGTCGCTTAAACAACAGAAATTTATTTTCTCACAGTTCTGAAGGCTGGGAATTTGAAGATCAAGGTTCTGGCAGGGTTCAGTTTCCGGTGAGGCTGTCTTACAATCTTGCAGAAGACCACCTTCTTACTGTGACCTCGCATGGCAGAGAGAGCCCTGGTGTCTCTTCCTCTTCTTATAATGGCATCACTTCTGTAGAATGAGGGCTCCACTCTTACGACTTCGTTTAACCTTAATCACATCCTTAGAGGCCCTATCTCTAATACAGTCACGTGGGGGTTAGAGTTTCAACATGTGAATTCTGGGGGCCACAATTCAGTCCATAGCACAATCAATAAAATTTAATTGTCTTTGCAATTGACATTATAATGTGAACATTTTACTATTTCTCATTCTTATATTTTAGCTATCTCTTTTCTATAATAACGAACTACTTGAAGCATATAGAAGGACATAGATAACGGTAAAGTGAACACTCGTGTTCCTCCCACCCAGACTTAATAAATGTTGGCTTTTGGCCATAATTGCCCAAATTCTTTATTTTATTTTGTTTTATTATTTGGAAATAAAATGTTACTGATTCAGCTGAAGCCTCTCGTGTAACTCCATGTTAACCTCCTCCACCTTCAGTGAGAACCACAATCTTCACCTTGCTGATCATCATTCTCTGCATTTTCAAAATATTTTTCTACATAGCTATTTATATATTACAATTTAATACCATTTTGCATGTTTTAGAATTTTATTTAAGTGCTGTTATACCATACATATTCAGATATCTTCATCTGTACTCAACATTATGCTTTAGGGGTTTACCCTGATTAACATGCACGAAACTACTTCATTGATTTTCAGCATTTTGTAGAATTTTGAAGTAAGGTCATAGCACAATTAGTTCATCCATTCTCATTTTGATTAATATTTAGAGGGCTTCTATTTATTTGGATTATAAATAATGCTAAAATTAATCTCATACATGTAACATGTGCCCGAGGATCTACATGTGACAGTGAATATCCAGGTGATACAACTGAAAGAGGAATTGCTGGAATAGCCACTTGTTTCTGGACCCTTTCTCCTGTTTTTGTGCGTGTGTATGTGTATGTTTTAGTTTTCTTTATGAAGATACATACAAAAAATATATATATGTAGAGAGAGCTGCTTAACTGCAATAAATTGGCCCCATGTCTAAAAAATTACATCAATCAAATTCCTGCACAATGTGTTGTAAAACCTTTCTTTCCCCATTCAAACGCCTTTGTACCTTTGTGGAACTTTGTTTGACTGCATATGTGGGACTTTCTTTATGGGCTTTCTCTGCTGTTCCGTTGATGCATCTCTATATCCTCATCCCAATACCACTCTATCTTAATTATTTTATCTTTATAGTAAATCTCCAAACAGGGAGTGTAAGTTCTCCATTATTCATTCTTCCTTTTAAGGATTGTTTAGCTGATCTCGATCCTTTATCTTTACATATAAATTTTATAGTCAGCTTGTCAATTTCTTTAAGACAGTCTGCTACTATTTTGATTGGGCTTTCAGGGAATCAATAGGTCAATTGGGCAGAATTGTCATCTTAACAATACCTCATCACCCATTATATGATATGGAAAACAGTATGGAGGTTCCTCAAAAAATTAAAAATAGACCATATAATGCAGCAATCCCACATCAGGGGATATACACAAAGGAAAAGAAAACAGGATCTTGAAGAGATATGTGCACTCTTATGTTCACTGCAGCGTTATTCACAATAGCCAAGATATGGAAATAATCAAAGTGTCTATCCACAATGGAATATTATTCAGCCATGAGAGAGAAGGAAATCTTACCATTTGTGACAACCTAGATGGACCTTGAGGGATAAGTGAAATACATTAGAGAAAGAAAAGCAATGTATGGTATCACTTATACGTGGAATCTAAAAAAGCCAAAACCATAGAAAGAGAGAGTAGAGTGGTGGTTGCCAGGGGCTAGGGGGAAGGGGAATTGAGACATTGGTCAGAGGCTACAAGCTTTCAGTTATAAGATGAATAAGTTTTGGGGGTCTAATGTACAGCATGGTGCCTATAGTTAATGTTTTATTGTATACTTGAAAGTTACTGTCAGAGTAAATCTTTAATGTACTCACCACACACACAAAAATGACAATTATGCGAGGTGGTGGAAGTGTTAACTAATCCTTTTGTGGTAACCGTTTCGAAATATATAAGTGTATCAAATCATCACATTGTATACCTTAAACTTATACAATGTTATATGTTAACTATATCTCAATTAATCTGGGCAGGGAAAACAAAGATTTCAAATTTTGAGGTAAAACATGAGAAGGAGAAAGGACAGACGGATGTAGACATGAAGAGTTGATTTTAAGGCAACTCAAATGATAAACTTTGAGGCAACACATGAATTAGAATCACTACTGCTCGAAAATAAAAGTTAGAAGCAGAATATAAATTTGTTGCAGACCACCTCATTGAAGTTGGAGTCAATGTTATAAAAAAAATAAAGGTTTGTTAAAGGCAAAGCTTATTTTTATTAGAAATTGTAATACCCAAGAGAAAAAAAGATCAAATAATAAATTGTTGGAACTGGAACAGCATTCTTAAAATCACCAAACACAGAATTTTCTGGTTTTCTCAAATCAAGTGAGATAATGCAAAAGTATAATTTTCCTTACATGCACAAAATAGATGGACAACTAGATAAGTATACAAATTTTTGGCACTAATTTTGCCAATGAATGAAATTTTAGATCTTGACATTTCCATAAAAAGTTGTTCCCTACACAATTACCTAACAAAACTGAAGTTCTTTTCCCTAATTAAGAATATAGGTCAAATGTGGTCCCTTGCACTGCACTTTAATAGTGACGATACATATCTCCCCAGCTCAAAACCGCCTGCCTCTTACACTGAGTAGTGTTGACAAAGAAAAGAAAATCCTGGCTCACTGAGAACTGGTAATACATCCCACATCTGGTTTGGATGCAATTGTTCCCTTTTGACTTTATACTATTAGAAAAGAAAAATAAATAATGTGTCTTTTGTCAGCCTTAAATTAATCCATGCTCAGGTCATGATTCCTATTTTGTTCCATAGCTTTCGGTGGAATCTTATAAAAATGCCAAGATCATTACTTTTACTATTGTTCCCTAAAGCCTGTTGATTTCCCAGTATCATTCTGAAATCATGATTCATGAAGTCCTGAGAAGACATTACAGGTAACCTTTTCTCTGATAGATATCCCATCATCTTCTGAGCAGACACGTCTGTCATTTTATCACAATTTCTCCCTGTAGTCATATTTAGACAAGTTATCTTCTGGCAGCTGATAAAATGTTGCATGTCATTTTACATTTTTCACAAGCAGCATTGCGTCTAATGTTGAGAACTCTTCCTTTAATGGTTTGATGGTTTAGCTGGTTGTTAAACAGGTGTTAAGCAACACATGTTTTCCAAAGTCAGTCATAGAAAATTTACCCCATATGGTGGTATGCATGTGTGTGTGTGTAAAATTAAACCAGAATATCTATCTATCTCTCACAATCATTCTCACTCTGGCTAAAGGTTTATTAATTTTATTGATCTTCTCTAAGAATCAGCTTTTGGTTTCATTGATTGTCTCTACTGCTTTTCTGTTTTGTATTTCATTGATTTTAGTTTTGATTGTTACTGTTTCCTTTTATCTACTTACTTTGAGTTCAGTTTGCTCTTCTTTTTTTTTTTTGAAGTGGAAGTTCTGGTCTTTGATTTGAGGTCACTCCTCTATTCTACCATCTGAGCTCGTGTTATAAATTTCTCCCTAACTACTTCTTTAGCTGTATCCCACAAATCCAAATAAGTTGTGTTTTCATTTTTCTTCATTTTTAAATACATTCTAACTGGAGTTTTTATTTCCTCTTTGACCCATGGTTCATTTAAAAGTATGTTCTTTATTTTTCAATATTCAGTTATTTTTCCAGACATCTTTCTTTTATGATTCCTAATTTAATTCCATTTTGGGGAAGAAACATGGAAAGAATATGTAGTCTGTCTCTGGACACTTAGATTGTTTGCACATCTTGGCCATTGTGAGCATGCTGCCTTGAATACGGGGGTACAGATATCTCTTCAAGATGGTAATTTCAGTGCATATCTCCTAAGAACAAGGACATTCTCCAGAATAACTACAATACCACCATCACACACAAGGCACTGAATTTTGGTCTAATATATCAAACAATTGTCTGTATATTGGGGAGTCTAGATGAGGTGTATGAAGTTGTTCATTGTAAACTTTAATCATTTCTTAAGTTTCAAATATTTAAAATTAAATGTTAGGATCACTTTAAAATTTGAAATTATGTACAAGTTTTTGTGTATAAGTTTATCAAATTAAAGTTAACGTTCCTCTTATACCACCCTCTCCTATCCTCCGATCCTTCCAATTTACTTCCTGGAAGTAACTGTTAACAGTTTGGAATGCACATTTTAGACATTCAAACACGCTCAGAAGTATAACAATTTTAACTTACCAAAGAAGGAACATGCTTTTATATTGTTCTGCCTCTTGCTTTTTTCACTTACTATATCATATAATCGTCTCTCAGCTTGTAAATATTGATATGTCTCACTGTTTTCCCACATTCATAGTAGTCCATCGTACGGCTGTACCATCATTGATATATTCAGTACTCTATTGATAGATATTTAGATTCCTCTGATTGTCCAAATGTCCAACAATAACAGATACATGACCTTTTGCTATGGAAACCATGCTACCAGAAATATCCTGCTAAATATATATTTATGTTTATATGAGTATTTACTTTATAGAAATCCTCCATGGATAAATTGATGAGTCAAAGGATAAATATTCTTAATTTTAATATTCCCACCTTTCCCTATATGTTTCTTCAATTCATAACTCATCAAGAGTGAAGGTGATTGTCTACATTCCTGCATCACCACCAACTTGTAAGGTGAAAATGATCACTCATTCTTATTTTAATTTGCTTTTTGGATTTGTGCAGTGCGATTGCTCTAAGCGAGGTCTTGGTTGTTTGCTTATTGTTTTGCTGGACTTCTTGCATAGTCTTAATAGCAATGCAATGCCATTTAACCGCATTATAAATTGCTTCTCCCAGCCTACAGTTTATTTTTTTAACAGTTTTTGGTGTCTTTTATTGAACGGGAGAGTTTTTTTCTAAAATTAAATCAATTGTGCCCATCGTTTTCTTACTGAATTGTACTTTTTTAGTTTTGTTTAACAACTGCCTCTCTATTCTGCAGTCAAAAGTTATTTTTCTGTAGTTTGTCTATGCTTTTAAAATTCTGCTTTTCATCTTTAGATATTGGAACTGCCTGTGATGTATTTTTGCACATGATGCCGTGCAGTCATTCATTTACAATATTTTTGCATCTGGATAACTTATTGCCTCAGCACTGATTTGTAATGACAGCTATTTCATATATCCAATGTCATATGTGAATCAAGCTTTTCCTGGTCTCTCTGTTCCATTCCACTCACCTTTTTGTCTATAACTAATCCAATGCCACATTGACTTACGTAGTATGGTTCTCCAAAAATCTGATAGGGCGAGTTTGCCTGCCATCTTATTTTTCTTTATAAGTGTCTTAGCTGTTATCAGCTCATTAATCTATTAATATTAGTTTGCCAAGTTCCACAAGAATACATATTTGGGAATTTTGATTGGTATTTCATTAAATATATAGTTTAATGTGGGAAGAATTAAAATTTTATAATGATAAGTCTTCCTATTCAAAACATAGAGGTTTTCATCTATTCAGATCTTCCTTCACACTTTGGAATAACATTTTGTGATATTCTCCACAAAAATCTTCATAATCGTATGTTATTTATAAAAACAGATACTTTAGGGGCCGGCCCTGTGGCGCAGCGGTTAAGTTCACATGTTCTGCTTCATCGCAGCCCGGGGTTCACTGGTTCGAATCCTGGGTGTGACATGTCACTGCTTGGCACGCCATGCTGTGGTAGGCGTCCCACGTATAAAGTAGAGGAAGATGGGCATGGATGTTAGCTCAGGGCCAGTCTTCCTCAGCAAAAAGAGGAGGATTGGCAGTAGTTAGCTCAGGGCTAATCTTCCTCAAAAAAAAAATATATATATATGTACTTCATAGTTTTTTTGTGTCTATTGAAAATGCAATTATTTTATTCTATTATACTTTCTAACAGCTTTTGCACAGAAAAATATAGATTTTTATGTTTTCTGTGTCTAGTAACTTTGCTGAATTACCTTTCTTGGGTTAATAATTATATTCTCATGGATTTGCTATATATACAATTATATCCTCTATAAATAAAGGCTATGTTTTTTATTCTTTTCTTATTCATGCATTTTCTTTTTATCTTATTGGTTTAATGCATCGACTAGCACCTCCATTACATTATGAAACAGAAGAATAAATAATAAGCTTCTTTGTTCTGTGTCTTACTTTAATGGGATTGCATCTAAAGTCTTCCCCAGCATCTTCTTGTCAGTCCATTCCACGTTGTTTCTCTTGATTCCTTTTGTAACACAAAATACAACCGTTTGGGCTTCAAGCTACCAATGCAAAGAAAACCCTTATGATTTTTAACAAGGCAGTAGATATTTTAAAGAATCTCATCTCTAAAACTCCTGAAATTGCCAACTTGCCCAGAAAGCACCTTTACACTCTCCTTAAAAATGTCTATGTGTAGCCTCATAATCCTCATAATTTAACCTGATTTTCTTCCTACACCAAGCCAAATGTATTACAGTTTTATTATTCATTTTACAATTTGTGTTAAAATTGCCAGAATTGCAAATATTTCTTTTTAAATTTTATTTAAGATAAATACATGATATTTCAGTGAACGTATAGCTTAAATACATTTTGAGGGGTAACTGGCTAACATACTTATCATTTAGGAGATTGTTTCTATTGGAAAATCTCCTGATCTCCAAACAAGTAATATACAATTGAACATTCAGAGCTCAACCCCTTTCTAAGCAGGAGAATGTGTGTTGTCAGTAGTGGAGAGATCTGATGTCCACGTAAGAGAGATTGACCAAGTCACCCAACAAGGGCCAATTGCCATGAGCTGCCATTTACCCAAATTGTAGCGGGAACTTCAAATTAACCAGATTTGGAAACATGTATGTGCCACAGAGGCACTCAACTCTTTCTGTAATTCTTCAAAAAGAAGCATAGGTCCAGTAAAAAAAAAAAAAAAAGCCAGTGCTTTCCCACCACTTCACAAAGCTTAGCACAATTACTTCTAGAGCAAGGACCAGAAGCATGCCATGGAGTGGAGTTTATTGCTCTCTGGCTCGTGGTAACAAAGAATAGAAATAAGACAATATTCTTTCGAGAGCTAAATGAGATAATTTTCACCTTTAGTTGAAGTTTTCCCATTCTTAGTTTTCTGAGAGCTATATTTACAATATTCTTAGAAAAGCTATTTTTAACAGTTTCTCACTAAAGCTTTCAACCATTCTCCTTTCAAAGTAGAGCTAGAGGGGCCGGCCCAGTGGCATAGGGGTTAAGTTCGTGCACTCCACTTCAGCGGCCTGGGTTTCGCGGGTTCGGATCCCGGGCACGGACTTGGCACTGTTTATCAAGCCATGCTGTGGCAGGCGTCCCACATATAAAGTAGAGGAAGATGGGCATGGATGTTAGGTCAGGGCCAGTCTTCCTCAGCCAAGAGAGGAGGATTAGCGGCAGATGTTAGCTCAGGGCTAATTTTCCACAAAAGAAAAAGGAGAGCTAGACATTCTCTCCTCTGTGCTTCCATAACATTATGTTGATGTCTGATTAGAATTGATCTGGAAACCATAATTCAATAACTTTATTTTTAAGGAATAAAAATTAAGTCACGTGCTAACTTTATAGGAAACCTCTTAAAATTTCCTTGGGTACAATATTTAATTGGGTTTTAAAATAATCATTGGCCCAAGAGGAGAATATATCTGGGTGATATAAGCATAAAGAATGCTGATTTTGTCTACTTCTTTATCCCCATGTGCATCTGTGATGTTTTTATTTCGTGGTTTACTCTGGTCACCTAACTGTCCTTTGGAGGATGGTTATTCTTATGACTCACAAGTGCACATCGTTGATTTTGACCTTATCCGTAAGAATTAAATCTCTCCTCCCATAAATCAAACTTGGATATCCCATCTTCACTTCCAACATGATATCACTTCTAAAACTCTTTATCATTCCTTCTTAGTTAACCTTTCTTTCTAATTCCACTATTTAGGGAACATTTAAGAAAAATAATACAGTCCTTTCTTTTACAGAAGGACAAACAAAGCTCAGAATGAATGTGACTTGTTTAGGTTACACATCTAGTTAGTGAGGGAACCAGATACGAGCCAACTGGTGTTTTTCTTACTCTGTCATTCTTATGTCTAAGGCATCTCTATTCATCCTTGACTTCAACCTTCCATTTATTGCCGTGGATCTAAACTATTATAAAATTTTATTGATTATTGATGGAATAATTTTGGAATCACCATTTTTTCTCAATTACTACTACTATCACCCTAAGCTTGGTTCCTCGTTTCCTCATATCCGAAGAAATGCAATACTTCCTTAACGGATTACTTTGCCAACAATTTATTTATTTAGCCTCCCTCCTCCCCAGAAAACACAGAGATTTTAAGTATCATTTCTTTCTGGAACAGTCCTCATTATTTTTCTGTTCTACTTTGAGAAACTTATAATAGCTACAAATAAAGTTAAACTCCCTTGTTTTATCATGTAAGATTGATTCCATTTTGTTCCCTGGTTTTACCTGGCCCTCTCAGTCTTAGCTTATGTTAACTCTCCAACCTATAACCCTTAATCCTGGAAGCACCATCTGCTAATTGCCTGATACCTGTCACATTTACTCTTGCTTTTGCCTCTTGGCACCTGCTATCTCCTTAATTGGAAATACTCTTTCCATCTTTGCAAAGGTTATCATCTCAGCTTCCACACATTTCCATGAAGTTTTTTCCCTTCCTGATCAACCTATAAACTTTTTCAAAAACACTTTCGATATTTCACTATATCCAACAGAGTACTTATTTAAATACTGTCTAATATCGATCACTTTTCAGTTAGCCGTTGTCAGTCTTATCTACACTCAGTATATAAAGTCCAAGTTTATACCTTTGTGTCTTGTACATCCACCTGAGCACTAGCATGGCATTAAATGATAATAAATTTGTTCAGGAAATACTCACTGCCTCCATCACATTTGTTTCTGATGCCCAGGCAGAATAAGTGATGTATTTGTGAAGTCTGTGAGGTTGTAGCAGTTTGTGAAAGATTTCTCTCTAAAGCATGGTACACTGATGGGAAAAATTTTGGAAAATATCTTAGGAAAATAAATAGAAATGCAAGGCCAAACCTGCACTCTGTGAATAAACCTCTATGAAAATAGTCACTGGTTATTTTTTGTCTCTAGCTTTTCTAATCCTAGTAGGAATAGGATATTGAGTTTCAGTGTTATCAGTGAGTTAATTTGAAAGTAATAACTTCATGAAATAAGTAAACTAATATATTTAAATTACTCAGCCTGGTGTCTGGCACCTAGAAGGTGCTCAGTGAATGATAGCTTCTTCTCTGTCTTCATGTGAAATAAATAAAAATGAAACATTAACAAATGTGAAATTTTTTCCAGATCTGAGTACACTTAGGGTGTACTAAACAGTGTATTGCTTTTCTGCTTCTGTTTAAAACTGGATGTTTCATATCAAGTGACTTATTAGTTTCTGATTTTTACCTTTTATGAGATGCTAAGAGGCTCCTTGGTTTCTGATATTTAGTCCATTTTGCAAAATTTAAGTTGACGGTGCTGCTCCTTTCAGATACCAGAGCCTTTTTATCATACTCAAACACTTCATTTTTATTTTATTATCCTGAACTCATACTAAAATTGTGTTTATTGGAACTTTCGGCACACTGGAATGTTTTAGAGATAAAGAGACTTTTTAGAATTCCACTGAGTCTTTCTACAATGTTTTCTCAATTATGGTAATCCTTCTTTTAGCTTCCATGGAAAGGATTTACAGTGCATTGTTTGAATAGAATAAATATAAGAGTCTTGTCCTTTGCAAGTCAACTTAATCCATATGAAGCTGACATTTTGGTGCAACTCATAATAAAAAATCTGTTGATGTACGTATATCATTTTAGAGGTAAAGTCCTGGCCACGTTTGTCAATTATCCTGAGGGTTGGAAACAAAAAAATCATAAAATAGTTTTTATGTTTTGCGTTAAAATGTATTTCCTAAAACAGATTTCCTTTCGTTTTTGTCTCAAAAATGTTAAATATATATTCATTCAAGAAAACAATTGCTATTTTCCAATGTATAAAGGTGTTTTTCAAACTTATTTCACTCAATAACTTCCTGGATTTCCGCAGCTACATAAAAATATTTGAGGACCTATTAAGGATCTGAAAATTTGATTTCCCCCAATATACTGGTGCATGAAAAGATAGCCAAATCCTAAATGTAAGACTCTGATTCAAAGTAATATTTGTTGCCAACATTGATTTTACATGCACTGAAACACTCTAACCCAAAATAGACCATCAAAAGTGCCTCGTCGACACTCTAAATTTGCCTCATCCTACTGTTACTAAGAATTAGAAGCGGCACAAGAAAATGCTGACAAGTTTTTTTTTTTGCATATTTGGCTGTCTTCATTTCAAGTAAAATCTGCTGAAAAATCTCCTAAAGCCAAGTGTTAGCTATAAGTTTTAAATGTGTGAGAAATCATCTTGTACTTAATAGAAAAATATGTTGGATGCAGTCCTGCGTCTAAATTACACACCACAGTGAAAATTTCTCAAAATTCCAATTGAGGTGTTTATATTGATTTAATTTTAATCAAGTTTAATTGTAAAAAGTAGTAGAATTGACAGAGGACTCTGTTCTAATCTGGATTTTCTGGATATTTTCCTTACTTCCTTTTCCTAGTAGCTCACTCATGTCTCCAAACTTAGAATGTACCAAAAAAAGAAAAACATCATTAATCCGAAAAGAAGTCTGTTAATTTCTTTTAACACCATTCTTCTTCATTTATGTACAATATTTCATAAGTTCTAGATTATTTTTATTATATATTGTTTATTGAGATATCTTTTAAAATATTAGCTAGATAAAGATTGCCATAGGTCACAAATAAAATTGTGACCTGAATATTCTTATTCTTTCCTGAATAAGGCCAGGATATGTATGAAGGAACTCAGGAAGCTGAACTGGTTATTATTTGTTTGACTCATTGATTGATTTTGACCATATTAATCAAATCAGGAATTTTTATTTTTGTAGATAGTAATCGATACAATACTCTCAGGAACTACTCAAATCATATCTGCATTTGGACATTTCAATTTATTATGCTTCAAGAAAGAAACAAAAACAATGTTTTGGTAAATTTGGCTAACACATGTCATCAACTCTTCTTTCTCTCACACATATAGACATGCTCCACAAATGTACAAATTACAGGTGATCTTCAGTTAATGAAGATCCTCTCTGGAGAAGTATTATTGCTCTATTCAAGATGCTTTTACAATATGTATTGTTTGGGGGCCGGCCCCATGGCATAGTGGTTAACTTTGGTGTGCTCCACTTTGGCAGCTGGGGTTTGCAGGATCAGATCACAGGCATGGACCTACACCACTCATCAGCCTCGCTGAGGCAGCAAAGTACATACAAAATAGAAGGAGATTGGCACAGATGTTGGCTCAGGGCTAATCTTCTTCAAGCGATAAAAGAGGAACATTGGCAACAGACATTAGCTCAGGGAGAATCTTCCTCGCCAAAAAAAAAAGTATTGTTTTAAAACATACTGTATTTTTATTTTTTAGTTAATTTACTGAGATAGCATTGGTTTGTAACATTATATGAATTTCAGATGTATGTCTTTATATTTTGACTTCTCTATAGACTACATTGTATTCACCAGCAAAAGTCTAGCTGCCATCTGTCACTGCACAAATGTGCCCCTTTATCCCTTTCGCCCTCCCTTCAACCCCTTCCCCTCTGGTAATCACCAATCTATTCTTGGTATCTATGTGTTTGCTTATTTTCCACAGATGCGTGAGGTCATACAGTATTTATCTTTCTTTGACTTACCTTGCTTAAGATGATACCCTCAAGGTCCATCCATGTTTGCAAATGGCACAATTTTGTGTTTTTTATGGCTGAGTAGTATTCCATTGTACTTATACACTATATCTTCCTTATCCATTCATCTGTAAGTGAGCACTTAAGGTTCTCTTTTCTCCGCATCCTCTCCTCACTTGTTATTCCTTGTCTTTTTAATAATAACTATTCTGATGGGCGTGAGGTGATATCTCACTGTGGTTTTGATTTGCATTTCCCTAATAATTAGTGATGTTGAACATTTTATCATATGCCTGTTGGCCATCTGTATATCTTCTTCGGAAAAATGTCTGTTGAGATCCTCTGTCTATTTTTGACTTGGGTTGTTTCTTTTTTTATTGTTGAATTGTATGAGTTCTTTATATATTTTGGATATTAACCCCTGTTGCTAAAGTGATTTGCAGATATCTTCTCCCAATTGGTAGATTGTCTATGTGTTTTGTTGATGGTTTATTTTGCCATGCAGAAGCTTTTAGTTTGATGTAGTCTCATTTGTTTATTTTTTTCTTTTGTTTCCCTTGCCTAAAGAGACATATTCAAAAAGATACTGCTGAGACTGATGTTAGTGTACTGCCTATATTTTCTTCTAGGGATTTTATGGTTTCAGGTCTTACATTCAAGTCTTTAATCCATTTTGAGTTAATTTTTGTGCATGGCATAAGATGGTGGTCTGCTTTCATTCTTTTGCATGTGGCTGTCCAGTTTTCCCAGCACCATTTATTGAAGAGACATTCCTTTCTCCACTGTATGTTCTTGGCTCCTTTGTTAAAAACTAGCTGCCCATAGATGTGTGGGTTTATTTGCGGGCTCTCAATCTTGTTACTTTGATCTGTGTGTCTGGTTTTGTGCCAGTACCATGCTATTTTGATAACTATAGCTTTGTAGTATACTTTGAAATCAGGGAGTGTGATGTCTCCAGCTTTATTATTTTTTTCTCAGGCTTGCTTTGGCTATTCAAGGTCTTTTATTCCATATAAATTTTAGGATTCTTTGTTCTATTTCTGTGAAATATGTCACTAGAACTTTGATAGGGATTGCATTGAATCTGTAGATTGTTTTAGGTACTACAGACATTTTAACTAAGTTAATTCTTCCAATCTACGAGCACAGAATATCTTTCCACTTCTTTGTGTGTTTGATTTCTTTCAACAATGCTTTATAGTTTTCAGTATACAGATCTTTCACCCTCTTGGCTAAATTTATTCCTAGGTATTTTATTCTCTTTGTTGCATAAATGGGATTGTATTCTTAATTTCTCTTCCTGCTACATCATTGTTAGTGTATAGAAACCAACTGATTTTTGTATGTTGATTTTGCATCCTGCAACTTTACCATATTCATTATTTCTAAGAGTTTTTTGGTGGATTCTTTAGACTTGTCTATATGTAAAATCACGTCATCTGCAAATAGTGACAGTTTCACTTCTTTTCCAGTTTGGATCCCTTTTATTTCTTTTTCTTGCCTGATTGCTCTGGCTAGGACTTTCAGTACTATGTTAAATAAGAATGGTGAGTGGCTGGCTCCGTGGTGGAATGGTTAAGTTTGCGTGCTCCACTTCAGTGGCCCAGGATTTCACCAGTTCAGAGCCTGGATGCCGACCTAGCACTGCTCATCAAGCCATGCTGAGGCAGCGTCCCATATAGCAGAGCCAGAAGGACCTACAACTAGAATATACAACTATCTACTGGGGGTGCTTTTAGAGAGAAGAAGAAGAAGAAGAAGAAAAAGAAGTTTGGCAACAGATGTTGGCTCAGGTGCCAATCTTTAAAAAAAAAAAAAAAAACCAGTGGTGAAAGTGGGCATCTTTGTCTGGTTCCTGTTCTTAGAGGGATAGCTTTTAGTTTTTCTCCATTGAGAATGATATTAGCTGTGGGTTTGTCATATATGGCCTTTATTATGTTGAGGTACTTTCCCTCAATACCCATTTTATTCAGTTTTTTTCATAAATGGATGTTGTATCTGGTCAAATGCTTTCTCTGCATCTATTGAGATGATCATGTGATTTTTATTCTGCTTTTTGTTAATGTGATGTATCATGTTGATTGATTTGTGGATGTTGAACAATCCTTGCTTCCCCAGAATAAATCCCAATTAATTGTGCTATATAATCCTTTAATGAATTGTTATATTCGATTTCCTAATATTTTGTTGAGGATTTTTGCATCTATGTTCATCTGTGATATTGGCCTATAATTTTTTTGTGTGTGTTGTCTTTGTCTGGTTAAAGTATCAGGGCAATGTTGGCCTCATAAAATGAGTTACGAAGTGTCCCCTCTTCTTCAGTTTTTTGGAAGAGTTTGAGAAAAATAGGTATTAAATCTTTAAATGTTTATTAGAATTCACTGGGAAAGCTGTATGGTCCTGGACTTTTGTTTTTGGAAAGTTTTTGATTATTGTTTTAATCTCCTTACTAGTGATTGGTCTATTCAGATTCTCTGTTTCTTCTTGATTCAGTTTTGGAAGGTTGTCTGATTCTAAGAATTTATCCATTTCTTCTAGGTTATTCAATTTTTTGGTGTATAGCTTTTCATAGTATTTTCTTATATTTCTTTGTGTTTCTGTGGTCCTGTTGTAATTTCTCCTCTTTTGTCTCTGACTTTATTTATTTAATCCTTCTCTCTTTTTTTCTCAGTGAGCCTAGCTAAAGTTTTCTCAATTTGTTTGTTTTGAAAGACCTAGCTTTCAGTTTCATTGATCATTTCTGTTGTCTTTTTAGTCTCTATTTCATTTATTTCCTGTCTGATTTTTATTATGTCATTCTTTGTCCTGATTTTGGGCTTCATATGTTCCTCTTTTTCCAGTTCCTTTATCTGAAATTTTTGTTATTTCCTGAGTTAGGCCTGTAATGGTATAAACATCCCTGTTAGTACCGCTGTTGCTGTATCCCATAGATTTTGGTATGTTGTGCTTTAATTTTCATCTGTATCCAGGTATTTCTTTTTTTGAGGAAGATTGGCCCTGAGCTAACATCTGTGCCCATCTTCCTCTGTTTTATATGTGAGATGCCTACCACAGTATGGCTTGATAACCGGTGCATAGGTCAATGCCTGGGATCTGAACCGGTGAACCCCAGGCTGCTGAAGTGAACTTAACTGCTACACCACTGGGCCAGCCCCTATCTCCAGGTATTTTTGATGTATCCTTTGATTTCTTTATTGACCCAATAGTTGTTCAGTAGCATTTTGTTTAATCTCCACATATTTATGACTTTTCCATTTTTCTTCTTTTAGTTGATTTCTGGTTTCATACTGCTGTGGTTGGAAAAGATGCTTGATATGATTTCAATCTTCTTAAATTTATTGAGACTTGTTTTGTGGCCTAACGTGTGATCTTTCCTGGAGAATGTTCATGTGCCTTTGAAAAGAATGGATATTCTGCTGTTTTGAGATGGTATGTTATATATATGTCTACTAAGTCCATCTAGCCTGTGTCATTTAAGGCCAATGTTTACTTATTAATCTTCTGTCTAGATGATCTATCCATTGATATATTTGGGATGTTAAAGTCCCCTACTATTATTGTGTTACTGTCAATTTCTGCTTTTATGTCTGTTAATGTTTGGTTTAAGTATTTAGATGCTCCTATTTTGGGCACTTAGATATTTACTAGCATTATATCCTCTTGTTGGAATATTCCCTTTGTCATTATATAATGCACTTCTTTGTCTCTTGTTACAGTTTTTGTTTTACAGTCTATTTTATCTGATATATATATTGCTAACCCAGCTTTCTTTTTATTTCCATTTGCATGGAGTATCTTTTTCCATCACTACACTTTCAGTCTGTGAGTGTCTTTAGACATGAAGTGTGTCTCTTGTACGCAGCACATATATGAGTCTTGTTTGTTTTATCTATTCAGTGACCCTATGTCTTTTGATTGGAGCATTTAGTCCATTGACATTTAAAGTAATTATTAATAGGTATGTATTTACTGCCATTTTGTTACTTTTTTCTGGATGTTTTTGTAGTTCTTTTCTGTTTCTTTTTTCTTCTCTTGCTTTCTTCCTTTGTGACTTGATGACTTTCTTTAGTGTTATATTTAGACGTATTTCTCTTTATTTTTTGCATATATATTAAAGGTTTTGGTTTGTGGTTACCATGAGATTCATATATAACAACCTATGTATATGGCAACCCATATTAAGTTGATGGTCTCTTAAGTTCTACCTCATCTTAAAAGCCCTACATTTTTAAACCCCCTCACATTTTATATTTTGACTTTATATTTTACCTCTTTTAATGTTACATATCCCTTAGCATCTTATTGTAGATATAGATGATTTTAGTACTTTTGCTTTTTGACCTTCATGCTAGTTTTATATGTGGTTGATCTACTGTCTTTACTATATATTTGCCTTTACCAGGGATATTTTTTCTTTGATAATTTTATTATTTTTATTTGTGTCTTTTTATTTTCCACTTAAAGAAGTCCCTTTAACATTTCTTCTAAGGTCAGTTTAGTGGTGATGAACTCCTTTAGTTTTTGCTTGTCTGGAAAACTCTTTATCTCTCCTTCTGTTCTGAATGATAACCTTGCTGGGCAGAGAATTCTTGGCTGTAGGCTTTTTTCTTTCAGCACTTTTTTATATGATGCCACTCTTTTCTAGTCTGTAAGGTTTCTGCTTGAAAGTCAGCTCATAGGCTAATGGGAATGCCCTTGTATGTAACTTGTTGCTTTTCTCTTGCAGCTTTTAGGATTCTCTATTTATCTTTAATTCTTGACACTTTAATTATAATATGTCTTGGTATGGGCATCTTTGGATTTATCTTGTTTGGTGTTCCGTGCTTCCTATTCCTGGATGTCTGGTTCCTTCCCCAAGTTAGGGAAGTTTTTAGCTATTATTTTTTCAAGTAAGTTCTCTGCCCCTTTATCTCTCTCTTCTCCTTCTGGGACACCTATAATGTGAATGTTGTATGCTTGATGTTGTCCCAGAGGTCCCTTAAACTGGCTTCACTCTTTTTAATTGTTTTTTCTTTTTTCTGTTCAGCTTGAGTGTTTTCTTCTACTCTGTTGTCCAGATCACTGATCCATTCTTCTGTGTCATCTACTCTGCTGTTGATTCCCTCTAGTGAATTTTTTTTATTTCAATTATTGTATTCTTTAGCTCTGACTGGTTCTTTTGTATATTTTCTAATTCTCTTTTGAAGTTCTCATTGTGTTCATCTATTCTTCTTCCAAGTTCAGTGAGTATCCTCATGACCATTACTTTGTACTCTTTATCAGGTAGATTGTTTCTCTTTGTTTATCTAGTTATTTTTCTGAGAATTTATTCTGTTCTTTTATTTGGACCATATTCCTTTGTCTCCTCATTTTGCCTATTTCTCTGTCCTTATTTCTGTGTATTAGGTAGATCAGCTACGTCTCCGAATTTTTGAAATGTGGCCTCATGTAGGAGATGTCTTATAGGGCCCAGCAGTGTGCTCTTTTTTTGTCACCCATGCCAAATGCTCCAAGGGTGTCCCCTCTGTAGGCTACGTGTGCCCTTCTGATGTGGTGGTGCTACAATTGTTGAGGGCATGCAGGTAGGCTGGGCTGGCCCCTTGGCTGGCTGCTTGTGAGGCCTGGCCACATGTGGCTGCTGTGGGCATGCTATTGGACAGGGCAGGCTCCTGGCATGGCTGGCTGTAAGGCCTGCTGGTGCTTAACTGCTACAGGTTTGCTGGTTAGTAGATCAGGCCCCTGATGTGGCTGGTTGCAGGATCCAGTCACACATAACTGCTGTGAGCTCATAGGTAGGTGGAACAGGGCCCTGATGTGGCTGCTTGCTAGGCCCAGAGGTTCAAAACTGCTTCAGGCCCCTAGTGTGGCTGGCTACATGGCTCAGCAGTGCTCAACTACCTCAGCTGCACCGGTGGGTGGAGCAGGCCCCTTGTGTGGCTGTTTGCCAGGCCCAGCCGTGCATGCATGATTGTCACTAATTCATTGGTGGCTGGGGCAAGGCCCCATTGCAACTTATTGTGTGGTCCACAACCCCTGCTAGCTCACTGGTTGGTGAGGCAGCCCTCTGGCATGACCTGGCTGTGCATCTTGGCAGTACACAACTGCCTTGCATGCACTGGTGGGCAGGGCAGGCCTCCAGTGCAGCTGGCTGTGTGTCACAGGACTATTGCTGGCTCACTGGTGGGCTGAGCAGGCCCCCAGTGCAGCTGGGTGTCTGGCCCAACATCATGGCTGTTACTGGCTCACTCTTGGGCTGGGCAGACCTCCAGCCCTGGGCTGGTTATGTGGCTCAGTGATGCACAACTGCCTCAGATGTGGTAATGGACAGGGCAGGCTCCCAGTGCAGGCTGGCTCTGTGGCCTGGCAGTGTACAACTACCTCAGGTATGCTGGTGGTCAGGGCAGTCCCTCATGCAGCAGCACACGACCATTTCAGGTGCATTGGTGGGCAGAGTAGATCCCTTATGTGGCTGTTTGCAAGGCCCAGTGGCGTAAGTATGCTGTGGCCCTGCTAGTGGGTGGGGTGGGTCCCTGGGGAAGACTGCCTGCTGCCTGGCTATGCACTGTTGTTTCAAGTGCTCTATTGGGGATGCGGGACCCTGCACTAACAGGCTGGAGGAAGGGTTGCAAAGTGTTGCCTGCCAACATTTCTGTCAGCGTGGCTGAACTAGGTCACAATGATGGCTGCTACCAGTGTCTCAGTCCGCGGGGGGGGCGAGCCCAACAGTCTCCTGCCTCTCCAGAATGTGCTTTGAGCTTAGTAAGTAAGTCTCTTTTACCAATGGACTATGCACTTTTCTATTTGGTGTTTTTTGGTGGTTTCTGGGTCGAGTGAATCTGTGTGGGCCCTTTAAGAGTAGGTTGTCTTTTCCCTGAAGTTCTATAGTTTTCCTGGGCATGTTCCTCCTTGGTTTTCAAAGCCATGTATCTAGGGTCTCATCTGTCTTGTGCTAGATCTAAGAGCTTGGGTGCGTAATGTGGAGCTTGAATCCCCTGCTTCTCTGGGAAAATTTACATACCTTTGAGATGGGTCTCAATCTCGAAGTGCCATAATAGGGTATGGTTCCCCCTGCCACCTTCCCCGCCCCCACGGTCGGGCTGTATCTCTGCCTCTTTCTCTCTGTGTTGTGCCTTATTAGGGAAGTTCTTTTCATCCAGTCTCCAGATCTCTCTCAGAGGAAATTATTCCATGTGTAGTTGTAGCTTTGTTGTGTCTGTGGGAGGAGGCGACTTCATGATCTTTCTATGCTGCCATCTTCCCAAAACCTCAAAATACTGTATTGTAAAAAGGGAACTATAAGACTGGCTCTTGGGAACAACCAGATCTACATGATGATTGAGGCTTCCTAGAAAGTGAAGGAGTTGATAAGCATTAGAATAAAGAAAATATACAAATCAGATACGAAAGAGTTAGCAGGATTAAAAGCAGATGAATTAGGGCTTCTCTTGGTGGGGGATATAAACAGTTGCAAGAAAACATTACCATTATAACTATGAGAGCAAGCAGGATGAACTACAAAACAAAGAGTTTTTAACTAATCAGGGAGCTGAGATTTCAAAGACGTCTAATAACCTAAAATCCAGAAATTCATGTGCCCTCCTAGGAGTAAAGACACCTCTGAATGCTTTAATAATTGGCATAGCAGTGGGGGGAGGAGTAGAAGGATGTCATTGACTGGGGTAAGAAGAAACCAGAATAGCTTTAATATTTTTTTTAGGCCAAGTATGGACTTCATGACAGTTTTAAATGGAAAAAAAATATATTGAAACATACAAATTATCAAAACTGACACAAGAAATAGAAATTTGGAATAGCCATACAGTCATTTAAAAATTACTTCACTATTAGATTCTATCTAACATTTAAGAAAGAAATAGGATCAATCTTTTGCAAAATCTTTCATAAATAGAAGAATAAAAGATCATTTCCCTACTCATTTTATGACATTATTACCCTGAAACCAAAACCAATGATAGTGCAAGAAATATATATATCAAAAACTGATATTCTCATTAACATAGAGGAAAAACTCCCTGATGAAATAATGCCAAATCTAACGCAAGAGATAAAAATACATCATCACCAAGTGTGGTTTATCCCAGGGATGCACGTTGCTATTAATATAGGAAAATCAATCAGTGGTGCTTCATTTAACATTTATTAAAGTTATGGGAATGTTAATTTAGAATTACTGGTAGGTAAAGAATAGCAGAAGTATAATTGTCAATTGTGTCTATATATCTAGCTCCCTATGTACAGATACACTTTCTTTTGTAAAATTGGGAGAATATATTTATATTGTTTTAATCTCTTTCATATATCTCCTGTATCATTAGATAGCTCTCAATATTTTGTGAAATAATGAATGAATAGTAATTCTCCATATGAATACAAGATATTGTAACTAATCAAACCAATATTTGGGGACATTTTCTGTCATCTTAAAGTTATTTTAGTATAAAATAATGTTGTGATGAACCTCCCATACCTATTTTTTATTAACCACCACTTTGAATATTCCATGATTTTACATAAGCACAAGGACTTTTCAAGGTCAACTGAATACAAATTTTTAAGTCCTTTGATAAATATTTTACTAAAAATCTGGACTACTTGGTACTGTGTGTCCAAGTTTGAAATTCTTCCACTGATCAAAACACCTAGAAATCTCAGAGCAAAATCAATAAAATTAAAAAATATAGTCATACTCAAACAGGAAATTAAAATCTCTATAAAACAGAAATCAAACAAATACAATATGATATGGAGGTGAATTTAAGAACCTTGTGAGACCTGGGAAAGAGAACAAATTAAGGCAACCAGGAATTCAAGTCCCGAGAGATAACAGAGGTTAATAGTGCAGAGAACATGTGCTGGGACTAATGCTTTAAACCAAAAATCTAGGCAGGAGTCAGCCACCCATGAAAGGACACTAAGAAAAAACTGCAAACTCAGACCATGGCTAGGGTTTATCTGGGGAGCTAGAACTAGGAAGCAGAGCCTTGCAGTTAGGATCTTGACTAAGCTGCCCACTGGCTCAGAGACTTCATCTGCACTAAGAAATCAACGTATAATAGTGTTTTCGTTTGTGCTTCTGTTCTCAGGGATCAAGTGCAGGCAATATCAAATCCATTTGTCAGGGAGATTTGAGCACTTGAGAAGTAAAAAAAAAAAGGAAGAAAAAGTCCTACTCAAATAAGCAAACCAACTTAGAAACACAGGAGAAAAATTAACATTAAAAATGCCAATAAAGTAAAAAAAAAAGGGAGATGCATTTATTTCAGAAGAAATGGAACTTATAAATAAATCAGATATGATTTTTAACTTAAATGTGAGTAGAGTGTTCAAGGAGATAAATGAAGGAGTTTTATGCATGCAAAGGGGACTTTTTAGGGTAAAAGAGGCTTAATTGAAAGAGAAAGAGGCAAATATGAAAACACTGAAATTCTGGATATTAAATGGATTTTCATCAAAAACTTTAAAAAATCAATATACAAGATAGGACAACAGACAAGTTCAAGTGAAAGGAAGAAAATATTGGGTTTTGTCTTCACTTTTACTAATATCACGCTGCTCTGAGTACTCTAGGTTTATCAGAAGACTTCTAATTGGCTACTGAGAGTCCTCAAGTTCAATGCCTCTTAAGTTGTCGTTAAGTACTGTGATGACATTCTAAGTCTTTTGCATCTTGGTCTAAACTTTCTTTCTTGGACACAATAATTATTGATTCAATGTTTTAATAAATATAAGCATATTCATATTGTTTATTTTTTTTATTTTTTATTGCAGTAACATTGGATTATAACAATATATAATTTTCCGGTATACGTCATGATATATTTCAAATGCTGTGTAGATTACATCATGTTCGCCACCCAAAGACTAATTATACTCCATCACCACACACATGTGCCTAATGACCCCTTTTGCCCTCCTCCCTCCTCCCTTCCCCTCTGGTAACCACTAATCCAATCTTTGTTGCTATGTGTTTGTTTGTAGTTGTTTTTATCTTCTACTTATGAGTGAGATCATATGGTATTTGACTTTCCCCGTTTGACTTATTTCACTTAGTATAACACCCTCAAGGTCCATCCATGTGGTCACAAATGGCTGGATTTCATCATTTCTTATGGCTGAGTAGTATTCCATTGTGTATATATACCACATCTTCTTTATCCATTTGTCCCTTGATGGGCACCTAGGTTACTTTCAAGTCTTGGCTATTGTGAATAATGCTGCAATGAACATAGGGGTGCATGTACCTTTATGCATTTGTGTTTTCAAGTTCTTTGGATAATTACTCCTCAGTGGAATAGCTGGATCATATGGTAGATCTATTCTTAATTTCCTGAGGAAACTCCATACTGTTTTCCATAGTGGCTGCACCAGTTTGCACTCCCACCAGCAGTGTAGGAGGGTTCCCTTCTCTCCATATCCTCTCCAACACTTGTTGTTTCCTGTCACGTTAATTATAGCCATTCTGACCAGAGTCAGGTGATATCTCATTGTAGTTTTGATTTGCATTTCCCTGATAGTTAACGATGTTGAACATCTTTTCATGTGCCTGCTGGCCGTCCGTATATTTCGTTTGGAGAAACCTCTGTTCAGATCTTTGGCCCATTTTTTAATTGGGTTATTAAGATATATGAGTTCCTTTAATATTTTGGATATTAACCCCTTATCTGCTATATGGTTTGCAAATATCTTCTCCCAATTGTTAAGTTGTCTTAGTTACTTAGTTTGAATTTTATCCTCTTTTTTGATGTTTTCAAATAACTTTCTTTTGATTTCCTTGATATTCTCTCTTATTTTACTGTTTTCAATTTTATTGATTTCTGCTCTGATTTTTATTTGCTTTCTTCAACTTTAGTCTTAAATTGCTCTTCTTTCTGTAATTTCCTAAGGTAGATGTTAAGGTAATCAATTTTAACTCCTCCATCCATTCTAATACATGTACTTAATGCTATTAATTTCTCTCTAACAACTGCTTTCTCTGCATCCTACACAGCTTGTTAAGTTGTATTTTCATTTTATTTTAAGGTCCTTTTTAATTTCTCTTGAGATTTCTTCTTTTACCTATGTGTTATTTAGAAATGTGCTCTTTAATTCCCAAATATTTAGAGAATATTTTCAACAAATGGTGCAGGAACATTTGGACTTGAACATGTAAAAAATGAATCTAGACACAGACCTGCTGCCCTTCACAAAAACGAATTCAAAATGGATCACAGACTGAAATTACAATGCAAACCTATATAACTCCTGGAAGATAGTACAGGAGAAAACCTAGATGACCTTGGGTACTGTGATGACTTTTCAAATACAACACCAAAGGCATTATCCAGAAAGAGTTGATAAACTAGACTTCATTAAAATTAAAATTTTTGGGGGCTGGCCCCGTGGCCGAGTGGTTAAGTTCGCGCACTCCACTGCAGGCGGCCCAGTGTTTCGTTAGTTCGAATCCTGGGCGCGGACATGGCACTGCTCATCAGACCACGCTGAGGCAGCGTCCCACATGCCACAACTAGAAGAACCCACAACGAAGAATACACAACTATGTACCGGGGGGCTTTGGGGAGAAAAAGGAAAAAATAAAATCTTTAAAAAAAAAAAATTAAAATTTTTGCTCTGCGAAAGACAATGTCAAGAGAATGAGAAGACAAGCCACAGACTAGGTGAAAATATTTACAAAAGACACATCTGATAAAGAACTGTTATCCAGAATATGCAAACAACTCTTAAAATTCAACAATAAGAAAACAGTCTGATTAAAAAATGAACCAAAGGCCTTAATAGACACCTTACCAAAGAAGATATTCAGATGGCAAATAAGCATATGAAAAGATTCTCCACATTGTCTGTCATCAGGGAAATGCAAATTAAAACAACAATAAATACCATTATACACCTATTGGAAAGGTCCAGAACACTGACAACACCAAATGCTAGTGAGTGTGTGGAGCAATGGGAACTTTCCTTCATTGCTGATTGGAACACGAAATGGTACAGCCACTTTTGAATACAGTTTGGTAGTTTTTTACTAAACTAAACATACTCTTATCATACCATCCAGCAATCATACTCCTTCATTTTTACCCAAAAGAGTTGAAAACTTATGTCCATGCAAAACCTACACGTGGATGTTTATAGCATCTTTATTAATAATTTCCAAAACTTGAAGGAATCAAGATGTCCTTCAGAAGGTGAATTGATAAACAGTGGTACATCAGACAACAAAACCTTATTCAGCGTTAAAAAGAAACAATCTCTCAAGACATGAAAAGACATGAAGTAACCTTAAATGCATATTGCTAAGTGAAAGAGGCCAATCTGAGCAAGTCTACACACTGTATGATTCCAAGTATATGACATTCTGGAAAAGGAAAAACTATGAAGACAGTAAAAATATCAGTGATTTCCAAGGATTGGGAGAGGATGCGGGTTGATTAGCTGAAACACAGAGGATTTGGGAGGCATTGACAATACTCTGTATGGTACCATAATGATGGATACGTGTCATTATACTTTTGTTCAAACCCATAGAATGGACAACATTAAGAGTAAAATGTAATGTGAACTATGGACTTTGAGTAGTTATGATATGTCAATGTAGGTTCATCAATTGTAAAAAATGTACCTCTCTGGTGGGGGATGTTGAGAATGGGGGAGGCTCTACCTGTGTGGGAGCAAGGCATATATGGGAAATTCGTGTTCCTTCCTCTCAATTTTGTTGTGAACCCAAAACTGGTCTAAAAAAATAGTCTTAGTCTTTTGAAAAGGCATATTTAGTTGTTAAAGGGCAAAAAAAATAAATAAATAAATAACATAGTATTTGAGGGCATAGTTTTTGGAATCAAACAGACCTGATATTAAAACTTGTTTCTGTCACTTATTGGCTTTGTGACTTTGGTCACTTTACCTTTGTGATTCCGTATCCTCATGGTGATCTTTAAAATGTGTTATATTAACTCATAGGGTGATTATAAAGGATAAATTATATAATACATGCAAAAATAGTGATGATCACATACTGTGTATTTAGTAACTCTTATTGTAGTATATTATGATTTAATCCTTAGGATAATACATTTACAACAACTTGTTTTTGGTAGAACAGAGGGCTGACGGGCCAAGATTATATTACACAACAAAATACAATTTTAAGTGATTTAGATACAACTAGAACCTAGGAGAACCAGCTTATTGACCAGAAGCCCCCAAACAGCTGCCAACAGAGGGCGCTCAAGCCAAACTACAGAAAGGAAGCCTTTCTTAAAAATCCCACATTGGTTTCAAATTGAGTACTGAGTAATTAATCTTTCCATTAACTGTGAACTATATTTTAATAGAAGGACTTGCACATTGCCAGCATATTTGAATTTGGCTACAAAGACACTAACAATAATCTTCAAGACTAAAAATCCTCATTAACAATAATGGGAAATCCCAAAATCACAAGTTCTTGCATATTATCACTTCCATAGAAATGCATATTATTTAGGAAAGTTTGAGATTTAGGAATCATTTCCTGGATTTACATGCTTCCTATTTTATATACCCAATACACACCGTCTTGCCTTGCTTCAAGTCCTTGGTGTTTGCTTAGTAAAGGCCAATAGATAATCATCCAAAATATTTGCTAAACTTGGTAGATGAATCATTAGAAGAAAATGAACATTTACTCGTTTTAATAACACTAAAGTGCATCAGTATTGACAAGTTGGGAACTATAGGGATGGGTGAGTTCTCTGGGAATGTTCCCTCAATATATAGTCAAACCATCTGCACAGGTTTGATTTTATACAGGGCATGAAATATCTGAACTATAGAAGTTCAATAGGGACCTCTGCATTTTGAAAGACAATATTAAATATGTGTTCTCTTTAAAATATCTATTCTTATGATTTATTAAAAATTTTACATTACTCATTTAACTTATGAATCTTTGCTGTTTGGCTTTTAAAAAATATATTTTGTATGCTAAAACTGGGCAAATTTTCTACTTTACCCTTTGTATAGTAGTATTTTTATACTTTTTAGCATTTTATAACTTTTAAAACTACATGCTAAAGTTGCTTCATGTGTGTGATCTTATTATACTTTTCATATACACTCCTCATTCATCCCACATTTTGATGATTGTTCTGTATATACAATGTCAGATATAGTCATTGTATATTTTTCTGTATTACTTATAAACATCATGTAATCTTAGTTTTACAGGTAAAATTTAATGATCATCAGCAATCCATAAGCTGATATCTCTGCAATAAGTCTGGCTTTTTGAATTTCTCTAATTTATTCCTCAAAAAGAGCTCCAGGGAAATTCTCAAGATGAGGCTTGATCTCATTATACAGGAAATCCAGGAAACTATCAATGAATATTTGGGTCTTCTTAAAAAGATTTAGGAGCAAACTTAAGGAAGTCCCCACTGGTCAAATAAGGTACAATTTAAGCAACAATAAACAATAACTGTGATATATAGAAACACATAAATATGCTTAAATCTATGAGATAAAAATTCTACTCAAAAAAAGTCCATCATCGGTCATCTTTGCAAGATGTTAGGTATTTTCAGTTGGATTGCTGTATCTTTTTCTATCTTTCTACTTTCAAACAACTTATGCCCTTATATTTAAACTTTGTTTCCTTTAAATAAAATGTAGTTGGGTTATTTTTAAAAATTCATTTTGCCAACCTTTGCCTTTTAATTGCTATGTTTAGATTACTTATATTTATTGTAATCATTGGTGTATTAGGGCTTAAGCCTGCCATATTTATTTGTTTTGTGTTTGATCCCTTAGTTTTGTTTTCATCTGTTTCATGTTTCAAACTTTCCTGTGGATCTCTTGAACATATTTTAGACTTCAATTTGACTGAACTGTTGTTTATTCAGTATATTTCTTTGTATAGAATTTTTAGTAGTCTCTGGAGATATTGCATTATACATGTATAATTTATCATAATTTGTTGGTGTGAGTGTTTTACAGGTCTGAGTAAAGTATAGACAACTTACTTCCATTTAGGTCCCTTAATCCTCTGCATTTAGAGCACAATTTTCTTAAATGTGTTTCTCTCTACATATTGAGAACTGCACCAGTGTTATAATTTTTTATTCAGTCTCTAATGTAATTCAGAAAACTCAAGAGGAGGAGAAAATTTTATTGTGTATACTCATACTGTTGATATTTCCACTGTTCTTTTTGTCCTCCTGATAATCCAAGATCCTTTCTATTTCACTTTCCTTTTTCCTGTGAAGAACTTTCTTTAGCCATTTATCTACCATTTTTCCTCTCCTTCTATGACACCAATGACACAGATGCTAGCCCTTTTGTTATTGTCCCGCAGGTATCTAAGGCTTTGTTCATAATTTTTTCTAGTCTGTTTTCTCCCTGATGTTCAGATTCTATTGATCTATCTTTAGATTCACTGACTATTTTCTGTCATCTCTAATCTACTGTTGAGCCCTCCTAGTAAGTTTTTTATTTTAGTTATTGTCTACTCATGTTTCTTATTTTCAACTGGTTCTTTTTCATAACTTCTACTTCATTGATAAAATTTTCCATTTTATGTTTGTTCATTTGTCTCATTCATTTAATTTTGAAAGAATTTGTAATTTATTTCTTAAGCATTTTTATCATGGTGGATTTAAAATTCTTGTCAGATAATTCCAGTATGTGATTCATCTTGGTGTTGGCATCTGTTGATTGTTTTTTCTCATTCAAGTTGTGATTTTCCTAGCTTATGGTATGATGAGAAATTTTTGTTTATATTCTGGACATTTGGGGTATGATGTTAGGAAACTCTGGATCCTATTTAAATCTTCTATTTTAGCAGGCAGTCACCCAGTTTAGGTTTGGAACATGGGTCCTGGCCTACTTTTGTGGGCTGTGGTTCAAATGACATTTAACTTTTAGAGCTCTTGCAATGCTATTCTGGTGTATTTCATTTTTATGCTGTATGGAGGCCACGCTGAAAACCTGGGTGGTATTCCAAACTTTATTTCAGTTCTGAAACTTTTTGACATATTTATTCTAGTAAGTTTTATGTGTGAATTGGTCAGGGGTCTGCCTAGTGTTTTCTTACAGTTTTAATGAATTTCTTTCTCCAGCTCTCTCCTCTCTGAAATCTTCTTGTCCTTGTAGTTGGGCAGGTGATGGGTACTGCCTGCCATTGCCTCATATGGGAGCGGGAAGTGACAACATGCAGAACCCATTGCTCAGTTTTTGCTATTATCACTGGTAGCGGAGAAGACTGTTTCTCTGGGCTGACTTCTTTCACTGACTGGGGGTCAAGGTCCAGATTCCCAACTCACTCTCCACTGATACCATCATGGGAAATGAAAACTCAGCCCTGGGCCATTTGCTAACACTTGGTCCTTGACAACATGGTACCAGCAGGAGAAGAAAGTGCCTTCCTGAGCTACTTGCTGTTGTTGTATTAGGAGCAGGAAACCACACTCCCCAATAGGTCTCCATTGATACCAGCAGTGAGTAGGTAAATACTTCACTGGATTGCCTGCTGCCACAAAGTTGGAGGGGCCCAGAAGACCAGATTCCATCCACGGTCGGTCTTGCACTGACAATGCTGGGATGGGAGGATTTGTCCATAGTGTTTGGCTGGGGTAGTGTGGACATTAAAAAAATGTTTCCATTGTACCGAGTTGTGCCTTTCCCAGTACTTTGGCTCTTATTTTTAACCTGTATTTGGACATATGCCTTAGCCACTGAGTTTCTCTTTATGTTTACTAAGGGCACAATTTGGATATGATTCACCAGATTCTAGAGAAGCAAACAAAATTGTGTTTAATAAAAGCACACATTCTAGTAGTTACCACTCGGTGGCCCAACTCCACAAAACTGGTTGTTGATTCAAAATTCCAGTTATTCTGTTTGCTTCTGAGTCCTCACACTGCCCCTGCACATAGCCTGCATGCCCACCTGGTCTTCCTACACATGTAAATCACCCTACCAAATCTCAGACACAGGAATATCTGTATTACCATAAGGCCTTAGCCTGAGTCTTTCATCCCCTTGCCAAGCTTTCCAGACCCCAAGACCAATGTAACCACTCTCTCTTTGAACTCACACCATCCCTGTCCTAATGAGGCTGATGGCAAATACTCATTGAATAAAGATGACTTTGGCCTCTGGCAGCCACTCATACAGACAAAAAGACAAGATTCCAGCCTGAAGTAGGTTACTCCCTATTTGGAGAAAGTCTTGGAAACTAGACTATGCTATCAGTGGTATGTCTTAATGGAGGTGGGAGAGCATGTTGGAAGAAACAGTTGGGTAGAAGGAGATGTAGTCCTCAGCAGAGCTTGGGGCAGCCTGAGAAGGTTGAGAGGATTAAGACGAAAATGGCCTAAATCTGGGACCAGGAAACAGTAGTGTAGGCACAGAGGCCTGGAGGAGAGGAGCCCACAAGGCAAATTTCTGACCCTAAGATGGCTAGGATATACCTCCAAGACTTCCTCCTTCTACTAGGTTATAACTTCTTTGGGGTGGGGTTATAACTTCTTTGGGGTGAGGGGGTACAGGACTCCAGAGTAGTTTTTCACTCAAAGCACATGTTTAATGTTTTGTGAATTAACGTACCATGTGAGATAATCATTCACAAACTCCACCTGCCTCCGCAAATGGAAAACCCACTGAGAGATTCTCCACTGCTGGTGTGAATACCGGATGAGAATGTAGGACCAGGAAGAGAATGTTCCATAGAAAACCCTAAGGTGTCCCATTAAGCCAAAAGATTGTGTGCACAGGTAAGCATCTCAGGCTGGTATAACCTGCTAGTTGATTAGAAACATTGTTCTGTGGTGGACTCCACTACCCGTTTAGTTCAGGGACTACGATCTGAATGGGAGACCCCCTATCCAGGGAGCTATATGGATAGGATCTGAATACAAAGTCTCCTCCAAGAAGTTGGAAGCTTGTTGTAGCTATGCATAAAAATGAATTCTACCAGTTTCCCAGCTGTGAGGTAAGCTCCAGGGAGGTAAGATGATAATGAGTACCAGAGGTAAAATAAAGTGAGAAAAGTGTATGCTGGGTGAGAA
Source organism: Equus przewalskii (assembly GCF_037783145.1). Taxonomy (NCBI): domain Eukaryota; kingdom Metazoa; phylum Chordata; class Mammalia; order Perissodactyla; family Equidae; genus Equus; species Equus przewalskii. The sequence goes on along the minus strand of NC_091863.1, from coordinate 117,478,771 downwards.
CACATATTGAGAAGACGTTTGCACATAAAGCTCCCACACCTTTGCTTAATCTTCGGGAATACTCATCAGTCTTCAGTTGTAGATTCCTGCATGCATTCGCCTAGTACAACTTGCAGTACAATGTATATCTTCCTCATCTCCCCTACATTAGTAAAACCCAGGTCAGGCCACTACATTCTCTGTATTAATTTCCTGGTGGCCACTGTAATAAATTGCCACAACTCTCATGGATTAAAACAACAGAAATGTTTCCTCTCACAACTCTGGAGACCAGAGATCTGAATTCAAGGTGTTGGCAGGGATGTACTCTGTCTGATTTTTCTAGTGGAAGTGTCATCTCCTTGCTTCTTCTAGATTATGGTGGCTACTGGCCTGCCTTGGCATTCCTTGTTTTGTGGACACATCTCTCTCTGATCAGTCTTCACATTGCTTTCTCCTTTGTGTGTCTCTGTGAAAACTCCACTCCCAGGGCTGGCCTTGTGGCCAAGTGGTTAAGTTCGTGCACTCTGCTTCAGCGGCCCAAGGTTTCGCTGGTTCGGATCCTGGGCATGGACATGGTACCACTCATCAAGCCATGTTCAGGCAGCATCACACATGCCATAAAAAAAAATTACACAACTATGTTCTGGGGGGATTTGGGGAGAAAAAAGCAGAAAAAAAGAAGATTGGCAACAGTTATTAGCTCAGGTGCCAATCTTTAAAAAAAAAACTACCCCCCCCACCCCATGTCATGAGAATACATATGATTGCATTTAGGGCCCACCTGGATAATACAGAATAAGTTCTTCTTCTCAATGTCTTTAATTTATTCACATATTTTGGCATATAAAATAATATTCACTCTTTTGCCATATAAGGTAATATTCACAGGTTCTGGAAATTAGGACATGGACAAATGTTTTTGAGGGCCACCATTCAGTCTACTACACCTTCTGATATAGATAGATACAGCTCACCATTTATGAAACAAAACTAGGATACTCAGTGCAGAAAATTTATTCACTGGAATCTTTACAGCCTGAAGTAAGTGATTGCAGTCTAGAAGTCATAAAAATGGAGAGATCAACATGGACATTCAGGAAAAGGAGGTAGATGGAAAAGTTGCCTGATAATAGCCAAGAAGTGAATGGTGTTCGAGGCACTTAAAGAAAATTTGTAGAAGGGAAGTGAGATCAATCACATCTCCACTGAGACTTAAATAAGGTCACATTAGCTTGGAGAGATTTTAGATAAGATACCCAAAATAATAGGTAATGGTGTAGAGCAAGAGACAACAGAATGAACCACAGAATGGAGTTGGCCATGTTGAGAATGGCTAGGAGGAGTCACCTCTCCCTACAATGTGATCCACCAGAACTGAATCTAGGCAGATGAGGAGACTGGCAGATAAGCTGTGGATGGCTTTTTAGGGTGAGCAGAGGAAATTCCCCCTTTCTTCAAGCAGAGAATTTTGGCCTGCCCAGCATATCCCCCACAAACAACCCATAGAGGAGTCAGAACAGTGCTTTTGATGTCTAAACCACGCAAGGCTTCCCTTGGCTGGGATAGAGCCTTGCTGACCAAACAAAGCCTAAGATATGGGTCCTCATTGTCCAAAAAAGTAGCATATATAGGGAGGTCAGAAGCCCTGGGTTAGACTAATGAGAGGTTTTAAGATGAATAAGGTGAACAGGAAACCACAAACATCTACCACAGTTACAGAACAGCCAACCTCAAGCACCAAAGGAAAGAAGATGAAGACCTCTGTCAACCCATCTTCAGAGATGGTGGCAAGACCAATGACACTACCCATGCTCCTGTTCTTCTTCCCCATTGGTTTCCATCCCTAAGGTTCCTGCCTGTCCTTGCCTGGAACAAACACCCTTCTCATTTTGTACCCCTTCTCATGAAGCCTAGCTTTCCATCCAGCCCCCAACCCCTTCCCCTAAACCAATGCCCTTCTGGGTTTACCCTGTTGCCTTTCTAGGTGAAGACAACTGTAGGGAAGGAAGAAATTTTCTTCTACCCTTTTAGGTTCTTCTGGCTGGTCTAAGAATTAAATTGACATGAGACAGAATCACAGGAGAAAATCAAAGTTTAATAACATGCATACATGGGAGAAACCAAGAAAAACTGAGTAACTTGCTGAAATGTCTGAATCAACCACTTTAAATACCATTGTCAGCTAAAGAAAAGAGGATGTTGGTAGTAGTGGTTTGGGACTTCAAAGGGAAGGAAGGCAATTCACATGGAAATGGAAAAGCAAATGTTTGCTATGCCTTGCAGAGACAATGAGACATGGAAAGGACTTTGATTAAATAGGCCTTGCTAAGTTCTTCCTTGTCTACCACACCTGGTTCATATTACACTATAGGTATCTGTGGAGATAGCTCCTTTCTGAAACAGGCCTTCTATCTTAAATTCTTCTAGGCAATTAGGGGAAAGGTCAAAGTTTCTTCCTGAGTCTTTTGTTCTTAAAAATATGCCAAAGAGACAGATTTTTGGGTGACAAATTCTGCTCCCTTACTGAAGGTAAAAAGAGCCCTTCAAGGGAGTTCAAGAAAAAAAAAAGCTTCTCAACTACCATCCCTTCATGAAAGCTTAAAAGAGCAAGAAGACCAACACTATAGCCATTATCACAGGCTGAATAAGAAACTGAATGAAAATCCATCCTACCAAGACCAAGAACCCTAAAAAACTCCACCACTTCAATAATGACCTGTGTAGCAAGTAACTATAGAGCAAGGGCCAGAGTCCTCAGAACCATCTGTTGTGTGCCTTGAGAAATGGTCTGCTGAGAAATAGTCGTCTGTGTAGAGATTGCATCTTACAGCAGAAGAGAATGTGGATGATGGTTATTAAAATAAAATCAACAAGTTGTGAAAAGGAGATGTGTATGTGTGTCTGAGTTCTCTAATGGTGGGAAGGAAGGAAAGAGGCAGATGTGTGAGATAGGAAATGAGTGGGGTCTTGCAAGGCTGGAGGCCACACTAGCAGGTCCACAGTTCACCAGACATTGGAGGGTAAGGATTGGATGAGGACTGCACAGAAGACAAATTTCCTCCTTAACACTATCCCACCGGAAACAAGAAAAAAAAAACCCTTGGAGTTTCTGCATGTGTTTGGGGTGGAGGGTGATATTAGGGTCTAAAAATTGTCATGATATAAGTTTTGATAATATATATGTAAGGTTCAAAAGACTATGTTTTCGTGCTTATAATTTAGTAAATGCATTCTACCAGGATGTTAACGTGGAGGGCTTCCTGTTATGTCTGAGACACAGCTGATTTAGCTATCCTTTTCTTTTATAAAGTTAAGTTCTTAATGGTTTGCAATTGTTTAAGCTTGCCTCTAGCACACCTCCAGTCTGAAATGCCTGTGGTAATATGTAATACATATACCTCTGAGCTTAAATAGTAGATCCTAAATAAACAATGATAGCACAATGATTTGAAAGACAGAGAAAATCTGGTCTTAATTCAGTTCTGTCATTCAACGTGATGTTATGTTGTTTTTATATCTAATTAAGTGAATATATTTGTTTGAATGTCCGTAAAATAGTCTCATGATTTTCTTAAAATATTTCTCCCTCATCAATGTTATTTCGCCTTTGCCATTTATTATTTGTTTATATTTGCTATTTCTCCCTCTCTCTTCATAATGGTAGGTTGTGGTTTGTTCATTTGTTCTTTTCTAGATGTTTCTCTTGCATAAAGCATATAATTGGGTCTTATTTCATGGGCAAGGTTGAAATAATATTTTTATTTTTAGGGATGAGTTAACCCTATTTATATTGATATGACTGATATATTTGATCTCAAATTGTCCAAATATTTATAATTAAGTGTATTTTTACTATTCTTTTTTATTTATGTGGTGTTCATTAGTTGCTTTCTTGTTAGTCAATTACTTACTCACTTATTTAGGAAGATTTGTATTTTGTTGTAGTGATATGATATTGACTTATAATAAATATATAGTTGGTCTTTATCCAGGGCTCCTGGCACACAGCTCCTAAAACTGTCATAATTTCCTATATAAGAGCCATAGAGGTGTCTTTTCTTATAATAGTTTTGTTCCAAGTTACTGAAATATCTCCAGATCCATTAAGGTGAAACGGATGTCTTTTGTTATTCATAACAAGCCCCTTTCAACCACACTGGAATTTATGTTACTGAGGTGACTTTTGGAAAACACCTAAGGATGGGGGCTGGTTGCCAGGGGAACCAACCCTGTGATTAGAGGGTGGAAACTTTTAGTTCTAACCCCTAATCTCTGGGAACTGGAAAGTGGATAGAGGTTGACTTAATCAACAATGGCCAATGATTTAATCAATCATGCGTATGTAATGAAGCCTCCATAAAATCCGGAAAGGATGGGGTGGGGAGAGCTTCTGGGTTGGTGAACAGGTGGAGGTGCTGGGAGGTAGTGCACCCAGAAAGGGCATGGAGGTTTTACACTCCTTCTCATATACCTTGTCCTGTGCTTCTCTTCCATCTGGCTGTTCCTGAGTTCTATCCTTTTATAATAAACCAATAATCTAGTAAGTAAAATGTTTTCCTGAGTTTTGTGAGCTGCCCTAGCAAATTAACCAAACCCAAGAGTGAGGTCATGGGAACCTCAGTTGATCAGAAGCACAGGTAACAACCCAAACCTGCAATTCGTCTCTGAAATGTTGGGGTTGGGCCAGTCTTATGATCCAGCCCTTAACCTGTGGGATCTGACACTAGGTCCAGATAGATAGTGTAAGAGTTGAGTTAAATTGTAGCTGGTGTTGCAGAATTGCTTGATATGTGGAAAACTCAAACATCTGGTATTTGAAGTGAAGTAGTATTTTAGTAGAGAATTTTGTGTAATATAAAGGAAAACAGAGTTTTTCTTGACAAGTGAATACCTTTTTTCTCATATATTCACTATTGCTTTTCGGCGCCTAAATTCTTGTTTAAACTTTACACTGTGAGTCTCATTCTGTTGATAGTAATGCTGTCAGCTAGGAATGCCTGAGGCACTCACCTGGACCTGTGTTACTTGCAGTGAGTTCTCTTACAGGAACTAGTGTTGTAGCTGGACTGGCCCTTGTGGTTCTTATGATCGTAGGACACACTTCAGCAAAAACAATCAGGGAACTTTGAGGAACAAGAATTTTCCCTCACAAGTAAGTGAGGGCTGAGGGCCACACAGTGAGTCATGGATAGAGAGAGACAGTGTGGACCTGGGACTCTGCCTTTATTAGGTCTGAAGGTAGGGAGGGCATCTAGGGTTTTGTCTGTTCACTCTTCATTGGCTAATTTAAAGCATAAGAGCAGGAATTAGCGGGTGGAAGGGAGAAGGAGATCACGTAAATGGTCAGTTGTCTAGCTCATCCAGGGCTTTCTGAAAGAGGGAACTTCATGGTAGGGGGGCACCTAATTCCTTATTTGGTTGTTTTGCTAGTAGCTATGTCATACAGCTGGCAGTATGTTTATTCAAGATGGATGTCTTTTGAAATGGATGCCTCAGCAATCAAAAACTTAATGGTAGGCATTTATACTTCAATCCAAAAACATAATGGCAGGCACTTACACTACAATCACAAAGCTTAACGGCAGGCATTTACACCACACTTTACTATCTGGTTGGTCAGTTACTAATGGTGTTGTTTAATGTCTGCTTATACCTGCACAATAATGATCTTATCTTATGTTTACTTTTCCTTTTCCCTTCTTTTCCCATTTAAAAAATTGTGTCATTTCTTCATAGTCATAACTTGTAACAATTGTACTTTATTATTCCACTTCAATCCACACCTTTGCTTTAGCCTCAGGTTTATAATTGTAAATATTAAAACACCCAGTATCAGTTTTTTGATGAGATTTTTCTCAGTCATCTCTTGTGTAGATGAAACTCTAACATAATAGAATCCTCAAGAAGGCTTCATGAGTACAAATCCCACAAAGTTCTTGCATGTTGAAAGTGACAAATAGAAATGGCAAGCAATAGGATATATTTAGAGTATACGAGGAAGCCATTTGGTGTAATCCTAATTCGGCCTGACCTTGTCTTTCCAAAAGGGCCTGACCATGGCCTTTGAGCATGCATTGTATATCTGCTTTACATATTCCCTGTGGCAAGAACACAGGCCCTTGAGATAAAGGTGCAACTTCCCTCCCCCTCCCAAGGTTGGCATTTCCTTAAGGATTAAGCATGTTCCTTAGGCTAGGAACTGATTGCTGCACTCACCTGTGACCACCCAGCTCAAGACAATAGACTTGCCTCCTGCTACAACTGACCGCGAGATAGCAGACCCACTACCTGCTGTGTCCATCAAGCGCTGTGCCTACAGGGCAATCTTGTGACTATTGTGGGAGGGACATTTCAATCCTATGTGAAACATCCTGATTGGGGGTATATAACCACTCTGTGCACCCCACTTCTTTGGTGCCCTTTCTTCCTTCGGGAAGAAAGGCCCCGGGCCACAGTCCTCAGATTAAGCTCCGAATAAACTCACCCAAATTTTCATTTATAGATTGGTTATGGATTATTTTCGATGACAAAAGCTCTTTTACTATGGCCTCAATACATGAAAATAGCTTGGCTGGATATATAATCTTGGATTCAATTTATTTCCTTGACTTTTAAAAAATATTCTGTTCCTTTATTTTTTGATAAGGCCTCATGCCAGGAAAAATCTCTTGCCATTTGAAATAATTTTTTCTTTCACTCAGGAGGCTTTGAAGATATTTTCTCCATCTTTGATGTCAATTTGTTTCACTATGTCTCAGATTCTATTTTTTTAGGTTAATTTTCCCAAATAATCAGTAGGCACTCTCATTATGAATTTTGAGATCTTATTCTAATTTGGAAATTGGTGGATATTATAATTTTATATATTAATTTATTTCCATTGATATTTTTTCTTATTCAAGGGCTCCAATTATAGGAATGTTCTTCATTCCTTGACTATTTCTATTTTTGTTACCGAAACAAAAGTGAATTCCCTCCTGGAGAGTTAAATCAGACTCTCCACCAGAAGTAGTTGTCTCACACGGTAAAATATATTTACAGCAAATGGGAGACCATGAGGAATCATTTCCAAACACATGGCATCCCCAAGCAAAGGGAAACAGGGATATTTATTTCAGGTGGGGAATGAATATTCAAAAGGGAGAGGGGGTTATTCTCTTGCACAGGCTCCGTTGGAAAACATGTGTCCAAGTACACTGCAGCTTATGGTAAGAACGCCTAAGCTCCACCTGGAGAGAGCTTAGCATTAAAAGTAAGGCAAAGGTCTTAGGCATTGCTCCTGTTGGGAGGCTTGCTCTGGGTCAGGGAGCTTGGTGATTGCATCTCATTAACATAACAAAAGGAAAAAGAAAAATTTGGAAAAGCAGTTAAAATATCCAAACCCACCCTTGAGTTCCTTGGGGTAACTAGTCTGTGACATTTTTACTACTTTCTTGCAGACAATTTTACTTCTTTTTTTAAATCTTATTTTCCTTCTTTTTTTCTGACTTGCCATAATTCTGTTATGATGTTTTGATTGGGAATGTATTTTTCATTGAACAACTTGTAATTGTCAACTGAGGTGATTCTAATACCTTGTCGGCCTACATAAGCAAACCAAATCATAAGCCTGTGAATGCCTCAAGGTTAAGAAATAAAAACCTAAGGACAACCAATCATAACATTCAACTAGGCTTTCCCAAACAAGGCAACAGGTTAAGCTATAGCCAATCAAATAATTTCCTTGCTTTGCTTCCCCTTCTTCTCTATAAAATCCTTGCCCTTGCTCCTGTCTGTGGAGTACTCCTCACCACTTGGTTTGGTGCTTCTCAATTCACATAGATGTTTGCTCAAATAAACTCTTCAATTTTTAGTAGGCTCCAGTTTATCTTTTAACATAATTTAATCTTCAATTCTGAGATAATTTTATAATTGCCGTCATTTTTTACTGAGTTGCAGCAAATCTCTTTTCATTTTGTCTATTTTCTTATACATTGTTATTCTTAAGTTATGTCAACACAAAATAACCAATAACTATTCTATAGATAATAGAGATAAAGTGAGCTTTACTTTAGCCAGTGTGAGGATTATAACCCAGGAAGGCTGTTTCAAGAAAGGAATAAAGTGTTCCAGAGAAGCGTGGTTTTCAGTACAATCTTATACTTTTTTAAAACAGAAAACACACATTAAAAATGCCTGGGATACATATTCATCAGTAGTTTCAAAGAGACATTCAGTTTCCAATTGCCGGGTCAACATGACTCTGATGTCTGGGAAGGGACTAATATGGGCATTACTGATAGGGCGTTACTGATACTGGCATAAGAAGGGATGCCTGCATTCTTATCTTAAGAGGGTGCGTTCTGTAATGGTTAAAGCAGATGGACAATGTATGTTTGATAGGCCATTATTCGGGCTTCTTTAGTTCAAGCTGAATCAGTTTTAAACCTGAATAGTTACCTCATATATTTCAATATGTGAAAATCTCTTGTCAAGTATTAGATTTCAGATTCAAAGTGGTCTTTTTGTATCCTCAAATGCTTGCTTAAGTATATTTAGTGCAGTTAGAAATGTTTATCTTATAGTTTTGTAGGACTTTTTGCTTTATAGTTATTTTATTGAGAGAGGGTGCTCCTTAGTTTAAACATGCTGGATTGGATCTCATTTTTTTTATTTTAAAAATAAGTTTCTATTGATTTATATTTATACTGTGGTTTTTTTTAGTTCAAATGATCCTGCTTCTGCCACTGTAGCAAAGTAGAATTCTGTCCTGCATTTTTGGAGGAGATTATGTTCCTTTCACTCATTCTTTCATTCATTCATTACATAAATTTGAATAGCTGGAGACTAAATTTCTCCTTTTTATATTTTTCTTTTTATGACTCAATTGCCAAAAGTCACCTTTTCCTTCTTTTTTTTTTGCCATTTTTTACTCCCTTGCATATAGTCAGTATTCTGAGCTAATGAAACATTCTTTTAGAATTTCCTCTGTCAGGGTGAGCCTTTTTTTTTCAGGCTACATTTTTAGATAATACTTAGCTGTGTCACTAGCATCTCTCTTTCATCTTTGCAGATTTTTCTTTTCACATTGCCCCCACTTACAAGAAAGGCTTGTGGGAATGGGGTTTTAGGTGTTTTGTGTTTGTTTTTAGATATTTGGTATTGAGTAAAAAATCTAAATACAACATATCAAAATTTGTGGGATGCAGCTAAAGCTGGGTATAGAGGAAAATTCATATAAGCAAATGCTTTGTGTATTTTGATAATTTGTTTATAGCTACATAAACATTTGGAATTGCTATGGTCATCTTGAGCATTATCATCATGAAATGACTTTATGTCTAGTAATATTTTTGCTCTGAAATCTATTTCTTTTGTGAGGAAGATGGGCCCTGAGCTAATATCTGTTGCCAATCTTCCTCTTTTTGCCTGAGGAAGATTGTTACTGAGCTAAAATCTGTGCCAACATTCCTCTATTTTATGTGGGATGCTGCCACAGAATGGCTTGATGAGTGGTGCTACGTCGGTGCCTGGGATCCAAACCTGCAAACCCCAGGCCATGGAAGTGGAGTGTGTGAACTTAACCACTATGCCACTGGGCCAGCCCCATGAAATGTACTTTGACAGTGATATAACCACTTCTGTTTTCTTTTGATTAGTGTTAGATTACTAAATCTTCTTTTATACTTTTAACCTATTGTGTCTTCATGTTTAAATGTGTTTCCTGTAGGCAGCATATAACTGGGCTAATCTGACAGTATCTTCTTTTAATTGGGATTGTAATTTGTATTTAATGTGATTATTGATATGGTCAGAGGTTTAAGTTTCTCATCTTGTTTTCTGTTTGTCCCATCTGTCCTTTGGAATCTCTATTTTACAAACAACATTTGGACCAATTGAGTATCTATTATGTTTAAATTTTATTTCCTTGAGTATTAATTATGTTTCAATTTTAAACCCCTCGAAGGCTTTTCAGCTATAAATCTTGTTTTTGTTATTTGAGGTTGGTTTAGTTTTGATACTATTCATCTCAAATGTATCAGAGTCTACCTTCAAGTGATCTTCCACCATTTCACATACAATAAAAGAAGCTTAAAATAGAACATTTCTATTTCTTTTCTTTCAGCCTGCATGCTATCGTCATCATACATTTTAATTTTGCTAATCTGAAAACCTCACGTTACATTATTATTACTTTTGTTGAGTCAATTATCTTTTAAAGAGATTTAAATAAGAGAAGTTAGTATACTAAACTGTGTAGTTATTTTTCACATTTTTTCCTTTGTATAGATCTATACTTTCCACTCATGTCATTATTGTTAGTCTGATAGACTTCCTTTGTAAGTATTTGTACAGTGGATCTGTTGGTAATGAATTATTTCAATATTTGTATGTCTGAAAAATAATTTGTCTTCATTTTTGAAATATATTTTTGCTGAGTATCTAGGATGACAGAGTTTTTTTTCTTTCAATTCTTTAAAGAAAGGATTAAAACCCTCAGGGGCTGCCAGCTGTCATGTAGAGGCTCCTACAGCAAGCCCTGTGTAGGCCTAGGGAAGCATGTCCTCAGCACATCTTCTCTTCTCTTACATGAAGACTAGTTATCTCGTTCTAGAATCTGGGGAAGGAGACAAGTACATTGGACTGCAAAGGTATGAAAAAGTCCTCTTAATAATCGAAACTCCGAGGGACAGACCTCTGGAAAATCTGGCATCAGAGGGAAGGAAGGGGCTCCCTCATTCAGGACACCTCAGGGCTGTGCAGCCTAGGGGAACATTTGAGTTCCTTCTGGATATGAGGAAGTTTGGTGAAGGGCCCTGGGAAAACCATCCAGTGTAGACACATGTCTCTCATTAATCATTTTTAATTAATAAGTTGGTCTGCTTTCCCTGTGAGTGCCTACAAGAGGATCTGGCATGCCATGAATCATCTCTCCTTCTGTCTCCTGGTGCTGCACATATTCACAGATTATTCTCTGGATCCAGAGGTGAGATGGATAAGCTTTGGAGAGGGGCTGTGACAAATAAATATGGCAAGCAATAGGATATATTAGAGTATATAAGGAAGCCGTTTGGTATAAACCTAATTCGGCCTGACTTTGTTTTTCCAAAAGGGCCTGACTGTGGCCTTTGAGCATGCATTGTATATACATTTCCTATGGCAAGAACAAAGGCCCTTGAGATAAAGGTGCAACTTCCCTCCCCTTCCCAACGTTGGCATTTCCTTAAGGATTAAGCATCTTTCCCTAGGCTAGGAACTGATTACAGGGCTCACCTGTGACCACTCAGCTCCAGATAAGACTGCCACCCTGCTGTGTTCACCTAGACAGCAGACCTACCTGGTATTTCCATCAATCGCTGTGCTGGCAGAGCAGTCTCGCAACTATTGTAAAAGGGACATTTCAATCCTATGTGAAACATCCTGTTTGGGGGTATATAACCACTCTGTGCACCCCAGTTCTTTGATGCCCTTTCTTCCTTCGGGAAGAAAGGCCCAGGGCCATGGTCCTCACATTTCAGCTCAGAATAAACTCACCCAAATTTTCAATTATAGATTGGTTATGGATTATTTTCCTTGACAGCTGCGAGGTGTGGGGCATAGAGGACTGTGGTTGGCCAAGTCTGAGGGTCTCTATTCCCTCTGAGGCCTGCAAACCAGTGTGATGACTGACTGCAGGGAAAGCAGATGCTCACTTAGGCAGGGATGGAGGAGGGAGGGAGTGGGGAGTGTGGAAGCCCTGCCCTTGCAGGAAGGTTTGTGGCAGCTCCAAGGGGAGGTCAAACACTCCAGGGTGTGGGCTGAAAGTTGCACTCAGTGGGGTGGGCAGGGCTGTTTTCCCTCCAGGGGCTGAGTAGGAGCAGGCTTCCTGATCTCTCCATCCCAGAAAACTCTGAGTCCTCTGCCTTCCCTGCCTCCTGCTCCCAAGGAGCTTGCATTGCTTTTCTGTGCTTTGCAGTGCAAGTAAGTGATTCTGGAACAGGAGGTGGCTTGGAGTGTCTTTCTCTCTTGAGCAGACTTCATTCCAGTTGAATTAAGACACCGGCAAAGCGCATTTAAGTGGACATCTAATCCTACCATGAAAATCATCAGGTAAGGACATTCCTGCCCTGAAAGCAAGAAAGAAGGAGGTCTTTCTTTCCAAATGTACTCAGGGCAGGTGAGGAGACACCTTTTCTGGGTAGGGTAGAAGAGGGTGGGGGTAGGTTTGGCTTGGCCAGGGTTTTGAAAAAATTCAGATGGCCATGCACACACATACTGAAAGCAGCCCACATAGTTCTCTGTTGTCACCATGTGAGCACAGCTGAACTTCGTGCTCAGGACTCATATGTGGTGAGTAGTTGTCCCTATGTTCGCTTTAATTGTCTTTTCTTTATACGTGTGTGAAGGAGTGAAGGGAGGGGAGGCAGCTCAGACCTCCTGAGAATGGGAAATGCCATTTTGTCTTCCCTTTTACATTTTTGTGTGTGTGCCATGAGAGAGCTTGAGAGAGAGAGCAGGAGAGAGAGAGAGAAGCAGAAAAAGCAAGAGGGAGAGGGAAAGATTTGAAAACGCAAGAACACAGGACCCTGGAGACCATCTGTGGGACCGCAGCCCTTTGTGTCAGGGGAGCAGGTGCTCCATTTTACACCCGTGTGTCAGGAATGGGGGACATCCCAACCCCCACCGCGGCGAGTTTCCTTACACCACATTCAGGCAGTTTCATGGCCAACTGGTGTGTGTGCAGCTTGCTGTCCATCTCAGAAGAGCTACACCCCTCCCTCTGCTCCAGAAAAGGAAAGTGCTCCAGGCTGTCTTCTCCCCTCGCTGCCCTAGACTTGCCCAGCCAGTGATGACTGCCCCAGGTGTCTGTTCCAGTCCTGCAAGAGCTCCAGGCTTTCCCAGGCTGCACCACCTGCTTAGGTCATGGGGCTGGGAAGGGGCAGCACATGGCCTCTGAGGAAGGCCAGCTGTCTCTAGGATCTGTGCTCTTACCCACTGTGCTTTTTTGGCTCTGCAGAGGCGAGACCTGGCGGGAGGAGAGGAAGAAGCAGAGACTGGAGCCTTTCCTGCCACTGAGCCCTCTTCCTGGGACGTCGCTCCGGACATGTAGGCAATTTGAAACCTCACTTTTCCAAAATGGCGTGGGTGGGCAGTCTGGTGGCCTGGGATAGTTGGAGGTGTCTACACAGCCCTAATGGAAATGCCTTGGTGTCTCCAAAGGCCTGTGCAGGTAACTGGGTTTCATAAAATATTTGTCAGTCTCAGACAAAAAGTCTTTGCAAAATTAGGCTGACTGCTGCGTATCTATGCCGGGTTAACAGGGATGTGGCGTGGCTCAGTGAATTTTGCTGGTTCTGGGTTCCCTGCTCCCTGCAGTCTGAGTTTTCATCCCGCAGCACCATCTGAGAATCAGGAAGCAGAGACGGCACGAAGCTGGCTGTGATAGCAGGTAAAGGGCAGTTGCTTCTGCGGGTGAGAGGGTGGAGGTGCAAGCATGTCAGAGTTGTAAGAATAGCTTCCCTTTCCACACCCCAGATAGGTCATGGTCTGATCAAGTAACATGGACACAGTTCCCCTCCACCAACATCATTGGTTTGCAGTAGTGTTTCATACTATTTTCTTTCTTTCCTCTTTATGAGGAAGAGTAGCCCTGACTAACATCTGTTGCCAATCTCCTCTATTTGCTTCGGGAAGATTGTCACTGAGCTAACGTCTGTTCCAATCCTCCTCTATTTGATGTGAGATGCTGCCACAACATGGCTTGACAAGCAGTGCTAGGTCTGTACCAGGGATCCAAACCTGTGAACCCTGGGCCAGTGAAGAGGAGTACGCAAACTTAACCACTATGCCACCGAGCTGGCCCCAACTTCCTGCTATTAGAAATGCTTCATTTCTGAACAAGAGATATCTGTTATTTAGGGATTCTTAGAATTGTGGGGTGAGCACCTTCTAGGCATTTTTGAAGTCCTTCACTTTCTGAACTTAAGAATAGTTCTCCCAGAGGCTGTGTACGCATTTGGAGGTCCTGAGAATCCCTATGGGCTTTATTTACACTTTTGGGGTGAACATTATATGAAGCATCAAAGCCTGGTATCCAGCTACAGTTGAGATGTGAGAGGCATCCGTGTCCCTTTTGGGCGCCTTTACTCATTCACAGCTGTTGGATCCACCCCTATAACTTGCAGCAGTCGTGGCCATGGTGTGGATGGAAAGCTGATGCCCAGCAGGACTCTGTGTTCAGTGTGCTTGTGGTCAGGTAGGGGACGAAGAGGCTGGTACACAAATGGGTGACGTGAAAGGAGGTCATGACAGAGATGGAGGTAAGAGGCCCCTCCCTCCCCACTCATGAGGGGCATATGGAAATGAGGACCCCTGGGCTTCAGATGCTGCTTTCTCAGCAAAGTAATGGGAAACCACTGTCTCTCTGTCCTCAGTTGACAAGTTCCATTTGGGAAACCTAATCAGGTCTTCTTTGTCTTCTTACTCCCAGGACACAGTAGACACAGGGCTTGGATCCTCAGTATAATGTTTCCTCCTTCTCCATGGTAAAGATGATGTGTCTTGCAGACCAAGATGTTTGAGTTGCAGTGAGAAATGGATACTCCAGGGCAGGTGTGGGAAGGACACTGCCCCACCCACCCAGACATGGGAAGGGCACCTCTGATGGAAGGCAAACAGGTGAAGAGAGAGATGGGGGCCCCTCTGTGAATAGATGGAAGAACAGCTGGGAGGAGAAAGGTTTGCCCAGAGGAAGATGATGGTTGCTGATGGGCTCTGATTGGCCAGTTTTCCTCCGATGCTTCTTACATCCTCTCCAGGTTCCTAAAGTAATCTCACAACCTTCCATGTGGAATGACAGGACATTTCCATGATGATGGCTGTAATTCTTGATCCTCACCACCCTGCAATTGATTTGCTGAAGCCGCTGGTGAGAGTGGGGCAGGAGGTGGGAGGAGAATGAGGCATAGGCACCTTGCCACCCTCTGTCTTCTTGTGTCTCCTGAGAGGGACAGGGCAGAGGTGAGGGTGGCACTTGTGTGGGTTGGGGTGGGGCATGGAGGCAGGTGGGTACCCTGGTGTCCTGTGTTCTCCTGATTCTCATGATGTGCATGGCAGAAGCTTATTTTGATTTCTCAGTGCTTTCTTTTCTTTTCCTCCTTTCCTGTTCCCTTAAATCTCTGATCTCAGACATACCCCTGTGATGCAGGATGCCTGTAGAAGCTATCTCAGAGCTGCCAAGCAGTTGCTGTAGGGTTCAAGTCAGCCAGCTCAAGCTCCTGTCCTCAAAACCATCCCGATTCCAAATCTTGTCAATAAAGGACAGTTGCCTTTTGTGGTCAATTATATGAGCCCTCATTGCTTTGGTTCTCTCTACCAATGATGGTCTCTGAAGATGGGAAGGGCTAAGACTACATGACTCAGGACAAGTAACTTCCTCCCTTGACCAAAATGGGGCCATATGAACTAACAACTCAGTGTTTTCAAGAAATCAACTGGAAAGAATGTCAGGAATCCAGCAATGTTTGGTCACCAAACTACATACCCGGCTTCTTCCAACTCTAAGCAAAACGTAGGATTGATGAAGTGAAACATATGACCTATGCCAGTAATTGTGAAGGCATTAAAGATGCTCCATTCCAGGCAAAACAACATCTTTATGGTCTTTGATATTGATTAGGGACCCCCCAACTTTTAACATTATAGCCTGTGAGATTTCTCTTTGGAAATAACGACAAAGACTTACAAAGCAAATGAAGGTCAAAATACTGTGTAGTAGTTTGGTGGATTGTTGTAATCACAATGCCCAGTGAATCCCGTGTCCCTGTTAACAAACCCTTTTGTGATGGGACTTTCTCTCCTCAACTTCAGGGGTTGAATTTATTTCCCCACGCGGTGATCTTGGGCTGAGCTGTAACTTGTTTCTATCAATAGGATGTTTCAGGTGTGACATTGCCCACTTTCCTAGGCTAACCCTTAAGGTGCTTTGCAGTTTCTGCCTTTGCTCTTTTGGAACCTTGAGCTCACCATACTCTGAAGAACTCAGGAATAAACGACCAAGTGGCTGGAGAGGCCCAGCTAACCTAAGGATTTCTGCCATTCTAGCTGGGACCTGGTCCATCAGAGAGAGCACATTAGATCATCTCAGCTCAGCTGACTGCAGTCACATGAGGGAGGCCTGGTGAGAAGAACCTCTCAATCAACTTATGGAATCATGGGGAATAACAAATGATTGTACTTTTAGGCACTGAAATTCTGGATGGCTTGTTATGCAGCAATAGTTTGAGTGTCAGCCTTGGCATCCTTCAGCCTAGTGTGCGACCGTGAGATCAGGCTACACATTTGATTCATAGCTTTAAGCAATTTATCTAAATTTTCTAAGCTTTATTCTTCATCTATAAATATGTGGTCAAACTAAGTACTGCCTTCTTAGGGTTTTTAGTTGATTAAATGAGGTAATATGTGTGTTCTTAACCAACTCAGTGTACTGTCACTGTGGAACAAAACCTAAAGGAAAAAAGTGCTGGAAATGACTATGTATAATTGAAAATTTTACTATATCTGATTAAATTTTTTTAAAAGCTTAGAAAACACTTTGACAATGTTTAAAATATATGATACACCGAGAGTCAAAACATCTCTCACAAATCAATCAGCAAAGATATGATGGAATCAAATTATGTTTCAGAAATATTTACTAGCCTACTTAATGTCTTTATAAAATACTTATGATATGTTATGTGAAAAAGTTTATAAGAAAATGGCATACAAATTTTGATGCCAACCTACAAACTTTATATAAACACAGCTAAGTGTATAGAAAAAGCACATCTAAATTTTAACAAAGATGATATCTGCATTATGGAGTTACTGGTATTTATATGCCTCACACTTTTTATATCTTTTCACAATTGTTCTACAATGAATAGAGCTTACCCTCATGGTCATAAAAAAAGAAGGTTAATAGAAATGTTTTTGTCAGAATTCTAAAGAAAGAACAACGTGGAAGAATGTAAAATTTGTTTTTGGCAGTTATTTTCCCACTTTCGAGCTCCCTGAACCTGTTCATTTGAAATCTTTGCCTTCCAATTTTCATTCCTCCCTCTCCCCCCCTGAGAAATAGTAACTTATTATAAGTTATGAGGATAAGTTAATATATTCACTTTAACCATGTGATAGAGTTTAGCAAGGAACTTCCGGAAGGAACACTTGACCACTAAGTATTAGCTGAAGTTGTGAGGATTTTAGGAGCTGTGATATGCTTTGACTAGTGCTTTTGGGTCCTGAATGGTATCATATCACCCTCATCTTTGAATACCACATAGGTTCCTCCTTCTCAACTACTGTGTCTGTATCAATTTAGCCAATGCTACATTATTAAACTGCCCAAACTCAATGTCTATATAACTATCATTTATTGTCTCTCCAGATTGTGGTTTGGCAAGAAATGACCTGATAGATGCTGGACTCTGCTAAAGGTGGACCTGCTCCAAGTGTTTCATCATGTTACTGAGACCAAGAGGTGAGCCTGAGCACGCCTTTATCGTGGTGCTCGCAGAGGCGTAAGAGAGTTTGTAGAAATATGTGTGAAGTCTAAGTTTGGAACTGGCGTATCAGCAGTTCCACTTCATTCTGTTTACCAAGGAAAGTCATATGGCCAAGGTCAGAGTCAAGGGGTGGGAAAGGAGCCCCACCCAGCATGAAAGGACATTGCAAAATTTCATACATGGCAGAGGGAATGGATACAGCAAGGGATGAAATATTAGCGACATGAATACAATCTGCCATATGAGCCTTATGTCCACTTATTGTATTAGAAAATAGGTTTCTTCACTTTGAATGGTAGACTAACTTTATTTATGCAGCACATGATTTTCAGAATAATTAAAATCACTCTTGTGATAAATAAAATATCTTCATAATTTGTAAGCTAAAATATCATCAGTAATACTGCATTTATAATTTTAAACATCTATCTGCTAAGCAATGCATCCCTTATTTTAATTAACACAATAACTTTTTGAAGCATTTATTACTACCCCTATTTAAGAAAAAATAAAGACATGAGTGCAAAAATGTTATGTAATTTTCCCAAAGTAGTACAGCTAGTAATGGCTGATATAGCACTCTAAATCATGTCTGGCTCCTTCCAAACCCAGTGGTCCTTCACAACAGGATGAACTGTCATTAATCCAGTGTCTCCTAATTAACTCTTTTTTGGAGAGTATTGTATTTCTTACACATTAAATCCCATGTTGGGCTAAATATATAATAAGAAAATACTTATCTTTCAGTTTCGTATTTGAACCTCACTGTTGATTCTCCATTCTCACTGCATACGTTACCAGTATTTTCATGCTGAGAATGACATTATTTGTTGAGGAAAGAATTACAAACCAATGCAAAGCCATTGAGCACTTCTCATGTGTCCCTGTGGTCTCATTCTTATTTAGATGTAGATAGGGAGGATGGGAGCAGAGCTATCCCTACCCGCATTTTTTCAGGCACATGTGGGAAAATAATGGGCTTTGTGCATGTGAATCCCACACGCAATTTTGAAAAATTACTCCCTTGTTGATATTTCACTAGAACTAAAATGAGATGCCCAAGGTACATGTTCATAGTGTTTCACATCTGGTCAGTTTCTTGTGCTGCCTCTTATTTCAATAAAATTCTTGGAATACTTCCAATTGCAGTCACATCAATTCCCAGAATCCTTGTAAAATTTTGCTTATAAGAATATGGTCTAAAGATTAAAATGAAAAGTGATATGTAAGCAAAACATTATTACAGTGGTGGCTGTAGGCAAGCATTTGTGCCATCTCAAACTAGTCCATTGTTTTAATCACAGTGTAGCCATTTATTTCTCTTTTTCCTGTGAGGAAATACACACTAACACATTTCTTGATGTTAATGTCATGCAAGTCGCTATGCTAGGCATTGGGAAAACACATGAATAAGACGTGATCCCTGACCTTGAGGAACTCATGAGAGGAAAGAGCCATTTGGGGAAGCTCTTACAAAGGTAAATATGATCAGAGCTATAATGGAGGTATGAAAAGAGTTATATGGAAGCATAAAGAAGCAAGACAGGACAAAGCGTCATGAGCTAGCTTTTGAGATCTGAGTAGGATTTTGATATGATAGAGGAAATGAGCATTCATGGGTGAGAGAACAGCACAGATAGAGGAAATTATGCTTTACAGAAATGTGGAGGCAAAGAAAATTGTGTGAGAACAGGAGGATGGGATAATGCAAGGGATGTAGAGTGACTAAAGGGATGGGAGAGGAGAAATAACCAAATAGGTATGTAGTGGCTCAACAGTGGAGGGTTTAAACACCTTACTAATGAATTTGAGCTCGATCTTTTATATCAGTTGCCTCTATATTTTTTTAAACAGGTTTATTGAGGTATAATTGATATACAAAAAATCTACACATATTTAATATATATAATTTGATGAGTTTGGACATATATGTATACCTGTGATACCATCACCACAATTATGCCTTGTTTTCCTTTTTCTCTTGTGGTAAGAATGCCTAATGTGAGATCTACACTCTTCAAATTTTTAAGTACAATACTATATTGTTACCTATAGGCACTATGTTGTACAGAAGATCTGTGGAATTTATTCGTCTTGCACAACTGAAACTTGGAGAGTTATTATTCGATGAGTCCAAAATCCCATGTTTGTTCTTTTGTTTTGCTCACATACATCTAACAGTTAAAATAATTGAGCATGCATGCCCAATACTGATATATGTATACCTTTTTGATAAAATACACACATGAAATACAAATAAAGTCTGTATCTCATTAAACATATACAGAAATAGACTTTGCAAATGGGGAGATGTTGGACAAAGGACGCAAACTTTCAGTCTTAAGATGAATAAGTCCTGGGATTGTAATGTACAGCATGGTGACTATATTTAATAATACTGTGTAACACACTTGAAATTTACCAAGACAGTAAATCGTGTGTTTTCATCACATTAAAAAGAAATGGTAACAAAATGAGTTGATGGATATGTTAATTAGCTTGACTGTGGTAATTATTTCACATTGTATACATATATCAAATCATCACATTGTGCACCTCAAATATTGTTCTTTTGGTCAGTTATACCTTAGTAAAGCTGGAAAATAAAGAAATAAACTTTGTGAGCTAAAGAAGAAATAACCATTCAAAACATCATTAATAGATCAAATTGTTTTTCTTAATGAGAAAAATTATTGAGAACTGTGATTAAATAGGCCTCATTATTGTTACTTTTTAAATCACTGTTTAATGATCTGTAATAGAGCAATTCAAAGGACTGGTACGAAGTTTAGTTGTAAAGATTAGTTTTAAATGCTGGCACACATCAAAAAAAAATTAGCTCTTAGAGATATATAGATTTGTATAGAAGTAGCGCATCATGGTATACGTTTTTCAGTCCCAAATACCAATTATGCAAACTGTGTTGCTGCTGAAAATTAGAAAGTAACTGTCTATTTTGTCATTGGCAAATAATACTAATTAGAAATGACATTTTTATATTTAATATATATATTCTAAAATCTTTGAAACTTTTTACTTAGAATATAAAACAGTGTATAAAATCGTGCTTCTAGTGTGTGCAGAAAAGAGAGGTTTTACAAGCAACACATTTATATTGTTTTGGCCAAAAGAAAAAAAAAGTCACGTGGTGATGAAAACATTCCAAACATCCATCTTTGAAGTGTCCTTTCAATAGCATAAGATCCTGTCAAAAGGCCTTTACTTTTTAGTCATAATTAAAATGTTAATATGTCACCTTTACTTTGGAGATTCAGATAAGGCTAAGGAAGGAGAAGTGTCAGTTCTGGCACTTTGTTGTTTTTATTTGTGCTTGAATCATCACTATTATCTACAATCTGTGGTTTCTTTCTATTGATATCTTTAAGCCATTTGTCCACTTTGTAATAATTTAATTATAAGATAAAACAATGTGAAAATATTATTAACTGGGCATAAGTAAAAAGCAATGTGTAACACGGTGCTTAAAGCAAACCAACGAGTAAAGTTGGTGGAATTCACACTTTTCCCTCTGGATACCTTGACTCCCAGTAACAGACAAAAGGAAGGTGTCAGTTTGTCAATATAGACTAGCATCAATGAATATAGTAAATATAATGTTTATTTTTCTTTCTTTAAATAAAATTAATACACATGTATATACATTTTATAATATTTTCTTGCAAACGGCCATTGTGCTAATGGAGAAAGTGCCGTTTGATCCAACAAAGCCCAAAGGTCCACGCTTGAAAATGCTCGATGAAGGCAGGATTAACAAAATGTACACCCCCAGATTTACCAAGGCAGCAGTATTGTCACCTTCTGAGGTTGCATCACCTTTTGGAGATGACAGAAAAAAAGGACAAATTTCTAATACTCATCTAAATCATGAGTCCAGGCTTTCCTGCATTTACTATTAAAGGGGCTTGGTGTCCCATAGATAAATTGGAAAATAACGTGTTATTACAAACAAGAAAAATGTACCTTAAGCCAAGTATCATTGGTTGATCTAGCTGTAAGCAAATGAGTTAATCCAATGAAAGTAGGCAAAAACACATATGTGAAGCCAGTAATAGTAACCAGTTACCAAGATATGAAGAATACTTTTAGTCCCATGAATATCATGATTCAAGTTAACCCATAGTTTTTAGATCTATGTTTTTCAGAAAAGGAAAAAGTGCCAGTGATTGTATGTGAATCAGAAGGCTGAAATTATGAGGAACCACTGTAGATCATACAGATTTCCAAAATGACCCCGGTTGAAATAGCATGATGTGTAAAACAAGGCTTTGAGGAGTGAGGGATAAGTTTTTGATGGTGTTTGGCCAGGCGATCTAGCAATAATTTGAGTCTACCAATGGATAGAGAAAAAATGAATGTTTTCTTCCTGCCCTCTAGGTGCTCACAGTTTAATGGGGCTTACAGACTTGCACAGATTGCTAATATATTGTGAGTGGAACTCAACTCTAGTGCAGAAGTTATTTCAGATAAGTCTTGACAGAGGAAGTGATGTGGATCTTAAAAGATAACAGAAACTTATACAGTAGAAATGGAGAGGGTAGTGTGCTGGTTATAGAAGGGGCAATTAAAAACATGGTTGTGTTTAAACTATTAAAGAACATGGCATGTTCAGCAAATGTTATTAAGTCTGGTTTGGTTGAAATGTAAGTGAATTTGTATAAAAAGAGTACAGATAGATACGACTAGGAAGATTAGAACTAAGCTGTGGAGAGCCTTATAGATCACACTAAGGAGTCAAGACTCTACAGTTACTCTGCCTTATTCTAGAGTCTCCTTCTAGGAAGAGACCTTGGTTTGACTTATAACAGGTACCTGGTATGCATTATGGCCAATAATGGTGGTTATGAAATGGCAGGTTCTGCCTTTCATTAGCACTATGATTATGCTTGATGTCCTGTTTAGCCTTTGAGTCTGGATTCTGCTGCCTTTATTCAGAAGCATTAGCTAAATGGTCCATGAGAATATACAGATCTGGAAACACAGAACTACAGTTCAGTTCTATCAGCCTCTTCAACCATCACTCTTGGATTCTGTCACCACCAGGACTTTCTGGATGGACATTCTGGTACCAGAACTTCGCTGAATCTCATCTGGCCTTGATGTTTTCTAAGCAGCAGAGTATAAAGAACATAGATTGACATTCTTTTCCTTTCACTTACTAGCAGTTGTAAAGAACTTAAAATTTTGAGTCTTATTTTCTTTACTTGTAAAATTGGTGTAGTAAGACCTATTTCATAGCAGTGTTGTAGCTATTAAGAGCTAAATGAATGTTAATTCCCAAGACAGACCACCACCCAGTTTTATGGACACTGTACCATGGCCCACTCGGTTGCTTTCTCTGGATGGTGCAGCCGTCACATGCCCTAGCTCAGGTCTCATTCCACCTCTCTCAGCAAGCTGACTTTGCACCAAAGTTGCATATTGTATTCAGCACCTATTAGATTTCTTTCCAACTCTCAACAATTTTCCTTTGTTTGAAAACTTTCCTTGTCATCTTTCCAAGGGGTGAGCTACAGGTAAATCCATACAACATGAGTTACACCCCTGACCACAAATGATTAGACCAAATATAAGTAGCTAGCCAAACAGATTCCTGTGAATTTTGAATTTAGTCTAAAATTTAGTCTCTTTCAAGTAGGTGGACCAGTGATGTGAAAATTTTCGAGTAGCCTGTGACCATATTTTATGTCTAGGGACTTCGAAAGCAGAAATGACCTGCCTATAGCTAAAATTTTAAAAAATGAACCAGATATAGAGATAGGAGTAGAAAAAAGATTTGGTAAGTCTAATGGTCATTTCAATTTCTAGTTTTAATTCTTGAAGTTTAGCTGTGTTCTTGAACCTTAAGGCATATGATTTCCCCAATATCCCCATATTCAATCTCTCTTTTTAGCTTAATGCCAACAAGCGTCTGTTATTCGCGGCATAAAAATAACTTGATGGTACAGGTATGTTTATATTTCTTTTTTTTGTTAGGAAGATTATCCCTGAGCTAACATCCATGCCCATCTCCCTCTACTTTATATGTGGGTTGCCTGCCACAGAATGGCTTGGTAAGTGGTATGTAGAGTCCATGCCCAGGATCCGAACCGGTGAACCCCAGCCCGCCTAAGCAGAGTGCACGAACTTAACTGCTACACCGCCAGACTGGCCCCTGTTTATATTTCTTATCAGAGACTCAAACTAAGTCTCTACTTTTTTTTATACAGAGATCTGTACCCAAAATACAGGTTTTCACTTAAGTCGATACTAATAATCATTTAGAGTAGCAAGATTTTTACAACAAATTCCAAACATTGATTGTGTTGTGTATATCAAAGTCAAATATTGTAACTGAATAGTCATAGACTCAGATTTTTAGAAAACTTTTTTAGCCATGCAAACTTAAAAACCTATTTTATTCATGTTTCAATCAGTTGAATCATTTCGCTTGATTAATAGGAATAGTATTCTTTCACGAGGGAATCCTAGTATATCCACATTTCTAAGACTCAGTGTTCTCAAAAAAACTTTCTGAATGCAGTTTTGTTGCTTTGAATTATGTCTTTAATAGCATCAGGGCAAGGCTACGAATAGTGCAATCCATAATTTCTATGCCTGGATGACCCTTTAAGAAAGATACTGGCAATATTTTTCCTCAAATATCTGGCTTTTGCACAGAAGCGCTTGGACCAAAGTGTGGTGTTGGGAAAAGGCTCCTCCCTCAACACCATCCCTCTCCTTCACTCGACCCGCGAATGGAGTTAAAATTTAAAAAAACAAAGAACAATATTTTGAAGTACAGAATAAATGTCAAACTGTGTATTCACTGTTTCTGAAAATAAACAGATAACACGGTATAACTACATCATCTGAGCCCTATCAGATTGCTGTTGTAGGCCTCACTTGATTTTTCTGCCTTTTGATCTTTACCATCTATCGGCTTGATTCTGGCAATTTTGTAGCCTACTGTGTAGACTTCAATTGTCCACAGATCTATAAAATCGCAGTGTCATTAAGCAGCAAGCAAAACTGTTTCCTTGTGATGGCCAACAGAAAGGAGAAAAAAAAATCTGAGCTATGAAAAATACTAATAATCATTTAGAGTAGCAAAAATCTTTGCTGGAAAAAATGGCCTTTATGTTACACACATATAGGGAGACCCCTTCCAAACCTTGGTAAGTTTGGTTTGAGGATCACAGCTCTTCTTCTTTTCAGGAACACCACATTTCCAAGTGTCTTAAGGAACAACTTGCCCCCTTTTATATTTCATCTGAGTTTAAGTCCTCAAAGAAAAGGTCATCTTATTTTAGTGAAGAGTTAAAACATCCTAAACAGATTTTTTAGTAGGATAATCATGAAAAGTGTTGCTTGAGTAACTGCTTTATTAATTGAAACTAGAGGGGATAGACAGATGAATATTTGTATTTTTTTTCCTCAAGTAGTTGAGTTAAATAGAGGTGGAGGGAAGGGATAAGGAAATACGAATAATAAGAGTGTGATAGAGTTGTAATGATGATGTAATCAGCATGTTAGGAAATTACTACGGTGTGGAGAGTGACAGCTAGGCATGTCATAGAACTTCACGGAAGTCACGAAAGTAGATGGGTGTTCCAGACAGAGAATAGTGTGCAAAAGTGGGCAACCAATGTCATGGGGTTTCTTAGTCCGTTCAGGCTACTTTAGCAAAATACCACAGACTGGGTGGCTTATAAACAGCAGAAATTTATTTCTCACAGTTCTGGAGGCTGAAAGTCTGGGATCAGGGTGCCAGCATGGTTGGGTGAGGGCCCTCATTCAGGTTTCAGGCTTCTTGTGTTATCCTCACCTGGTGGAAGGGGCAAGGGCTCTCTCTGGAACCTCTTTTCTAAGGCACTATTTCACTGATGAGGGTTCCACCTTCATGACATAAGCACCTTCCAAGTTAGGATCTCAACGCATGAATTTTGGATGGACACAGAAACTCGCACCATAACATAGACTTACTTGCTATTCTGCAATATACCCTATCTAGTTTGTGTTTAAAGCATAAAAAGGAGACAGAGCTGGTGGTCAAAAGGAGGACTTACCCAGCAGCACATAAGAAGGGAGTAGAGAGAATACTGATTACATACAATGTGTCTAACATGCTGCACGCCAGATCCAAAGTCACAGAATTTTGTGCACAGGAAACTAGGTTATGGATGCTCCTGGAATAGCGATGTAGTCAGGAATTCTTAGAAGTTCTCCATTGTATTTTTCCATTGAGACAAGTTTCCAGGAGAGACCATGAATCATCCTAGGGAGTTAGTCACCTGCATTAATGTGTAACACAGCTCTTGGATTTCCAAAATGCAGCAACAGTTAAGTGTCTCTTGTTTCTCTTGTTGTGAAAGATGGGGACCCAACCGATCAACATTGTATTCTTCCTGGGATTCAGATATGCCTGGGCACATCTGGAAGAGTAGTGAGGCAAGCCCACAGGGTCTATTTGCAGGATAGACTGAGTCACCTGCTAAGAAAGAAAACTCATTTTGAGTGAAAAGGATGTCAGGCCCACGAGGTTTTACATCTTTCTTCCTTGGTCATCAAGGAGAGAGATGCTTCTGAGCATACGTTACTCTGTTTCTCATTCTCGTGACCCAACTTTATATATTTTATACAGTCAACTTCCTAATGAGAGAGGAGGACTGCAATTAAAAGCAGAAAATATGTGTAATTTAAATCTCTAATGTGCTACAGAGCAAGATGTAAATGCTGTGGGATATTGTCACTCAAGATGGAGAGAAAAGTCTTTATCAGGTGGCTCCCAACCATGAGACAGAGGAAGGAATGGGAATTAATTGTTCTGATTTTGTGATAGACCAAATTATAAAACCATATAAAGCCAAATAATGCCCTAGTGTTTTGAAGCAGCTTCGGAAACGTGTAATCTGTGTTTCTTAAGTCTACGCAGTTAAATCGTTACCAAATGTCACAGTATTTCGAATGAGAGTCTATAGACTCCCAGTAGTCCAGAGATATATTATTTGGGGTATGCAAGTTTTCTATAAGAAATTCTTACTTTGTGTCTTTCAATGATCAATAAAACGTAATCACATTCTGGATCAACTAGATGAAATACTCTGGAACTGAGCCCTGTCAAGCAATTGTATTAACTGTCTGATATTTTAAGTGTGGACTAATGGAAAAAGAGAGGTAGATTAAGTATTCAAATAATGTATTTGAACCAAGTATAAGCCAAATTATTATGTCACACAGTCTAAATGAAAATTTCACAGTAGTTTGACTGGAGAAAAGTAGTAGAAAATTGAGTTGCCATAAGACACAGAGTAGCATAGGCGTGTTCCTTCATATAAAATTAATCTCGTGATTGAATTTTATTGGCTATGTGAAGATGGTTTTATTTAATTTGTAAATATGTTTCAGTTTTATAGGTATGTAAGAGCTATGAGGATAAGTTTATTCTTAGCTTTATGATTCTGCATATTTAACTATCCATTAAAATAAAAATAAGTCAACACCTGGGGTCTGAGGAAATGTTTTCCTTATAATGAGATTCATATATTTTTTAAGTTTGGAGATAAACAAAAATAATACTGCTCTTCTGAGAAATGCATGGTTTTAAGTTTTTCAGAACCACCTAAGCAGGGACAGTGCTTTCTGGATGCTAGCCAAACTGGATGCTACCTAATTCTGCAGTATTAATGAAGAAAAAACTTTAAGAGATATGAGTGAATGCTGCCAACTATTTTTCTAAATAACATTGAACTGGAGAATTCCTATTAGACCAATTTTTAATGTTTTTATAATTCCTCCTTGAATCATATTCAGATATAACAAGTATCTGTGAGACCCTGTACTATATGCTGTCAAATTTAGGAGACACAGGCATTATTGTTTTATATTTGACAAAGTTGTCCAAGGTTACACAGGAAGAGGTATGGTGACGCTTGGTTGTAAGTCTTCTGATCCCAAGTCCACTGATCTTTCACAGCTCCTTCTGACCAGGTACTTCCTTCTATCCAAACATTCCCTTAGCATAGGCAAATGGAACTTTGCCAAGGAATGTCTACGTACGGTAAAGACTGTAATCTCTCCTTTAGTCAGACACTGCTGACTTATCACTGCACTTGAGCTCTGAGTCTTATGTGTTCACATTTATCCTGTCATTTTTCTTGCCTTTCATGATTAATAGTATACATTTTTAATACTACACGAGCATTTAAAATATGCCCCTTCTGACTTTAATATGACAGAACTTTAGTTTTCACAAAGAAAATTGCAACAACAGAACATCTGGGTTAATGAAGTTCAAATTAAAATCGATTACTCAACAAATCAGCCTTCTTAAAGATATAACAACAACTCTGGCTTCTTTTGTATCGAGGGGGCCTTTAAAAAGAGGGCTTACTTGAGTAGCAAAATTCTGGACTTTTTCAAGATAGTAACAGGTTTGTAAAGATAGTCAAACAAGTTTTATAATATACTTGCCTCTTTTTTCCTTATTCATTGATTGAAATAATTTGTGTAACAATGTCAATAGATTTGACAAGTTAAATTGGAATTGCAATAAAAATTTTGCCTAAAATTTTAAAATTGTCAACTTTTATAAAATAAACTGTCAAAATTGAATAAGATGGAAGGAAGGGCAAATACTTTGAGGGGACAAGGCTGAAAAGAATAAAGAACAAGAAAATACCTTAGATTGTCAAACATTTACAGAACTAACATCTTATCAAAACTTCCTTTCCTCCTATTACATTTTAATTATCACCCTTGATCTTAGGCCTGTTTTAGTTCAGTGCATGAAAATCTTAAAGCAAAAGATCCCAAACTTAGGATTTTCAGCAGTTAAAGATTTTTGATGTCATTTACTTCTGCTACTTTCATTTTAAAAATGTAAATCTCTTACGAAGGATGCATTGTTACCCTTCATAATACAAAATATAGGCGGCATGTTATAGACAAAGATTCTCTGAGTCAAATAGAATTGAAATGAATAGAGGTTTGTAATACATCTTTCTTGACATTTAAAAAGAAAATACTTAAAGATATTGAATGAATTTTTAATATTCACATTTCTGTTTAAGTGGAGTCAGTGCAGGAAGAGAGTATTAATTAAAATAATGTTTTAAAAGGGAAAACAAATAACAAAGACAGAGGTGCCCCTTTTTACCACAATTACACACTTTCAAAAATATCTCTGACATCATTTACTGAAGTTATATATCATGTAGGGAAAGGAACAAACCAGGTCGTTACGGGATTTCAATCGTTTTAGTGAACTCATAAATTTCAAGTGAGCCATAGAACTTGAAATGCATTACTTTGTAAATCACTTTGTGGAACCCTCTGAAAAGTGAGATACAATTGCAATGTGTCATAAGATAATTAGCTACACTTTTCACTTTTTATATCTATCGGGGAGTTAGCAGCCTTTGCGCCATTTTCATCTCCCCTCCAGTATGGGTGGGGAAATAAGCATTCTTGCACTATCCTACGGGAATGTAAGTTGACACAACCTTTTGGACAATTTGGAAATACTTTTTGCAATGTGGTAAAAATTTTTACATGACCACTCATGTACTACTTGCTCTCAACTGTTAAGCCCTCTCAGTAGTGGCAACGTCTGGGCACATATATTAAACTTGCTCATTCAAAGTAACTGAACATCCCCCAAGCTTTAAAAACTGTTTCAGCGGAGCTCAGATGATTTTTAGTTAAATTGTCGAAGTTTCCAGGCTTATTCCACTTCCTTCTCTTCTCATTTCCATGAATGGCATCTGGACATAGGAAAATGTATATATCATTACGGAAGCCACAGAGGAGGGCTATCTGGATCAAGAGTTATCTGTGAACACCTACTGACCTCTGGTTAAGATAGAACTCATCTCTCTTGGTACGACGTGGCCCTCTGTTCTTCCTTCATCTGCTGCTGAAGTGTCTACAATCAACATAATTTAATGGTGTTCTCTTGGTAGAGAAATGTACAGAGATTTCTAGGACAATCAGCCAATTCTCCTTGCTTACTAGGCTTCCTATCTTGGTTCTTACGGATGGGGCCAATCCTCTGATACTTGTTGGTATCGTCCACCTTGACTTTAGCTTTGGGATATCCACCCTGGAGCCCCTGTAAGATATAGCCATGCTCTTTGCCATCTTGACCCCAGAGAATCATACTGACTTAGTTGTTACATACCTTCTACTTTCTCCTCAGGGTCTCCTGGGATCCTCTGGACCTCTTTTATGTCTGGTGAAAATTGTAGGCAAATGGAGGAGGGTAACTTCTCAGACCCTTTCTTTTATTAAACACATGAAATCACCATTTCTGCTCTGTTACAGCCACTCCAGCTTCGTATTGGGAACCTGTGGGGCATTTCTTCCTGACTTCTCTAGGGAAAAATGTCAGAAGCACCATAAGCTTTTAGCTTCCCTCTCTTGTTAAAAAAATTATTAATACTACTTTGTTCCCCTCTATTCACCTGCCTCCTCCACTTAAACACAGGGCCGAGGTTTAGGGGATGAGGGCACTGAACACTATTTCAGTGATGCAGATATTATCTTCAACATAGTGTCCTTTTTTCTTGGCTATTTTCATGTTCCTCCCAGCATTGGAAAGTTTTTCCCCATTCCTGTGAAACAGTAACTTACCTTAAATCATATTCTCTGTCTTCTCTATACTGCGGATTATTGTAAATCTCTGTGCTCAGATCTAAGTTTTGTTCTTCATACATAGAGGAAAGTTTTCAAATTTTGAAAATCCCTTTCTATCTCAAAAAACATCATGGTTAAAAGAATATTTTCTCCATTTTCATCCTAGGAACTCAAATTTTTGACTTCTTAGCTGAACAACGGCTTCTTTGTTTCAAGGTGGTGTCCAATATGCGCCAGAAGCAATGAGCTTGATTGACTCAGTAGATGAGAAACCCCAAGTCTACAAAACTTTCACAAAATGCAGGATTTGAAAGGTAATATTTTTTAAAATAGCAAAGTTGTAATACTAAATTTAAAAAATCTGTTTGCAACATTTGGCTCACTATACCCACAAAAGCATCTATACACATGCAAAAAGTAAATATATAAGGATGTTCATTGCAGCATTGTTTGTGATAAGTAAATATTGGAATCAACCAAAATGGCCATAAACTGGTGACTAAGTAACGTGTTATATCTGTAGAATGTGATAATGTACAGTAATTAGAAAGAATGAAGTAGATATACATGCAGAGATAAGTAAAAATGTCCAAAAATGTTAATGTAAAACCAATTTTTATAAAATGCATATACTATGCACCAAGCTGTTTTTCTCTGGGGATGGTATTATCAGGGATTTTCAGTTTCTCTCATATATTTTTATATTTGCATTCTTTGTTTAATTCAGAAAAAATATTTTATGTATATACAGAGGGGTTACAGAGTATATCTCAAACCATCAGGCAGTGCCATACTTATTCGTGAAATAATAGTAGTGTTCTTATTAAATCCAGGAAAAGAATGATAGGCACGTCATTACTATTATATATCTTTCAGAATGAAATTATACGATATAACAAGAAATGCAACAGAATTAGAAGGTAAAATTATTACAGGAGTAGAAAATAAATGATACATTTGCTTACAATACTAAATACGATTAACAGACAAGCTGTTGAAACTAAAAAGAGTTCAATAATGCGGTTAGTTATAAAACAAGAATACAAAACTCAATAGCTACCCTGTAAAACAGTAATATAAAATTACAAAGTAAATAAGCCAGTCAGAATAGCAACAGAATATACAGACTACTGAGGAATGAAAATAAGAAAAATGTGCAAGTTTTAGAAAAGGAAATATTTTGAAGAGAAATCTGAATATATGAAGATAAAACCATAAAACATTCTACATTACTAGATGAGAATTTCTTAAATTGAAAAGATGTCAATTAACAAATTCATGTGCATTTGGATTATTTCCAAATTAACTGAAAGATGAAATGCACTTCTGAACAGTATCAGAGTTGATGTATATGAACATATGAGAAATAAATCAACCTCAGGAGCAAGTCAGTAATTCTTCAGTATGGTAAACAAGGTCCTTATGGATTTGGCCTTATCTAACTTAATCCAACTCCCTTCCTCTTACTTCTCCTTTCCTCAGGCACAATTATGTTCATTACAAAATAATAAAATACAATTTATCCAAAGCTATGTAGTGCCTAGTATAAAATCAGGAACATAAATAATTAAGTTGTGTGGACAGCTAGTTCTATGTACGCATTTTGTATGCATTATCTCATTTGATCTACACAATAATCCTTTAAAGGATAATATTAATTATCTTTATTTTTGAGATTAGGGAACAGATATAAAAAGATGTCCAAATCCACACTACCAGTAAGCAGAGAAGCTAGAGTTTAAACTCATTTGTGTCTGATTTCAAAGCTTAAGTATTAACCACTATTTTACATTTATTTTCTAGGTAGCAGAAAATTAAATATGGCTTTCAATATTCATATATTTCAGAAAATCATGGTACAGCCATATGATTGAATATTATACAAGCTTTAAATTAACCTTTACAAAAACATTTATGTTATGTGAAAATGCGTATAATGTTGAGTAATTGAAATAAGAGGAAGTACTCTGTTATAGGAAGCTAGTGCTACATATGTCTAGAATTAAATGTCTTCTTACTTTTGACAAAAGTCAACAAATTTTCCAGTTTTCACTATGACCACGCATTTATTTTAAAAATGATAATCTTCACTATTAACATGAATTATAGAAAAAAGACATATCCCCAAATTAGCAGTTTCATGTAAGAAAAATCTCTCAAACTTAAAGTAGGATTTTGTAAAAATACAGGATGCCAGAATGTCCACTTCCATGCATGAAGTGCTAATTGATATAGGAATTGCCCTTCTGCTATAACAACTAGAAAACCACACAAAAATATATGAAACAATGGTTTTAAGATATTGCACAAAAGTAGTGCAGGACTGTGCTCTCTGACAAAGGGAAATCAAACAAGATGAGCCCTGTAATTGGCCCAGCGTGTTTTCTAGAGGCATACTCAAGGTCGCATTGTAGAAGAGGGAACCCCAGCAGAGACCTGTGGCTTTGCTGAGTTGAAGAGACAGCGATCAGAGTCTGAGGAATCCAAGGTGGCTAGAATTTGTAGGTAGAGTAATGGAGAAGAAGGAGCTCCAGCGAGAGAAACCTCCAGACATCTGCAGAAGAGACCCCTTGGGTTTATGATGAAGTACCAAACTGCATGTGTATTGGTAAAAATCCGCAAAGCTAGAGAAAGTAACACCAGAAAAGAATAAGCTAAAAAATTGCTGTAGAGTATGGTTAGTCCCATTACAGGAACTGCCCATCGGATTGCAGTGGGTCAGATTCTACCTACTTGGAATTTGACGTTGGATAAAACATTTCTCCTCCCTGTTCCTCAGTTCTTTTTTTAAATTTATTTATAAAGTGAGGATGAAAATAGTTGTATCTCTCTCAAAAGACTGGTAAAGTTTATTGAACATTATTTTTCTTCTTGGGGTCTTTGGTTGGATATAAACTCCACGAACGCCAGGACTTTATTTTGTTCACCTCCATTTTCACTGTGCCTAGAACTGGGCCTGCTGTATAGCAAGTGATCAGTAAATGTTTATTCAATTAATTAATAAACTAGGATATTAAAAGTAAAACACTTTATGAGAAGGGGATATGAACAGACATTTCTCCAAAGAAGATATATGGATGGCCAATAAACACATGAAAAGATGCTCACCATCACTGATCATCAGGGAAATGCAAATCAAAACCACACTAAGATATCACCTTACACCCCTTAAAATGGCTAAAATAACCAAGACAAAAATAACAAATGTTGGAGAGGTTGTGGAGAAAAAGGAACCCTCATACACTGCTGGTGGGAATGCAAACTGATGCAGCCACTATGGAAAACAGTATGGAGATTTCTCAAAAAATTAAAAAAGAAATATCATATGACCCAGCCAACCCACTACTGGGTATCTATCCAAAGAACTTGAAATCAGCAATGTAAAGAGACTCATGCACCCCTATGTTCATTGCAGCATTATTCACAATAGCCAAGACATGGAAGCAACCTAAATACCCATAGACTGATGACTGGGTAAAGAAGATGCAGTATACATATAATGGAATACTACTCAGCCATAAAAAAGGATAAAATCGTCCTATTCACAACAACATGGATGGACCTTGAGGGTATTATGTTAAGTGAAATAAGCCATATAGAGAAAGACAAACTCTATGATTCCACTCATATGTGGAAGATAAACAAACACATGGACAAAGAGAACAGATTAGTGGTTACCAGGGGAAAGGGAGGTGGGGAGTGGGCACAAAGGGTGAAGTGGTGCACCTACAACACCAATGACAAACACAATGTACAACTGAAATTTCATAAGGTTGTAAACTATCATAACCTCAATAAAAAGTAAAAATAAAAAGTAAAACATTTTAAATAATTTCTAACATTGGGCTCAATGAATGTCCTATAACTAGAAAAGGCAAATAGCATCAAATGTTTCTCCAATTAAATTGAATGGAAACAGCCTCTCAATGGAACTGGTGAGTTTTCACAGTTTGGGGCCATCTTAGTACCTTGAGGTGAAGATGAATATATTGTAGGGACTAAAAACATAATACATATAACAACAATACATATAATATATGTGGTTTACATTATATATATTCATATATATATGTATGCAAAGATATACTAAATGAAAACAGTTTTGCCTTGCCGTCTTCTGCTTCATGGACTAGAATTTGTAAAATCTTGGGAGGGCCACATCCGAGAGAAAAGTAAAAAGAGGCTTGCGGTTCATCAAGGGCAGATTTCTTCAAAAGTGTTTCTCTATAAGCATTTTCAAGTGTAAAATATATGGAGTAATAGTGTGTATTTTTTGTTGTTTTGTAGTAAATGTACTATAAAATTCTATAAACAGATGTTTTACTGTTTTTAGACGTCACATTTTTTTCTATCAGGATAATGTATCTAGTTATCACCAAAGCTGATCATGGTTTCCATCTATCATATCTATTCATTCTCTCTCACACAGCGCGGGATGGGAGTACAGGAGGAGATGCTATACAGTGCACAGAAGATGCCACAAATAGCAAGATGGAGCAGTAGTGACTGATGGTCACTCCTGATGTCTACTAATAATCAAGCACTGCCAATTTTCTTCTGGCTAAAATCTCAAAGTATTAGTTTTGTAAAGACAGAAACCAATTAGATCAAAATGAGTGAGATTTTGCTGTGTTTACAATCAGTGCCTGTTGTAACAGCTGAAGCAATCAGAGTCTGTGTCAGCCATCAAGAAGAACACAATACACAAAGTGTCTTATCTCTCTAGTCAGAATCTCTGATGTGAAAGCCTTCAGTAGGAACAGGTATGTGGTATCTAGCTCGAGACGTGTTACATTTTCACTTCTCTTTCTCTTTGAGGCCTGGTTTTACTCCTCCATGCTCCTGTAAACTCTCAGTTCTCCCTTCCCAGAGGAGAGAGTGAGGCAATAGTCACTACCCACTCTCCTGGCGCCATGTCTCCAGCATTCAGAATCAGACTCATGAGTATTCAAATGGGCAAATGATAAGAAAACAAACAAACAAATAGAAGCTTGCATTATATTTACATACAATTATATATAAAAAATTACCTAGTTACTGTCTTCATCACTGATATTGACATTTTTAATAAATAAACCAAATAGATCAATGTACTAACTTTAGTTTGTCATAGTGTAAAATCATTATATAGACAAATTTTTGTTATGATGGTATTCTCTAAGATGGAATCCTACCTATATAGACATACTCATATTTAAGGAATCAGCTATTCTCTTTGGACAAAATGGACAGCATAAAAGTTTGATATTAACGTGTGGAGGAATTAAAAATATATTTTCTCAATAATGCAATAAGGGGGCTTACACAGAACAAGATTCGTCATGAAGCTGCAAGAATGGTTGATGGGGGTTTAAACTATTTTCACCCTTGTATATGTTTGATAATTTCCATAACAAGGTATTTAAAAATAAAATATATTGGTCACGTGGAATACAAATTTAGACAAATGTTTATGAAGAAATGAGAGCGTGTATTAAGTACAAAATTTTAGATTTCGGTGAAATCTTGGATTCCTCTTGCTTGTCCAGAAGTGATCATTCTTTAACTTTTCAGAACAATACTTGAATTTTATCTTTCAAGGTTTAAAGTAAAGGTATACTTAGTTATTATTTTCGTATAGTAAAGTCTTGCTCTTGACAATTTTTTTTAAAGAATAGCTTTCCTGTTTTACCAAAGTAATACACAAGTTTTAAATTATCAAATAGTACCAGAATATGTATAACAAAAATTATTAGTCTTTTCTATCTTACCACTTCCCAGTCTACAATCCCACAGCCCAGATCCAAGTACCTTTGACTCATTTTGCTATTTTATTTAGTATTCACCTCACTATAGTTCTAAACAATATACTTGTACGTCTTGTACTGCCTTGTTATTATGAAAGACAAAATTTAGCTTCTTTAATGGCCCCACCCTCATTTATCACTTAACATCCTTGCCGTTCTCCCATGATAGTTAAATACAAATTTGTAATTAAATTGCTTTTGGAGTGCTTATTTCCCATTCCAGTTGTTTCTAAGTGGATGGGAACCACAGTAGGGCTACACTTGGCCTTTGTTTCCGGTAAGTTTACTCTACACCAAGAGAGTTAGGTAACTTATTTGACATAAATTCAGAAAAATAAAGGAGGATGTTCTCAGATCTTCCTCTTGTCCTCTTCAGAATGAGCTGTCCACAAGATGCATTGTTTTGCACTGCTCCTTCAGGGGATACTTTGCTCTTCTATGGAGAGAGGTCTTCCTTTATCCAACGTTGCAATGATAGGGTGGGGAAGCCTGCCTGGGATGAAGTTAGAAGGTCCATTTTGCTCTTACACTAAGCTATATCCTCCACTTTTATAAGTAATAATAGTGATATTCTGGTCTCCAATCTGCTGCTTTTTGTTCAAATTCCAGGTAGGAAAAAGAAGGGGCTATTTATTGGATCCACTCAGATATAGCAGTAATATTTATTTAATTCTCATCATTCTGTAAAATGTATTCACTGCAGAACCAGGTTGTGTACTGTGGCTACATTTCCTTTTTATGCATCAATTCTCCCAAATTTGTTTGGGTATTAACCCCATCCCCAGTTTCATAATAGTATCCTGATTAGTTTAAGACAATCAGCAGATGGTATTACCCTGTCTGCTAATATTGGCCCAGAAATGGGCATGTGCCATTAACTATCCCATCAAACTGAAAGAAAAGACTTATAGCATACTTGTGGAGAGAGTTATCGCTCTCCTTCTGAATGTGAGCTACAAAATTGGTAGCCTTCATTGCTACTGTCAACTATTTTGTGAACATTAAGGAAAGCAGACTTATGGAGATACAGAGGAAGAAGGAAGGGGCAGATAGAACTGGGGTCCTTAATGACCTCAAATAAGCTTCTGATTATATTATTATTTGAACTAAACCTACTATACCTTACTTACACCTATACCCTACTTACCCTTCTATACTATCTTTTATTTAGTGAGATAATTAATTTGCTTACTATTTAAGCAGGTTTGAGTGAGAGTTTCCTTTATTTTTTCTCCAGTCCAAAGCATCCTGACTGCCAGAGGAAGCTTTTGCTGTTTTCTCTTTATCCCTAGCATCCTGAAATTTCTTGATGATGTCTTACAGTTTCCATCATTTTCCTTCTATTTGATGGCCCCTTTCAATCTAGAAACTCATATCCTTCAGTTGTAGGAGATACATTATTGTATCATTGATAATTGCCTTCCTTTTTTTTTCTGTTTTCTCATTCTGGACTGTCAACATAAGCAGGGAGACAAAAGTAAAAGAACTTTCTACAAAAAGAATTCTTAAGTGACCCCGAGAAGATTCATGGATTAACTGCAGCTGGGTTTTTATCCCCTTGAAATCCTATGCAAAATACTGTATTTATGTATATTTTCTTCATTTTTCCTGAAAGAGAATCTAAAGCTACTTTTTATTCTTATATTGTCCTCAGAAGATCCAGTCCTGAGGGTGAGAGGACCATTAGCTTGCAAGAGAGCACAACTGTGAACTGCTGACTGCTTAAAGAGGAGGAGGAGGGAGCAAAAGATATGAAGAAGGTAATAGTTCCTGATAGTAGCTTCTGACCCTCTGTTTAGCATGAATGGCTGTTGGATTTGCTTCATTCACAACAGAAAAAGGAGGTTAAAAGGTTAAGCAGCTATTTGATTTGAAAGACCAAAGGAAAATATCTGATGTGTTAGTCTAGTGAATAGGCAGCTTTGTGGCTATCAGTTGAATATTACTCACAAATGAATGATTTGAGATCTTAAAGAAAAAAAGAGAAAGAATCCTCAATAATGGAATTAAATTTGCTTTGTATGCCAAAGTCTCATCTAAGGTTTTATTATACCGTGAGATGTTTCTTATGATAAATAATATTCTATGTATGGCTATGTATTTACTTGAGATTTTAATGAAAAAAAGGAAATGAAACTGTTTTAATGGAAAATCTTTGCAATTAGTTTCCAAAATAGCTTCTTAAATTGCTCAGTTTCAAGAATATTTTTGGCAAAGCAAAGTATTATAGTAAGTACAATAATAGTTCTAAAAAATCCTTAAAATCTTTCACTTTTTTACCATTTAAAATTGCTATTAAGTTAATGTTGGCATCGTTTCAAACAAGCTCTTTAAATAGTTTGTTTTATATACTTTTTCTTATAAACTTGTTTCATCAAAATGCCAGGCTAGTAGGTCTGCAGCTGATTTCACATTGGAACTGCTCTAACAAGAGCTCTCTAGTCTTTCCCAGAAACAGAGAATTAGAATTTTCATAGGAAGAAGTAACTTGTTCCATCAATGATCCTCTTTCCTGTATCTTCAATCTCTCTTCCCCTGTCCTGGCACCCTTTCCTCAGCTTGGAAACACATGCAGATCTCCACCATTTGAAGAAAATCCTTCTAAACTTCACTTCCTCCTCTAGCCACTGCACATTCCCTTCTTCAACTCATAGTCAAATCATTTGAAAAGTATTCTTCTGAATGCCGGTCATAACTGGGCAGAAGAAGGTGATAGAAGGCACAGGATTCCAACCTGCTGAAGCTTTAAGACCTAAGAGCAGGAGCAGGTGAGAGGGCAGAATAAGTCTATATCAAGTCATTCGTCATTGTTAAGAGAATGAGGCTCTCAGCTTATATAGACCTGTCTTCAAATTCCTACTTTGTCACTTGATGGCCTGTGACACTGGAGAAGTGATTTGGCCTACATGAGCTTCCATTTCCTAGTGTGAAAATGAGCTAATGATAGTACCTACCACATGATGCTAGAATCGGGATTCAGTTTGATAGTCTAAGACCTTAATAAATGTTAGTTGCAATTACTACTATTATCAGAAGCTGATATTATTAACATGAAGCTAAGTAAAACCTGAAGAACAATATGCCAGGGCAAAACAGGTGTTGAGGGCCAGTTAATTCAAATAAATGAGGAAAAGAAGCCGGTAGGAAACAATGAGGTAGCAACTAGAGACTACAAGATAGAGCAAGCTGCATTTGGTTGGCAAAAAGATAGAAGAAGCTGAAGATATGAGTGGGACATAGAGCCAGGCCACAGGAGTGCATGTAAAACAGCTGCATATGCGTGCCATCATCGACAGTCTCCTCCCGTAATGGGATCAGTTCAGGGATTAACTGATGAAATTTTCTTTTCTGTTTGACAGTATTCTGAATGTGAAAGGTAGATTCCCATGACCCCTCCTTCAACCTATATGCTTAATCTACTTAATAATGCACTAGGTAATGAAATGGCCATGCTGTTTTCCTTTTTCCATTTACATGATGCTCTCCAGTTTCTAGTTCTAATTACCAGGAAAGTTAGTTAGGGTGCATATGCAACAACATATAGGTCACAAGAAATAGTGTTGATTGTTCATGAAGAAGAGTAACAGTGAAAGAAGGAGTAGAGAAAAGTAATTGTTAAGCAGTGGATGGAGAAAAACAGCAAAGCGTTACTCATTGTACGGTAAATAGGTTTCTCAGTGCTTTTCTTTCCAGTAGAAGAAATTAAGGTAATATTTGCTGTTATCTATTTTCCTGTATGTTTCTGTGTGATGGAAGCTGGGTTTGGAGGATTTAAAAAGCACTGCAAAAAACCAGGGGAATATCTTGTCCTTTGATAGACTCAATATTGTAAAGATTCTGAGTTAGCTTGATTGTGGTTATTTCACAATGCAATGTATAGTAAATTGTCAAGTTGTACACTTTAAACATATATAACTTTTAAAAAAGAAATTTATGCTCCAGGGCATTATTGAAAACAGTGGAGCAATCTCGGCCTGTAATCAGTGGAACTGAACTGCTAGGTGTGTTTAAGGAAAGACTGAATGAGGGCCCTACTTGTGCCACTGTCATCACAGGGTTACTGTGGGCATAACCAAAGCTGTACCACCCAGAGAAACAACAGCAGAGGCTTAACACTGCATGTGTGGTGGGGGGAGGAGGAAGACATAGACTTCTCCAAAATAACATGGCCCATCACTAAGCAAATAAATAAGCAAATAATAATAAGCCCCAGAGTGGGAAACTAATACCTAGAATTGTAACAATGTATTATCTAAAATGTGCAGTTTCCAGCATACAAAGCATGCAAAGATATAGTAAAGTATGACTCAGACATTGGAAAAAAAGAAGGCAATAAAAGCTGCAAGAGTTACCAGATGTCAGATTAAACAGAAAAACTTTCAATGCAGCCATTATAAATATGCTCACAGAACTAAAGATATACACGATTAAAGAAGTAAAGTATGATGAGATGTCAAATCAATTGAATAGAACCAATGGAAATTTTGGAGTTGAAAAGCATACTAACTGAAATAAAAATGCACTACAGGGTCTCAGCAGTAGATTTGAACTGACAGAAGAAAGAATAATCAATCATGAAGTTAGATCAATGGAGATTATGCAAACCAAAGAACAGGGAGAAGAAAGGATGAAGAAAACTGAACAGACTCCAAGAGAAATGTGAGACATCATTAAACATACCAACATATACGTAATGACACAATGGGTGTACCAGAAGGAGAGGAGAGAGAGAAAGGAGAAGCAATAATATTAGAAAAATTGATGGCTAAACATGTTCCAAATTTACTGAAAAACAATAATGTACACAGGAAGCTTAACAAATTCTAAGTAGTATAAACACAAAGAGACCCACAAACAGATGTGTCATAGTAAAAATACTGAAAATCAAAGACAAGGAGAAAATCTTGAAAGCAACAGGAGATACATGTCATGTCACTTACAAGGGAACCCTGATAAGATTAACAGCTGAATTATCAGCAGAAACAATGTAGGCCAGCAGGCAGTGTAATAATATATTCAAAGTGCTCAAAGAAAAAATCTCCCAGCCAAGAATCCTATATCCAACAAAGTTATTGATCAAAAACGAAAGCAAAACAAAGAAAAACTGAGAGAATATGTTGCTAGCAGATTTGCCCTACAAATAATTCTAAAGAAAGTTCTTTAGTTTGAAAACAAATGATCCCAAAGAGCAATTCAAATCCACATGAACAAACAAAGCACACTGGTAAAGATAATAATGTAATTATAAAAGACAATATAAATGCATATTTTTCTCCTTTCTCTGTTACTTGATTTTAAAATCAATTGTAGAAAATAATATACATATAGCATGTTGTTGGGCATATCGCATATAGAAATGCAATATATGTGTAAATTGTTTACCAAAAACACTACAAAGGAAGTGGATGGGAGTAAAGCTGTAATGGGGTTAAGGGAATGATGACACATGGTAAAGTAATAAGTATAGCAATGTTATGTTGGTGAGGATGTGGAGGAATTGGAGCTCTCATGCACTGCAAGTAGGAATGTAAAATGGTGCAGAAACTTTGAAAAACTGTCTGGTAATTCCTGAAATGATTAAACAGAGTTATCATATGACCCCACAATTCTATGCCTAAGTATATACCCAAAAGAAATGAAAACATATGCACAAATTTGTACACAAATGTTTATTGAAGCATTATTCATAATGGCCAAAGTTGGAAACAACCCAAATGTCCATCGACAGAAAAATGGATAATGCTAAGTGAAAGAAGTCAGTCTTAAAAGACCACATACTATATGATTAAATTCATATGGGAATCTCCAATATGAAAATCTAGAGAGACAGAAAGTAGACCAGTGGTTGATTAGGGCAGGGGAGTGATACACTTTAAGATGATTTCCATTATGTCTATTGAC
Source organism: Equus przewalskii (assembly GCF_037783145.1). Taxonomy (NCBI): domain Eukaryota; kingdom Metazoa; phylum Chordata; class Mammalia; order Perissodactyla; family Equidae; genus Equus; species Equus przewalskii. Next base: position 117,436,965 of record NC_091863.1, on the reverse strand, counting down.
AAGAAAGCTGCATCAACCAGAAAGGTAAAGTACTACTTTGAAATCAATTACATATGGTGAAGGCATAATAATCTTCTCAGTGTTTAGGGATTCTAAAGTTTTTATCTTGGTCCTACTTAACTCTTTATTTAGAAGGGCCTTAAAATCTAAGTCACTGTCTGTGATGGCTAATTTTATGTGTCAGCTTGGCTGGGCTATGGTGCCCAGATGGATGGTTAAGCATTATTCTGGATGTTTCTGTGAAGGTGTTTCTTGGATGACATTAACATTTAAATCAGCAGGCTTTGAGTAAAGCAGATTACTCTTCATAATATAGGTGGGCCTCATCCAATCAGATGAAGATCATAAAAGAAAAAGACTGATCTCCCAAGAAGAGAGAATTCTGCCAGCAGACTACTTTTGGACTTGAAGTGTTATTCGTCCCTGGGGTCCAGGCTGCTGGCCAACCCTGCAGACTTTGGACTTTCCAGGACTCCACAATCACATGAACCAATTCCTTAAAATCAATCTTTCTCTCTCTCTCTCATGTATATATTATATTCTAGTCTCTCTCTTTTTCTCTCTCTCACTGTGGCCTATTGTTTCTCTTTCTCTGGAGAACCCTGACTAATACAGTGCTCCAGACTCAAGAAATTAGCAGACCTGGGAACTGGTTGCCCAGTTGTAATGACTGATTTCTCATCTTGCTCGCCACATCTTCCTTGCTGATAAACAAGCTTTGGATCTGGTTTCTTTCAAGGACATTAGTGTATGCCCATGTTGTTACCAAATCACTGCTCTCACTGAGGTTGCTCATTCTCAGCTTTGCCTCATTCTTTAATGTTAGAATTTTGTTTCGTCTTTGCTCCTTTGTTGTGATTCCAAGACTGGGCCTTGGCCTGTGCCTCAAACCAGTACTTGGGGACGTTTGATCCCTTGGATGACAAAACTGACCAAATAATTGAAAATTCCAGTACTACCTACCATCTAAATATTTATCCAAGTTTGTCAGATTTTCACATATGTGTCTCCTAGGGGTAGCTGATCTTTTGGAGAGTTCCTTTATTGCTGGCTCAGTTTTCCAGCTTAGAACTTAGCTAGCACTCTGTAAGTCACTTCTCCTATTCATGAGCAATTTGAGTGTCCGACTATCCTAAGAAATATTTAGACCTTAATCGATAGAGCAGTTGCTTCAAGAAGCTACAAATTTTGCTCTCTTTGTAAGAAAAAGATATTGACTTCAACAGGAAGAAGGTTTTAAGATAGGCCTGAAGTGACTCAGTGGTAGGCTCAGGAATGAAGCTCCAGATCCCAGACTCAATCTTACATGAGGCCACAAAATCAGTGAGTCTTCTCTACAAAGCTTACCAGCAGCTAATAAAACTCTGGAGACATTAAATAGCTTTTATTAAACAACATTTTGACTAAGAGTAAACATGTGAGAAACATGGATGGAATTCTTTTTTACAGAACTTCTCAGTTTCAAATCTAAATGGTAAGTTCCTCTAAGTACTTTTTGCTTTGAGCAAAGGACAAAATGTTAGTATGACCTCAGATGTTTAATAAGCCGAAAATGTTAACTCATTTGAAAATAGCTCATAAGAAACTATTGAAACAAAGCTGAATAATTGAGCACAGTAACTACCTTCCAAGTCATTGCAGCAGAGTTCCACTCACAGTACCTGCCTAGTTAACTTTTAATTCTCACTCTTTTGCCCATGTTTTTGATTTTTTGACAAACTCCAAACCCACAACAAAGGAAGTGTCAGCATTCTTTCCAGTGGACTACTTTTATTTCCTGAATATGCCATTCTCTCTTAACTCTAGGTCTTTATAAATTTCTTCTACCTCTTGAAATATTGATCCCCACTCTGGCTAACCTGTAACTTTTAGTCATCCTATTTCTGAAAAGCCTGTACTGTAACTCCAGGCTGGGTTAGGTGAACCTCTTTGTTCTCCTATAACGCCCTATATTTATCATATCAGCACTTACCACATTGTACTGTGATTGCTTATTAACCTGCTTTCTCTTTTAGACTGTGAGTGCCTTGAATATAAAAATAGTGCCTATTTTATTCAATAATTCTATGCCTCATTCATCTTGGTATCCCTAAGACCTAGTAAATAGCTGCCTATGTATTTGTGTCCTCACCACACTGAACTCATCTGTATCTGACTGCACTAGTAAACTTAACTAAATAGTACCTAGATAGAAAATGGATGGATGGATGGACAGATCAATGGATGGATGGAAAGATTAACCTAAAGGAAATAGGTTCTATTCTGGACATTTAACACAGAAATGGTGGAATTGTGATCCAGGGAAGAGTTCTGATTCAGGAACTCAACCTTTGGACTTGTTTCAGGCACAAATTCAATGTAAGTGTGGGATACCTAGCAAATACAAACAACCAACAAGTCCATGAGTCAGGGCTCCAGTCCTCGGAGTTAGATATACTTTATATTGTCATCCTCCACAAGCCTTTGCTTAGTATTTGTCTGCTCTATGAAATCCCATTGGAAATCTTTTAATCCTAGCAAAAGCTTATATACGCCTTCAAGGAGAGGCAGTTTTGACCTTTCCTTCATTTCCTCTAATTTATTTCATATGCACTACTCCTTCTCTTGCCCTCCCATAGTATTGTGTCTTCCTGGATTAGAATGCTTAGCACATTCTGACTGGTAGAGTCTGAGCATGCAGAGGAAAAACAGTCACTGTCCTTGGCCCCAAGGCACACAGTCAAGAGAGGATATGACTACAGAAATCTGACTACATACATAAAAGTCATAATGTGCCTAAGTATTTGCCTTCTCACTGGGCTATAAGCTATTTGAGGACAGGACCACTTTGGTTCATCTTTGTATCCTCAGTACCCATCTAGCTCAGGACCTGGCACAAGAGTGTTGCTTAGCCAACATGGATATGACTCACAAACATACCTATTATATTAGATTTCCTCTTCTCAGGTGAGTGAAGTAGTATGTGGAAATGGACATATGATAGTCAGCTCTTCAGCATATTTTTTTTGAATATATATACCAAGGACTCAGGTACTAGGGATACAGTAATGAACAAAACAGACAAAGTGACTGTCCTCATGAAGCTGACATTCTAAAAGAGGGAGACAGACAATAAACAGGTAAACGAATAAATTGTACAATCCAGATATTAATAGGTGCTGCGAAGTAAAATAAGTAGGACAGAGATAGTGACTGAGGGTTGGGAATAAGGGTGGCATGGTGACTATAACATGTGGTAGTCAGGGAACACCTTTCTGCAGAGCTGAAATCTGAGAGGATACTTGAATAAATAAAGAATAAGACATGAAAATTCATGTTGGAGGCACAGTCCAGGAAGAAGGGACTGAAAGTTCCCCTAAGGTAGTAACATATTTTGTGTGTTTCAGGAGTGGTTAGAAGGATGGCATGACTGGAATAGAGGAACAAGGGGAAAAAGGGTAAGAGAAGGGGCCAAGATGGACAAAGGCCAGATCATGCAAGGTCTGGTAGGCCATAGTAAAGAGTTTGGATTTTATTTTAAGAGAGCTGGGAAGCCATTGTCGAGTTTTCAGCATGGAAGTGACAATCTTATTTATGCTTTAGAAATTTTACTCCAGTTTCTGGGAGAAGATGAACTCTAGGGGTTCAAGAGTGAGAGCAGGGCACCAGTTAGGACGTTTTTTACAGTAATCTACAAATATGAGGTTGGTAGCTTGGACTATGGTGGTAGAGATAGACATGTTGGAAAGGGATCAGATTTGGGGTAGTTTTGAAACTAGAGGCAACATTATGTGCTGTTAGATTGGTTGCAAGGTAGGGGAGAAAGGAGTAAAGGATGATGCCAAGTTTGGGGAGCCTGCAAAAAGGAAGTCCTATTTACTGGGGTAGAATCATGTTTGAGAAGAATCAAGAGTTTGCTTATAGACATCCTCATTTTGAGAAGTTTGTTAGATATTCAAATGAAAATGTCAAGTAGTTGATTAGATACATGAATTCGAAGTTTGGGGTAAAGGTTGGAGCTGAAGACATATATTTGGAGTCAAGAATATATACATGACCTCGGGACTGGATGAGATCACTTAGACAGTAAGTGCAGAGAAGAAAAAGGGATTCAAGGACTGATCCCCAAAGCCCTTCATGGATTCAGTGTGAGAGAGAAAAGGATGATCCATCAAAAGAAAATGAGAAAAATTTAAGTTGTTATCAAATACAGAACATATCAGATATTACAACGATAATAACACATACTGTACTTTATGCAAAATGACAAGAAATAATTTATTCATTCATTCAACAAATATTTATCATGTGTCCACTATGTGCCTATCATGTGCCAGGCACTATTTTAGATGCTAGGGATGCAGCAGTGAGGTAAGAAACAACGGCTTCAATTTTCTGCCTTTCTGGAATTTTCATTCCAGTGGAGGAAGGAGACAATAACCAAGATAAATAAGAAAACTAAAATAAAGCATGTCTTTGCACTCCTCTTCCCTCTGTTGGATCTCTTACCCCAGGACTCCATATGACTGATTCCCTCAAAGACTTCCATCTTTGCTATAATGGCACCTTCTCAGTGAGGATCTCCCTGGCATTTCTATTTAAAATGCCAAATCCTGCCCACACCTACCTCTGTGACTTGCCTCACCTACCTCTTTGCTATACTTTCTCTATAGCACTCATCATCATCTTATTTACTATCTTTTGTTGTATATTTATATATCCATTATTCATTTATCTCCCCCACTAGAGTATCAGCTCCATGATGGTGGGGATTTCCTTTTAACTTTTCTGTTTACTGTTCAACCCCAGAATGTAGAGCACTTCCTGGCATACACTAGACACTCAATAAATATTTGCTGAATAAATGAATGAATCCCTCAATAAATACATGTTATCAGCATTGGGAACACACCTTATCTTACCAACTACTTGGAGTGCTGCATGGGATGACTAACTGTATTCTTTTGAGCTTCTGGTAAATTTAACCATGGAGATTGAAGACATTCTTTAAAAAAAAAAATGATGAGTGGGTTTAAGAGAGTTACATAATGCAAATCATCCTCTGATAGTTTTTAAATTTTAAGGCAGAAAGTAATATAGTTCTTTATTAAGTGGCTAGGTTAGGTTTATCACAGCTTACCTATAAATATTGTTCAAACAAATGGCCTAGGTCGAGTTGTAAATGTTATGTATTGAATGGACCTTTATGGTCCAGTGGGAGTCCTTATATAGTCAACTTTAACAGTATGCTGATACTCATTTAATAAAACTTAGACTGTGATTTTACTATTTGAAAAACACTTGAAGGCTTATAGTTGTATTTTTATATTCAGGACATAATGATAGTCATTTCTTTGACTGCTGAATGACAAGTTCCTGATCATGCATGCAACTCTCAATTACAACATCATTCCAAAGGTAAAGAATGATCTTTTTCATCGTTTTGATTTATAATAGTTTCCAGGTAAATATGGAGGTAAAAATAACTGACTACTTCTTTATCAAACTTGGGAGGAAATGCATTTGCTGTTCATTTTAAAATTTCCATCACATTTTTTAACGCATTTGCTTCACAAAGATGTTATGGGAGGTAAATATGTGAATAAGTAATTAGAATGCAGTGTGCCAAATATCATGTTAAAGGTATGAAAAAATACTATGAATAAGGAGAAAGAAATATTTAAATTTGCTTGAGGAGGTTGGAGAAAGTTTTACAAAATAAATTATATTTGAGCCAGGATGTGGTGTTTTTCCATATGAAGAAGAAGGGGGCAGGGCCTTTCAGATAGACACAACATGACAGGGGTAAAGGAATCATGTAAGACACTTGGGACAATAAAAATGCCAGTGGGGGCAATAAACACTTTATGGAAGTAGAGGGAGGAAGTTTTTATTGGAAATGAAACTAAGAGTGAAGAACCGAGGCAAGAAAGTGAAGGAACTTGTAGTCCATGCTAAGGCATTTGGATTTTTCTTACAAGTATGTTGAAGGCAGCAAAATATGTTTTAGAAAGAATACTCCAAGTAGCCCTTGGAGGTCTGGTGGAAATAGGAGAAATTTACACACTGGAGAGCAGTAAGGAGGCCGCTCCAATAGCCCTGTTGAGATATGCTGTAGCAGTGGATATGGAGAGAATGGGTCAGACTTGAAAGGCACTTCTATGATACGACCAGTGTATGACTTCAGTTCAAGCACATGTTAGATTAAAAAAAGAAAATACATGGAATTTTAAAATAGCACACTCAAAAATAAGATAAAAATATCTGTGGACCAGAAATGTTACAAACACATATAACGTGAAGGAGTCCTGAAATCCTGGCCCTGCTGAACCACAGGTACTTCTGTTAAGCTGTGAGTTCAGTGCCTACAGGGTAACAGAAAGGAAAACATTAAATATGCTGCTGGAAACCTAGTCAAGTTCACTGAATGAAATCAGGGTCCCTGGCACAGTGAGCTTCCTGTAAAAGGAGTCTGAAAAAGGCTGTAACCACTGCATAAGCTTTTACACATGTGATTGGAAGAGCCAAAGAAATCCTCAGGGTCTAAGAAAGAGGCTAAATGTCCCATTGTTTTATTGAAAGTATCTGCCAATTCCTCATTACCTCTCTGAGATGGAAGAGCCATGACTCCTGGGTTGTCAGAGCCTAGGTGGAGGCAACCACAAAGCAGCTCGATAAGGATGGTTGAACAGAGAGAGAGGGGTAAAAGAAAAGCTGCTGAAGATGCATCTGAAAACAAAAATGCCAAAGGGCACAAAGAACACTTTCACTAAGAAAGATTGCCAGCACACTTAATAGTCAAATAAAGTCACTGCCAAGAGGGTGCAAATAATAGAAGAGCCTCAAAAACCTAAAGTAAGTGTTATTAGAATGTCCAAATAGACAAAGGAAGGGATGACACCCATTAAAGAAGGCAAGACATCATAAACCAACAACAAGGAGAAATGAAAACAGGGAGTTATAAAAAAATTAGCAAACAGTCATTTTAATTTAAAAATAATCAGCAGGGCAAACAAGTCAAAAGCAGATATAGTTAACAGGAGTACAATAACAGAAAAGAAAAATCCAATATATAGTCTCAATAGCAGATTTGAGATGGTAGAATAAAGAATCAAGTTCATTGCTACCAGACCTGCCTTATGCAAAATATTGAAATGACACTGGATAGTAACTTGAATCCATAGGAGAAAATGAAGAGTAGCAGAAATGATAAATATGTGGATGAACATGTGGAGCAGTCTAAGATGACTCCCAGGATTCTGTCATGAGGACAAATGGAAAGAGAATATGGGGGTGGAGCAAGTCCGGGCCTATCAGAGTGATGTTGGATTCAGCCTGGGCACACTGAATTTGATGCTTGAGGTTCCTATTGGACATCTCAGCAGAGATGTTCAGTAAATGATTGGAAATAAAGGCAGCCAAAGAAGCCTCACAAATGCTAAACAGTGCCAGGAAATCCAGAGGCTAAAAAAGGAAGAGGAACTTCAACTTGCAAAAATCATGGACGATCCACACAGCATATGTTGCATGAAGATGCAGAAATCACAGCCTTACTGGAAATGGTTTGGAATCCTCAGTCTGTAAAGTCAAACAGAAATCTATAAAGCAATGACTGGTTTACGTAGGAAGAAGAATGTAGAGGACTTTTCCACTAAATTCCACATATTAATCTAACTTCAGGACCAGGGGCATTCTGAAAGCAGTCCATTTTTTGTAGATAAAAAAGGAAAGTACTACTTTGCGCTGGAGGCATTGCTCATGAAGATGGTTTATAGACTACAAATGTAAAACAAGGTTCAGCAAAGGTTTAGATTAGTTCATCGATGGAAGATGTCAAATAGCTGAATAAGGAGACTCAACCTCGGTTCCTAATGTTATGAGGGCAGCTTGCATTTTCTTCACAGAACAAATCTTTTTGCTGCTGTCAGAATAGTCAGATGGACAATTGAGCAGACCTAAAACGCATGCCTTATACTTTACGACTTCCTGAACCTCGAAATTGGCTGCAAGTACTGAATACAGATGGAATCTGGCATTTATTCTAAACTCATAAGTCAAGCATAAATTATTAAAATAGATATACAGAGGAAATGTAATCAGATTTTAGTGTTGTTAATCATCTGAGTTTGAGTAGAGTTTTATGACATTCTAAAGTTACCCATTTAATAAATATTAAATCTTTTGAGTAGCTGAGTATTTTTGTACAGACATATACACTATATTAATATATGACACTGATTTAAGAACAAAACTAATCAAAAACACATTAAAATACAATAGTGAGAATTGTAGAGTTGGAAGAGACCTCAGAGACTATCTGGTCCAGTTTCCTACCATGCCTGAGAAAGTTCCTACCTCAGTTGTTCACATCAACATTCAACTCAGCTAGGAATCCTTCGGTGACAGAGAGAGAATGTCCCAGCAGCCAAGCACTATGCTAGATGCTTCATAGACACCATCTTGTATAGTGCTCACAATACGACTCTAGCAGTTAGGCCACTTTACAGGCAAGGGATCTGAAGTTCGGGCACTTTAAGTAACTTGTCTAAAGTCACACAGTAAGTAATAGGACCCAGATACAATACCTACTCTTTATCTGACTTCAAATCTCACACTCTGTCCACCAATAATGACATTCTAACTTGTCGCTTCACAAGATAGCCCCTTCCACAATTCTAATTATTACCAAAAACATCTTTTTCAGTTATGTCTGAAAATCAACTCCTTTTATTTCCCAATCATTCTTCTACACGGAAGTACATAAAGTTTATAAAGACTATCATCGTGTTATCCACGCATCTTCTCCATGCCGAATGTCCCCAGTTACCTCTACAGTTCCTCACCGAAGAGTGCACAGGCCTCTGACATTGTGGTGGCCTCTGCGTGCACCCTAATTTGTCAATGGCCAATTTCGTCTAATAACGTAGTGACTTACCTAGCCTTGGTTCTCACAAAAGCAACTTTGTTCACAAGCTCCATCTGCTCTATAGGATTTAACATCACTCTTTAGGAGCAAACTCTTCTAAAGAATGGCGGGATAGAAAGGGTCATAGAAGCTTCACTTAAAATTTTACATGGATACGTTTCAAAAGGGTGATGGTTATGGAAATGTCACTTTACTTTGTGACACAGGGCTAAGTCTTTTGGCTCAGAGCCAAAGCATCGTACACATATCCTCTATCAGAGAGAATGGGTCAGCCAGGGATTTTAGAAGTGGCTTTTCGGGTTTCAGAAGTCCATCGAATTGTCACATTCTTAATAAAAAAGAGCAGCATTCAAAGCACAGAGCAGAACCTCTTTATCTTCGCTGTCACTGCACCGCTAGTCTCTAATAGGATATTATGGCATATCCTGACAGAACTTGAACCATAAAAAATACAAATTGGACTTTTCTTGGCTAATTTGTCAGTGAAGGGGGCCTGTAGGAGAGAGAATAAAGACATGTAACAGTGGATACTTAAATCCAAACTCTGAGAAATACTAGTGATCTACACATAAAGAAAATTTAACCAAGTCAGAACATGTGAAACAATATATTGAATTCATATGATAGGATTTCTTTTAATTTTAGTGTTCCTTGAAGAAGAATTTATAAGTAAGTTATGGTGATTTTTCCCCAAGGATGAAGCACAGAAAAATTTTAACTCAATGTCACGCATAGAAATACAGATTTGGCCCAAAGGCATAACAGTTTCCTTCACTGTCAAGTGTTACTAATCTTGAATGTCCAACATTTCAGCGGATTTTCTATGGGTCCTTTGTAAACTGGTGCAAATTATACAGGACTGGTCCTTCAGCAATATATTCAAATGTACTCTTGAAATAATCAAGATTCTCTCTCTCTCTCCTTATCTCTATATACATGTGTATATACACACACACAACACATATATACATGCACAATACACGTACACATACACACACACAAAAAAAACACTCGGCTGTTAAAAAAAACTCTTTTACATCCAATCTCCTAATTATCATTGCGAAACCCTTGCAAAATTCTTAGAAACACATTTGATGACTTTAATCTACGCTCAGTTAGAAAAATGCTCAGAACCATTGGCCTTCACATTACCTAATGTGTTCCTGGAGAGGCTAGAGGCTTGCTGATTACTTTGCATGGATTTTATAATGTCCAGAAAAGAATATTTTTATAGAAATGCATAAGCTGATTCTAAAATTAACATGAGAATTCGAAGGAGCTCGAATGAGCTGAACAAGATTTCAAAGGGAGGGCGACATTGGAGTGCCACTCTGCCTGATTTCAAGTATTACTATTAAGCCGCAGTCATCAAGATGGTCTTTTAATGGTGTAAGGAGGGTTAAATGGCTACAAATGAACAGAACGGAAAGTTTAGAAGGAAACCCATACATAGATGTTCAGATGATTTTCAACCAATGCGCCAATGGGAAATGGTAGCCTTTTCAATGAATGATGCTGGAACAAGTTGAGATCCATATGAAAAACTGTCCGTTGACCCTTACCTCACAATATACATGAAACTCAACCTGAAATGGCTGATATACCTAAGCATAAAATCAAAAATTATGAAATTCTACCTTGGAGTAGACAATATCTAATATGAAACAAAAGTAAGAGATTTATATCTAACAATGTAATAATATACAGAATATACTACTAACACAATTCAATAATAAGCAGACAAGGAACCAGATAAAAATAGATAATTCTTTAAGCAGATACTTCATAAGAAGATATATGAATGGACACTAAGCATATGAAAAGATGTTCATTTGTCATTAAGGAAATGCATTGAAAACCTTAATGGGATATCATCACACACACACTAGAATGACTAAAATTAAAAACACTAAAAATGCTACATATTAGAGAAGATAGAGTGACAAGAATTCTCATACATTGTTGGTGGGAGCATAAAATGGCATAATCATTTAAAAAATGTCTTGCATTTTCAGGGCTGGCTAAGTGGTATAGTGGTTAAGTTCATGAGCTCTGCTTTAGTGGCCCAGGGTTTGTGGGTTCAGATCCCAGGCAAGGACCTAGTACCGCTCATCAAGCCACACTGTGGCATCCCACATAAAACAGAGGAAGATTGGCACAGATGTTAGCTTGGTGACAATCTTCCTCAAGCAAAAAAGGAAGATTGGCAACAGATGTTAGCTCAGGGCCAATCTTCCTCACCAAAAAAAAAAAAAAAAAAAGGTGGCATTTTCTTAAAAGACTACGCATACTTTCCTGTGAACCAGCAACTTCACTCCTTAGTATTTATCCAAGAGACATGAAACTTATGTCCATACAGAGCCTTGTAAATGAATGTTCATGTCAGCTTTATTCATAATAGCTAATAACTGGAAACAACTCAACAACCATCAATAGGTGAATAGAAAAACTACTTATGATGTATGCAAACAATGGAATAAGGTAGCAGAAAGAAGGAAACTATTGATACAACAATATGAGTGAATCTAAAAAATGTTAGGCTAAGTGCAGAAAGCCAGTCACAGAATATGACATATGGTATGATTCCATTTATATGAAATTGTAAAAAGCAAAATGAATCTGTAATGACAGAAAGCAGATCACAGGTTGCCTGGCCAAGGGTCTGGAGATGGAATTGACCACAAAGGCTCAGGAGGGAACTTTTTAGGCCGATGGAAATGTTCTATATCTTGATTTCGGGGGTGATTATGCAGGTGTGTTTGACAAATCTCATCACATTGTACACTTAAAGTGAGTGTACTGCATTTTATATAAATTACATCTCAAGGAAATAAGAAAAAAATCATTGTAAATGCCATTATTAAAGCTTTCCTTGTCCATTCTCTTTTCCAATTTGACATTTGCTGAATTTACCTGAATATACACATATATATATAATGTTCATTTTATATATATATAATGTTCATTATATATGTAATGTCCATGCTTGCACCAATGTTTTCAAGGAAATATAAATAAATTAGTCGGGGAAATTAATGTAGAACGTGAGAAATACACCAATTCTAGTCTGGAGGATAATGAGAGATGCTGCCAGCTGATAGTATTTACATAATAGTCCTACTTCTAGCTCTCTTAAGGCAGAAATTTCACTATTCCCAGTCAAAAGAGTGAGAAATAGTATTGATTACTGCTACCAACTGATAAGAACCAGAGCTGAACCTCCAGGGACCCAACTGAGACATGCGGATGCAGAGTTGCTAGAAGTTTGGTTACAGTGATTAAACTCTCCTCTTTTTATTTGCTTCAAAATTATGCAACACTTCACAGCTTAGAATTCTTCCAAGTCTGTCTCCTCACAGATCTTTACAACAGCCTTGGCAGGAATTCTAATTTTCCTACTTTATTCATAAGGAAACCAGCGCTCAGAGAGGTGAAGTTCCCAAGGTCTCACAGATACTGGCCTGGCAGGTCCAGTACTAAGGGCCGGGGCTTCTGACTCTATTCAAGTGTTTTTCCTCTATAAACCCTGCCTCCTTGTTCTCACCAAGCCTCCTGAATTTTGATCAAAAGGAAACTCAATGATAAGGACTCAATGGAAAATGCTTACATATATTTCTATCTATGTTTGTGTCTATATCATCTATATCTACTCATTCCCAAAGTGAAGAGGATAGGGTAGGTATAGGAGCAAGAATATACACCAAAACCTAAACACAGTACATGAAATGCTGAAAGATACATAGCTGTTCAAATATAGTTGATTAAAACTGCAAATATCAGAGAATCTAAGTCAGGGAGGCATGTGGAAATAAGCCACACGAGATCACAGGAAGGAGGGAACCGGCTTTTGACTGGCATTCGGCATTAAATAGGAGTTTGGGCCAAATTAAGCAGATTACAGTGAAGCAGGGGTCCTAACTGTTCTAGCCCACATGAGAGTCGCACTTCTATTTGAGGTAATATAGTGTAGCATAGTGCTTACAAGTCTCCGTTTGGGAATCAGAGTTCATACCAAACAAATTTCAGCTATAATACTTTTTCAACCACTTACTAGCTCTGAAACCCTGGGCAGATTGCTTAACCTCTCTGAGCCTCGTTTGTGTAATAGGAAATGCAATGGTACCTCATAGGGTTGTTTGGAGGATTAAATGATGATATAGTCACTTTTTCGTATAAATATTAGCTATCATTATTATTAAATAATCATCCTCTTGGCATCCCACTCCCAGTATATAATGATGCCTTGCATATATTATGTGTTAAGTAATATTTGCTGAATTTAAATTAATCTTTTCTTTCTGTCAATATCAAAAGATTATTTATCATCAGAAAAAAGGACAGGTAGAGGGTCTGCTTTTCACAAAGGGTAATTTCTTTCAAAATCCCACTCTTTGGTGCTTCTGTGTAAGGCATCTCTTATCTAGTAGTGTCTAAGCACATGCCCACTCACTACACAGTGTTTGACTCAGTCAAAGAAGAGCCAGGCACATCTTCTGAAACAGACACAGCACATCGTGCCAGACAATCGACTTTTCTCCACTTCTATCATCTCACCATGCCTCAAAAGACCAACAACTGTGTGAATGCCATACTTAACCTTTTCAACATAATAGTGTCTTAAATATTTTAAAAAGTATGCAATATTCAAGACATACAAAAAAGGATGAAGAATAAACAGCATGGAGGAACTGACCCAGTTACTGCAACAGGTCAAGAGCATGAAAAGGTAAATGGCGGGGAGGAATGACCTAGATTAAAAGAGACTGGGGATCTAACAACTAAATATCATGTGTAGATCTTATGTGGATACTTATTTGAACAAATTAACTGTAAAAAAAAAAAGGGGGGGATTTTTGAGACAATTAGGGGAAGTATTTTGTAGTCTTTTGTTATGCATCATACTATGGAATTATTATTTCGGTTAATAGTAGAGATGGCATTGTTATGTTTTTTTAAGAGCTCATTATTTTTAGGTATGTATACTGCAGCATGAGGGCATAAAATGAAATATTTTGGATTTGCTTCCAAATATATTTTAGAAAAGAAAAGAAGAACAAAGATAGATGAAGCAAACATGGCAACATTTTGATAGTTGTTGAATACACAAGATAAGTACACAGGAATTCATTTTACTAGCACCTCTACTTTTGTGTACGCTTGAAAATAACTTACAATAGCACATTTAATGACATAAAACTGTGAATACAACAAGTACTCATGTATCCGAACTCAGTTTAGGGAACAAAACCCAATTCAGTTAAATTCCCTGCACCAATTACCTCCATCTCCCACAGAAATGTCCACTCTACTGATTTTGGTGTTTATTTTTGTCTTGGTACTCTTTATACTTTTACTACATATTTATTTATTCCTAAGCAATATATCATACTGTTTTGTACATTTTTAAACTTCATAAACACAGTATCCAATTATACATGTTCTGCAACTTGCCTTTTTTTGGTCAACGTGACGTGTGTGTGATTCATCCATATAGCTCCAAAATAGAGCCTTCCAAAAATATCTTCCACTTTCTTTTCCTGAGCTGAGCAGAGTTTCTATCAGCATTGTTGTCTTGTGCAGCCACTACTGGACTGCCTGCTATGTTGTCTTTATTGATAAGAAGTCGTGGAACTTCACTGAAATGTAGTGTTCTCTGTCGTTGAAGGATAATGTTCTCTGAATGAGGCGTTTGTGTAAAGTACTTCTGTCATTAATTAAAAGGTAATAGAATTTTATTTCCTCCCAAATCTACTTGTCTTTTAAAAAAATTTTCTAGAATACGTTAGTTAAGCGTCAGCTGCTAGCAAATACATTTTATATTTTTATACTTATACCAAGTAAGTAAAATAAGGCATAATGACTGCATATTAATTTTGCTGTTGCTGTTATTCTAAGAGTTGACGTCTAGTGGCCAAACCTAGAGATCTTGTAGAATCTGCCTCCCCTCACTCTGAACGTAATGGCAAAGGCAAATATCCACAGTGTGGAAAATTCGGTACGTCCACCATTACTTATCTCGGATGTTCTTTGACAAAGCCTCCAAAATATGCATTGTTGTGAACTGTCTTGTTCAAGGAGATTTCTCTGCCCACTGCCTTGAAAGGAAACTATCACCATGTGACCATCTTCCAGAAAGGTGGGAGATTATTGTGAAATAATGCATCAAGTCTATTCCCAAATAGGCTTGGTCACATGGTAGGTACTCAATAAGTGCTTTTAATTTTTTCCCTGGTTGGAAATGAGGTAAGGACAGATTCTGTTGAACACATCAACTGGTTCTCATTGCAATCACTTTTTCAAGGAGAAAAGATAAGAAAATAAAAGGTATCTGAATGCATCTCCGTATCTAGTAGTTTGATGCATACCTGACTTCCGGACAGTAAGGGAATACAAAAGGACGAGGCCCTCGTCTTTGCTTGTGCTCTGAGGCTCAGTAACAAACCTGCGCTAGAATGTTCTCTCTGATATATGGCAAAAGGGAACAGGGGCCGCCTCCTCCCTTGCCTAACAAATCCCCTCACACAATGGCGTGAAGGGATCTATCCTTGCTTGCTTCTTCCCGGAGCCTGGACCTAATTACATTGAAATATATTCTTTTCTCCTTTGTAAGTTAGAGACCCAACACTATCCTTTGCCCTTGTTGCATTTTGTAATGAAGAAACTTTCTTTACTTCACTGACAGTAATTTAATTGTTGATGTCCTTGGCCTTTTATTAATCATCTCAACTGTGGTCAGGAAAGACAAGCTTTTTAAGTATTGCTTTTGGCCCATAATTCCTAATCAGAGATTTATTTTGATTGTAGTCGGCCTGCCATCTTAGAAAGACAGTTTTCAGAGCCCACAACTTTCTCTGTTAGAAGTTCTTTTATTAGGCACAACCTAGAGGGACTTTGTAACGTGTACTTAGATGTCATGCAGCCAATTTTCTCCATAACTGAGGTTCCGTACATTGTATGTAGTAAAAAACTTTCTTCAAAATGTATTGTTATGATGTAATCTGTTATTGTGTAAGAAGTCTTATGTTTATCCCACATCCCACCTTTGTACATTTAAATGACTTATTTTTGTATGCACACACACATGCAAAGAGAAAGAGAAAATGGAGGGACAAATACCTTTGTGCTTAACCAGCCATAAAGAAGTAATGTGCTTGGGATACTGGTGGCAATAGAGAGGACAGATGATGGACTCACTGAAGTGGAGCTGAGAGAGAATATGCCTTGCGATGTCCAACGCTTGACACATGTAGTAGAGTCCAGGGGATTCTCAGAATGTGAACACAGCAGCAAAGGGGCAAGCAATGTAGTCTGAAAGTCTCAGGAAGTGGCTGCCTATCCATACTTGAATAAGGAATAAAACGGTAAAGATGGTAAGTTAAATGGGTTTCTCAGGCAACGATCATCATTTTACTTCTAGGTGTCTATATGCAAGCTATCCAAAGTTTAATCTTTGTTATATCACACTTTCTGCTTAAGGTTTTAATAGAACTTTGTGATTAAAGGTTTCATCATAATTCATCATAATTCCCTAAAAATACTTAGAAATGGGAATATGTTTCCATATAAATATTACGAAAGTAATTACTTGGGAAAATTCTCCCTAATTAGCATGTATAGTAGGGCAACAGACAATGATGTAGATTCCATAATGATCATAACATCCAAGAACTGAGAAAAAGACGTAGGGGAAATTTCCAAACATTCTTTATGGAAGGTAGCAATCCATAGTTGTCTTTTCATCCAATAATAGGGTCTTTTTAAAGTATTTTACAGTAGCGTGTTTTCTACCATGGATCCACGCAAGGTGTTTTGGCATCTTTAAAGGACAGCATTGGGCAACAAGATCTCTGTGGTCCATTTCAGCCCTTCCATTCTACAAGGTGAGCAAACACAGATGTTTTGCTATAATGAATTTAGAACACTAGAGACAATTACAAATGTGATTGTGGACAACTTATTATTGTTATAATTTTTTAAACTTTATATTTGTATGTGACTATGTGTGTATATCACAAAGCAAATTCCTAAGCAAAATGTAACTATTTATATCCTGAAACAAGTTATCTGTATCTGTATATACGATGGTAATGAAAGTCCCAGGTGTGGGGCTATTAGTGAAAAATCTGTGCTTGAGAGCAGGTGCCTTCAGGTGTCTGCCTGCTGGATCTCATTTGAAGCCACTGCAAAACTGGGAAATTTCCCCTAAAGCCAAAGTGAACCTCATTGAGAGGTTGGTGAACAATTCCCTCCAAGATAGCCTACCTTGTTATCCTTCGGGGTAGATTTAGAATGCAGGTTTTGACTGGAGGTAGCATCCAGTACACTCAACTTGCAATCAGCAGCCATGGCCTTCAGCCTCAGCTCTGCTACTTCTAAGCTGTGTGACCTTTGAATAGTAACTCAAGGCCTTTAAAAATTCATTGAGTCTAACCCACTTGTTTTGTAATGATTGAAAATAAAAATAACGGTGGCAATCTGATAATATATAATTAAGAGAAGGAAAAAGGTTTAAATCAATAACTACCCAAATAATATTGGGATCACTTTAATTAAGACTATTCTAATTGCCAATTCTCTACTATTGCTTACAGGCAAGCTCCTGGAAGAAGTGTCTATAAATCATGACTCCACTTCCCATTTCTCCTTAACTCACTCTAGTTTTTCTTCTGTCCTCACCATTCCACCAATACTGATTTATCTAAGCTTTACCAATGACTTCCTTGTTGCACAATCCAGCAGATACTTTTCAAATCTCTTGTTATTTGACATTTCAACAGCATTGGCCAAAGTTCTTAACTCTCTCTTTGTCAAAGCTCTTACTTGTCTTAGCATCTGGTACTCTGGTTTTCCTCCTAGTTCCCTGGCTTATCCTTCTCTCGCTCTTTAGTGGGTTTATCTGATCCCTGTTTGATATTAATGTTAGATTAATAATCTGATTATTAATATTGGGTTTCCTCAGATCTTAGCCTTGAGCGCTTTATTAACCAAAACTTCCATTACTCACCTATGTGTTGAGGACTGACTAATATCTTCAGCCCAGACCTCTCTTCTGACCTCCACTGATGTGACAATTTGCTGGAAACCTCCATTTTGCTATCTCACAAACACATCAAAGTGCCCTCCTTTACATTTCCTTTATAGTGCTCATCAAAATTTTAATATGTATTTGTGTTATTGGTGGGTCAGTTTTAGTCTGATTCCTTATACTGACACCCCTTGAGACTAAGAAACATCTGTTTTGTTCAGCACGTTGCACATAGTAAATATGCAAATATCAACTCACTGAGCTTCAGGTGTGTAGTGCTTTACTGGCACTCAAATACTTTTTCTCACCCTCAGGGATTTTTACTCGCTCTTACCTCTATCAGAAATGCTTTTTATTCCTACTTTCAGAGGGTCAGCTTCTGCTCATCATTCAGGTCTCAGCTCAGTGTCATTTCCTCAGGATGGCTTTTCCTGATAGTCTGATCTAACGTTTCCCCTCCTCTTACCCCAGTCATAGCACTTTGCAACATAGTATGATCTTCTGAGCTGGGTTCCTTGTTTATTTATCTCACCGCTAGAGTGCCAGACTCATAAGGGTAGGGAGCTGCTCTGTATTGTGTACCAGGGCAGCCCTCATGTCTCACACATAGTATTAACTCAAAAAACGTATTAAGTGAATTTTTAAAAAGAATTGATAAAAAGGTTCTTTAAGCAAGTTATAAAAGCATTATATGAAAAAGTGAGATATTATGTGTTATTGGGGAATATGGGGTGGCTTTTTGGAGAAGGAAGCATTTGAGTTGTGACTTTCAAGGTAAATAGGACCACAGCTGTCAGAGTAGTGTCGTGAGAGTATAGACTTCCAGGCTCCAGGAAGAGCTGGAGCTAAGGCCCAAATTAGAAGAATTGAGGCTTTCTGCCCCATTCATTCCAAATAGATCAATATGACTGAGGAAAAGTAAAGCTGAAAAGATACATTGGGGTTGTATTGTATGAGGTTTTGTATTAGAGAAAGTGCACTAAGGAGCATTTAAAAAAAAGAGGAACAAAACTGCACCTTGATCAGATCTGTGTTTTAAGAAAATAAATAAAAAAGCAGCGTAAAGAATGATGGCACAAAGAGAGACTGGAAGTAGAAAGTGAGGGGGCTATTGCAATTTACCAGGAGAGAAGTCGAGTCTGAATTTGAGAAGCGGCTTTGAAGAAAGAAAAGAAGTGCCGATCAAAAGAACCCAGAGGATTTGTTTGCTAACTGCATGTATATGTAGATTTGAGGATGAGAAGTTTATAATCTGCTTTGATAGTAACATTATTTATGGCGCTAAGGAGCTTAGGAATTGGAGAAAGTTAGGGTGGTCAGAGAGATGAATTACGGTTTAGAGATGAATTTTGATGCATCACTGGATACATGAATAAAAACTACAACTGATAGTTGAGTGTTTGGGTCTGGAATTCAGAGGAATGAGGGAGGCTAAAAATGAATATTTGGGAATCATCACCACATGTATGGTACTTAAAACACAACAATGGATGAAATGTCCAAGGATGAGAACAAAGGTTAACCGTATCTTGGTGAAAGTTTATGTACAAAGGAACTAGAAAAGACAAAACTCTGTGAGAGAACATACCAACAAAGAAAGAGAAGAAAACACAAAATTCAGCTGAAATAATATGGCTTGAGTTTCAATGAAAGCTTCTTTCTATTCTTAGAAAGATGACTATAAAGACAGTGTCATACGGTGCACACAGCTTTAAGTGATCAAATTATTCCCATTTAACTGTGAGAGCTGATGAATTTTTAATGTCAGTTGTAAAGGTTGTTAATTCTGCTAAAAATGCACTAGAACATTGAATCTTCCCACTGGAACTTTGATGACATATCGCTGTTGATGTGTTGTGTGCTAATCCCTATTTATTGCAGCCTTTCCAATGACAACTAGGAATCTCACCAATACATAGAATTTAGAAGATATCCTAATAATGTGTAATATATAAAATTGTCAGAGCAGTGATTCTTGAATCTTTATGATGAGAAATTTTTGCTTATATGCATTTTGCATCTGTCCTCAAATTCTAAAAGTGAATGTGTGTATGTGTTCCCCCGAATTTTAACTTAGGAAATATCAAGTATACTTGATACAGTTTTTTTAAGGCTGACACTGCAGATAAATTGCCTATTTGGGTTATAGTGATATTTAATCCTAGGGGAGCAGAGGACACAGATTCAGATGCATTCTGTTGTGATGATATCTTTAGTTGTGAATTCTTCTATTTGGAATTCATAATTACAATGTCCCCATACTGGAGTTATTCTCAGCATTCAAGTCTCTGATAAATCTGTCTACACAAAACGGCAGCTGGTCCACTGGCAATTGAACTGCTTTTGGTGACATAATTTCATGTTTTTTAGAGTCTCTGAAAGAGAGCAGCTGCCCAGAGCTTCAGAAGCATTGTGCATGGGGAACGTTGCTTACATTTTCTCTAGGGACAAGGAGGCTGTGTAGGGTGACAATAGGTGAGAATTGTCAGGTAAATAATTACCTCATGGAAAGTGCCCCTTTGCGGGTTTTAGTCCTCATGCTTAGTAGAATTACAAGCATTGTTAGTGAGATTAAAAAAAGAAAAGAAAACACTTGGTAATGAGGTGATCTGTGTAGACCAGGAAAGAAAAAACAGATTTGTCTAAAGTCTTTTTTAATTCAATCTCTACGTGAGACTATGGTAGAAACAGAAAAAAATAATGAAACAGATGGAAAACTTCAGGTGTTCTGAAGGCAGAAGCTAGTACTCCAAATAGAATTAATTCTCCGAGCACACTTTCAGGTTAGGTTTTATGAAGATCTATTAGTGTTGCACAGAAGAAAAACAATTTGCATGTGACCTTGTAGTGGAGAAAGACTGCTGGTTTTCGGGCAGCAAGAATTGAAGGTGAACCACAGAATTCTTACTCTAACCCACACTATTTTGAACATCTTGTAAATGATTCAGGCCACAGTTTGTCTGACCCAAGGGAATAAGTTGCTTTCAAAATCCCCTGGCAAATCCTGCCTTATTGGAAGTAGTTAAACAAGGAATGGATGGATACATTATCTACAAACAGTCCTTTATGAGGCAGAAACAATTTTGTACTGAATTTACCCTAAATCACCACAGCACACAACTGTAGGAAATCAAAGTGACAGAAACAAATATAAAGGAAGATCTTTTGTGATGGTGAAACAGTTCCGTATTTTGATTGTGGTAGTGGTTATACAAATTTATACATGTGATAAAATGGCATAGGACTATATGTAAACGTTGTATTATTATCAATCTCCTAGTTAGTTATAGTTTCCCCATGTAACCGTTGGGGAAAACTGGATGAAGGTTACACAGGACATCTCTACAATATCTTAGCAAATTCTTGTGAAGCTATAATTATTTAAAAAGAAAAAGTTAAAAATAAACATGGAAAAATTAAATGGAAAAAATACCAAAAACTCTTCCCACTGCATTTCACATGGCTGGCTCTTTCTCATCCATTAGATCTCAAATTATCACGTCCATAGAGAGCACTTGCCTAATGCCTCTACTTAAAGCAGCTTCCTTCCATCCTCCATTTTACCAATATTTTTCTTTATCTCAGCCCCCTGCATTTCTCCTTCATAGTACTTCTCAGCACTTTTGTAATTATATATTCATTGGTATTGCAGGGGAGCAAATTTTGCCATCCCAAAATGTGTCTCTTTGGCATGAGGATTATTTTAGGCTGATTATTTTTAAGAAACAGAAAACTCAAGAAGTTTTCTTTTTTCCTCCCCTTCAACTACCCAAAAGAATTTAGATAGGAAGCCTGTACCCTATCTAAAGAGAAGGAAGAGAGCTATCACCAAAGATAACTTTGTTTCACGTAAGAAAGACTTCATATGGCAGGGCAAACATTTGTTTACCAAACGTTTGCTCTTTCTATCTTCCTGTCACCTGTCTTCTTTCCCTTTGATTTCCCAAACCCCCACTGCTCCCTTCTCCTTAGCTCAAAATGGCCTATAAACCTCAGTTGCCTGACTCTGGTGGGCCTCATATTCTTATGGAGCCCCCATACGTGTGAAATTAAATTTTATTTTCTCTTGTTAATCTTTCACATGTCAATTTAATTCTTAGACCAGCCAGAAGAACCTAGAAGCATAGAGGACAAATTTTCCCTCCCCAACAGTTGTATTATTTGATAAATGTCTACTCATTCTCCATTAAACAAATATATGTCAAGAACCTATCATGTGTCATGCTTTATTTTACATACTAAAGGTACATCAAAAAACAAGTCAGAAAGGATCCCTGGCAGACAGACAAGGTCCCTTCTCTCACAGAGCTCGTATTCTAGTAGGTAAGGATGACAATGAACAAGTAAATACATAAATAACTAAGAAAAATATCGAAGAGCAACACATTTTACAGAGAAATAGAAGATGGTAATGTGATAGAGAATTATTAGATGGCTACTTAACACTGAGTTATTAAACTGTTCCACTTTCTAGTGAGGTAATGTTTGAACAGAGGCTTGAATTGTGGAGGAGTCAGCCATGCAAAATCTGAGTGGTGTAGGGTTGAAGTAAGGGGAGTACTTTCCAGTCAGAGGGAAAAGTACAACTTTCTTAGATTGAGAAAGACCTTGGCATTCTCCATGGTTGAGAAAGACCTTTTTCGATGACTAACAAGAAAGCCAGTGTATATGGAGTGGAGTGAGTGAGAAGGGATCCTAGGAGATTGGGTCAGAGAGGCAGGAAGAAGCCAAATCATCTGGGGTTTTGAATGCCAGGGTAGTAGGTGTACTGGAGAACAGAGAGCTTTGAGCTTTCAGTTTTGTCCATTTTTGCTCACCATGGATGCAAACCCACGTCTGAGATATGATAAACACTATTTTTGATGACATATTAATTAAAGTACTAAGCCTCTTGAGAAATACAAAATCTTGTCCCCTTTGACTAACAGTTTTTTTAAAACCTTCTGCCAGCCTATTTTTGTGTTCTAAAAGTAAGAGTACAAGTTCTAGGACGACTTCAACAGCTTTGGTGGCCACAGAGAACTTTCTTCACTTAGTGGCCACAGGTCGACTTTAGACTTGTCTGAAAAATTAATTCCAGATGGCTCTAGAGGATATACGTCTGATGATTTTGTTTATATTGAGTCTTTCTGGAATGAATATCTTGAGAACTGTTCAACCCTGGAATGCCACACCCAGCTCCTCTACTCT
Source organism: Equus przewalskii (assembly GCF_037783145.1). Classification (NCBI taxonomy): domain Eukaryota; kingdom Metazoa; phylum Chordata; class Mammalia; order Perissodactyla; family Equidae; genus Equus; species Equus przewalskii. The sequence continues at coordinate 117,413,845 of NC_091863.1, read as the reverse complement.
CTACTTTATAGCACATACTCTGTAACTTCTGTTGGCATCAGGTCCATCAACACTTGTTTATTGAGCTCCTACTACATTCAAGGCAACTCCTTAGGAACTAGGATAACAGTGAATAAGCATGAAAATGAGGTATTGTTCTCATGGAGCTAGTGTTTCATTAGGGAGAGCCAAGAGACACAAAATAAAACTGAACAGAAACCAAAACAGAAAATTTCTGATACCAATGGTTCTTTCGTGAAAATAAAACCAGTTGATGTTATAGTTACTGGAGGAGGAGAGGACTATTTTAAATGAAGGAGGTGTGTAGTTCAAGGATGGCCTCTCTAAGGGACTGACATTGACGTTGAGAATACCTGAGATAAGATATCTAGTTCCCCCTAAAATCAGCTGTTCTGGTTAAAATGAAAGAGTAAGCACAATCAGAGCACAAGCCAGGGAACATTCATGTTTGCGTTTTAAGTTCTCATCTAAGTCTCCCTTAGAATGTTTGAAACAAGTTTTAAGATGCCACCTGATTAACAAGAAGGCAAGACTATTTCTGCCATTGATGTGCAGAGATTAGAAGCCTAGCAGAGTCCTGTTGGTCATCTGCACCATCCTTTCCAAGTGACCATTTGCTTAGGGGGATGGAGATGCAATGACAACAACTTGCATAAGGCTCCTGTTCAAAAATCCCTTAAATACTACTGAGGAGAATGCATCACAAATCTCAAAGGGGGCACTGTGGAATAATGCGTTTGCAAAAAAAAAGGCAAAAAGAAAATTCTGACATAAACATATGCAATTTTTGGATATTCCAGACATTCTTGTTTGTACTTTTGTTGTTGTTTTGTTTTCGTTTTTATATCAGGGTTTGATTGTATTGGAAGGAGCAGTTTAGCCACCACCAAACAAGGCCTGCATGGTCCCCAAACAGGGCAATTCCTGGAAGAAACAATGTGGACTGCTAGAAAGAGCATGGCTATAGTGAGAGACCTGAGTTTATCGCTTAGTCAGTTACAGGCCATATGTCTGTGGGAAACTTACGAACCTCTTTGAGCCTCTGTTTCCTCATCTGTAAAATGGTGATGATTATATCTTCATCATGGGGTTATTATAAAGATTAGAGGTAATGGCCATAAAAAAACCAATTACCATACCTGGCTCGTAAAAGTCACTCCATAAAAGATAGCCATTGTAAATAATATTGAAATCCATACATTGACTAAGGCTGCTTGATCACTTTCCATGTATGGCCCTTGATGTGCGACAATTGTTTTAGAATCGGCAAGAGTATCACATAACATCAGACTCTGATAAGCTACAGCGAGGGCATATTTGCAAACATGGGAATCCTGGAATTGAGACGATTGACTGTAGACCCTGTATATTCTTTTTAAGGGCACTTATGGTCCCCCCTCCCAAGTCTCACTGTAAAACCAGTCCAATTAAAATCACTCATTGGCTGCATCTCCCTATATCTTGAATACTGTGCTGAATTATATATTCAAGTTAGTCGTCATTCACATGAATTTAAGGTAAAAATACTTTGAGTAAAAATACATTCTTGGCATTGCAGATAATTGATACATCCCATTGTTGGGCCAGAAAGAATGGCCTAGGCTTCCTCCTTCTTAGATCCCAGTTCCTGGAAAAATGTTTTGGAGAATTTGCTGTCACTGCTTTAAGGGTAAATTATAGTTGTTATGTTAAATGCCTCAGTCACTGAGTTCTAACCATGGGAATCTTCAAAAGGAATTTATGTGCTGTATATTTGAAATGAAAAGTTAGAGCAAAATAATTATATAATTATCTTTATTGGCCCTTTACTGTGTACCAGGTCTATGCTAAGTGTCCGATTTTGGTTAGAATCTCATTTAATCCTCATAGCAACGCTTTGGGGCGTGCACTATTATTGTCCCTATCTCAGAGAAGAGAAAACTGAGGATCAAAGATTTGCAACGACTTTGCTAAAGGTCACAGCTAGTTAGTAGATTATCAGGGGTGGAATAAATATTTATCAACTCTAAGATTAGATCTCATGAAAATGGTCAAGCATAAGGGTTTTAATGGCTTGATTTGACTTGTATTCATTCTGCAGATTCTTGAAAGGACTGTGAGAGGCATAATGAAGGTTGCCTTTCTCCAAGAGTGAGGACATGTAATTGGGGTCGGGGACCTGTGAAAAATGCCGAGTGAAAAAAAAATTGTTTCACCACTGCATCCTAGCTGAAAAGGGGTCAAGTTGGGGTGTGAAGGAGGATCAGACACACAACCCACCCTAAAATTTCTCCCAATTACTCTAGAGACCTGGTGTAAAATCTGGGGCACTTTCTGTCTAAAGAAGGAGAGGCAGAATGGGGATATTGAGAACAAGAGAGACTATGACAGAGAGAAAGAGAGATATTAATAGATAAATTGAGAAAGAAGGCAATTGAAAGGTCAATCTTCTCTATTTACATAAATCTAAAATTGTGCTTGGTCGAAAGTCACTGAGAAGTGCTTTATCATGGACTCCATGTGAAGGTGATCCAGTAACGTGCCAGCTGAGTAATTTGTCAAATGTTTGATTAATATGCTAGATATTTTGGTAGTGCTGAGGATTATTAGGGAACCAAAAACAGTCCCTGCCCTCATGAATCTCACTGTCTAATGGGACAAACAGACAACCCAACAGACAATTTCAATACAGAGTGGTATACAATGTAGGATGTCCAGGGGGTTACAGAAGCTCACACTTTTTGTAGACCCTGGAAGGATTATTGGAAGAAGATTCATTTGAACTGGGACCTGAAAGATGAACAGAAGTTAGTCTAGCAGTGTGAACAATTGGGTGCATGCATGGGAGTGGACAGTGATTGGCATATTGGTTTCTTGGCTCCTGGAGACAAACCAGGACATGTGAAAAATAAAGCACCTTCCTCCCTCAGCCCTGGAAGAACAGGGCTCATATTGGTTTATATATAACTGAGCACACTGCATCTCTGCACGCATCTCCAGTCACACCTTTGGGGGAAAGTAAAGAGACTTTGCATGTCAAGCCCTTTAACAGGGGTTATGATGAGTATTTTCAGAACAGGAGAAGATGGAGGCTAGTTCTCTGAGTAAAGGAAAAATAAACAGCCCTAATCTTGTGGGGAGATGGTGACTTTTCTTAGAGACAGATAGACACAGAGATTGGGGTTTATATGAATGCTAGGGGACTGACGTTTCACTTCAATACAGCACCCCTGAGAGGTGATGGAACCTCTGAATAATTGGTATATGGCTACATGGATGGAGTGGGGGAAGCACAGCAGGTGGTCAGGAATGAGCACTAAGTTCCTTGGCCTTGGTAGGTAATGTAGAGATCCCTTTGCTCATTCTTGTTTTACAAATATTGGTGCTTTCCATGTTAAATGGCCCATGTGAATTTGAGCATTTCAAGGACGATACCGATAACTAAGAACAGGGCCCCTCTCATGATTTTTCAGCACAAAGCAAACCTGAGATTATTTTAAACCCAACGTAGTTAGAAAAGAGGCTCAAATAATGACTGAGATTGAATTTCCCAGTAGCCAGGATAGGTGTTCAAATCAGATTTAATTTGAATTTGGGAACTAAAAATAATGTAATTTAGTTTTGCTCCAAAACATTGGTATAATTCATATTGTACCTCATATATATTACAAGACCCAAAAGCAAGAGAGAACATGGCATATGTTGTGAACTGAAAGTAATTGGATATCTTATGGGTACAGTGTCATCTAAACTAAAAACTGACAGATTATTTGCTAGCAAACTAAGAGAGAAAGGAGGTGGAAAGTTATCTGGGTAAGCACGTCTGAGGCCTAAGAAACATCATGAGCAAAATTAGCAGGAGAGAGAGTATGGCATGTTTGAGTAGCTTAAAGAAATGTGGCGTGCCTGAAGTGCCAGTAGCATTTGGACAATCATGTCTCACATACAGAAGAAAGAATTGGGAGGGGATTGTGCATTTTTCAGCATATGGATGTAATAGAAACCAATAGAATATTTGGAAAGAGGGAAAGGACTTAGGACAACATATGAAAAATTATAAATGGGCAGAGAAGGGAAGCCTCTAAAGGAGATAGAGGACAGAGACGAGAAGAACAGGAAACAAACAAATAGGAGAATGTAAACTCATGTATGCTGGGAAACAAATGTTTTCAAGAAAGGATTGATGTTAACCTAGTCAACTCCTGTAAAGGGCTCAGATAAGGCAAGGAATGTAGCCTGTTTGTTAGATTTAGCAATTAGAATGATTTGGTGACCTTGGCAAGCATTATGGTGGTGTTGTAGTTAAGGCACAAGCCAAATTGCAGTGGGTTCTGGAGTGGGTAGGATTTGAAGACAGAGAGAAAGAAAATGTAGATCACTTTTCAAGAGTTTTGACTGGAAAGCAAAGTAAAGAAAAACTATAACTTGAGAGTGATGTGGGTTTCAAAATTGCAGTATTGTGACCACATCTCCAGTATTTATAAAAAAATTATAATTTCTTGTCCTAAAATGGAAATTTCTAACTAAAAGTCATCATTTTGTATAGTGTGACTGTGGTATCTACGTGTAAATTAAACAAATGTAGTAAAAATCTAAATGTGTATAATCTTGCAGTAGGTGTTATTGGAAAGAATGCATTTATTCAACCTAGATTTATTGAACATGTCCTACATGCCAAATACTGTACTGGTTGCTGGTGGACATGGAGAAGCAGAAGACAGTGTCCTCACTCTCACAAAGTTCAAAGGCTGTGTGGGATAGAGTTGTGTATCAGAGGTCTCAGCTTCCATATAAACCATATTCACACTGTGAATTTAGACATAGCCGGGCTTTAATTTTGGTCTAGTTGGCACAGAATTCCAGAAGTCTGTAAACACAATGACGTTAAAGCTGTGAATGTGTGATAGAACCTGGAGAGCATCAGAGTGCTTGTCTCAATTCTGATTCGCTAGCCTATTTCAGCAAATTGATTTCTGAGCTCATACTTAGATGAGGCTACAAGAAGAAACTGAAGAAGCTATTAACACAAGTACACATGAATATTGAGGACTCTGGAAAACATGGGGAAGCCTTTAATATGTGAGTATCAGTTGTGATTGATGGGAGAAAAGCCAGGGAGGAAGAGGAAGTCATGTGGTAGCTATCGTATAGTAGCTGAGGTCTCATTTAAATCCACTGGTAATTTCTCATATAATTGAAGGCAGGATGTAGAGGTCTAGAATTGGAATTAGTAGGTTAAAAAAAGAACAAAGCAGTGAAATATAGCTTACTCTTCTTATTTTGATTCCATTTAAGTATAAACTCAGAAACATATGGGTCATACATGCAAACAAATAACCACAACAGACAGCAGAATTAAATATACATTAGCAAGGGGTGCAAAGTAACTATGAGAGTGAAAAAAACTGCAGGAGGTAATTTCAAATAGATGAACAGAGAAAGCTTTATAGAGTATGTGGCATTGGATATAGTAGAGAGAGGATTATTTCTTGTGATCTCATAATCTAGTTATAAAAGCATTGAATGTAATCTGTACCAAGTAAATCGTTGTTGCAGGAAGCCATTTTGGAGCAAATTGAGTCAATCCAGAGGAAGGCTATGAATGGGAGAAATGGGGTTAATTTGGGAATGCTTCCTGACAAGGGCTTCATACACTGAAAGGATGTTCTGTCCTAGGATGACACTAGGAGGAATTGCTTCATAGAACAGAAAGCAATGAATTGATTGTAACTGGAATGTGGGAAGCAGGCCCCCTGAATGGAATTTGAATTTAACTCTGAAAACTGCTATTTGACCTCAACATTTTAGAACTTAAAATACTCTCTTATTTTTTAACCTTACCCTGGATTTCATTCATCTTTAAACCATCTCAAAATCGCAAACTCATTTCTATTTGCATTTGTGTTCCCTGGATAAAGCCTTGATTCACAGCACAGAATAAAAATCAGACCAAGTAATATTTAGAATATAAGGTTTTATATTTTCAAAGAGACTTACAGTTTTTAATTTAGAAAATGTTCCTATGAGAAGTTGATGTTTTTAACTTGCTTTTACATTTAAATTGGTGTTAAGCTATTTTTCCCCATTCAGGGATAAACCGTTTAAGAGAATTTATATGCATTTGAAAATGTGCATGGAAGATTAATACAGAACTGAGTGTTTAAAATTTTAAAATAACCTCACTAAATGTTAATTTATAAATTTTCATTTTGAAGGAAATGTTTAGAAGTTCAACTAGCTATTTATAGCAACTGGTCATGTTTAATTAAAATAAAGGCCAGTTCAAAGTAGCTTTATTTTTTTGAAAGATAGCCAAACATGTGAGGCAAATTTCACTTGAGACCAATTTTCTTCTACTTTTGAAGTCCCTTTTGTGTCTATTTGAACTTCTAAACGCGAATGATTTTCTAGAATATTTTAACTTTGTTCAATTTACTTTTGTTCTACTAATGATTTTCCATTTTGATGGGTTCATAAAATCATGTATTTTATATAAAAGGTGGGATTATAATCTTTTAATGCTTAACTCGGAGTGGAAGGGCTAGTAATTTCATATCTAAATAATAATTGGTTGAGAATCACCAGCTGTTTGGTCATGTTATATTTACATATTTACAGTAAGCTTTTCTCCTAAATCTGAAATTTTTACTGAAAATCTATTTCCAAGCCATTTTTCCAATGAGAAATATTTACTACGGACATTTTGTCACTGAAGTATTTTAAATCGAGATGGTGAAACAGTACTAGAGGTGTTATCTCTTTTAGAATGCTGCAACTAAATGTGAAACCATTCTCAGTTCCATAATGGTTTCTGATAGCATCCTGTTAGCAGTAAGAGATATGAGGATCACAAACATTGATGAAAAATACAGGTACCTTAAGTCACATGTACCTGAAATAAGAGTGGTAAAAAGCAAAATATCTTGACTATTCACTGCCTTTTGGCTGTTGACTGAAGTGCACACAGAGGTTTATGGCAGCAGAGGACACTGTTGGCAGCTGTTCTTCATGAGAATTTTTCAGCTTATAGGGCTATATGAGCTCCACCACAAATGTGGGTCAAGGAGCCCTCACTGAGTTTAAAGTTCTGCTTAAATTACAGCTTTAATGGAAGGACAATCTTTTCAAGCATTTACCAAAGGCTTTTTCCTGTTTCCTTCCTGTAATATTAAAAGCTGGACCTATTTCCCGTGCTCTTAATTTCGGTCATGCCCACCTTGCCCAGTAAGTGGGAAAAAGTACCTTGCCTTACCAGGAGCTTAATAAAGATGCATTTGGAGATGATGTCCAAGAGAGATGATAGAAGGATTTCTCACAAATCCTTTTTAATTTCTTGGTTCCTGACTTTTCCAGACTGAGCCATAGGTAGAGAATGTTTCCGGACATATTTAAAATGTGCTAAGGCCCCTAATCCTTGTTTACTTCCTCCTAAATCTCCTAGGAGGGCAGAAGAAAATATGAACATCTAGCCAGACACAGAAAGTTACTTTTTCAAACAACTCTAGTCAATTAAAGGAGCCTTTAGGTAGTATTAACCACATGATATTTTCCCCTTTGGCCTAGTTTTGAGCATTGCAATTGGGACTGTGAGCTTTGCTTAGTTTTGTGTTGTCACTTCTGTTTAATCCCTTCATGAATCTTTCACCAAAAATGAACTCATTTTAAGATGAAGTGGTGAATTAATGCAGTTATATAATCCAGCCAAGACATCTAATTTGAGAGTATGTCAATTAGAATGTAGCAGGGCCTCTGGCCCTTGCAATCAAAACACTAGTCTACTGTTGTATAGTTTTGGGGTTTTTTGTCCTCAGATGCCTTTCACTAAGAAGGTCCTATTTTTGACTTCCCTCATATCAGAGGTCAACATGCTATGTTCTGCAACTTTCATACGGGAAGATGAAAGGCAAAATGAGAGTTTAGTTCTGCAGTCTCAAGCATGGGGCCCCAGGCACCCTGGAGTGGGCTGTTCCCCCTCAGACCAGCAGGCAGATAGTTACAGCAGTGCTAAAATGCAGCTGTGGGCTTGATGCTAATTGGAGTCTTTCCAGAGGTGTGCCAAGCCATGGAGTTAGTGCTACTCAAGTAAGCGTGAGTTTACTGTGAGAATGAAGTTGTTACCTATGTTGTTTCAAAATAAATGTTAAGTTGGAAAAAGTAGGCACATCAAAATTGGTATTTCCAAAAATCTTTTTAAAAAACGCACCATATCAACTTATTCCTGTCCTGGTTTCTAAGTGTGATTAGCAGTTGGTTTTCTGATAGAATTGACCTTATGATGGTATATGTTGCATATTGATGTTTGAGCTTTCATGTTCTCAATGTAGGAACCTGATTACAAAGAATGAGGGCAGACAGTGCATGTATGTAAGGGTTAGGGGTAGTGAAATCTACTGGGCAGGGTGGAACAAGGCATACTGTTATCAGAGAAAGGGCACCTTGTGTGAGGGTAAAGATTAATCATCCTCAGAAGACCCTGTCATCACATAGGTGAAAGGTCCCCACTATCATCACGAAGAGTTTGGGAATGTCAATTTATTCCTACATTCCAATCCTATCTTTTCTTCCCTATTGTTACTGACATGGGCAAGATTTGCCCCAAAGGAGAAACTACTGAAAATGAATAGTAAACAGCAGCTCTTAAGAGCAGCCAGAGAAAACAGATACATTACAGACATGAGAGCAGGGATACAAATGGCAGTTGACTTTTCAACATAAATAACGGTGGACAGAGGACAATGGATACACATCTTTAAAGTATGGGGGAAATAAATAAACTTAACCTAGACCCTGTCCAGCAAATATATTCTTCATAATTGAAGGCAAAGAAAAGACATTTTCAGAAGGACAAAAGCTCAGATAATTCATACAGAGGAGACTAGTATCTCAACAAACAATGAAACACACTTTTCAGAGTGAAGGAAAATTATGTTAAATGGAACTCTGGTTCTAGGGAAGGAATGAGAAGCAATACAAAGTGTATATATCTAGGGAATACAAAACACCTTTTAAAAATATGTCATATTATTAAATATTGATTGTTTAAAGCAAAAATATAACGTACTGTGAATTTCATAGCACACGTAGAAGTAAAATATAAAACAAAAGCACAAAAGATAGGAGAGGTAAATGGAATTATACTATTGTAGTGTGTTGTTTTGTTCTTGAAGTGATAAATTTTAAGGCAAATTATGGTAACTTAAAAATACACATTGAAATTTTTAGAACAATCATTAAAGCAACAGAAAGAGGAATGCCTAAAACATTCTCAAAGCAGATATAAGGAAATACTGAAAAATAATTGAGTCATCCAAAAAAGGCAGGGAGAAAGGAACAGATGAACAAAAAGTAATTGTATGAATAGGAAACAAATACCAATAAATGGCAGAATTTAAATCAAAGCACTTCAGTAATTTTATTAAATGTAAATGCACTTAGTCTAATAAAATTTCAGAGGTTATCAGACTCAATTAAAAAGGAACTCTAATTATATTACTAGAAAACTCTTTGTATTTAAATGCATTGACAAGTTGAAATTAAGAGAGGGTAGTTATACCATGAAAATTCTAAGCATAAGAAAGATGCTATGACTATATTCATAGCAAAGTAGAATTCAAGATAAAGATTATTTCTAAATATAAATGGGGCATTTCTTAGTGATAAAAAGGTCATAAAGTCATGAAGAACACATATTACTAAGTCACTGTGCAACTCAGAACAGAGTTTCAAAATACATGAAGAAAAAATGACAGAAGGAAAGAAAGATCTAAAAAAATCCACAAAGTTGGAGATTTTAAAACCTAGCTCTCAGTAATTTATTGAAAAATAGAGAATAAAATCAGCAAGTATGCATAAGATTACAGCAACGCTATCAACAAAACTTCTTTACATTATAGGACAGTACACTCAACAACAGCAGAACACATATTCTTATGTGAACATGAAAATAGTCACCAAGATAGAGCATATCCAGGGGCCTGAAACAAACTTCAATAAATGTCAAATGATCAGCATTATGTAGAATATAATCTCTGGCCAAAATGATATTGAGTCTTAATAAATTTGAAGGTTTGAAATTATACAGTGTGCTCTTGGACCACAACAGAGTTGAAGTAAAAATCAATTACAATAAGTTACCTAGAAAATCCAAAATATTTGGAAATTTAACAGCATAGTTATAAACAAACATAGATCAAAGGATTCACAAAGAAATTAAAAAATAGTTTGAAGTGAATGTTAATGAAACAAACCATATCAAATTTTAGGATACAGCTAAAGCAGTGTTTAGTGGTTAATTTATAGCTTTAAATGAGGACATTAGTAAACAAAAAAAGTAATATCTATGACTTGTACTTCACCCTTAAGACATCTAACATGAGAGTATACAATGCTTAGGAACCACATACAGAAGGAGAGTTCACATCCAATTGCAGATTCTTCTCTCAAATTTCTCATAAGACAGACTGGAAGCAGGGCAGAGGATGAGAAATCCTCCTTTATGGTGGAGTCCAGGGAGAAGGAGATAGCAGTTATGAAGCTCCATATGAATCATCATCCTCAGGAACACATCCTTGTCCCAGAACAATAGATACACCCTACTGCTTAGGGGGAAACAGGATCAGAAATAAGGCCCTAAAATGAGACCAAGGGAGACACAGAGCCTGTCTGCAACTGAGACTGAGCTAGAGCAACAAAATATACCCTCTATTCTCTATCACCAGGCTAGTGAGCTTTGAGTCACAAGTAACAACAATCTTCTGCAGAGAGAGGGCCAAAAGAGACTTTCTTTGAAGCATAGGCAAAAGAGAAGACCTACAGCTGAAGGAGGAGAAGACATTAAGGAAAACTTTCTGTAAGGTTTCTGAAAAATAGCTTGTACCCTAAATACAAAGTAAGACTAGAGGAATTTGAAGACTGTGGTGCACTGAATGTAATCATGGCAACGATAAAACCCAACCAATCTCAACAACTTGGTAGATAGATAATCTCAGTCTCCCACACTGAAGATCAAGTAAAAGAAAGGCACACCCATTTCTGGGCATACATAATGTAAACCTTAGTTCCTACTGTCCTAAACAAAATGCACAGCATTTAACCAAAAATTATGAGTCTCAAAGAAGCAAGTAAAAACACTATAAATCAATTAAGCAATCAACAGAACCAGACTCAGATATGATTCAGTTGTTGGATCTACCAGACTAGGAAGTTGAAAAAAAAAAAACCCAGAACTTTGATTAGCAAGTCACTAGTTAAAAAGGTAAACAATATGAATGATTATATGGAAAATCTCAATAGAAATATGGAAACTAAAAGAAATGATCAAGTGGAAATGGAGAATAAAAAACAGTAAGATAAATGCAAAACACTTTTCTCAACCTCATTAGTAGACTTAATGAAGCCAAGGAAGGAAGCGGTGAACTTAAGACAGGTCAATAGAAATTACCAAAAAGTGAACACAAAGAAGAAAAAAAAGTGGGGAGAAGAAACAGAAATCTATCCAAAAACTGTGGGACAATCTCAAATGCTCTGAAATACATGTAATTGGAATCAAAGAAGGAGAAAAGAAAGATAGTATGGGGCAAAGAAGTATATAAGGGGAAATGGCTGAGAATTTTTCAAAATTAATGAAAGAAACCAAACCATGTATCCAAGAGGCTCAGAGAACATCAAGATAAATACCAAAATCAGCCAAACCAAGACATATCAAACTGCTGAAGAAACAAAGAAAAAGAGAAAAAGAGAAAATCTTTAAGGCATTCATTGGATATAGAATAAACATTAATGAATTTAAAAGAACTGAATAATACAAAGTTTCTCTGACTAAAATGGAATTAAACTAGAAAGAAGTTACAGAATGATATATGGAAAATACTCAAATATTTGAACATTAAATAAATGAGGAGTCAAAGAGGAAATTACAAGAGAAAGTAGAAAATACTTTGACTTGAGTGAAAATCAAAACACAACATATCAAACTATGTGGATGCAGCTAAAGAAGGTCTTAAATGGAATTTAAGGTGTAAATACTTATATTGTAGAATAAGAAATATCTCAAATCAGTAACCAGAGCTTTCACACTGAAAAACTAGAAAAAGACATGAAATGTAAGTTTGAAGCAAATAGATGGATATAAGGAACAAAGATCAACAAATTAAAAACAAACAAAAAAAAAAATGGGAGAGAGGGGCCAGCCTGGTGGTGCAGTGGTTAAGTTAACACGTTCCACTTCAGTGGCCCAGGGTTCACTAGTTTGGATCCTGGGTGCAGATATGGCACCGATTGGCAAGCCATGCTAAGGCAGGTGTACCACATGTAAAGTAGAGGAAGATGGGCATGGATGTTAGCTCAGGGCCAGTCTTCCTCAGCAAAAAGAGGAGGATTGGCAGCAGATGTTAGCTCAGGGCTAATCTTCCTCAAAAGAAAAAAGAGAGAGAGAGAGAAAACCAGTGAAGCTAAAAGCTGATTCTTTGAGAACTCAATAAAATTGATAAATTTCTAGTCAGATTAAAAAAAAAGGATAGAAGACACAAATTGTAAAAATTAGGAATGAATTCCCACCAACAGTGTATGAATACTACTCAGCCATAAAAAAGGACAAAATCGTCCCATTTGCAACAACATGGATGGACCTTGAGGGTATTATGTTAAGCGAAATAAGCCTGACAGAGAAAGACGAACTCTGTATGACTGCACTCATAGGTGGAAGTTAACATATAGACAAGGAGAACTGATTGGTGGTTACCAGGGGAAAGGGGAGAGTGGGGGGAGGGCACAAAGGGTGAAGTGGTGTACCCACAACATGACTAACAATAATGCACAACTGAAATTTCACAAGGCTGTAATCTATCATAATCTTAATTAAAAAAAAACTAGGAATGAAATAGGGAATGACACTACAGGCCATTGCAGACAATGGCTAGAATAAAATTTCCTCAATTTTATGTCATCTATCAAAAACATAAAATTAACATTAAATTTACCATTATAAATCGTAATTGTAAATTTAATTATAAAAAATTAAACCCCTTTCCCCTAAGATCAGGAACACAGCAAAGAAGTTGGCTCTCACCATTTTTATGCAACATTATTCTAAGCTTCTATCCAATGCAATAAGGCAAGAAAAGAATTAACAGACTTAAAGATTGGAAAAATAGAAGATTCTTGTTATTCCTAGAAGAAGTGTTATGCAAAGAACTATATGGAGTACAAAACTTTTTTTAAAAATCAGAATAATTTTAAAGAAAACACTAGTTCTGAACTAATTTAGCAAGGTGGCATGATATGACGTCAACATAAAATTTCTATTTTAGTTCTGCGTAGTAGCAACAAATGTTTGGAAAATAAAACTGAAATTACCATTTTTAATTGCATCAAAAGATATCAAATATCTAAGAAAGTGTCTAATGAAGATGTGTAATACCAGTGCACTGGAAACTATAAACATTGCGAAGAGAAATTAAAGAATAGTGAAATAAATACACAAAACTTCTGTGGACTGAATGTCTCAGTATTATTAGGATATCATTCTCTTCAAATTTGTCTATGTTCGATGCAATCCTTATCAAAATTTCAACATGAATTTCAAAAAGTAATTATCTGAGAATGCAAAAGTTGTAACATATCCAAAACAATCTTGAAAAAGAAATTAAATATGGAGGATTCAACCTACCAGATTTTAAAGCTTATTCCAAAGCTATCGTAATCAAGACAGCATGACATTTGTGAAAGGATAAATAGATCAATGGAACATAATAGATAGTCCAGAAATAGACACACACATATGTAGCCAAGTGATTTTATACCAAGATGCCAAATCAATTCAATGGGGGAAAAGTATGTTTGTTTCAAAAAATGGAGTGGGGAATTCTATGTTCATATGGGAAAAAATGTACCAGAATAGTAATCTTGATCCATACACAAAAATTAATTTGAGATGAATCATAGACTTGAATGTTAAACCCAGGAGTATAAATCTTCCAGAAGAAAAAAGATTCAGAATATTTTGTAACATTAGAGTAGGCAAAGATACCTCAGAGAAGATAGCACATACACTTGCCAAAGAAAAAACGTAGTAACTGGACATCATAATAATTAAAAGTGTATTTTACCAAAAGACACCATTAAGAAAATTAAGAAGTGACAAGTACAAAAGAACTTTCAGCACCTCTGCACTAAGAGACTTGACCAACCACAGCATGGCTTCTAGCAGCAAAGGCCACTTCCCTGGGCAGCCCAGCCCCCCTCTGAATTCCTGCCTGTAAAGAGCTCAGGGCTTCTCAAAAGAATTGACTGTTTGTTTTAGCCCAGATCAGACAATAGGCCCCTGACCCATCCACTCTTTCTTAGAGCGTTTACTACAAATAGCTTTCAATTGTTAATCCTTCCTCTGTCCCTTTGAAATGTATACGGTTATCTTCTACAACTGTCATTCTCAAGGACTTGAAAGCCATGCTTTGCCATGTAATTATCATGAGGGATAGGGACTCTCTCTCCCAGTTTCCATGGCAGGATAGAATCCCAACTGCCATAGTTGCCAGCCAGCAGACACAGCTGGCCTAATTACATTTATACTGACCAACTCTTTGTAATTTTTCACTTGAGTCCCTGCTCGCTCCCCCTCCCTGCTGAATAAAATCTGTTCTCACCACTTTACGGTCTGGCTTTGTTTCTCTCTGATACAGTCTTAGACTGGGAAAAATATTTGTAGTACATTTATCTGAAAAATGTTCCATATCCTGGTATATAAAAGATGATTGTAAAGCAACAATGGATTCTTGCAAAACAACAATAAATATACGTGTTTGTGTATGTGGTGTGTGTATATATGTATGTATATATACGTATATAGCCAATAAGTCTGTGATTAGGTGCTGAATATCTTAAGTCACAAGGGAAATGCAAAAATAAAAATCCTAATGAGATAAAATTTCACATTCAATATTTTGGCTAAAATAAAAGTTTGACTACACCAAATTTTGGCAAGGATGTGCATTGCTAGTGAGAGTGTAAAATGTTACAACCACTTTGGAAAATAGTTTGACAGTTTCTCATAAAGTCAAACATACATTTACCCCATGACTCACCAATTCTGTTCCTAGGTCCTTACTGAAAAGACAGGAAAACAGATGTCCACAAAATGACTTGTACAAGACTATTTATTCATAGCACCCTTGTTTATAATAGCTCGAAACTGGAAGCCAACCCAAATGCCCATCAGTAGCAGCATGGATAAGCATATTGAAATATATTTATACAATGGAATACCCTCAGCCATAAAAAATGAAATAGAAGTAAACACAACAACATAGATGCATCTCAAAAACATGATCTTGAATGAAAGACGCCAGACACATAAAGGGCATGCTGCGTGATCCAATTTATATAAACTACAAGCCTAGTCAAAACTAATCTTTGGTAAAATAAGTCACTGAGTGCTTGCCTCTGGAAGGATGATGTGGAGATTGGCTTGGCAGAGACATAAGGAAACTTCCTGGGCTAATGGAAGCATTTGATATCTTCAGTGTGATGGTAGTTACAGGGGTTCAAAAACTTAAGTCATTGAACTGAACACTTAAGATTTGTGCATTTTATTGGTTACAAATTATATCCTAATTGAAATCAAGCTTAAACAAGCAATTAGGAGGCAATTCAAAAAATGAAATGAGTGACTAGGTGTAATGGCTTTTTCTAACATACTGGGTTTTTTGCAAATGTCCAATGAGTTGAATTATTGAACACAGTAAAAATAAAGCCTTGCTAACCTGATTTATTTTGGAAAATATCTTCATCGCTTAAAAGTTTTAAGTATAGCATAACACTGATTCATTTCATTGTCTATTTTCTTTATTAACATAGGATTGTACAACTTAAAAGCTGAGAGACTTAGATAAGCCCTAAAGAGTCTCAGTTGTTGAAACGTGATACTAAAATACATTTAATGAATTTTAAGTCAATGTATCAATCAAATTAGATAATATCATTAGCTAAGATACTGAGGGCTTATAATGAGCTGGGTACAAAGTGATGTACATATGTCAACTAATTCAATTCCTTTGAGGTAGCTACTATCTGCCTACTCATAAAGAAACTGCAATATGGAGAGGTGAAGTAACTTGCTCAAGGCCATAAAAGCCAGTAAAGCATATAGCCAGGATTTAATGCCAGTTAGTTTGGTACCACCTATACCACTTCATGGCATGGAAATATAATGCATGAAAGATCGAATGATACAAATGTAAATCAGTGTTATTTATTACATGTTTAGTATGTTTAGTAAAATTTTATTTTCATGTCCATTCATTTTAACATATGTAGTGAGCAGCAACTACCCTGTGTCAGATAAGGCGGTGGGATTTGGGGCAAAGATACTACCTCCTCCAAGAAATTTAAGTGAGTCAAGGGAGTATTGGCAGTTTTTGCAAAGCACCATGGGAGCACAAATGATGTAAGTTGTATCTGACTCAGCCTGGAAGTTATTTGCTCTGGACCATAATGAGTGAGTTCACTGGGCTGGAGAGATGAAAAATGGTGCTCCAAGTACAAAGAATGACATGTGCAGAGGAGAAGACATGAGAAAAAGGCTGTTGGGGAGCACTTGTATTTAAAGGGGACATGAGATGATGTAGTAAGACAAGAGGGTGGAAAGATAGGTGGCGACTAGATCATGGAGAGTCTGGGCTATCTAATATATTTGGAGATCTTATCTTGCACCCCAAAGGTTTACAGATTTTTTCCTTTTTTTTAAGATTGGCACATGAGCTAACATCTGTTGCCCATCTTTTCTTTTTTTTTCCTTCTTCTTCTTATTTTTTTCCCCAAAGCCCCCCAGTACATAGTTGTATATTCTAGTTGCAGGTCCTTCTTGTTGTATATTCTAGTTGCAGGTCCTTCTAGTTGTGTTAGGTGGGATGCTGCCCCAGCATAGTTTGATGAGTGGTGCTAGATCTGCGCCCAGGATCTGAATCGATAAAACCCTAGGCCTCTGAAGCAGAGTGCACGGACTTAGTCTCTTGGCCAGAGGGCCGGCCCCTTAAATTTTTTGCCAAGGGAAAAGTTATGCAGGACCCAATACGTGAAATAGATCAAAGAAGCAACTCTGGGGAGACAAGGGCACCTGTAGTGCCATTTTATTAGACACTTGAACATTTTCCCCCTCCCGACCTCATGAATTTTACTTAGCCTAGGATAAAATATTTCATCTTCCATTCCTAGGGAGCTCACCCCTTATAAGCCAGAGTAAATGTCATCTCCTCTGTCGAATTTTAGGCCTTTCAAGAAGAACATTTGAAAAACAGTATTGTAGGAAGTGGAGAGTTATTGAGTTTTAAACAGGTTGGGGGACTTGATCACATTTTTGGTTTAGAAAGAGACGGTAGCAAAGAAGTTCCAAGACAGTCAGTGATATATTGATGGTGGTAGAAATGGAAGGAATAAGATAGGTAATAAATATTGCTGAAACCTGCAACCTGATTAGATGAATGGGATAAAGAGAAGGAGGAATAGTTTTCTTGGTTGATGTGGTATCATTGCTAGAGAATATTGTGTTCAGGACAACACGGGGCTTAGTAGAGGTGAAAATCATGGGTTTGCAGAAGTAACTCATCACAGGTGGATGTTAATTTGAAAGCAAGAATATGAAGAGGTATCCAAAGCTGATACTCAGAATTCACCATTAAAAGCTCATAAATACCCTCTTAACATAACCCAGGGAGAGAGAGAGCGCTGATACTTTTGAAAAGAAAGCAGCAGTGCTAGGAGAGTGGAACAAGGAGTTCCAAAGCAAGATGGTTTACATTAAGTAACTATGTAAGAGTGGATTTTCTTGCCCAAGGATATATTTGCTGTGGTTCTTGCCCTAAAGGGAATAAAAGGCACCTTCCAATATCCAAATTCATGAATGGAAGAGAAGGAGACGGTTTGTTAGGAGATGTTTACCGTTTTCTACTCAGATGGCAACAGCAAATGCTCCTATGCTCGTGACAGACAAATTAATCAGTGGTTTCTTTTTCTTCACTTTGAACCTGGTGACATCAGAATCCTTCTCAATTCAGCACATCTACTATCAATTCTAATTGGCATAGCAGATAAACCTTTGCCATCTCTGGTCTGGAAGATATATATTAGACATCCAGATGGGAAAGTCAATGAGTATTTAGATGCATGAGTCTGATTTTCAGGAGGGTGAACAAAAGTAGAAATACACATTAGCCAGTATTCAGTGCAGAAATAGGCAGGCTATGGGTGGGAATGTGATCACCCAGAGAGAGTTTGTCTTAGATGTCTAAGGACACTGTTCATTCTTTGAGGAAGAGGGGCATGCCTTCTATTTCTTGATGTTGTCCCCTAGACACAGCACAGAGTTTAGCCTCAGAAGACGTTAATTTATTTTTGCACTCTCCTTTTTTCCAAATATGGACTGCAATCACCTTAATTCAAATACCTAGTGTAGTGATTCTCAAAGTGTGTTCCCTGTAAGAGCAGAATCATCAATCCCTGGGAATTTGTTAGAAATGCAAATTCTTAGGCTCAACCCCAGACCTACTTAATCAAAGACCCTGGGGGTGTAACAGCAATCTATGGTTTAATAAGTCCTCCCAATGATTCTGATGCACACCCGAGTCTGAAAACAGATGCCTCCAGCTGACACAGATACGCCTGTCTGTCATCTCGCTCAGGACCAATCTATGGTCTAGGTTGTCTCATTATAGTTAATTCTTATACTCTTAAATGTGCCAAGATATAGATATACTATTTGTAACTACAGGTTAATCATTCTCTTGATTTCCAAAACCCTTAATCTTTTATCTACCCTAGATGTAACAAAGAGCTTTTATGCCACAGGCTGACTCTGATTAATTGTTAATGGCTCATTGAACATTTATGTTAGGAAAGACTCTGGGGGAACACATAAGGTCTGTATGAAAGAATGCTGTGATCAGTTAGTTAGGGTGCTAGTGGGGCTAATGTCAGGTACTCCTTCTTCATCCTTCCAGGGTGTTACACTGGATCTACCAATTTTCAAGGAGACCAGCCTTCTCAATGCACTATAAATGAAAAAAATATATACGTATGCTCAACTCTACACTCGAACTATGGTATCTTCTTCCAATCCCTAATCATAAATTCATACACAGAGCCCACTTGTCCTGAAATACACATGAAAAATAAAGAGGAGTTTGTAAACCACCAGATTAATTGTCCATAAATATTAAAATGTAGAAGGAAGTTCTACATTGTGTTATTTCCCTCTGCATGTTCAACCTAAAGTCATCTTAGAGTTTATCCAGGATTATGGTGAAGCTTGGTTAGTTCCTGGCTTTGTGTCAGCAAATTACCCTAAGGACATATTTTACTTAACATCAATTCTGGAGAAGCATTGCAAATGTGGAAAAATATCAAAAACATTTTTAAATAATTTATGACATCCATTCATTCAACAAATATTTAATGAGTACTAAGTACTAGGTATTGTGTTAAGACTTAGAAATCAGAAATGGATCATACATAGTGCATGCTCCCAACAACTCTAGAACAAAGAGTCAGTGAGAGCTCCCTTTTCTAAGGCCTGTGATAGTGGGAAGCCCAGGAGGCAAATGGAGGAGACACGTAGTCCATTATATATGAAGGGAGGATGGGAAGGATAGAAATAGAAGTAAGTAAGAAGTAGAATAAGAACTGAGTTAGGAAGGACAAATATGAGTTATAATGGAGAGGGGGCAAGGAGGGTAAGAGCAGGCAAGCAGAAAAACTTGCATGTGTGAAAATTTAGAGGTGAGAAATAGCACGATGTATTATTAATTACATGTAGCTACATGTGGCTAGACACAAGGGTGTGTGGGGGAGGGAAGAGGGAAGAGAGTAAGATGAGATTTAGGGTGCAGAGATGAGTTGGGAGCAAGAGTCAACCAAAGCCAGGGGGAAAAGTTCATTTGAGGACTAACCAGCTCTGAGTTAATTTTGATTTCTGCTTTGCTATCGTTTCTCTGTGCTATCGTTCAGAGCGATCCTGGAACAATTCACTCCACGTCAATTTCGTCCATTTGGAAACTAGTATGGTAAATATAGGTTGAAAGAAATTATGCTGTCTTGGGAAATTTTGAGGAGTCAAGGTTGCGGACATGTGTATGTGGCCATTTCTTTCTGGGAAGTCTTGCCGTTGGATATGGCTGTTGTTGACTTTGTCCTGGTGTATGTGGGATATTTCTCTGCCTTCTTGAATTCTGATAGGTGTTATTTAACGGTTTTAGTGGGGGTAGAGGGACCATTTCAGAGCCCTACATTCTCAGATGTAGAAAAGCCCTCAACGTGCAAGCCTTATCTGCTTCAAACACCCCCTCTATAGAGCCCCTCTGAACCAGTTGGGGATTGCATTCAGTTTCTGCTAACTGAAAACTTTAAAACAGTGGATTAAACAAATAGGATGTTATTTTTCTTTTGCCAGAGTCTGCAGATAGGCAGTCTGGGTTTACATAGTAGCTCTGTGAGGTCATCAATATCCTAGGCTTCTTTCTTTCTCTTCTGGTTCCCAGAGTCTGTGTCTTCCATTCCCCAGGTCATCTCATGATCTCCTGATGGTCACTGCAGCTCTAACCATTTTGTTTCCCTTTCAGGAAGAAAGGAGGAAGACAGAGAGTGGGGAAGGGCAAAAACCTGTGTGCCAACAGACTCAAACCCCTTTGAGAGTTTTGTTCATAAACCCTACCCAATGACCTTTATTTACATCTCATTGGCCAGAACTGTCACATGACAACCTCTACTTGCAAAGGAGAATGGTAAATGTAATGATTTAGTTGGTCATGTTGCTATCCAAAATAGAATTGTGGCATAGTAATGAACAAGGAGAGAATGTTTATTGGACAGACAATTAAGAATCTCTGCCATATCCGAAGTCTGGCCTGACGCTGGAATGCAGATCTTGTAACTCGTGCTGCTAGTTTCCCTCTCCCTCTTTCTGCCTCTCAAAATGCAAGTGCTCTGCCAGAATCCTCCCATTCTACAGTTCCTTTTGTGTTTGGTATGTTATCAGCACTATGTTACTGAGCCGTTTCCCTCTCTTTAGCACAGTTCTCTTTTTACCTGCTTTTCTGTTTACCACTGGTGTTGACGTATGTGCTCATGTGGTTGCACGTATGTACATGGAGGGATATGTTTGACAGCTCTGAGCTCATGCATAAACATGGCATGATTTCCTGACGCAGGACAAAATGTTTTGTGTTTGTGTTTTACCATTTCCATTCATGAAAAGAGCTCAATTGCTTTCCAACTCCTCCTCTGTCTTTGGAAAATTATCATTGAAGAAAACACAGTGGGTTGTCCCATTTGTCAGCAAATGAAATAAAAAGAAAAAATTAAAAAAAGAAGCCTATGTCTTTCATAATTAGAACTTAAGCTTACATCTGTGTCCTGGAAATTAAGACTTTAAAAACAATTCCGTAAGGGCTAATTAGAGGAAAGTTGGTGGTTTTGTGTTTTGGCAAAAGTTTCTTTGCAATAAGATATTTAGAAAGATGGAAGGATGACTAAACAGCACTGTTCTAAGTTCAGGAAAAAAAACTTCAGCTACTGGCGTAATGAATATTGTATCAAGCGTAAACTTCCAAATTTAACCCATTCTCTGGACGTTGTTTTCCTTTAATCAGTTGGAGACAGATTACAAAATGAAATGAAATAAAATTAAGTAAAAGGACAATTTCATTGTACAGAATCCTTCAGAATGAATACAAGTCATGCTATCTTTGGAAGGGGCACTGATTCTAAGGTTCTCTGCAAATGTCTAGCTTCTTGGGTCTGCAGCAGGGTACAGTGGGGTAATCATTTTCGAAACTAAACAAACAGATGGGAAACATTTTTATGAATGAGAGAAAATGTCTGGCAATGAAGAGGGTGATCCCAAGGTACTCCTTTTGGCCATTTCCTGTCTTGTTTGTTTACAGCCCTTTATCTCCAGCCCATCCCCATCTTGCATCCTCTTCCATCCTCGCTCACCCACACACACATGGATCGTTATAGAGCTGGTTGCACATTGTGTTGGGGAGGGCCTGTGGCGGCATATTAAATTAAGAATACTCAGATTATGACTTCCTGAATGAGGGGACACAAGCCACCACGTGGGATTGGCAGGTAGCTCTCTCAGCATCCCAGCTCCCACTTTGGGGAAGTGAAAACCCCGGGGTGGTTTTGATTGAAGGCGCAGTTTTAGCATACCCACACAAAGGAAATAAAGCACAAGGTTTATTACTAACAGATCCCAGAATTGGGGTGCAGTGAGCCAGGGGGAGGGCAGTTCTCATCCCAGGTCACAGGGGAGCAGGAGATAGAGAGCTGGGGAGCAAGCAGCTAGTACCTAAAAGGTGGTTGGTGTGGAGGCCACTAACTTTTCGCAGGCTCTATGCTACGAGGTTGTTTTCAAAGGTGCACTGGGAAAAACAAAGGGGAACTTGTGACAGGCATCCTAAGCTTGGGTCCTTATCTCAATGTCCAGACTCAGGGTGAGAGCAGGGTTGTCATACTGTAAAATGCCTAGGCAGCAACTCAGAGTAGCTGTTTTCTCATCACACATATGCATCATTTCCTAGGGTCCTCCTAACTAGCTCCCTTTCCTTAAACAAATAGCTTCACGTGAATGTAACAGAATATGAACTTGCTTTGTTTTAAAATGGTTCTTACATAATACCAATTCCTGAGTTTCCAATGAGAAAATAAATAAGAACGCATTTTGGATGCTATAAGGCACCACACCTATGTACGAGGAATTGTTATTACCATATAAAGGTTGAGTTGTCCTGTGTGTGATTAGCACACATACCTAAACCACATGCACGTGCACGTATACATATTTGCATGAACACACACATATCCATGCACAACACTTTAATATACACGTGAATATTTCTTTTGGAGTCCTAGAATTGTCTTTGCTAGATTTAAGTAGTTCATGCATTTTTCATTTTGATAGATAATGTCAAATTGCTCACCTAGAAAGGATGCATAAATATACACTGCTCCAACAGTTTGAGATTGCTTATTCCCCCATATTTTCATTAATAGTGCTTATTAGCAAACATTTTTGCCAATCTCCAAGATGAAAAATGGCATTTCATTTTAATTTGCACTTTTGTATTAATGAAGTTGAACATTTTAATATGTTTGGCAAGTTTCACCTCCTGTTCTATAAATGGACTGTTCATATTCTTTGTACATTTTGTTGCTGGGTCATTTGCATTGTTTTTCTTTATTTTCAGTGAAAGGATTTTAGAAGACAGAAAAGTAACTGTGGAGAAGACATTCCAGGCTTAAGAACTGCTGGAGCAATGGGAAAGTGGCATGCAAGTGCGTGGCAAGCCCAAGAACTGTCAAGTCGGCCAGCACGTCTGCAGTGTAGGATAAGTGAAGTCCATGGGAAATGGTACTAGGACAACTGCTGTATGCTGAGCCAAACTGTACACGTTAACACGATGCATGACTATGGGAAAAATATTTCTTGATGCCAGTATGAGACTCTCTGTGCACAAGCAATACTGTGGATTCATATTCAGGCTGTGGGCCACTGTTTGCCAATTGCATGATGAGAAATTTTAGGTACCATAAGGTGAATGACTAAATACGAATAGAAAACAAGCAGCATTGCAGCGAGCATCCAGGATACACTGGCTCCCAAAACATCACTTGAAGCAGCACAAATGCTCTTGGCAAGACCCCAGTTTGGGGAGTCAGTAAACATGAGTTAGCCCCAGATTTGACGCTAACTCACTGGGTGACCTCTTCACTTCTCTGGGCAGTTTTCTCATGTTCAAAACAAGGTATATCAGAAGATTTCTACCTTCTGTATACACTTCTAAATCCTGTCGCCTATGTATGTTCATGTTATTAGATAGGTCCACTGCAAGATAGGCCTTGACTTTGATTTGTTTAGTCTACAACATGAAAGAAGGCTAAGGACTTTTTGATAATGGCTGGATGCTCCTGGGAACCCATTCAGTGCCTGCTGAGAAACCATGGAAGCACACTACTAATTTCTCAGGTACGTTTCCATGTATACAAATAAAGTGGAAAAATCTGACATTTTCAGAGTCATTCTGCCTATTTTTAAAGATATGAGCACAATTTCCAACAGTTCAGAAAACTCTCCAGCCCTCACACATATTTTCTGATTTTTCTTCATCAATGTGTTTTGAAACCAAATTGCTCATTTGTCATACATGTCAAGTTGTGTGCAATCTTCTCACAAGTATAATATTGGCGAGGAAGTTAGCATGCCTTAGTCTCATTCTTCCCTCTATTATAGGATCTAGGTATGATTTCATTATTTCTAATAGAAGGAATGTTTCTTGCATCACTAAATGTTGTATGTGTTGAGAAAAAATTTCTGATTGCTCTTTCATACATAATTGATAACAAAAATTTTCTGGTTAGCTATATACTTGTGAATAAATGCATTTTATTTTAAATTAATAAAAAGAAATTAAGTAAAAAAGCAACAACTGGTAGAATGAGGGGGTCTAACATTTCTACAGTCATACCTGTGATATTTTATTAGAGAAATTTTGTAGACTTCAGGATGGTATAACTGTATATTGTGTATTAAAATACATAAGCCTTTTAAAGACTTTTGTTGTCATCAATCATAATTGCTAGATGAAAAACTTTTGCAACAAAGCTAAACAGTAAAAATTTCTTTACTAATATTTTCAGTTGAGCATCAATATTTTTCAGTTATTAAAATCAATGCAAATCTCATAATTAAAGTGCTCTGCATTATTTAGGAAAACCTGTCTTCTCTTTGGCAATGTTTCATAGATTATATATCTATGCATTCTGGCTAAGGCCAGTTTTTGATGTGTGCTCAGCAATTTAAAATTTGTAAAGAGAATTTTTTTTTATAGATTGGCACCTGAGCTAATGTCTGTTGCCCATCTTTTTTTTTATACTTCTCCCCAAAACCCCCCAGTACGTAGTTGTAGATTCTAGTTGTGAGTGCCTCTAGTTGTGGCTTGTGGGGCGCAGCCTCAGCATGGCCTGATGAGCCGTGCCATGTCCGCGCCCAGGATCCAAACTGGTGAAACGCTGGGCCCCAGAAGCGGAGCACGCAAACTTTACCACAGGGCCACAGGGCCGGCCCCTGCAAAGATAATTGTTTTTCCTCATCCCTAACCCCAAATTAATGCTAGAAAGAGAAGTAAAAATAAATAAACAAAAACTTTTTTGATAAATGAATTATCTAAACAGCTTTCTTTCATAAAGCACTTTAACAAAGTCATGATATTTACACACTAAAGACATTGCAGTCCTATGTAGATTCTAAATGTTACAAAAACAAATTGCTTTTTATTTTGGATAAGGCACTTGAAAGGCAAAAGAAAGCAATGTGTTATTCACTGACATTATCCAAACTAAAGCAAAATTTAGTTTTCCTTGTCAAATTGACAATATCACGACTCTCTTATTTAGTTGAAACTGGTATGTATCCTAAAGTCAACCATTATGTGATCTGGAAGCCTATTGAGATCCTCCCTCCCACCCCCAAATGGTACTGTCATACTCAAGGTTACAGAGACAAATGATGACTGACCTGGGAACTGCAGGAGAGGCCAGCACACCCTAAGGCCCACAGAATAGCTTCCCAGAACTGCTCTGGGTCAAAAGCCAATCAGAGCCAAAGACTTTGAAGACTGGAGAGAGGTAAATGCTGCTTTCCAGACTAGGAGAGCCACACCAAATGGGTGAACATAGCAGCTCTAGTTAAACACATAGATCCTAAGGATTTTCCCTTTGCAGATTTTTGACACTATCAACTGGAAAAATTTATTGACAGAAGAGGACTCTTCACACAAAAAATGCCTGGCTGTTGTCTCTAGAGTGAGATTTTCCAGGTACAAGCTATGAGATTGGAATGGGCCTGCACTATAATTCAGAAATGCCATAAAATTTGAAGATGCCATTCTCATTACCAGCTTCCAGAAGAAAATCGAGTAAGGTAACAGGAATCCAACCTATTGGGATTGCCTTCTGTTATCAACCTCACTAATTACAGGTGATCTATTTCAATGTTCCCTAGTCCATCCACAGTTCAACCTTAAGCACTTTAATGAAAGTGGGAAAACACCTATTTATGAGATGCAAGAACAAAAAAACAAAAGAAAAGGCAAATGGCACCAACTCTCGATCCCCCTAATTCCTACTCTGATCCCAAAATAGAAGATTCTCATAAGCTGGGTAAACTTCCTCAGGGCTCGTGTGTCAGAGAATAGATATTACATTGTTGATCTCTCCTAGGCCAGCATTTCACCTCTGGGTCCCCAGTTGTGGTTTATTTGTTTATTTTTACAGGAGAATTTGAGACAGGGTCAAACAAAGCATCATCTGAAGTAGTAAAGTATGCACCAAACCAATTTCATCTCCTGATTGAGGCCCTCTGAAAATGGCCTTGTTCATCACTCCATCCCATAGGGTAATGGTGGTGCCTCTCCTCTGAGTTTCAATTGCAACAGAAATGGGCAACTCATGTTTCATTGTCTAATTAGTTTACTTCACTTAGGAAAACAAGTTTTATAGCAATATTAGATGTCAAACATTTATCTACCCAGTTAGTGCTTACCCAAGCAAAATGATATCCAATCCATCTTAAATAAAATATTTTTATTCTCCAAGTTCTGAACATTAGACAGCCTCTCTTTTTAAGAAGGAGAGAAAAAAAACAACATTCAGAGTAAGAAAAATCCTTAATTCACAGGCTGATACCTGCTTTCTCCTCTCTTGTTCTATTCAAGATTATATCATTATAAAGAGAATTTTAAGACACATGTCTACATTTCCTGTCTTGCCATCATGATTCAGACATGAGGTTGATTCATAGTACAGTCTGAAGTGGTGAACACAGGCTGCAGTAGATACCAGATACAGGTTCATGTAAGGAGTGACACCTCAAAGGAACACTCTATTTAGTAAACAGAAGTGGAGTTTTACATGTACCAGGAATTTGGGGAGAGGCACAAAAGGTGATGAATGGCTGAGGCTGTCCCAGCAAGCATACCGTGCATAAACAATTGCTTATGTGACCAATGAGGATCAGCATCTTAATTAACTTTCTCTTCAAAATTGCAAGCTCCTTGAAGACATTATAATATGCTTTGTACATCTTCATTTTTTTTATCACTCTGATCACTAAGAAGAATTCTGGGCACATAATGGATGCCTAATAAATATATATTGGTTTCCCCAATAGACTATAAACACTAGGATGGCAGGGACCAACTGTATCAGTCCTGTACATCACTGTATATCCCGTGTAGGTCCAACATCTGATATATAGAGGTTCACAGTATTTGTTAAATAAATCAATGGGTGAGTGAATGAATGACCTCACCTTCTTCCAGCAATAACTGAATGTATAAATTTTGAACAAAACTACATTTATTCAGCCCTTTCTATTCAGACACATTTGAGGAAGAAACCTGCTAGTGAGTGTCTCAATATGGTTTAATATATCTAAAAAACTTTTCAATTTATTACAAAATCAGGTCATGGAAAAATTTATCCAAGAATCATTAGGTATAGATGGCAAGACTTTCAGCTAATGCTGAGTCTCAAAGTTTGCCCTTCCCCAACCCCAAGCACATTATGACAGGGAAATGCGTAAAAGGTCAGAAAGCAGAATTTGAGAATGTGCTTTACTCTTAATAGCCCTTGAGATGAAAGACTGAGACAAACAGCCTCAAGTGAGTCTAGAAGGGACTCTAAATCTTTCTTACATTAGCCAAAAGTGAAGTATGGGATAACGTAGTGAGTTTGCAATTTGTTGGCATGTGTATGCCTTGCACACCAAAACTCATCTTACTGGAAAGACATTTATTCTATTACTCCATTGGCTAGCGTCAAGTGGCAAGTTTATGAAAAAGTTTTAAAGGTAGGGATGCCCTCCAAAGCTGCAGCCTAAAGACCAAACTCCCTTCGTCTCTATTAATCAATTTGTGTCACACCTTATACTATTGATGGAAATGACAACAGAGAGCTCTCTCTCTGTGGAAGTGCCAGCCGCTTATTAATATATACATATAGGTTGACCTTTACAACCAGACCTTGATTGCAATTTGATCATTAAACAACTCAGTCTGCAAATATGAAAGCTTCTACTACATTCCAGCCATAGTAGTAGACACGAGAAATACAGTCAAGCAATACATGTCCCCTACCTTCAAGGACATTGCAACAAACTTTGTGCACAATGCTGAGAGCGTAGAGAGGGCAGTGCTGCATTGTCCTGAGTGGTAGAGAAGATTGTGCAGAAGAAATGACATTTGAGCAGCATCCTAAAAGGTGGAACTGATATTCAGTAGGCATGCAAGAGTAAAGGCCTTCTAGGTAGAGAGAACGATGTGTTCTGAAAGCTTGTAAGATTGGCTTGTTTAGGGAAGAACGAGAACCACATGTTGCTAGAGAGTTGGACCTGTAGTTGGATTGGGTGGTGGGATTTAGTGGTACGTGAGTGGCTAAAGAGAAACTTGGATAACTGAAATGTACTTAATAGGATCTTTGTATTGTTTTCATTTTCTTATTTTTGCTTACTTTTATTTGCTAATGTTTCATATAATAAACATGTTACATTTTAAAAGTATTTTTAAAGAGGTAAAATTTACCTTCAGTGAAAGACACAGATCATAAGTGTACAATCTGATGAGTTTTGACAAATGTATATTCTCAGGTAACCCAATCAAGATATAAAGTCCAATCAAGGTATAACTGCAATAATGATATAACCCCAATCAAGATATATAACATTTCCATTGCCCCAGAAAGCTCGCTTCTACCCCTTCAGTCAACCTCCACATCTCAAAAGCAACTACTGTTATGATTTCTATCATCATAGATGAGCATGTCACTTTTTAAAAAATTATTTTATTGAGGTCAAAATGGCTTATAACATTGTGTAAATTTCAGGTGTACATTATTATGTTTCAGCTTTTGTACAGACTGCATCGTGATCACCCCCAATAGTCTAGTTTCTATCCGTCACCATACATAAGTGCTCCTTTACCCCTTTGCCCACCACCCACCCCCTTCCCTTCTGGTAACCACCAATCTGTTCTCCTTTGTATTTTATTTTTTTAAATGTTGACTCTTCCTGGTAGCTAAAAGGGATCCTTCAAAACTGCATAACAAGAGATGATGGTAGCTTGAACTAGAGCAGTAACAGGGAAAGGCAATGAGGCCCTGAATTTAAAGTATATTTCTCATGTGAAATGGACACATTTTGGTATAGAGGTGGCAGAAGAGATTTGATAGAGAAGGAGGACACAAAGCTGGCTGCATAACTACAAACCTGAATGGTTAGACAGATCACTATATTAAAGTTTGGAAATAAAGGGCAACAAAACAAACAAGATGACCTTGGTTAAGTCACTTCCCATTACTCAACAATAAATGGTTAAGTATTGAACTAGTAATCTTAAATATTCTGCCCAACTATAAAGGCATATGGAAAATAATTTGATTTTATTAAAAAATGCTTCCAGTGAGTTTTCATATTTCTTTAAATGCTATTTCCAAGGGTGCAGATTGGTTTCGGCTACTGCCAACTATAGCAATCATTGGAAAGGAATGGGAACAAAATATTCTCATTATTGAAAAGCCTATTCCCAGAGAATATTAAATGAAGGATTCACTAAGTGATAGATCTTAGAATTTTTAACATGAATGGTGCTTATATGCTTTCAGATTTCCTCTACCATAATTAAGAGATGCTAATAGTTTGCCAAAGTCTTAGAAGCAAGTCAAAGCAGAATTCCTTTTTCATTTGATTCGTAAGTAGTGATGCTGCTAATATCTGTATTAAAATCTTGCCTTTTGGCTGAATTCCAAGAGCATATTGAGGAACAATTAAAGTGAGGTTTTGTATGAATAATGAAGTTTGGTGATAAAGATTGTACTCTGCCTTGAATGAGAATTGCATTTCCACTCCTATTTTCATTTTAATTCCACAAAGTTCATTATAATGTGCTTCTGGAGGGCTGGCCCAGTGGCATAGTGGTTAAGTTTGTGCACTCTGCTTCGGCAGCCCAGGGTTCACAGGTTTGGATCCCAGGCATGGGCTTGCACACCACACATCAAGCCATGCTGTGGTGGCATCCCACATACAAAATAGAGGGAGATTGGCACAGATGTTAGCTCAGAGACAATCTTCCTCAAGCGAAAAAGAGGAAGATTGGCAACCGATGTTAGCTCAGGGCCAAGCTTCCTCACCCAAAAAAAGAAAACAAGTGTTTTGGGGAACAAAAGTTGCATCTTGTTGATAAATGGTCTTTGCCAGAAGAAAAACATTAATGCTTTCAATTAAAGATAAGAAAATGTTGCCAAAAGCAATAAAAGCCCCCACTAGAATATTTTTTTATCTTAGATGAGGCCTAATGCACAGTGAATTCTCCCATTTGTGTCCCCCTACAGACCAACTTCTTGGAGATCAGACTTTGGTCCCAGATTTACAAGGTAGGTTAGGCATGCCCTGGGAATTGACATTTCCCTGATAAAGTTTCTAGAATTTCAGATCCAGTCAGCCTTGAGTACTTCCTGATTATCCTATTCCTATTTTAATGCCACTTCTGTGAAACCTTTTATTTTTTATTGATTGATTGATTGATTGAGGAAGACTAGCCCTGAGCCAATCCTCCTCTTTTTGCTGAGGAAGACTGGCCCTGAGCTAACATCCATGCCCATCTTCCTCTGCTTTATACTTGGGACGCCTACCATAGCATGGCTTTTGCCAAGCGGTGCCATGTCTGCACCCGGGGAACTCCGGGCCGCCGAGAAGTGGAACATGTGAACTTAACCACTGTGCCACCGGGCCGGCCCCTGTGAAACCTTTTATTTTTACAGTCTTCAGTCATATTCTAATACTTTCCTCTTCTGTGATACCACAGGGTGCTGGTCTTGCAATTTCTAGAGATCTGGACACTTGTCTTGTAGTTGGTTGTCTATATCTTTCTCTGACACTCGATTGTGAGCTCCTAGAGATGTCTAATTCATCTCCGGGTTTTTGTGCACTAGAAGCTTCAGACTAAAGTGGGCTCCAGGATCCTGGTAAGACCTAAAGCCAGAGCAAGACCTAAGACTTTGGAAGTTAATAAGCTAGAGATAAGCATGTCTCAAAATCACCAATTTGTCTCCTTGCTCATTTCATTTGTAGGAGTATTGGAGTTGTTGACAAGTCTGTCTCTCCCACCAAATCATTTATCAAGGCAGAACTGTGTAAGATTGAAATGATTTGTGAAAAACCCATGGACACTGGAACCTCTTATACCTGGGTTTAAATTCTGCAACTGTCATTCACTGTGTGGCCTTGTGTATGGGATATATAGGATGTAGTCCCCTCCACGTCCATTCTCCACCCTTCCCCATCCTACACTCTGCCCTGGTTAGCTGACTGGTATGAAATACATAAACAGGCTCATCTGGTTTGGGGTTGAGTCTGGTCCATGGAAAACCAGAAAGACGAGGTTTGAAAGAGGGAGGAGAGTGAGATTGAAGTATTTGTTCTCCTGGTAACCACTTTGTTAGGTGGCTAATGCCGGGATGGTTGTGTCCCTAGACAGACTGTCACTGTTCCTCACAAGGAGTCCAGCTTTACACAATTCTCCCCCCTCTTCCAGGTCCTTTCACACTAGGGGTTGTGACAATTTTGCCACTGCTGATTGAGGTTCCTGCAGTATCCCCTGAGGTTCCTTTTCTTCCCACCCACACCTTTATAATTAGTTCCTTTATAAAAACCTACTCTTCTCCACAAATTATCCTAATTTGAATGGGTTCTCTGTTTCTTATGGAGACCCCAACTGATAAATATTAGCAAAGTCACTAGGGATAATAATGACTGCCACTCAAAGTTCTTGTGAGGAACAAATAAGAAAGGGCATAATAGTCTGCCTCCCACAGACAGTTGCATTCAGTAGACAGCAGTAATGTTTTCATTGTTTTCGTGTCTATAGTCCAGACACCAAGCACAGAATCCGGCATGAACAAGGCACTCACTAAATGTTTGTTAAATGAGTGAATGAAATTGCAAAACATAAGGCCAATTGAGACCTCAATCATTTTTAAATTGATCCATTATCATTCTCCTTACTTCAATTTTCCTATACTCTTTCTCACGGTTTCCTCTCATGTTCGGAAGATATATATCTCCTTTGGCTATGCCTCTGGGACCTGACCTATACTGTAACCTCTTTCAGACTAGGAACTATAATTTTAGCTCCCATTTTTATAATGCCTGTTCCTTGTAAAGTACTGCTCCCCACGCAGCATGCACACATCGTTTATGGACTTTAGGGATGGACTACCCACAATGGCAAGTAATTTCACTAATTTCTGATGTTGTGTTAAACGTAATTCATTTAGAGCTTTTGACAGGTTGCAATATAATTTTGATGCCTAAATACTAGCAACATTCAAATAGCAGTGAGTTACTGGGGAAAAAAAACCACACTAGTGGCAAAAACTTTCTCATTACTCCTTTACCGTTCATAATGTATTTTCCATCTCATTTCATTCCAACAGAACACAATTTCCTTTTGACACTGTATATTTGTGCTCCTTGTCCTGTGCAGTCATACCATACAACCAGGCTCCTTTAACTTTGTTCTTCTTTTGGTTTCAAACAATGCCAATAATCTCAATTTATGCCAAAATATGCCATTAATACCAAGTGACCATCATACGTGCTTCACTTGGACTTGTTTGAAGGGACAAGCTATTACCAGAATGGGTATTAAAGGTTTTCTAATCATTTTGCAAACCTGATGAGTAGGAGGCAAAGCTCTTTACTTGACATTAGAAGAAGAGAGTCTATATAAAAATAAATGTTCTTAGCCTTCAAAATTTCATTAAAGGCTAAATGACAAACTGGGAGCAATAAAAAACAATTTTCTTTCATTGTTATATATTTTGGTTTAATTCCTTGAAGAATTCAGATGTATCTCATTTCCACATTAAATGTAGTTTATGTGTTTGAATCTCTGCCATGAAGACTACTCGGGGTTTCCTAAATGTATAAATCCCTAGTGCTTTACTCCAGAGGCAGAAGATAATAAGATGGTAGATTGAGTATACACATCCAATTTCACTTCCTTTGAAAACTCCACTAGGATCCACAAGGACAGAGAGAACAGGAGCAAATAACACAGCAACAACATTTCAGAAGTGGGAAAGCAAATGAACCAGTGATAATTGACTTAGCAGAACTAAGAAAACTGAATCTCAAGCAGGCCTTAGGAAACGCTGAGAACCAACCAGATTTACATTACAGAATCCTCAAGGATTCAGGAAATATCAGTTTCATGTGCTTATGGAATTGGGCAAGAAAGGGAGAGGCTAAAATATGGAGTAGGGTAAAAACTGTTGAAAAACATTCAGCCTTCTAGAGTCCCTTATCCAATCTATGTCCCTAAGGTACCATCTCTCTCCCACTCCAGCAGATACCTAGGGATCTATTCTCTGGAAATACCAGGCACAGCTGAGGGTATGTGTACTGAAAAACAGGGATGTTAAGTGACCATAGACCACGTGCATATTGAATGCTGAGAGTTCCTGGCTCTCCTTCCTCAGTTCGCAGAGTCTTGCTCCCAAATCTCTGGCAGCCAGCCAGATCTTTACCATCCAGAAGAGAGATTAGAAAACTCTTCTCACTGAAGTTTGATCAGACAAAAATAAGGATATAAAGCTGCAAAAGTGTAGCATTCCTTAATAAAAATAGCATCCAGATATTCTTACAGTAAGATTCAAGATAGAAGAATCAGACCCACACACTTAAAACTTCTAAACATCATTTTACTCCCCTCCCCTTCATCACAAACAGACAATCAAGGATTACCAGACATCTGAGAAAACCTTTGAGGAAGGAAAATGAACAATAACACAGATGCAAAATTTGAAGAAGAAAAAAAGATATTGGAACCAGAGTGAGGAAAGAAAACTTCAAAACATTCTAGCCTTACTATAATCAAAGATAAGACTAAGTTCTACTTATCACATTTCCATGGGTGGGAAATTTTAGGATTTGTAGTGGCTGAAAAGCTTGCTAATATCCTATAGAAAGTGATTTAAAAATATATTTTTCTATTTAAGTCTTTATATAAAAAGTAATATTTCATAGCAAAAGTACTGAAATGCAGTAGTGGTTTATAGCACAACACGTCATAATCTCCCACTACATACCTTTCTCTGCACATCCCATATTAACCTCTAGTATCTACCTCATGGGTTTCGTTCAAATATCTTTATCATGTGCAGAGAAATGCAGGGAATGGAGAGGGGAGAGAGAGAAAGATTCCACAATGATGCCTAGTACGGGGTGTTTATCTTCCTATAAGCATTAAAATACACTATGCACATGATTATGCAACTAGTTTACTCTTCAGATCACTCCATGGACATCCACACCAAGACATCACTGGACGAGGTAAGTAGATGTATAGATATAGACAGCGAATTTCAAAATTAACCTCTGGAAACCACAAGCAATGTCTCATGGGGAGAGTTTTTTTGCAAAATAGAAACCTTATCTTTTAATGTGAGATTCAAATTTATCTAACAGCATTTAGTGTATTCATTTTTCCCCATTATATATTTCATTAAAACTCTAGATAATGCTATACTTTTAAAACGTATGTATGACAGACCCATCATATACTTTGGATCCTGCTATTGCCAATCCCCATAGTAGCCTCTTTTTTATGGTAAATCGAAGGTTTTTGTCAGGTTAAGACTTCATGTGGCAACTAACTAAAAATTGCCCAGGTAGGCAAATATCAGTTGAATCAACTGGAGATTTGCTTTATAAAAGGTGAAAATAAAATGAAATAGCCATTTTTTTGGAAAAGAAAGATAAAAACCATGACCATTCGTGAGGGTAGGAGGGTAATAATAGCCCTATCAGATAAGAAGCAAGTATGACATAGAAATTATAAGGAGGGGCCCTAGAATCCAGGGGACTGGACCTAAATCTCAGCTCTGTCACTTACATACTAGTGTGAATTCGAGCAGGTTACTGAACTTCTGAGATTCAGTGTTCTGCTCTTTAAAATGCCGGGTTAGTAAACATTTTCTGTAAAGGGGTCAGGCAGTAAAGATTTTAGGCTTTGCAGGCTACATAGGTCTCCGTTGTTTTAGCACAAAAACCACCACGCACTACGTAAATGAATGGATGTGGCTGTGTGCCAATAAAATCTTATTTATAAAACCAAGCAGCTGTAATCTATATTGACTCTACGTGGACAGTGATTTGCTGGCCCCTAAATCACAGTGATATATGTATGTCTACACACACACACACATACACACACATGCATTTTAATAACTGTCATCAAGAAAGAAGAATGCAAGCAAGAATGTAAAATACCCCAACATATAAAACACATATAAAATAGTTTATAGTAATCCCTTATTTTAAAACCTAAGATGTTTGGAAAAAACAGTCTAATGGATGATTTATTCAAAATTATAAAATAGCAATTTTCACATATTAAATTGTAAAAAAGGAAAAAAGAAAACCAGAATAATTGACCCAAAGCGATATAAAATTATTAAATGTATTCTATAAGTCTCACTTGGTCCTTATTACGAAATATAATAAAGGAGAGTTCACTGCAAAGGTTTTTTATAATGGAAGGGCAAAGCTCTGAGCATCTGGAGCATCAGCACAACCTGAAAATGATTTAATTGTGATACAAACAATAACAAAGTAAAATGTGAAAGTACAACATTATTGATTGTAGAGGAAAACATTTATTTAAAAAGATATATATTATTTAAAAATGATCTTTGTGAATCTTAGGTTTATATTTAGTAAGATAAGTTTCTCATATCCTAAAATTGCTTTATCAAGGAGAGAGTACATATTTTTTTCACCAGTAATAAGAAATATTAATCATTCCATTACATCATTACTGACAGTAGTATATTGACTCTTTCTTGGCACTATGTGCAAAAAGGATATTTCACTCATTAATATTTCACTATTAGAAGTTCTTCTGGGATCTGAAAAGTTAGTTCAGAGTCCAGAAAGACCTAATTGTAAATATTGGGTTAGGTAAAGATCAACATTACTAAATATTCCTTCTTTGTAGCCATCCCATTGCACACTGGTTTTCAAAACCCATTATTTTGCTAGGTTACCTTATCATAAAATCTCTGGGAAGTAACTCAAGTCGCAAAGTAATTCTTTTCTGTGTGCAACAGATATTTGAGTGCCTACTACGTGTTTAGTTTTGAATGACTGAAAATTATTGATAGGCTATGTTAGAAAAAATTTAAGCAGAACACAGAAATATATAAAGATATTTGTATTTTATCTGTGAGTGATGGTAATTCCTGTCCAAGAACCTTTCTATACTTTATTTGGCTTTCTTTGAATTTGCATTTTGAATCCATTTCACTGCTTTATAATACAGATGGAATTGGCACTGATGAATAAGTCTTACTCATTCTGGAAATAAGCAACTGACCTTCCTAAAAATAGAGAGCTCAAAGACAGCATAAGCAAGTTTCTAATTTTATGGCCCAAAGTCACAGCTGGGACAGGAAGTCTAGCCTCAGGATTGGAGGAATTCTACCCTTCCTCCTCATCTCCAATGTAACAGTGTTCTTATTTAGAGAAATCAGAATAGCCCCTGAAGGAAAAGTAGGGTGATAACATTGTAGACATTTGAATTAGCATGTTATTTGAGAGATCCATATGGTTGTTAGCGTTCAACAGTAATGCCTTCCTTAGAAATGTTTTCTTATTTTATTTTACTCATTTTCAGCTTACTTACTGACTGTAAGTATATTAAGTATCAAGTATATGCTGCGATCTACAAGAATACACAAATAAATGAAACCTACGCGCCGCCCTCAAAAAGCTCAAGAGTCTAGCACAGGCGCGGACAATTTTTTTCTCTTAAAGAGCTAGATAGTAAATAATTTTGGCTTTGTGTACCATATGGTCTCCATCACAACCATGCAACTCTGCCTTTGTAGCATGAAATTAGCCATAGGAAATAGATACATGAATGTGTACTCGGCTTTTTTTGTTTTTGCCTAATCAGGCAGCCAGGCTGAATTTGGCCCACAGGCCATCATGTGACGCATACCGATCTAGCCTCAGGACATCAGGTAGGTTATATTTTTTGTCAATGCTCGTCCATCTGTAGGGACTGGCTACAATGTTGTGTTTAACTGGATTCGGAGGCTGCAGCAGGAAAGTAAAGTATGGCATCATTAACTAGCTATGATTTCATATATGCGATGGGGTGGTTGTAGAAATGTCATTTCCCTATTTTTAGCATGAAAGACAGACACTAACAATAAAATATTGAAACTTGAGAAAAATGCCATAAAAGGTGAATGTATATAATGCAAAAAGTGCTTAAAGATATTGGAAATGCCGGAAGGGCTTGCTAAAGTTTTTACAAGAGGACAATAAGCCTCAGTGCCTCCAAATCTCCAACATTTGCTCCAAACAATAATATGGCATTTAAAAAAACCGTATCAATCATAAGCCATAAAGCAAAGGATATAGTTAAAAATTAAAAATTTCTATATGTCAAAGAGATGACGAACACATTTCTCAAAAGACAAATGGGAAACTGAGCAATATATTAGAGATACACTCGACAGAGAAAAGGCAATTTTACACAATATGGTATGAACTTGACACAATTAAAGAGTAATTGCTTTATACAAATAGAGAAACTAAGGACAAACACCAAAGGAAAAGGACATGAATAAGCACTTCAAAGAAACACTAATGGCTTATTGACATGTACAAATATGTGAGTATTACTATTAATTAAATAAATATTTAAACAAAATGAGGGGATTATTTGCCACAATAATCAGAGATGCTGATGTGAAAGTTGACATTTAGTGCTTCAATGTAACAGTAGTCGCTGCTGCCTGTACGTGCTCCTGCTGCATGTCCGCCTGAATAAAGAGCAAAGCCATGCACTTTCTGTTCACTATCAGCTCACATTATAATAATAAAGGTAAAGGTGGGGCCGGCCTGGTGGCATCGTGGTTAAGTTTGCATGCTCCCTTTCAGCGGCCCAGGGTTCACAGGTTCGGATGCCGGGTGCGGACCTAGCACTGCTTGTCAAGCTACTCTGTGGCAACATCCCACATAAAACAGAGGAATATTGGCACAGATATTAGCTCAGTGGCAATCTTCCTCACAATAATAATAATAATGATAATAAAGGTAAAGGTGTGAAAGATCAAAATGAACTGTGATTAAGAATTACCCAGCTAGGGGAAGTCGCAAATGTCCCAGTTCTCCTCCCCAATGTACAAATGTCAAGGGCCTTCCCCTACGCCTACTAGGGACCCAGAGACTGTAGGCTTTTGTTATCCTTGCAGATGTTCTGGGGCTTTGCAGGGAAGGTTTTGCCTAGGGCCATCAGGTGGAGACCTGGCAAAATCTGTAGGCTCAGGCATCTGTCCTACTAAATAGATCGCCAGTGGCTGAGGTGCCAAATGCTGACAAACTGAGGGTCCCCATCAGAAGTATGGTGGGTGAAAATGAAGGATGGACATGGTTATGCCAGGCAATTAGAAATCCAAGAGAAAGGGCAAAAAAAAAAAAAAAAAAAAAAAAAAAAAAAACAAAGAGAGAGGAGCTGAATGATAGAATTAATAAGCACAAACTGGTAAATAGAAAACTGACCCTCAACAAATAGAGAATACACATTATTTTTAAGCACTCAAAGAATAGTCCCAAAAAGTAACCATGTACAACTTCACAAAGAAAGCCAAAAAAGACTTTAAGGAGTCAACATCCTACAGACTATGTCCTTAGATTATCATAAAATTAAAAATAGATTTTTTTAAAGGATAGCTTAAAAACCTAATATGCTGAGAAACCAAAATCATACTACTAAATAATCCTTTCATCCTTGGATTAAAGAGGAAATTTAAAAAATTGTGAGAAATTCCTAATACTACTTAGCACTAGATGATTTGTGACATGTAGCTAACACAGAACTTTGTGAGAAGTTTACTGCTTTCAATACATTTATTAGAAATCAGAAAGATATTGAGGGCAAATAAGCTATGTGTTCAACTCAACAAGCTGGAAGAAAGAGCAACAGAGTAAATGCAAAAGAAACCAGGAGCGAGGAAATAGACATAAAGACAGAAATGAATGAAGAAATATCAACCAAAATATAAAAAATAATTACAAAATCAAGAAATGATTACTTAAAAAGATTAATAAGATAAACCACAAGCAAGGCATCAAGAAATAAAAAGCTAAGGCTCAAACAAAATCTGAAGAAGAAAGGGAGAATATAGCAATTTAGAAAGTAATGAAATCGTATTATGAATAAGTACATGCCAATAAACCAAGCCTAAGAAGAAATTATCATATTGCTGGGGTAAACAGTATAAATGGCAAAATTTTGCAGAAGAAACCTGAAAAGGCCAATTGTTTGAGAAACTCTTATTTGTTTTGTTCTATTTTTAACACATTTAGCCTTTCTCCACCATCTCACTCACTTCTCCCCAGGAATAGACAAGGAATAATTCGGTAAATTTTTAAGAAGCAGTAAGACATGCTTCACTCAGTCCTTTCTGATTCGTTCTCAGAATCAGCCTATGAGCTGAAAGGTGAATTCTGATCTGCCATGTGGAAAGGGGTCTGGTGATTTCAGGGATGAACTATTAGCAAGTCAACTTGGCTAGAGATCTAAAGTCACAATTTGCAGTCAGCTCTATCTGGATCTCTCTCTGACACATGTGTACCCAGCAATAGGTTCTAAACTCCAAAAGGGAAGAATGAGTATTATTAATTAGCTCCTCTCAAAAATTCAAATGCCCATGATGATTAAAGAAATAAGAACGGTACTCAGACTCCTCCGGTCCACCACTGCAGATTCAGGAACGTCTAGATCTAAATGGCTTTACAGGTAAATTTTACAAAATGTTCAAGGAATAGACAATTCTATCTCTCATACTAGTTGTGTTAGAAAATTGAAAGTGAGAGAAACCTTACCAACCCATTTTATAAGGCTAGTATAACACCTTGATTTCAAAACACAAATGAAAGATCATGAAATGAAATTTAAAGGGCTATCTCCCTTATAAACATAGATATAAAATTGTAAAAGAAGGTATATCATAATCGAGTAGGATTTGTCTTAGGAATGTAAGACTGATTTAAGATAGGAAAATATGTTTGTGTGATTCCCCACCTTAATAAAATAAGGAAAACATACCATTTAAATAATTATCTCAATAGGTACAGCAAAAGCATTTGATAAAGACACATATTTTAAAAAGCTCTTTTCAAAAACTAAGAACAGTAGGAGACTTCTTTAACATGATAAAGTCTCTGTAGCAAAAACAACAACAGAAAATCTCCTAATTACTGTAACATGTTAGGCACATGACTTTCCAGATAGATATAAATATCTGATTTGGCCTCTACATTCAACCTAGTACTAGAGGCCATGATCTATAAAATAATAGCCCCTAAAAATAAAAGGCATACGATACAGATATCAGCACATATCAGACGGTGCAGAAAAACTAATTAACTGTGTAGAGAATAACAAAATTGGATAAGCATCAAGGATTTATGTTTAACAAAGCATATCAAAGACAAAGTTCACTAAAAAAGAATTAGTATCCATAAAATACAAAGGAATGGTAGAATAATCATAAAGAACAGTAAATCGAATCTAATGAGAAACATTAATAACCAAAAACTCATTTAAATGGAACATCTGAATAGCTGCATCACTAGTAATCATAGAAGTGGAAGGAGATTGTGGGTTTTTTTACAATTTTAAATGCAATCACATTTTTAAAAGATTTAAAAGTTGGATAATACTAATTACACTAGTTATTTGTTATGTAAAAAAAATTACTTCAAAGCTTAGTGGCTCGAAATGACAAAATCTATTATTTCAGAGTTTCAATGGGTCAGGAATCTGGGTGCAGCTTAGTTGGTCCTCTGGCTGCCTTCCAAGGCTACGTCACCTCAAGTCTGAACTGGGAAGGATCCACTTCCCAGTTCACTCATGTGGTTGTTCCTCGCAGTTTGTTGCACTGAGAGCTCAGTTCCTCAGGAACTGTTCCTGGAGATGCTAGCCTGTTCATTGAGCATCTCCTGACCTGCTTTCATTAGAATGAGAAAACAAGAGTGCAAGAGAGGCTGTCAGCAAGAAAGAGTTTTAGCAAGAGGAAACTTTATGTTAATGACATCCCATTTCTTTTGTTGCATTCTATACATTGGAAGCAAGTCACTAGATACAGCCCACACTCAGGGGAGTGGATTACACAAGAGTGTGAACATCAGGAGGCTGGGATCGTTGGGAGCCATATCAGAAGTTGCCTTCCACAGAGTATTGGTGAGTGCATAGGAAAATATGTAATAATATAATTATAGTGGGAAGCTAGACTGGTATAGTCATTTTGGAGAGAAATCTGGCAATATTTAGCAAAATTATCACTTATAGACTGCATGTTTATGTCCCTCCAAAATTCATATGTTGAAACATCTCCAATGTGATGGGGCTTTTGGGAGGTAATTAGGGTTAGATTAGGTCATGAGGATTGGGCCTTATAATGGGATCAATGCCCTTATGAAAAGAAGAAGAGACAGGAGATAGCTCACTCTCTCTCTGTGTACCCACCAAAGAAGGCCAGGTGAGGACATAAGCAGGAAGAGGGTCCTTATCAAGAACCCGACCATGCTGACATCCTAATCTTGGAGTTCTAGCATCCAGAACTGTGAGAAATAAATATTTGTGTTTATGCCACCTGGTCTATGTTAGTGTCTTATAGCAGCACAACACACTAAAAATTATGTATATCTATGACCTAGAAATTCTGTTCCTGAGTTCATATACCAGAGAAATGAATGGAGAAGTTCATAAGGGGACATGAATGAGGATGCTTATCAGTGTTGTTTGTGGCAGTGAAGTGGAGAGCCAACATAGCTGTCCCTCAAAAGTAGAAGGAATGGACAAGCAAAGCTTAGTGCATGAATTCTAAAGAATATGACACAGCATTAGAAGCAATGAACTAGAGATACATATAGCTGCATAATTTGAACTTCAAAGCATAGTGTTGAGTGCATATGGTAAGAAACAGAACAAGATCTACAGCACAAT
This sequence comes from Equus przewalskii, assembly GCF_037783145.1. Lineage (NCBI taxonomy): Eukaryota > Metazoa > Chordata > Mammalia > Perissodactyla > Equidae > Equus > Equus przewalskii. Next base: position 117,371,738 of record NC_091863.1, on the reverse strand, counting down.
GCTGCACATTCAATCACATATTTAACAAGGCTATGGATTTCACAAGAGGGCAAACATATACCAAGACATAGTTCAAACACGTCATTCAAACCTAATGGTGGGAAGGAAATAAGTGTTCGACTCTAGGAAGAATGAAACAAAAATAGAATAAAATATAAAAGAAGGAACCTTGCAAAACTCAATGATGATAACATGGCCAGAGTCCAAGAAAAAAATAAAAGTAAAGATAAAAGTAAACTTTATGCCTGGGCAGTTAATTCTAATCCCTGCCTGTAAGTAGCAGAGCTGGCAGAAAATAATTTAATCAAAATCAGCAGCCTTTAATGCCAGATGCTATAGGTAGGGAGATGTATAGTCATGGGAGCTGTCTTTTCGTTAGTTTTTAAGATGATTCATATCTCCAATGATATTTAAATTCATTGCATTTGGAGTGATTTTAGGTAAGATACCCAAAACACTAATTAGTAACTAAGGGTGGGAGATAGTAGAATAAACCATTGAGTAGGGGTGGTCTTGGAGAATAGCTTGGAGGAAAGTTTCTTTCTCTACCAAGTACACCTCAATTGAACATGCAGATATGAGGAGGGGTGGCAGTTCAGCTCGGGGAGTCTCCTTTGGGGGTGTTAGAGAAAAGACTCCTTTCTCTAATCAAACCATCTTTGCTACTCATCATCCCTGCCCCTCCACAGAGGTGTCAGTAATGGCACTTAGACATTTCAAAGCCACATCTTGGCCTCCCCAGCAACCTCTCCCCGAAGCCGAGGCGTCATAGTGGTACTTTGTGATGTCCAAACCCCCATTAGCCACCATTGGCTGGGGGAGAGCCTTGCTGACCAATCAAAGCTGAAGGGTGTAGCCCCTGATTGTCCTGGAAGGGTATATGTAGGATGGTCAGGAGGCCTGAGGTAGACCACTGGGAGGCTTCAATATGGCGAAAATAACCAGGAAACCACAGGAGCCTAATAGAGATGTAGACCAACCAACCTCAAGCTCCAAAGGGAAGCAGAAGATGAAGAGTCCCCATCAACCTGGGTCCAGAGGTGGTGGAAAAGTAAGAGGACCCTACTCAAGCTATTCTTTTCGTCATTGATTCCCCCTCCCCCAAGAATCTTACCCTTTCCTTGCCTTGCACAAACCCCTCCTCAGCCCTGACCACTTCTCCTGAAGCCCCCCTTCCCATCAATATCCCATCTTCTACCCCTAAGCCAATGCCCTTTTGGCCTCACTGTGTTGTCCTTCCAGGTACTGAAGACAACCATGAAGATAAAAAGACCCCTTCAAAGAAGTTCGAGTAAGAAAGTCTCTGAAAAAACCACCAAATTCATAAGAAAGCCTAAGAAAGCTAAAGGAACAATGCTATTTGGTCACTACCACAGGCTGAATAAAAAGATGAATCAAAATGAGCCAGAGCAGGACCCAGAAAGCCTGGAAAAGTCCACCACATCAAGTGATGACCTGGGCAGCCAGTAACTTCAGAGCGAGCTATCTGAGAAGCCTCTGAGGTCTGGCCCCTGAGAAATGGCCAATGGTGTAGATGTCATTTTACAGCAACAGGGTGCCCTGATGGTGATTTAAATAAAACGGAGCTGTTTTGAAAATGTGTGTATTTCTATGAGTTCTCTCATGGTGGGAGGGGGAAGGAAGGGAAGAGACAGATGTGTGAGTAGGGATGGACATGTGGTCCTGCAGGGTTGGGGGCCAGACTAGCAGAATCACAGTTAACCAAACAGTAGGAATAAGGACTCGGTCAGGACTGAGCGCTGAAGACAAATTTCCTTCTTGACACTTGAGCCCATGGACATAACGGAAAAAGGTGTGGCATTTCTTCCTGGGGCTGGATGGGGGTGGGCAGGGAGATTGTCAGTGTTTCAGAGTGTCAAGTGCCAGATCCTATATGGGGTGAGGTATCCCCCCAAATCTCCCAAAATAGACAAATCACTTCCAGGCCATCTACCTCATAGTGGTGTTTGTTTCACCCCACTTTATAATGTCAGCAACTAACTGTCCTCAGAAGGGCCAAAAATCTCACCCTACTAAAAGTTACTGAGAGTACCCTAAGGACTAAACTAATGGAGATTAGAAGCCACATAGCCAACACTAATTAGCCCACTGTCTTAAGAAACATGGTGGAGCAGTGGCCTCCCAAGGGCAGGGCAGTGGGAGCAGTCTGCTTTCTGTGCAGGCGATAAAGGGGAGCATTGTCTACAGAGAATTCTAAAACAATGTAGTCTCCGCTCCACATGTCTTCTTTATTCTTTCCAAAGTTTTTTTTTCTTGAAGAGGATATTATTTTAAATGGTTTGATTAAAGTGCAATTGACATATAATAAATTACACATGCTTTAAGTGACAGTTTGATGAGTTTGGTCATGTGTATACACTTGTGAAACCAATACCACAATTATAAGAGTGAACATACCCATCACTGCCTGATGTTTCCTCTTGCCCCTTGACAATTGCTCCTTCTTGCCCCTCTCTGCATGCCCATCCTCAGATAATCAGTGATTTGCTTGCTGTCTCTATAGATTAGTTTACCTTTTCCAGCATTTTATATAAATGGAATCAGTATATATTCATTTTCATCCAGCTTCATTCACTCAGCATAATTATTTTGAGTCAATGTTCTTGTGTACATCAATATTATATTTCCTTTTTGTTATGATTATTTTGTTGAGAGTTTAGTAACATTTAAATGATACCCCAAAGTTTACAATTTTGAGATCATTGCAAATTCACATGCAGTTATAAGAAATAGCAAAAGACCTTATACCCTTAACCTAGTTTCTCCCAATGGCAACATCTTGCATATCAGCAGTACAATGTCACAGTCAGAAAAATGAAACTGATAGTATCCCTTTACTTTATTCAGATTTCACCAGTTTTACACACAAATTTGGGTATGTGCATGTGTTTAGTTCTATGCAATTTTATCATCTGTGCAGTTTCCTGTGATTACCACTACAGTCAAGATACAGAAAAGTTCCATCACAAGGATCCCTCATGCTACTCATTTATCACCACAGCCACCTCCCTGACTCCTGGAATCCAGTAATTTGTTCTTCATCTCTATAATTTTCTTACAAGAATGTTACGTAAATGGAATCATTCAGCATACAACCTTTTGCAATTGGCTTTTTAAACTCAGCATAAATCCCTTCACATCCATTCAACTTATTGTGTGTATCAATAGTTTTTTTCAATATGCTGAGAAGTATTCCATCGATGTACTACAGTTTGTCTAACCATTCAGTTATTGAAGGGCATTTTGGTTGTTTTGATTTTAGACTGTTATATTACTATTCATTAATTTCAATGACATCCAGTTTATCAATTTTTCCTTTTATGGATCATGCTTTTGGTGTTAGGTTTAAGAACTCTTCACCTGGCCTTAAGTACTGAACATCTTCTCTAAAATTTCATAATTTTACATTTCAATCTATGATCTATTTTAAGTTAGATTTTGTACAAGGTATTAGATTTAGGCCAAGGTTCACTTTTTCTTTTTACTATAGCGTCCAATTGCTCTAGGACCATTTTTTTGATCTGTTTATAATCATGTAATGTCCCTTTGACCTTAGTAATTTTCTTTGCTATGATGTCTACTTAATCTGATATTAATATAGTCATTCCTGCTTTTATTTTTAATTATGGTAAGATACATTTAACATAAAATTTCCTACCTTAACCATTTGAGTGTACAGTTTAGGAATATTAAGTACTTTTATGCAAGCAATCTCAAAACTCTTTTCACCTTGCAAAACTGAAACTCTGTATCCATTAAACAACTCCTCAATGCCCCTCTTCTAGTCCCTGATAACCATTCTTCTCTGTCCCTATAAATTTAACTCTAGATACATCATATAAATGGAATCATATGGTATTTGTCTTCTTGTGATTGGCTTATTTCACTGAGCATAATGTCCTCAAGGTTCATCCATACTGTAGAATGTGTCACAATTCCCTACCTTTTTTAAGGCTGAGTAATATCTCATTGTACGTATATGCCACATTTTGTTTATCTATTCATCCATCACTGGACACTTGGGTTGCTTCTACCTTTTGCCTATTTTGTGAATACTACTGCTATGAGCATGGATGCACAAATACATCTTCAAGACCCTGCTTATAATTCTTCCTTTATATAACCAAAAGTAGAATTGCTGATCATATAGTAATTCCGTTTTTATTTTTTTGAGGAACCTCTGTACTGCTTTTCATAGTAGTTGCACAAATTTGCATTTCCACCAACAGTGCACAAGGGTTCTTTTTTCTCCACATTACCTTGTGCTGAGATTGAGTGCTTGGGGTTGCTCAAGAGTTTTTCCTCAATGTTTGTGCTCTGTCCTTAGCTTTTGGTTGCCCCTATATGTCTGCTCCATACAGGGAGTCTCTCTCCATGATTTTGCCAGTCACCTAGTTGGGAATGATGTTGCTTGGTATTCATTGATAGGATAGCAGTGTGGAAAGAGAGTTCTCTATTCTCCTAGCCCAGCCTCAGTCTTCAATAGGCCCTGTGAGCCTGGTCTTCAAGGGTGGGTTCTTCAGTGTTCCTAGCCCTATTCCCCATGATAGCTAAACTCTCTCTTGATAAGGGTCTTGTGTGGGAGATCCATCTCCCAGCAGTAGGAGGTCTCTAATGAGGCTGGTATATAATCCTGTGCCCTAGACTGTTCCCTGCTCTCCCCTAGGTTTTTTCCTCTATCCTCTCTTTAGTAACAATGAGTCTTTGCCTCTTCCCTGGTGACCTGGTGGGGGTGACAGGATTTGCTGACCCTTCACCAGAAGCCTAAGGCTTTTTAGAGAAGGGTCCAAGCAATGAGGCAGGGCTTCATATCTTGCTGAAGTGAGACTTGACGCCTTGCCACATGCCTTCACCACCAAGGGAGCCTCTCTCTCTGGTCTCCTGCCCTGCCTCCAGTCTTTCCCTTGAGCACCCACTGGAGGTCCATAGAAAATAGCCTGCAAGCTGATGCTAACACACCTCATGTCTGTTCCTCCCAGGGCTTTGTTACTGTTACACTAACCCACACAAAAGCTGTTAGCTTTTATTGAAAATTTCACTGACTTCTTCCCAACCACTTGCAAGGCAGCCTCACATTTTTCCGGCGCTGTCTTGAGTGAGACAGCCTGTGTGTCCCATCTCTCCTTGGGGTTGGAGGGATGTCCCTCCTTGAATTTCAAGCTACATGGTTGCCCTGAAATTTCAGCTCTAGATGGGCTCAAAAAAATTACAATTTTATAGTTTATCAAAATTTTTGTCATTTAGGTGTGAGTGTACTCATTCAACTTTCCACATCCTAAGCAGAAGTGGGATGACGCAGAGCCTATATTTTAAGCGCTACATCCTACTGCTTCCCAGGACAGCTATTACTATCACCTTCCTTCTTCAGAGATTTTTAGGTGAGAAGTTCAGAGAGAAAATATGAATTTCCATAGTCAAATACCAAGTAAATGGCAAAGACAGAATTTGAACCCAAGTCTACCTGGCTCCTAAGCCTTTTAAAATAAGTGGTAATGCTTCCTATATATTTGCATTACCTACAAATGCAAATTTTATTTTTCGGCAGAAAATCATGCCTGGTAATCTTGGGAGTAGACAAGGTTACAGGCCTGATTGCACTTGTAATTGTGTGCTATTAGTGGAAATACCAGTATGGCCTGCAAAGTCCCTGTAGCATCACCCTTGGATTGAAATTGCTACTTTGGATACTGGTAGATACACTAGTAACTGAGAACTATTAGTGCTGTCATTATTGCTGCCTGGAACATCCCAGGAGGATGGCACTTATCAGTAGTTGTTATAGCCAGAGCCTTCTCTGACGGAATGTGTTTGGTAAGTAAAGTTCTATTCAATCACTGATGATTCTACGTGCACATATGTGCCTGGAAAATGTCACCGAAGGCAAAACACTAGTGCATGCTAAGAGTGGGCATATTTAACGAATTGAGGAGGGAAACCTTGGTAAAAAGCAACAAAAACCTGGAAGCACCTTCGCCTCATTTCTGCCATAAAGTTATCTCTACCGTAGGACAATTACCAGGATAAGATGGAAGAATCACCCTGTCTGCCTGTACAAAAATGGCCTTAATCTTTCAGGAAACGTATTCAGCACTTACCATGTGGCACAGCACTCTTCTGCGTACTGGAAACAATTACACTACAGAAATGACTATCAAATAATTTCGTACTTAAAAGGAAACACAGTTCTCCAAGGCCCCCTGAATTTCACCTAAACATTTCGAGTTCTTTAAAGCTGCCATCATACCCAGTCCGCAGAAGTGGTACCGCCCCTCTAAGTCTCTGGCACGACCTTGTGCCTTTGTTCTCAATCTAGCTGAGCCAGGCTGGCATTTTGAAAAGCCATATTTATTCAGAATTAAGGGAGGACTTGCAGGAAGTACAGCAGAATACGTTAGAAAGCTAAAGCTTGCCAAGTTTCCATTCCAGATATTGTCACATACCTAAGGACAGCAACAGTGTCCCAGGCCTTTGACTGTTGCTTCCTACTCTCTCACCTCTCTGCCATCTTACTCATCCTCCTCCCACCAGCAAGTGTCAGTCAGATGCTCACATGATCATTCCCCCAGAGAAACACAAGGAAACCATGTTTCAACTATGTGGCTTAGAATCTTTTCACTTGGTTTTGATCTCCAGACAGAGAAGCTACGTTTCCTAGAGGCAAATGATAAGACTGTGATAATTGATCATCATCCTCATTATGAATAATTTTATTTCCTTTCAAATTTCTGATAGCATGTCTTGTGTTTTCTCTGATTCATAATTCAATTTTACTAAATGTCCATTTTGATTATCTTTTCAATGTGCCAATGCTGGGATTAATTTTAATCTATTTTCAATCCCATAGTTTATGTTGCTAAATTTAATAATTCATTACTTGTGTTTCCTTTTGTTTTGTTTGTATTTTTAACTTTTTGAATTGCATCTTCAGTTCATTTGTTTTCATTCCTTCTTCTTTAATGATGAAACTTCTTTGGACTATGGATTTTGTCATGTGTATAGTTTGCCTCACTTAATAATAATAACTAAAACTTAAGTGCTCATTAAGTGCCACTTTTATAAATATTTTACATACATCTATTTAATCCTCTCAATAAGCTTATTTAGTAGGAAACTGAAGCACAGAGATATTATGTTTTCTTATATTTACCTAAGATCACATAAGCAGTAAGTGGCAGAGCTAAGATTGGTATTCAGGCAATCTGTCTGCGGAGCCTTTCCTCTGAAGCACCATAATTTTGAAAGAAATCTATAGCACCTCCTGCGTTTCCCTTTGTCCCATGGAAAATTCTGGCTGGGACTTGGTGCCTAATTATGTCATCCAGGTACAAATCAAGATAAGTAGCAACATACAATACCCTTGAATCTTCATAAACTCTGTATTAACATCCGTAGTTTGGAAACTTTATTTTTTTCCACAGGAAGACTTTCTGTTAAAATGTGATCATTAAGTAACTATTTTGTGGAAGTATTAACTTGAATACAAAGTAGTGAATTGTTGAATTGGTTTGAAAGCCTTCATTTCTCACTTTGGACTATGCAGCCCTGAAATCTTCCCTGAATACCCACCAGTACAGACACCATGGCCTTAGGGGGCTTTACCAGCTTCCAGAAAAATTCTGTTCCACAGTAGGCTAGGAAATATTTTGAATGAATATATAATTGAATTTCCAAAAGCAAACTGCCGATGATTGGAAGCAGCAAGATATTTCCAGTCTTAAAATAATTTGGACATTTTGCCACTTGAAATTAGCTTTCATTCAAATCTCCATCTTGGAGAATAATGAAACTAATGATCCAGATTTATATAGGTAATATATCCTTTAAAAATCAACCACTCCCCAAAGAAGCTAAATGAAGATTTTTCTGACCAACGGCATCCAAAACATATTTCTTCTGCAAGTGGCAAAGAACCTACAGTTGAATATACAGGTTTATAAATCAGTTCACATGGGATTCAGTTCAGTATTCATAACAACTCAGCAAATATTAGCACTTATCTTCATATGCGTATGCCAAGATATGGTGACATTCAACACCGGTATAATTTGTTTCTTTCACTTAATCTTCGTTATCTTAGGTGGCTTGTATTTATACATTATAAGAAGGAGAATGTGACTATTCATTGCCTTTTTAGGATACTATAACTGAGGCAAATTTTTTTTTACCATTATTACTACGCCAAAATTATACCATTCCCACATACTATAAAAATAAATGATCTTAAAATTACTCTTGGTATTGCCTAAAAACCAGTATTTACAAGACTATGCGCAATGTTTCACCTAAATACGTACGTGAGAAGACCAGCAAACTGACTCTCCAACCACATAAAATACGTTGCAAGATTTCTTTCTTACTACTTCCTTTGTGCTGTATTGGGAAATCCCTCTGGTTCCATCTAGAAAAACATCTGCTGCCCTTCTTGTCTTTACCATTATCATTTCACTATTTGTTTTTTCCTAGCCAATATTGAACGGAAATTGAAAATGAGTGTACTCAAAATTAGTCCTTCAACTCATCCACTTTTAATATCAGAGAGTGGACAGAACTAAAACATCAATCAATGCTAAGTCAATAATGCTTGGAAGAAAATGTTCTGTTTCTTGCTTCCCTAATCATCCTCCTTCTAATTACTTCCTGAACAAAGTCTGATTTTGAGGACCATGATGTGACCTTCATTTTGACTTTATCTTGAGTCAAATCAGAAGTTTTATACATTTGGTGTGTCAGCTCCCACCACTTGAAAAAATAATTTTGAAGTGACAGTCTAAGTGATTGCCCCTAACCAAGGATGTGGAGACTGTCTCAGCTCAGCCCAGTGGACTCGCTTCTCACAGCTCCACATGATAAGTGGGCTATTTGGCCATGGACAGCTGCTGCAAATCACTGTTACCCAAACCTATATGTTGTGGTCTGTTTCTTTCTGGCATGTAGACAGTCATGCCTTATTATATTGAAACATTTTGAATTGATGGAATTTTCCTATTCATCTTACAGTACTGCATTTGAATCTCTATACTGCATTTTCTGAAAGAATATTATTCAGAACTTATTCTGAGCATTCCTGTAGTACTTTACTCCATAAATATTCTGTCAGCCAAACAACTTTCCCTGTTTTCAGTACCACATCCATTATTTACACTCAAAAAGGCACTGAAGATAAGGCTCAGCATTCTGTGTGAATCCTGGCTTCCAGTGAGTACTGGCCTTAAAAACTTCTTCTGTACTTTGTGTACACAAGCCTGAATTTCAACACCCTACCAAGATATTAAAATATTCATATTGGGCTTTAGAAAATCACTTTTTTTTTTGAGGAAGACTGGCACTGACCTAACAACTGTTGTCAAGCTTCCTCCTTTTGCTTGAGGAAGATTGTCACAGACCTAATATCTGTGGCAACCTTCCTCTATTTTGTATGTGAGACACAACCACAGCATGGCTTGACGAGTGGTGCATAGGTCCATGCCCAGGATCCAAACCAGCAAGCCCGGGGCTGCCAATGCAGAGTGCGCAAACATAACCACTATGCTACTGGGCCAGCCGCAGGAAATCACTATTTTTTAACCATGATAGCGATAATTTATTCAGAACAAGAGATTTATATAGTCTTAGCTTATCTACTTACAAATTTTACGTTAATATCAAAAGCAAAGTAGTAACTTCATCTCGGAAGAACTTAGCAAACACCACCTTAACTAAGTGATTAAAATGAATATCACAAACAAAGCAAGAAACTGACATCATGCACCTACTGATAGGATGCGCTGAGAAGAACACAGAATTTTTAGAGTGTCATTACTGACAAAAATACGTAACCTGAATCTATTGCATGGAAATATCAAATAAACCCACATCAAGAGACATTCTACAAAACAAGTGGCCTCTACTCTTCGAAAATTTCAATGTCATTAAGTACAAAGGAAGGATGAGAAACTGTTGCAGAGTGGAGGAGATTAAAGAAACATAACTAAATGCAATGAGTCCTCTCAGGTGCATCTTGAATGAGGAAATACAACTATGAGGCTTATTATTTGGACACAGTCAAATTTGAATATGGACTTTGAATGAGAGGAAGGCTCCAAACTTTTTCTGTAAAGGATCAAAAAGTAAATATTTTTTAGGCTTGTGGGTCATTATGATTTCTGTGACTCAACTGTGTTGTAGCTTAAAAAAAAGTCAGAGAAAATGTGGTTATATTCCAGTAAAACTTTATTCATATCAACAAGCAGCAGTGGTCCATAGCTGACCTGAGGGCTATAGTTTGCAGATCTCTGGACTAGAGAACAGTATTGTATTGATGTTGAATTTCCTGATTTTAGTGGTTTTACTGTTCCAGGGATATAGCTAGGATTTTATTGTTCTAGGGTATACCTTCTAAAGGTATTTAGGGTAAAGATTCATAATATGTGTGATTTAGCTCTTAAATGTTTGGGGTGGGGAGTAATGTATATGTATAAAAAAAGAGGGAAGAAAGAAAGGGAGAGAGATTGAAAGAGAAAATGTGATTAAAATATTGGTGACTGGTGAAGAATAAAGGAAATTCCTAGTACTATGTTTGTAACCTTCCATAAATTTGAGATTGCATCAAAATAAAATTTATCAAAAAATCTTAATTTCAAAAGAAACCTGCACGTAAGATGGATGTTTATTTTGTCAATGGTTTTCTAAACCTACACAGTGAATTCATCATTTTATGCTGCTCTTTTCCCTCACTCACAATAGCTGTACCTACATGAAGTATTTTCAAACCCTCCTTTTTTTAATGTCTTCACTAAACATGCACTCTCACTATTGCTCTGTTTTTGTGACTCAGAGAAATAGTCTTAAGCTTAGCATTGAGAAGGTATAGTAGAAAGAAATTTGGGGAGTCAGAGGATCTGAATTTGAGCTCCATCTTTGTTTCTTATTAGCTGCATTTATAGGCAAGTCATTTAACTTCTCAGTTTACTCATTCACGACTATGTGATGGTGTTTCTCTGAGCATTGAGATAATGAATACAATAATGCTATAAGATATATAAGGTGCTGTCCAAAAGTAAGAGATTCGCCCCGTTTATAGTGACTAGATTTTTTAAGCTAAAGAGCAAATGCATAATATGCCACTGCAATTGTATATGCTTTTAAAACATCAAATGGATTTACTTATATGAAACCAAGGATTTTCAGACAAGATATCAGACTAGCATGGGTTTCCCCTCCAAACCCAAAGAGGCAACAAAGGAGAAGTCAAGATATTGACAGAACAAAATCCTACACTCCACAGCTGAAATAAACGTGTGAGAAATCCTTACACGTACGGAAAGTGTTTGAGTCCCAGCATGGAAGGGAAATGAGTAAATGAAACTAGAGAGAGTAAAGGACCCAAGGCAGGGGGCAAGCAGGGGTAGATGATTCTGTTTGCACCCATTAATTTCCTCCACGTTGTCCTGGAGAGCCCCAAGGCAGAGATGTGACCCAGGTGGGCTAAGTCAGGCATGGAACTGAGAAGCAATTCCCAATTGCACTCACAAACCTAGATGCGTGCTTACTGTCCCAGCACTAGTCTCAGAGCACTCAGAGCCTTCAGAAACAGAATACATGTGGGAAGAGCAATGGAATAAATAAAGGCACAGCTGGGCTGGCCCCGTGGCCGAGTGGTTAAGTTCGCGCGCTCCGCTGCAGGCGGCCCAGTGTTTCGTTAGTTCGAATCCTGGGCGCGGACATGGCACTGCTCATCAGACCACGCTGAGGCAGCGTCCCACATGCCACAACTAGAAGAACCCACAACGAAGAATACACAACTATGTACCTGGGGGCTTTGGGGAGAAAAAGGAAAAAAATAAAAAAAATCTTTAAAAAAAAAAAAAAAAAAAAAAAAAAATAAAGGCACAGCTAAAAGAGTATTCAAGCCTGAACACATAGATCTGTACCTGCTATATTAATGTGGGGCAATCAAAAGACAGAATTTCTAATAGTGAATAAATACGAAAATCTCCACAATATTCTGCTTTTTATTATTTTTAATTATTTTTTTAACATTTGTTTTTGAGGAAGATTGGCCCTGAGCTAACATCTGTGCTCAGGTTCCTCTATTTAGATGATCCAGAATAATCTCGCTACTTTTAAGTCACTGATGAGAACCTTAATTATATCTGCAAAGTCCATTTTCGCATGCAATATAATATATTTCATGGGAGAGAAAAGAGGGAGAAGATCATAGTGGTCAAAATTCTGCCTACCACACCTCCCATGTCCATATGGGCTATTAGACTCCTTAAATTCTTCTATTGTCAACCTTGTAAGCTTCTCAAAGACTTCTGATCCTCACGAGGGTTAAATGTTTGTACTGTCACCTATTGTGATTTTTTCATATCTTTAGATCTTAAAAGAAAACGGTTTGTGTTTTAGTTTTGTAGGACCCTCTGCTTTTCTGCTTCAGAGGCTGAGGACCATGTCTTACTTATCTCTGCAGCATCTCTACTATCTAATATTGCAGTTGGTGCCCTGTGTGTGCTGTCTAAAATGTTTGCTTGATAAGGAGATAGTGTTGCCTAATGGGCTTTGACATAAAGCAGACTTGAGTTGAAATGACAGCACTGCTACTTATTAAGTGGATGAATGGGGCTATAGGATGTCAAGCAATCTCTTTCCTCATAGAGTTCACAGTCTAGAAGGGAAAATACACATTCAAACTAGAGGGTATTTATGAATTACTTTAATGCCTGGTATATAAACCAACTGGATTCTCTTTATGAGTTGGTGGCCCATATATGGAAAATACCAGTGCGCTCCATATAAAATTTGCAAGCTCCCCTAGCACCATCTCCAGAGGATGCCTAGCACACTCTATTCCGCACCTTATTGTTCTGCTCTGATCTACCATGTCACCTTGTATTGGCTAACGACTCTCTCCACAGTCCTTTTAGATTAATCTTTCCAGTCAACTGTCTGTTTGGCTCTTAATCGCACATCGATCCTTAATGCTGCTTTTCAGATCACCCTTGCTCCCATTCTCAGTCCTGTCCCCAAACTATACTCAAACTAATGTCTGGGACCCTTCAAGGTGTAGGGCCTGGAGTTTCATAGGGAAATGTTGACACTTGGGACAGAGATACGAAGTTTCCCTTTCTCTTATCTTATATTGCTCAATGGATTTTTCTTCCTTCCCCAATCCTTCCTCCCTTATTAATCAAAATAAATAATACTATGAGTCAAGGGCTCAAATTTGGAAGAAAGTACTAGAGGATCTTGCAGATTCCTTCTTTCAGATCATCGAAGCACTGGTCCCATGTTGTTCCATCATCAGCAGTATTTGTACTTGGACTAGTTTGCCTTGGTTCCCACAGAAATGCCTCCACTGAAACCTGATTTGATGCGACACTTAGCGTTTCTAGAGATCTATTTAACAAGCTTTCATTTGAAAAGTGTCACCGTATTTATTAATAAAAAAGGGAAGTGGAAGATAAGGACCCCCCATATGCACTTCTTAGAATTCAGTGTCAAGAAAACAGTTATTTTGGTAGCTTAAATTGCTTGCTTTTAATTAGACAAGGACACAACATTATCCAGTGAATCCTGTTACTTGTTTGTGCCACTAAACTGATTGTTCAGTTTCCATACTTCATTATTCTAGATTCCAACCTGATTCTCTTTCTCCTTTTTAAATATGTTCTCATATGTATTTGTATGTGTATTTACTTTTTGCACTTTGTACTTATCAAGAAATATTTTCATATTGTATCTTATCTTAAATAGTTTCAGAATTAGGCAAGGTGTAACTTATAAGTAATTTAAATATCTTAATCATTATCCATAAGATGAATTATTGCTGTACTTAACCCTCAAGTAAATATGTACTACCTCTCATCAAATCCACCAAGTCATGAAGTATGGATTCCGTTTACTCCATAGTCCAAATTGACACTTCTTCCCACAAAGAAGTGGGTGATAATAAGGTACTAAGTTCTTTATAGTCGATCTCAGGAAACAAAAAGAAAAAAATACAGGCTCATGAACTCATTCTTCAATACTGAGCTTTGAAAAACTTTGACCAACCTAGACAACTCTACACAATATCAATATGAGGAGTGAAATGATGAAAATAAAATGATCTATGAAGCAATGTCTTCCAAATGAACCTGCAATGACTGCCTCGGTCTTTGCTCTTTTGAGCCTTTGATCTTCACGCTTGAAACGACTTAGCCTGTACATTAGTAAAACTTGAACTAAAGTTATACCCTAACCAGCCCTGGTGATCTAGTGGTTAAGATTTGTTGCTCTCCTGGAGGCCTGCTTTTGTTTTCTGGTCAGGGAACCATGCCACCTGTCTGTCGGTTGTCATACTGTGGTGGCTGTGTGTTGCTGTGATGCTGAAAGCTCTGCTACCAGTATTTCAAATACCAGCAGGGTCAGCCCTGGTGGACAGGCTTCAGTGGAGCTTCCAGGCTGAGACAGACAAGAAAGAAGGACCTGGCCACCCACTTCAAAAAAATTGGCCTTCAAATCCCTTGTCTGACACAACACAGGAAGGTGAGAGGATTGCATGAAAAGACTGGGCAGAGTTTTGCTCTGCTGTACAGAGGGTCACTAGGAGTTGGAGTCCACTCAACGGCATGAACAAAAAGTTATACCCTAAAACTCTAGTCAGGGGTAAATGCAAATACTACTAAGCTCAGCCTCCAGCCCTGCTTGCGGTGTTTCTGGAGACGAGAGCCATTATGGATTTTAACCACTTATCAGTAGCTCAGTTTTTGTTTTTGTTTTTCAAAAAATTATATGTAGAGCCCCAATATCTAAAACGGATAAAAGCAAAACTCGCCGAGTTGAAGCATAGAGAAGAGACCCTGAGCCCTGCTTCTAACAGGTCCCTGGTTTGGCCATCTCTGTTCTGATGGCTCATTGTTCTTGTATTCAGTATTTCTGAGGGAGAAAGATGACCAGTTAGAGCTTGATCCAACACACAGCAATTCATATGTTCATGCAGAGATTAATATGTAAGAAAGTGAGAAAACTGAAAAATATTTAAATGTCATTTGACCTCTCTGAATCTCTGAAATAAGTTAAATAATAGTGACTGCCTTATAGGATTCAATGAAGTACTGTGTATTTTGAAGGACAAAAGATGCTCAATAACTTTTAGGGGAAAATAAAAATAAAATTCTGCAAATTTTATCATTATAGACATGTTACAGTTAACACCTTAATTTTTTAATATTTTTTACTGTCAGGTTAAAATCACTAAATATGAGCTTAAAATATTTTCCAGCTTTATTGTGGTATAATTGACAAATAAAAATTATATATATTTAAGGTATACAACGTGATGATTTGATGTGTGTGTGTATATATATATATATATATATATATATATACATATACACACATCATGAAATAATTACCACTATCAAGTTAGTTAACACATCCATCACCTCACATACTTACCTTTTTTCTTGGTTTCAGGAGGAGCTCCCCTGGAACTTTGCCTTTTCTGACCATTTACGACTATCTCCCTATGGTAGTTCTTATGATATCGATGACGTGGAATGGCCAAACTTTCCATTTGCTAATCAAAGCTGTTCCCGGGTTCATTACAGGTATTTTTCAACAATAGATTTCCACTGGGCCGTCCTGTAGTACAATCCATTCTCCTATGACATGTTTCTGAGAGAGATTAGAGATTCAGTCCTTAATAGAGATAGCGTTTTTTTTTTTACTTTGTGTGAATCTAAATCGCCAGGAAAATGTTGAAGTTGAACCCGTAGCTCTATACTCAATAGTAATACACAACATAATAGGGATTTGAACCTTTCTCTTAGTGAACTGAGAAGAAAACATGATGGCTATTGTTCTTCCATCGCTATTTATACGATGGGTTTGTTTGGGTCATTCAGTGCATTTGATAATAACCGTCAATAGGAGTGTGGTTGGCCTATACTTCACTCTCTCTCTCTCTCTAAGTTTTCCAGGATCATGTGAAATATACCCAGTACAGTCCCTCTTCCCACAGAAGTATCTGAGAAAAAATTGATTTAAATGTCATAAACACATGTCAAATGTCCCTGGAGAACTTTCACATGGGATCCAGAACACAACTCTTTGAATAACCAAGAACATAACCACCAGATGTTCACCTCGTCCAAGCAGCTAAAGGATAGTTATTTCCATCTTCCCCAGGGCTTCAGTTTTTCTACATTAGTTCTAGTCTCCCCAGTATACATGGGCGGTTTTATTCTTGGCTCTTTATGCTGCAGAGACTACTCAACATCCTTCTGGGCATCCCCTTGTCTCAGGTGGGTGGTAACCACTGAATTGCAGAGTTTGAAGAACAGTGAGTGACAGTAAATTCTAATTAGCCAAGATGAAGACCCAAACAGAATTCAACATAGTACAAAGGAAATATATAGCAGCAGAAGGTGCTCTGATAATTATATTTCAACTTGTTGGGAAGATGGGCATTGTCTCTCTGGTGGTCCTGCCACTCGGTACTAATAAAACAGTCAAGGCCGTAAGGACTCCCTGGCAGCCCCATCGGAGCATGCTTTATGTCGATCTTTGCTGCTGTTTGTGTTGATTAAACTTCAGGAAACAAATACAAGCACATAAAATGCTTTCGGATAGCCTCCCACTTGCCATTTGGACTCTATATGTTTCAATCACCTCCCTCTGTTTGTCTGCATCAGCTGACATTCAGTGCAACGAATGAAACCACATGCAATAACAAATCGAGAAAAAGAACCCGATAAAATTCTTGATATTTGCTTTGGGCTCCCTGTACTGTGGGCAATGGTAGATGACAGCCTCTGTGCCTAGATTTTTTTTTTTTTCTGACTCCTTAAGGAGCTCCAACAGAAGCTTTAGTGGACAAGGAATTGGCAGGAATTGATCAAAGCTTTCATCCATTTTTTCTGCTTTATTGGGTGTACATTGCACATTGGAAAACATGCAAAGATCCTTTTTGCTTTCATCATAATATGCTGTCAAGTGATTGAAATTACCCACCTTCTGGTTGTGACCATAAAATCAACAATCCAGAGAGGAAAGGTTTTATTTGACAACTACCTTACTAAAAGATCTATGAAAAATATTAACAGCAAGTGCTTTTTTTCTACTTATAAAAAGGCAGTGAAGAAAACTGCAAAATCACTTTTTATTTCTTGCCAAAGGCAAGAAAATATAAGCATAAAGAGTAAACCTACCACGAACAGCATGGATATCACTACCATTCTTCATGTTTATGCATCATGTAATGAAA
Organism: Equus przewalskii; assembly: GCF_037783145.1. Taxonomy (NCBI): domain Eukaryota; kingdom Metazoa; phylum Chordata; class Mammalia; order Perissodactyla; family Equidae; genus Equus; species Equus przewalskii. The sequence continues at coordinate 117,354,487 of NC_091863.1, read as the reverse complement.
AAGGCTCTCCAGAAATATAAATTGTAAATACATCTCGGGAAAAAAATGGAAATGAGAAAAAAGCTAAGGTATTGTTTTGTACAGGCATCTCACTTTTTTTCTTACCTGTATCTTATCTTTCTTGCCATCAAACGAGAATAACCATAGGGGTGAGAGTAAATCTTTTTGAAGGGTTCTGGTTAATCTAAAACGGTGATATTTCTTAATGACAGCATTGAAACAAAGATAATAAGCTGGGCAGCAGGACATGTGGAAGTACAGGGGTAGGTTAAATTTTCCCAATGCAAAAGAAATTCAGTGCTGCACAGCTGAAAATACCCTGGCTATTAGGCCACTGCAGTTGGTATATCCAAAAAAGAAAAAAGGCAATTTCAAGAGGAAACACAGTTTTTAATACGTAATTTATAAAACATAAAACTAAGGGTTCTATCTACTTTGATGTGTAAGTACTACCAGCCTTTTTAAAATTTAAAGGTAAATTAAAGTATGGCTTAGTGAACTAGGCAGCATATTAAAACAAGAATACCATAATTTTCCCTCTTTAGAGATGAATGATAACTAGTTCCAATACATTTCCTCGGCAGGGGGAAACACGCCTTCAGAAGATATAAACAAAGCATATTCTCTTGGCCAAAACTGCCACTAAGTAGGATAGAAGATCAAACTGTATTCTTACGATTGACCTGCTATTCTTCACATTATGGTGAATGTTCAAACATCACTGAAAAATTTTATCTTGATTTTGAAAAAAAAGAGTATGGTTTATTTTGAGAATTATAAAATGTGGTTTTATTTCTAAATGTTGTTAGAAATAAATGATCTCTTATCATCCCTTCTCAATTCTTACATTTTAAACACATGTAAATAACAGTCTCAAAGACAATTAGCTCTGCCGTCATCCTATTCCTTAACTCTTATCAACCTCCAGGGTGGAAGGGTGGTTAAGGTGGGAAAACGCTCAAATGAAAAAGAGGAGGCTCACTAGTGCTGTCTAATATTGGACTCTGGTCACTCCCCTCTCTGGCTTCACTTTGCTCCGCTGTAGTAATAGCTCTATGCTCCTGTTCAGCTCTAAAATGTCAGTTACTTTTCTAATGAGACTATCAAACATCCAAATGCATTCATTGGAAAAATACATATAGCTTTATATAGATAAATCTTATTAACCTCTTACTATGTCATGGTCACTGACCTAAACTATGTGCTCACTTTTTTCACATTTAGTCCTCACAACAAACCTATGAGGTATGTGCCCATTCCCCATTTTATAAATGATAAAATTGAGGCAAAGAAAGATTAAGAAATTTTTATTTTATGGAAATAAAATGAGGAAAAATTAACCCTAGGTTATGTGCTGTGAAAGAGAGTAAAATGTCATAATCTATTAGACAAAGTAGATTATGACATTTACATACAAATGCAGACTCAAAGACCTACAGTATAAACAATGGTTATAGAGATAGAGACCAAACAATTCCAGCCCAACATAGACAATGCCTTAGTCAATCAGGTGTGCACATACACCAACACTCTAAGATCCTTTATGTAATGAGGTTGCATATAAATAATTGTGAATGAAGAGGAAAAGGGAAGTGGAGAATACTAAAGTAAGGAGGTAGATTGGCATACATATTGCCAAATGATGAAAATTATGTAATTTGGTAAGAAATTTGATGTCTTTATTGAAGGGAAAACAACTCATAGATGGGGGGAGTGTAGTGCCTCACAAGCAGCGGAGAACCCTTCGCAAGGAATTTTGCGCAAGAGCGAGTTTATAGAGCCTTAGAAGAGGCGACGTGGAAACAGGGCCTGATTGGTGAGGAGGTGGGGGATTTCCTCAGAAGACTAGCAGGTCCTGTTTTCTAGAGTAAAGTGAGCCAGCTAAAGCTGAGTTGGAGGATTATGAATGGAGTATGTTAGCTTTTCTTGACAAATGTATCTCTGAAGTGCAGGCCGACTAAGGTTTAGATTTGCGACATGGGCTGGGCCACTGGGGCAGCCTCCATTTTGTGAGTCCCGATATACAAATTCACTTTATCAATACGCATGGATAATATGGCCCAGTACAATTGCTAGAGCTGGGCTAAAACTTCTCTCTAACAATACAGTTGCCAACATGGGGTTGGAGTTAATCTACCAAAAGAACTATTGACATTTTTGGCAAGACAATTCGTTAAATCTATTCTAAGTGCCTGCAGGACATTTAGCCACTGTCCTCTAAATCATAGTAGTTGACTGTAGCAGCCCCCAGTTTTTGTGACAACCACAATGCCTCCACACATTTCCAAATTCTCCCACTTGAGGATCACTGAGTTGCAGAATCTACAACATTCACCATCTTTTATTTAGAAAACAGTAATCAATTACTTTAGAGTAGATCAGATCCTCAGTGCTGACAATTGTTTTTCCTATAAGGTTATTACTTAAATGTGTACAAACATAAAACTAGGTATAAGCTTGTTCTAATAGCTCCCAATACTATAAAACAAAATAAAATTTATAATTAAATGACAACAAAATCATAATATCTATGGAAACAAGAGCACCACACAAAACATGTATATAATACTGACTGCCATGGCCCACATCTTTGGGCTTTGTAATATCTATAACACCAAGGATATGTGATGTCTTAATTCTTTTCATCATTTTTCTATTGTCAAGCCATTTTCAACTCTTTATTTGTACAACATTGGTGTGGCATAATTTGGCCTGCACTTGGTACAAATTCATCACTTAGATACAAAGCCCACACCTAGTCTTTCCTCAATGGTTCAAGGCTAAGCAGTAGTACTTGGTGTCAATGCAATTACGAAACTAAACCCAGGCACTGACATCATGTAGCAATATTCAATTAAAAGATGGTTAGTCAAGTATGTAAATTACAGAATTTTCACAGATTCACTCTCTTCACTAATGGAATTTTTCTAATTAATTAACTCTGTCATGTGTCCCACGTATATGCAGCCTAAAATATAAATCAGTTCTTTGGAGTGATATATACCAGTTTTTAACTTAAAGAATATTGAATACTAAAAACCTAAATGAACTCTTTTCTGATAGGGGCATGTGCTACCTTAAGCATTATGTTGTCATTGTCACCAAACACATAAGGTGGTAAGCATTCTATGTCTCTTTGCATATACAGTTAAGGTTTTGCAGACAGCAGTACACACAAAAATCGGATTTGTGTAAAGAGCCATCTCCTCCTTGCATACAGTCTGACCATATTCCTGCCTTATTCTTATTGAAAGGATTCCAGTTGGCAGGAACATTGTCTCTAGAAGAGTTTAGGCACTAAACAGACTCAGCACATTATACGTGATCATCTGAGACTAAATTTTGTATTTTATTTCTTTAGATTAGTGAGAACTTCCCAAAGTGTGCTCCTTAGAATCCTAGCTTTTTTGAATACCAATTGGTGTGTGTGATATGGTAATTTGAGAAATATGTAGCTTATGAGAAATTACCAAAATATATTTCTCATAAATTTGGTCTTTGTCCATGATTCCTGGCTCATAGCCCCTAAAACCCTTGGAATTTCCTGAGCAATAAGAACAATGGAAGCATCTTTTGTCACATTTGGTCTCTTGTTCACAGTTCCTGAAAACACTTCAGATCCATAAAGGTGAAATGGGTGTCTTATTTATAGCAGTCCCCTTTCCACCACAGCCGGGTTATATTAATGAGATGACTTTTGGAAAGCACCTGAGGATGGGGGATGGTTGCCAGGAGAACCAACCCTGTGATTAGAGGGCAGAACTTTCAGTCCCATCCCCTGATTTCCAGGGAGGGGAAAGAGGCTAAAGGTTGAATCAATCACCAGCGGCCAATGATTTAATCAATCGTGGCCATGTAATGAAGCCTCCATAAATACCCAAAAGGAAAGTGTTCAGAGAGCTTTCAGGTTGGGGAACACATTGGGGTTCTGGGAGAGTGGTGTGCCTGGAGAGGGCATGGAGGCCTGCACCCTTCCCACATACCTTGCCCTATGCATCTTTTCCATCTGGCTGTTCCTGAGTTATATATCCTTTTATAATGAACTGGTGATCTAGTAAGTAAAATCTTTCTGTAAGTTCTGTGAGCTGTTCTAGCAAATTAATTGAACCCAAGGAAGAAGCAAGTTTGGAGAATCTCTGATTTATAGCCAGTTGGTCAGAATCACAGGGCTTTCGACTGGCGTCTGAAGGTTGGGGCAGTTTTGTAGGACGAAGCCCTTAACCTGCAGGATATGACACTATCTCTGGGTAGATAGTGTCAGAATTGAATTAAATTGTAGGACACCCAGCTGGTGTCAGAAATGCTTATTGGATGTGTGGAGAAACTCCCACACACACTGGAATTGGTGACCAGAACCACTTTTTAGCATTCTCATGAAAAAAGTTCTGTCAATTAAGCTAAGCTGTGTTAAGAAAAGCAATTCAGGTGCCAGCCCAGTGGCACAGCAGTTAAGTTTGCATGTTCTGCTTCAGAGGCCCGGAGTTCACCGGTTCGGATCCCGGGTGCGGACATGGCACTGTTTGGCATGCCATGCTGTGGTAGGCATCCCACATATAAAGTAGAGGAAGATGGGCATGGATGTTAGCTCAGGGCCAGTTTTCCTCAGCAAAAAGAGGAGGATTGGCGGCAGATGTTAGCTCAGGGCTAATCTTCCTCAAAAACAAAGAAAAGCAATTCATTCCTTTATTGTAGGACTTTAGAGTTTTTCACGTGCTAAAGTATATTTTGCATCCACAATAGAAAGATGTATAATTCTCAAATTTATTTGACTACGACACTTTAAGAATATTTCTATATATTTATGAAAATATTTCAAATATCATGATTCTCAAATAATGTTACTGTAGATAGCAATAGCTCAAGTAGTATAATGAAGCAAGAAATGGTTTTGGAGAAATTTTTGGTTCCGCTTACTAGCTTATGATCTGGGGCAAGCAGCTTAAGCCTCATTTTCTACTTCTGAAAACATGGATCATAATCAGAATTATCTACTAGGGTTGTTAAGCAGATTAAATATGGTATGTACAAAGAGCCAGCAGCAAATGTTAGCTACTACCATATCTCACAGGCGATTTGATTGCCTGCTTTTCTCTTTACTGCAATACTAATTTATCTACTCATCTGTGTAATTGCTGGAAGTTAACAATTATGATAGACACCAATGAAAATATTCATTTATTCAACAAATAATTATTGAAAACCTACTATGCATTAGGCACTGTGTTAAGTTATGGAGACAGAGATGAGTGTGAGACAAAGTTCCTGTCCTTGAGATGCTCACGGCTTCTTATGGGAGAGAGCCATGGAAACAAATCAGAATATGATGTCAGAGCACAAAACTGCATTATCTGAAATGTACCAATCTCATACAGAAGAAGGTATGATAGACGATCTGGGAGGAAAGAAAGGCAGATATGGTTTCTTAGAGGAGGCAATGGCTGACTTCAAATTTGAAAGATGACTCACAAGTTTGGAAGTAAGAAGTCAGACAAGGAAGACATTTCAGGCTCAGGAAACACCATACGGGCTTGAAACAGCATTGTGTCCTAGAAATTTTAGTTCATTATTTCTATAGCACAAAGTATAAGGAAGACGATGGCAGATGGGACTGCAGAAGGCATCATCCTTGTATGATAAATCCATGCCATCTCTTTAAAATGTTGCCTTGCTTTGAATTTCAATTTACGATTTCATTCTCAGTTGGTAAGTTTTTTAATTCATACATCAACTCTAAGTTATAATAAGGAAAGCTAACTTATTGAACACTTCCCATGTGTGGGGCAGAATCCTAAGATCTTTACATTTGATAACTCATTTAATTCTCACAACTCTCTGGGGTAGACACTTGTAATACCACTTTACAAACAAGAAAAATCAAGCCAGGAAGCTGTTAAATGGCTTGTGTAAGGTCATGAAGATGATCAGTGGCAAGTAGAGATGGGCTCCAGAGCCTGTTTTCTTATTACCACACCATACTCTCTCCCTCTCCTTAGTGTTATTTGCTCTGCCTGTTCTCCCTACCAGAATGTGACATGCTAACTTTTCACATGCCTGTTTCCTTCATAGCACTTATTCCAACTTGTATCACTTTTCTGTTCTCATTTTGATTTTTTTATGTCTCCCCAACTAATGTGTAAGTTCCTTGCCTCTACTTCATTGTTGAACTCCAAGTCCTAGCATAGTGCCTAACATATGGTAAGCATTCAGTAAATATGTGTAGGAGAGGAAGACATTTCATCTACCCACTCTGGGTCCTTCTGGCCAGACAACGAATTAAATTCACATGAGACAGAATAACAGGAGAAAATTAAACAAAGCTTTATAACATGTATACATGGGAGAGACCCAGAAAAACTGAGTAACTCTAAAATGGTTGAAGCTCTCACCTTAAATATCACCCTCAGCTAAAGACAAAGGAGGATGTTGGGGGTGGAGTAGTCAGTTATGGGAGATTACCTGAAAAGCACGGTAAACAAGGGTAAGTTTATTATGTAGATTTAAGTCCTTGCCTTCAGCATTGATAAGAGTTTCTAAAGATAAGGTCATACCCCCTTCTTCCTGGTACAGAGAGGGAGACACCTTTACAGAGGGAGATTTCCTTTACAAATGTAAATATCTCTTTACAAAGGGTTAAATTCTACTTTTCAGAGTTTCTCTCATGTCTGCAGTTTTTAAAAGTAACCAGCCCAAAATAATCCTCATGCCAAAGAGACATATCTTGGAGTGGCCAATTCCAGTCCCCCACATAAGGTAAGTGAATTTCCATTTTAAAAAGAAAATAATTGTGGGGTAGAGAAGTTGTGCTTATTGCCCTTAATTTTATAGTTCAAGAGTACTAAAGGCATAATTTGCATTTTATTTAAGCAGCAAGTACCTCTTCTACCATAACATATATCTGCTCCTTAGATTTTTCAGAAAATACGTTTTTTAAAATAAAGTACTGATTGTTAGTAGGATCTCACTCTTCAATATCTAATCCTGCCCAAAATTAAAGCTGCCAGGTGACTGTATTAATCATTCTTGCTATCCCCTTGTTATGAAAACAAGGAAAATCTCCATCTACTTAGCTATGCAATTTTCTGTTCCACAATAAATATTCCTTTTAAACCAGGAGGTCTCAACCTAGCAGCTCTTGCACCAAATCCTGCAGATATATTTTGTTTGCCCAACTTAGTAGTCTTTTAAATAAATGAATTTCATGGTCTTTAAATTCAGCATGCATTCTGCGGTCTAATGGCGGGTAGGTCCTTCTCTGCTGCCTTATATCCAACTCCTTGACACATTTACTTGACAAAGGAGTTAACTGAAATGCTGGCAGCAAAGCAAGATAAACTGGCTCTGAGTCTCTCACATTGTGTATGGAAATACAAGTCATACAGCTGTTTGGGAAACCAATCTGGCATCATCTTTTAAATAAAAAGACACTCTTTGATCCAGCAATCCTTGATAATTTGGTGAATTGGTCATTTTAAAAATTGGCTTCCAGCAAATGGATTTGACTAATTGGCAACCTTCCAGCATTCAGTAAGTGTTAGGTATTATTTTTGTTTTCGTTTGAATTTTTAATTACTGGTTCTGGTGAATACTGCGGTGCACTGCCTAGATACCCCTTCAGGACCAAGACACTTACTTCCCAGCTGCCAAGAATGTTGGCTGCAGATAGCTCACAGCTGCAGTCTTCTATAGGCATTGCCCTTGGTTTAAGAGTTGCCTCGCTCACAGTTATGTCTCTTTCCCCAAGGGCAGCCTGCATCCAATGACTGATCAGTATAGAACTACAAGGGCCCAGGCACCTAGCCTCAATTCTGAACAGCTGTGAAGGGCGATCTGCGCTCCAAAGCCTGTTGTGGAATCAGAGGAGTAATCTGTTGCAAATCCATCACAGTTCACCTTCTTCCTCTGTTCAATCCTACCCCGAGCTTCCTCTTGCACAGGTGTTTCCTACTCTTTCCCCAGTCAACCTCCGGAATGCGAATTTCCCTCTTCGAGTCTGTTTCTCAGGAACCCAATATAAAACACTGGTGATGTTGAATAACATTTTAAAATAAAAACATGTCTTTTAGATGTTTTACAAGTATGTATTTTGCAGTTTGCATCTAGTGAAAAATACAACAAAGATGTCAGTCACCCTGTCTCACAGAAATAAAAGTCTGAGTAGCTAAATAAATACATAAAACCACTTACTGTAACTTTGCTCATAGAATCGCAAAGCTGGGAATGACCCTCTACTCTCCAAATGAGTGAAATAACTAAACAATTTAGCATGCACTAACATAACCAGAGGACCAAGAATAGAATTTGCCACCCCAAAATTTTCCTCTTTGCCATAGGGATTATTTTGAGCTGATGATTATTAAGAAGCAGCAGACACCGGAAAAGCTCTGAAAACCTAGTGGAAGTTACCCTTTGTAAAAGACATTTACATCTGTAAGGGAAATCTCCATTTGTAAGGGTGTCTCTCTCTCTGTGCCAGGAAGAGGAGGATGACTCTAAATCTCTAGAAACTCTTATCAATGGAGAAGGCCCCTAACTTAAATCTGCATAACAACCTTACAGGTTCCTTACTGTGCTTTTCCTGGTCACCTCCTGTAGTTGACCCCATCTTATAAGAACATTAAATCTGTTTTTCAGGGGCACGGAACCAAAAGCTGAGCACATGCAGAAGAGAAAATTTTGGCCTGCCAATTGAATGTCATTCTGCCAGTGATTCTGCATATCAGCGGGCCCTCCCTAATCCCTTAAACTTGACCCCAAACCTTGGATGAGGGATACAGTTGTCAGTCTTGCTTCCTGTCTCTTTGCCAGTTGACCTCACAATAAAGCCTTTTCTTTTCTCAAAAACCAGTGCCATAGTTTTGGCTTTTATGTGCATTGGGGAGTGAGCCCTTGCTTGACACTAACACCATAAACTATTTATGCAAAATTTTAAAAAATAATGAATTGGAGCTATGTTGATTGACTTGATGGCATTTTATGAGCTCTTGCTATGAAAACAAAGATGTGAAGAAACACGTAATATATAATCTCACATTTAAAGCATAGAATGATAAAAGCAAACCATATATACCTGAGTATTAAGTGTGTGTACAAGTATGAGTGTGTATATTTACATGAACATGGAGAACAGTAGAGCAGTTAACATGGGTTTTGGGTGGGACTATACGGATGTAGTATGTTGTTTCACTTGCAATTTCATTTGCAATTTTAGAAACATCTGATCAAGAAAAAATTTAATTAAAATGAAGCTTCAATTTCCCATGACTAAATGCAAATTTAAGCAAAAATAGTTTATAGTCATTGAGTCCTGGTGATGAGGACTTTTAGGTTGCTTAATTTTAAAATGGTTTATGATGAGGATTTTAGGCTGGTTACTTTTAAAACTACAGATGAGAAGCAGGCTCCAAGGACTGGAATTTTGCTTGCCCTTTTGAGAGACATTTGCATTTGTGAAGGAAGTGGGGGATGAGCTTGTAGGGACCTGAAATTGGCCACCCCAGGATATGTCTCTTTGGCATCAGGATTGTTTTGGGCTGATTGCTTTCGATAAACTGGGACAGGGAAGGAGGCTCTGGGGAATGGAACTTGCCCTTGTTGGGACACATTTACATTTGTAAGGTAAATCTCTATCTATAGAAGGTGCCTCCCTCTCTGTACCAGGAAGAAGAAGAGAGATGACCTTATCCCTAGAAACTCTTAATGGGGAAGGCAAGAACTTAAGTTGGTTGCTGTCTGGCAATCTCATGTAACTGATTTAGGGGGGTGGCTTCTGACCTTCACTTAATCCGATTTGATTCTTGTCTAAAAGTCATGGGATCACCCAATGACCAGACCCCACCTGCACTGATACCATTTTAACTTTTTTTTCATGTTCTTTTCTTTGTCTCGTAAAGAGATGACTCACATACCTATGCCTTAAATTTAGCCCTAACCCTCAACTCGGGGCAGCAGCAGGAGCTCTGACTGCCCGTGGGTCCTGTCCCCACGCACCAGCTCTGCCTGCCCATGGGTCCTGTCCCCATGCCAGCGGGGGCAGCAGCAGCTGCTCTGCCTGCCCCTGGGTCCTGTCCCCATGCCAGCGGGGGCAGCAGAAGCGGTAGCAGCAGAAGCTCTGACTGCCCATGGGTCCTGTCCCCATGCTACACTATTCTCTAAATAAAAGAGCACTACTGCCAGATCTTAAGAGTCTAAGAAATCTTTCTTTCAACTCCTCGGCTCACCAACCCCGCATCACTGGGAGCATGCCCATTTGCTAGAAATCAATTCATTGAAATCCAACCTACCATAAGACACATTTGCCAAATTGTTGTTTAAGTTCTAACTTTTCCTGCCCCTGCCTCTTGCCGTTGTATCCATCAGTGTCAGGCTAAATGTGGGTCCCTTCCTTCTTTACTGTGCCACCACATCTCCCCCTGTCCCTGACTTCATTTCTGCCCCTTCCTCTCTAAAAGATAGTCTTTTTGTGGACTTTGGCCTTTTTCCTTCTGGTAACGTAAAGCATGTAGTGAACCATCCTAAACCAGGTTTCAGTTATGTAGGGGAGGAAGACATTTCCTCTTCCCAAATGGGAGTTCGTCTTGCCGGAGAACGAATTAAATTCACATGAGACAGAATAGCAAGAGAAAATTGAACAAAGCTTTATGAGGAACCATGGCCTGGGGCCTTTCTTCCCAAAGGAAGAAAGGGCACCGAAGAAGTGGGGTGCACATAGTGGTTATATACCCCCAAACAGGGTGTTTCACATGTGATTGAAATGTCCCTCCCACAATAGTCATGAGGCTGCTCTGTCAGCACAGCGCTTGATGGAGGCAGATAGGTCTGCTGTCTCAGTGAGTGCCGCAGGGTGGCAGGTGTGTTGCCTCGGGCTGGGGGGTCACAGATGAGCGCCGCAATCGGTTCCCAGCCCAAAGAAAGATGCTTAATCCTTAAAGAAATGCCAAAGTTGGGAGGGGGAGGGAAGTCAGTTACAGGAGGTTACCAGACTAGCACAATAAAATGCAGATTTAAGTCCTTGCCTTTGGTATTGATTAAGAGTTTCTAGAGAGAAGGTCATCGCCTTTCTTGTTCCTGGTACAGAGAGGGAGGCACCTTTTACAGATAGAGATTTACCTTACAAATGTAAATGTGTCCAAGCAAAGGGCAAGTTCCATTCCTCAGAGCCTCCTTCCCTGTCCCAGTTTATCAAAAGCAATCAGCCTCAAATAATCCTGATGCCAAACAGACATATCTTGGGGTGGCCAATTCCAGGTCCCCACAGTTACTTATCTTCCAGTTTGCAGGGAATTGCTCATTTAGTAAACTGATTGTCAGTGAATTGACTATAAGAATTTACCCAGCTGCATTAGGTACTTACTGTGCCCCTGGCACTGTACTCAGCTCTTGCTATCTCATTCAATCCTCATAAGTAGCCTTAAGAGTTAGGTACTACTATTTGCCCCATTTTATAAATGAGGACATTGAAAGTTAGAATGTTTAACTTGCCCACAGACACATAGTTAATAAGCAGCAGAGCTAGGATTCAAATTCAGATCTGATCGACATAAAGACCTGAGTTATTTGTCAGAAAACAAACACTTTTCCCCTTCAACTTAGCAAATATAAGAACAAATCATATCACTGTTGGCATCCTCATATATGCTAGAGAAAATTGGTTCAAATTTTCTGGAGGATAGGTTTTCAATATGTTTTTAAAAATCTTTAAAATATACATTGTGAGTAAACAGGCAATTCCTCTCCTGGATAGGATTCTGCCCTCAGAACAATGTTTATGGTTAACTGAAAAGGTTTTTCATCAAGTATTGCTTCAAATAGAAAAATATAAACAACCTAAATGTCCAACAATAGTAAATCCAAGACTATTTTTGTTAGTGCAAAAACAAGGGAAATGGTATATAATGAACTTTTTAAAAAATTGAGATGTAATTTATATACAAAAAATGCATAGATCTTAAGTGAAGTTTAATACCTTTTGTCAATTGTATCTACCCATATAACCAACACCCAAGATAAGATATGCAACATCTCGATTACTCTCAAAGTTTGCTGGTATCCCTTTCTATTTGGTTCTCATTTCTATACTCAGGCATAGAGTATAGTGCTGATTTCTTGTACATTACATAAAGGTAAACATACAGTATGTTTCTTGGTGTGTTTTGTTCTCTTGATCAAAATGACATTTCTGAGGTTTATCACGACTATTCCAGGTACCACGAGTTCACTCCTTTTATTGCTAAGTAGCATTCTTTTGTATGAACTTACCACAATTTGTTTATCCTTTCTCCTGCCGATGAGCATTTTGGTGTTTTTTTTTTTTTTTACTATTATGAATAATGGTATGAAAATTTGTGTACAAGTCTTTATGTAGACATATATTTTGATTTCCTTTTGGTAAATACTTAGGAGAGGAGTTTTTGGGTCATAGGTAGATGTATGTTAACTTTATAAGAAGTTGCCAAACTATTTTCCAAAAACAGTTATACCATTTTATACTACCATAATTAACCTGTGTAAGTTCCAGTTGCTCCACATCCTCTCTGAGACTGGCTGGTATTTTCAGTCTTTCCAATTTTAGACACTCAAGTAGATGTGAAATTGTATTTCAGAGTGGTTTAAAGTTCTATTTCACTTGTGACAAATGTTTGCTATCATTTCATGTGCTCATTGGTCATTAGTTTATCTCCTTTTGTCAAGTGTCTGTTCAAGATTTTGCACTTTTTAAATTGGTTTTTGTCCTACTACTGAGTTTCAAGTTTATATCTTCTTTACACAATTTCCAAATTATTAAACAATAGAAGAAAAATCAACATATATAAATTCCAAGTTTACTAGGGTTTTATATAAAGCATATACTTATTATAAAAATAGTAGTTACCTGCCATCCTGCCCCATTTCTGACAGTATTTTATCAACTATTAGTTCTTTATTGCATTATTTCCTCCACATATCTAAATAATATATGTATATGTTGATTCTTTGTTTTTTTCACTAATTGTAAACATTTACTTTTTGTCCTATTAGGAAAATTAAGGATTTTGCTTTCCAACATGATCACACAGTAAAACTTTCTTTTCCTGTTATACAAATATATCACACTTTTATTAAATCAATATTCAGCATTTATAACTACGTAAGAATTATTAATGGCACACTCATGTAAGGTACAATAACTGCTTTTGTTATTTTTTTTTTAGAATTTTTTTTTTTTGAGGAAGATTAGCCCTGAGCTAACTACCGCCAATCCTCCTCTTTTTGCTGAGGAAGGCTGGCCCTGAGCTAACATCCGTGCCCTTCTTCCTCTACTTTATACGTGGGACGCCTACCACAGCATGGCGTTTGCCAAGCTGTGCCATGTCCGCACCCGGGATCGAAACGCCAAACCCCGGGTGGCCCAGAAGCAGAACATGCCAACTTAACCACTGTGCCACCGGGTCGGCCACTTTTAGAGTTTTTAATTGCCTTATTTCCTTACTTGATAATTTTTTATGGATCTATCCCTAATTCCCCCTCAAATTTCTAACTATACTATTAAAATCCTTCTCAATAAGTATAAATACATGAGGTAATCCATTAATTCAACTTTCTTTTTGGGGGGGAGTCACCCCTCCTAGGGAATCCACCTGCTCCACTCTGAGTTACTTTTTCTCTAGGCCTCATGCACAGCCCTCATCATAAGGTTCTCCTTCAACCTTATCCATCCTCTCCCACATTGGCCCTGATATAGTCTTCATTCCTGGTTTAATCTCTACTTTCAGAGGAGCACACTTTCTAGAAGTTTCCTGATAAAGTTTCCATAAAGGGAAATTTGAGAGGTGTACCTTTGAAATGGGCTAATTGTACCCTCAGAATTGTCTGAGAGTTTGGCTAAGTATACAACTGTAGGTTAGAAATTTCCCTTTGAATATGAGGGCATTTTCAGTTGTTTTCTTCATCACAGTCTGGCCATAGAACATTCTGATGCCACCGTGATTCCAGATAACTGGTACAAGTAATTTAGAAAGCTATTTTTCATTATCCACAAAAGATAACCCCTAAAGCCAAACAGATGCATACTCTCTGGCCCAGTGCTACCAATTCTAGACATATACCCTACAAAATATGTACTTATGTTAACCAAAAGATATCTGTACACGAATATTCATAGCAGTACTTTTCCTAATGGCCAAAACCTGCAACTTACTCAAATGCCTTTTAACAGTTGAATGGATAAATTATACCATATTTATGCAATAGAATACTATACAGCAAGGAGAATAATCTACAACTATACACAACAACATGGATAAATCTCACAAGCAAAGTTGAGAAGATGCCAGACACAAAAGTATACATGTTACATGATTCCATTCTATAAATTTCAAAAGCTGACAAAGTTAGTATTTTCTGTTAGAAATCAGGATAGCGTTAGTGTTAGCAGGAGATAGTGACTAGAAGGGGGCAGTGAGTTGGGGGGTGGTTGCGATACTGTTCGTGTTCTTTATCTGGGCGGTAGTTACATGCGTGCATTCAATTTTTGAAAATTAGTTAACTAAACATTTATGATTGTGCACTTTCCTATATAAGTAATACTTCATTAAAATTTCCAAAATAGTTGACAGACTTTGACTAGTTGTTCTTTTTTAAAGATTTTATTTTTTCCTTTTTCTCCCCAAAGCCCCCCGGTACATAGTTGTATATTCGTCGTTGTGGGTCCTTCTAGTTGTGGCATGTGGGACGCTGCCTCAGCATGGTTTGATGACCAGTGCCATGTCCGCGCCCAGGATTCAAACCAACGAAACACTGTGCCGCCTGCAGCGGAGCATGCAAACTTAACCATTCGGCCATGGGGCCAGCCCTTAGTTGTTTCATTTTAAGTTTTGTATTTTGGAAGAATTTTAGATGTACAGATGAGTTCCGTAGCTAATTCTCTTCACCCAGGTTTTCCGAAAGTTAACATCTTCTATACCCATACTACTTTTTTCAAAACTAAAAAATTAACACTGGTTCTACACCATTAACTAAACTACGGACTTTATTCATGTCGCCAGTTTTCCACTAATGTCCTTTTTCCTTTTCAGGATCCAATTTAGGATACCACATTGCATTTGACTAATTGATTTTTAATACATTTGATAAAAGTTTCCTACATATGTTTTAAATACAGTGTATTTACAAAAACAAAAATGTAGAAATCACATCAATGGCCAACATTAGTAGAATTGCTAAATTCTGTATGTTGGAATATAGCAATTGTAATTGAGGGATATCTAATAACATAGCTATATAAAATTTAATAATACAATCCCAGTATTAATTTGGTAAATACTATTAATTTGATAAAATTTGATTAATACCCTGATCGCAATGATATAGCATGTTAATATTATATATGTAAGCACATAAAAACTTTTCTAGAAATGTGTTAAAATGATAGCAGTGGTTATATTTGGGTTATATGATTATGTGAGATTTTCATATTCTCTTTAAACTTTCCTAGGTAGTAACCCCTCTCAACCAGCTCACTGAAGAGCATTAAACCTTAATGTTCTAATGCAGGAATTATTCACCTTTTTCTATGAAGGTTCAGATAGTAATTATTTTAGATTTTGCAGGCCATGTGGTCTCTGTCACAACAACTACTCAACTCTGCGGTTGTAGTGTGAAAGCAGCCATAGACAATGGCATAAACACCCATAAAATTAATGGGTGTGGCTTGTTCCAATAAAACTTTATTTACTAGAACAGGCAGCAGGCTAGGTTTGCCCTGCAGGCTGCAGTGTCCCAGCCCTGTTTTAAAGCATCCTTACTATTCATTCAGAATAGTAGTAACTATGTACTGAGCTTGGAAAATGGAGAAAACAGTTACTCCAATCATTTTCTGTTGGGCTTAATTCTTATTTCAACTTGTTGAGAAAAGTTGCTGTATTTTCTAAATTCTCAAACAATCAGCTATTTCTTATATAATCAGCATTTTTATTTTAAATAACACACATTTTTAAATAAAGTCAATATGCTACAGAGGAAGGACAAGAAGATGAGATATGTATGGATGCAAAGGCTGTGCAGAAGATGATATTCAGAAGGAAGGAAGAACACTGGGTAGGGAAGAGCATGGATAGATCCCAGAGATATTGAGAAAGTTTGACAAGCAGAAATCGGTGACTCATTGGCAATAGGGGGAGTGGAACTACTTCATTAATTCTGACTTGTACACTGGGTGGATGGTGCTAGAGACATAGAAATAGAGATAAGTACAAATTGGGGGATTTCTCTGCTTGTTTTAGAGACTCTGTAGTAATATTTCCCAAGTGTTCTCTGATAATCCATTACTTAGGTCTTGATGAATTGATAGATGGCTGTGAGCCAGTACCCCTTATGCTGCATCTCATATTAAATGACTGCTTTAAAGACTTTTCAACAAGCATGAGATCAGGTTAATTAACTATAACATATATATCTTTGGTAAATATAAATCAGACAGAGTCACTTTGGTATTTACCAAGAGGAGAACAAAGCATCTCACTTGTTTTTCTCTTTGTAATAACCTCTTATAAAATCCTCTATCATTCCAGCTGTGACATAAAGAAAAGCTGGACAAGAAACAAATTACTTACTAACTAGACAGTCTTATATCTATTTTATTAATGATATTTCACATTTACATATCTTAAAGATTTTATGATTAAGCTAGAAGATGTATAAAATAAACATTCATAAATTCATTATATAACCTCCAAATGTATAGGAGAATTTCCATAACAATGGAAAAAGACATTAATAAGAGAACTAATAGCAACAAGTAAAACAGTTACGGCCATGACAAAATTCACTGAGATCAATCAGTTTTGTCTTCCATGTTCTCTTTCAAAGGCATCCTGGATCCAAGCAACTGTCACAGATCCTTCACCATGCCTTTACCATCTGCCCCTCATCTCCATTCCCAAAGCCCCTGCATCAGCTCAGGCTCATATTTCTTTTCTCTTGATCATTACACCCACTCAACATGCCCCTAGGCTCTCCTCACTCTTAATCCACCTTCTATCCTGCCGCCAGAATTCACGTTTAAGCTTTCACTAATGAAGTGACTCCCTAACTACAAAAGCTCATGCAGCAGCCAAATTAGATCACTTGCTCTTCCCAGAACCCTCCCCTCACTCTTCAATCTCATGCCACCCTCCTTTTCTTAAAGCTATTCCTCTTTCTCCCTTGGTCATTACCTGTGCCTGTTAAAATACTGCCCATCCCTGAAGACCTGTCTCAAAACTCTCTAAATTTGCCTTTTATTGGAGGCTTTATAACTGTTGTCTCAGTCTACCTTGGATTACTGATGACATTCGAGAGTGGGCCTGGACAGTGTAGGACCTTGCACACATTCCCTTGACTGGAAGTGAACTCCCTTTACCTTGGGAAAGCTTTAGGTGGGACTTAAGAGATATCAGTCAAGTTAGCACAGAAAAACAATGATGTGATCCATATCAAAGCAAATTTCCCCACATCCTTCCCTTGGAATATAGCCGTCTGTCCAATTTCTGTTAGATTGTAAGCTCCAAGAGAACCCAGACTGTGCTTTATCCTCTTGGTATTCCTTGAAGAGCCTAAGGTGGTGCCTTTCTCATTGTCCATACTACATTGAATCAATTTAATTGTAATTTTGCACCTGGATAGTTAGCCTTACATGATTCACATACGCTGACACTAGTATAACTCCTTCTGGGTCTTCAGACATCACACACATTGTTTTCTAACTGTCCTTTCCTATTTACAACCAGCATTCCTGGGCTGTAATATTATGGCCACAGAAGGACTGAAGTCAGTGTTGCACATGGCAAAGGCTAATTAATGGGAAAATTTCCATCTAAATTTCTTCACAATTAGCTGGCAAAATGAGACACCTGTATGCAAAATGAACATAGGCAGGAGCACTGACTACTGACCAGAACAATATAATGGAAAAAGACACAGCAGGAATGTGTTGATTAATATTTTCTCTTTTGACTCCAGCTAATGAGGCAGCGCCCTAGAGAGACTACAAAGATAGAGATGCTAGTCTATGTATTTATTTATTAACTTATTATGCTTCTTTGTGAAAATAAAACAAAACTGGAAATAACAAATAGGGAAAAAATGCGTTAATAAAATAGAAATGCAGTGTAGAAAAACAGACTGTGCCATTACAGCCTAGTCACTATACTTCTCTATGCCTTTGGCCAAAAATACAATACAATGTGGTAACACTACTCAAGGCATCTTTAATGTTACATGATCATGGCTTTCCTCCCCAAATGGTTCCTTTAAATATCTACAATGCCTGAACAGCCACCTGAAGACAAAAAACAAATTGTTTTTGTCTGATACTAGTCAGAAGAGAGAGAAAGCAATAATGGCCAAATATGTAGTTATTGAAAATGCCTGTCTATAGCAGGGAACAAGCTCTCTCTTTAAATGGTTTTATGTCTAATGTTTCATGCAACAGAGTTCTTAGTTTTACCGAGGGCTGCACTTCACCTCATTATAGAAAATTGTTCACTTTGTTGTACTACCCTTCACAAAATCTAACTTAAAAGGATTTTAGGAATTCGGAGGAGACATAAGACTCAGAATGTTAGAGCTAAAAGGAAGCCCAGGTATATTCTTATCAATTCCTTCCTTATGTTTCACTCGAGTAAGGCAAATCTCTGCCACACTTAGCCTCTGCTATTTGTAGGAGAGTCAGGATAAGAGATGAAGTTTGTGGTACTGAGGACAGCACTGTTTCCAATTAAGCTTTTTGCAGACAGTGAACTTTCTGTCTAGGTTTTAAGACCATTATTTAAATAACTCAAATAAAAACAAACGGCATCTAATTTAAAAAGGACTCCTAAGGGACCTATTTTTCTGTACAAATGTATTAATTATTTTTTATCTTGGCTTCCAATGTCCTTGTTGTAATCTAAGACTTTACACCTTTCTCGTACCTGATCTCCGTACAGTCTGCAGGAATAGAAACCCGCACATAGCAAATCTGTACCACATAGGATTTGAAGGCATCGTCCAAATATTCTTCTAATCCTATTGCAGGTCAAAATGAAAGCCACAATAACTAGAAATATTTTTCTCAGAAATTTATAGGGGTAGTTCCTAATTATGCCAGTGAAGCCCATTAACTTGAGGAACAGAAAAAAAAAAAAAGAGGGGAGCCTTACAACCACTCAGATTCCTGATAGTGTATATTTGAACCAAAACCTTTGATAGTTGCAAACAATTTCCCCACAAAATTACAGATTTCATGTCCTGCTCCCTATCTCAGCAAAAATACTTTCCCCAACATGTGGATCACTCAAGGAAACTCCTGCAGGTCAAAGCAGTCCTGGGGGATCCCTGGATGCTAACTGAATACTCCAATGACAATGGACGATTGCTCTTCCTTAGAAATGTTGACAGCCAACTGACAGATCTTAAGTATGCCAATGTTTTGCCAGAGTTTTGAATATATTTTTGAAGATTTCCATAATGCACAAGGAATACACAAGGAGGAGATTCCTTAAAGTCAAATTTCTGTAATAGAAATATACATGTCCTTCTTCCTCGTCTCTTAATAAAAAATGTTTACAACATGTATATTAACTCTTTAGGTTTTCAAAATACTTTCACCTATCAGTTCATATGATCCGCACACTAAGTTAAGGTAAGATGAACCTGTTTTATTATCCTCACGTTTAGGTCAGGAGCTTTGGTTCATAGAGGTGAAATGACTTGCTCAAGGCCATGGTGAAAACAGAACTAAATAGTTTTCTAAGACTGCTGTCTCTCTCTTAAAAAGTTGAAAGGAGGTACTATGAGAAGACAAATATATTTAATAATTTATAGGATCAGAAGATAAAGCATCTATTATCGATGTAGTCTTTTAATCCACACCTCCCAGTGATGTCTCGTATATCTCTAAAAATATCATCATTACTAGCATTACTGTTGTTAATTGTATTACCCACACAGCCAAACATTTTCCCAACTCTCTAGCCTGTAGTCCTTATCAACATTGAATGTTGTGACTGCTCACCTTGCCCACTAATTGATAACACTCAGCTCCTCTTTCTCCTTCATCCAGCACATTCAATCATTCACAAAGCCCTACCAATTCCGTCTCTTCAATAGCATTTATCTATGATCTTGTCTTCATCCTGACACTAAATGACCTAGTTTAGTCTTTCATTACCTTTCACCAGGAATAGTAAAATGGACCCTTAACTGCTCTACTCAGGCTCTAGGTTAACCCTCTTCAAATTGCCCTTCACACTGCTGCCAGAATGATCTTTATGAACTTTGACCTGCTCCCCCCAAAACAAAAACTACAATACTCAGTGCCATTGATCACTTCCAGGACAAAGTACAATTTCCTTAGAGTGAGCAAAACCAGACCTTCATATCCTGATCCAACCTACTTTTCTATCCTTCTCTCTAAAGATTTCTATATGTTTTGCACGGTGCAGGGATATGAATAGATGATTTCCAAGATTTCCTTCCAGCTCTGACATTTTGTGATTTGCTAAAGGAAATGGCTATTGAGAGACATGACAAAAAGCCCTGTTTCTGAACTTTCATGAATAGCTGTATGTCAGGGTAGAGTAGCAAGGTTTAAACACGAATCAGAGAAGTATTACTAGTCAAGAGAGAAGGCAAGCTCTCCTCTAAGTGCAGCAAAGCCATCCGAAGAGAATTTCATTTATCCTCTAAGCTGCAAGCCCTAAATCGACATTGATATGATTTCTTACCAAGGAGCACTGCATATTCAGAGCCATTAGGCTGGGTTCTCTAAGGGGCTAAATTAAGAGGTGAAGCTATTACTTGCATTAAAAATTAATTAGTTGTGTTAGGGAAAAAAAAGAATGTGAAACAGAACATATGCAGAAAGTAGCTTGAGAAGGCTATTAACTGAGGGGGGCAGCCATCCTTCACACAGCAGCTTGAAGAACCTCTTTTCAAATGCCATTTGCCTCATGATAACCCGCGTGGGTCTGAATTTGATGCACTTTGGTAGTGACTTAATAAGATCTATTTTGTGGCTAATGTGATTGGCCAGGCAAAAGCTGATTACTTTTTAGATTAATCAGCTTTTCAGTAGATTCTGTGACCACATGTAGACACAGTAGGCTAGTGTAATTGATCAAACTGGAACCCCATTTAAATTATAGACTGCTTCTCTTATTCCTTGGCTTCTCCACGTCTTTCCTTTCAAAGGCAGCCTTGGGCCCTTAGCCCCTCAGGCACACTGCCAGGCTGAAGTAGGCATTGTTACCAAACTCTGAGAACTCTGGGAATCTCTACATTTTATGCTCAGAGAAATCCAGCAACATTTTCCCAAGCTTATGTATCATTCAGAGAGAAAACAAAGAGGGATAGACTACAATTCAAGTTTGTGAAAAAAGGTCATTCAAAATAGCCAAACCTTTCTTGAATGGGAAATCATCGGCTCTGTTTGTAAGAAGCAAGAGGAGGAAATGTAGATATTTTGGAATAAATAGGTTACTGAGGAAATCGTTAAACATTGAAAAAAAAAAACCAAACCTTTAACCCGTTGGATTTGGGGAGGAGACATGATCTGCATTTACTACTCTGTTCAACAGAAAGGCAGAGCTGTGAGTTCCAGATTTGGGGTTTTCCCTTATTACTTAAAGCAACTTTTTTATTAGGCAACTTTGACAATTGGTAAACATTAATTGCTATTAGTTTTATGTACAGTGCTTTTTCAAAGATCACTTCTAACTAAAAATTGTAAGTACAACTTGATAGTAAAGTGCAATACTTATGTCAGAACATGTTTTACTTGACCAGGACAAAGCAATTAAAGTAATGAGAGACATTCTCTCAAACTGACCTGAAACTCAATGTTCTGAAGTTTAGTGCTTCAATCTTTTCCTGAGTTAAGAGCATTATTTTTGTCCTAGAAAAAGCCTGATCGAGACCCACAGACTGAATTATAAACATGAGCAGTGAGCAATGGTAAGTCACTTAGAAGGCCTTATAGATTTAGGGATAGAAGTAGGAACTATGCTTGTCATCAGAAGAAAGTTCCTTTTTGTAGCACATTCTCTGACATGGGGATGGCTGACAGAAAAAGAGACTTTTAGATGTCATGATCGAACTTCGGGGATTTGGGCCACATCTTTTGAGCCCAGAAAACCAATTTTCTTAGTTTCAAGAACTTGGAGAGTCCTCCATATGTTAGCCTTCCTTTTCCTCTGGATTTTCAATTATTTATGGCTAGTGTTTCAAATTCTGATGTGATGACTGATCTGTATTTTAATTCTCCCTATTAAAGTAAGTGGAAATTTCCGAAGAACACCTTATTAGACTCTATTCACAAAGTGGTGAGCACTGGAGATAGAATAGATGAGAAACTTGAGGGCTAAAATAATGGAAAAATAATTCAATAAAATAAGAGATAATTGTAATCTGAATTCAGCATACTAGGTAAATGTCATTAGTTGACAATGACTTATGTAACAAGTGGATTAATAGGAGTTTGGGATTACCTTTTTAAAAAATAGTTATTGAGATATAATTCACACCACAAAAATTCACCCTTTTAAAGTGCATGATTCAGTGTTTTTCTTACTACATTGAGAAAATTGTGCAACCATCACCATTTGGAACATTTTTATCAACCCAAAAGAAAACCCTGTACACATTTGTAGTCACGTAAATATTACCTTTCAAAATACCTTACAAGGGCTGAGAGTGTCTAACTATGTACTTTCTCAAAGTATGCCATTCAAATAAATAGCTGTCAATTGATTTAGTATTTTTTTAAATAATATGATCAGTTTAGGGAAAAACATAATACTAGCTAACATTACTTGTGAACTTTTGTCAAATGATTTTTAATGAATAAGCTAAACAGAAAAAAAACTTACATTATTATATTTGAAGATGCTCAAAAGAATTCTTGAGAATGTGGTAGTAGAAGCCTCTTCTTGCATTCAGCAACAGGAAGAAAGAACTGATTGCAAAACACGGGATAAAGTGTAAAGGTTCCTTTATCTCCACCTGAGTGTTGTGGAGTTTTTATGTTCATCTGACCAAAGAACTGGGAAAATCAATATGATTTTCTGTATAGGCATGATGTCGAAAATGGAATAAAACAAAGGCAGCCACTGTTAAGGACTGACTTGTGTCTCCCAAAATTTAGGTGTTAAGTCCTAGCCTCCAATGTGACTGTATTTGGAGACAGGGCCTTTATAGAGATAACTAAGGTTAAATGAGGTCATAAGAGTGGGGCCATAACCCAATATCACTAGTGTCCTTATATGAAGGGGAAGAGACAACAGGAATGCACATACTCAGAGAAAAGTCCAGGTGAGGACACAAGCAGAAGGCTGCCCTCTGCAATTCAATGCGAGGGCTCAGGCAAACCAAACCTGCTGACATTTTGAGCTTGGATTTCCAGCCTCCAGAACTGCAGGAAATTTCTGTTGTTTAAACCACCAGTTTGTGGTATTTTCCTATGGCAGCCCTAGAAAACCAATACACCTATAAAAACAAAAGTACTTGGAATTCTTGAATACGATGTCTTTACCATGAACACAATGTGATTCTTTTAAATTACCCTAGCCTTAGAGGCCCTAAACCTGAAATAGTGGCAATTGTTGTAAGGATATACAAGCTATGTCACATAATATTTAACTGAGTTTTTTACTAGGTAACACAGCAGAGAGTAGGTACCAAGGATAAATGGGAACATAAAAAACATAATCAAACTTGCCAGTTATTGAAACTATTAAACAGTTATTTTCCTCAAGTCAAAGTTTTATTCATTTAATAGATGTTTATTAAGAGCCTGTGTGTTTATTTACTATGCTAGTTACTAGAGATACAGAAATGAACACAGCCAATCCAGTAACTGACTTTATGGAACATGTAGTATAGGGAGGGAAATAGAAAATACATACGCATGTAAATAATAAAATTTGTGTAGAGACCATATAAAATAGATGAAGGTACTAATATGAGTGGGATATCAAGGACTATTTTAAATGTAGGGTTGAAGGAATACTTCTTTTGAAGAATTTCAGGTGAAAAATGAGTATCATACAGCCTTTCATGGAATGGAGGGAAAAGTGTTCCAGATGTGACAAAGGTGTCAGAGTGGGACAGGGTTTGAGTATGCTCTACATGTGCATTTGAGCGTGGTTACAACCCCGAAGAGTATGAAAACTGACTACATATAGACTCTCAAGTGGTAGGAAACCTGTTGAGAGAAGAATTTCTTAGCTAGGACAGAGTAGCATGAGTTGGCACAATTGGGGGATTATGACTAATTAGATGTAGAATCTAGGGGAACATCTCTT
This sequence comes from Equus przewalskii, assembly GCF_037783145.1. Taxonomy (NCBI): domain Eukaryota; kingdom Metazoa; phylum Chordata; class Mammalia; order Perissodactyla; family Equidae; genus Equus; species Equus przewalskii. The sequence goes on along the minus strand of NC_091863.1, from coordinate 117,330,191 downwards.
GGGTCTGCCATTGGAGGTAAGGACATTTCAAAGAGACATGTCAAAAGCTAGCTTAAAGAGACACCGACTAAATCTAAGGTCTATAAGTAGATTATGATAACAGGGAATTATAACTCATGGAAGCCATGAGTCCATACTGATATAAAAAAAAGTGAATACAGAAATAGAGACCAGAAAAAGCTCTTCCTTACAGTTCAACGTCAACAATTCGTAAATGTAAAAGGAATAATGGGATTAGAAAATCAACATCTGGTAACAATTATAGAAATAATTCAAGCATAAGACAGCAATAGATGTTAAAATTATTGGGTAAAAGTTTAAGAATAGAATCTTATATAGTCAAATTATCTACCCGTAAAATACTTAAAAGTAACTCTACAATGGAGGAACCTGGCAGCCACCGTCTTAATCATGTGACTAATGAAGTGCTAATTAACACCATCCGTAATAAGACAAATAGATATCATTTGCCAGCCAGATGTTATTTGCCACCTTATTTTCAATAAGAAGAAATGAACTTTATGACTGAGACCCTGGCCAAACATGCATAACTTAGATCTAAGGATGAGGAAATATTGGGCAAATCCAATTTGAGGGACATATTACAAGATGGGTGGGCCTGTAATCTTTAAGAGTATCAAGGTGCTCAAATTGCAGGAAAGGTTGAGGAATAAGCTATTCTAGATTGAAAGAAACTGAAAACACATAACTAGGTGTGACTCATGACCTTGAAATCCTTTTGCTATAAGGAATATCATTGAGACAGAGGGTAAAAGTTGAATGAGGTCTCTGGGCAACTACATTATGAGAGTTCTTTGTACTAGCCTTAAAACTTTCCTGCAAGTTTGACATTTTTCAAGAGAAGTAAGAGAAACAGTGAAGACAACAACAACAGTATGTTTCTGGCTGAGTTTCCAGAAGATAGTTCTGAGGCAAAATTTAGAAATGTGATGTAATTTTTTTTAAAGCCAATGTGGATAGAATGTGACTACAGGGGAAAGTTGGAGATTCACAATTTGTACAGGGCTTTGTAAGCCAAGACAGGGCATAAGAAATTTATTCTAAGATCACTAAGAAACGCTTGAAAAGTAGTAAGCTAGGGTACGATAAAGACTACTTTGGGTACTATACAAAGAATATAGTATGGTGAAGTTGAGAGAATGAAATCAAGGACACCTGATAGGAAGCTTTTCAGTTGTCCATGTGAGAGGTGATTGTGACCTTTGCTAAAGTAGAGGCAGTGCAGATTGAGAGAGATTTGGAAGGTGGAATAGATAGACACAACATAGCAATAGACCGAGGGAGTGAGAAAAAGATACCAAAACAATTCCTGGCTTGAGCTTCCTGGTAGGTGGTGATGGCATTTTATGAGGGGGTATCTGGGGAATTAACAAATTACGGAGCAGGTTTATTCAATGTATTCAACAAGAAGCTTGTAGAGGGTATTGTTTTTGATTTGTTTTAATTTAGCATAATGATTTATTTCAATCAGTAAATAATAGTTGAGTACATCTTACAGAGCATGAAAGTATAGTCATGCATCAGTTAACGATGGGGATATGTTCTGAGAAATGTGTCCTTAGGCGATTTTGTCATTGTGCGAACATCATAGAGTGTACATACACAAACCTAGATGGTATAGCCTACTACACACTTAGGCTATACAGTACTAATCATATGGGACCACGCTCGTATATGTGGTTCATTGTCAGCCAAAATATTGTTATATTGTACAGGACTGTACATGATTGTGAAATGCTTTGCAAACATTGAAGTCTGCCACCAGTTCATTAAAATTCCCTGGCTGGACTTCTTCTCAGGCTCATGAGGTAGTAACTGGTACCATATTTGACTTCTCAAACAAGTGTAAAACTGGATAAAACACATATGTCAACTGCTTTCAGGCATTTGGCCAAAGGCGGCAAAGAATGCAATATTTGAGAGAGGGAAATAGCAGGGGAGGTCTATGTTTACCCAGGCTCTCCACCTAATGAAAATTTCCCAACCACAGCACGTGGAGGTCGAGCCTAAGCAAAGCACAAAAATCCCACTAAAAGATGTGGAGGCAGAGATTAAAGCTCAGGACTGCTGAAGGAGCTGGAATCTGTGAGGCAAGTTTCTAGAGAGGAAGTAGCTGCACTGAGGATGGGGCCTGGAAGTCTGTGTGCGTGTGGGTGAGGGGAGGTCCTCACAGGTCACTGGCTGAGGGCTGGGTAGCATTTATGCAGGGCAAGATTTATTGAGGCCAAGCAGAGTTCAGTTGCTCTTGGGTTGAGAGTGGAACAGAGACATTAAAGGTCAAACAGTGTTGGGATACAAAGTTCTGGCCTTTCAGAATGGAAATATCTTTAACACTCCACACATTCAGCTGAAATGTCAGAAAGTACACAATTTAGGATTAAGGACCATACTCTAGAGAAAGGGCTACTCTACAAGTATCCTAATTGCTTAAAAATGGAGTCTAACAGGATTAAGAAGAGACTACAACAAATTAACTTCTATCCAGAAAAAAATTCAACACTATTTAAAGGAAGATAACATAATTTAGGCTCATATCAATGTATCATTTACAATGTCTAGCATATAAGAAAAAATTACAAGACCTATGAAAAAGTAATAAAATGTGGCCAGTAACCAAGGAAAAAGCAATCAATGGAAACATCAAAATGATACAGATGTTGGAATTTGCAGAGAAAGATTTAAAAGCAGCTTTTAATAGAGAACATGGTCTTAATGCATGAGTAGTTAGGGAATACTTAGCAGAGAAATGGAAACTAAACTTCCAAGTATAAATTCTAGAACAAAAACCTCAGTAACTGAAATATTCAAAAGAATATTGAGTGAGTTTTAAAGGGCATTAATGATAGGAGAGAGTCAGTAGTTTGAAGACAAAGTCATAGAATATCAAACTCGAAGTAATAGCAAAGACATATACAATCAATGAATTGTACCCAAAATATTAAGCAGTGTAATGCATGTGTCATTACAAACTCAGAAGAAGAGGAGAGAAAAAGAAGGGTAGAAAAATTATTTGAAGAAATAATGATTGAAAATTCTCAACTTGGTAAAATGCATCTATTTACAAATCCAAGAAGCTCAGCAAAATTAAATCAAGATAAACACAAATAAAACCACACTTAGGCACATTGTAGTCAAACTGATGAAAACCAAAGTGAAAGACAAAAACTTGAAGGGAATCAGAGGGGGAAAGATGACACATTCAGGGCAACGAAAATTTAAATGATGGCTCATTCATCTTTAGTAATAAGGGACATCAGAAGAAAAGGAAAGGACATATTTAAGTGCTAAAAGTAAAAAGTTATTGATCCATAAGTGTATACATAGCAAAATACCATTAAAAACTGTTTGAGACCAAAGACATTTTCAGATAAGCAATAGCTGAAAAAACTTGCCACCAACAGGCCTGGACTAAAAAGTACTTAAAGAAGTCCCTCAAACTGATACCAGATGGGAAAAAAAAAGACCAATAAATGGAAAGGTGCAACATTTTCATGCATTGGGAAACTCAAAATCAGAGATTAATTCTTCCCAAATTGATGTATAGATTCAACACCACGACCCCCTAGAAAATCCCCAGAAGTTCTATAGAAATTGACATGCTGGTTCTGAAATTTATAAGAATGAAATGCATCTAAAATAACCACAAATTCTTGAAAAAGAACAGAGTTGGAAGACTTATACCACTTCAAGACTTGCTATCAAGCTACAGTAACCAAGACAATGAGTTAATGAAGTACAGAGAGAAAAAAAAGTCATTAAAACAGAATAGATTACAAAACTAGAACGAGCCACGTATATTCAAATGTTTTTATAAAGTTGCCAAGATAATTCACTGGAGAAAGGGCAGCCTTTTCAATAAATAGTGCTAGATCCATTGAGTATCTGTATAGAAAAAAGAAAAACGCAAACCCTACCTCACACTATATATACAAACTAACTCAAAATGGACTGCAGACCACAATCAGTGTGTTTTGTTAACAATGGAGAGGGTGTGCACCAAATTCTGGTGGATATTTTTTCCATAGGTGATAGCTTGTATATTCTAGGAGTCATGCAGGCACCTTGACTTTCTTAACATGAAATGTTAGAGCAGAGGTTAAGTTAATATAGAGTAATGTCAAAATCTCAAGTTGAAAGACAGAAGGGACTTTTTTTTTGAGGAAGATTAGCCCTGAGCTAACTACTGCCAATCCTCCTCTTTCTGCTGAGGAAGACTGGCCCTGACCTAACATCCATGCCCATCTTCCTCTACTTTATACGTGGGACGCCTACCACAGCATGGCTTTGCCAAGCGGTGCCATGTCCGCACCCAGGATCCAAACTGGTGAACCCGGGGCCACCAAGAAGTGGAACGTGCGAACTTAATCGCTGCGCCACCAGGCGGGTCCAAGAAGGGAATTTTTACTTATTTTTTTTTAAAGGTTGGCACCTGAGCTAACAACTGTTGCCAATATTTTTTTTCGCTTTTTCTCCCCAAAGCCCCCCAGTACATAGTTGTATATTTTAGTGGTGGGTAGAAGGGATATTTTAAAATCAGTATCACAGACTCCATGATGAGAAATTTGCCTGGCTTCCTTAGACTTCTCCTTGGGGCTATTATTAACAGCTGTGCTTCCATGATACTGGTTGTTTATTCTCAGGATGTCCAACAATCTGACCAAAATGTTTTCAATGATTTGGCCTACTATTTTTTAAATCTAAGAAAATGTAAAAGAAAGTGTCTGAGGAACAAACTTCATAAAGATAAAATGTGATATTCTGTAGATAATTTACAATACCAAGCTAATAAGAATGGTCTCTTTTATTTTATGTTTTTTAAAGATTTTATTTTTTCCTTTTTCTCCCCAAAGCCCCCCGGTACATAGTTGTGTATTCTTCGTTGTGGGTTCCTCTAGTTGTGGCATGTGGGACGCTGCCTCAGCGTGGTCTGACGAGCAGTGCCATGTCCGCGCCCAGGATTCGAACCGACGAAACACTGGGCTGCCTGCAGCGGAGCGCGCGAACTTAACCACTCGGCCACGGGGCCAGCCCCAAGAATGGTTTCTTTTAGAATAACATTTTAAACAATGTTCCATCCTTCTACTCAAGATTCTCTTAGGGGATACTAGATTCTCAAAGAAACAAGAATAGAAATAAAAGAAGAAAATTAAACATATATAAATTTTTATGGACATTTTTTCCACTCTCTAGAGAAAGCCTAAATATCGTAAAAAAGAATTGCTATAGCTTTATATTCAAATAGTAATACCTTTAAAGACAAATGAAGTTCTATTAATCTCACCTGGGAAAACGAGGATGCGTTGAAGACTACAATAAATGCACTATGCTATGTGGGAGTTTGAAATCATTTCCTGACTCTTATATGAGAATTTCTCTAATGATTTAATTTGTGTGTTTTAGAGTGGCCTGCACACTGAGCTGGCCTCAGAAATTGCTTTTTTTTTTTTTTTTTTTTTTAAGAGATAGGTCTTCAAGTAGTCATAGAACTAAACTAGTGATGCAAGGAGTCTGCACCAAAGTCGATAACTTGTTTCTCATGTTCATGAAAGTGGGGCAGGTCATCTTTACATACTATATTAGTTACTCATTTTAAGTTTTTGCATTTATGTGAATTATTTTTAAGAACCAGCCTTTTCTTTTTGCCTTCAAAGTCACCTAAGACACCATGATTTTTATTTTGTATTTGATCAGAAAGTGAAGGAACTCAGAGAAAGTGAAAGACTTTGTGAGCTAAAACAAAAATAGTACTTTGAGGGCCATTTTCTCCCTAGGAGAATTATTATAGTTTATTATATATCTGATACCCAGCACAAAGAGAACTGAGAATTGAATAGAAAGATTTTTTTCTCGTTCTATTCTTCATTCAGAGTTGAGATTTACAGTCCATTTCTAGCATTGTCTCAAGTAATTCAGACAAACAAGAATTTTGTATAGAAATACTGTGATGTTGGGAGGTGGGGGGAGGGCAAAATGGGTAGAATGGGGCATTTGTACAGTTGTGGAGGGCAACTAGACTTTTGGTGGTGAACACATGTGGTCTATACAGAAGTCAAAAATCAAAGGATGTACATCTGTAATTTATATAGTGTTATAAAACAATGTGATCTCAAAAATATATATATAATGGATTTAAACAAAGGGGATTTAAACACATGGGGATTGATCCTCAGTAAAGAAAATAGAACCCACTGTCCCCTGCAGTCATTCAGCAGCATCAAAGTGGGCTCTGGCCAATTAGGGTTGAGCCTCAAAATTTTATCCCATACAAGCTATTCTAGTGAAGCCACTGTGGGAATTCCATCAGTAAGTTGACTCAAGAGTAACGGCTACTTTATTCAGTGCACCATGTTGAGAGACAAACTATAAAATTGTTGTAATTTTTTTTCGAGATATAATTCACATTCCATAAATTCACCTTTTTAAAAGTGTACAATAAAAAGAAATAATTTGGTGTTTCATATGCTCAGAAGTAGACATATGAGCAGTATCGCTTCTATTCCTGTCTTGGCCACAAGAATAAAGTTATTGGTTGCATTGTACCACACCTCAGACTAAAGTAGGGATGGGCACTTCCCAGTCCTGTTGATCCCCCTGTCTCTTTCTCCTTCCCCCTAGTTTCCCCAAAGCACAGGCCTTCCCTCTCTAAGCTCCTCCCTGCTCCGTTTGAATGCCATCCTCTTTCCTACCACTTCTGGTTCCCTGATTGCTTGTATCAGATGTCCCCACAAACCCTGAGATCTCAAGATGACCTGCCACCTATTTTGGCTGCCCTGTTTTATTTACTTCTTGTACTCCCTCAATGTCTCGTTACTGCCCTCTTGTTACTGCACTTAAACTCGGTCTTTGTCTTTTTCCGCTGCCGTCCCTGCCCTCTTCCCCTGCACATGCCTCTCCACCAGACTGTAAGCCGCTGGAGGGAAGGAGTAATGGTCTCCAGCCCTGAAACAAGGCACATGGAAGGAAAAGAAAAAAAAAAGTAGAGATCGGCACCATTGGCAGCACTGTCAATATTTTAGGTTCATTTACTCCTCACCTGACACGCACCCATTTCAATGAACAGCAAACAAGTCAACTAGCTGTTTAGCAGAGAATCACCAACACGCTAAACCTTGCCTGGATTCGCCATATGTTAACTAGCTTCATGGACACTATGTAGACAAAGCAGGATTCAGGTGAAGTAATACGAGATTAACTGCAGGAAAACCCAGATTAACTAGAACTTATATCACAAAGTACTGAAATAATTGGTGAGTCTGCAAATGGAAGGATAAGGAGAGCTAATACTGACTAAACTCTAAATTAAATCACAGTTAAAGAAAGCATTGTGATTATGAAAAGGCTTCAAGTACAGACATTTCCTAATTTTATGCTAGTAATCCGTTTGTAAAACTCATTTTTCCTGAAAACGCTAACCAGGAGCTAATTTTCCATCGTTTTACATAGGAAACAATATAATGTATTTCATCAACTACAAACTCCTAAGGAACTTCATGATTAAACTTCATGTGATTAAAAACTTCAAGTGATTAAAAAACGGCCAAAAAAGTAACTGTTATCATGTAGTGTGCAGAATGCTTAAAACACAACTTCCTGATCACCAAACAACTAAAATGGCCTGAAATAGCTGCTGACTGTATTGTGACATGGCTTCTCTTTGCACAAACAACTTTCATGGCTCACATCCCTTTTCTTGACATTTGGTGTAATTTTAAAGATTTCTACATGTGACTCTGACATTCTACAAATTACATCTTGAATGTAATTCAAAAGTTGTTAAAGATATTATACTGTGTTTTTGTGAACTCAATATAAAACTTTCCTATAAAAAAAGTGGCCAGAAAACAAAAAAAATATTAAACGGAGAAATAAATACCTTCTATGAAGTTGATATTAAAAGCCAAGCAGTATTGTAGGGAAACCTTAACATGAAAATATTTTGTAGGGGATGCCTGTATAGTAAAAACTAGTCCTATGTGTCCTTATACACAAGAGAAACAGGAAGCTAGAGAAGAAAAAAACTGTCAGCTATATCAAGATAAAATAGAAATGAATGAATTGAGAAGCAAGAAAGCAGACTGGTTAAAAATGGTGAAGAAGAATAAAAATAATATAAGAAAAAATTTTTTGACTTGCAACAGCATGTACATGTACAAAAGTATCTTCTTGAATTTCCTTGTCTATTTACACTTCCTCTATGCCTAGATTATACATGCTAAACTTTGGACCAAGGCAACTATTTACCCACTCTGTTTATAATTCCTGATACTGAGTATCATGAGAAAGATATGATGTAATAGAATGAATAGTTCCCAATTTAGTTTGGCTTATGTTCAGCTTCAAGTGACCCCAACAATGACAAAAACCTTAAGCAAGTTTGTATCATATAAATGAAGGCTAGAGGTAAGTAGTCATTCCAGCAATCTAAACCTGTGAATTCAACCTCATGATTCAAGATGGCTACTCAAGCTCTAAACATTATGTCCATATTTTAGCCAGCAGGAAGAAGTAGTGCAAATAAGGGTGTGCCTTGTCCATTTAAGGACATATCCAGAAAGTTGCTCATAACATTTCTACTTATGTCCTACTTGCAGGAACTTAGTAATATGGCCACTCCTAAGTTCAAAGTAGTCTAAGAAATGAAGTATTTATTCTGGGCAACTACATACCCAAATAAAAGTCAGACAGTTTCTACTACAGAAGAAAGAAGTGAGAACAGACATTTAGGGACTACTAGTGTTTTCTCTGTAATATCACTACAAATTTATGGTCTACCTTAGGGGTCAGCAAACTACAACCCAGGGGCCAAATTCAGCGTTACATCTGTTCTTATATATAACGTTTTATTTCCAAAGCCATGCCCATTCTTTTTTGTATTGTATATGACTGTGTTTGGGCTATGATGGCAGAGTTGAATAGTGTGGCAGAGACCATTTGTCCTGTAAAGCATAAAGTATTTACTATCTGGCTCTTTACAGAAAAATGTTTGCTGACCCCTGATGACAAAAGCAACTGATTTCTTAGTCCATACTACCTCTCAGGTGTCTACGTCTTATTTTTGGGTTCATTCTCCATCCATTCCTTAAGCAATCATATTCCCAAGGCATGGAGCTTTGGCTTACTCTTGTTCTCCACAATTTACCAGGATGATCTCATTTGCCAAATAAGGAAGACACCTTTGCTTGGAGCTGATGATATTGTTTTGATGGAAGACAAAGAAGAAGTAGAGACTCATCACTCCCTATTTTAGTTTTGTATTCTCTATAAAGGTAAATGTTGCTTGTACTGAAACACAAAGGACAAGAGCGGTAAAACGATTGCAAGATGGTACAGAGCTATTCTTAACGCATCTCTTGGCCTAATAGAATCATATCTCAAGGGATTGAAAGAACATATATATGAGTTTGCCTATCTACTGTAGGTGATATTTGAATAGTCAGGGAAAATTAGAGATTTTGAAAGGTTCAAGACAGACACATGATATTCTAATTTTCTTGAAGAAAAATGTGATTTCCAACAAATTTAGCCTAGCGATCTTGACATGATTTATTATGAAGATTCTGGACTGATTTATTAAAGAGATGGAAATATGAGCACCAAAGTATTAGAAGTGAATAAAGCATCTCATTTTGAGCATTTAATAAATATTTTACTCTGACGTTAAGCACTGTCCCTAAATTAACATTAAACAATGCTTAATTTTAATTTTATTGATGATATTAACAATACAAAATCATTTATTCAGAAAATACATGAAAGGATAATATTTTTTTCAGTAGGCTTTTGAAATATGCATAATGAGATTGATTTGTATTACTTTAGTATATTGTTGACAACTTCAAATCCTTGTTGATAGAAGTTACTTAACCATACTACAATGTCACGCAACACTTTTGTTTTCCTCAATGAAAATTGAGTACATAAATTTTATAAGAAAATTATAATCCAAAGATGCAAAGTCGCATGAGTAAATAAAATATAGTTAAAGTGAAAAAAGAATAAATATGTAAAAATAGAAATTATCTATAAAAAATGCTTTAATTGACTATTTTCTAGTCATTCATTATTAACTCAGAATGCTGAAGTAAAAGTTGCATGCTGGGTTAATAAGTCAATCATAGTTGTACTTGATTTTGATATATGAATTATCAAAATACAAATCCTAGCAACTGCATTTAGTTTTGTAACATTGGCAGCTGTTAGTAGCAGAGCATATATCACTGGTGTTTGTGTTGGAGGCAACTAGAGTGACTATCAAACATGCCCAAAATAGTGCAACTAGAAAGTTATTGCAATGAGTACCATCACAATGAAAGTTTTGATAAAAATCAAAGCTTTTTCCTTGACCCAGATTTCTTGAAACTTCAATTTATTGATCTGGTTACAACTTCAGTTAAAAACACTACAATCTGAGAGTGTATGACTCATGAACAAACTGAGAATTAAATGAATAGCTTGAGACATTAAGACCTATTCATTTCATTTAATTGCAGAACTGCAACTTGGCTTTACTGGTCTTTAGGTGGTAGTATCTGTTATAGTCAACAAAATGGTCATTCCCAGTGAAATGAATGCACCCAAGGAGTCTGCATTAAAGCTAAGCATGCCACTGATGTGTTTACTGTTACTCAAGTACAGAGATAGAAATAGTAAGAACCACTTATTTATCACTTCCTATGGGCTAGGCACTGCCTCAGAATTTATCTGCAAAGTCTCACTGATTCCTCATAAGCCTATGATGTAGGTCTTACTGGAACTATAATTGTTCTCATTTTACAGATGAGGAAGTAGAGGCTCACAGCTCTCACAGGTAGTAAGTCATAGAACTTGGGCTCAAACCTATATTTATCTGATCTCAAGACTCATACTCTTAAATACTATGCTATAAAAGTCACACAACGACAGATACAGGAAAAAACTGTGCTGAGTTCCAAAGATAACATTTATAAACAGAAACCTATTTCATTTCAATAATAAATTTTGATGAAGGAGAAGCAAGCTGTACTTTTTAAACTTTCTAAAATGTCCAGTTCCCTTTATGCTGTGACCTTGCCTACTCTTATAGTTGTGTCTCCTGCCACTATCCCATTCATACTATTAGCTTTAAACATTTCAAAGATTGCATTTCCTCCAAAACACAAGGTTCATTCATGTCTCCATGTCTTATCACAAGGTGCCCCTTTGTCTAGGATACTTTTTCCAAGGTTTATCCACATAGTAAATTCCTACTCACCTTTCATGATGCAGTCTTATGTCCCAATCTCTAGCAACCAGCAGAACTGGGAAAATAACACATGGATGTGACCTCTTCCTTGTCCACTCTTAGAGATATTTGGTACCTTCAAATATATTTGCTTACCTAACACTTCCTTGCCTTGTACACTATATTCCATCTTCACTTGCTTACTCAGGGACCTTACTTGTCACAATTTATCCTTTTCTCTACACATGAATTTTTCCTCTCTACCAGTGCATTCCTATCACCATGAAAAAGTTCAATTATTTCTACTATAATAAGTTAAAAGAAAACTCTTTTGACCTAACTTCATTCACCAGCTACTGCTTCACTTCTCTGATCCCTTTTGTGACAAAGCTTATGAAAATAGTTGGCTATACTTGGTATTTCTCTATTCTCACCTGCTAAGACTCCTATGCCCTTTGCTCAGTTAACTCCAGGACCACCAGTCACCTTGTTGTTCCTCCATTTCAAGAACATTCTCAACACGGAGCCTTTGCTCTTGTTATTTCCTCTAACTGGAGTTCTCTCCCCCAGATACGAGCTTCCTTATTTCTTCTTGGACTCTGCTCAAATTTCCCCTTCCTAGTGAGGCATGGACTTAGCACAGTTAAAAAACAAAAACAGTACCCTCCAAGCCTCAAGCATGCCCTAACCTCCTCACCCCGTGTAATTTTTCTTTCTGGTAATTACCACCATTTTATTCACTTTATATTTACTTGTTTATTTGGTTGCCGTGCCCCACCACTAGAATTGAAGTTATTTGAAGGCAAGGGCCTGTTTTGTCTCCTGCTATACCCCCAGTGTCTAAAGTCATCCATGGCACACAGTTCAGCCCTAATAAGTACTTGTTGAAATTAAAGGACTACATCACTCAAAGCGATTAGGTTATTCATTTTGTTTTTCCTCATTGTTCTTTCATAATTGAAAGTAAAAATGATCACTGAATAAACAGAAAGAGATAGAAATATGAGTCTTGAAAATATAGGTGACAATTTGCTTAAGCATCTTCTTCTTCAATACAAAACTCCCCTCCCAGTCAATCCAAATGTAAAAGGAAATTAATAACTAACATTTATTTAGCACTTACTATGACCCAGTCATTGAATTAATTTGCCTGCATGATCTCAAGATATAAAATAACCCTACTATTAGTCCTATTTTACAGATGAAAAATCTGAGGTTCAAGGTGGGTACAGTAACGTCCTCAAGGTTGCTGAGATGAGAAATGCAGAACTAGGATTTGAACACACTTCTCTTGGAGTCTAGGGACTAAACTCATAAGCACTGAAACGAGTAGTTAATTAGCTGCTCAAACTTTACCACTGTCTTCTAAATAGTAAATTGATGTCAATGTGATTAATATAGGATATAAGTGGGGCATACTTATAATTTTATGATTAAAAAAAGAAAACATTATAAGGCTAATTTTAAAAATGTTAAATCTTTGATTTGAAGGAGTTAAAGTTATCTAATCACCATTTGATTTTGAAATAAGGACACTTCACATCTTTTAGCACTTTAAAAATATTCTTGGTACTTATTTTCTTCTCATAAAATTCCTGTGATACACATAGGCAAAGGCCCACTTTTCAGCTGGGAAAATGGGACTCGATGTGTCATGATGAGTCTACTACAGTTCCAGTGTCCTTTTCATTTATTTTAAATTCATATACCACAAAACCAGAATAAAGCAGGGGAACCATTAAATGTCATGCTGAAACTGCTGGGCTGCGTATAGGGTGGCAGGGTACCTAAAGCTCGTATTAGACAAGGATCATAAATGCATCCACAATAAATTAGTTTCTTATTTAAGGTGCTTTGATCCAAGAACCTCATTACCATCACTTATTAGAAGTATTTGGTGAAAAAAGGGAACGAGAGATACAAAGAAATTTAGAAAATGGTGTGGAAGGGTTAATCAGCTCTCATATGCAACAGCAGAAATGGAAAGCAAAGCCAGCATCTGCAAGACTCACTGATTTTATTTGAATGGTAACTAAAAGTGCAGAAATTAAATGCTCTGATTTGTTAATCTTCTATCTAAAGGTTAAGCATTTCCTTATGATTTATGTCTAATCAAGAATATTTCATTGAGAAATTTACATCTAAACCGTATGTATACCCACAGTCGCTGAGTTCCTTCTCAAGAAATCTCTTCAAAGTTAGATTCAAATTTGCGTTGGCCCTTGCCAAAATTGTAGGTGGTAAAGGACTTTTTGAAATCCTGGCATTTTCTATGAAGTACTTTTGTGTTACATTGTAAACCACGCATAATCATTCTTCACAGATTAGTATCAATTAACTATGGTTGGAAGCACTCTGTTCAAGCATCTATACCTTCTGTTCTTTTAAAGCGCTGTAAAAATTCCTGAGAACAGTAGGAATCATTTCCAACCTAATTTTAGTGGGATCATATACTCCAATAAAAAGATCAAGCAGATCATTCGAGTAGATGAGGTACAGATGAGAGTGTAGTTGACATTTTATGGTACTATAGATATATCTATAATTTTGCATACTGCAATTTTTTAAATCCATAGCAATTTGGAGACAAGGAACAAAGGTAATTCATAAACTTGGAAATAACTGAGGTAGCTGGCCAAATGCTTAAGAATTAACACTTTAAGAGGTGAAAGAGTGATGTGGGTCCTTCAATACTTAGCGGTAGCTTAAAAGAATGAATAACAACAACTTGAACTGTCATTTACTAATTCACCTATTCATTAAAGAATTTAACAAACATTACTACACACAAGGGACTTTGATACATGGCCAAATAATATGTTGTAAATAAAATGTACTTTAAAAAGTACAATTAATGGTGCCAGCCCCGTGGCCAAATGGTTAAGTTTGTGCGCTCTGCTTCTGCTGCCCAAGGTTTTGCCAGTTCGGATACTGGGCACAGATCTAGCACTGCTCATCAGGCCATGCTGAGGTGGCATTCCACATAGCACAACCAGAAGTAGCTACAACTAGAATATACAACTATGTACTGGGTATAGTGGGGGGCTTTGGGGAGAAGAAAAAAAAGAGGAATATTGGCAACAGATATTAGCTCAGGGCGAATCTTAGGAAAAAAAATTGAATTTGTTTCACTTTAAAAAAAAACCCAAAAAATGTACAGTTAACATAATCAGAAATTCAAGTATATCTCCTGCAAGATTTAAATATTAATGCCCAAAGTAAGCAAGGCTATATCGTTCCATTCCATGAAGGAAGAGGTAAAGGAAAGCTGTGAAAACCTGGGAAGGATAAGGCAAGTAAAATTAGTCCAACCCTCACTTCAAATCTTGAGTAACTCAGTTGCCTTCACCTGAAAAAAAGACATTTGTCCTGTATATTGAAATAAGGTTGTTATGAAGAACAGAAGTAGAAAAGGTAGAATGAAAGCACTCTATAAACTAAGTCCCTGTATAAATCTCTATTAATAAGTGATGCTTTTGATAGTTATGCATTAAAATCCCAATCAATATGGAACTGTTAATATTTTTATATCAGAAGCAAGAATTTGTAAAAAGGATAATGAAATACGTCTTTTTGTTTGTGTGTGTGTGTGTGAGGAAGACTGGCCCTGAGCTAACATCTGTTGTCAATCATCCTCTTTTTGCTTGAGGAAGATTGCCACTGAGCTAACAGCTGTGCCAGTCTTCCTCTATTTTGTATGTGGGGTGCCGCCTCAGCTTGGTTTGAAGAGCTGTGTGCAGGTCCACGCCCAGGATCCAAACCGGTGAACCCGGGCTGCCAGAGTAGAGCATGTGAACTTAACTACTATGCCACCAGGCCAGCCCCAATGTTTTCTTTCTTGATCTCTTTAAGGGATCATTTCTCCATCCAGTGTTTAACTTCCTAAATGCTACAGACCCAATGTTATGGCTCATGGTTTTCTACTAGGTTCAGACCCTCTATATTCTTATACGTAAAATAGAGAATAATAATATCTGGCCTATTTTGTGGGATTTCGTGAAGAATAAATGATATTATGTGCAAGTAATATGAAAGATGTAGCATGAAATATAAATCTGATTTGTTTGGTTATAATTGATAATGATAGAATAAAAGAATTCAACGATGATTTATGTCAGTGGGTTTCAGTTGTGATTTTGAGAGGCAGACAAATGTCATGGTTAAATACAAACACAAAGCGGAGTTCCTGGGTCTGTAAAATTTAGTTTCTTATGAGAATTCTATTAGAGCATTGGATGAACTGCCCACACAAAGGAAGTGGCTTTCTCAGTGTCATTGTATTTTCATCACAAGAGCAACCTTTTATCTGCTCCAGGCTGACCTTAAATGCTCCTGTTTGCCTTGAGAAGAACACCTACTCTCTGTACCACCTGTGATGGTCTTAAATGAGACCCAAGGAACCTTGTCTCTCCTTTTCGCAAGTTCCACAAAAATTTCTTTTGACATCCTAAGGTCACAGGTAAGACCATAGCCATACACCCCATAAACTTGTTTCTCCATAAACTTGATAGAAGGTCCAGAAAACATTTTATAACAGTGGTGATGTTTGCAATGACTTCATGTGTTGTATGTTGACTAGAAAATAATTTTCTTTGACTTTCATATAAACATGACAGGCAGTTCCCCAAATCTCATATGATATATTTTTAGAAGCACACAAAGATATATAAACTTGCATTAGAAATGCAAATCAAGAATGTTAATTCAGATTCCGACAGATTGCCAGAAAAAAAATTCCACAGACAAAATAGGCATGGGGGAATAAAACATAATGTCACGACAACAGACAAGAAGGTCAGAAGAGATTCCCAATTATATTCCATTGAGGATTCATTCCATTGACTAGCGAACTTTGCACGTACTAAAGTAGGCAACTATATCATCCGAACAGCTTTCTGAGGAGGTGTAAGGCTTTTCTTCTCCTAGCCTCTATCATGACCATTAACATTTCCCTATTTTTTATGCTTTTGGAATGCAGTGAAGAGCAGAACATATAGGACATGTCTTACAGCATTCTCAACTTAAAAGTTTGTCCTGCAAATGTGTTGACAGTAGACAATCTATAGAAGAGGGGCAATCCTTGTGTTGTAGTTTCTCTTCTTCAAAGAAACAGACTTTTTAAAAGTATCCAGATATTAATATCCCTTTGTAGAATCTGATACCTGGGCCCTAGAAGTTAATATCCCTTTGTAGAATCAGGTAACCAGGCACCAGAGGGAAATAAGATACCTCCCTCTCAATCTAGCAGTACCACACTATTCAAGTATACCAGACTTCAGAAATAATGCTAAGTGGCTAAGTATATCAAGCAAGACTCCGATGTAATATTGAAGACAAAGGATGCTAAGAACACCTAAGTAGAACCTGAGAGTAATCAAAGAGAAAGAATCTACATTGTTTAATGGAAAACCACAGATGTGAATGAAATCTGTTATTTCAAAGTTAACAAAACAGAAAGAAACAACAATATGGAGCCTTAGAAAAGATTTCACTGTCAAGGGATAAAGAAAACACACCTATGCTTGAGAAATCATCACTTTGTACAATTGCTTAAAATCAGGAGAAAAGAAACAGATAAGAAAATGATGAAATAAAACCATAAGAGACTAAGGTGGAAAGGTCACTTACTTTAATGTGTAGAGAATCAAAGGAAGATGGATAAGATATTAGAAAAGGGTACAAGTAAGCCAAATAGAAATGCTGGAATAAAAATTGGCATCCAAAGCCAGAAAGAGCAAAAATGACCCTATGGAATGTCAAGTCAGTGATATAACAATCAAATCAGAGAAACTAATATTTATTAATAAATTCTTCCAAAATATTGTTAAGAGTTTAAAGTAGTACAGTATTTTGGAAGGCAATATGGCAATATGTAAGGAAAATAAAGGCCTTGAGATGTACATAACTATTAATTTAATAAGAACAGTTCCCATCTTTACACTAAGATGATAAATATGATCAAATTTATCAAATTTTATTTATATTTACACATTACCACAATACTTAAAATACAATATTCATAAGCTTATTTATAGTCTCAATGTCTAAAATTAAATGAATGTTCAACTATATTGTGATAGAGCCATATGATAGAATGCCATGCCGGTCAATGACCTGGAGAATCTTGCGGTATAAGTGCATTTTTCAGTCATTTCTCCTTCTGAACTACAATGAACCAAATTCAATGGAAAAAAAACAGAAAACATCTATGCTAGAACTAGGAGGTTACCTCAAAGAACATCTGCCAGATAAAGTGCATATTTGATCATATTGGAAGAAACAAAACATTCCTGCTCAAGGGTCTGCTATATCACTTCAGACAACAAGAGGAAGAAATTTTGAAGAATTGATGGCTGGAGACACAGTTAGTTGGGGACCACCATATTCTGGACCCTCTTATGCCATTAGAGATTGGCAGTGATAGCAGAGCTTAAAAGGGACTACATGGTCTCACAGTCATTTCAAGTTTTAATATCAACTCCCTAACTCTGAGTTTTAAGGGAGAAGGTGGATGGGAAGAAAAATGGAAAATGACATTTGGGAGTTAATTTTGCAGCTGCAAACTCAAGGTAAATTTCTTAGACATAAATAAATGCTTTTTATGTTAAAAAGCCACAAGCTGAGGAGCGAAGTTTCATCTCACCTTCTTGTCAATGAGATTAGCTCTCACAGAAGAGAAAGAAACATTGAACGAGAAAAGGAAAGGACAGGCCTTAAACACTTTAGAGCTGGTCTTTGGTGCAGGGTTTCATTAAAACGTATATATACATATTTTAGTTTTTAGAGTAGTTTTAGATTTGTAGAAAAGTTTCAAAGATAGTACAGCAAGTTCCTATATACTCACAATTTCCCCTATTGTTAACATCTGACATTACCATAGTACGTTTGTCACAATTAAACCCATATTAATACATTATCATTAAAGTCTGTATTTTATTCAGATCTCCTTAGTTTTTACTTAACGTCCTTTTCCTGGTCCAAGATCCCATGCAGGATACTGCATCATACTTACTCGTCATGTCTCCTTGGACTCCTCTTAGCTATGACAGTTCTCAGATTTTCCTTGATTTTGATGGCCTGGATAGTTTTGAGTAATACTGTTCAGGTATTTTGTAGAACGTCCCTCAATTGGAGTCTGTATCATGTTTTTCTCATGCTAATCATGAAGTCATTGGTTTTGTGGAGGAAGATCAGAGATAAGGTGCCATTGTTATCAGATCATATCATAGGTACTTATGAACAATATGACCTATCACTGTTGATGTTGACCTCAATACTTGGCTGAGGTAGTGTTTGTCAGGTTTCTCTAATGTAAAGTTACTCTCTGCCCTTCCTTTCCATACCTTATCCTTTGGAAGGAAGTCGCTATGCACAGCCCATCATTAAGGATGGAAAGTTATCCTATATCGCCTTTGGTGGGGGGGTGGGGATGAGGAGTATCTACATAAATTATTTGATATTCTTCTGCACAGGAGATTTGTTCATTCTCCCCAATTTATTTATTCAATCATTAATTTATATCAGTGTGGACTCACGGACACATTTTATAATTTGGGTTATAACCAAATACTCCTGTATTTTTGCTGAAATTGTTCTGGTTTTGGACATTGGGTGGTCTTTTATTTTGTTCCCATGCCCTTTTCACACACCTGCATGATTGGAGTTGTTTTGATCTCTTTCATCCTTTCTAGCACTACAAGATGTTCCAGGCCCATCTTGCATATCCCTGGCCCCAGCACTAGAATCAAGCATTTCCCAAGGAATTATGCAGAACTTTTAAGTCACTCTTACTTTCTCCAATAGTCCTGGGTTAGTATGTACATTGTGATAACGTTGGCAAATAATGTCAATTTAATTTCTCCCTATTTATTTGTACCTCTTATTTTAGAGCTTTGTCTAATTGCATTAGCTGGTTCTTCCAGAAATAAGATGCATATACACACACACATACATGTATGTGAAAGTGTTTAGGAAAAAAAACAGACTAGAAAGTCCAGAAACAAACCTAGTCTGTGTTAAAATCACTAGAAAGAAAGATAGGGTATTCACTAATGGTGTTAGGAAGATTAGATAACTATGTTAAAGTTAGGTAAGGTATCTACTTCGTAATTTTGTCAGAATAAACCTCATACGCAAAAGAGAAAAAACATCAGGAAAATAGTAGCACAAAAGAGTAAACATCTTGGATGTAAAACAGTTCCACATTTTGGCTATCATGAATGTTTCTATGAACATTTGTGTACAAGCTTTGTTTAGATATATGTTTTCAGTTCTATTGTGTAAAAACCCAGGAGTAGAATTGCTGGGTCATATGATAACTCTGTGTTTAACTTTTTGAAGAACTGCCAAAAGTGTCTTCCAAAGTGCCTGCACTATTTTACATTCCCAATAGCAAAGTATGAGGGTTCCATTTCTCCACACCCTCACCAACACCTGTTATTGTCTGGGGTTTATTATAGCCATTATAGTGGATATGAAATGGTACCTTATTGTGGTTTTGATTTGCATTTCCCCAATAGCTAATTATGTTGAAGATCCTTTCATATCCTAATTAGCTATCTGCCTACCTCATTGAAATGCTCATCTCTGGGTCCTCAAGTGAATTTCATATGTCACATAGCCTTAATTTTAAACCAGCACATCCCAAACATACTCAGAATGTTTGATGAAATAAATTCTAGTCATTTTAATGTGATTTGATAACAGAAAAACAAATATAAACTATTTGATACAGAAGATGAAGACAGAAAAAAAGTGCATCAAAATACTGACAGCGAGGGGCTGGCCTGGTGGTGCAGCAGTTAAGTTCGCACGTTCTGCTTCGTCGGCCCAGGGTTCGCCGGTTTAGATACTGGGTGCAGTTCCATGCACCACTTGGCAAGCCATGCTGTGGCAGGCATCCCACATATAAAGTAGAGGAAGATGGGCATGGATGTTAGCTCAGGGCCAGTCTTCCTCAGCAAAAAGAGGAGGATTGGCAGATATTAGCTCAGGGTTAATCTTCCTCAAAAAAAAAAAAAAAATAAGATAGTGACAGTGATTAATTTTGGGAGGTATAATTACAGGTAATTTGAATTTTTTGTACCTTGTTCTGTATTAAGTATCTAGTTTTTTTTTTATCAAAGTAAAACATGAATATTATTTTAAAAAGTCAAATATTACCATAAAGGTTATAAAGAAACAAAAATCAGTGGTCCACTCTATGATTCACCAGCCTCATTTACCCACCCCAGAGGTAACCACTGAAATTTTAGATCATTTTCAGTGTTACCTCCACATCTCTGAATAACACGTTTTATTGCTGTTTCCTGAGTTTTCAGTTGTATACACTATGCTATTCCAACTAGGACGAGCAGAACTAGCTTCATAATATCACTAGTCCTTCACTTTCACATTTAATTGCTTTTTCAGCCATCTTCCAAACATAGTTCCCTCACAAACTTTAGCTATAAGACTTGTCAGTATTTACATTATGACAACTCTATAAATATTAATCAGAGATGAGCTATGATTACATTTATATTCCCTGCAACTTTGTTTTGAAGGAATTAATAATTACCTTGTATGTGTGTATATATATTACTAATCTGATCCCCAAATCTCTGCTAGAGGTTAAAGCCCTTCATTATAGTCAAAAACATAAGAGAGCCTGTCAGTTACCATTTTTCCCTCTTCAGTGACACTCTCGGTGTCCTCAGTTATCTGGCTCCAATCTGGACTTGTTGCCCTCTCTGCTTGACGCAGAACTGCCATCATAGGGTTTCCTTACAGCTTAATCCAAAGAAATTCTTTTCTTCTCTCTTCTACGTTGGATCTCTTCTTTTCTGGATGCCAAGCCTTTCCCATCAGTGGTCTAACCCATTGTTTTAATACAGCACATCCTTCAGTAGCTTCCCAAGAAAGGATGTTGGTGAGAGAGAGATCTGTTTTTTGAGATTTTGAATGTCTAAGAATATCTAGACTCTGCCATCGTGTGATGAGTAGTTTGTCTGAGTATGGACTTATGGATTGGAAAAAAGAGCCCTTCTTTTCTTCATTGCCTTTAGATTCCAGTTTTGTTGAGAATTTGACGTCATTCTGATCCCTGTTCCTTTGTACATAACCTGGCCTATTTTATTTTTAAGTATTTTCTCTCTAAAAGCTTACGGGCTCCTCTCTCCTCTACCCCTATGTTTTCTCCTATTAGTTGATATTAGACATCTTAAATTGATTCTCTAAGTTTAAATTTTCTATTTTCACCTCTGAATTTATGGAAACTTCCATTTTTTTTTGCTTGTCTTTCAGGGAGATTTTTTTCCCCTTTACATCCTAACCCTTCAATTACCAACTTGATCCTGCTATTTTCTAAAATTTCTAATCGCTCTTACTCTTTGAATATTCTCTTTTTTAATAGCATACTCTCCTTGTTTCTTCCCTCTCTTTCTTTTCTTCTGCTTCATATATTATCTCTTCTGAGTCTCTACCATTTATATCCTGCAGTTTATTTTTAAGGGTGAAGGACTAAAATGTGGATTAGAAGCTCTGTGTGGGGGGAGGTGTAGGAGTGGGGGAAGTCAACTGATGGGCTTCATAGTATAATAGGGGAGACATCCTGCCTTCTGTCAAGGTGTTTTTCTTATATCTCCCAGTTTTCCCGGAGAATGTTCCAACTTCCTGTTTGGAGTATAGAAAACTGGTTGACAGTGTTGTAACATCCAAATGGGAAATCAGGACTAGGATCTCATGGTTAACTATGTTACTTTCACTTAATTACCTTATTATCAATCTGGTACTTCACCCTGAACTGTACCTGGTTTCCACAAGTCCAGAGTTTCTTTGAATTCAATCTCCTCGCTCTCTCTAGAGATTAAAATGGCTGTCTTTTGCAGATGGATTTTAGAGGAGATCTGGGTTGTCTGATAGCTCCTTAATATACGTTTTGACCACTACTACTATTTTCCTTCTCTTTTTTTCTGTTTTTGAGGAAGATTAGCCCTGAGCTAACATCCGCTTCCAATCTTCCTCTTTTTGCTGAGGAATATTGGCCCTGAGCTAACATCTATGCCCATCTTCCTCTATTTTATATGTGGGATGCCTGCCACAGCATGGCTTGATATGTGGTGTGTAGGTCTGTGCCTGGGATCCAAACTGGCAAACCCAGGGCTACTGAAGTGGAGCCCACAAACTTAACCACTATGCTACTGGCCGGCCCCCGACTACTGCTATTTTCAACCCACCCCACATGCACTACTGCTTCCTGAGGTGCCTCATGCTCCATTTTCTAAGCCTTTCCAAGATGAAAATATGCATTGCGAGTCATCTTTGCACAGATTGAAAATAAGTGAAGTGAAAAAAAATTGACAGGGTTATCAATAAGATCGTAATCCCATTTTTCCACTTGGATGCCAGAAAACTGGCAATCAGGTTTCTACCTCCCAAACAATAGGTTGGAACATTCTTCTCTGGGGAAACTGACAGACTTAAGAAAGAAGACAACTTGTTTACAGTCTGTGCTGCTAGATGGGGTTTTTCACCTGTCTGTTGTGCTAATTAAGTTACCACTTATCTCTCCATATTGAAAAAAATTTAACAATTCATTTTGGTATCATTTTCTCACCCATATTCTCTGTATTTGTGTTTTTGAATATTTTTGTTCCTTTAATCTAATTTTTGTGGAGTTTGGATAGGAACAGAGTTAAACTTGGATGTTCAATTTGCCATATTTAATTATATTTCCATTATAATCAGAAAAATTAGAGGTTAGATAAGATTTTAAAAAGCCAAGTGTTAACCCTTAGTGTTTTAGCACCTTGTTAATGACATTCTTTATACTGGCTTAGTTGGTACCTTCATTTGCCCATCTAGATTGTGGATTCCTTTTTCTCTGCTCTGCTGCAGAAAATAGCCATGCCAACTGTACTTTTCCAATTCCTGCCTCAGAAAGAGAGGCAGTTAGCAGTACTAACTCAATGGGGGCTGCAAGTATGTTTGATGACCATACTAAACTCACTAACCAAAAATTTAGTATGTGCTGCCATCCATATGTTTGGGTGATTTCTTTACAAAAACCCATGTGTCTCGTTTCCTAATATAACTTGTATTAATGGGTTTCTTCTGTTCATATGAACACATTTTGACTTGGGTATCCTTATGAAAAACTTGCATCTGAAGAAGAAAAAAAAAGCAAGAACTAAGTTTCTCTATATGTTCAAAATGAAGCCCTGAACTTTCAAAGAAAAGGGAACTGACAGGACCAGAAACATGAGACGGTTGTCCAGCTAATGTCCAATTTCCCCTCAGTGAAAGAAGCACCATAAATAGAGAAGGCACTGGATAGTCATCCTGTTCATGTTAGTAAATTTTCTTAGAAGTACTTGTGGAAAAATTCCGTAAGAAAAAATTCAGCAAGTGCTACCTCGTATGACTTGGGGAATGGAGGTTGAAATTATCATAGGTCGTAAGGACAAATTGATTCAGGAGCTCTTCCCTGGTATGTGTCTGAAAATGTTCAGGATCATGTGAGGCAATCTTCAACGTTACTACTGAATGAAATCATAAAATAAAGCTGAGGGAACATCATTCCTTGATTACAAATAACATTCAGATAATTAGAACATATAAAACTATGAATGATATTGTATGAAATTTGACTTTATAATTAGTTCACAGCTTCATAATATAGCACTCGAAAAAATGAAAGCCTTGAAAGATTATACATCTTGCCCAAGATCCCACAAATAGTGTAATGGTGGAAGCCAAACTCAAACCTTGGTCCCTGACTTCAAGTGTTTTATCAAGTGTGGTAGGTTCTAAACAAACTTCTTTGTTATCAGATAGAAATAAGTCCCAATTCCAAAATTATATTTTATACATGTATGGCCACGAGCATGACATGTATAGTTCACTCATTAGTAAAATAACAGAAAGAAAAATAACTACGTCATAGCATTATGGTGAAGATTAAATAAGATAACATGAAGTACCTCTCACAGTTGTTGTAATGTAAATGCTCAAATATTTCTTGTTTTGATCAACAACTGTTTAATTAAGACCTACTATGACCCAGGCACAATGCATGTCTTGAGGCTATAATAATGAGCAAGACGCATGTAGATTCTGTCCACAAAATCTTATACCCCAGTGAAAAAGAGGTAATAAACAATTACTATGAAGAAAACAAATGTGTTGCACTGGTAGAAAATAATGATGGGGGGGGCTACTGATATAGAGTGGTTGAAAGAAGTAATATTAAAATAGTTAATGATGACACACCATAGGTGTAGGTGTGTTGACCAGTCTAGATTTGGAAC
Source organism: Equus przewalskii (assembly GCF_037783145.1). Classification (NCBI taxonomy): domain Eukaryota; kingdom Metazoa; phylum Chordata; class Mammalia; order Perissodactyla; family Equidae; genus Equus; species Equus przewalskii. The sequence continues at coordinate 117,305,681 of NC_091863.1, read as the reverse complement.
CATTATAGCTTGAACTAGTGTAGTGACAGTGAGGATATAAAAAAGTTGAAAGAATGTGAGTTTGGGAAATAGAATAAACATGATTTGCTGACGGTCTGAAAGTGAGATTGAGGAATAATAGATGACATGGATTTCTGGCTTTGGTAACTTGTAGATTTTTGTGATCTCTGGAGGTGTCAAAGTGGAGATCTTTGAGAAGCCATTTGGATTTGAATCTGAAACTCAGTGAAGAGATAAAGGACTGAGATAACCCTGGGTGTCAATAGGATATAGATCATGTCTGAAGCAAATGAGATGGATAAGATCACTTAAGGATTGAGAGAACATAAAGTATGAAGAGGGCTAAAGATTAGCCCTATGTGTTTAGCTCTAGAGTGCTTCAACAGTGAGATACAGAAAAAAGAAAACAAAGGAGACAGATAAAAGGTCAATGAAGTAAGAAAAATTTGGGGTGTGACATCACTTTAGTCAAGAGAAGATCATTTCTAGAGGAGGTGGTTCATTGTTTAATCATCCTTCAAGAGTATTTTCTATCATGGTGAAAATAATGTTTAAAATTCATGTTTCTTTTCTTCTTGCCAATGCAGTTGGCTAGCTCCCTTCCTCTTGGGCTCCATGTCTCTATTTGGCCATTGGCGGATTCTAGTTTTGCTTCCTTAACTAAAGATTTCAGAGTGGTTGAGTGATATAGGGAAAAGCTTCCATTGCTCCATAAAAATGGCCTCTTTTGCTTTTTTTTTTTTACTGTGGTAAAAACATTACATAAGTCTACCTTCTTAACAATTTTAGTGTACATTGCATAATTGTTAGCTATATGCACACTATATAATAGATTGAGAACTTTTTCATCTTATATGACTGAAACTCTACACTCATTGAATAATTCTCCATTTCACCCTCCTCCCCGGCAACCACCAACCAACTTCTATGATTTGGATTACTTGAGATACCTCTTATAAGTGGAATCATACAGTTTTGTCATTTTGTGATTGGCTTATTTCACTTAGCATAATGTTCAAGGTTCATCCAGGTTGTGGCATGTGACAAGATTTCTCATGGCTAAGTAATATCCTATTGTATGGAATACCTTTTCCTTGTCCATTCATCCATCAATGAACACTTAGGTTGTTTCCACATCTTGGGAATTGTGAGTAGTACTGCAATTAACATATGAGTGCTAATATCTCTTTGAGACTCTAATTTCAATGCTTTAATAACCAGAAGTAGGATTGCTGGATTATGATCGTTCTATTTTTAATTTTTTGAGGAACCTCCATACTGTTTTCCAGAGACAGTACCATTTTAGAATCCCACCACCAGAGTTCTAATTTCTCCACATCCCCACCAATACTTGTTATTTTCTTTTTTTAATAGTGGCCACCATAATGTGTGAGAGATGATCTCATTATGGCTTTGATTTATATTTCCCTGATGATTAGTGACACTGAACATATTTTTATGTGCTTGTTGGCCATTTATATATCTTTGGAGAAATGTCTGTGCAAGTCCTTTGCCCATTTTTTAGTTGGATTATTTGTTATTGAGTTGTAGAAGTTCTTTATTCTGGACATTAAACCCTTATCCGATTTATGGTTTGCAAATGTTTTCTCCCATTCTGAAGGTTGCCTTTTCATTCTGTAGATTTTTTCACATGCTAAGCAGAAGTTTCAGTTTGATGTAGTACACTTGTCTATTTTTGCTTTTCTTACATGTGCTTTTGGTGTCATACCCAAGTTTTACTGCATATTTTAATCTAATAATATTTTATTAATTTTTTCTTCTCTATATGGAAAGTAAGGACATCAATTGGTAGATTGACATGTTCAGTATACTTTTCATCTCTATCAAACAATTGCAATGAAATTCATTTTAGAGTTTGTGTGCAGCATAGGGTTTCAGAAATGCCTGGCCATAAACTCAGGCCTGTCTGGCCTACTGTAGCACACCATATGGCCTGTTTAATTAGCGGCCACTCGGTGGTGACATCAACATGTGTTCTACAATTCAGTGACTTAGCGATCAACAGGATTTCACTGAGATCAAAGGATGAACGACTGATTAAAATTGAAGTATGAAAAATGAATACCAGAAGTAAAAACCCCAAAATTACTATCACTTGCAGATGATAGGAATTGTCTTTCAGCAAACCCAAAGGATAGAATAAAAAACTAAAACCAACAACAGTGTTCATCAAGGTGACTGGCTCCATACCCAACACACAGAAATCAATAGCTTTCCCATGGACAAGGGATAACCAGCTTAAAAATATAAACTTTCAGTTTCCCACAGCCACAAAATGTGTTGCACATAGAAAGGAGCTGAATATGAAATGCATAGATACTGTATGAAGAAAGCTATCAAACTCAGGTAAAAAACATAAAAGATGACATGAGTAAATAGAGAAATGTATTTTGCTTTTGGACAGGGAGATACAATATAGTAATAGTGCCAAGTCATCCAAATCAAACTATAAATTTCATGCAATAGCACTTGAAATTTAAACAATTTGTGAACTTGACAAAGTGAGAGTAACATTTACGTGGAAAATAAACATTAGAGATTATCCAGGAAAATTCTGAGAAAGGAAAGTGATTGGGCATATCAGCCCTGCCAGATATTAAAATTTATTACAAAGCTGCAGGAATTAAGGCAGTATGTTACTGGCTCAAGAATAGACTGACAGATTGTTGTAACTGAAGAGAGTACAGAAATAGGCTTTGCTATAAGTATAGAATTATTTAAAAATAGAAACTGAGGTTTTACCTGAAGTTAAACCTCTTATAGGCTCAAGGAAGACTGAATTAAAATCTAACTTCTTGGTTGACTAATAGCCCAAAACTTAATTGACAACCCTTAATGTTAAATAAACTGGCAATCCCTCCCAAAGGACATATGATCCCTCCTCTGCAATATGATTTTTATTTCCTTGGGTTTCCATCCAGGTCACATTCATATGCTGTATGTAGTTTACATAATTGCAAGGCAATGTAAAAAGAAATAAATATGTTCATGACATTTCATGAATACTTTCCTGTTTTTCTATATAGGCTTAATAATGAATAAGTTAGCAGTTCTATATCATTCTGGAGTAAATATGTTAAGATTTATTTTAAAATTTAATATTGTATAATTAATTTTTATTCAGGTTTTCATTGTATAAACAGCATAGAGCTGTTTATTCCATCTTTTCAATTATTCTCTTGTAATATATTTCGAGAGGTACATTTCTAGAGCAAATGATTTTGTAAATATAAATTGCCATCTGGAAGGATTGTATGACTGTACATTGCAATAAATAACTTATTGTCTAACTAGGTTTTCATAATGTATTTTCCCAATTTCTTAGTGAACAGATAACTTGATTATGTTTTAATCTGTGTTGCACAAATTGAGAGTTACGCTGAAAAATTTTCTATGCTTTACACATGTAAATAGATTTTAATTATCTAAGTATTACTCCCTTACACATATATACATTTGTTTGTCTATATATCAGACATTAACTTAAGTACAAATATCATTCACTATTAAACCAGAAACTCTGGCTACGTTATGCCTGATAGGAAACTTTTCCATTAACCAGTAATGAGCCCCATAAAAATATTTTTAACTTAAATAACTTTCTATAAAATAAGTAATAATACAAATATGCAATAAATATACAGGCAATTTTTTTAGATCAAATATAAAAACAAAGGTAAAAATACTTCACAGTGATAAGAATGTAGGAGGAAAATGGAAGAGAGAACAAAGCAGCTTGGGCAAAGGATCCTCAGGAGTAACTCTGATAGTTTGTCCTTATAACAAAGGGACGTCTAGGAAAGAGCAGCAAGAAAATGGGCTGTTTTCTAGAAAAAGAAAAATTATCAACACTGACACAAGGAGAAATAGAAAACCATATGAGATTTATAATCATTTAAAAATGTAATTAGTAATCAAAAATCTATCCACAATAAAGCACCAGGTTATTTTTATGAACATTCTAAGGACAGAAACTATCCTATACAAATTACTTAAAGGTATAGATCATGAGGAAGAGATGCCCGACTCATTTTACGAAGCCAATTCAACCTCCTTACGACATCAGATAAGGATAATATAAGAAAGGAAAATCATAGGCAAATTTCACTAATTGAACATTTCTCAAAAATCTGATATGGAGAATTCACAGTAAGATATTATATATGAAAATTTGACATACAATATTCCTATATTTTATGTATAAATACCTATATAATACATGCATTAAAAATATGGATAAGAAGGTGCATACTAATTTCAGGAGAGTGGGTAAATCTGGATAGAGATAGAGGAAAAGGATCAGGGAGGGCAGACAATAAAGTAGCTTTCAACTGTATATTTTAATAAATAAAAATCCAAAGAAAAAATTGTTAAGATTTGTTCAAGTGAGTTTGCTCATACGTATGTTTGTTATATTATTCTTTGAGCTTTTCTATGAGTTTGAAAACTTTCCTAATGAGAATTATGAAGAGAGAGAGATATGTACTACTGGTCTCCGTAACAAGGGTGACTACAAGTGATAACCTGACTGGAGTGGGATCAGGAGAGACAAAAGGAAGAGAAATTGGAAACAGCAAGTATAAATAATGATTTCAAGGAGTTTTACTATAAGGAGGTGGGAACAAAGCAATGTGGGAATAGCTGGACGAGGATATAGAGTCTCAGGAAAAGTTTTGTAAACATGACAGATACTATAGCAACTTTTATGCTGACGGGAAAGATGTAGTAATGAGAAAAAATAGATAATTCACGAGAGAGGGAAGAATTTCTGGAAGTATGTCCTCAAGGAGGTGGGGGGATGGGACTTACTATAGTAGAGATGCTCAACAACTGTAGTGGGAAAGAAGATAGAGTACATGGCCCCGGATGCAAGTAATTCAACAGATAATGATGTTGGGCTTGTGGAAATTGCCTCCTGATTGCTTAGTGAAGAAGAAAGATGTAAAGTGGAATATGGAAAGGTGATAGTTCTTCCAAGCAACATTAAAGTTTCATTTGCGGTTAGGTGTTATGAATTTTAAGTGAGATACATTGGTATGCTTAGGTATTTTCCCACCAGCCACATTCACCTGCATGAGTGTAGGTTGGAAGTAGTCCTGAGTTAAACAGGAATTTTGTTTTTTTCTGGATGGATAGAGGGAGGGAGAGAGGAACAGGAAGTTGAGATTATAAGCAAGTAAGTGATTGTAATGACAGACCATGGAATTGAAGCTGAGTAATAAGAACATGAAAGGGGTGAAGGACAAGAGAAAGGTGGCAGGATAAAATGGGTTAGAGGTCCCAGTGAAGGCTAAAGATGGTTGGAAGTGGCTAGTAGAGAGGGTGACCTGAAAAGACAGGGGTTGTTGGTCACAGACTGAAATTTATAAAATGGAGTTTATGGAGGGGTTGCAGTTAAATGGTAATGACAATGTCTAGGATAGCGTTATGGGAGTGAGTGGCTAAGGTAGGGTAGAAGACAAGATCCTTAGGAGGAGAAGAAGAGTTTAAGAAATTGAGGCCTGGGTATTGGGGAGATCATCCATGGAGATACTAAAAATAACCAGGAATTATGACAGGAGTAGTTCTGGAGTGACAGGGAACCAGAAGATAAAAACTTTGAGGAACGAGGAGGAATGACTCAGAAGTTGATGACAAGAGGGAAAGGTAATGAGTGGCAGAGTCTGAAGTGGTGGGATTCAAAGCTTGGATCTCTTTGGAAGCAGGGGAGGAAAATGGTCTGCTCCACATGCAGCACTAGTGGTATGAGAGATGAAGGGAAGGGAAACAGCCACAACATGAGAGGGCTGTAGGGGAAGCAGTGTCCTCAGAGGACAGCCAGGTTTCATTTAGGTCAAAAATGTGAAAGCATCTTTCAGAGAAGAAGTTAAAGATACAGGAGATATTGTTGATTACTGACTGAGTTCTGCAGGGGCAAGGGAATGATTTCAGGATTTGAGCATGGTTGGGAAGTGAGGGCAGAAAAATGGGATGTACAAGGCAAAATGGGCAACAGAGTTTAGGCAATGAGAACTGTCTGCTCTGACAGACCATGTAACTCTTTTGAGTTGAGAAAATAAGTTCACTGTACACAAAGGACGACAGGTCAAGTAGATCTACTTTACCTGTTGAGGAATCATGGCTCTAGTGATAGTATGTCATTATCAACACTGAAGCTATATCAAGTGACTAAGACTCTTCTGTACAGCAAAGGAAACAATCAGCAAAAGGAAAATTGCCAAGACAGTAAATCTTAAAATTTTTCATCATAAGAAAAAAAACGTAACTACGCATGGCAACTGAGGTAATCATTTCACAGTATATATATATATAAAGTCATTATGTTTTACACTGAAGACTGATACAATATTACATGTCAAATATATTTCAATAAAAAGATTTTTAAAAAATTTAAGAGAGGCCTTGGCCTGAGAGCAAGAAGCAGATACCACCACCTCTGTCCTTCTGTCACCTCAGACTCATTTGCATTGGACTTGTTGACTTCCAGGCATCCTGAACAGGGCGTTTAAGAAACCTTCAACCCAAACCAACAATTGGCACATATAAAGTGATCTCTTAAAAAAAAGCCTGTTTCTTTAAGTCAAAGGAATTGAAAATTAATGGCTTAAGAACAGAAAGTCTTTTTGACAATACCCCTCTGGTTCTAGCCAAACACCAATGACAAAAACATACCTCTTTGGTTTTAGCTAGCTTGAGCAGAAAGCTGATATTCCCCCCAACCTCACAGAAACAGCCAGAAGTATTCTGATTCCCCTGGTGGAGTAGGATTGGTATAATCAAGTGGAGATCTGATCTTCCATTCCATGCTTAGCAGAAGCAGGTGATGGTCTGATTTCCCAGCCAAGTTAGTATAGGTGGAGCCGAGCAGGGAGCTGGTCTTCCATCCCGCCACCCAGTAGAATCAGCTGGTACTCCATGGTCAGTAAGATTCAGCAAGCTGAGCTTCAACTCCCACCCAGCAGCAATGAGACTTAATGAAGCTGTGTGAGTCAGAACAAATCAGCCCTCCACGTCCCTCCTGCCTGTCCCAGGTGTCAGCAGGAACTAGCAGGTAGCTGAACCTCCACCCTCAATTGGCAGCAAAAAGAAGGAACAATGTGGTGTGAGCAGAGTTGACACTATAATTTCCCCCACTGCTACTGTCAGCGGGGCCCAATGGGGATTTAACATCCACATCCAACTGGCAGCAACAGACTGAAATTGAACAATATGGCATGAGGCAGTGCTAGTCAGCATTCCTGTGTTCCTTCTCTCTACCCTTGCACCAGTGAGTAAGGAACTGAGGCCCCACACCCAATCAGCATCAGTGAGGCATAAGGAGGTGTTGGTTAAGGTGGGGTCAACAACTTTATTTCCCCCTCCCTCAGTGTCAGTGAGCCCACTGTGGAGCTGGCTTACACCCAAAAAGAAGGAATGAGGCCTTGTGAGTTGGTCCCGTCTTCTCTGTGAAGGGGTCAGCAAGGTCAAGGCGTGAGCTGAACTTGCAATCTACCCATCTGTAATGAGGCTGTATGCGTCAGGACTCCATTTTTGCTGGAGAGGTGTTGGTACGGCCCACTGGGAATCTGAGCCCAAGCACCCACCAGGACCTTGCACTACACCTTAACAGGAGAATTCCCTCCTAAGAGGAAATAGTAGATATGATCCACAATCTCATAATACAACATCTTTCTTAGTGTGTTCAGACTGTTAGAATATCCTAGATTAGCTGGCTTATAAACAATAGAAATTTTTCACAGTTCTGGAGGCCAGAAAGTGCAAGATCAAGGTGCTGGCAGATCTGGTGTCTGATGAAGGCCCACTTACTTTGTTCATAGACGGCAACCTTTTCATTGTGTTCTCATGTGGAGGAAGGGGAGAGTGATCTATCTGGGGCCTTTTTTTAATAAGAGCATATATCCCACTCACCTGGGCTTTGCCCTCATGACCTAATCACCTCACAAAAGGCCTCACCTCTAAATAACATCACATTGGAGCTTAGGTTTCAACATGAATTTTCAGGGGACACAGATATTCAGTTATGGCAACATCCAAAAAAGCCAGAATACAAAAAAAATTCACTCATCACACCAAGAATCAGGAAAAATCATAATACAAATGAGGAAAATTAATCAACAGATGCCAAAGTCATACAGAGTGTGTTCTCCACCACACTCCAACAGTGGAATCAAATGAGAAATCAGTAACAAAAGACAACTGAGAAGTCTCGAAGGACTTGAAAATTAAACACACTTCTAAGTAATCCCTGGGTCAAAGAGGTATTCTTACAGAAATAATAGAGCTCAATAATAATGAAAATACAATATGTTAAATTATGTAGGAGGCAGCTAAAGCAGTTCAGAGGTAAATTTATAACACTGAATCCTTACATTAGAAAGGAATACACAAATCCATAATATAATTTCCTACCTCAAGAAATTAGAAAAATAAAAGCAAATTAAACCCCATGTAAATAAAAGGAGCAGAAATTAGTAAAATTGACAAAAAGTCATAGAGGTCAATAAAAAGTTGGTTCTTTTAAAACGTCAATAAAATTGACAAACCTCTAAAAAGACCAACAATTAAAAAAGAAAAAGGAAGAAGACACAATATTCCAATATCAAGAAAGGAAAAAGGAATATCACGGCAGATCCTGCAGCCATAATAAGGATAATGTAAGGAATAATAATAATAAACAACTCTACATACAAATTGGAAACTGAGAAGAAATGGACAAATTCCTTTGCAAACCACAAACTACTGAAATTCAACCAACATAAAATTGGCAATTTGAATAGTCATGACTATTAAAGAAACTGAATTTACAATTTAAAAGCTCCTGCAAACGTAGACTCCAGGCCCAGATGGTTTACAGGAGCATTCTCCCAAATATTTAAAGAGGAATTAACTCCAAATTTACACAATCTCTTCCAGAAAATTGAAGAGGAAGAATGACTTCTCAACTGACTTTATGAGGCTAACGTTACCCTGATACCAAAACCAGAGAAAGAAAGGACAACAACAACAAAAAACCCTGTGGGACAATATCTCTTACAAACAAGCAAGCAAACATTGACGCAAAATTCCTCAACCCAATATTTGAAAATCAAATCCGGCAAAGAAGAATAATCACTATGAACAAGTTGGTTTTATTCTAGGTATGCAACACTGGTTGGACATTTGAAAAACCAATTGATGTAACCCACTATATCAACAAGTTTAAGAAGAAAAAACACACGACTCTATCAATTGATGCAGAACAAACATTTGACAAAATCCAACGCCTGTCATGATAAAAAAAAAAAAAAAAAACCTCAGCCAACGAGGAATAGAGGACTTTCCTCACTCCTCACACACGGCCTCCTACATCTCAGAACCAGCAATCACGCATCAAATCTTTCTCACATTTGCGATCTTTTTGACTTACCCTTCTGCTGTATCTCTCCTCCCTCTTATTCTAATGTATCTCTCTGACTTTCTTTGGCCTGCCTCTTCTGTTTATACAGTATCATGTGATTACACTGATCTCAGCTAGATAATCCAGGATGCACTACCTAATTTAAGGATACCTGATTACTATCCTAATTACATCTGCAAAGTCCCTTCACAGCAGTATCCTGTTTAGTGCTTGATTGAATAACCAGGTAGTGGGAATCTTGGAGAGATATTTAGATTTATGCTTACCACAGGTGGTAAATTCAGACAAATCTCCTTATGGACAGGGATAGGAAGTCCTTTTTTTTTTTTTTTTTTTTTGAGGAAGTTTAGCCCTGAGCTAACTGCTGCCAATCCTCCTCTTTTTGCTGAGGAAGACTGGCCCTGAGCTAACATCAGTGCCCATCTTCCTCTACTTTATATGTGGGATGCCTACCACCTCATGGCATGCCAAGCGGTGCCATGTCCGCACCCGGGATCCGAACTGGCAAACCCCGGGCTGCCGAGAAGTGGAACGTGGGAACGTGCACACTTAACCGCTGCACCACCAGGCGGCTCTGGGATAGGAAGTCTTAATGGTTGAATTCTACTTTAGCTTCTTTGTTTTTCCTTCTGCTCCTATATTTACTAAATATTTACTGAATGAATGATACGTACTCAGACTGTGCAAGATGAAAGGGATAAATAGGTGAAAAAGAAACAGTCTCTGCTCTCATGGATCTGGTAATCTTGTGTCAAATACCAAGAGGTAAAATTTTGTGGTGAATACCAAGAAGTAAAAAGATAGAATGCAGTAAGAGGAGTGCATTGGGAGAGGTGCTATGGTAGCTAAAGAGAGGGGCACCGGAACCAGAGTAATGAAGAACAAAGTTTCCAATCTACAGTTCTCCAGAGCTGGGGGAGCTGGTAATTGCTACAGTGATTTCAGACCTGAGGTCACATGTAGGAAATGGTGGGCAGATACAAAGGTTTTAAGGCAGAGTGCGTGGAGCCTGGATGGAGATCACAGGGTTCTCCAAATACTTAAATAGTAAAGCTCTATAGGAGACGCTTCGATGGGAGTTTCGAAAAGGCCCTGTAATACTCCAGGTTTCTGCTCCTCAGTAACCATCCTTATGTTTTTTATTTGAAATATATAAGATAAATATTTGTATTTCATAAGCAATAACTTTCAAAATTACACTGAGAAATAATACAGCAGGGATTGTTGATAATAAGTTTCTTCCTTTTTTTCTTCCTTCTTTTAACTGTTGAAGGAAAAGGGGAAATTGAGGGTTAGGTAACATTCTGTTGCAAACAAAACAAATCATTTCCCTATGACCTCTGGACATGTATGTAAGTGTCTCTCATCTGTAGGAGCCACTGCAGTGCCCGGTCTTACACAGTTCACACTATTGGAATCCTGTTTTTCCTCCTAAAATGAAATCTTCCTCAATGATCACTTTCCTTTTTTATTTTTAACTTCCCATAGGAGGAACAGCTTGGGGTGAGGAGACATCATGTGGTGCCAAGCAAAAAACTCCTGAAGGAAACGGTGGGAGTGACTATTATGACATTGACCATCCTGCATTTAAAAAAGTTTTTGATGAAAAAATGGCTAAGGAAAGCAAGATCCAGGCCAGCACCAAACACCCTGGTGCCAACTCAGGAAACCAGTGTACTTAGTGCACATATAATCTAACCGGCAGTACTCAAAAGGTGCTAGAGAGATTGTTTTAGGTGAAATATTATGATTACTTTCAAAAGCTCTTAAGGTTTATTCACACTTAGTGTAAAATGACGCAAGATTTGAACAGAGGCAATCTTAATATTCACTTCAAGTTTTGCCTGTTCCAGGAAGTCTTCCCTGGCTCTGCTCCCTTTTTGCTCTTAAAGCTGGATTAGGTGCTTCTTCCTTTGTCTTACCGTAAGACCCTGTGCTTCTGTCTGTGGTAGCATGTGTCTCCCGAAGGTTGGAGACTGCTGGTAATTTAAGATGGACTTCAGTTTCAGGCAATGCTACTCATTTTGTGGCAGGTCAATAGATCTTGCTAAATGCTTGGCATAGGCTAAGTCCTTAGTAAAGAACTGCTTACAGTTATAAGTGGGCATAGAACGAAGCTCTAAGTTTCTTGATAGTAAAGGGAGAAAAGGAGCCATAGTGAATTATGAAATTTGAGGGCCCTTGTCCATCTATCCTTACTTGATATTTCAGACCAGACACACAGGAAATCACACCTTCAGTTTTGAAACACTCTCCTCTCCCAGTTTCTTTGACAATGTACTATCTTGCTTTTCCCCCTACCTCGCCGGTTACTCTTTTTCAGTGTCTTTGTTATTTTTTCTCTTCCTATAAAGGTTGGAATACACCACTCAATTCTATCTTGGGTCACATTCCCCTCTATATATTTTTTCCGTAAGTGATCTCATTTATTCCCATGGCTTTAAGCATCAATATGTTCACAAATCTCAAAGGTACAAGTATAGTGCAGGACTCTCTTCTGAATTCCAGACTCAAATATCCCGTTGTTTACCTATATCTCCAATTGAACATCTAAAATTTATCTCAAAAGTAATATTCAACATTCAACATAGGACTCCTTATTCCCTTTCATTCTCCCAAGTCTTTCCTCTCTCACGCCAATCTTCTCAATAATGGCAGCCATGAGAATGCTCCTCACAGACATCTAATTACAGGGAGCATAATTGACCAAGTCTTCTGATGCTGCTCTGAAAGCCAGCTATACATTTTTGCAGAGGCTACACTTCCCACAGACTGCTCCCAGCTAATGACTAAGTGCAGCAGGGATACTAAGGCAGGCATATTTATGGGGGATGTGGGACTCCTCTGATAGCTGACTTTGGCTTAAGGACTCCCTGATGACCTTGCTGAACCTTCCCTTGACTGCACTGTCTGGTATGCTTCCACTCAAACTTTCTTCCTTCTTTTCTCTGCTCCAGGTCAAATCTACACTGCGATATGATGACTCTCCCAGCCTTTCCCAGTTCCCTCCTCATTTCCTATCACAAATGTTTACCCTAATGTAATCCCTGGATGTTTAATACTGTCTTTGAGTCTGCCTTTTAGAGGACCCAGATTAAGAAAAATGGTACCAAGAATAGGGTGATCTGAGAAAACAGGCAATAAGACGGGGATGTGGTACTGGGTCATCCATTGCCCAACAGATAAAAAGGTGGGGCCTGGTTGGTAGGTAAGGCATGGGTAGCCCCTAGCACAAATTGATGGCTTAATTACTAAAGATTTCTCAAGGGGTGATCTGCGAAATTATCCCAGTGGAGCAGGCTTTTGTGTCAGGTATAATGATGTAGGCATTTGAAGAATATGGGGAGTACAATGCCCATGAAACAGCAGTTGGCTGGTTAATGCTAAGTTGCATACATACACTGCAGAAGGACAATGAGAGACTGAAAGATGTTAACAGTTAATACCTTAGTGTGAGATCCAGAGGTCCTCGTTGATAGGTGGTAGCATGTAAGGCAGCACTTATCACCTATAGCGCCAGAGAGCAGACATAGCTGAACAGGAGGTTGAAGACCCAAGTATGAGAGTACCAGAGATCCAGAGATGTTTCAACATTTAGCCAAGGAAGGTCAGTTATGGAAAGATCAGAGCCCTGGAGTCCTGATACATGAGATGGAGACATCCCTTGTGGATTTTGGCCCTGCAACTGCTTGAACCCTAGAACTTCTAGCCTTGGAAATGTAGTTCATCCTTCCCCAAAATGAGCTAGCCCCTCTGCCATGCTGCAAGATTCACAAGGCAAACTACCTACCTCAGGGTCTGCCTCCACCTCCTCTCTTGGCTGCCAGTCCCACAACTAGACTTAAATCCTAGTATAACCTTATTGGGGATATGCTAGGCCTATAAGGAAGGGAATATACTATACATGTAAATAATTATAATAATTAACTGGTAAATACTGGCAGAGGCCAGAGGCCAGCGTTTTACCCCTAGGATTGGATTTTGAAGGTACTTGACCAAGGGGTCCAGAATGCAAGACTGGATAGGCAATGATTTATTAACTTAAGCATACTTACTAGGACATGGGACACCCTAGCAATGTCCCAGAGAATGGAGCAAACTCACTGTTGGGGTGGCTCTTGAAAGCCAGGAAAAATTGATGATCAATATTTAATGGAAATACCTGATAAGCTCTGGAAAACAGTAGGGGATGGAGAAAGAGTCTGTTAGAACTAGGCATGTGAATCTGGAAGACCAGAGCCTCATGATGCAAGAAAGGGCCAGGTGGACATACTGTTCACCAAGGACATCAAGAATGTGCTGGTGAGAGGGGCCCCAGCATCACTAAGGACTTCAATGGTTGCTTTCTTCTTCAGGCCAGGACTGATGGTAGGAAAGGAAGGTATGGAGCTGAGCACATTAATATCCTTAAGGATGATGGGGCCTCAAAATAACAGAGATCAAGTTGCAGCACTTAAATGCCAGAACTCATGATACCACAAACACCATAATGACCAATAAGGTTGGAGGCACAGGCAAGGGGGCTTGACTCACAGGGAGTCATAGAAATGGTTTAGCGTAGCATTCCTAGAGGCAAAGTAGAGAAGAAACTAACAAAGGTGCCTCTTACTATCTATAAGTAAAACTAAAAAACAAGATGGAGAAGCAAGAGGCTGAGGGTGGTTGCCCCAATAAAAAGTCATGATCTCTTGCTCAGTTCTTAGACCTGAAGCAATTTTCAGATCTGAAATCCAATGACTGAAGAGAGGGCCAGGTCCCTAGGAAGAAGCCCCCTTATACACCATGGCATGCATATTCCATGATGATTCCCAAAGTCCTTCCACCAAAGGACCTGGGGTCATTGACTTAGGTGACTGTACAGTTAGGAAAGGGGAAAAACAAGACATTTCTCTGACAATTAATCACAGTTGACATTGATACACAGAGACCCATAGTGTCATCACACTCTCCTCCTACACTGGGGTGGTGACTTAGAAGCCCAGTAATAAATGGAGTACTGGCTAAAGTGTGGCTCGCATTGGGCTCACTAGGTCTACAAACGTACCCAATGGTTGTTTCTCTAGTACCCATAGGCACGATTGAAATTAATATACTTGAAAGTGGGAGAAAGCCCCACATTGGGCCCCTGGTCTGTGAAGTAAGAGCTATTATATTAGGGAAGACCAAATGGAAACCTCTAAAACTACCTGAAAATGATACTAAATCAAAACAATATCTTATCATCATGAGGGAGGATATGGTGGAGATCAGTGTCACTTTTGAAGATCTAAAGGATATAGGAGTGGTAGTCCTTATATCTCTATTTAGTTTTCCAATCCTGACCCTACAGAAAATGGATGAATTCTGAAGAATGACTGTAAACTACCACATTGTTAAACAAGTAGTAATCCTGATTACAGATACTGTGCTGGACATGTTATCATTGCTAAGGCATATTAATAAGCCCTCTGATGCATTGCATGTCACCATTGATTTTATGGATGTATTCTTTCCCATTCTTATTAGCAAAGAGTATCAGATATAGTTCTCATTCACATGGGTCAATAGTATTCATTTATAATGTATCGTGGCTATGTTAACTTTCTTGCCTTCTGCCATAATACAGTCTGAAGAGATCTGGACCACCTGGATATCCCACAGAACATCACACCTATCCATTGCATTGATAACGTCATACTGGTTTGACAGGGCAGGCAAAAAGTGAAAAATAGACTGAAGGCCTTGTTAAGACACATGCACTGCAGAGGGTGGGAGATAAACACTATTAAGTTTTAGAGACCTGCAATTTCAGTGAAATTTGTAGGTTTCTAGTGGTCAGGAGCATGCTGGGATATCCCCTCCAAAGCAAAGGACACATTGCTGTATTCATCTTGAATCCTCCATCATAAAGAAGGAAGTACAGAATCTAGTTGCTATTTTTGGATTCTGGAGGCCTAGAATTCTACATCTGGGAATATTATTCCACCCTATATACCTGCTAACATGGAAATCTACCAGCTTTGAATGGGGTCCAATCAGGAAAAGGCAATGGAGCAGGTCCAAGCCACAATACCATCATCCTTGTCACTTGGGCCGTGCAATTCAGTAAACCCTATAGTTTTGGACTCATCAGTATTGGGAAAGGATGCAGCTTGGAGCATATTCTTCAGTGGGATATTCACAATATAAGCCCTTGGGATTCTTCCAACAAGTCTATGCCATTCATAGTGGAGAATTATATGATTTTTAAGAAACAACTCCTGGAGCACTACTGGGATCTAGTATAAACAGAACATTTAACCATGGGTCACCAGTAATCATGCAACAGAACTGTCTGTTTGGTTGGACCCAACAAGTTGTAGAGACAGACATGCTTAGCAGCAGTGAATCATGATATAGACATGTACATCGTGAATTGAACCCAAGCAAGACAAAAAGGCACAAGTAAACTGCATGAACTGGTAACCTAGAACTTTTGTTACCAAAAATGTTGTGCCAGAGCCCTTCCTGGGCTTGCACCTATAGACATATGAGGATTCCTGTATGACTGGCTGAAAGAAGAGGAAAAACCATGAACTTGATTGATGGGTGGGTCAGCACGCTATGGAAAGGAAACACAAAAATGGATAGTGGCTACATTATAGCCACATTCAGGGGTAACCTTATAAGATAGTGGAGAGCAAAATTTTCCCAATGGTAGGAGCTGCAAGTAGTGCACCTGGTTATCTACTTTGTGTAGAGGGAGAAGTGAAATGACGTGAGACTATATACATTCCTAGGCAGTGGTCAATGGCCTGGCCTTCTAACCTTGGGTCTGGAACGATAAGGACTGGAAGCTGAAGACAAAGATGTCTAAGGAAGAGGCATGTAGATAGAAATGTGGGAGTGGGCATGAAGTGTGAGAACATATCACACGTTAATGTTCACTGGAAAGCATTCATCACAGGCACTGAAAACCATATTGATGAAATGACCTGGTCAGTTGACATTACCTGCCTCTCTCATCAGCCATCCCAGAAGTAGCATAATTAGCATATAAATAGAGCATCCATGGTGGCAGGGATGGAGGCTACATGTGGACCCAACATCATGGACTTCCACTAACCTAACTATTGCTAACTCTGAATGTCCAAGCTGTCAGCAACATAGACCAATTCTGAGCCCCTCATATGACACCATTCTCCAGAGATCAATTGGCCACATGGTGGCAAGTTGACTACATTGGGCCAGTCTATTCTGGGAGGGCCAGCATTCCATCCTCACAAGGATAGATACTTATCCAGGCTTGAGTTTTCCTTTTCTGCTTGTAGAAACTTAGCCAGCACCACTATGTGTGGGTTTATCAAATTCCTGGTCCATAGGCCCAGTGTCCTACACACCATAGCATTTAACCAGAAGAGGAGGTGCAGGAGCAAGCCTATGACCACTACATCCACTGGCCATATCACATACCATACCATCCAGAAGCAGGTGGCCTCATAGAGCACTAGAACAATCTTCTGAAGATATAACTGAAGTACCATGTCAAAAGAAACACTCTGAAGGGAGGGGATGTCATCCTTTGAAATGCAGTATATTAGAGTGCTTTTATTAAATCAGAGGCCTCTATATGGCGCCGTGTCTGCCTTTATGAAGATGCACGTATCTGGGAACCAATAGTTGGCAAAAGGATTAGCCCCATATCGCCACGTCCAATGACCCACTGGTGAATTTTGTGCTTCCATAGGTAATAGGAAGTTATGGCTGTCACAAGGGCACTTGTATTCCTTATGTCCATGGACAAGCAGGTGAGAGGAAGAGTCAACATACTGCCATGTATAACTGGTCCTGATCATCAGGCTGAGGCAGGGCTGCTTTTCCCCATCAGGACCAAGAGGATTATGTGTGGATCCCAGATAATCCTCTTGCTACTCTCTTGCCCCATTGTAACTGTGAATGGACAAGTGCAGCAACCCCAGACTTGGAGCACTCAAGAATGAGGTTTGGGTCACATCACCAGGTAAGGACCAAAACCTGCTGAGAAGACAGCGGAGGGCACCTTGTCTGTCCTTCTCACCCACCCAGCCCCTCCCCACACCAAACCTGGCCCAATTACTTCCAATCCCTCAACAGGCACTGTTGGAGTTCCCTTCAAAATACATCTTAAATCCGTCTACTTCTCTCATTTTCACGCCTACATCTTAGTCTAAGCCATCATCATATCCCATTTGGGTCACTGCAAGAGCCTCCTAAACAGTCTCCTTTCTCTCTCTTGTCCTGCTACAATTCACCTACCTACAATAGACAAAGTGACTTAAAAAGAATAAATCAAATTTCTTCTATGTTTAAAACCTTTCAGTGCTTTTCTACGAATTTTAACATGAAACTCCAATTACTAACATTTACTACAAGGTTCTGCATGATCTGACCCTTAGCTCTCTTTCCATTCACATAAGGACTCTCTTCTCCATAGCTCATCAACTACTCCAGCCTTGGATTCCTAGATTCTGTTAGGATATGCAATCATTCTCTTGCCTCAGGGACTTTGCACTAGCAGTTCTTTTTGTCTGCAACTCTCTTTTTGAATCTTTGCTTGGTAGGCTTCCATTTGTCATTCAGTTCTCAGGACAAATGTTACCCACTCACTGACGCCTTTCCTGGTCACCTAGTGTAAAGTACTAAAGTAGGTTTCCCCTACCTCCACAACTCATGGTTATTCTCCCTAACTCCTTGTTTTTCATTATTCATTTATTCTCGTGTTTTTTCTTCCTATCTGTCTCTTCAAAATAGGCTTTATGATTGATTATTTCCAGAATTAAATGCCAAACATAGTACAAAGCACATGGTAGATGCTCAAAAATACTTTTTATTGAATGATTTTTGTCACTGCCCAACAAAAGAAACTTTTTCCTGAACAGAACTATTTTACCTAAAAAAATCAATATTATGTCGTGTGGATGTAATTTTGATAAAGGAAATTTGGAGAATATCATAGATAGTAGTTGAACTATGGCTTTACAGGAGAGATGATATTTTATCCTCCATAGAGACGGTAAATCCACAATTCACAAAACAATTTCATGGGTAAGGTGATAGCAGGGTGTATAAACAGAACAGACAAAGGTATAATGATCCAGAGATCCATTCCTTTATGAGAATGCAATTAAATTATATATTATTTACATGTTTGATTATAAAAATTATATAAGCTCATTGTTGATACTTCAGAATATATATTTATACTATCAGAGATAATAACTCATATACCTTAGGTCACTATTTTTCAGTCTTTCTTTTGGAGTAAATTGGATATATAATTCAGCATTCTGCTTTATTCCTATTTACATTACATAATCAACGTTTCCCCACATTTTTCAAATAAAATTTAAGGGCCTGCATTTTATGTGATCAGATGAAAGTGCTAAGGTTTATTTTATCTAATTCCTCTATAGATAAATGTCAAATTTTTCTCATTTTTTTCTTATGATACAATAATTCTTGGAGGAACATCTTAATTTATTAATGTATATTCATATTTCTGATTATTCCCTTATGATCTAGTCCCCAAAGTGTAATATCTATGTCATAATGCTTGAGAATTTTTGAAAGTTGATATAGATTGCTATTTCTTTCCATAAATTCATAAAATTCATATGAATTTATAGTTCCACCAGCAATATTTGGTGCTTGTTTCATAATACCTTACCATCATTTAGTATCATTATTACTTAGTATCTTTTATAATTTAAGGGCAACAAACGGCATATCATTACTATTGAATTTTGCAATTCTCTGATTATAGTTTTCAATATATTTATTTTCTAATTTTGCTTTCTAATTTTTGATGTATATGGCCATGATTTTGTTTAGTTCCTACTTTATAAATCAGCATCTCAGTTTTCTTATATAAATAGCTTTAATTATAAAATAATAGATGGTTTTAAAACTTCTGACCAAGTATTACATAAAGCAAAAATCCTCTTTCCCCATATGTATCTACTGTTAACATTTTTATTGATGGTACAGTTTTATTTTATGTCATATGACATTTTTGAGCAATAATCAACATTGAATTGACACACCAGAGTTCTTATTACAGACTCCACCATATCTTTTTGTGTGACCTTGAAAATGTAGAGAACAGATTTTATTCTAATGCAGAGACAGCAGGTGCCCACCCATTCATCCATTCACTCATTTATTCATTCTTAAGTCTATTATTTTAATGAGTACCCCATGGGGAGAAGTTGGAAATTTTCCATCCCTACCTCTCTCCCAAAGCAGCTGGATGCCTGAAATTCAACCGTTAGAGAATCATTTTAGAGATGACTGATCTGGGGAGAGAGCTATCAAGAGGTTCAACTGTAAAGAGTCAAGCAAGGGGCAAATAGCTGCCTCCTTCTATCCTCTTCATCCCATTCTTCCGCTCCCCTCCAATCCACTGAGCAGGGCTTTGGGGAAAATTCCTTTCCTTCGGTTCCTCATCCTTTCTTCTTAACACAGCTTTTTGGTTTATATTGGGAGGATCATGGTGAGGTTTATTTTGGGTAAAGGAGGGTTGTTTTCCTGACCAGCTGTAGGTAAGAAGCTCAGGGTAAAATTTCTTTCATGCCAAGTCATCTCATGAAGAATTGGGGTAGGAGTCACATCATCTCTCTCCCGAATATGACTATCTTCTTCTTCTGGGTTTTAGGTAAGTTTGGGGCCTGGATTGGTTTGTCCCAGGGCCGGGACTAGAGTGACAGGATCTGACAGGACCCAGGTTAGGAGGATGGAAGTGAATGAGTTATTCAAGTGCAGGATTGGATCTTTTATTTATTTAAAATTTTGTGCATCATGTATTTTTTTCTCTGATTTAGAATTTTTTAAATACTGCAGTAAAATAATGTGCATTTTGATTTACTGAGATTTTTGATGGTCCCTAAAATTTTGTGCCTGGGTGGAGTGCCTCAGTTGCCTCCTCCTAATCCTGGCCTTGATTTCGTTCCCTAGAGATGGAGGGGGTTGATCATCACCTGTGAACTCCTCTAGTTCCTTCGATGTTAACCAAAGTTGGATGATTTCCAAATCCATCCCAGGTGTCATTTTTGGAGAAAGATTTGGCTTCCTTCCGTATCCATCTGCTATAGTCCTGGGTATATTCCGTGTGTTTGAGTCTATACCCTGGTCTGTCTATATCCTGTGACCGCTCGGCTGTTGTTGCTCATTAGGCATTAATGATAGCAGAACAGTAAAACAATGGCAAAAGGTACCGTGCACCCCACAGACCTCCACAGATTTCTTTGGTCAGGGAATTTGGGGCAGGAAGAGTTGAAGATGGTGGAGGGAAGGACATATTCCTCCAAGCACTAAAGCAGCAGGTGCCTGCAGAAGGTACATTATTACAGGGATTCTCAACCCTGGCTACATATTATAGTCACCAGAAGCATTTTCAAAAATACCCGTGCCAGAGTCCTACTCTCAGCTCTTCGTTTAATTGGCCTGGGGTAGAGCTGAGTCATTAAGGTTTTTTTTAAAGTTCCTCAGATGATAGTAATATGGAACCAAACTTGAAAACCACTGTGTCTTTTATTCTCAGGGGCCAGCTGAAACTCATTTTGGAGGGCATGGGAAACAGATTATTATGAATCTGAAGAATCAAGTGGATAGTTTCTAAGGGTTTTGGTGAAGAAATGTCTTTTACAGGCAAAATCGGTAGCAGTGGGAGGGAGGGTGGGAAGCAGGGCACAGTATTTCCACAAGATTTGGACAGTGTTCTGCCCCAGTAATATTCATCATTGATGCTGGGAACTGGTTTCTCTTTTTCCCACTGAGAGCTTAAATTTTTTTGAGTTCTGATTTTGAAGTCTAAGTGTGGTCTGTGCTGGTAATCAAATTTGAATCTAAAGAATCTCATCAATTGAGTTTATAATTATATTTTAAACATTTACCAAGAGTTTCTTCCATATATGTATTCTCTTTGGGGTATACGTGTTAGTATTTTGGTGTGTGTTTTGAATATCTTGAGAGAAATGTTTCTGCTGCAAGTTTTAGGCTAGAGTATCAAATCTCTAGCGGACATCAGTCTCAATTTCAAAGCCATCACTCCTTGCCTTCAGAAAATCCCCTCCATTTTAGAGTTGGAAATAGGAGAGCACTGATGTGAAGAGGGGCTGATGTGGCTTCTCAGGTCATCAATGACCATAACGGCGTGAAGAAGCTGGAATAGTTTCTATCTTCATTACCCTAGTAGGACTTTGAGGACAATTAGGGTAATGAAGATTTATAGTTCCATTAGTCTTTTACTTTCATGATAAACCAAAGCCACAGATCATTGAGGCGACAAAAGCATTCCAAATATTACGTAATTGTCATTGAGAACAACAGGGCACTACTTTTGGTTCCTTGCAATAAGTTTGGTTTCAATCTTTGCTGGGTAAGCAGAACTTTATATGGTCCAGTTTATGCTGCTGAAAATGACCACCATATTGGCCTCTATTCTGAGGTTTATTAAAAGCAGCTCTTGTTATGTTGACATGTCTTGAGAGTGGTGGGAGGGTGGGATGCCAGGGCTGTTTTGCTCTCCTACATTTTGAAACTCTTGATAGAATAATGCTTCCCAAAACACTGCACTAAGGTCAGAGGACTTCCACTGGGAGATTTTGAGTCATGGTAATTACCTAGAGAAATAGTGATGAAGTATATTTTTTGTCTTGTTTCACAATGGCATAATGGGAGTTTACCTGGCACTTCCACTAAACTGTTGCATGAATTTAGGGAAGTCATTTCCCTTCTTGGGACCTCAGTTTTCATGTCAACCTACTGGAGTTGAACAGCATGATCTCAATGTTCCCATCCAACTCAAATATTCTATGATTTGTTGATTTCTGACTAAAACTGGGTGCATTAATACATGTGATTTTTACTTTGTTTCTGGAAACAAAGTAACTTTTCTGACAAATTCTATGTATCAAATCTGTAATGTTACTATTTTTATACTTTTTAAACTTTATTTCTTCTAAAGAGCTTAACGTATTTTGACATGTCTTAGACTTTATTATCTCTGAAGCTGAGTCTAAGCTTTATTTCATTTATTCTCATCATGTTCATTTCAGCAAAGGTGATAGGGAGGTTATTATGCTTGTTTCACAGATGAAAACACGAGGCAAGTTAAATTACATTCTTCAAGGCGAGGAGGGATTGAAAAGTAGAATAAGAACTAGGACTTGGCCTGCACAGCAAACGGTGAGTGGGAAAGAAGAAGAGATGGCTGGCAGCTGAAATTGGGTATGGGGTGTGGGGACAGAGCCTATATGGGGCCTGTTGCCAGGGAGCTGCTTGAAATAAACAGTAAGATGTGGTAGGCACTAGTGGTCAGATTCATCATGATTCTGTCTGCCCAGCCCAGATGGTGAGAACTTTTCTACGAATTAGAGGCTAAATATGAAGGTGGACTTAAGAAGTTTTCTAACCTAATGCTTTACCCAATAACTAATTATCCTCTCAAAGCTCTAAATCAACAGTTATTGCTAAGTCTTAGAGTGCTTGGTATTTTATATGTGCTATGTTGGTTAAATATTGATGGGCAGGTACTATTATTATGTCTAAGGAAGCTGGAGTCTTGGTCCAGGTCACACAGCCTGTAAGTGGAGAAGCTAGCACCTGAATCTAGATCTGTCCCAACTCAAATCTGCGCTTTACAAAACTGTGCTCTAATGCTACTCCAATAACTGATATTCTAACAGTTTATAGTCCTATGATTTTTGCCTCCATACTATATTGATTTATAAAAATACATTTCAGCCTCTTTATGAAATTTTTGTGACTGCTGTCGCTTAGTCTACTTAGAAAAAGATTTTTTGTTTTCGTTCTATGACGAGAGGTAAGCAGTGCTGTTGTAAAAAGCAGATGAACAAATGGTGTGCAATGTGTCAGAACTCTATTACAATTCATTTCAACAACGATGTAGGAAGGCCTGATTTCTACCTTATAATATGCAGAGAAGTTGAAATGCGAAGGTAGGTAAATTAATTTCTATCTTCAAAGAATTTGTGGTAATTGAAATAGGCCCATTCTTGGGCAGGGCAACATGGGTGACTACACAATGTTCCACTAATTTGGAGTGACAGCACAGATGCTTCACTTTAACGTCTTTTCTGTCTATCCCAGGGATCCCAAGGATACCTAGAGAGTGGTTTCCTACCACGGATGATTTTTTTGGGACACCTTCACTGGTTGTTTCCCCAGAACCACAGCCACTTCCATTGATGGCCGTGGAGACAACATGCAATAAATAACCAGTTGGTAAAGCCCTGTGTCAGTGCAGAGGAAAGACTATTTATAACTATTTGAGATGTGAAATAATAGTAGAAAAGGCTAAGCCTTCAATGGTACATAGTATTAAGTTGGCAAGAAGAGGTTATTGGTGGTGAGAGAAGTATAGGTGGAGAGAACAAAGCAACGCTATGGAGGTGTAGGGAGGTATGATAAGACCAAGTTTCTTAAGTTCTGCATGCCGTGAAAAGGCACGTATTTTTTTAATTGAGGTAACATCCGTTTATAACGTTATATAAATTTCAGATGTACATCATTACATTTCAACTTCTGTATAGACTACGTTGTGTTCACCACCAAAAGTCTAGTTTCCATCCAACACCTACACATATGCCCCTTTATCCCTTTTACTCCTCACCCTCATTCCCCTCTGGTAACCACCAATCTGTCCTCTGTATCTATGTATTTGTTTATCTTCCACGTGTAAGTGAAATCATACAGTATTTGTCTTTCTCCATCAGACTTATTTTTTTACCATAATACCCTCAAGATTCATCAATGTTGTTGCAAATGGCAATATTTCATATTTTATGGCTAAGAAGTGTTCCATTATTATGTAAATACATATATAAATCATTATAATTATATATTATATGACTATATATTATGTATATACCACGTTCTTTTATATATACATACCATATCTTTTTTTTATTGCAGTAACATTGGTTTTTAACATTCTCTAAGTCAGGGGTACATCGATATATTTTGACTCCTTTGTAGATTACACCATGTTCACCACCCAAAGAGTAGTCTATCGCCACATACATGTGCCTAATCACCCCTTTCGCCCTCTTCCCTCCCACCTTCCCATCTTTTAACCACCAATTCAATCTGTCTCTATGTGATTCTTCATTGTTTTTATCTTCTACTTAGGAGTGAGATTATATGGTATTTTACTTTCTCCCTCTGACTTATTTCACTTAGCATAATACCCTCAAGGTCCAACCATGTTGTCACAAATGGCCAGATTTCATCGTTTCTTATGGCTGAGTAGCATTCCATTGTGTATATATACTACATCTTCTTTATCCATTCATCCCTTGATGGGCACATAGGTTGCTTCCTAGTCTTGGCTATTGTGAGTAATGCTGTGATGAGCATAAGGGTGCATGTAACTTTATGCATTCATATTTTCGTGTTCTCTGGATAAATATCCAGCGGTGGAATAGCTGGATCATATGGGAGTTCTGTTCTTAATTTTTTGAGGAATATCCATACTGTTTTCTATAGTGGCTGCACCAGTTTGCCCTCCCACCAGCAGTGTATCAGAGTTCACTTCTCTTCACATCCTCTCCAACACTTGTTTCCTGTCTTGTTAATTATAGCCATTCTGACAGGAGTGAGGTGATATCTCCTCAAAGTTTTTGTTTACATTTCCCTGATAGTGATGTTGAACATCCTTTCATGCACCTGCTGGCCATCTGTAGATCTTCTTTGGAGAAATGGCTATTCAGATCTTTTGCCCATTTTTTAATTGGCTTGTTAGTTTTTTTTATTGTTGAGAAGTATGAGTTCTTTATATGTGTTGGATGTTAACCCCTTAACAGATATATGGTTTGCAAATATCTTCTTCCAAATATTAGGTTGTCTTTTCATTTTGTTGATGGTTTCCTTTGCTGTGCAGAAGATTTTAGTTTGATGTAGTCCCATTTGTTTATTTTTTCTATTGTTTCCCTTGCCTGATCAGACATGGGACTTGAAAATATGCTGCTAAGACCTATGTTGAAGAGCATACTGCTTATGTTTTCTTCTAGAAGTTCGATGGTTTCAGGTCTTACATTCAAGTCTTTAATCCATTTTGAGTTAATTTTTGTGTATGGTGTAAGATAATGGTCTACTTTCATTTTTTTGCACGTGAGTGTGCATTTTTCCCAACACCCTTTGTTGAAGAGACTTTCTTTTCTCCATTGTATGTTCTTGGCCCCCTTGTCTAAAATTAACTGTCCGTAGACATGTGGGTTTATTTCTAGGCTCTCAATTCTGTTCCATTGATCTGTGTATCTCTTTTTTGTGCCAGTACCATTCTGTTTTGGTTACTATAGCTTTGTAGTATATTTTGAAATCAGGGAGTTTGGTATCTACAGCTTTGTTCTTTTTTCTCAGGATTCCGTTGGCTATCTGGGGTCTTTTGTTGTACCATATAAGTTTTAGGATTCTTTTTTCCATTTCTATGAAAAATGTTGTTGGGACTTTGATAGGGATTGCATTGAATCTGTAGATTGCTTTAGGAAGTATGGACATTTTAGCTATGTTAATTTTTCCAATCTAAGAGCCTGGGATATCTTTCCATTTCTTTGTGTTTTCTTCAATTTCTGTCAGCAATGTTTTATAGTTTTCAGTGTACAGATCTTTCACTTCTTTGAATCCAGATCTCTCACCTGTTTGGTAAGTTTATTCCTAGGTATTTATTCTTTTTGTTGCAACTGTAAATGGGATTGTATTCTTAATTTCTCTTTCTGCTACTTTGTTGTTAGTGTATAGAAACACAACTGATTTTTGTATGTTGATTTTGTATCCTGAAACTTGACCATATTCATTTACTATTTCTGAAAGTTCTTGGGTGGATTCTTTAGGGGTTTCTATATATAAAAGCATGTCATTGCAAATAGTGACATTTTAACTTCTTCCTTTCCAATCTGAATCCATTTTATTTCTTTTTCTTGCCTGATTTCTCTGGCTAGGACTTCCAAAACTACTAAATGAGTGGTGAAAGGGGGCATCCTTTCAGTTTTTCTCCATTGAGAAAGATACTAGCTGTGGGTTTGTCACATATGGCCTTTTTCATGTTGAGGTACTTTCCTTCTATACCCATTTTACTCAGAGTTTTGATCATAAATGGATGCTATATCTTGTAAAATGCTTTCTCTGTATCTATTGAGATCACCATGTGATTTTTGTTCTTCATTTTGTTAATGTGGTGTATCACAGTGATTGATTTGCAGATGTTGAACCATCCCTGCATCCCTGGAATAATGTATTGTTTTAATGTATTGTTGTATTCAATTTGCTAGTATTCGGTTGAGGATTTTTGCACCAATGTTCATCAGAGATATTGGCCTGTCATTTTCATTTTTTGTTGTCCTTGTCTGGTTTTGGTTTCAGGGTAATATTGGCTTCGTAGAATGAGTTAGAAAGCATCCGCTCCTCTTCAATGTTTTGGAAGAGCTTGAGAAACATGAGTATTAAGTCTTCTTTGCATGTTTGGTAGAATTCACCAGGGAAGCCGTCTGGTCCAGGACTTTTATTTTTTGGGAGGTTTTTGATTGCTGTTTCAATCTCCTTACTGATGATCGGTCTATTCAAATTCTCTACTTCTTCTTGGTCCAGTTTTAGAAGGTTTTATGATTCTGTGAATTTATCCATTTCTTCTAGATTATCCAATTTGTTAGCATATAGCTTTTCATAGTATTCTCTTATTATCTTTTGTATTTCTGAGGTGTCCGTTGTAATTTCTCCTCTTTCATTTCTGATTTTATTTATTTGAGCCTTCTCTCTTTTTTACTTGGTGAGTCTAGCTAAAGGATTGTTAAGTTTCATATTTTCAAAGAACCTGCTCTTGGTTTCATTGATTACTTCCATTGTTTATTTAGTCTCTATTTCATTTATTTCTGCTCTGATTTTTATTATTTCCTTCCTTCTACTGATTTTGGGGTTGGTTTGTTCTTCTTTTTCCAGTTTGTTTAGGTGTAAAGTGGGATTGTTTATTTGGCATTTTTCTTGTTTCTTGTTTCTTGTGGTAGGCCTCTATTGCTATAAACTTCCCTCTTAGAACCACTTTAGCTGTATCACATACATTTTGGCATGTCGTGTTTTTATTTTCATTTGTCTCCAGGTATTTTTTGATTTCTCCTTTGATTTCCTCATTGACCCAATAGTTGTTCAGTAGCATTTGTTTAGTCTTCATGTATTTGTGGCTTTTCTGATTTTCTTCCTGTAGTTGATTTTTAGTTTCATACTGTCATGGTCAGAAAAGATGCTTGGTATTGTTTCTATCTTCTTAAATTTATTGAGACTTGTTTTATGGTCTAATATGTGATCAATCCTGGTGAATGTTCCATATGTGTTCTGTGGTTAGTCAATGGAATGTTCTATATATATCTACTAAGCCCATCTGGTCTAATTTCTCCTTTAAGGCCAATGTTTCCTTATTTATCTGTTTGGGTGATCCATCCATTGGTGTAAGTGGAGTGTTAACATCCTCTACTATTATTGTGTTACTGTCTATTTCTCCTTTTATGTCTGTTAATAATTGCTGTATGTATTTAGGTGATCCTCTGTTAGGTTCATAGATATTTACAAGTGTTATATCCTCTTGTTAGATTTTTCCCTTTATCATTATGCAGTGCCCGTCTTTATCTCTTGTTATAGTTTTTGTTTTAAAGTCTATTTTGTCTGATATAAGTATTGTTACCCCCAGTTTCTTTTCATTGACATTTGCATGAGATATCATTTTCCATCCCTTCACTTTCAGTTTGCGAGTGTCTTTATCATCTGAAGTGTGTCTCTTGTATTCAGCAAATATATGGGCCTTGATTTTATATCCAGTTGGCCACCCTATGTCTTTTCATTGGAGTATTCAATCCTTTGACATTTAAAGTAGCTATTAATAAGTATGTACTCATTGCCATTTTGTTACTTTTTACTTTATTTTCGGATGTACATCATAATATATTTTGAATTCTGTGTAGATTACATCATGTTCACCACCCGAAAACTAGTTATAGTCCATCCCCTCACATGTGCCCCTAATCACCCCTTTTGCCCTCCCCCCTCCCCCCTTCCCCTGTGGTAACCACCAGTCCAATCTCCAATGTTATGTGTTTGTTTGTAGTTGTTTTTATCTTCTACTTATGAGTGAGATCATACGGTATTTGACTTTCTCCCTCTGAGTTATTTCACTCAGCATAATACCCTCAACATCCATCCATGTTGTTACAAATGGCCGGATTTTATCATTTCTTATGGCTGAGTAATATTCCATCATGTATAAATACCACATCTTATCCATTCATCCCTTGCTGGGCACCTAGGTTGCTTCCAAGTCTTGGCTATGGTGTATAATACTGCAATGAACATAGGGGTGCAAGTGTCTTTATGCCTTTGTGTCTTCAAGTTCTTTGGATAAATACCCAGCAGTGGGATACCTGGATCATATGGTAGGTCTATCCTTAATTTTCTGAGGATACTCCATACTGCTTTCCATAGTGGCTACACCAGTTTGCACTCCAACCAGCAGTGTATAAGGGTTCCCATCTCTCCACAACCTCTCCAACATTTGTTGTTTCCTGTCTTGTTAATTATAGCCATTCTGACCAGAGTGAGGTGATACCTGATTGTAGTTTTGTTTTGCATTTCCCTGATAGCTAATGATGTTGAGCATCTTTTCATATGCCTGTTGGCCATCCGTATATCTTCTTTGGAGAAATCTCTGTTCAGATCCTTTGCCCATTTTTTAATTGGATTGTTAGGTTTTTTGCTGTTGAGCTGTATGAGTTCTTTGTATATTGTGGATATTAACTCCTTATCTGATGTATGGTTTGCAAATATCTTCTCCCAATTTTTAGGTTGTCTTTTCGTTTTGTTGATGGTTTCCTTTGCTGTGCAGAAGCTTTTTAGTTTGATGTAGTCCCATTTGTTAATTTTTTTCTTTTGTTTCCTTTTCCCAGTCAGATATGGGACTTGAAAATATGCTGCTCAGACCGACGTCAAAGAGCATACTGCCTATGTTTTCTTCTAGAAGTTTCATGGTTTCAGGTCTTACATTCAAGTCTTTAATCCATTTTGAGTTGATTTTTGTGCATGGTGAAAGGGAATGGTCTACTTTCATTCTTTTGCATGTGGCTGTCCAGTTTTCCTGTTACTTTTTTCTTGATGCTTTACTAGTTCTTCTCTGTTCCTTTCTTCTTCTCTTGCTCTCTTCCCTTGTGCTTTTATGGATTTCTTTTGTATTATGCTTGGGTTCCTTTATCTTATTTGTTTATTTATTATAGGTTTCTGGTTTGTGATTACCATGAGGTTCTTATATAATAAGCTATGTATATAGCAATCTATATTAAGTTGATGGTCTCTTTAGTTTGACCTCTTTCTAAACATCTATGCTTTTACTCTGCTCCTCTCACATTTTATGTTTTTGATATCATATATAACCTCTCTTTGTTTTGTGTGTGTATCCCTTACTGTCCTCTCATGGAAACAGGGAATTTTAGTACATTTTACTTTTAACCTTCATATTATCTTCATAGGTGGTTTATCTGCTACCTTTATTGTATTTTTGCCTTTACCGGTGATTTTATTGCCCTTTTTTTTAGTAATTTTCTTATTTCTATTTGTGGTCTTCTCTTTCCCACTTAAATAAGAAGTCCCTTTAGCACTTCTTTTAAGATTAGTTTCTTGATGATAACCTCCTTTAGTTTTTGCTTGTCTAGGAAACTCTTTATCTCTCCTTTCATTCTGAATGATAAACTTACCAGGAAGAGTATGATTGGCTGTAGGTTTTTTCCTTTCAGCACTTGAAATATATCACGCCACTCCCTTCTATCCTGTAATATTTCAGCTAGGAAGTCAGCTGATAGTCTTAGGTGGTTTCTTTTTATGCCCCTCATTGCCTTTCTTTTGTGGCTTTCAGGATTCTCTCTTTATTGTTAATTTTGTTCATTTTAATTATAATGTGTCTTGGTATAGGCCTCTTTGGCTTTAGCTACTTTGGTGCTATCTGTGCTACCTGTACTTGGATGTCTGTTTCTTTCCTTAGGTTAGGAAAGTTTTCAGCTATTATTTCTTCAAATATCTTCTCTGCCCCTTTGTCTCTCTCTTCTCCTCCTGGGACATCTATAATACAAATGTTAGTGTGCTCAATATTGTCCCAGACTTGCCTTAGACTGTTCTCATTCTTTTTAATTCTTTTTTCTTTTAGCTGTTCAGCTTGGGTGATTTCCTCTAGTCTTTCATCCAGCTCGCTGATCCATTCTTCTGTATCATCTACTCTGCTACTGCGTCCCTCTAGTGAATTTTTCTTTTCCAGTATTGTATTCTTTGTGTCTGATTGGTTCTTTTTTATATTTTCCAATTCTTTGTTGATGTTCTCACTGAGTTCATGCATTCTTCTCCTGAGATCAGTGAGCATCCTTATGACGTTTTTTTGAACTCTTTGTCAGGTAGATTGTTTATTTCTGTTTCATTTCATTCCTTGTCTGGAATTTTGTCCTGTTCCCTCACTTGGAATGTATTCCTTTGCCTCCTCATTTTGCCTGTTTCTCTGTGCTTATATCTATGTATTAGGTAAGTTGGGTATGTCTCCTGATCTTGGGGAGGTGACCTTATGTAAGAGATGCCTTATGAGGCCCAGCAATGTGCTTCCCTCTCATCACCAGTTCCAAATGTTCCAGGGGTGACCCCGGTGTGGGCTACATGTGTCCTTCTGTTGTGGCAGGGTTGCTCTTGCTGCAAGTTCCCTGGGAGGCTACACTGTCCCCCTGGCCAGCTGGTTGTAATGCTCAGCTGCATGTGGCTGCTATGGACCCTTCAATCAGTTTATCAGGTTTGGGGAGCCCCAACACAGTTGACTGCAAGGTCTAATAGCACATTCCTATTGCATTTTTTCTGTTAAGTGATTAGGCTCCCAGCATTGTTGGTTTCCAGGCTCAGGGGCTTACAATTTCTGCAGACCTCCAGCCTGTGAGGCTCTTGTCAGTTCTCTCAGGATTGCAGGTGAGTGGTGCTGGCCCCAGGCATGAGAACACCTAGTTTTTTCAGACTTTGGAATGTGGGGCTGATCCCCTATGTGGCTAGTTGAGAAGCACAAGTCTTCTGGAGCCGGCAAGCCTCATCACCAATAGGGCCACATATACTGTCAACATCGTCCTACCCCATATGCACATCCTGATCCCCTTAAGCAGACTCAGTTGCCCCACATATTCCACCAGTGCCCCCCACACTCCAACCACTCCTCCCACACACCCTGCCCTTCAGAGGCAGACCCACTGGCCTGGCTGCAGAGGATCCAGGCCTCCAGCCCATGCAGGCCCACAAGTTGCCCAAGGGCTTGCTTTTGAATGGAGCCAGTCCCTAGTGAAGGCTACCTGCCATGGCTGAGCTTGATTAAATTGTGCTCTAGTTCAGGGGACAGATTCCTAGCCTAAGGGAAGAACTCCAATGATGTCTGCCAGTATCTGTGTCAGCATGCCTGTAATAGGTTACAATAATGGCTGCTGCCATTGTCTCAGTCCCTGAAGAGTTCTCACCTCTCACCGAGATGCACCCAGAGCCTAGTTGAGTCTCTTTTCACCAAAGGACTGTGCTCCTTTCTTTCTGGTGATTTTAGATTACTTCCCCAAATGGGTGAATTTGTGTGTGGGCCCTTTAAGAGCTGGCTTTTCCCTCTTATGTCCAATAGCTTTGCTGAGGGTATTCCTCATTGTTGTTAGTAGCAAACAAAGCCAGATATTATGACACTTGTCTCCATTGTACTGAGTCCAAAAGATGCTTGTAGCAGTAATGCTCCCCCTCTCAGTACCGCCACCCCTCCATGGAAGGCTGAGTACCTTAGGATTGCTCCAGCCCACCATGAAGCACCATGGCTTGCAAAGGTGGCTTTTTTTCTCTCCAGAAAGGAATTTCTGTCTCTTCCACCTCAGTCAGGACTGTCCTTTGTTTCAGGGGTCCTTTTTATCCAGTTTGTAGTTCTCTCTCAGGGGTAATTGTTTCAAGAGTAGTTGTAAATTTGTTGTGTCCATGGGAGGAGGTGAGTTCAGAGTCTGCCCATGCTACCATATTGAGATCAACCTATATACCATATCTCCTTTATCCATTCATCCACTGATGGCCGCTTGGGTTGATTACAAGTCTTGGTTATTGTGAATAATGCTGCAGTGAACATAGGGGTGCATATATCTTTTTGAATTAATGATTTTGTGTTCTTTTGATAAATGCCCAGAAGTAGAATAGCTGAATCATATGGTAGTTCTATTTTTAACTTTTTGAGAAATCTTAATACTGTTTTCCATAGTGGCTGCACCAGTTTACATTCCCTCCAGAACTGTACAGGGGTTCTCTTTTCTCTACATCCTCTCCAACATTTGTTGTTTCTTGTCTTTTTAATAATAGCCGTTGTGATAGGTATGAGGTGAGATCTCATTGTGTTTTCAATTAAAGGCACTTAAATTTTGATATGATACAAAATGGAAATACATTAATCAACACACACATTACAGTTTTTTTTTAAAGATTTTATTTCTCCCCAAAGCCCCCCTGTACATATTTATATTCTTCGTTGTGGGTCCTTCTAGTTGTGGCATGTGGGACGCTGCCTCAGTGTGGTTTGATGAGCAGTGCCATGTCTGCGTCCAGGATTCGAACCAACGAA
The DNA here is from genome assembly GCF_037783145.1 of Equus przewalskii. NCBI lineage: Eukaryota > Metazoa > Chordata > Mammalia > Perissodactyla > Equidae > Equus > Equus przewalskii. Next base: position 117,272,628 of record NC_091863.1, on the reverse strand, counting down.
ACTCTGGGCCGCCTGTAGCAGAGCGTGAGAACTTAACCACTCGGCCACGGGGCCAGCCCCCACACACATTGCAGTTTTGAAGGCCGAGATCGGTGCATAGGTAGTAGTGTTCTGTAATCCAGTGGTTTCCAAAATGTGGTTCACAGAGCACTTGGGTTTGAGGGAGTCCTCACATTAGCCATCCCTTTAATGTTAGTATTTACAAATTCAATCCTATCTAGGATTAAAATAACGTACACACACCGAGCTGACAGAATTTCACAGCAAAACACACACAGGACATTGATAAAAAAAGTAAGATAAATTATTTAAAAGTTGTAGGAATTAAAAGCTTTTTATTCAATTTACTTAAACTTTAAATAAATTTTAAAAGCATGAACCATGGATGTCAAGTAATATTTCTATTGTTGCCTAAAGGTATATTCTTAAGAGTTGCAAAGCAATCTTTGCTTCAAAAGTCTATGGCAACAGACAAGATTGATATCAAACTGAATAATTCATCAGCTAAACTTCGCACATAGCCATTAGCAGTAATTCTGATGAGGATGCATACAGAGAACTTGTTCAAACTTTTCTCCTAATTTTGGCATTGAACTTAGACTGTTCCTGATTCAAATTTCATATGTTTGTCAGGAAATTCAACCTCTTTATTAAAAACAAATCTAAACAGTATTCATACATTTGAGAAAATGTCCAATATTTCCTTTTCCATATGAACTATACATGGATTAAAAATGTTTGGTGCCATATATTTAACATAACTTTATCCAGATCCTTTTTATAAAAATATGTCTTGAATCCAAAAATTTTAATATCTAATTTTTGTCCCATAGAAAATGCTTAAGAAATATGTACTGAATATTTATAGTTTTACAACTATCTGCCTATATATAGTCTCAATCTTCTCCACAAAATATCCTCGAGAAGCACAGCAATAAGAAGTGTTAATTTCCTCATTTTCGGATGAGGGTATTAAGGCCCGAAGAGTTTTGAATGATTATCCTAAATTCACATGAATAATTTAGTGTTAGAACCAAGCATAGCATGCAGGCTCCCAAGTCCAATGCTCTTATGTCAAATGAGAATTATTATATGATTCATAGTATCAGGCCTTCAAAAATACTTTGAGGCATTTTACAATAGAACCTACATATAAATAAACAAAAATCATAAGAGCAAATCAAAAGAAGAAGATAAATATATGTGAAGTCATAAACTAATCCATATCCTGTGGTCAAGAATTTACTGAGGATCTAACTTTACTTGCAGCAACGTGAAAAGTCATATAATTTGTATCATTTAACAAATATAAAAATACGGTTACAGTGATTTCATGTCACTACCATGCTAAAAACTCCCCCAATGGCTTTCAATTGCACTTACAGATAATTTTAACTTCACATTGTAGCCTATAAGGTGAAATATAATTTGGCTCCCATTATTTCTCTATTCTCATCAATCATTACTTTTCCCATTGTTAACTATATTTTAATCTCTTATTAAAATTAAAATTAAAAACACACCACACTTATTCCAACCTTCAGGTCTTTAGACTCAGTATTCAATCCACCAGTGATACTATTCACCCAGATCTTCACATGACTAGCTTCTTTTTATTATCCAGGCCCTATGTCAAAAATCTTAGCTTCTCATTATTCAAATATCAGAGAAATTATAGCTGATCATCCTATCTAAATTAGTCATTTCCCAGCTACTCCCTGACTAATTACCATGGTCTATCTTCTTAAGAGCACTTGTCCCTCTCTGAAATTTTCATGTTTAGCCTAATTTTTGTTTACTTCTCTTCTTCTCCTCCAACTAGAATGAAAATTCCACAGGAGCCAGAAACTCATGTATCTTTTTTTTTCTTCACTGTTGGATCTCCAGCACCAAGGACGGAGCCAATTAGGCACTCAACAGTAAATGAATAAAGGCATTGAGAGAGATGAACTTTTCTTAAAATTTAATCCTAAAACATCATGAATTCTCAAGAAGTCTGAAAACATGATGCAATGTGGCTTTAGCATCTACTTTTAAAATATGCAGCAGTCACCAGTGAGATGGAGTAGAATGAAGAAAGAGTCCACAGCAGAACTTTGAGTAAAACTGATATGTAAATAGAAAGCCAACAAAAGAAGAGCCTTTGAAGAGATTAACATGAGATATCCAGATAGAGGAAAAACCCGACATGGTTAATGTTACAAAATCAAAGTGACAGGAAGATTTTTAAAAGCAGGTCATAAATAGTGTAAATGCCTGAAAAATATTCATTGAACTTTTCAACAAAGATGCTAGTGGTAACCTTGGCAAAAGAAAATTCAGGTGAGTGGCAGTGGTGATGATGAAAGTAAGATTGTAGTGTATTAATGAGAAAATATAACATGGATTTTTAATATTAAAAGTGGATGTCATGGTTTTGTCCTAGACATTTTTAGAGTATATTCATACTTATCTGATTTGACCTCTTAAAGAATCTCAATTTAGCTCGACTCAAGTGTCTCTCTTAGAGGAGCACTGCCTTCTGATGAAACACTGAATTGGATATTTGCAAATAAATTGGATTTTTCCCACCAGTCAGGCTTTTAAATATTTGAATACCTACATATTATACACCTTAAATCTTCTTTTCTGGAGGTTAAATATTTGTAGATTCCCCAACCATACCCACTTATGACCTGGTTTCAGAACCTTTACTTGCATCATTATTGTCCTTTAACCACTCAAGTTTGTCAATGTCATCTTACAATGTGATTTCTAGAAATAAATAAGGACATCACTCATCTTTCCAAATAGTTCTCCATTGACCAATTCATTGTGACTTTTAAGAACTCCAACATTGAATTTAGCAAATATTCTTAGGAATTATCTCCCCTTCCCTCCATTACTTACAATACACAATCTACGCCATGGGTCAGCAAACTTTTTTTTTCTAAATGACCAGATAGTAAATATGTTTGGTCTTGCACACCATATGGTCTCTGTTGTAACTGCTTAATATGTTATAAACAATACAATAGATAATATCTATACAGTAGACAATACATTAATGAATGACTATGGCTGTGTTCCCATAAAAGTTGAAAAAAAAAACAGTCAGCAGGCTGAATGTAGCCCATGAGTTATAGTTTGCCAACCTGTGGTCTAGATAAAATACTTTGACATTTCCTTGGTACACTTAAGTTACTTCTTTGGCCTATTCATATTCTCTACTCCCCCTCCATTAGTTTAAGTATAAGCTTTGCTGAAGTAACCAACAGACTCAAATATAGCAGTTTACATGAGAGCAAAGGTTTTTTCTTCTTACATATTAGTCTGGCATGAATGGATCAGATTGGTCCGCAACTCTGTTCTGCAGGATCATTCAGTACCTGGGTCCTTCTTGCTAAAGGTAGCAAGTAATTGCCAATTCAGAGGAATACACTGGCACTAGTACTATGTCTTGATGAGCACTTCCCCTAGAGCTATAGGCCTATATATCTTTGCTTTAGTTTTAAAAAGTATTGAAAAAGATAGTTTTTCCAGATGTTCTGACCCTACATAACCTGGGGGTCTACTTTCCCCACCTGCTACATCTTTTCTTATCCATGAAACCAATGACTCATACTTTAGATTTTTCTTACAGTGCTTCCTCTCTTCTGATACCAATTTCTACATTACAGTTTGGTAGTGTGTGTTAATAGACTAAAACACGTAAAAAAAAAACCCCTGAATATATTAAAGGTTAATTTCTCATTCATTTAACTGTCCAGGGTGGTTCTGGGTTGTTGGGAGAGACTCTGCTTCACAGTCATTAATGGACCCAGGCTGATGATAACTCTGCAGTATTCAACATGTAGCTTCAAAGTGCATCTGGGTGGTTGTCATAAGTTTGCTGGAAGAGGCAAAGAGCAAAGAAGAACTCAGATAAAAAATATCTATGGTCCAGGATACCATTTTCTCTCATGTTACATTGTCCATAATTCTGTCATATGGCCATACCTACCTGCAAGTGAGGCTGAGAAATGTAGTTCAGCGATGTGCCTAGGTGGGAAACAAAAATGAACTATGGAAAACAGCCTTTGGTTTCTGTATACCATCTGTAAAGGCACTGCAATGTTTCTTCATTCATGATTTCCTCTCTTAGTCCTCCTTCTCTTTTGGATGAATCTCCACAGTTTTATTTGTACACTTTTCATGGCACAGAAGTTTCTCTACTTGAACTGCGGATACTGATGGGCCTAGATTTGACAATTATTAAAGGCAGGAACTCTGGTACTCTGCCTTTTGGCTGTAGTACAGGAACATGGAAATGCAGCCTGTGACCTGGTGGCAAGGCACAGCAAGGGCAGATTAAGCATTGTGTGTCTAACTCATCTTTGTATCATTTGCTCCCAGCACAGGGCACTGTAACAAATGGAGACTCAATAAGTGTGGCTGAAATTATGTCTTATCTCCCACTTCTCTTGGGCTTTACTTAAATCTTATTGTTTTACTTTCAACCTGTAATACACTCTTGTTTGGGTAAACATCTGATTCATAGCAATCCTCCCTTCTCTTGGAAAAACCTCAATAGAGGGAAACCAGTACTAATGATTAAATGAACTTTGAATCTGTAACCATGGCTGACTGATCAATAGACCAAAAAAAAAAAAAAAATCCTCTCTACAGGACATTTAGAAACATTGAAACAGAGACTGGAAGTCATCAGGGCCTAATCATGTCAATGTCAGAATTTTAGGGAGAAGATTCATAATTTTCTGCTGTTGAAGTTCCAGATCCACCATGATTCCAGCCTTTCCTGAGTCTTGGCTATTAACAACTTTCTTTGAAACTGTGAGGCACAAAGCACCATTTTAGTGTACTTGACATTATGCTAAAACACTAAAATTAGTTTCCTCTGCTTGCTACTAAAAGAATGTTGTCATTCCTTTGTCACTGTTAGTGGCTTTTTACTTTGCTGGGGTGGAGGGAAGCACGATAATATTTGAGTCATTATTCTTTCTCTTAAGCACATATTGGCATCATATTCATCCCACAAGCTATTGGCTTAAGTCATTTTATCTTGTTTTTCACTACAAAAGCCCTCTTTATTGTAACTTTCTTTGAATCTGATACTTGTGTAGCTGGATTTCAGAACTCTGATATTTTTATTACTTTTCTAGTTCATCGCAAGGTTTCTCTTCAGGTAAATATGACCCATCATTTTCCTACCAATTATATGTGGCTTTCAAAATTCCTTTCCCTATAAAAAGATGTCTGTTTCTATATTTGCCCATGTCCTTGACATCTTGGGCACTCTCGTACTTGTATTTGAATGATATTATCAGGCTAAGATGTATATTAGTTATGTTTTGTTTTGGAGACTACAAAAAAGAGAATAGAGATAGCTCAGATAATTTTACTAATAACAAAGCCAGACACTCATGGGCTGCTTTCTAATTTAACTTTACTAAGTTCTTTATTCTAATATGAACACTTTCAATCAATTTTAAAGTCTCTTTTTAAGATATGTATATATTTCTTTTTTTCACTTTTCAACTTAACTGCTATAATGTGCCATATTCAAAATTGGCAATTAACACTTTGAAGTTTAAAGTTGGCTTAAAAAATACTGGTCCAGATAATTCTCCCTGTCAATATCATCTTAACACAGCATCAACTGTCTAAAAAAGATAAAGATATTCCAACCACCACTGACCAAATCCATTCAAAGCCAGAGAATAACTCCGGTTAAATAAGAGATTTAAGGTACCTAGTATTCAAAAGACAGTCTATAGTATTTAATTGGAGTTATTAATTGAATATTGGTTGTAGTGTTGCCACTAAGCAACTCCTTTGTCTCAGTCAGGATGATACCTGAACCACCGATTTTAGAAGTTATTTGATGCATGCATATATCCATTATCTAAATTTAAAATTACTCTAATTCCACAAAACTAGTTTAGAATGTCAAAAATTCAATTAAATTAATAAGAAGAATCACTAGAGAAATAGTTTCATGTTATAACTCCAGACCAGAAACCACAAATATAGTTATTTCTATAATCCAGTCAAGGCTACTAAGAAGCAACTCATAAATGGCACACATTCAGTTGGAATTCAGTGCATTCTACTTAAAATCTCATATTCACATTATATTTAGAAATAATCATACATCATTCATAGACATTTCCAGTACAGCACAAGAATTTTTCAAATAAGACAAAATATTTCAGAAAATTGCAACCAAATAAATGTATGGCCTTTCAGTTTTAGTGCTAATAACAAAAATTCTACGCATGTTAAAATATGTCTGTGGTAATTGCACAGTCACCACAATGATAAAAAAACAATCACCTTTAAGGGATAAAGTCATGCAAAATTAGGAAAAAAATTGCCACCTTCAAATTATGAGCATAAGATAGATATATCAAAAGATTGTGGAATATTAGATTCTCCACTTTTATTATAAAACATAGTACTGTGTTCTCCCATTTAGTTTATTCTGAAACCTAAAGAAGTTTATAAGTTTTAAAAGTTACTTCAGAGACTCCCAATAATATGGCAGAAAGGGATTATGTAAAAAGCCCAACTCCTACTCCCCAAAGTAAACACATACAAATGCTGAGTATATTTTAAGTTAAATTACACAAGTGAGCTTGTAATAAAAATATTAGACTTCTGATTCACCTAATAAAGGCAGGAGAAAGATTTAGGTTAGTTATTCTAACCATTTGTCCTACTGAAAACTATTAAAAACACCAGTCAAAAAAAAAATCTTCTCATAGGGCTGAGGATGTAAAAACATAGTAACAAATTATCAGCATAAAATCTTAGCAAAGTAGGGACTTATAAAGATAAACTAATCACTGAAATTGCTTTTTTTCTGGGTGTTTTAAAGAACATGAATACCAGTTTTTATAAAAAAGGATCAGATGTGGAAAGTCTAAAATACAGGAAGGAATGAAAAGTGTGGAAAATAGTACATATATGGATAAATATAAACAAACATTGAATGCACCAAACAATAGCAACATACTATGAAAATGGAAAACATATATGACAATAATAGATAAAATTGTGAAATTACGTAGAATGTGTCATTTTTCAAGCTTATCACAATTTTTTTCTTCATATTTGCTTTTCAAAAATACGATTATATTGTGTTTAGGCATGATTTGAAGTTTATCCTATTTGAGGTTTGAGATTCTTGAATCTGTAAATTGATATATTTGATGAATTTTGGGATTTGGGGGCCTTTGTTTCTTCATTATTATTTCTTTTCTACCCCAAAATTCTGAGAGCATGAATTTATATTTTCCCAAGTGTCTCTAAGACTCTATTCATTTTATTTCCAATTGTTTTTCTCTTTGATTTCCAAACTGGAACAATAATTTGAATGGCCATAAATTTTTACATCAGGATATATGGAAAGCAAATGACAGTGGAAAATATCTTTAAAGTGTTGATAGGAAAGAAGTGTCAATCCACAATTCTATAGCCAATGAAAATACCCATCAAGAATTAAGGTGAATTAAAGGCATTCACATATGAAGAAAAACTAAAAGAATTCGGTTCTGCTAAAATCTCTCCTTGCTTAAGGTAAATGATACCAGAGGGAAACTTAGAAAGACAAGAAACAGAAAGAAGGAGAGAATAGAAAGAGAAACTGTGAATATCTAAGTAAATATTCTAAGAACTATAATTCTAGGGCCCAGCCCCATAGCCAAGTGGTTAAGTTTGTGCTCTCCACTTCAGCGGCCCAGGGTTTCACTGGTTCAGATCCTGGGTGTGGACTTAACACTACTCATCAAGCCATTTTGAGGTGGCATCCCACATAGCAGAGCCAGAAAGACCTACAACTAGAATATACAACTATGTACTAGGGAGCATTGGGAAGAAGAAGAAAAAATAATTGGCAACAGATGTCAGCTCAAGGCCAATCTTTAAAAAAAAGAGAGAACTATAATTCTTCAATTTCATTGAAATATGTATGAATGTCGAACAAAGCATTATAACATTGTCTAGGGGAGTTTTCTGTTTATGGAGATATAATGCATATCATAACTATAACATAAAGGGAGAGGGTAAGGGGCCTATATGTTTATAAGGCTTCTACATTTTACTTCTAGTGGTAAAACTCTAACTCTAAGGAGATTGTAAAAGGTTAGACATGTATATTATAATACCCATTGTAACTACTGAAAAATTAACACAAAGACATAGCAAAAAAAATACAAAAGTTAAAATGAAATGCTAAAAATATTCAAGTATTCCAAATAATATATGTAGATACTCTGTCCTCAAAGATAGAAAGTAAAACTCCCCACTCCTTAAGTATAGGGTAAACATAGTGACTTACTTCCAAAGAAGATAGCATGGGAAGGAGAGAAGGGTGGGGAGGAAAGGAGTAACTTTAGAGAAACTGATAAACACCACTTCAACCAGAGTTTGAAGTTCAACATCAACAGTTATGAAGGTCAACACATGACGTGATGTGATGAATGACACTTTATCTCTGTGGTGCTCCTCCCAAAAACCTATAACTTCAGTTTAGTCATGAGAAAAACATCAGGAAAATCCCAATAGAGGAGCATTCTACAAAATATCTGACTAGTACTCCTCAAAATTGCCAGTCATCAAAAATAAGAAAAGTCTGAGAAACTGTCACCCCCAAGAGCAGCCTAAGAAGATGTAAAAACTAAATATAAAGGTAATATGGTATCCTAAATGAAATCTTGGAATAGAAAAGTGACATTAGACAAAAACTAAGAAAATTTGAATGAAATGTGAATTTAGTTAATGATAATGTATCAATATTGGTTCATTGATTGTAACAAATGAAACACGTTAATATAAGATGTTAATAATAGAGGAAAGTCGCTGTGGAGTATATAGGAACTTTCTTTGCTGTCTTCTTAGTTTGTTGGTAAATCTAAAATTATTCTAAAAAATAAAGTACATTTCTTACTTTTGTACATTAATCCAGAAGAAAGGAAAAGGAGAAACAAAGGAACAGAACACAAAGCAAACAAACAATAAAAGGATAGATGTAAATCCAATAATATTTATAATTATATTAAATGTAAGTTAATGTGCCTTAAATATAATAGAGATTTTTATTTAAGATTAAACAATTTATATGATATCTATTAAAAGCCCATTTTAAATATAAATACATAGGTAAGAGGAAGGAAAATATATCATGAGAATAATAATGAAAGAAGAAAGGAGTTACTATATTGACATTAGAAATATAAACTTCAGAATCAAGTCTTAGCACGGATGAAGAAAAACATTGCATAATGATAATGAGGTCAATTTTCCAAGAAAACATAATCAATAATAAGTATGCATCTAATAATAGAAATTCAAGACATAGCAAGCAAAAATTGACAGATTTGAAAGGAGAATTAACAAATCCATCATTATACTTGGAGACTTCAGCATTTTTCTCTCAGCATTGTTCACTCTATATACAAGAAATAGATGGAAAAGCAGTACAGGTATTGAAAACCTAAACAACTCTATCCACCAACTTGATGCAATTGAGATTCTACAGAGCACTTCACCTAACGACACAATACACGTTCTTTGCAAATGCACATGGAACATTCACCAAGAGGCAATATATTCTGGGACATAAAACAACATTTAAAAAAGTTAAAATAATTGAAAGCATATTCATGTACTCTGAAAAAAGCATAAATTAACCAAAAGTCAAATACATAAAGATATTTTAAAAATACCTAAATATTTTTAAATTTAATAACAAATTTCCAAATAACACATGGATGAAAAATAAATTCACAGGTAAATTATAAAATATTTAAAAGAGAATGTAAGTGTGTGTGTGTGTGTTGCAATTAAAGCACTGCTTGGCAGTAATTTATAGCACTAAATGTATATTTTAGAGAATAAAAGTTCTGAAATCACTGACCTAAGCTTTCACCTCCTTCATTTACGGTGAGAATGCAAAATGGTATAACAACTATGGAAAATGCTCTGACAGTTTCTTTAAAAAGTTAAATATACATTTAATTATATGATGAGTTGACCAAGAAATCATTCTCCTAGGTATTTATCCAAGTGATTTGAAAACTTGCATCCACACATAAACTGGTATGGGAACGTTTTTGGTAGCTTTATTCATAATTGCTAAAAACTAGAAGAAACTAAGGTAGCCATCAACACAAGAATGGTTAAACAAACTATGATACAGCCATACAATGGAATACTATTCAGTAATAAAAAGACACAAGTTGTTGATTCATATAACAGCATGAATGAATCTTAAATGCATTTTTCTAAGTGAAAGAAGCCAGACCCAAAAAGCTACATAGTTTATGATTCCATTCATATGACATCCTGAAAAAGGCAAGACAATAGTGATTGAGAACACTTAGTGGTAGCCAGGGGTTAGGAGACAGAAAAGTTGTAATCTACAATGGAAATTCACAGAGGAATGTTTATGGTAAAGAAACTGTCCGATAAAGTACTGGGGTATGAATTCATGACTCTATGATTTTATTGAAACTCATAGAAACTTATGCTCCAAGGAGGGAACTTTAATGTATGCAAATTAAAGAAAATAGTCAACCAAGAAACAAGGATGTCTGGGAATCCTAGGATGGAATACAGAAAGTGAAAAATGAATTTAACTGTCTTATAAATTTATGACATATCCACACTGAAGGATGTGTGAGGGGAAAGTAGCTGACTTAAGTGTCTTTTGAAAATGATGATTTGACCCCAAATTGTAGTGCTAAAGACAAATAGAACTGTGTATAAACACTGTACTCTAATTGGTAAAGTCATTTCTTGTGGGGGTACAGTTTAATAGTTTCAACACTGCTTTACAAGTATACTGTAGTTGAACAAATAAATGGATGGTGGAAAGTGGAAGTTAGATTTTTCACTGTTATAGAGGGAAGTTATTGATAAACAAGAATGGAAGACTAGAGTAAACATTGTGGTATTAGATTAGAATTGAAGACATCAATATGAACTCATCTTTGGTTATATTTACATATACAATATATGTGTGTATTTATATACACAAACACAGATAAATAGATACAAAAACACAAAGAATTAGAGATATGTGTATACACACATATATTACCTAGCTCTGTCAACTGATGAGGAGCCCTAGAAGCAGCAAAACCCCAGTAGCTATAAGCACACCTAGGGCCCAGATCTTGGTTTCTAATACCATCTTCCAATAAAAGGAACAAGGATTTTTCAGAAAAATCATTGACTCTAGGACTGGGACAGGGAATATAAAAGGTGATTCTAGAGCCCTTTATTTAGTTTCATAAAGAAAGGAAGTACTCAAAAAAAGTCCTAAAATAAATAAATAAAGGTATGTCAAAGGGATACAGGAACCAAGTGAAAGACCTCTCAATGGCTAAACATGGACAAATTTGAGCAATAAAACATAGCATAGGAGTGACGTGAGCATCATGGTGGAGTGAGTTGTTCCCCTTGTCTTTCCCCTCTAAGTTACAACTAAACAGGCATTCATTAACCAAAAAAGGATTCCCTACACAGCCCACAGGATGCCTGAGAGATCCACGCAGCCACATTTTTGAAGGTAGGGGAACTGGATCCCAGGGAAGCAGTGGAACTAGGTAAGCAGACCCTCTCCAAATCCCCAGTGTCAGCGATCCAGTTCATGGATCCTCACACAGCTGTCAGCATGACTGTAAGAGGAAGCAAGGGCAGCCAGACCTGTGCAAGAATACTTTCAGAGTGGTAGGCTGGCCTGCAGGAACACCCAATGTGCTGCAGCAGCTCTGCCTATGGGAATGTTCCCTACTGAGTGGCAGCAGCTCAGCCACTATGAAGGAGCCTCAGCCACCAAGCACAGCAGCTGAGTCAAACCACTGGCGAGTACAGCACCAGCCCACAGGAAAGAAAGCACCCTTCTCACCTAGCACAGTGGCTCAGCAAATCTCCCACCAAGAGGAGTGGGCCCTGTCCACACAAGGGCAACCCACCTGCTGAGCACAGAGGCCCCACCTGCATGTGTGCAACCTGCTGAGCAGCTGCGGCCAGCCCATGCAGAAGCAGAGCAGCCCCTCTGGCATAACTTCTAGAAGATGGGGCAAAATCAGAAATCACAGATCCTGCTTCCCCCAGCAGTGGCAGGTAGAATCTGTGACCTAATACTACCACAAGTGCACCAGCAAAGGTTCAATTCATCAAACACCATGAAGAGCTACAATAATACTTAAGAGAAGAAGGAAAATGACAAGTCTCCAGAAACCAATCCTGAAATCACAGAAATTTACAATGTAAATAGCTGTCATAAAGAAATTCAATGAGTTACAAGAAAACTCAGAAAGACAGTTTAATGAGTTCAAGAATAAAATTAGCGAGCAGATGTTTACTTCACCAAAGAGATTGAAGCTCCAAAAACAACCAAACAGAAATTCTGGATATGAAGAACACAATTAATGAGATAAAAAATAATGTAGAAACCATAAAGAATAGTGCTGACATTATGGAGGACAGAATTAGTGATTTAGAGGATAGAAATACAGAAATGCTTTAGGTGAAAGAGGAGAGAGAAGTGAGATTTTTTAAAAATGAAGAAATTCTTCAAGAAATACCAAATCAACTAGGAAAAGCAATATAAAGATTATAGGTATTCTAGATGGAGAAGTGAGGGAGAAAGGAGCAGAGAGCTTGTCCAAAGAAATAATTGCTGAGAACTTCCAAAACCTGGAGAAGGAAAGAGACTTAGAAATACATAAAGCCAATATGACACTTAATTGCATCAACACAAAGGGACTTTCTCCAAGGCATATAATGTTAAAAGTAGCAAAAGTCAATGACAAAGCAAAAATATTAATGGTAACAGGTCAGAAGAAAATAACCTACAAAGGACCCCCTATCAGGCTTTCAGCAGATTTCTCAGCAGAAAACTTACAGGCTAGGAGAGAATAGAATGATATGTTAAAAATACTGAAAGACAGGGGCTGGCCCCATGGCCGAGTGGTTAAGTTCGCGCGCTCCGCTGCAGGCGGCCCAGTGTTTCGTTGGTTCGAGTCCTGGGCGTGGACATGGCACTGCTCATCAGACCACGCTGAGGCAGTGTCCCACATGCCACAACTAGAAGAACCCACAATGAAGAATACACAACTATGTACTGGGGGGCTTTGGGGAGAAAAAGGAAAAAATAAAAATCTTTAAAAAAAAATACTGAAAGACAAAAACTTTCAGCCAAGATTACTCTAGCCAGGAAAGTATCCTTCAGATACAATGGAGAAATAAAAGCTTTCCCAGACAAAGAAAAGCTGAGGGAGTTCAGCAGCAATACACTTTCCTTAAAAGAAATAACGAAGGAAGCCCTCCTACCTGAAACAAAAAGGCGAAGGTTTACAAAGCTTTGAGCAAAGAGATAAATAGACAGACAAAATCAGAAACCTGAATCTCTCTATCAGAACAGGTTAGCAAACACCTAATTATAACATAAAAAAATAAGGGAAGGAAAGCATCAAAAATAACTACAAACACTTCAATTAAGCCAGAAACTCACAAGATGTAAAAGGACAATTTGTAACAACTATAACTTAGAAGGTGAAGAGAAGTGGGAATAGAACCTGCTTAGGCTAATGGAGCTAAGAAGCTATCAGAAAAATGGACTCTCTCATCTCTGAGATTTTTTATACAAACCTCGTGGTAACCACCAACCAAAAAAATCAGAGCCGAACTACAAATCGTAAATAAAGAGAAAACGATCACAGAAAACCACCAAACTGAAATGGCAGTCAGAAATACAACGGTAAAGAAACCATGGAAATATAGAACACCTGGAAAATGAGAGATAAAATGGCAATATTAAGCCCTCATGTATCCACAATCACTCTAATGTAAATGGATTGAATTCTCCAATCAAAAGACACAGAATGGCAGGATGGATGAAAAAATAAGGCACAACAATATGCTGCCTCCAGGAAACACATCTCAGTTCTAAAGATAAACATATGCTCAGAGTAAAGGGATGGAAGATGATACTCCAAGCAAATGGCAATCAAAATAAAGAAAGTTTTGCCATATTTATATCAGATAAAGCAGACTTTGAGATAAAACAGACAATGAGAGACAAAGAGTGGCTGTATTTAATGATAAAAGGGACACTCCACCAAGAGAAAATAACACTTATGAATATCTATGTACCTTATACAGGAGCACCAAAGTATATAAAGCAAGTATTAATAGGCGTAAATGGAGAAATTGTCAGTGAAACAACAATAGTTGTGGACCTCAACACCCTGCTTACATCAAGGGATAGATCATCCAGACAGAAAGTCAACAAGAAAACAGTGGCCTTAAGTGAAACACTAGAACCTATGGACTTAGCACATATAGATAGAACATTCCATCCAAAAATAGCAGAATGCGTATTCTTCTCAAGTGCATATGGAAAATTCTCAAAGATTGACCATATGTTGGGAAACAAGGCAAGCCTCAATAAATTTAAGAAGATTGAAATCATATCAAGCATCTTTGCTGATCACAATGCTATGAGACTAGAAATAGACTATAAGAAAAAAGCTGGGAAAGGCACAAATATGTGGAGATTAAACAACATGCTACAGAACAACCATTGGAACCATGAAGAAATCAAGGGAGAAATAAAATACCCAGTGACAAATGAAGATGGAAATACATCAGACCAAGTCATATGGGATGCAGCAAAAATGGTACTAAGAAGGAAATTTATAGCAATGCAAGCCTACCTCAACAATCAAGATAAATCTCAAATAAGTGGTCTTAAACTATATCTAGAAATAGAAAAAGAATAACAAAGCCCAAAGTCAGCAGAAGGAGGGAAATAATAAAAGTTAGAGCAGAAAAATAAATAAAATAGAGACTAAAAAAACAGCAGAAAGGATCAATGAAACTGAGCTGATTCTTTGAGAAGATAAACAAAATTGACAAACCCTTAGCCAGACTCACTAAGAAAAACAGAGAGAAGGCTCAAATAAATAAAATTTAAAATGAAAGAGGAGAAATTACAACAAATACCACAGAAATACAAAGGATTATAAGAGAATACTATGAAAAACTACAACAAATTGGATAACCTAGAAGAAATGGATAAATTTTTAGACTCAGACAACCTCCTAAAATTGAATCAAGAAGACATAGATAATCTGAATAGACTAATCATTGTTAGAGAGATTGAAACAGTAATCAAAAAACTCCCAAAATACAAAAGTCCAGGACCAGATAGCTTTTCTGGAGAATTCTTACAAACATGCAAAGAAGATTTAGTATCTATCTTTCTCAAACTTCCGAAAAATTGAAAAAGACCAAACGCTTCCTAACTCAATCAATGAAACCAACATCATCCTGATACCGAAACCAGACAGGGAGGACAAAATGAAGGAAAATTACAGGCTAATATCACTGATGAACATAGATGCAAAAATCCTCAACAAAATATTGGCAAATTGAATACAGAAATCCATTAAAAGGATCATACATCATGATCAAGTGGAATTTATACCAGGCATGCAGGGATGGCTCAACATCTGCAAATCAGTGAATGTGACACACCACATTAACAAAATGAGGAATAAAAATCATATGATCATCTCAATAGATGCAGAGAAAGCATTTAACATGATCCAACTTCATTTATGATAAAAGCCCTCAAGAAAATGGACATGAAAGGAAAGTACCTCAACACAATAAAGACCTCATATGAGAAACCCACAGCCAACATCATACTTAATGGTGAAAAATGGAAAGCCATCCCTCTGAGAACAGGAATAACACAAGGGTACCCGCTCTCACCGCTCCCATTCAACACAATACTGGAGGTTTTGGCCAGAGCACCTAGGTAAGAAAGAGAAATAAAAGGTACCTAAATCAGAAAGGAAGAAGTAACACTCTCACTGGTTGTGGTCAACATGATTCTATATATGGAAAACCCTAAAGAATCCACCAGACAACTATTAGAAATAATCAACAACTACCGTAAAGTTGCAGGGTACAATGTTTACCTACAAAAATCAGTTACATTTCTATCACAAACTAGCAGAAAGGGAAGTCAAGAATACAATTCCTTTTACAGTCACAAGAAAAATAATAAAATATCTAGTAATAAATGTAACTAAGGAGGTGAACAACCTATGCACTGAATTCTGTAAGACATATTGAAAGAAATTGAAGACAACATAAAGAAATGGAAAGCTATTCTATGCTCACGGATTGGAAGAATAAACATAGTTAAAGTGTCCATATTACCTAAAGCAATCTAGATGTTCAGTGTGTAATCCCAATCAGAATCCCAATGACAATATTCATGAAAATAGAACAAAGAATCCTCGAATTTCTATGGAACAACATAATACCCCTAATAGCCAAAGCAATCCTGAGAAAAAAGAACAAAGCTGGAGGCATCACAATCCCTGACTTCAAAATATCCTACAAAGCTATAGTAATCAAAACAGCATAATACTGGCACAAAAACAGACACACAGATCAATGGAACTGAACTGAAAGCCCAGAAATAGAACCACATATCTATGGACAGCTAATTTCCGACAAAGGAGCCAAGAACATACACTGGAGAAAGGAAAGTCTCTTCAATTAATGGTGTTTGGAAAACTGGACAGCCACATGCAAAAGAATGAAAGTAGATCATTATCTTATACTACACACAAACATTAATTCAAAATGAATTAAAGACTCAAATGTAAGCCCTGAAACCATAAAACTCCTAGAAGAAAACATAGGCAGTATACTCTTTGACATCGGTCTTAGCAACATCTTTTCAGACACCATGTCTACTCAGGCAAGGGAAACAAAACAAAAAACAAACAAATGGGACTATGTCAGACCAAAGAACTTCTGCAAGGCAAAGGAAACCACGAACAAAATGAAAATACAACCTACCATCTGCGAGAATATATTTGCAAATCATATATCCAACAAGGTGTTAATCACCAAAATATATAAAGAAGGCATACAAGTCAATGACAAAAAAGCAACCTGGTCGTAAAATGGGCAGAGGATCTGAACAGACATTTTCTCAAAGAAGATATACAGATGTCCAACAGGCTCATGAAAAGAGGTTCAACATCGGTCATTATTAGGGAAATTAAAATCAAAACTACAGTGAGTTATCACCTTACACCTGTTAGAATGGCTAAAATTACCACGAGAAAAAATAACAAATGTTAGAGAGGATGTGGAGAAAAAGGAACCCTCATACACTTCTGGTGGGAATGGAAACTGGTGCAGCCACTATGAAAAACAGTATCAACTTTTCTCAAAAAATAAAAATAGAAATACCCTATGATCCAACTATCCCACTACTAGGTATTTATCCAAAGAACATGAGATCAACAATAAAAATATTTAGGCATTGAAATATATATGTTCATTGCAGCATTATTCACAATAGCTAAGATGTGGAAGCTACCTGAGGGTCCACCAACTGATCAATGGATAAGGAAAATGTGGTGTGTATATACATATACACACTCACACATGCAGACACAGTGGAATACTACTCAGCCATACAAAAGACAAAATCATCACATTTGTGACATGGATGTACCTTGAGGGTATTATGTTAAGTTAAATAAGCCAGACAGAGAAAGACAAACACTATATGATTTCACTCATATGTGGAAGATAAACAAATACATGGATAAAGAGAATAGTGGTTACCAGAGGGGCAGGGTGTAGGGGAGTGAAAGGGGTAAAGGGGCACATAAATAAATTAGACTATTGGTGGAGAGCATGATGCCGTCTATACAGAAACATAGATAATAAGGTACACCTGAACTTACACAATGTTGTAAATGAATATGACCTCAATAAAAAAATAAAATAATAACATAGTATGGTATTATAATCCAAAAATAAACATCTATGAGTCTATTCTGATATAAACACATGATTCCACAAATAGATCATTTTGGGGAAGAAACAAATCTTCTTTACAAGACAATTCTAAATAATATATGTAGATAGCCTCCTTCCAGAAGATGGAGCTCAATTCCCCCCTCCTCTTGTGTGCGGGCTGGACTTAGTGACTCACTTCCAAAAATAAAATATGGAAAGGGAAAAATAGTAACTGTATAGTGGAGATATCTGACAAAAACTACCCTAACCAAATGATAAAAGTTATCACCGTTTGTGCTGTAGAAATATCATCATACCCCTTGATACAATAGACAAAAAGGGCACTTCATCTTTATGACACTCTTTGCACAAATACATACTTCAGTATAATCCTGAGAAAAAATATCAGACGTGCTTATATTGGGGAACATTTTACTAGATAACTATCCAGTATTCCTCAAGACTGTCAAGGTCATTAAAAAAAAAGGCAATCTATCATAGAGGTTAAAAATAAATACAACATGGTGCCCTGGATTGGATCCTAGAACAGAAAGAAAACATAAATTTAAAAAACTGGTGAATGACGGTGGGGATGCAAACTCGTGCAGCCACTATGGAAAGTAATATGGAGATTTCTCAAAAAAGAAAAATGGAAATACCATGTGATCCAACTATCCCACTACTGGATATTTATCCAAAGAACATGAAGTTAGCAACTCAAAGAGACTTATGCATTCCTACGTGCATCGCAGCATTATTCACAATAGCCAAGATGTAGAAACAACTCAAGTGCCCATCAATGGATGAATGGATGAAGAAAATGTGGTGTATATATATGTACAATGGAATACTACTCAGTCATAAAAAAAAGACAAAATGGTCAGAGAAAATCCAAGATGGCGCCGTGAGTAGTCCTCTTGGTCTCTCCCCCTTCGAGTCTACAATTATTTGGACACTCATTGCTTAACAAAGGATATCCAGATAGCATCTCAGGACGTCTGAGAAACCCACGTGACTATACATTGGAAGGCAGACGGACTTCCCTCCGGGAGGAGATGGAGATAGGTGAAAACTCTCCGACCCCGACCGAACAGCCTAGTACCTGCAAGCAGCTTTCTTCCAACGGACGCCCCCAGAAGATCAACACACACCTAGGGCAGGAGTGAGCACACACCAGAGGAGTGACGGTGGAAACAGGTGACCAGAACCCTACCTAAACCCCCCACAATTACTCCTAATCGCAGAGGGAAACTCTAGAGTTACACATCTGAGCCCACGGGGAGAGTCTCGCCCCGACATTGGCAGGGAGATTCCGCATGGTGTCCACGGCACCCGGAGGGTCCCAGAGAGAATCACAGAGGGCATGGCGGCCCCCTGGCTGCCGCTGCCTGCACAGCCAGGCAAGGGATTGCTGGAGATCTGGGAGAGGACTGGGGCTGGGTGAAGCTCCAGAGGCCAGCTCCGCGGCCTGGGGGGGAAGCTCCAGAGTGCTGCCCTGGCAGCAGACAAAACTCTCTGCCTGCCATTAGCGGAGGGGCCACACCCAGCATTCACAACCCCGGGAAAGTCCCGGAGAGAATCCCAGAGGGCGAGGTGACCCCCAGCTGCCGTTGCCCACCCCATGGGGCAAGGGACTGCCGGAGATCTCGGAGAGGACTGGGGCTGGGTGGAGCTCCAGAGGCCAGCACCGCGGCCTGGGGGGGAAGCTCCAGAGTTCCGCCTGGGCAGCAGACAAAACTCTCTGTCTGCCATTGGCGGAGGGGCTACGCCCAGCATTCACAACACCAGGAGGGTCCCGGAGAGGAGAATATCAGGCAGGGCAGCAGCTGACCAGCTACCACTGAAATCAGGATCTCTGGCTATCCCCCAGTCAGGGCAAAGGGCTCCCCGAGTTCCTGGGGAACAGGACTGGGGCTGAGTGGAGTTCCAGCGACCCAGCTCCGTAGCCTAGGGGGAAACCCTACAGGCTCACAGCAGCCTCAGCGAAAGCCTCTGCACAGCACTAGTAGAGAGCATCCATCTGGCAGGCACAAGGCTGGAAGACCCCAGGACAAAAGTAGCATAGCTAAGTGAGCTAACCACTGACTGTAGAAGATGCCAATAGCTCTGCTGCAACCCATAGTGGACAAGTGAGATTTTGTGGGTCCTGACAGTGACGGAGCGGCAAATATAACTGATCCTACCCCTGGCCGCTGGAAAAGCCCATAACACCGTTGCAGATCCCAAGGAGGGAGCACGTCTAGGTGGGCTGCAACAATAGGCACCAGCAGCCTGAAGCCCCCCCGTGACGGCCCCCACCATGGAAGAGGGAATCCAAAGGACCACTGTGACTATGAGGAGGGGCCCAGGCCCAGTTAGCAACTGTGGATAGGGTTCCTGGTTGGTGCAGTATAAACAGCTGCTCCCCCACCACACCAGCAGAAAGAAGTGGAAGGAGCAACTAATCTCTATCTCTATGTGGAGGCACAAATCTACATCATCAAGCAATATGAAAAGATACATTAAATCTCCAGAACAGAAGGAAAATAACAAATACACAGACAACAAACCCAAAGAAAATGAAATATATAACCTAAATGACAATGACTTCAAAACAGCCATCATTAAAATACTCAATGAGTTAAGAGAGAATTCAGATAGACAACTCAACGAGTTCAGGAGCTATGTCACAAAAGAGTTTGATACGATAAAGAAGAACCAAACAGAAATACTGGAAATGAAGAACACAATAGAGGAGATTAAGAAAAATCTAGATGCACTGAACAGTAGGGCCGATAATATGGAGGAAAGAATTAGCAATTTGGAAGATGGGAATATAGAAATGCTGCAGGCAGAGGAGGAGAGAGAAGTAAGACTAAAAAGAAATGAAGAAACTCTCTGAGAATTATCAGACACAATTAGGAGATGCAAGATAAGGATTATAGGTATACCAGAGGGAGAAGAGAAGGAGAAAGGGGCAGAAAGCCTATTCTGAGAAATAATGGCTGAGAACTTCCCAAATCTGGGGAGAGAGATGGATCTTCAGGTGACAGAAGCCAATAGATCTCCAAACTTTATCAATGCAAGAAGACCAACTCCACGGCATATAGTAGTGATGCTAGCAAAAGTCAACGACAAGGAGAAAATACTAAGGACAGCCAGGCAAAAGAAACTAACCTACAAAGGAACCCCCATCAGGCTATCAGCAGATTTCTCAGCAGAAACTTTACAGGCTAGAAGAGAGTGGAATGATATATTCAAAAATCTGAAGGACAAAACCCTGTAGCCGAGAATTCTCTACCCAGCGAAAATATCCTTCAAATACGATGGAGAAATAAAAACTTTCCCAGATAAACAAAAATTAAGGGAGTTCATTGCCACAAAACCTCCTCTTCAGAAAATCCTCAGGAAAACCTTCATTCCTGAAAAATCGAAAAAAGGAAATGGGCTACAAAACCAAGAGCAGAGGAGATAAGTAGAAGGACAACAACAGAGAGTAGCAGCTCTTCATCAGAACAGATTAAACCATGGGACGAGAAACAAAGGAAATTGAAGAAAACCAGAAAACAAGACACAAAATGGTAGTGGTAGGCCACCACATCTCAATAATCACTCTAAATGTAAATGGATTGAACTCCCCAATCAAAAGACACAGAGTGGCAGGATGGATCAAAGAACAAGATCCAACAATATGCTGCCTCCAGGAAACACACCTCAGCCCCAAAGACAAACACAGACTCAGAGTGAAGGGATGGAGAACAATACTCCAAGCTAATAATGAACAAAAGAAAGCAGGTGTCGCTATACTAATATCAGACAAGGTAGACTTCAAAGCAAAACAGATAAAGAAAGACAAAGAGGGACAGTATATAATGATAAAAGGGACTCTCCACCAAGAAGACATAACACTTATAAATATATACACACCCAACATAGGAGCACCAAAATTTGTAAAGCAACTCTTAACAGAACTAAAAGAAGACATCAACAGCAATGCAATAATAGTAGGGGACCTCAACACACCATTAACACCAATGGACAGAACATCCAGACAGAAAATCAACAAGGAAATAATAGAATTAAATGAAAAATTAGACCAGATGGACTTAATAGATATATATAGAACACTTCATCCAAAAACAGCAGGTTACACATTCTTCTCAAGTGCACATGGAACATTCTCAAGGATTGACCATATTTTGGGAACCAAAGCAAACATCAATAAATACAAGAGAGTTGAAATAATATCAAGCATCTTTTCTGATCATAATGCTATGAAACTAGAAATCAACTACAAGAAAAAATCAGAGAAAGGTGCAAAAATGTGGAGGCTAATCAACACGCTTCTGAACAAACAATGGATTGTTGAAGAAATTAAAGAAGAAATCAAATATTATCTGGAGACAAATGAAAATGAGAACACGACATACCAAATCATTTGGGATGCAGCAAAAGCAGTCCTAAGAGGGAAATTCATCGCAATACAGGCTCAACTCACTAAACAAGAAAAAGCTCACATAAGCAATTTCAAATGACACCTAACAGAACTAGAAAAAGAAGAACAAACAAAGCCCAGAGTCAGTAGAAGGAGGGAAATAATAAAAATAAGAGCAGAAATAAACGATATTGAAACAAAAAAGACAGTAGAAAGGATCAATGAAACAAAGAGTTGGTTCTTTGAAAAAATTAACAAAATCGACAAACCTTTAGCCAGACTCACCAAGAAAAGAAGAGAGAAATCTCAAATAAATAAAATTAGGAATGAGAGAGGAGAAATCACAACAGATACCAATGAAATACAAGGGATCATAAGAGAATACTATGAAAAACTATATGCCAACAAATTGAACAACCTGGAAGAAATGGACAACTTCCTAGACTCCTACAACCTCCCCAAACTGAATCAGGAAGAAACGGAGAATCTGAATAGGCCAATCACAAGTAAGGAAATAGAAACGGTAATCAAAAACCTCCCCAAAAATAAGAGTCCAGGACCAGACGGCTTCTCTGGAGAATTCTACCAAACATTCAAAGAAAATTTAATACCTATTCTTCTCAAACTATTCCAGAAAATTGAGGAAGATTGAGTACTCCCTAACACATTCTATGAAGCCAACATCACTCTGATCCCCAAATCTGACAAGGACAACACAAAGAAGGAGAACTACAGGCTGATATCACTGATGAACATAGATGCAAAAATCCTCAACATAATTCTGGCAAACCGAATACAGCAATACATCAAAAAGATTATACACCATGATCAAGTGGGATTTATACCAGGGACACAGGGATGGTTCAACATCCGCAAGTCAATCAACGTGATACACTACATCAACAAAATGAAAAACAAAAACCACATGATCATCTCAATAGATGCAGAGAAAGCATTCGACAAGATCCAACACCCATTTATGATAAAAACCCTCAATAAAATGGGTATAGAAGGAAAGTACCTCAACATAATAAAGGCCATATATGACAAACCCACAGCCAACATCATACTCAATGGACCAAAACTGAAAGCCATCCCTCTGAGGACGGGAACAAGACAAGGGTGCCCACTTTCACCACTCCTATTCAACATAGTACTGGAGGTGTTGGCCAGAGCAATTCGGCAGGAAAAAGAAATAAAAGGAATCCAAATAGGTAATGAAGACGTAAAACTCTCACTGTTTGCAGACGACATGATCTTATATATAGAAAACCCCAAAGAATCCATAGAAAAACTATTAGAAATAATCAACAACTACAGCAAAGTAGCAGGGTATAAAATCAACATACATAAATCAGTACACCAACAATGAACTAACAGAAAAAGAACTCAAGAACTCAATCCCATTCACAATCGCAATGAAAAGAATAAAATACCTTGGGATAAACTTAACCAAGGAAGTGAAGGATCTGTACAATGAAAACTACAAGACTTTCTTGAAAGAAATTGACTACGACATAAAGAGATGGAAAGACATTCCATGCACTTGGATTGGAAGAATAAACATAGTTAAAATGTCCATACTACCTAAAGCAATCTACAGATTCAATGCTATCACAATCAGAATCCCAAGAACATTCTTCACAGAAATTGAACAAAGAATCCTAAAATTCTTATGGGGCAACAAAAGACCGTGAATTGATAAAGCAATCCTGAGCAAGAAAAACAAAGCCGGCAGAATCACAATCCCCGATCTCAAAACATACTACAAAGCTACAGTGATCAAAACAGCATGGTACTGGTACAAAAACAGGTCCACAGATCAATGGAACAGAATTGAAAGCCCAGAGATAAAACCACACATCTATGGACAGCTAATCTTCGACAAAGGAGCAGAGGGCCTACAATGGAGAAAAGAAAGTCTCTTCAACAAATGGTGCTGGGAAAACTGGACAGCCACATGCAAAAGATTGAAAATTGACCATTCTTTTTCACCACACACCAAAATAAACTCAAAATGGATCAAAGACCTAAAGATTAGGCCTGAAACAATAAGTCTTCTAGAAGAGAATATAGGCAGTACACTCTTTGACATCAGTTTCAAAAGAATCTTTTCGGACACTATAACTCCTCAGTTGAGGGAAACAATAGAAAGAATAAACAAATGGGACTTCATCTGACTAAAGAGCTTCTTCAAGGTAAGGGAAAACAGGATTGAAACAAAAAAACAGCTCACTAATTGGGAAAAAATATTTACAAGCCACTTATCCGACAAAGGGTTAATCTCCATAATATACAAAGAACTCGCATGGCTTAACAACAAAAAAACAAACAACAAACAAACTGGCTGTCCAGTTTTCCCAGCACCATTTGTTGAAGAGACTTTCTTTTCTCCATTGTAGGCCCTCTGCTCCTTTGTCGAAGATTAGCTGTCCATAGATGTGTGGTTTTATCTCTGGGCTTTCAATTCTGTTCCATTGATCTGTGGACCTGTTTTTGTACCAGTACCATGCTGTTTTGATCACTGTTTGTTTGTTGGGCAGAGGACATGAACAGACATTTCTCAAAAGAAGATATAAATATGGCCAATAGACACATGAAAAGATGTTCATCATCGCTAATCATCAGGGAAATGCAAATCAAAACTACACTAAGATATCACCTTACACCCGTTAGATTGGCAAAAACATCCAAAACCAAGAGCGACGAATGTTGGAGAGGTTGTGGAGAAAAAGGGACCCTCATACACTGTTGGTGGGAATGCAAACTGGTACAGCCACTATGGAAAACAGTATGGAGATTTCTCAAAAAGTTAAAAATAGAAATACCCTATGACCCAGCCATCCCATTACTGGGTATCTATCCTAAGAACCTGAAATCAGAAATCCCAAGAGTCCCTTGCACCCCATGTTCATCGCAGCATTATTTACAATAGCCAAGACGTGGAACCAACCTACATGCCCAGAAACTGATGATTGGATAAAGAAGATATGGTATATATACACAATGGAATACTACTCAGCCATAAAAAAAGACAAAATTGGCCCATTCGCAGCAACGTGGATGGACCTTGAGGGTATTATGTTAAGCGAAATAAGACAGTCAGAGAAAGACGAACTCTATATGACTCCACTCATAGGTGGAAGTTAACATATTGACAAGGAGATCTGATCCGTGGTTACCAGGGAAAGGGGGGGTGGGGGGAGGGCACAAAGGGGGAAGTGGTGTACCCACAACATGACTAACAATAACGTACAACTGAAATCTCACAAGGTTGTAATCTATCATAACATTAATAATAAAAAAAAAGACAAAATGGTGTCATTTGTGACAACCTGGATGGATCTTGAGGGTATTATGCTAAATGAAATATGCCAGACAGAGAAAAGCAAACACTGTATGATTTCACTCACACGTGGAAGACAACACATTGATAAGGAGAACAGATTAGTGGTTACCAGAGGGTAAGGGTGTGGGGGGGTGTCAATGGAGTAAAGGGGCACATGTGTATGGTGACAGGCAAAAACTAGACTGATGGTGGTGAACACAATGCAATCTATACATAAACTGATATATAATAATGTACAACTGAAATTTACACGATGTTATAAGCCAATATAACATTAATAAAATAATTAAATAAAAAACTGGTGAAATCTAAACAAAGTCTGGAGTTTAGTTAATAGTAATGTGCCAACGTTAGTTTTTTAGTTTTGATAAATGTACCACAATAATGTAAGATATTAACAAAAGAAAAAAACTGGATGAGAGGTTACAGGAACTCTTTGTACTATGTAACGTTTCTGTAAACACAAAAATATTCTAAAATTTAAAAATTTCATACTTCTGACATATTGAAAATACAGTGATGGCAAGGATGCATAGAATCTGGAACACGTGTACATTGCTGAAGGGAATGCAAAATTGTACAACCACTTTGGAAACAGTTTAGCAGTTTCTAACAAAATTAAACATACACTTACCATATGGAATAGCTGTCCTATTTCTATATATTACACAAGAAAAATGATCATTTATGTTCATTCAAAAACATCTAAGGGAAAGTTTAAGACAGCTCTATACATCATCATAAAAAAACTGCAAACAACTCAAGTGTCCTAAAATAGGTGAATGGATAAAAGAACTATGATACATCCTTACAATGGAATATAACCCAGCAATAAACAGGAATCAACTATCAATACACAGAACAATATGGATAAATATCAAATGCATTATTATAAGTGAAAGATGCCAGACTCAAAATGATATATGCTATATGATTCTATTTATATGACTTTCTAGAAAAGGCAAAATTGTAGACTTAGATAGTAGACTAGTGGGTCCCCCTGGAGGAGTGTAGGGGTGGGTTAGCTACAAAAGAGCAGCATGTGGCAATTTTAGAGAGTGATGGAACTGTCCTGTATCATAGTTGTGGTAGTAATTACATGAGTGTATGCATTTGTCAAAACTCATATAACTGTACACCAAAAGGTGTGAATATTACTCTATGTAATTTTAAGTATATAGATGACAAAAATAAATATTGAAAGAAAATGGATGGGATAAGATATAGTGTAAATTCTAACCAAAAAAAACTGGATAATATTGGTATTAGATAAGACTAAAGCCAAAACAAAAGTTACAGTATAAATTAAATATATTTTGGGCCTTAAAGCAAATCTCAATAAATTTACAGAGAATGAAAGCATACAGATAATATTCTCTGACCAAAATGCATTTAGGCTACAAACTAATAACAAGAGTAACTATAAAATTTCCATATGTTTTAAAATTTAAGTGGTGCACATCTAAATAACTCATTAATAAAAAGGAATAATAGCATTTACATAATATTTTACCATAAACGATAGTGTAAATCTGACACATCAAAACTTCTAGAATGCAGCTAAATCAGTAATTAAAGGAAAACTTATAGCTTATATCAGAAAGAAAAAGATGAAAATCAACAATATTATCTAAATATTCATCTTAAAAAATTAGAAAAGAATAGCAAAATAAACCTAGTGAGAATAGAAGAGAAATAATAAAGAAACAGATATCAATGAAAGCAACAGCAAACTTAGATAGAGAAGATCAAACCAAAAGATCCTACTTGGAAATTGCTAAAATGACCAACCTTTGGAAAGACCTACTGGAGAAAAAAAGAAGAGGTACAAATAAATGTTAGGAGTGAAGACAGACTATCATGGTGTGGAAGACATAATATTGGAAAGATACTGCTTCTCCCCCACTTCATCTATGAATACAACCTCACACCATTTAAAGCCTCAGAAGGATTTATCAGTTGAGTTTATCATCAAAAGTCCCATTTAAGAAATATCCGAAAGGTGTAGTTCAAGAATGGAAAAATATAATTCCAAAACTTAATTTTAAGATGAAAGAGGAATAGTGATCAAAGACAATGTTAACCATGTGTGTAAATCTAAACAGAAATTGTTAGTATAAAAAAATGCCCTATTTGGGAGATATAAAAATGGTAGAGCTAAAATATTAAACTTTTTTTATTGTGAAAATGGAAATTTTCACAGAACTTTGACCATGTGCATGTGGATTTGGTTTCCCTGCACCTGGAGAGTGTATGATGGCAAACAATTAACGACTCAGAAAAAAGAATCAGAGCAATTGCTTTTCAGAAAATTACCCACAATCAGCAGAAAAACAGCCAAACAGTGACCATATAACTGTAGTACATAGACTCTGTAAATAGATGCAGGACTCATTGATAGTCTTGTCCCTGAGCTCCACTAAATCTAGCGCATCATGAACTGGCTAGATAAAGCCTTGTTTCAACTAGACAGCCACTTTGCCTTGTGAAATTATGTTGTTTTATTTTTTGCCTTTTGTCGTGCAAGGAGTTCATGACATACACACCTAGCACCACTTGGAACAGAAAGAACATAGAGCCTATGGGGAAAAACTTATAAGTAGATAAATGGTACACAGCATGCAGTACTCCAAACCCTCATTATTCTGTATCTAGAGGGCAGAGAGATGTTGTGTTTGCACCGGGTCTGAAGATCCCAGAGAGAGGGGCCTAGTTAGTTAAAAATTTATTTATTAATCTTTTTTTTTATCTTTTGACTTTTCACCCATTTCTCCCAACCCCAAACCCCCACATCTGGCAACCACCAATCTGTTCTCTGTATCTATGAGCTTGGTTTTGGCTTATTCTTTTTAGATTCCACATGTAAGAGAGATCATATAGTATTTTTCTTTCTCTATATGACTTATTTCACTCAGCATAATGCCCTCAAGTTCCATCCATGTAGTTACAAATGGCAAGATGTCATTCTTTTTTACGGCCGAATAGTATTCCATTGTGTATGTGTGTGCATATATGTATCACAATTTGTTTATCCATTCATCCATCAATGGACACTTAGGTTGTTTCAATATCTTGGCTATTAAAAATAATGCTGCGGGGGCCATCCCCATGGCCGAGGGGTTAAGTTTGCGTGCTCTGCTTCGGAGGCCCAGGTTTTCACTGGTTCAGATCCTGGGCGCAGACATGGCACCGCTCACTCATCAGGCCATCCTGAGGCGGCATCCCACATGCCACAACTAGAAGAACGCACAACTAAAATACACAACTATGTGCAGGGGGAATTTGGGGAGAAAAAGCAGAAAAAACAAAGGATTGGCAACAGTTGTTAGGTTAGGTGCCAATCTTAAAAAAAAAAAGAAAAAAAGTAATGCTGCAATGAACATGGGGATTCATATGTCTTTTCCAGTTAGTTTTTTGTTTTCTTTGGATAAATACTTAGAAGTGGAATTCCAGTATCACATGGTAGTTCTATTTTTTAATTTTTTGAGGAACCTCCATACTGTTTTCCATAGTGGCTGCACAAGTTTACATTCCTACCAACAGTGCACAAGGGTTCCCTTTTCTCCACATCCTCATCAACACTTGTTTCTTGTCTTTCTGATAATAGCCATTCTAACAGGTGTGAGGTGATATCCCATTGTGGTTTAGATTTGTATTTGCCTGATGATTAATGATGTTGAGCATTTTTCCGTGTACCTATTGGCTATTTGTATGTCTTCTTTGGAAAAATGAATATTCAGATCTCCTGCCCATTTTTTTTAATGGGATTCGTTTTTTGTCTTTTTTTATTTTGCTATCGAGTTGCACGGGTTCTTTATATATTTTGGATATTAGCTCCTTATCAGATATACAATTTGAAAATATTTTATTACAGTCAGTAGGTTGCCTTTTCATTTTGTTGATGGTTTCCTTTGCAGTAGAGAAGAGAGAGGGCTATTTTGGATAGCGGGACATGCAGCTGAGCATACTCCAAGAGAGAAAGTAACCCCACTCCCACAGGCTTCATAGTTGTAGGTTGGCCAAACAAAGGCTAGGGAATATCTAAATTCTTTAAGCAATAAGAAATACATCACTGGGTCCACAGGCCCAGCAACAATGCAAGGAAATGTGCATACCAAAGGGTAAAGTCTGCACACTGTGGGCCCTGGGAAGAACCTTGCAGCTGTGAATGCTGACACCAAAGAAGGGCCAAGTTCTAGATCCAGCTGAGCTACTTCCCCATGAGCTTCCAGGACCATTAGAATTTGTATCTCTTCACCTTTCTAAGCCCCACCATTGCCTTTGTTCTGGGAGAAAGTCTTCCCAAGGGCTGCTCCCCCTCCTTCATCCCTAGATGTAAATCCCCAGTGCCTGAACTGTCTTGGAGATACTCTTCAACAGTTAATCTGAAAACCCCATCCCATAGCCTGACCCCTTCGTGTTGTATCAGATTTTCTATGCCTTGCCCTGCAGTCAATGCAGCTTGAAACTCACTATGTCTTAGAGTCTATTATTCTTTTACCACAGCAAGCCAAGATGGGTGATGAACAGAGGTAAAGCATTTGAGGTCCTTATATTGTATTGTTGAGAAGGATGGTAAAGATAATGACTAACTTTAGAACTCAATTGAAGTAGGGCATGTTAAAAATTACAGGTGTAACAATTTATAGAAATATATTGTATATTTTTGGAACCAGTAGATAGGGAGAAAAAGTGAAATATAGAGAAAAGCAAAATAAAACAACAATTCAAATAAAGAAAGGAAAACAATCAAGGAAACGTAAGATGATAAGACAGAAAATAAAATAGAAAATCCAAATATATTAGTCATCACAATAAGAACAAATGGGAGGATAATGATTTGAACAACAAATTTTGCAAGCTTACTCCTGTACTCCCAAATTAGGAAATTCATTCTTTTCAAGCATACATGAAACATTTATAAAAGTTAACCTCACATTAGGTCATCAACCCCATCAACAAGTTTCAAAGTATTTAGCGTCATGCAGACTATATTTTCTGACTATGATGTATTCCAATCAGAGATGTTATTACAAGATGACATTAAAACATACCCTTGGAAATTTAAAAACACATTCATGTCAAAAATAAATTAGGATGGAAATTAGAAAATAAAAAGATAAAACTGAAAAGACCAAATACAAAATAGCAAAACCTAGTAGATGTAGCTGAAGTGGTTCTTTTATTAAAAATAAAAGTGGCAAGTGAATAAGCTGAAGAAGTTAGAAAAAGAAACATATAATAAATGTAAATCAGAATAATAGAAATATTAAAAAATATACAAAAACTAACATCTGAAAAAGAATAAAGCCAGGAGATCAGTGTGACTGAAGTGAAGAGAAGCGGGAGTGTCATAGAAGATGAAGTGAGACTAGATGATGACCAGGCCTTTTAGGTCATAGCGAAGACTCTGGCTTAAACCTCTGACTGAGCTGGGAAGTCATGTGAGGGTTTCGAACAGCGTAGTGACATGATCTTATTGACATTTTACGTTAAGACTCCTCTAAAGAGAGGCAAAAATATAGTCAGGAAGACCAGTTAAGAGGTTACTACACTAATCTTGGAAGAGTAGGTGGTTTTGGACCAAGTTAATGGCAGTGGGAATAGTTAGAAAGACTCAAATCTGGACTATATTTTAGGGATAGAGCTGGTAAGATTTATTGACAAACAATATATGGGATGTGGCAATGAGGTCAAGAAAGACAGCAAGATATTTTGACCTGAAGACTGAAGTTGTCATTAATTAAGATGGGAAACACTGTAGGAGGGGTTGACATGGAGTGTCAAATGAAGAGCTTGGTTGGGTACATATTAAGTTCAGTTTGTCATCAGATATTAAAATGAAAATATTAAGCAGGCAGTTGAAAATATGGATTAGGATTCAGAAATATATTCTTTCTAACATGGTGAAGCCTTTGCATATAACTTGAGTACAAAGATTAGTGACTTAAAGGGCAAGTTAATTTATAACAACACTTCAGTTATCCTCATCCTATTCTATTTTAGTATACATATTCCAGGATCACAGTGGATCCTCAAACTGAGGGAATATATAGCTTTTGACTCTTGTGACACAGGAGTCAAGAATTAACTTGAGCAGGATAATCAAACATGTTCCCAAAACTGTCTTAAAGCAGTATCTTAAAATTTTACCAATGGAAATATTCTGTGTCCAATTAAGTAGTTTTAATTGATGGTTGAAATGGCACTTCCCAAGCTGGTAATTATTTTTTCAAAATCTGAAATCTTTAAACACATTTTTAAACCAATTTAGCACTCAATGAACTGGTCCAAGTTATAGTTTCATCATAACTTCTTTTTATTTAGATTCCATAGTTGTTTTCCTGCGAGAGAAGATTAAATATGACAGTTTTAAAACAGTTTTTCAAGTTAAAAAACAAAAACAAACACCATTAACCAGTACAGGGCCTAACTTTTCAATGTTTTCTAATATTTACTCTTAATCATCTTCCTCTCTTTAACCACTTTTCTAGGGATAGTCAATGAAAAGCTGCCCTGCCCATTATCACCCCCTCCCATCTTGAAAAGATTTAGCCTTAACAATTTTTCTCTTTTGGAGCCTGGTGGTACAACTTCAAAATATTATCAGAACTTGCCCTTAAGGCTTGGCTGTCCTTGCAGCACTAAAAATCCTCCTAATTTTCTCCTCTTTCCCTTGAGGGTGGAATTACTTGTAAAAGGGTCAGGATATATTTGTAGACATCCTAAACTTTCCATGTGACTTTAAATGCAAGTTTTTAATTACCTGAAGCTTCCTCCAACTCTGCACCCAGTCCATTTTCTTTCTTAGATTCTGACTTCCCCCCATAATTCAACTAAAGCCAGGTGGTAAAATCTGTTTCCTTATTCCTTTCATGAAGATAATCCTACTTCTATCCATCTGGGCACTGCCTCCCTGTAACCTCTGTGAAATATAATACTTTCTTGGCTCATTAATAACACAAGTAGATACTGACCTCTGCGCTTTGCCCCTTGGAAAGATTTCATCCAATTTTGTCTATATTTGGCATTTTCCAATGCGGTCACATTCTCTTTACTGAAAGCTAGGAAGGCTTGGTCTTCTATGAAAACAGGAAAGAATAACACAGTTTTAGGAAGTAGACTAACAGAAACAGGAACAAGAGAATCCAACTGATCATAATAATGATAAGCAGTCGTTCTGCTGTGTCATAATCCATACTCTTCGCAGTGAGTAGAACTGTAACTAGAAGTTCCACTTGAATTTCACTCTGGTTTTTACCCTTAGTGAAAGCTTACAAGAAATGTCTAGGGCTTCATACCACATTACCACTTATCACAGGCCCACAGCTTTGTCCATTATCATGTCATAAGCATAAAGGGCAACAGTAACCAGGGCAACCTGGGGTGGCACATGCAGAGTTTATCCGTGATCAAAACCTCTTTTCTGCTTAGTCTCCAACCATGATCCTTGTGCACTTAACTTCTATGGTCACATAAATATGGAACTATAAAGTATCTTCTTCCTTGTCTTGCCTGCCTCTTCATACCTTGCTGACCAAGATATGTATTTTTTAGTAAAGTCCTAGTTGCCTCGTTCCACTGATTTGGTATATTTTTTTTTACTAACACACAGAACATATTCAAGCATATTCAACCTCATGATTATACCACTCTACTACCAACAAGATCTTCTCACTACATGTAATGCATATAATTACTGAATCTATTCATTTTCCTTTCCTAGTAAAATAATTTTCCCTTCTCTTCAATACTATAAACAGGGACTAGGGTTAGGCAATATATATTGTGCTACATTTTACAGCAACAACATTAACTGGTCAGTCTGTATATTCATTTAATCAGTAGCCAACCCACATAAGTGTATTCCAATACAGCCCAAATTTAGCCATATTTTTCAAATCAATATGAAAAACTTGAGTAAACTTCTCCCTAAAATTCAGATCCAGTATATTTCTATTAAGAGTTATGAGGGGAGATACAGACCCTTATTCATTGGTCTTTGGGCAAAGAAAAACAATAATTATCATAGAGGCTTGATGAGTGACCAAATTAAAGTAGGAGCCATGAGAGATTAGAGAAGGAGGAAGATGAAAGCTATTTTGGTGAAAGAATCAACAAGCCTAGAAGTATGGGTGATTTGCATGTGAGGGGGAGAAGAGAAAGAAGAGTTAAATGTGATATCCAGGTTTCTGTCTGGTGTCATGAGGTACACTGGGGACTATGATCTCTCAGTCCCCAAACAGTTCTCAAAACCAATTATGATCAGTATGCTTCCCTGGCCCCAAATTCTGATTTTCAGCAGTCTAATGTCTATTTGTGTTGACTAAGTAATCTACTGAAATCCTGTTGCCGTGCATGTCTCAGCCTGCTTGATCACAAAATGGATCCCCATCTATAGGTAAGCTCAGAACCTCAACACTGCCAATAATCTGCCTGCTCTCTAACTTCCTGTTTCTGATGATGTCACTTACTTAAGACATTCTCATACTCCAGACACTTCTGGTCAACCATAAAATGCCTTGGACTCAAGTACTGAGTAACTTGTTATTAATGGCCAGCCTCAGAAAACACGAAAGGGGGGAAAAATGACATATCCAGGATCTCCATCTTCAGGAGTTTGTGACTACTAATAGGGCTTTGTGTAACTACCAAATTAAAAAAAATGATAATAACAACAACACTTCCCAGTAAGTTATGTCCCTTGTCAGTGCAGCTATAAGTAAGCAGGTCGGCCTTGGCTCAACTAAACAAGGAAGAAAATCACCTCTTCAAGACAGCCTGTCTTTTATCACTATGTCAGGAAACATTTAAGTGTTGAGCAACAAAAAAATAACTACTTTTATATTCAAATCATCTACCCAGTAGTTCACTGCAAAAAATTGCTATGTTAAACCACTTCTCACATACTCTCTAGACATGCTTTATCCAATTCCACAGCTACATGCTGACCAAAGAAGCATATAGAATTATCAGTGTTAAATGGGATGATGTTCTATTGTATGTAGCTTGTAAAACAATCTAACCCTTTGCTGTTAATACAGTAGCTGCTAGTGACATAACTAACTACTGAGCGCTTGAATTGTGGCCAGTCTATATTGAGATGTGCCATAATGTAAAATACACAACATATTTTGAAGATAAATTATGAAAAAAGAATGTAAAATATCTCATATTTTTTATACTGAGTACATGTTTTAAATGACACTATTTTGGATATGTTGGTTTAGGTAAAATATATTATTAAATAATTTCACTCATTTCCTTGTACTTTTTTAAATGTAGTTTCTAGAAAATTTAGAATTACAAATGAGGCTCACATTATATTTCTATCGGACATTCCTGCTCTATACTAGTTTAGAGCATATGTCAGATAACAGTTTTGAAATGTCCTTTAACTGTCCGTTGTCTCCTTCAATATCATTTTTTTCAAACTACATTACCGTGAAATATAGTTGGCCAATTTCAGTATGTTCTAAGTAAGTCCTCATTTAACTAGGGTATTTGTTTGAACTTAAACAAAATTTTGTTATATTTTCTCAAATTTCAAAACATGATATAGGTAACTTTTATTAGATTCCAGTTGGCCTCATTAGTGATTATCAACAGGCAAGAAGATAGGTAACTGGTGGAAACACCAGAGGCGATTCTCCATCTTTTCATTCAGTGCTTTGTTTTTCCTCCTTTTCAATTAGCACAGGCAATCTTCTTGATATAGTACCAGTGCAACATGGCTACATATCCTAAGTGATGTTGTGAATTCAGACTGTGAGATTTCTCTTGAAGATTAAATTACCTTTGAAATTCTCCAGCTGAAGCAGCACGATTTTACCTGTTCTTGGATTTGAATCCTTAGTGATGTAATTTCTTCTCAGGAAAAATACATCTAAATGGTTCTGTGGTACTCTCTGAGCTCTGCTTAAGCCCAATATCAACAAAGATGATGAATGAATTTTTTTTAACCTGCCCTGCCATTCATCCAGCTGGTTTGAGGAACTACAGACAGAAAGGGATTAGAATTGCTGGTGGCCTCTTCCTTGATATCAGGCAGAGCAAATTGTCTCAGAGCCTGGAGTTCTTTTTTTAATCTGGGATTTTCCTTCAATTTGTTAAAGCTTTTGGTTAAAGATCTTCTATCAGATTCACAAAATTTATAGATACCTTGGCTAGGTCCATCACTCCTATACATTCCTCTCCTCTGATTTCCTCTGATGCATCCCAATCTGCTAGGTGAAGACTGGATCTGCAATATACTGAGTAGCTTGAGGAAAATGAAAAGTCCCACTAATTATCTAGCCATTTGATTCACTTAACTATTACTAGTTACTCATCCATCTAGAAACTCATAGACAAAGGATAAAAAATTTTCAGTTTTCATGTATTCATTTGGCTTCATCTAGATCCAGTCATTGCGTAAGCTCTAACTTATCATAAGGTTATTATGAATTTACCCCTTTTTAACAGAAGGAAAATTAAAACAGTAACAGCATTTATATCTTCTAACTTAACACAATTCCATATCAGTATTAGAATTTGCATGTCCAACTGAAAGCGAAACATACACTTTGGAATCAGATTAGGTAGCCCTAAATGCCCCGTGGAGTTATTCCAGGAGAATCTGGTACATGTAGTTTCTGAATAATGCATATTAAATATGAATAGTTACAAGACTTTGGGCAGTATGTAGTATGCTTGGGGATAAATGCAAGTAAGATAATATTTGGAAGACATGGTGGTTATACCTAAGATTAGAATAAAGCAAAAATGGATTTGACGTCAAAACATTCCAATAATAGACACTTGGAAATCTTAGTCTCTCTGGTTTTCATCCAAAATCATGGACATGTTTTTTTCTTATATGTTTGCAATGATTGAGGTCCCTTTACTTCAGTAGTTCTCAAATTTATTATAACCACAGGATCTTGTACTCCAGGGTCAGCAAACTTTTTCTGTAAACGGCAGACTGTAATGGATAAATATTTTTGACTTCGTTGGCCACATGATCTCTATTGCAACTATTCACCTCTGCCGTTGTAGTATGAAAGCAATCATAGTCAATATTTAAGCTAATGGGTATGACTGTGCTCCAGTGAAACATTATTTACAAAAACAGGTGATGGGCTGAATGTAGACTGTAGGTGATAGTTTTTCAACCCCTGTTTTGTTCCAGTGAAATCTCAGATCAAATCTCAATAGATTGTAATAGTTATGAATTAATGTTCAAAAACACACGTAGATAAGAAATGACACATTATTTTCCTCTAATCATCTTCCATGTAAAAACTTCTATAACATCATTTGGCAGCAAATGTTATCTGGGTAATTCTTAGAGCCCATCCCTCCGCTAACCTAGAATCATATGTAGCAGCAAGACAAGGCAGAGGGTTGGGATAAGGGGGCCCCATGGTTCCTATGTTATTAGTTTATACTTGTTACCACTACAACCTCCACTCACAGGCCTCTTCAGTCCTGACTCTGTGCTACTTGCTGCCATGCTTGAAGCACAGATATTGGTCGACATACTGGAACCTCCATAGGAGCATGATGCAGACATTACTTACAGTGACTTGCCATATATTTGGGGTGCTTCAAGGGTTCTTTTTAATGCATTTTTAAGCCACTTTATTGAGATACTCACCTGTAAAAGGCTGTACATATTTAATGCATGCAACTCAATGAATTTGGGGATAAGTATACACCCATAAAACATCACTGACATAATGGTCACAAACATACCCATCCCCTCCCAAAGTTTCCTCCTGCCCCTTTTATTGGTGTTATGTGTGTGTGTGTGTGTGTGTGTGTGTGGTAAGAACGCAACATAAGATCTACCCTCTTAGCAAATTTTAAGTACACAATACAGTTTTGTTAGCTATAGACACTATGCCGTATAGTAGATCTCCAGAACTTATTTATCTTGCATAACTGAAACTTTGTACCATTTGACCATCCCTCCCCACTTCCCCTTTCCCCTAGCCCTGCCTTCAAGGGTTCTGAGCCTAGAGTTTGACTGCATGCAGGACAAACAGACCTTTGTGCTTTCTCCAACTTGTAGGAATCTTTCCTTTCTGCTATGTTATTTTCAATATCATTCTCTTCAGTGTACCTTCTTTTCCCCAGGAAAGTTCTGCAGATGGATCAAGGTTGTAGTTGAGCAAAGAACCAGGGCTTCAGCTTGTTTCTGCTTAAATCCTTGTGGAAACCTGCTTGAAAAGAAAATCCAATATGTAGGAGAGACAAAATAATGTAATTTTTTAAAGACTTAATTTTTTTAAGAGCAGTTTTAGGTTCACAATAATATTGAGAGGGAGTTACGGAGATTTCCCATATACTCCATGTCCCACGCATAGCCTCCCCCATTATCAACACCACTTACTAGAATTGTACATTTGTTTTACCAAAGATGAACCAACACTGATACACCATAATTACCCAAAGTCCATGGTTATCTTAGGGTTTATTGTTGGTATTGTGCATTCTATGGGTTAGAACAAATGTGTAATGACATGTATCCACCATCATAATATCATAAGAGCATTTTCACTGCTCTAAAAATCCTCTGTGCTCTATCTTGAAATCACTGATCTTTTTATTGTTTCCATAATTTTGCCGTTTCCAGAATGTCATATAGTTGGAATCATATGGTATATAGCTGTTTCAAATTGGCTTCTTTCACTTCATAATATGCATTTAAGGTTCCTCTGTGTCTTTTCATGGCTTGGTAGCTCATTTTGTTTTAGTGCTGAATAATATTCCATTATCCGGACATAGCATAGTTTATTTATCCGTTTACCTGCTGAAGGACATCTTGGTTGTTTCCAAGTTTTGGCAAATAAGAATAAAGCTGCTATAAACATCCACGTGCAGGTTTTTGTTAAATAACTCCTCTGAGTAAATACCAAGGAGCACGATTGCTGGATTGTATGGTAAGAATATGTTTAGTTTTGCAAGAAACTGCCAAACTGTCTTTAA
Source organism: Equus przewalskii (assembly GCF_037783145.1). NCBI lineage: Eukaryota > Metazoa > Chordata > Mammalia > Perissodactyla > Equidae > Equus > Equus przewalskii. The sequence continues at coordinate 117,234,061 of NC_091863.1, read as the reverse complement.
AGCGGCTATACCTTTTTTTTTAATTTTTAAAACTTCCACTGTTTATTAGTTTGTGACTTAAAGAGTAATGCCTATTCATTGTCAAAAAAAATCTTGAACAGTGCAGAAAGATGTGGAATGAAAATTGAACACCCTTTGTCCCCTCATTTTCTCATTTCCTCACTACTTGTAACCCCCCTTTTTTTATAGTGCAGTAACATTGGTTTATAACATTATATAAATTTCAGGTGTACATCATTATATATTTTGATTTCTGTGTAGATTATGTCATGTTCACCACCAAAAGACTAATTACAATTAATTACCACACACACGTGCCTATTCACCCCTTTTGCCCTCCTCCCTCCCCCCTTCCCCTCCGGTAACCACTAATCCAATCTCTGTTTCTGTGTGTTTGTCTGTCATTGTGGAAAGTGGATGGTGATTCAGGCCTACCTCAACAAACAAGAAAAATCCAAAATAACCAATCTAACAGTGCACCTAAAGGAACTGGAAAAAGAAGAACAAACCCCAAAATAAGATAGAAGGAAGGAAATAATAAAAATCAGAGCAGAAATAAATGAAATAGAGACTGAAAAATCAATAGAAAAATTCAATGAAACCAAGAGCTGATTCTTTGAAAAGATAAACAAAATTGACAAACCTTTAGCTAGACTCACCAAGAAAAAAGAGAGAAGGCTCAAATAAATAAAACCAGAAATGAAAGACGAGAAATTGCAACGGACACCTCAGAAATACAGAAGATTATAAGAGAGTACTATGAAAAGCTATATGCCAACAAATTGGATAATCTAGAAGAAATGGACAAATTCTTAGAATCATACAGCCTTCCAAAACAGAATCAAGAAGAAACAGAGAATTTACATAGACCAATCACCAGTAAGGAAATAGAAACGGTAATCAAAAACCTCCCCAAAAGTAAGAGTCCAGGACCAGACGGCTTCTCTGGTGAATTCTACCAAACATTCAAAGAAGACTTAATACCTATCCTTCTCAAACTCCTCCAAAAAATTGAAGAGGAGGGGAGGCTTCCTAACTCCTTCTATGAAGCCGACATTACGCTGATTCCAAAACCAGACAAGGACATTACGAAAAAAGAGAATTACAGGCCAATATCACTGATGAACATCGATGCAAATATCCTCAACAAAATACTAGCGAATGGAAAACAATAATACATTAAAAGGATAATACACCATGGCTGTGCCATTTTGCATTCCTACCAGCAGTGAATGGGAGTCCCTGTTGCTCTACAATCCCGCCCCCATTTGGCATTGTGAGTAATTTGGATTTTGGCCATTCTAATAGGTATGTAGTGGTGTCTCATGGTTGTTTCAATGTTTTAATAAGTTATCTTGTACAATATACAATATGGAAATGGAGTTGCGGCAGTTGAAGTGTCCAGAAGATGTTTAGAACACTGATCTCTCAGCCAGTGCTGTTCACACAGAGGTTCCCAGATGTATTATCAATTGGTGCATATCAAATTACCGCAAACTTAGTGGTCTAAAACAGCACCCGTTTCTTAGTTCACAGTTCTGTAGGTCAGATGTCCAGGTACAGAATGGCTGGGTTCTCCACTCAGGGTCTCACAAGGCTATAATGAAGGTATTGGCAAGGCTGCATTTCTTTTTGGATGCTCTGCTGAAGAATTCACTTCCAAACTTTTTCAGGTTGTTGGAAGAATTTAGTTCCTTGCAACTGTAGGGCTAAAGTCCCTGTTTTCTTGCTGGGTATAAGCTGGAGGCTTCTCTTAACATCTGGAGGCTGCCTGTGGTTTCTTGCCATGTGTTCCCCATAGGCAGTTCACAATAACGCTGTTGCTTTCGTCCAGGCCAGCAACAGCATGTGCCTCTGACAGCTGGCCTTCTGATCTCTGAGACCCAGATATAAGGGGCTAATGTAATTAGGTGAGGCCCACGCAGACTACCTCCTTTTCTTAAAGTTAACTGCACCATATAACATAACCTAAATACAGGAGTGGTATCCTATCATATTCAAAGCCCCAGGGATTACACAGGTCATGTATATTAAGGGATGGGAATCTAGGAAGATACCTTAGAATTCTGCCCATCATACTAGGGCTACACCAGGAACCCTAGCGTTCCTCTGATCTCAGTTTAAAAATCTTTATTTGTTCATAGTTTCTTTTTAGCAAGCGTACTAATTTGTCAGGGATAATAAATGTCACTTTTCTCTCAAGTCTACTTTGCTCACCTTCAGTTGTCATTATGATTTATTAATCCTCAAGAGCAGCAAGTTAAGGTAGAAAACACATTCTTCCATAATTCCTGAAAGTTTAAATTTCTTCTTACTTTACTGAAATCAGCATCTTTTCTATTCTGTTATATTTCTCATCACTAGAAATAGTCACAGCAAATTGAATATCCTGAATGTGTTTAAAATTACTCTAGAATTTAGGTGTTCTCCTTTCTGTAGGTAGAATAAATACAGTCCATTAAAACATAATGTATGTTAAAGTTGCACTTTCTCTTTCCATTCAATTTTCTTTCTCTGCCTCATTTATTCATTCATTTAAATTTTTCTGGCCTAGAGATATAGATTCCTGAGATAGAGAGCAAGTGGATAATAACACAGGGATAATGTGTACAGTAAAGGAAGACTCAAGAATGGAAATCTGGGATGCAACCAGTATTTAAGAGGAGACTGAAGGAAAGAGACTCCACACAAGCTCATGCTAAGCAGTGGCCAGGAATAAGTGAAAGAAGTCAAATATTGAGAGCATCATTGCAACATAGAGGTCAAGTAAGTGAGGCACTATCTACCAGGAGTCACAACTAGAAGGTCAGTAGTGTCTTCAAAGAATCTGTCAGAGTTCAGTCATGGAAACAGTAGCTACTTAGGTATTCTGAGTAAAAGGTGCTCTTTTACAGGGAATTGGAGACTTACACAAACGACTTTGGGAAGCTGGGAGGAAAAAAGACCAAGAGGGCCATAGCTGAATTTCAGGTAATCTGGAAGAGTAGGTGTTACAGTGACCCTGCCACAAATAACTTCAGCTGCCTTCAGCCCTGAAGAAGATGATCAGTAGGCTGCCAATATCTAAACCTCTGCCCACATATGCCACCAGAGAATACGGCTTCTTTTCCTCATCTACCTCCCAAATCTCATGTGAGTGGCTCAAAGAAGGAGAATATTATCCGGAATCACAGAGGCAAGTGATTCTGGAAAAAGCAGTTTCTGGGTGATGCAGAGAAGAATGAGAGGGGATGGCCAAGTCGCCGAGTGGCAAAAGACATTGCAGTAAACTCAACATGAGTAGATTACTAACATTTTTTAGTATCTTATATATGCTGACATGCCATCCGATACTTTATATGTTTTATCTCCTTTAATGTGAGGTAGGTACCATTATTCCCGTTGCACAGATAGGAAATCTGAGACCCAGTGGGTCAAGGTTGCTCAAGGTTACATGGTTAATACATGCAAGAATGGCAATAGGAATCTAGGTCTGTCTTCAAAACCCTGCATATTGCAACTGATTACTCACATTATATCCAATCAGATAAAAGACAACTGACAAAGTTGTATAAAATGATGAAAATTTCCACTATGGAAATTTTAATATGCACAATGGTTGAAGATATCTTGAACTATAACATGCACTCCATTTTGTATATTTATATTCTTGATCTCTACAAGCTTGAACATTAAATCCTTGTAAATGACAAGTGTAGTCTGACAGATCTTACCTCTTCTGCCTACCCCACAGCTCTGACCAGTGCAGTCATGTGACTTCCCCAGATGGGTAGACCCTCTAATGTTACCCCAATCCCTGCTTTACTGTAAAATCCCAGATCTCAGTAAACTTCTCAAGAAAGGGGCTTTCATCATGGTACATATTTTGGTATAGCTTGTTATCTAACGAGCCGGCAAAAAACAGATTGATTTCAGTCTTGAAAAATCTGTATTGCTACCTTACCAAAATAAATACATGTCTAGTTTGTTCAATTAGGTGAAATATATAGATTGGAATACATTGTGTATCTGCAACAAGCCCACATTATATTAATTAGACAGTTGGTCCATGATCCCTTATTGGATTTTCTTCCTCATAGTATTAATACACAAACACAATGTTATTTTTGCTGCTGTCATTCTCAAAGCATCAAATTATTTGCATATCATGATTATTTTGATTATTTAATGACTCACTTTTTAATGTATTTTTAATGGAACAGGAAAATTTTCATCCCAATTTAAATTATGGAAATGACAGGTAAAACTGTCTCTTAGTCAGGTTGTGATATTGTTTTTCATAAAAACTGCCTCATTTTCACAAGATTTGAAGTATGGTTATGTTTAGATTTGTCACTAGCTCTTTCAAAGTATCTATATCTATTGAATTTCACCTTGTAACTTTAAGGAATATTTAAATTCTTTTAATTTATATAGGAGATTAAGTTGGAAAATAATTCAAACTGAATTTTAAGGATTGGATAGATTATTGGGATCGGAAAACTCCTTGAATTAAAAAATTGAGTTGACATTGAATTAGACCTATTGGCAGAAACTCCACAGATGAGGTGAGAAACCGAAGAGTTATAAATTTAACCACAAGATACTGTTAATCTATAGAAAAATAAATAATCATACAGAAGCCCAATAAACCATAAACTACATTAGATTTCACTTGGGAATTACAAGTGATTTTACTTCATTTAAGTGTCAAACTGATTTTGTTAATTTTTACTTAATTCTGCTTTGTAGGTATGGCAAATCTTCAATATCGCCTTTATTCTGGCTAATCCAGCATGTCTTTGCTGCCTAAGAAATCTGACAGCTCTGTAGAGAAAAAAAGTGTGTATCAAATTCCTAATGAATGCAATTTACATTATAAGGAGAAACAATCATATTCAGCATGTTCTTTCTATGGAAATGACTTGGGAATTCTTTACAAAGATTCAGTGAGTCCTAAAATATGCAATGTATCACTATCTAGGCTTGTAAAGGAAGAAAAGAGTTCCTGGTTATTCTGTAGCCTCAGCTCCAATAAAATCCCAAATTTTATTTGGTCCTAAATTTTAGAATTCCTATAAGTGCTAGTAACCTTTAACTATCTTTCTATGTATTCGTACTTTTATATATATATATATATATATATATATATATATATATATATATATATAAACCTCATTGGAAAGATATTGCACATATATGATGATTGAATTTCATTTATGAGAATCCTTGACATTCTATTGCTTTGTTTTGACATGAATTATCATCTTGACTAAGTCTTCAATCAAAGGATGACAATTTGCATCTTGCATCCTCTCCATCAAAAATAATTGTGTGACATTTTAATTTTATTTCATTAGTTTGCTAATTTCTCTAATGTCATGTACAATCCCTATTATGTTATTCCTACTTGAGTTCTTCATTCGCAATTACTCTAACAAGATTCTCATATAAATGTAACTGTATCAGAATCACAGCCCACTCTCCCCATATAATTTCAACAACAGTTATTCATAGGCTATGTAAACAAATTTCCTTTAGACAAAATCTGCAAAGTCAGTCTTTACTTTTCATGAATTGTATGAGGCAATCCATCTAAATAGAACTTAAAGACTTAATTCAGTATTGTCATTTCTGAACATGCCAGGCAGTTTCTCATATCCAGGTTTTTAACTTGTCTTTTCACTCTACATAGGAAGTTCTTATCGTAGATAGCTTAACAGACTACTCCGTCACCTCTTTGAAATCTTTGCTTAAATGTAAACTTCTCAGTGAGGCCTACAAGGGCATATGTATTTAATATTCCAACTCCCCCATGTCTAAAATCTCAATATACCTTATTCTGCTCTGTTTTTCTTCCTCTAAAATATACACCCAGAAAGGCAATTCTGTTTGCCCACATAATTCATCAATGCATCATTGGCACCTGAAACAATGTCTGACACAGAATATTTGCTCCATAAATATTTGTTATAAAATGATTGATTTCTGCACTGAAAGTGGGGCCTGAGATGTCTATGAATACAAAAATCCACATAACTTTTAATAAGTCCTTATAATCAACAATGCTTATAATTCTCAATTACATAAGATCTGTAACTTAGTCATCTATTTTATTCTAGGTAAATAAAAATTTAACTCTGTGATATTTTTATGTGATTCTCCCAGCTTAATCATTATCCCTCCATCTCCATTAGTCACCAATTACTTTTGATTTACCTTACAAGCAATTTCCTTTAGAAATTTAAACCATGTAAGTCCTAAGAAAACAATTCATTAAACCTGAGAAAGACATCAAATGTCATTATGGATACTAATCATTTTCCTTTTATTTCCATGAGTGTAACACATTCTTGATAATATGACAATCCCTTTCATACCTAATATATAATGCAAATGCACAGGTCTGCCATAATGCCCAACAAAGGGAACCTGAAAATCTTCTCATGACAGAAATCTAGAAATACTAAACAGAATATGACAATTTTGTAAACATGCATAGCTGAATTTATAAGAAATAAATGGAAATCTCCTGTGATAAAAATGAATAGCGGATTGAAAAAAACAGAAGGAGCTGAGACATCCAAGAAAACAGATACCATTATTTAAAATAAAGGTAATTTGGTCTAGCCTGGTGGCATATTGGTTAAGTTGGCATACTCCGCTTCAGTGGCCCAGGGTTCATGAGTTTGGATCCCATGCATGGACCTACACAATGCTCATCAAGCTGTGCTGTGGCAGCACACCACATTCAAAATAGAGGAAGATTGGCACAGGTGTTAGCTCAGGGACAATCTTCCTCACCAAAAAGAAAAAAAGGTAACTTAATGAAGAAATTGCTTACCTAGGGATGAAAGAGCATAAAGACAAGTATGATAGAGTAAGGAAACCAAGAGAGTAGCTACAACAAGAACCACATGCATCCTAATTTTATGGCAGAGGTAACAGAGGTATCAAGAGAAGTGAGTTGACTGAGTTCTTGTAGTTAGTGAATGATGGAAATATAATGCATAACAGGTAGTTTGGCTACAGAATCTGTGTTCTTACCCATCGTGATATAGAATTTCACCGAGGAATAACAGGCAGATATAAAAACCAACACAACTAATCTTTTAAAGTTGAAAAAATATAATAATTAAAATTAAAAACTCATCAAACATAGGTAAACATAAAATTTTGAACTGGAAGCTACATATGATTTAGTTACCCAGAACACATAATAGTGGGAAAACAAGTAAACTGAGAAGTTAAGAGATATGGAAGAGACAATCATAAAATAAACATACTTCCAATCAAATCCCAGAAACAGAATAGAAAGAATGAATGATTTTTTCCCCTGAATTTAAGAAATAAATGATTTTCTGGAAGGAAGAAACAAAATATTTAATCCCAGTAGGATAAATAAAAATGATTCCACATTTAACATAATATAGCACACAAAATACAAATAGAATAACTGAAAAGCAACTGGAAAAAATAGTTCTTCTAGAAAGGAATGATAAACCAGTAGCAGCCTTCTCAATGGCACTAACAGTATCAGAACAGTGATTGATAATAGAAACTAAATCTTTAATGTGGTGAGGGAAAATAGCTGGCTTCCTAAAATTCTACAACCAGCTAAGATATCGTTCAAGAACGAGGATGAAAAGAATAGTTTCAGGAAAGTGCCCCTCACGCACACACACACTTCTCTTGTTGATTATATATTTAGCATTATAAAATATCCTTCTTTCTCTTACTTAACGTCTTGGAGGTTTAAATTAACTGAGTTTACTGTTAAGATATTGACACCTGATTTTTTTGTTTCTATCTACCGGTATAATTTGCTCATCATTTAAATTTTAAACTTTTGGATTACAATTTTTTTTGATTGGCGCCTGAGGTAACAATTGTTGCCAATCTTTTTTTCTTGCTTTTTTGCCTGAAATCCCCCCAGTACATAGTTGTATATTTTCAGTTGTGGGTCCTTCTAGTTGTGGGACGTGGGACACCGCTTCAGCATGGCCTGAGGAGCCGTCCCATGTCCGTGCCCAGGATCCGAACCAGGAAAACCCTGGGCCGCTGAAGGGGAGCGCACGAACTTAACCATTCGGCCACGGTGCCGGCCCCTCAGATTAAATTTTTTAATAAAATATCTCTCTTATGTATATTATAGAGTTAGATAGTTTTCATGAAATACTGTAATGTTTTATTTTTTGCTCGTAACAAGTGAATTAAGCCCAATTAAATTTAATCATGCGACAGGTATGTTTGTTATTTGTTCTGTCACTTGTCTGTGCATCTTATTATGTAGCCTCATTTTCTTTAACTGTAGTCTTCCAATAGTTAGGAAGTTATGTATTATTTTAAGGGTTATCTTTATAATTAAATGTTTATGTAACACCTTTATCATAACATGTTATTGAGAGAGAAGACTAAATATAAAGATATCACTTCGGCTTGGAGGATTGTTAATTCATTAATTTAATAAGAACTCAATAAAACTACACACAGGTTCTTTTTGGTAACTAGGCAAGCCAATTGTAATGCTCGTATAGAAAAATAAAACAGCAAAGATGTACAGTAAAATCCTGAAAAGAGAGATCAGTGAAGGGAAATTAACTCTACCAGATAATGGACAATTAGATAAAGCCTAATGATGAAAAATAATATAGACAGCATACAAACAGAAAAATGTAACAGAATAGAAGTTCCAGAAATACACAAATATACATATGGGAGTGGCATCACATATCAGTTTGGAAAAGGACTTTTATGAGAAAACAATGAGAACATAAAATAAATAAAAGAAAGATGGCAAATTTCTTTACAAGCTTACTATGGAGAAAATCTAATGGCTCTGAATCCAGAAGCCATCAAAGATTGATGAAGTAGACTATTAAAAATCCCATTAACTTCTGCATAGAAAAAATATTATCAATATCAAATGATAATGACATATTTAGAAATAACTTGAAAATCGCATTGCATACAAAGGCCTTATCTCCCTAGAATAGTTTAAAAGAGACTGATAATCCAATAAAAATGAACAAAGTATATGAACAAATAGGTTACAGAAATTACAAATTGACATTAAACGTATAAAAGGTGGTTAGTGTCACTCAAAATAAGATAAATTAGAACCTGAAATTTTGTTGAGATAACATATTTCACCTATCAGATTGGCAAATAGTCTAAAAGTTTGACAAATAGGTTGGCAAGGCTGGGGGAAACATGAATTCCCATGTATTGCTGATGGAAATGCAAAATGCTAAAATTCCCCTGAAGGGCAATTTGTTAATATCTATTAAATTTACAAATGCATTTACCCTCTGATGAAGCAATCTTTCCTCTGGGAATTTATTCTAAAGCTATACATGCATGAATTAAACATCAGAAAAGTATAAGTTTATTCACCGCTGCGTTATTACAATGTAGAAAATAAGAAACAATCCAAGTGTCCATCCATAGGGAATAATTAAATGAATTGTGGTACAATCACACAATAAAGTACTCCTCAGCAATTCAAAGAAAGAATGAGAGAGCTCTCTACATACCTATATGGAAAGATCTTCAGTATACAATGTGAGATTAAAAAAAAAAAAAGCAATGTCTAATAGTATAGTATGTAGAGTGTATGCTACCTTTTTACATAATAGAAAGCAGGAAAAATAAGAACATATATTCATATTTGCTTATTTTCGCCTAATAAAAGTCTAGAAGGATAGACAGAAAACTGATAAAATAGTGACATATGTGTGTGTATAGGAGAGGAATGAGACTTTTTATCAAATTACCTTTATATTGTTTTGTTAAGTGTATGAATACACTACCTATCAAAAGTCAAACTTCCAAAAAAAATTAAAAAGGTATAAACATACAATAAAAAGAGAGAGAATACAACAAAATTTTGAAAGTTGGAAAGCATATAGGATGGGAATAGCTGATTTAAGATATCAGTAGTGCAGAAAGCCAAGAAGCTAGCTTATTTGAGCCACAGAATCCCAGAATGATTCAGAATTGAAAGTAAGAGTAAATGGAGGAAACTGAAAACTAGAAAATTAACTAAAAGCCAGAAAAAAAAAAACAATGGGTCCACATACCTATCCCACAAAAAGTAAGTGATTAAGTAATCTTTCCTCTGGGAAATTTGGCAGAAGAGTACACTCTCTGGAGATGTTAAAGCAAAGAAACTCTGTAACACCAGGCATAGCTGATAGTTGTAGTTGAAATCTTTTTCTAATTTATTCAAAGAGTGAAAGACCGAAATAAGCTAGATGAGGGGCCAGCCGGACGGCACAGCAGTTAAGTTTGTGCCCTCCACTCTGGCAGCCCAGGGTTCACCGATTTGGATCCTGGGCCTAGACCTAGCACTGCTCATCAAGCCATGCTGTGGCAGGAGGCCCACATATAAAGAGAGGGAGATGGGCATGGATGTGAGCTCAGGGCCGGTCTTCCTCAGCAAAAGAAGAGGAGGCTTGGCGGTGGATGTTAGCTCAGAGCTAATGTTCCTCGAAAAAAATAAGCTAGATGATGTCAAAGAAGAAAGAGGACCTTCCCCACTGAAATTCAAGATGACTTAGAAAACTATAGTCATTTATTTGTATATTTATTTATAATTTTATTTATTTATTTTTAATTGCATTAACATTGGATTATAACATTATATAGCTTTTGGATGTCCATCATAATATATTTCAAATTCTGTGTAGATTACATCGTGGTCACAACCCAAAAACTAATTATAGTCCATCCCCTCACATGTGAACCTAAAACTATAGTCATTTAAAATGAGATAGTCATTTGGACTGTGGAATGAAACAATGAAGGTAGAAAAAGATCTGCATGTACACTTGGAAATTTGTGTACTACTGTATTCTTCCAATCAATAGTAAAAGTAAGGACCATTCAATAATGAGTTTTAGATAACTGCTTATCCCTACAGGAGAAAACAAAATTAGATCACTACTTCACATCATATAGGAAGATACATTCTAAATAAAGATAAATATGAAAATTATAACTGTAAAATTTGTTGAATAAAATATAGAAGAACATATTTATTGCTTCACAATAGAGAAAAATTTCTTAAAATATATACTAAAAACAAAAACTATGAAAGGAAATATTTGTATATGACACTACATTAAAACAAAAGACTTCTGTTTTTCAATGGATGCCATTAAAAAGTGACAAATCAGGGCCAGCCCGTGGCTGAGTGGTTAAGTTCCTGCATTCTGCTTCGATGACCCAGGGTTTTGCTGGTTCAGATCCTGGGTACAGACATGGCACCACTCATCAAGCCATGCTGAGGCGGCATCCCACATAGCATAACCTGAAGGACCTACAACTAGAATATGCAACTATGTACTGGGAGGTTTTGGGGAGAAGAAAAAGAATTTAAAAAAAGATTGGCAACAGATGTTAGCTCAGGTTCAGGTGCTAACTTTAAAAAAAAAAAGGAAAATAGTGACAAATCATAGATCAGATTATATTTGAAAATGATACAAACCATAGATTACTATCTAAAATATTCAAAGAATTCCAAAAATAAATAAGAAAGAACTAAACATCCCATTAAAATCAGGTCTAAGTGTGTGACTAAGAAAGTCACAGAAAAATCCTGGTCATTGAAACGAAAATATGTTCAAAGCCTTATTATATCAGAAATATACAAAGTGAAACAATTTAAGATGCAATTTCATACCCATTAGAGTGGCAAAGATTATAGGGTCTCACAATAATAATATAAGGTACAAATGTGAGGAAACAAGAATTCATATTTTAATGAGGCTGTAGATTGGTACAACTCTAGAGTTTGCTGAAAGATAGTTATAGTGAAGAAGCACACATCCACCTTCCAGCAATTACAGTCCAGAATAAATGGCACAGAGAAACTTTTGCACATATATATAAGACATTTTCACTCCACATTTGTCTGAGTATCCAAAGAGAGGGAACAATCTAAAAGTTCTATCAAGAAAGGAATGAGTAGGGGCTGGCCCCGTGGCTGAGTGGTTAAGTTCGCGCGCTCTGCTGCAGGCGGCCCAGTGTTTCGTTGGTTCGGGTCCTGGGCGCGGACATGGCACTGCTCATCAAACCACGCTGAGGCAGCGTCCCACATGCCACAACTAGAAGGACCCACAACGAGGAATATACAACTATGTACCATGGGGCTTTGGGGAGAAAAAGGAAAAAAATAAAAAAAAAAATCTAAAAAAAAAAAAAAAAGAAACGAATGAGTAAATTAACTGTGATATTGGTATATATTGAATCATACATGGCACTGGAAATAAATGAACTAGATTTACGTGAATCAACATGGATAATTCTTAAATTCTTAAATCATATTGTTGAAAAATAACAGGTTACAGAATGATCTGTAAAGTCTAATGTAGTTTTTGTTAGCCTTATGTTTTTATTAAGCTTATTAGGTTTTATCAAGCTTATGTAAGTTTTTAAATAACACAAAATAATACCACATACTGTTTATAAGCATACATAAATATAAGTAAAATCTTAAAACTTGGCATGGGAATGATTTACGACTTCTTTGTGGGGAGAAGAGGAAAAATTATTTGGGTTAGTGCTTCAATTTCTTTTAAAAATCTGATACAAATAAGGGGAAACTTTAATATTTGTTAAATCTGAATGGGGGTCATATTTCTTTTTTACTTTTGTGTGCATCTGAAATATTTTCTAAGTTAAAATTTAAAAATAAAGACAAAATTAAAATGGGAACCATTTGTACAGCGTATAATGTCTAGATGTGGATCTACCAGTGATTAAGCACTCTTATGTCATCAGAGTCCAATTTAGATTATTGCTACTCTTGGACACTAGTACTGTGTATATATGACCCTGCAACATGCAGTCAATTCAATTGACTTAGTTCAAGATTAGTTAACATAGGAGGAAAAATAAACACAAAATGAGGCATAAGTTGAAGAATTGACTGCTTGTTGAGTTGAGTTGTTTATTCAGTCAAAATTTTTAAATGGCTGTCATAGGGCAGGATTTTGAAGATTTTAATAAGCTATAAGTAACAATTCATAAGCAGCCTCATTAGAATAGCTTTGAAATAACTTTCCATTAGAATAAAGGGTTTATTAATGGTCATTTTTATAAGGTCAAAGGGATAAAAAAAATTGGGCTGATTTTCCCCCATCTAAAATACTGCTTTATAAAATGGTTTAACTTTTAGCATAACAAAGGAGACTTAATTGAAAAGAAGACAGATGCAGGCAAATGCAGACTGATCCCATACAATGAACAAGTACCCTTGCAAATGCAAAGGAATTCAGGATCCTGAAAATTAGGTCCTAGTAAACTTCAGCCAATGAAACATCCTGGTAACAGGGGAACGATCAGGAAGAGAACAATAGCTGTATTGTTTCCCTTTGCATTGATAATATGTGTGTGACAGACTGGGAAAGATTCAGCAGGGGCTTTTTTTTCCAGTGAGTTACATTCCCAGAGGCCAACTAAAGGTGCCTCTGACAGGGAAGTTGATACTTACAAATGACCATTGCTTTTTAGAGATTCTCTATTTCTGTGGACATTCATTCATTCAATCACTGGGGAAAAAAACCCACATTTATTGGTTGCCAACTTTTGCTAATAAGTCAGAAACATTCCCTTATCATTAGTCATCTGTTGCTCCATAACAAATAACATCAAACCTTAGTGGGTTAAAACAATGATAAGTTGTATTGTCTGTGATAAGATTTCTGTGTCAGAAAATCCAGTAGTACTTTGCTGGGCAATTATGGTTCCATGTTTTTCAATAAGATGTCAGTCAGAGCTTTGATCATCTGAAGGCTTGACTGTGGCTGGGAGATAAGCTGTCAGGGTTGCTTACTTACATGGCTGGCAAGATGGTGCTGGCTGAGAGCAGAAGTGTGCTGTTTCTCCCTACATAGGCCTCTCCATAGGGCTACTTGAGTGTTCTTCTAACATGGCAGCTGGATTTCCCCATAGTAAGTGTTAAGAGACCAATGTAGAAGCTACATTGCTTTTTATTACAGCCTTTGAAGTCATAAACTGCCACTTCTGCCATATTCTACTGGTTACAGAGTCAGCCCTGATTCACTATGGGAGAGGACAACAAGTGGCATAAATACAAGAGACAAGGATCACTGGGAGCCAAATTGAAGGTCAGTTTCTATACCTTCTTTCCAAACAGCTCATATCATGTAATTCCAATACAGTATAATAAGTGCTATGGCACACAAATTTTAATACTTAGATTTGATTATCCCTAGAGAAAACTGAACTTTCTCAATTATCCTTCTGCAAAGACAGAAGATACAACACAGAGATAAAACTAAAATCACTGAACTTATCCTAATTTTGCTTTAGGATAAAGCCAACAAATCTTAAGAGTTGTTGTTTATAATTGTTTTCATCATTTTGGCAAGAAAGAAGTTAAATTTTTAATATCAGTCTTAGAAAAGATGACATTTGAGGTTGACACTGAAAAAGTCAAACAGAATGCTTGAGGCAAGCCTATATATCAAAACTGGCAGATTGAAACAGAAAATATGCTTGAAATCAGATTTTAAACCTGGTTTTTAGTTTTGTTGGCTGAAAATAGTATTGCAATTTAAAATAGGTTTTATATTTGCTCTTTAGAAGATTAAGTTCATGGATGTTGAGAAAACTATTATTATTATCCCCAAATGCTGTACTATTCGAATATCAAGTTTTGAGCTCAAAGTATAACCATTTCCCACATAGGTTTCTTCTAATTGGACCAAACTGTACAAATGGACAAAGGAAGAAAAGGGACCATGATTTCACCTGTTTTTCCCTCTTTTGGTTAACAAGAGGACTTATAGTGCTGAGAATGACAAATCTCAAGGACGTTACCTAGTTAGGTAAAGAGAGTTCAAATGGGAAGCAGATGGTGATTATTGAGGGATAAGTGCTTGAATACATTTTGAAGAACTTAGAAAGGAAGACCATGAAAATTAAAAGCCAAAATGCCAGAGCTTTGCACCAAATACAGTGAAGATGCTTTTAGTGCTTCATAGTCCTTTGTAATAAAGAAAGTTTTAATATCAAAACCAAATTAAGGTTCTGATCTAACAACCTAACCTCTTGCTATTCAGTTTTTGTATCTGCTGTTTTCAACTGCTGGAGTCTCTATCTCCAGAGAGCTATCAAGTAGACTCTACCTCTGACTTTCGGTATGCAATCACTTATCTTTCCATAGAAAGCGGTGGTATGCTGAGCTTAGAACATAGGCATGCAAAGCTTTGCCATTTGGCTATAGCCATAGCCCTAACATGCTGTTTACAGAAACCTGCTAACTTGTTATGAGAATCGCCTTCCTCTTTGCTTCTTTCTTTCCAATTTGGATTGAGATCTTATCTTGTGACCTATATTTCCTTACTTTGTACATATGCTAATATCCTATTTGGTTTGGTTCTCCTAATACTCATCTTTGCTTTTGGAAAGTAACTTTCTTCACTGCTTGACCAATTCCTGTTGACACAAAATACTAGGACTTAAAATCATGTCTTTACTCGCTATACTTGTCATTTTTTAGTTTGTTTTCAGCTGTCTATCATCTGAACACACTGCAAAGCAAAGCCCAGTTTCCCTTGGTTCCTATCTATACCTCGAGCCTGCTTCCCCATCCCTCAGGTCAATTCTGTGAGATAACATATCCTTTCAGTACCCTTGACCTTTTGCTTAAGTCGACTAGAGTTGGTCTCTGTTGTTTGCAACCAAGAACACGAACTAATACTGAGATCACTACAGTGAGTGCAATGCATGCTGCAGATATCCCAGGATATGGGGAAAGCGAGGATTAATTATCTTGCTTAGTGTGGTTTGAATGCAGTGAAAGATCCCATTGATATTTGTGGATAATCATCCAGTATCCCGTGGCGTACAATGACAAAACAGATTATTAAATTAGGCATCTAGGTACCTAGAATGCAGTGATCATTGAAGGTGAAACTTTGGGGGAATGGTTGTCACTTTTTATGAAAATATGCAGAAATTCAAGGACCATGGAGTGGAGGTGGCTGCTTCCAACAGCTCTGAATACCTTATGGAAAAAGAACAGGATTCTCAAATTCCTAAATTGTAGGATCAAGACAGGGATTTATAGGACCATGATGATGCCAAATGAACCTATGTCTCTTGCATTTATAGGGTTGAGTGAGAAGAAAACCAAATACTTAGTGTAACCCTCTGAGTTGCTAAATCACAGTTTCAGTTAATTCCACTGTTTCGCCAGTTCTCTGTTGGGAAAGTTACGGCATTGAACAGGAACAAGCTGGATACAGATAATAGGAAGGGTAATAACAGCAGATACAGAAGTCTCAGAGTATTCCCAAACCCAAACTCCCACAGCCAAAATACCCCTGCCTCCTTCAATGAATATAAGTATCTTCTCTATCCTCTTGCTTGGGATGCTATCATTGGGGAGTTACCTCCTGAGAATAAGCCAGTGATCACCTTACCTCTAACACTATCCATCATTGTCTCTCAGTCTAATAATAAAGCCAGATCACAGTATTCTCTGGGGAGACAGATTAAAAAGCTTAATGCTAGAGCAGAAGTCATATACAACATAGATTACAATACTTTTCTTATTTGTATGCACATAGATCTAGAGATTAATTATGGAGATGGTTTCTGAATATGATCAACCAAGAGAAGAAAAGCATTTAAATATTGGGTTAAAATTATCAATATAGGTGTTCTTTGCAGACAGGCTAGCAGAAAGTTAAGGTTGCTTCTGTTTGCCCAGTTGGCTGACTAAAACTTCTCAGTATTGGTAATCATGCTAAATATAATTGAAATGCTACAAATTCCTGGGTATAATGTAGAGGAATAAACCCAAGAAGAAAGATTTGGTTTGTGTGCTCTTCACATGCATACCTCCTCTATATCCCCAGAGGGAGCTCAGAAGGCATTCCTTTTACCACAACCTTGAAAAAATATATTCATAATAGCATCTTTATAAAGATCTTTATGAGACTGCTATTTCTTGCAGTATATTAGATAACAAAATAACTCCAGTATAAAACGAACAAATAGGCCAGGTAAAATATCAAACACAACTTCCTAATGCATATCTGAGCTCACAAGTTACTAATGAAGAATCAAACTGAAGAAGCTGAGAACCAGCACGTTAAACTGATGATAAAGCTGCGTCTGTTATTGCTTTCTGCAGGTGTTTGCCTATCTGAGTAACCAGGAGGCTTTTTATAAACCATCAAAGTGAAGAGAAGGATTCAAGCCTTGAACCTCATAATCAAGGAATTAAGGCTAAAATCCTCTGTATAAATTTGGGATTCTCAAAAGGCTGCACCCGCAGTGAAAAGATGGACTGGGGGAAAACCCATGAGATGGTAAAGGAAGATAAAGGAATTTCTGTCTCATGTTGGAGTCTAGGTGAAAAAGAAAAGTCTCCTCTGAAAAGTCATAACATTAGTGCAATCCTTACACAGGTACAGGGGCTTTCCCTGTGCCCTCCTTAATACGGAGGAGGGGGCGGGGAGAGGAAAGCAAGAAATTAACATCCAGCCGTCTCAGTTGAGTAGCATCTTGGTGTTCTTGGAAGAAACAAATACTAACCTTCTCTGGAGAGAGGGGCCTTCAACTCAGGCTTTCTAGGATCTCCAAAGAAACAGCTGGATTCTACGTAAGTTTACAATCCCCAAATGCGTAATAGACCAGAAAATAATCTACCTTCAACGAGAATCAGGAGACACTATAAACTCTACAGTTACATAGACCAGAATTTGTACTTAATGGAATAATATAATACAAAATATAAAATTTAGTGTATTCATATTTAAATGAATAAAAGATAAAATGAAATAAATGAAAGAGAAAAAAGATATTTTTTAAAAGATTATTGGGATTTATAAAAGAGTGAATTAGAACTTCTAACATTTAAAAGAAAAAACCCTAATAATTAAAAAGTTATTAAAAGGGGGCTGGCCCTGTGGCCGAGTGGTTAAGTTCGCGCGCTCCACTGCAGGTGGCCCAGTGTTTCGTTGGTTCGAATCCTGGGTGCGGACATGGCACTGCTCATCAAACCACGCTGAGGCAGCGTCCCACATGCCACAACTGGAAGGACCCACAACGAAGAATATACAACTATGTACTCGGGGGCTTTGGGGAGAAAAAGGAAAAAATAAAATCTTTAAAAGAAAAGTTATTAAAAGTATTTCGTTTTGTAGAAACTGCAGGCTAGGTTATTCAGTCCCATACTCCAGCACTAAAGAAGCTGGATCTATACACACAGACCATATCATCGGCCACCACATCTCCTTTTTTTCCAGTTTTGAGATGATATTGACATATAAGATATGTAAGTTCAAGGCATACAATGTGATAATTTGATACACATATATATTGCAAAATGAAATGTCCCACAGCTTCTTAAAAGTATCAAATAACTAATGAGAAATTACAAAATTAACAGGAAAAAAATGAGAACTCTGAAAATAAAAGGACATAAAAACTCGATTTATCCTAAAGGCACTTAGTGATTTTGGAAGACTTAATTTGAACTTTTATTTTCAGGACATCACTGGTTTAAATAAAACATAGGCCAAAAAGAAATAATAGCAACAATTATAAAATAGTTCAAACTGAATGTTAATAAAAATACTGCATGTTAAAACTTGGTGGAGGGGGCTGGCCCCGTGGCCGAGTGGTTAAGTTCGCGCGCTCCACAGCCGGTGGCCCAGGGTGTCGTTGGTTCGAATCCTGGGCGCGGACATGGCACTGCTCATCAAACCACACTGAGGCAGCGTCCCACATGCCACAACTAGAAGGACCCACAACGAAGAATATACAACTACGTACCAGGGGGCTTTGGGGAGAAAAAGGAAAAAAATAAAATCTTTAAAACTTCGTGGATACAGTTAAAGCATTATTATAATGAAATTTATTGTTTTGAATTCATATATTAGGAAAAAATTACTTCAAAGTGGCATGTTGCAATAGGTTAAGTACAGAAACAGATATGCAAACTCAACTGACTGCTCTTAATCTAGATATTAAAAGAGATTTGCAAAATGTAAAACAATGCCACTCTTTCCACTATATTCTTTTTTGAAAATACAGTTGATTTTCATTAAAATATGTTTTTATGATACCATGTAATGGGTTTCTTGCTATTTTCAAATGAAAAAATATATATTTCTCAACTTTATAATACAGTATATATGAGTATACATATATACATGTATATGTACATGTATGTGTGTAGATATGTATGTGTATGTATATATGTGTATATATATTTATTTATGTATGTATGTATAAAACAAAAGCACTTTTGGAACCTCAGTTACTTTTAAGCATTTAAAGAGGTCCTGAGACCAATGTTTGAGACTTGCTACCCTAGAAGAGACTCTTTAACAAAGGGTGCTTATTAAACTGTTTCTATAGCAACAATATTTATAATAGTCCTACCAGAAAAATGCATATGCACACATTACAAAAATTGATACATTTTGTCACGTTGTTCTCCAGAAACCTTATACAAATTTACATTTCCCCCAGCAATGTATAAAAGGGCCCATTTTCTTATATCCATGCCAACACTGGATATTATGATTCTTCTTTATATTTTCTGATGTTTCAAGTGTGACAGCTGCTTTAAATTTTATTCCAGTGATAACTAATGAGGTTGAAGATTTTGCATATTCTTCCTGGTTATTTGTGTTTCTCCCTTTCTAAATTGTTTGGTCATGTCATTTTCCATTACCCCAGTCAGAGTGTGATATGAGATTGCATAAAAAATTATTGAGAACAAATAACTCATGGATGCAGAATTATGATTTTAAGAGGATTAACCTCAAACACTTAGCCCACCACACACGGAGAACCGCAGAAATGTTACAATTATCAGGTGTTACTCATCAGGTGCTATTATCAGGTGTTATTTAGGGTTAAATAGCCTTCAAACAAAGCAAATTTAAATTGGTTATAAAACATGTAAATGTAAAAATAATTATTAAAGAAGAGACATACATTGGAAAATATAATTATTTGAAAATAATAAGGGTCCTGATATCTATATTATATTAATATGGTCTAAGAAACCTAGAGGTTGATGAGAGAAAAGCACGCTATATTCTTTTTATTCTGTGTAGGAAGAAAAATTAAACAAATAATTCTACAAATAGGATGCCTTGAAAACATAGCAGCTGGAATCTCTGTTGAGCTCTTTAGCCTCCCAGTTACTAATCTCTGCTGGGTTCCTTGGAGTCTCATCCTGTTTCTGTGCAGTTCTGAACTGAGACAACCATATCTTTTAGGAGAAACACAGATTAGTAGTTTAAGTATAAGATAGTATAAATAAAACTTCTTTGACAATGATAAAAAGTTACACAAATAAGTTATTGTCTATTGGTAATAATGATTTGTTTTTTCAGAATAATCAGAAAACATCTCTCAGAAATATCACCAATCAGTATTGGGTTTTTTTTCAAAGGCTTTGTGTAACTCCACAGGAAACAGATCACAGGCTTCAGAATTTATATCCCATCTCTGCAGCTACATGATACTGGACAGGTTACTTAACTTTCTGAGCTTCAGTTTTGACATCCAAAATAATTGCACAGTTTCATTATGAAAAATAAATGGTATAATATATGCACGCAGGAGTAAAGGGAAAATTATTATCAACTTAAGAAATCTAATATTAATTTCTAAAAACCCAACTTTGTATCACTGGGCAATTTAGGTACTAATTCATTTTTATGGAGGTTTTTACCTTGCTAATTAATATTTGAATATTGCCATATGTGACATTTTCTTATATTTGTAAATGATCGCCATTTTTGAAACTCTTAAGAAACTAAAACATTATCTCATGTCCTTAAAGATTGAGAATTTGTAGGAGGGTGTTAGAAAAAGGATGCCTAATAACTGATTAATTCCAATTCAAATTAAATAGAGCGTATAAGCAGAGCCAACTTAATAGTAGGAAACAATGTTTTTCATATCTATTTTTTGAAATGCCATTTGTGGAATATAATAAGAGACCAATCACAATTTGTTTGGCCACCTCATCATTTTGGTAACTGAAAATCTATTCATTTAAAATGTGAAAGGCTGACATTTTCATTCAATAGTTTGAAATGTTAATGTTATTAATCTGGGAGCAAATAATTTCCTATTTAAATAGATCGATTTTGTTCAGGAGAAATTCGTAATCTCTAATGACGTGGTAAGTCATTTAGAAATAATTTGAATAGCTGTGGAACCAAAGGGTCTGTCACTAAAAGAGATCAGGCTATAGTTTCAGAAAAAGGCTTAGTAGAAAATATATGTCCGTTAGTGAACATTTATTGTCCTTGGTTATAAATAATACCTATTTATGCTAATAATATGATTCTGAGTAAATAGAAACAAGCATGGCAAGGAAAATGGTAAAGATGAGTATGCTTGACTGACCTTCCAACAAAATTTCTCCTTCCCCCAGAAATCGCAACTATTCTTGGCAAGAAGCTCCTGAATTGTTAGAATATGAGAAGGAAAAACACGAAGCAGTCTTTATAAGAGATGCATACTTAATCTGATGACGCAGCTTTTAAACAAATACTTTACCAGCCATGACATTTGTTTGGCTTATCTGATTTTCTGTTATAATTGCCTCCAACTCTCATAAAATACCATAAAGGTATCATGCTTAAGCACAAAGGAAACACAAGCCATTGTTTCTTATGTTGCAACAACCATCCCCCAACACACACACACACACACACACACACACACACACACACCCCCTATATAACTCATACAACTAGGCTCTCTAGCACCAGGAACAGAGGCAGAGACAGCAGGTGAACTGACTTACTCAGGACAGAATTGCCCATACATAAATATAAGAATGACTTGTGGCACTATTTGAGACGTACTAAAACTAAAAAAAAAAAACAAAAAACAAACAAACAAACAAAAAAATTCATTGTTTATCGGAAATTCAAATTTAACAGACCATCCTGTTTTCTTTTTTGTTTCTTGTTGTTGCTGCTGTTGGTGCTTTTATTTTGCTTTTTGGCTAAATCTGCCAACCTTAATTTGGGAACTTTAGTTCTATTCTGTGGTTGGCTCTGCTGCTTGTTAACACTATGATCTTGGTTCAATCACTTGCCCTCAGATTTTCAAATTCTTCAGCTAAAATAATGATTCCCAGTTTCCATTTTTATATTTCTACTTTGAGGAAAATTCCCACACTTAATGAACCACTCCAGGTCAGTCAGAGATGACTGCCAAGCAATCAACTGATTCTCGAAACAAATGTTACAATTTGATAACTGAGATTAAAGTTGGCCATAGTGGCTTCAGTTATTTAGAGGAGGATGATGATATCACATTAATAGTCAATATTCTGTCTTTGTAACGACCTTTAAAATTTCCAAGCCCCTCTCAACTATCTAAAAAATATTTTAATTATATTCTCATTCTTTCTTCCTTAAATCTCCTTGCTTTGAATATCATATTATCAGACTAAACCACTCCCGGCTGCAGCCATTTACAGACTTCAGTGTCCTCTCAATCACTTCTTGGAGATTTTATCTCTCGGCTTACTGACACCCTCTCCAATACTACTCCAGCCATAATTCTTGGCAATTTTGTTCTCCATATGGATGATGCTTTGAACGCCCTAAAATTTCACTTCTTTGACTTCCTCTTCTGTGCTATACCTTCAAAATATCCAGAATTTAATCATTTCCTCCACTTCTTCCACTAATTCTATCCTCAACCAGGATGCCACTATTTTTGTCTGGATTATTCTGGTAGCCTCCCAACTGCTGTCCCTCTTTTGATTCTTGTCCCTTATAGTATATTCTAAGCACAACAGCCAGAGTAATCCTTATAAAACTAAGTAGATCATAACATTCCTCCACATAAAAGCTTCTAGTGTCTCTTCATCTGACTCAGAAAAATCGAAGTCCTTACAATGGCTATAATTATGGCCCTACATCATCTAGATTTGTAATCTCTTCCACAACTCAACCACTTACTCACTTTGTTTCAGAAACACTGGTGTCCCTGATGTTAATCAAGCATTTCAGAAACTTACTTCTCTTTTGTGGATGTTGCGATTGCCCTTCCCTATGCTTGAGAATGCTGTTTCTCCAGATACCTGTATAACATACTCCCTTGCCTCCTTTAAGTCTTGTTCAAATGCCAGCTTCTCAGTGAGGTTTCTCTGACCACTCTATTTAAAATTGAAATTCTCTCCCCTCAACTGGCACTCCCCATCCTCCCCTACCCCACTTCATTTTTCTCCATAGAACCATATATTTGTAATATAATATTAATACATTGTGGGTAAGTTAAAAAAACAGTAGGAGGAAGAAAATCTTAAAGAGAAGCTGTTATCCTTACCATATAGACATATCCTGGTTGTTGTTGTAGGTGTCGTGCAGTAAATTCCAACTGCTAGTGACCCTGTGGACTGCAGAGGGGAACCCTGCCCAGTCTTTTTGCACCATCCTCTCACCTTCCAGTGCTCTATCAGACAATGCTCCACTGCTATTCATAGGGTTTTCATGGCCAATTTTTTTCAGAAGTGGGTGGCCAGGTCACTCTTTCTAGTCTGTCTAGTCTGGCAGCTCCACTGAAATCTGTCCACTGTGGGTGATCCTGCTGGTATCTGAAATACCAGTGGCATAGCTTTCAGCATCACAGAAACACACAGCCATCACAGTATGACAATCAACAGAAGGGTTGTGTGGTTCCCTAACTGGGAAATGAACCCAGAGCGCAACAGTGAGAGTGTAGAATCCTAACCATTGCATCACTAGGGCTGGCTGAACGTATTCTTACCCCACTAACATTGCTTTCAGACATTCTACAAAAATGGGTTACACCATAAATATTGTATTATACCTACTTTTCAGTTGATATATATTAAAAAATATTTCATTTGAACAAATATTAATTTACCACATCATTTAGTCCTTTTAAATTGTGGTAGATCATGTCTCAGCTTATAGTTGCCCTTTACAGAGTCATGGTCTCATCCCCTAGACACACAAGTCCTCTGTCAAACTGGTGTTTATATCATTAGAATATTTGTGTGCATTTTGTGAAGCTATTCAACTATTAATATAGATGAAATTTATCATTTGAAGGTATTCATGAAGTGGTCATTGAATTTGACTTCCGCGTACTGAAATGAGTGTCTGCTGTAATGCTTAATTTTGTCAGACGTACATTGCTGAATATAGTCATCATTAATGAGACACACACACACTACACTTTAGTAATTGTAAATAATCAGGGCTCTTTTCAATGAATCACTCACATTTGTCGACTTGGCCTTTTACTATTTACATATTTTTATTATGCTAATGTGGGACAATATAACACAGCAATGCAATGGACCAAACACCAGAGAAGGTTTTCTCTTGGCAAGCTGAGGATGCTAACCTGATACTATCTACCTTTACTCAAAATGCCAGTTCATGTGTAATGTATTGTCGCTGAATATGACTAACACCAGAGTAGAAGTTAGGAGGCCTGGACTCCATTTCTAACTCTTGCCCCTATCTTGCTGTGTGACTTAGGCCAATGGTTCTCAACTGGAGCCTATTTTGTCCCCCAGAGTAGATGTCTGGCAATGTCTGGAGACATTTTTCATAGTCAAGACTTGGGGTTTGCTACTGCGATCTAACGAATAGAGGCCAGAGATGCTGCTCAACATTCCGCAGTGTGCAGGACAGCCCCACTCATAGGACAAGGAATTAGCCAGCTCAAAATGACAATAGCACTGAGATTAAGAAGTCCTAAATTAAGCAAATCTCTTTATTTCTCTAGGTTTTGGTTTCCTCATCTCTAAAAGATTTTAATCATGTCTCAAAGACTCTCCACCAATAAGCTTAACATAGGAAACTGCACTCATAGAAGAGTACCAAGGCATTCAATACAGTTCAAAATGTTTTAGAAACAGCGTTTATTTTCAAATCCATTTCAGAAGAATCTGATACAGAGAGAGGGTAAATGACTTGCTTGAGAAAATCTGGCAAAGGAATAAAATGCTGGTCTCTGGGGTCCCCAGTCAACCGGACCGTCAACCTTATCACATAGCTTCCAAAAAGCAACGTGACATTGTAAGAAATGCCTGGCTGGAAATATTTGCTCAAGTTCTGGTCACAAACTAGAACAAAACCTGTCTCTATTCTTTTATCTGTATAGAGTGGCTGAAGTTTTTCTTCTCATTTTTGGTTGCCTTCAGAGACCTCAGGCACTTGAGTACATCAAATAGTCCACTTGATTTTCTTCTGTATTGCTAACTCAAGTGTTTCTCTATAAATCCCAACCCACACCATTAAATAATTGATTTCATAGATCTACCTTTTGAGTTTTACAGATCAATATCAAAAGTTTCATGCCCTCTGGAGAACTCTTAAGGAAAAAGATAACATTGTATAGCATATTTTATTCATCTAGTACAGACTTGATTAATCTCTTATTAGAGAATTAACCATATATATAAAATCTTATAAATTGTAGTCATTTTAAAAGTACTTCAAGAGGAATAAATCCAAATACATTGGCTCTTCCCACTACACCATCAGAAGCCCAGTGCAGACACAATTAACAACACTTAGCTGTTCAAAATGTTTCTACTGTTTATATATGCTTCTGCTGTGAGAAACAGATGAAAGGGTTTCAGAAGGCTGTCGTATCCAAGTAACCAACTTTCTCTGATGGCTTCATGGGAAGCATTGATTACCAATTATTATGTCTGTATTGGGGCTCAATCACCCTTATCAAAGGATGGTGCAGCCATGAGATTCATGACAGTGATCTCAAATTTTTCCTGAGCTAGCTGTGTCAGATATTGGGTTTCAATTTGAAAATCACTCGTTATTTGACAAAAAGTGTCACTGGAATAGGTAGGTGAGATCATCACTATTTCTCTTCTGTTTTATTTTTTAGTGGAGTTTAATTTGAGATGTTGTGAAAAGCAAAGGCAGAAACACACTTTTCAGGTTCAACACCTTTAATGAGTGAGGAAAGCAAATTTTGTATGAAGTAAGCACCTAATTAGGCAAATAGCAGACAAGGACATAGATCTGAGAAGGGTGATTTTAAGTCAGGTTTTGAGAGGAGGACAAACAATCCATTGAAGGGACAGCTTTTTGGACTAGCAAAGAGAAGTCACTCTGAGCCTCAGCTATACCTGGGAAAGACTCATGTTTTCCCAAGAGAAAATAGGAAAAAATTCATTGACTTTATGATCAATAATTACTCCAAGTGAAATTAAAAAGTAATGAACTATCTTCTAAATTCTAATGTTACATTTTTCACAGAAAGCATTGACTTAAGACTAAAAAGGGCATGATTACTGCTCAAATGTTTTAAGGCTTGCAAAACAGGAGAAGCAATATGTTTGAGCAATGTTATAAGTAACTCAGTTTAAGGGGCAAGAAATGAAAATGAAAATAGCAAATATGTGACTAGCAACCCACAGAGTATAATAGGTACATATCCTGCTAATATCTCAAAATTATTTTGTGTAAATTAGATAGTTAACAATACTTTTTCATTTTACGCTCAGGCCTCAGGACTTCAGAAACATTACTTCATCCCAAGAATATAACACCACTATCAATGACAAAAATAATTCAAATTGATGACAGTAAAAACTGTCGAGATGATAGTGCCAAAATTTATGAGCAATTTCTTAATCAAAAGAATGAAGTGAAAGTTTGATGAAACTTATAAGATAAACAGAGGAGAGTCATCATTCACTTAAACTAATTACCACTGTGTAAATAAAACCAGCACACACATTCTGGGCATCAAATAAATTTCAGTTGGGCCATCAAAATTATCTACTCCGAGAAACACCTCCTAATCTACCAGAGGAAAAATGAACAGTTAAATATTCCACGTGTTTATATCCTTCAAACGGAGCTGATAAAGTCACAAACCATTCCATATTCTTACTACCTAAGGATTCAGTCCACCTAAGAACAATCATTTATCACCAACTAAATTACTAAAAGTTTCGTGTGGAATTCAGATATTTCCTCTCTTTTTAATTAAGTTAAATATAGTGAAAACCTCTCGAACTGAAATCAATGTATTTTTTTTTAAAGATTGGCACCTGAGTTAACAACTGTTGCCAATCATCTTTTTTTTTTTTTCTGCTTTATCTCCCCAACCGCCCCCACCCCAGACATAGTTGTATATCTTAGTTGCAGGTCCTTCTAGTTGTGGCATGTTGGGTGCCGCCTCAACGTGACCTAAAGAGCGGTGCCATGTCCACGCCCAAGATCCGAACCCTGGGCCACCACAGTGGAATGCACGAACTTAACCACTCGGCCACGGAGCCGGCCCCCTAATGTGTGGTTTTGATTTGTGTTGGGGAAACATCAGGAATCCCAATATAGTTGTGTGGGATCCCCATAGTTTTGCATCTTCATGCTACTCTGTGGGGAGTTGAACTTAACTGCCTTGACCTCTCTGTATCATTTGAAACTGTGGATTACCTTCTTTTTTGGCTCGTAGCCATTGAACTTTCCATTCTCCTTCTGTGGCCATTCTGCTGGCTTCTGTTCCTCCACCTATACCCTAAATGTCAGTACCTTCCCCGGGACAGGACAAGTCATTGACTCTATTTTCTATATTGTCTTCCTTAGCAATTATATTCTCTTATCTCATAGCTTCAACTACCACTACTATTAATGGTATATCCCTCATGCTACTGCACACAGATAATGCATCTATACTAGCTCTTCTGTCTAATGTGGTCATTGCTACATTGTCAGAGCCACACATCTCTGTTAAATGTCTCACTTGAGAAAACTCAGCAAAGGAAAATAGAATGCTGGTCCCCTGAGTCACCAATCAACTGGACTGTCAACCTTATCATACTGCTTCTAAGAGGCGATGTGACACTGTAAGAAAATGCCTGGCTGGTATGCTTTGCTTTGGTTTCGGTCATGAACTAAAACAAGACCTGTTTTTATTCTTTTATCTGTATAGCTTGGGGGAAGCTTCCCTCCACAAATTTACATTGACTTCAGAGACCTCATGCACCCAAATTCATCAAACAGTCCATTTGATATCTTTTCCATGTTGCTAAATCAAGTGTTTCTCTATGGATTCCAAACCATAGTAAATATTCCTTGTTCTACAGATAACTTTGAAGCTAATCCTGCTGCCCGCTGATTTGTAATACACACGTGCCCACTTTTGTTGCTCACATCTAAGAGGGAAAAGCAATCATAACAAGATGAGCTCTCTTTTATCGAGTGCTTGCTTTACGCTAGGCACAATAACCGTGCGAGTGAGTATTATTATTAGCAAAGTACAGATAGGAAAACCAATCTCCAGACCTATCAAGTAACTTCTCCAAAATAACACAGAGAGTGGAAGAGTCCGGATTCAATCCCAGTTATGAATTCAAATCCTAACATCCTGCCACAATGGTATAGAAGGTAACAAGTCTTTGTTGCTAACTGTTTTGATTATCTGCTCATTTGGAATCTCTGTCAGTAGCCTGCCTGCTTGGACTTCCTCATATAGAAGTTTTAAATTAGATAGAACTGGGTTTGAATCTTATGTCTTGTTACCTAGTTGCACCACTTTGGTCAAAATACTATAACTCCACAAGCCATAATTTTCTCCTCTGTAAATTGGTATAATAATACCTATCTCACAGTGTTGGGGTGAGAATTAAGAAAGAAAATTATGGTAAAGAACTGAGTGTAGTGCCTGGAATTTGCTCCATGAAAGGCAACTCTTATGATTTGTGTTCCCCACCCTTGTCCCCCTGCATCATCAGCCCCTCCTTTGTCATAGCAATATACTTAATTATCTCTTTACTTACTCTGTGAAATCTCCCTGAAGGCAGGGACTATATTGTTAACCAATTTTCTCAAGCATCCAACCTACTGCTTGGCACGAGTGTATGCTGATACA
Source organism: Equus przewalskii (assembly GCF_037783145.1). Taxonomy (NCBI): domain Eukaryota; kingdom Metazoa; phylum Chordata; class Mammalia; order Perissodactyla; family Equidae; genus Equus; species Equus przewalskii. The sequence goes on along the minus strand of NC_091863.1, from coordinate 117,205,168 downwards.
ATTTTCCTCACGGCTGCCGTAGAACACTTGGAGTGGACATGAAGACACTACCTGTATTTGTTCAGAATTTCAGGCTATACCTACCCCTCAACACATTTGTTGGCTTCCCGGTCCTTTAGCTAATGGAACTTTTAGTGTTGTTAAACACTGAACCCTCCAACAGTCCCTCCTGGCAGGACTTTCCTGACTAGTTATAGCCCCTGAAACCCAGTACAGGAAGATATGCCTCCCTACCGAACAAGACAATTTCTATGTGAGGAAATTCTCAATCAGAGCAGCTATGAAATGTGAGAAGTATGCAGAGATTGTAGAGGTCGGGCACTGTTGGGTACAGCTTCTTGAGTTGAATTTGAAAAGTCTGAGTGACATCAGGCTAAAATCTCATCTTGGGAAAAGAAGATCAAAGCATATGGCTTGTCAAGCAAAATAAGCTACCTTGCCCTTTTGGAAACAGCACAGAGGTTTTAAGAAGCACGTAAGATCATTTTTAAGGTCACTTCTGGGAATTTAAATACAAATGCTAATAAAGGAATATGTAGCCCAGAGGAATTCATATGACTTTTGATGAGTAAAAATCATTCAGAAAGATATTTTTAAATGGAAGCAATTAGCAAATAAAAATATTATTTTCATTCTAAAAGTGAGGAGGAGGTTTAATCAATCATGTGCTAATAAAGAATTTAATGATATTGCTATATACTGATTTAGAAAAGAACACTGAGTCAAAATGTTTGCTTTTTCAAAGACCATCTCCTGTGATATGACTTTTTGAGGACTGATTTTGGGAGACATTCTGACTATGTACAAATTGATATTTTATAGAGCAGGTGTTGTCCAGACAGTATTTTATACGAAAACATTTATTTCTTTATGCAGTGATGAGAGGAAAGATCTAATGAACTATGGTTAAAGAGGTAATACTAAAAAGGGGTTATCTGAAAAGAATTATGTCTGAGTTTCTTAAAGATGATGATGGTTGTGGCAGACAGAATCTAAGATGGCCCCCAGTGATCCCACCTCCTGATATTTACGTCCTTGTTTTATCCACTCCCTTTGAGTGGGAGTGGAATTTATGAATTGCTTTTAACAAAGAGAATATGGGAAAGGTGACAGGATGTCACTTCCATGGTTATGTTATATAAAATTATAACTTCCATCTTGCTGGCAGACTCTTTCCCTTGCTGGCTTTAATGAAGCCAGCTGCCATGTTGTGAGCTACCCCATGGAGATGCCGACGTGGCAAGGAACTGAGGTCTGTATCCAGCCAATATCTTGGAAGCAAATGAGCCTTCAGTGCAAAGCTCGAAAGGAATTGACCTAATCTTACTGACAACTCTATAAGTGAGATTGGAAGTGGATCCCTCTTTAGTCGAGCCTGAGATGAGACCCCAGCCTTGGTCAACATCTTGAATGCAGCCTCATGAGAAACCCTGAAGCACAGGAACCAGCTAAACTATACCAGGCTTTCTGACCCACAGAAACTGTGAGACAATAAGTGAATATCTGTCATTTTGAGCTGCTTAGTTTGTGGTAATATTCCACAACAACAGATTAACAATAGTAATTAATTGCAATTTCCTTTCAGTAAGTGTCCATTACACATCAAGCACTCTGCTATGTGATAACAGTATGGTAGGTAGGTAGCCATCTATCTAGATGATAGATAGATTCATTCTTGCTAGATTCTCAAATTAACTCTGTGAGCCTGAGAGTATTATGATTCTCATACAGATGAAAATCTTGAGGCACAGAAAATTTAATTTCTTATCTGAGGTTGCATCACTGCTTGCGTCCAAAGTTCATATGAATGATGTCTTCTCTATGCTACATTAGTCAATATCTAGCATTAAAAGAATAAATTGAATTAATTAAAAAGTAAGGTAGACAAGAATGAACTAAGGACTAAACTGGAAAAAATAGGAGAATTCTATAAATCAGGTAAAATTATATCTATCAATTTTCTTGTGCAGAATCTAATATTTTTTCATATGGGTATTGGACTCTCTTATTCAATGTCAGTTTAATTTGCTTTGCTTTTCAAAAAGCAGTATTTGTGAGAGTAACAGAAATAAAATCAGAAAACCAGCCAGTGATTTAAATACTATTTCTTTGGTATGATATTATCTTTGAACATTTTCTAGTTGCACTTTTATTCTAACATCTCCATCTGCCATCTTATGTCTATAAACCTCTAGTCTGAATTACTACAATATTACTTATAAAGAAACAGCTTTCTTCTGACCAATCATGGGGCCTATCACAAAGGAAAGAGATAAGGAGAGTTAGAAGGTAGGCGAGTAGAAAATATACAGACTGAAATATGGAGAAAAAATATAGAAATTACAGGAGTAATCATAGGAGACATAAGGAAAATGAAAAGCAAATGAAAAAACAGGCGAGAAGCAATATTTACAGAAATATTAGCAGAGAATTTTCCAAGCCTAAAGGGCTGCATCAAAACACAGTTTCAAGAAGCATTCTGAACTCCAAGCAGGATAAATAATAAAAATCACGACTAGGTGTATCTCAATAACACTGCTGAAAACTAAAGACAAGAAGAAAAACCTAAAACAGACATAAAGACACATGACCATCAAAAGAGGAACAATAAGATTGACAGCTAATCCCTCAACAAGAACGCAAAAGCCAAACAAAATGGAGTTATATTTTTATACTGCCAAAGAAATTAACCATCAACTTAGAATTCTGCATTTGGTTAACATGTCCTTCAAAAGTAAAGATCAATTAAAGCATGTGCACACTAAAAAGCTGAGAGGCTTCAATGCCAGCACAACCACATAAAAGAATAATGGGAGCTTCTCAAGACAAAAGAAATCATCTCGGAAATAAGAAAATGGAGGAAAGCCTGAAAAGCAATGGAAAATGCATGTAAATCTAAATAAACATTGATCAAATAAAAATAATAATAAATTCCTGTGGGGTTTAAAATATAGAGAGAATGAAAACACATGAAAATAAGAGCACACATGATTGAAAGGGATAAACCTGTAAAAAATGTTCACTGCACCATTACATTAACCAAAAATGAGAAACAACACAATCTCTAATAACAAGAGAATGGATAACTGAAGTATGCTGAGGTTGTATGATGACCCAACAGATAAGTGAGAAAATGAATAAGCTACAGCTTTACACTTCAGCATAAATAAATCCTGGAAGCATAACGGTGACTGCAAAAAACAAGATGATGACTACATACAACACGACGTAATTTTCATAAAGATTAAAATACTGAAACGTAGACTGTTTAAGGCTGCTTATAATATAGCAGAAGTATCAAAAGGAAAAACAAGGGAAAGATAAAAGTTAATTTGGGAAGTGTTTCCCACTTTTGGGGAGCAGGGGCACAGGATAGATGAGAGAACAAGGGCAGCTGCAATGGCATTGGGAATGTTCTAATTCCTAAGTTGCTTGGCAAGTTCATAAGTGTTCATTTTATTATTTGGCTTCCAAGTGTACGTAACTGCTATTCTTTGGTATGTACCAATTTTCTTCTGGATGGTGGAGACAAATATTTACTGAAGACAATATTCAAATTTTGGAAAACATTTAAAAACTTAGATTTCTAAACATATTGCTTCCTATTTCAAATGGCAGTACTTTGAAAAGATAACACAATTTGAATTGTTAGTTCAAAATCTTTGCATGTTCGACCACATAACTTGTGTTCCCTAAGATAAAAACAAGTAGCAATTTCAAGCAAGGTCAACAAATAAATACAAACGTGTACTATTTGATGAATCACAGTATTTTGTGCAAATTTCAAAACTTCTAAGCTTTAAGGATGAATTTGCATTAAAGGTTAAAAAAAGAGGACATATTTATTCAAAAGTATTTCCTATTGCTCATTATAGGTTATTTTTTTTAATCTTTTTTAAAGATTGGCACCTGAGCTAACAACTGTTGACAATCTTCTTTTTTTTCTGTTTTTTCTCCCCAAGTACTCCCAGTATATAGTTATATATTTTAGTTGTGAGTCCTTCTAGATGTGGCAGCCTCAGCGTGGCCTGATGAGCGGTGCCATGTCCACGCCCAGGATCCGAACAAGCACAACCCTGGGCCGTGGAAGTGGAGCGCACTAACTTAACCACTCCGCCACAGGGCCGGCCCCTGTTATTTTTTAAATATGCACAATTTTGATTCAAAGACACTGGATCCTCAATAGTTTTTAAAAAGGGAGTGAAAACACAAATTTGGGGATGAAATAGCTTCAAAAGTACAGAAAAGCAAAGTAAAATGAAATGAAAGGTAAATGATAATATAAACAAACATAAACATAACAATCAAAAGTAAACAGAAAAAGAAAGAAAAATTAAAATTACATTAAAATAATAATACTACATGTTTCAACAAAGAAGTTTCATCCCTTCAGAATCTTAGCACAAGTAACTTGGACTTTTAAAGAATTAAGCTTATAATTATTTATTCTGGTCCTCGCACTATTCTTGTGCTATGACTCTAGTTACTTCCAGTCATAATCACTTATTAATCTTTTAATGTGAGACAGCTTGTTATAAAGATACTGGTATCTATATTTTTCCGCATAGTAACTGGGATTCGTCTGTTTCATCTTCTGATATTCTAGTGAGAATTTTTTATCAATGTCTTGATATTCTTTTGAGCCTGGAGAAAAGTGCTTCCTTTTTGAATTTAAGTTAGTAAACATGCTGGATAAATTCCGCATCTTGGCATACAAGGCCTGATATTCAGCATATTCTGCTCTAAATTCCTGCTCATTACTGCTTATGTTGCTCAGAGGAAACTATAGTGACATAGTTAGTCAAATAATCTGGGAGCCTAGATGTTGAACAAGTCTTCCCAGAGGCAGTGCAAAGCTTTTCAACTTCTTCCCCGGAATTCAGCTTTGCACCTTTACGGCATCTTTCAGGATCTGTTTTCTGTTTCTCGGTGATCTCAATACTGTACTCTTGGCTCTTTGCTTTGCATTTCACAATTTCATATTTGAACTTATCAGGCATCAAATAATTTTTCCCCATGAGCTTCGAATACTTAATTGGAATTGTTATCGAGGCTATCATTTTCAAAGTATGTTTACCCTGCTGGCTCTCGAAGATTCTACTGTTTTGACTAAAACTGTCACCATCTGGATCTGGGGTTCCAGGTCCTTCTGCAGTGCTGCGAGAACTGCGGTTGGAACGTACACGCCGAGGAGCATGTGAAACAGGAAGACGGGCTGTGGGCAATGGTGGAGGGATGGGGTTGGCAGGAGCTTCAGAGAGTGGTGGGAGACCAACAGCAGATTTTTCACTGGTGTTATTCAAACGACCGTTTGATGTTGACTGTACTGTAGTTGTCAGGTGAGATATTCTGACTTTCTTTTTCTTTAAAGGATCAATAACAGCAGAATTGAAAAGCCATTTCTGAGGAGATGATGTTTCATTTGTACTAGAACCTATAGAAGATTCTGAGTGATTAATGTCAGTAGCATTCTGAAATGGATCTACTCTTTGGGAAAGCACCAACTCCAATGACTGCTTGTCCAGTTCACTGTATCCAGGCCAGTCTCTTTGGAGTTCTTTAAATACATAATCCTTTAAGGTATATGAAAAATCCTGAGTATTCAGATTGGCTACTTGGTTTAGGATATTTTCAAGGGAGTTCTCGTCATTTTGTTCCACACCATCTTTCCGAAGTCGAAAAAGCAGTTCTGTTTTCTTGTAGTCCTTCAATGCCAGTAAGTGAATCACCCTGTCCCTATATGGCCGCAAGCGGACACTGTTGGGAACTCGTGATTTTCGAATTGTGTATGCAGGGTTAAGGGGCGCTGTTCTTTTTCTCTCAGGCACTGGATCTGGAATGGCTTGAGGTGCTTTCCGAATTGGCATTCTTTTCTTTCCACATGGCTTTCCAATTTTTTTCCATTTGTTGCAGGATTCCTCTTCTGCCTGGGTTCTTACTGGTGTTATCTGAGAAGCATTGGTTGTTCTACACTGCGTCATTTTATCTCGCCTCAAGTGCAGCCAACTGAGCTGTGAGGGACTATAGCCTGAGACAGTTTGTTGAGTATGGTCTTGATGGTTGTCTTTACTCACATTTGACAATTGAAAGTTAAAGTTGGATACATCAGTTGGTGAATTGTTTGGGGGGATTTTGATAGGCCCTTGGAGTCCTTGGAACTGACGAGAAGTTTGAGGGGGTACTGTGTTCTCGTGGTATGGATTAGAGTCAATTGCCTGAATGGCTGGCTTGGTAAGCTGCATGGGAAGCAAAGTGACATTGTCCTGCCTCGGCTCTATGCCATCTGCCTCTCCCACTGCCACCTCTCCTTGGTGCACCACTTCCTCTCCTGCTCTGCCTTGAGAGGCTGCTGTATAGTCATATCTGGAAAGATCAAAGTTTAAACAGTAAAATACTTTAGAAAACAATGACTCTCTTTGGCAAAAATTGTGTTTCTTATTGCTATTGTTTGTGAAATGTAATTCTAAAAGATTTTTTCCTACTGGAACAAAGGCAAGAAGTGCCTGGTTGAGATAGAACCTAGGTTGGTAAAGTCGATTATAAAAATCTAATCACTTTCCAGTGTTCTTCCTTTCACATTTTTAGTTTCTCTTCAGGAGGAACTCTTAACTCTAACTGGAAAGTGCTAAGTTCTTCTCTGAGCTCAGTGCGTAGAAGTCATCTCCTCCCAGTAAGTTCAACACCAGGTAGAGGTGCTTGGTTGGGGGCGTTAACAGGCACTGCAAACTCAAGGAAACTGGAGAGGAAGGCTTCCACTTCGCGGAGTTAGCATGAAGTTCTCCTTACATTTACTCTGACAGGCAAGGGGGCTGTTGAGACCTTCTTGCAATTGGAGCCTAACCTATCAATAGGGGCTCTCATTTGGTAGCTAAACAACTTATTTTGTATTAATAGTGGGTAAAAGCAAACATTTTAGAGGTGCTTGTTCCTCTTTCTCAACTTTTTAACCATCGCCAATGAGTGGAAGGAATTTTCATTTCCTTAGCTTGCCACTTATGCCCATTATTCTGTTTCTTTGCACTTCGCACTTAGAGGATCCTCAGGAAATCACAATTATCCAGGTAAAATCGCCCATGCTGAAAGAAAGCTTGCAGCTAGGTATGCTAAAGGTGTACAATTGAATCACAGAATGTACACAGATTACGAGAAACCAGTTCCAACTAGTTTCACCCCAGAAGATAATAGGCACAATTCTCCCTCGTTACCCACTTCACACTCTCAGTCAATGTTATTCTCAGCTTTGCCTACCTTAACTGATGGCATCACCTTCTACCTTATCACACAACTAGAAAACCTCAGAGTAATCTTCTACTACTCCCTCAAACATACTTCTCATTAATTTCCCTCCAAAACTTCTAGTCAGCCATCAAATTTCCCATTCATATAATAGATGGTTATTGAGTAGCTATCATGTGCCAGATAGTGTTCTAGATGCTTGGGAATATTGTAATGAACAAAACAGAAACAAACAAAAATCCTTGTTCTCACGATGCCTACATTCTTTTCAAGTTTTCCTGCATAACATCTTAAATCCCCCACTTTCTCTCTCATACCACAGCCATTGTCCAAATTTAGGCCAAGAACATCTTAGCCAATGCTATATACTCTCTTACTAGATTGATTTATTGCCTCCAGTCTTTTCTTGTTCTGAACCATCTTCCAAATTATCGACAATAATTCTAATCAACTTTGCTTTAAAACAAGTGATGGGGGAGCCAGCCCTTGGCCAAGTGGTTAAGTTCCCGCACTCCGCTTCAGCAGCCCAAGGTTTTGCCAGTTTGGATCCCGGGCAGGGACATAGTACTGCTCATTAGGCCATGTTGAGGCGGTGTCCCACATGCCACAACTAGAGGGACTACAACAACAATATAGAACTATGTACTGGGAGGCTTTGGGGAGAAGAAGAGGAGAAAAAAAAGATTGGCAACAGATCATATCCCAGAACCAATCTTTAAGGGGGAAAAAAAAAAGTGATGGTTCCCATTACTTAAAGAATAAAACTAATGAAGAGGTACTCAACATCACTAATCATCAGGGAAATGCAACTCACAACCGTAATGAGATATCAACTCATTGAATTAGAATGTTAGAATGACTATCATCAAAAAGACAAGAGATAACAAGAGTTAGTGAGGATGCAGAGAATAAGGAACACTTGTGCCCTTTTGGTGGCAGTGTAAATTGGTGCAACCACTATGGAAACCAGTGTGGAGGTTCCTCAATCAATTAAAAATAGGACTACCATATGATCCAGCAATCCCACTTCCAGGTATATATCCAAAGGAAATGAAATCAGGATCTCAAAAAGATAGCTCTACTCCCATGTTCATTGCAGCATTATTCACGATAGCCAAGACATGGAAACAACCTAAGTGCCCATCAGTGAATAAATTGATAACGATGATGTGGTGTATATATGCAATGGAATATTATTTATCCATGAGAAAGAAAGACATCCTGCCATTTGTAACGACATGGATGACACTAGAGGGCATTATGCTAAGTGTAATAAGTCAAACAGAGGAAAACAAAATACTGTATGATATCACTTACATGTTGATTCTTAAAAAAAAAAAACTCATAGAAACAAAGTCTAGAATGGTGGTTACCAGGAGCTGAAGGGTGGGGGAAAAGGGAGATGTTGGTCAAAGAACACAAATTTCCAGTTATAAAATGAATAAGTTCTCAGGATCTGATGCAAATCATAGTGATTATAGTTAATAATGCTGTTTATATAACTGAAAATTGCTAAGAGAGTAGACCTTAAATGTTCTCATCACAAAAATATGGCAATTAGGTGACGTGATGCAGGTGTTAGCTAATGCTACGTTGGTAATTATTTTGCAATATATAAGTGTGTCAAATCAACACTTTGTATACCTTAAACTTATACATTGTTAAATATCAATTAGATCTCAATAAAGCTGGGAAAAAGAGAAAAAAATAAAACTCTTTGGTGTGGCATACCAGGCCCTTCTTACTCTGTCCCTAACCTACCCTAAAGCTTGTGCCATGTATCTAAATGCTACATTGATGTGTTTACTATTCTCTGAACTTGCCCACAATCTTGTTCCTGTGTTAGCCTTTCACTTGATATTTCTTCTGCCCACTAATGTTCTTCCCCTAGATCCTTCCTTGCATTGTTCCTTTACTTTATTTAGAAAGTCCTTTCATGACCATTTTGTCTAAAAGAGTGACCTACGCACACACCCACTCCAGTGCTGTCTTTCCACTATCTTACTTTTCCTTATAGAATATTTACTACTTGAAATTATATTACATATATTTGTCTGTTTAATTTAAGTCACTGTCACCAGAATAGAAGTTTAATGAGGGCTTGGATTCTGTCAGTCTTTTGCACTGCTGTATCTCCAATGCCTGGAGCAGTGCCTGGCACACACATTAAGGCCTCAACGTATATGTGTTGAACAGATGAATACATCAACGCTCTCTACTTTTAAATCTCAAGTGTGTTGGGTTCAAACAGTGAAATTTCTAATTTCTTAGAAACCCACCTCAAATGTGACATCATATATAAGATCTCCCTCTGGTCAAAACTAATACTTTACTTCATTATGATTATCTCTATGAAAAACACCACGCATTGCATGATATATTACTTATGTGTTTGTCTCCTCCACTAGACTCTGACATCTACCTCTACCTCTATGCCAACTGCATTCTACTCAAATTTGTATGACCCTTTCTTTTTGTCTCCAGTACCTCGCTCTAGAAGTAGCAAGTGCATAGCAGAAGGCACGCTCTAAATGTTTGTCAAAAGAATGAATAATACTACCTTGGGACTTCTCCTGGTGAAGATACTTTACTGTCACGTCAAGGAGTCACGTTAAGTCTGTTAATGTCAGAGAGATGTTCTGTTCCTCTTTAAGATTTTTTTCATGTTCCTGTTAACTTCACGGTATATTTGTTTTTAAAAAAGTGAAGTCACTGTTGCAGAGAGAATGTAAAATACTTCCTCCGAAAACCAATAAACCGCTAAACTATATTCCACAATCTAATGTTCCAATGTATGCACAAGTGCTCTGTTTGATTCTTCCTGAAGACCTGTAGTAGACAGGAGGAAATAATGTATCCATTGGTATCTTTAACTCTGCAACCTTTGAGAGAATAAATAAAGTATTTCTAGGGTAGTCCTATTCCCAGTGGAAAGGACAACAAAAAAATTATTACTTACCAAGAGACTGGGAAGAGGGGCACTTTATGACAAAAAGTAAGAAACGGTATTGATAGACATAAAAAAAATACTTGAAAACACAAAGCAAGATTTCCTGACTTCTGAAAAGAAAACTGAATGTTGTAAAGATGCCAAATATTTTCATATTACTACATGCATTTAGAGCAATTACAATAAAAACTTGAGCAAGATTTTTTTCCTTAAATCTGTCAAAACTATTCTAAAATTTAACTGTAAGAAAAGCTAAAACAATTTCACAAAAGGAGACTAACAGCACGGAGTTATCCCTTCCTGATAACACAAAGCTATGATAATTAACAGAGTGAGGAACTAGCATAATAAGAGATTGAAAATGAACAGATATTTGAGACACTGAGTCCAGAAATTTAGTAGATCAGGGGGCTGGCCCGGTTGCACAGTGGTTAGGTTCATGTGCTCTGCTTCAGTGGCCCAGTGTTCTCGGGTTTGGATCCCAGGCACAGACCTACACATAGCCCATCAAACCATGCTGTGGCAACATCCCACATGCCAAAAATGGAGGAATATTGACATAGATGTTAGCTCAGGGACAATCTTCCTCAAGCAAAAAGAGGAAGATTGGCAACAGATATTAGCTCTGGGCCATTATTCCTCACCAAAAAAAAAAAATTCTCTCAGTAGATGATAAAAAGACAATCAGTAATCATGTATAAGGGGTAGATCTTTACAGCAACACTGCTTAAGACAAGTTGTCAACCTTTTTGCAAAACTATCATGTTAGAATCTCCCTTCATAACATATTATAGAATGAATTCCAGATATATCAAAGAATTCAAAAATGAAATCATAAGACAACAAAAGACCTGAAACTTAAGAGTAATGGCAATAATCACAGAGAAAAACATGAGTATAATTTCTTGCATACACAATAGTTATACGAAGAGCACTCAAATTTTATCTCATCAAGTCCAAAAACTGGTACCAAAATAAGGAAAGCTTGAGGAATCATGCTAGATTTCTCTGTTTGGAGGCATACAGGATAGGAACACAGTTGTGTCCTAATTAGCACTGCTGAAAAGTTATTTCTTTTCATGGGCTTTAAGAAAAAGTTAGTAGATGAAATTATTGAATACTATCCTAACTCTCTGATTAAGTAGGGGGCAATAATAAATTACACTCTAACAAAATTGAATTTCTTTTCTACATCGTCTAACATGCCACCTTGTTACTACTATGAAATAGATGGTTAGTTCACAAGGCACTATGTGATTGGGTGAGAATAACAAATAAAATAACTACACAACTAATATATTGTGAGAGATCATTGTACTGTTGCTGTCCTGTTTTGGCAAGCCAATTATCATTCTACCTGGCTCTCTAGCAAATACTGAAGCAGTTAAAATGACAAGACATTATCAGTCAATCTCAAAGTGACATACTTGTACCTTTTTTCTTACTATACTTTGATAATGCTTCTAAACATGTCACTGACCGCTGTGGTCACTCCGCTCAACCTAATGAGGCCACCACACTCTGACCTGTGTGTAATCCTCTGTGAGAGAGCAGGAGGCATGTGGAGCTTGCCTGCTCATTTATACCAGGTATCTTGGATCTCACGGATATCCATTCTATAGCCTGTTTGCTGGGTTTGTAGTAAACAAAGTAGTAACCAGTTAAATCCAATTCAAATCATTCTTAGGAGAGAAATAATAAAAATCAGAGCAGAAATAAATACTATTGAAACGAAAAAGGCAGTAGAAAGGATCAATGAAACAAAGAGCTGATTTTTTGAGAAGATAAATAAAATTGACAAACCACTAGCCAGACGTACAGAGAAAAAAAGGGAGAAAGCTCAAATAAACAAAATCAGAAATGAGCGAGGAGAAATAACAACAGACGCTGCAGAAATACAACAGATTATAAGAGAATACTACAAAAAACTATATGCCAACAGAATGGATAACCTAGAGGAAATGGATAAATTCTTGGACTCCTACAATCTCCCAAAGCTCACTCAAGAAGAGGCAGACAATTTGAACAGACCAATCACAAGGAAAGAGATTGAAACAGCAATAAAAAACATCCCAAAGAATAAAACCCCAGGACCAGATGGCTTTCCTGGGGAATTCTACCAAACTTTCAGAGAGGATTTAATGCCTATCCTTTTCAAGCTATTCCAAAAAATTAGGGAAGATGGAACACTTCCTAACACATTCTATGAGGCCAACAACACCCTGATACCAAAACCTGACAAAGGCTCCATGAAAAAAGAGAACTACAGGCCAATATCACTGATGAACATAGATGCAAAAATTCTAAACAAAATTTTGGCAACCAGAATTCAGCAATTCATCAAAAGGATCATACATCATGATCAGGTGGGATTCATACCAGGGACACAGGGATGGTTCAACATCCGCAAATCAATCAACATGATACACCACATCAACAAACTGAGGAATAAAAACCACGTGATCATCTCAATAGATGCAGAGAAGGCATTTGACAAGATCCAACAGCCATTTATGATAAAAACTCTGAACAAAATGGGCATAGAAGGAAACTACCTCAACATAATAAAGGCCATATATGACAAACCCATAGCCAACATCATACTCAATTGGCAAAAACTGAACGCCATCCCCCTGAAAACAGGAACAAGACAAGGATGCCCTCTATCACCACTCTTATTTAACATAATACTGGAGGTCCTGGCCAGAGCAATCAGGCAAGAAAAAGGAATAAAAGGAATCCAAATAGGGAGGGAAGAAGTGAAACTCTCACTGTTTGCAGACGACATGATCTTATATATAGAAAACCCCAAAGAATCCATTGGAAAACTGTTAGAAGTAATCAACAACTACAGCAAAGTTGCAGGGTATAAAATCAATTTGCATAAATCAGTAGCATTTCTATACTCCAGTAATGAACCAACAGAAAAAGAACTCAAGAACACAATACCATTCACAATTGCAACAAAAAGAATAAAATACCTTGGGATAAGTTTAACTAAGGAAGTGAAGGACCTATATAATGAAAATTACAAGGCCTTTCTGAGAGAATTGGATGACGACATAAGGAGATGGAAAGACATTCCATGTACAGGGATTGGAAGAATAAACATAGTTAAAATGTCCGTTTTTTTTTTTTTTTAAAGATTTTTTTTTCATTTTTTCCTTTTTCTCCCCAAAGCCCCCCGGTACATAGTTGTATCTTCTTCATTGTGGGTCCTTCTAGTTGTGGCATGTGGGACGCTGCCTCAGCGTGGTTTGATGAGCAGTGCCATGTCCGTTCCCAGGATTCGAACCAACGAAACACTGGGCCGCCTGCAGCGGAGCGTGCGAACTTAACCACTCGGCCACGGGGCCAGCCCCCCCCCCAAAAAAAAATGTCCGTTCTACCTAAAGCAATCTACAGATTCAACGCCATCCCAATCAGAATCCCAATGACATTCTTTACAGAATTAGAACAAAGAATCCTAAAATTCATATGGGGCAACAAAAGACCCCGAATTTCTAAACCAATCCTGAGAAAAAAGAACAAAACGGGAGGCATCACAATCCCTGACTTCAAAACATACTACAAAGCTACAGTAATCAAAACAGCATGGTACTGGTACAAAAACAGGTGCACAGATCAATGGAACAGAATTGAAAGCCCAGAAATAAAACCACACATCTATGGACAGCTTATCATTGACAAAGGAGCTGAGGGCATACAATGGAGAAAAGAAAGTCTTTTCAACAAATGGTGCTGGGAAAACTGGACAGCCACAGGTAAAAGAATGAAAATTGACCATTCTTTTACACCATTCACCAAAATAAACTCAAAATGGATCAAAGACCTAAAGGTGAGACCTGAAACCATAAGGCTTCTGGAAGAAAACGTAGGCAGTGCACTCTTTGAACATCAGTATTAAAAGGATCTTTTTGGACACCATGCCTTCTCAGAGAAGGGAAATAATAGAATAAACAAATGGGACTTCATCAGACTAAAGAGCTTCTTCAAGGCAAATGAAAACAGGATTGAAACAAAAAAACAACCCACTAACTGGGAAAAAATATTTGCAAGTCATATATCTGACAAAGGCTTAATATCCATAATATATAAAGAACTCTCGCAACTCAACAACAAAACATCAAACAACCCAATCAAAAAATGGGCAGGAGACATGAACAGACATTTCTCCAAAGAAGATATACTGATGGCCAATAGGCACATGAAAAGATGCTCATCATCGCTGATCATCAGGGAAATGCAAATCAAAACTACACTAAGATATCACCTTACACCCGTTAGCATGACAAAAATATCTAAAACTAATAGTAACAAATGTTGGAGAGGTTGTGGAGAAAAAGAAACCCTCATACACTGCTGGTGGGAATGCAAACTGGTGCAGCCACTATGGAAATCAGTATGGAGATTCCTCAAAAAATTAAAAATAGAACTGCCATACGATCCAGCTATCCCACTACTGGGTATTTATCCAAAGAGCTTGAAGTCAGCAATCCCAAAAGTCCTATGCACCCCAATGTCCATTGCAGCATTATTTACAATAGCCAAGACATGGAAGCAACCTAAGTGCCCATCAACAGACGAATGGATAAAGAAGATGTGGTACATATATACAATGGAATACTACTCAGCCACAAAACAGAGCAAAATCATTCCATTTGCAATAACATGGATGGACCTTGAGGGAATTATGTTAAGTGAAATAAGCCAGCGAGAGAAGGATAATCTGTGTATGACTCCACTCATATGAGGAATTTAAAATTATGGACTAAGAACAGTTTAGTGGATACCAGGGGAAAGGTGGGGTGGGGGGTGGGCACAAAGGGTGAAGTGGTGCACCTACAACACGACTGACAAACATTAATGTACAACTGAAATTTCACAAGATTGTAACCTATCATTAACTCAATAAAAAATAATCCAATTCAAACCATTCTTGCCAGTTATCAAACCTCTCGAGGTCTGGCCTAGTTTAGGACTAATTCTACCATTTCTCACCTATCCATTGTTTTGGGTCATCTTCCAAATTATAAGCTCCAACACAGCTCTATGCTTCCCTCTTCACACTGCTCTGCACTTCCTTTGTTATGTAACCATTCACATTCCTAACCTTCTAGAACTTCTACATCACAATTAGCAATCACCTCTAACATTCTCCACCTCCAACCTTAAAGTGAAACTTGGCGGGCCGGCCCCGGTGGCCGAATGGTTAAATTCGCATGCTCCACTGTGGTGCCCAAGGATTTTGCTGGTTTGGATCCTGGGCGGGGACGTGGCACTGCTCGTCAGGCCACATCGAGGCAGCATCCCACATGCCACAACTAGAAGGACCTGCAACTGGGATGTGCAACTCTGTACAGGGGGGATTTGGGGAGATAAAGCAGAAAAAAGAAAAGATTGGTAACAGTTGTTAGCTCAGCTGCCAATCTTAAAAAGAAAAAAAGAAACTTGGCTTTCCCCAAGGATGCTGCTTTATCTATAGCCCTCTCAGAATGAGCCCACTTATTTTCTCTGACTCTCTGTACGTCAGGGTTAGGAAGTGAGAACATTTTCTTTTTTTGCTTTAAAGTGATATCATGAGAACAATGAATTATTCATTCATTCATAAAGTTATCCCCTCCTCTGAGGTACAAACCATCTGGTAATAACCTTTATACCATCAAATTCCTAACCCTGCTCTACTCTGTAGTTCATCTCACATTACTCTTCCCTCAGTTCTACAGGCTTCAGGCCTACTGACCTTTCTTTCATCGCTAAAATGCACCAGTCTCATTCCTGCCTTGAAGGTTTTGTATATGCTGGTCCCACGGTGGCAATGTTCTCCCTTACCAATCTGCTTCCTATGCCTTCACACACAACTCTGTCTGTCTATGAAGCTCCTAGCCATCTTCCTGGTCCCAGTTTAAATATCCTTAATAGACCATCTATTAGTCAGGGATTCAGATAAAACCAAATGGCATGTCCAAACTAGGATAATTAAAGGTGGGTTTAACCAAGACACTACAAAGATATGAACACATGTAGAGAAACTTCAAGAGACTGTGGTATCCTAGGGTGGCTAACATACTTAGAGCAGGAGTAAGGAGGGAGAGAATTGTATAGCAAGCAAGATGGAGAAGTTCAGTGACAGATGGTCAAGGGACAAAACCAGCCCACGACAGCCATGCAGGGCCAGAGCTAGAGGAATAAATATCTCCTCTTTTTTCCCCTCTTTTCCTCTAACCTACTAGAGTATCCCCATTGGCCAAATGCAACCAGAAGTCAGAGAACATTGAGTATTCTACACAGATTACGTAACAGAGAGCAGACCTTTGTTGATACTCCAGAACAAGTCAGTTTATCCTATTAAACACCCTTGTTGCACTCTGTATTTATTTTCTTTTTAGACAATTAAACCTATACCTAGTCTCTTTACAGTCCTCTTCCTTAGATTTTAAATTCTTGGAAGAAAGAGTGTGGCTTCTACATATTTTGTAATATACAGCTGAATGTTATCACTCACAAGCACACATTTGTGACAACATTCACATTTCTTTTGGTACATATATGCCAGTAGTCAATGGCAAAGTCCTCCACAACACCCTAGAGCATGCTAACAGTAATGGCTTTGACAGGCATTACTTCCACTAAAATTTGAAAGCACAGACTTTCATGTATTACACTCATGCTTCTGTGTATCCGTATGCACTGATTATAGATGGTTCTTACTCCTCAAATGACTTTGTAATGCTTCTAGTGTTTTGATTCAGAATTTCATAGTCTTATGGAATAATCTTTTCCACATACTCAAATTTCTTATCTCAAATTTTTACAGTAATCTGCAGCACTGCTGTGATCTGTTTGCCCGAGAATACAATGAAACAGAAGGTAAGTCAACAAAGGCAATTGGAAATGCCCGAATTAAAGCAGCATGTGGAGTATGATTAATTCAGTACTTTCCTTATATAGAAACCATTTCAAGGGAAGATTCTATTCCCATCTTCCTACCGCTCTGAAATTCCTTTGTACTTAATGCTGAGGTCATTGTTCCTTCCAGAGCCATGTTGTAACTTTTGTTCTAACTGTCCTGCTAAGTAGAGTGAGAAAACTCCAATATTGAGACCCCCCAGAAACCAGAGTTAGTAGCCATTCTCCTATATTCTGATTGTTCTCCTCAACAGTAGTGACCATTCAACTTTTGATTTCTTTTTTTTTTTTTTTGAGGAAGATTGGCCCTGAGCTAACTACTGCCAAATCCTCCTCTTTTTGCTGAGGAAGCCTGGCCCTGAGCTAACATCCATACCCATCTCCCTCTACTTTATATGTGGGTCGCCTACCACAGCATGGCATGCCAACCAGTGCTGTGTCCCCACCTGAGATCCAAACCGGCGAACCCTGGGCCGCTCAGAAGCTGAACGTGCGAATTTAACCGCTGCGCCACCGGGCTGGCCCCCAACTTTTGATTTCTAAGTAGTAGTTTTGCTTTCCACTCAGAACAGAATATTATAAATACAAATATTGTTCAAAGCAGTGATTATTGTTCTAAAAATGCCTCCTTGCTAAGTGAAAACCATTAGGACTGAGCTTTCTGCAAATGTGTAATAATGCTAAGCAAACCTGCCTGGCACATTATCAAATGGCATTTTAGGCAAGTGTAGGCACTTGTGCTGTCCAGTAATGCCCAGCATGCATAGGGCCAATTGGGTGTTTCTTAGATCAATACAGTAACACTGTGTTCTATCATTATTTTTAGCAACCAAGACTGCACATTCGAAAAGGACAATATTCTAAATAGTCTCAATTTGGTTAGCATAACCTTTGTGTATAATTTAATCTGTTTGGGACTTTTGGCTCACAGTCACTTTAATATCATTATATTTCCTATATTATACTCCTTTTTATGAGCTTTCATGAATTAAAAAAATACCTTTAAATAAATATTTTGTACATCATTATATTTCGATCATTATATGTTGACCTCTGTATAGACTGCATTGTGTTCACAACCAAAAGTCTAGTTGCCGTTCACCACCATACCTATGTGCCCCTGTACCCCTTTTTCCCTTCCCCTGCCCCTTCCCCTTTGGTAACCACCAATCTGTTCTCCATATCTACGTGTTTGTTTATTTGTTTATCTTCCACATGTGAGTGAACTCATATGGTAATTGTCTTTCTTCATCTTATTTATTTTCACTTAACATAATACCCTCAAGGTCTATCCATGTTGTCACAAACGGCAAGATTTCATCTTTCTGTGGCTGAGTCATATTCCATTGTACACCTAAAACTTTTATAAAATAATAAACCAATGTGACCTCAATAAAAAAATACATATTTCGATGTTCTTTATTATTGATGTTTTCAATTTGAAATTACATCTTGACCAGGATAATAAAAGTATTAAAGAGGGAAAAACCCATTCATATAATTTTGAAGAGTGCCCATATTTTAAAATTAATGTTAAACTGATATTTTTGTCCATTGAATTGATCCCTTATGTTGGTAGTGTTTTAGACACAGTTAGACGGAGTCAACATATTAGATAGAATGCTCTATAAGCAACCTCAAAGGATAAGGATGTCTCTCTATGACCTTAGCATAAACTGGACAACAAAATTCTGACCAGGATTACCAAAAGAAAGCAATTATGGAGTATCATCATTTAGATCATAGTTTGATTAATTCTGTAGGTGAATATTAAACCACAAATTTCCTTCCTCTTTCCTTGTACTCACAGAGACAGAACTTGAAAGGACTTCAGCTCATTTTACCCAACCCCTTCCATTTATAGTCAAAGAAACTGAAGCCCAGAAAGAAGAAGTGACACACCCTAGGTTACAGTATTTGCCAGATCTCAAGCCATCCTATTCCTTTCCCAGTGTTCTTTCCACTATACCAATGTCCACATTTAGGGTAAGGATGAAATCAAATAACCCAATAGATAGAGAGGAAAGGGATAGTCACAGAATTTGGATGAGAAACTCAAGGTTGTAGTTAGTTTAGAGTGTTCAGCTTGAAAGGAAGTCATTTCAGTTCATCTTCCCAACTCCTCACCCTGCATCTCAAGCCCAGAGTGGCATGAATGAAACTTTAACTATGATACACGGACCCTGTTTGCATAGATCCATGAGTAATGAATTCTAGTGCTATTGACTTTGCTGTATGTGGGGATAGCATAAAGAATCACAAAACACTGGATCAACCAAACATTTATGTTACATCCAATTCTGCCAATATCAGAAGATCATAGCCATAACTGTCCAGAGATGAATTGGAATCACGGAAAATTTGGCCCCGATATGTCGCTAAACAATGTAAATACACTTTTTCATACTCAGCTCTTAACTTTGATGAGAAGTTTTGATGATCTCTTTTGGGGAGATCTGAAACTTAATTCTGCCACCAGCAATTTCCATAAACTAAACAAATCTCAAGGAAATTACTTAGGAAACACTGGAGAGATTAAGGACAGAGCACTAATGAAAAATTAATCGATTTTCACTTCACTAATTTGTGAAGTCAAAAGACAGTTGTTAGAAGCCTCAGGTTTCAAACTGAACCAGATATCATGAGAGAAACTTAAAGTAACATCCATGGAAAAGCTCATTGAGGCTGAGTTTCATATAAAATGTGCAATTAAATATTTTATATATAAAATGGAATAGAAATATACTGATATGTGCATGTAATTATTGACTTCTATTATTAACCCCATTTTATTTTCAGAGTTACTATTTATATTATGAGAATAAAACATGATATACCAGAAAGATCTCAGCTATTCAATTAAGACAGTCTTGGCTTTAAATTTTGACTTCCCTACATATTATGAAATCAATTCACTTCCTGGAACTAAAAATTCCTCATGTATAAAATAGAGATACTAACATTACCTCACGGATAGCATTTTTGCATTGAATTTTTCAATAAATTTTAACTGAGTCATGTTTACAGGCTAGAATAAAATCACCCTAACATCATCTCAGTCACCAAAATAAAAAAGGTATTGGAAATTCCAAATATACAAAGTACATTGTCATTTCTCTATACTTGCCAATCAGAATGTTTTATTCCTTTACAAAAGAAACCTCTCCATTTAAGGTGTCCATGGACAGTGACTTACCCTTAGCGGCTATTCTCAAAGGGTGGTCTACAGATTTCTGGGGGTCCCCAAGACTCTTTCATGGGGGTTATGAGGTCAAAACTATGTCCTCAATAATAGTAAGGCATTATTTGTCTTACTCGCCATGTGGACATTTGCACTCATGGTGTAAAAGCAGCTGTGGATAAACTGCTCATGCCTGAGCATGAGTCAAGGCACTGGTTCCAAAAAAGTCAGCTTCAATTAAGAAAATTCTTGAAGAAACAAGAGAAATCATTAACTAAATCTTGACCATGAGTTCATGAATTTTTAATATTCTGTGTAACACATGGTAGTACACATAAAACACTTCTACTCTATATGGAAGTAGGATGGTTGTCTTAAGGTAGAGCACTTGTGTGATTTTTTAGTAATAAGCTGAATTAGCCATTGTTTTCATGGCACACCATTTTTACTTGATAATAACAACTGATAGAAAAACTATGCATTTGTCAGATGTGGTCATTTAGCAAAGTTTCTTGAAAATGAACAAAATGAGCCTGTCACTTCGAGGAAAACAACTACCAATGATAAAATTCAAGGTCCTTAATGAAAATTAAAATTTTTGAAAGCTTGCATCCACCACAGTAAGCTTGAAAGCTTCCTAACACTTAAACTCTCTTCTGATGAAACTGGTAAAATTAAAAAATATGATTTTATAACCATTATCTAAGTATTTGCCTAATGGAAATGAAAACACAGATTCATAGAATGTTGATATGAGATTTATTCATAATCACCCCAAACTGGAAACAACCCAAATGCCCAAGTGGGTACAAGTGCCCATAAATTATTGTACATCAATACAATAGCATACTCAGCAATAAAAAGGAACTTGTGGTAGGCAGGAAACATGACCCTCTAAAGATGTCCATGTTGCAGCCAGCCTTGTAGCGTAGCGGTTAAGTTCACACGTTCTGCTTTGGCGGCCCGGGGTTCGCCGGTTTGGATCCCGGTGCGGACATGGCACTGCTTGGCAAGCCATGCTGTGGTAGGCGTCCCACATATAAAGTAGAGGAAGATGGGCACGGATGTTAGCTCAGGGCCAGTCTTCCTCAGTAAAAAGAGGAGGATTGGCAGCAGATGTTAGCTCAGGGCTAATCTTCCTCAAAAAAAAAAAAAGGAAAAAACGTATTAAAGATGTCCATGTCTGGGGCCGGCCCAGTGGTGCAGCGGTTAAGTTCACACGTTCCACTTTGGCGGCCCGGGGTTCGCTGGTTCGGATCCCAGGTGTGGACATGGCACCGCTTGGCAAGCCATGCTGTGGTAGGCATCCCACATATAAAAAGTAGAGGAAGATGTGTATGGATGTTAGCTCAAGGCCAGTCTTCCTCAGAAAAAAGAGGAGGATTGGCAGCAGTTAGCTCAGGGCTAATCTTCCTCAAAAAAAAAAAAAAAAATGAAAAGATGTCCACGTCCTAATCCCTGAGCCCTGTGAATATGTTACCTCACATCATAAAAAGAACTGGCACATGTGATTAAGGTTAAGGGCCTTGAGATAGGGAAATGATTCAAGATTATCCAGGTGGGCCAATCTAATCTCATGGGTCTTTAAAAGCAGAATATATTTCCTGGCAGTAACCAGAGAGAACTGTGATAATGTAAGAAATGTCAGACAGATTCAATGTTGCTTGCTTTGAAGATAGACAAACAGAACCACAAGTCAAGAAATGGAGATGGCTTCTAGAAGCTGGAAAAGGCATGGAAATGACTTATCCCCTAGAACTTCCAGAAAGGAGTAGAGAGAGTCCTGCTGACAGCTTGATTTTAGCCCAGTAAGATCTGTGTCAGACTTCTGGGATAGAAAATTAGTGGTTACTGAAGACGGGGAGTGGAGGGGAAGTTAACTACAAAGAAGCATCAGAAGAAACTTTTTGGGGCAATGAAAATGTTCTGCATCTATCTTTTAGTGGTGGTTATGTGAATGCTTGCATTTCTCAGAACTCTCAGAACTGTTCACTACAAAGGATGTAGTTAAGTGAACGTATATAATGCCTTAAGAAACCTGATTTCAAAATGTTTTTTCAGTTTGAATTTCCCATTCAGTAACTATCAAGAGATAAACACATAAACAAAAGCTCTTGGGAGTCCTCAATAATTTTAAGAGAGTAGAAGGTCCTTGAGCCCTAAAATTTTTGGAACCTCTGATCTAGTAGCTTCCCTAAACTAGACCATTGTTGTTTTTTTTAATTGACGTCATAATGGTTTATAACACTGTGCAATTTCAGGTGCACATTATTATTTATCAATTTCTGCATAGACTGCATTGTGCTCACCACCAATAATCTAATTTTTATCTGTCACCATATATATGTGCCCCTTTACCCCTTTTGCCCTCCCCCAACCCCCTTCCCCTCTGGTAACCACTCATCTGTTCTCTTTATCCATGCATATGTTTATCTTCCACATATGAGTGAAATCATGCGGCGTTTGTCTTTCACTGTCTGGTTTATTTCACTCACATCATACCCTCAATGTCCACCCATGTTGTTGCAAATGAGACGATTTTGTCTTTTTTAACAGCTGAGTAGTAAGTATTCCATTGTGCATAGGTATATATATATATATATATATATATATATATATATACACACCAGAGCTTTATACATTTTTATACATTCATCAGCTGATGGGTGCTTGGGTTGCTGCCACATCTTGGATATTGTGAATAATGCTGCATTGAGAACAAGAGTAAATAAATCTCTTTGCATTGTTGATTTCATGTTCTTCGGATAAATACCCAGTAGTGGGATAGCTGGATCATACAGTATTTCTATTTTTAATTTTTGAGAAATCTCCAAACTGTTTTCCCTAGTGGCTTCACCAGTTTGCATTCCCAGCAACAGTATATGAGGGTTCCCTTTTCTCCTCATCCTGTCCAGCATTCATTATTTTTTGTCTTGTTAATTATAGCCATTCTGATAGGTGTAAGATGATATCTCATTGTAATTTTGGTTTGTATTTTCCTAATAATGAGTGATGATGAACAATTTTTCATGTGTCTGTTGGCCGTCTGTATATCTTCTTTGGAAAAATGTCTGGTCAGATCCTCTGCCCATTTTCTGACTGGGTTGTTTGTGTTTTTGTTGTTGAATTTCATGAGTTCTTTATATATTTTGGAAATTAACCATTTGTCAGATATACGATTGACAAATATTTTCTCCCAGTTGGTGGGTTGTCTTTTCATTTTGTTTATGGTTTCCCTTGCCTTGCAGAAGCTTTTTAGTCTGATGTAGTCCCATTTGTTTATTTTTTCTTTTTTGTTTCCCTTGCCTGAGTAGACATGGTATTCGAAAAGACGCTGCTAAGACCAATGTCAAAGAGTGCACTGCCTATATTTTCTTCTGGGATTTTTATGGCTTCGGGTCTTATATTTGAGTCATTATCCATTTTGAGTCTATTTTTATGTATGATGTAAGATAATGGTCTACTTTCATTCTTTTGCATGTGGCTGTCAAGTTTTCCCAGCACCATTTATTGAAGAGACTTTCCTTTCTCCATTGTATGTTCTTGGGTCCTTTGTTGAAGATTAGCTGTCCATAGATGCGTGGTTTTATTTCTGGGCTTTCACTTCAGTTCCATTGATCTCTGTGTCCTTTTTGTGCCAGTAACACACTGTTTTGATTACTATAGCTTTGTAGTATATTTTGAAGTCAGGGATTGTGATGCCTCCAGCTTTGTTGTGTTTTTCTCAGGATTGCTTTGGCTATTTGGAGTCTTTTGTTATTCCATATAAATTTTAGGATTCTTTGTTCTATTTCCATGAAGAATAGCATTGCGATTCTGATTGGGATTGCAGTGAATCTGTAGATTACTTTAGGAAATATGGATATTTTAACAAATGTTTATTCTTCTAATACATGTGCATGAAATATCTTTCCATTTCTTTTTGTCTTCTTCAATTTCTTTCAATAATGTCTTACAGTTTTCAGTGTATAGGTCTTTCATCTCCTTGGGTAAATTTATTCCTAGGTATTTTATTCTTTTTGTTGAGATTGTACATGGGATTGCATTCTTGACTTCTCTTTCTGCTAGTTCGTTATTAGTGTATAGAAATGCAACTGAATTTTGTAGGTTGATTTTCTACCCTGCAACTTCGCTGTAGTTGTTGATTATTTCTAATAGTTTTCTGGTGGATTATTTAGTGTTTTCTATATATAGAATCTTGTCGTCTGCAAACAGCTAGAGTTTTACTTCTTCTCTTCCAATTTAGATACCTTATATTTCTTTTTCTTGCCTAATTTTTCTTGGCAAACCTCTAGTATTATGTTGAATATGAGTGGCAAGAGTGGGCACCCTTGTCCTGTTCCTGTTCTCAGAGGAATGGCTTTCTGTTTTTCCCAATTAAGTATGATGTTCGCAGTGGGTTTTTCATATGTGGCCTTTATTCTGTTGAGGTACCTTCCTTCTATGCCCATTTTTTTGAGGGCTTTTATCATCAGATGTTGAATCTTGTCAAATGCTTTTGCTGCATCTGTTGAGGTGATCATGCGATTCTTATTCCTCATTTTGTTAATGTGGTCTATCACATTGATTGATTTGCAGATGTTGAACCATCTCTGCATCCCTGATACAAATCCCACCTGATCATGATGTATGATCCTTTTAATGGATTCTTGTATTCAAATTGCCAATATTTTGTTTAGGATTTTGCATCTATGTTCACCTGCAATATTGGCCTATAATTTTCCTTCTTTGTGTTGTCCTGGTCTGGTTTTGGTATCAGGGTAATGTTGGCCTCATGGAATGAGTTAAGAAGCCTTCCATCTTTCTCAATTTTTTCAGAATAGTTTGAGAAGGATAAGTATTAAATATTCTTTGAATGTTTGTTAGAATTCTCCAGAGAAGCCATCTGGTCCTGTAGTTTTATCTTTTGGGTGTTTTTTGATTGCTGTTTGTCTCTTTACTTGTGAATGGTCTATTCAGATTCTCTATTTCCTTTTGATTCAGTTTTGGGAGGTTGTGTGAATCTAAGAATTTATTCTTTTCTTCCATGTTATCCAATTTGTTGGCATGTAGTTTTTCATAGTATTCTCTTATAATCCTTTGTATTCTGGGGTATCAGTTGTAATTTCTCCTCCTTAATTTTTAATTTTATTTATTTGTGCCTTCACTCTTCTTTTCTTAGTGAGTCTGGCTAATGGTTTGTCAATTTTATCTTCTCAAAGCACCTGTTTCATTGATCCTTTCTATTGTTTTTTAGTCTCTATTTCATTTGCTTCTGCTCTAATTTTTATTATTTCCCTCCTTCGATTTTGGGCTTTGTTTTTTCTTCTCTCTCGATTTCTGTTACGTCTAGTTTAAGATTATTTATTTGAGATTTTTCTTGTTTGTCATATTGGTATAAATATCCTTCTTAGCATTGCATTTGCTCCATCTCATAAGAATTGGTATGTTGTGCTGTCATTTCCATTTGTCTCCCGATATTTTTTTATTTCTCCTTTGATTTCTTCATGGATCCAATGGTTGTTCAGTAGCATATTGTTTACTCTTCACATATTTGTGCCTTTCTCAGCTTTTTTCCTCTAGTTGATTTCTAGTTTCATAGCATTGTGGTCAGAAAAGATGCTTGATATGATTTCAATATTCTTAAATTTGTTGAGGCTTGCCTTGTTTCCCAACATATGGTCTATCTTTGAGAATGTTCCATGTGCACTTGAGAAGAATGTGTATTCTGCTGTCTTTGGATGGAATATTCTACATATAGCTATTAAGTCCATCTGTTCTAGTGCTTTATCTAAGGCCACTATTTCCTTGTTGACTTTTGGTCTGGATAATCTATTCTTTGATATAAGTGGGATGGTAACGTCCCCTACTATTTTTGTGTTGCTGTCAATTTCTCCCTTTAGGTCTGTTAATAGTTGCTTTATGTACTTTGCTGCTCCTGTGTTAAGTGCATATATCCATAAGTGTTTTTTCCTCTTGGTGGAATACCCCTTTTTTCATTATATACTGCCCCGCTTTGTCTCTCATTTGTCTTTTTTATCTTGAAGTCTGCTTTTTCTGATATAAGTATGCTAATACCTGCTTTATTTGCTTGCCATTTTCTTAGAGAATCGTCTTCCATCTCTTCACTCTGAGTCTATGTATGTTTTTAGAGCTGATGTGTTTCCCGGAGGCAGAATATTGTTGGGTTTTGTTTTTTATCCATCCAGCCACTCAGTGGCTTTTAATTTTTTTTTTTTTTTTTTTTTTGGTGAGGAAAATTGGCCATGAGCTAACATCTGTTGCCAATCATCCTCTTTTTGCTTGAGGAAGATTGTCCCTGAACTAACATCTGTGCCAATCTTCTTCTAATTTGTACATCAGACATTACAACAGCACAGCTGTATGAGTGATGTGTAGGTCTGTGCCCGGGATCTGAACCATGAACCCTGGGCCACTGAAGCAGAGTGCGCAAACTTATCCACTATGCCACCAGGTTGACCCCTCACCCTGTGTCTTTTGATTGGAGAATTCATCCATTTACATTTAGAGTGATTATTGACATGTGAGGGCTTAATACTGCCATTTTATCTCTTGTTTTCTGAGCATTCTATATTTCCAGTGTTTCTTTTCCCTTGTTTTTCTGATTGTCGTTTTAGTTTGATGGTTTTTGTTGATGGTTTTCTGAGTTCTCTCTTTATTTATGATTTGTGACTCCGATGTGATTTTTTCTTCTTTAGTGGTTACCATGATGTTTGTATATATCCAGAATTTCTGTTTGGTTTTGTTCTAGAGTTTCATTCACTTTGGTGAAGTATTCCTTCTGCTCATTAATTTTATTCCTGAGCTCATTGAACTCTCTGAGTTGTCTTGCAACTTCTTGAGTTTCTTTATGACAACTATTTTGAGTTTTCTGTCATTTAGATTGTAAATTTCTGTGACTTCAGTGTTGGTTTCTGGCGACTTTTTCAGAAGTCACTTTTTGAGAGCAGTAATTTTTCTTCTGCTCTGCAATGTTACTGGAGTTCATCATGATGTTTGATGAATTGATCTTTTGCTGGTGCATTTGTGGTAGTATCAGGTCACAGATTCCACGAGCCACCTTGGGGGGTGGGCAGAAGCTGTGTTTTCTGATCCCGCCCGTCTGATGGAAGTTGTGCAGGTAGGGCTGCTCTGCGTTTTCGCAGGCTGGCCACAGCCTCTCTGCAAGTTGTGTTCATGTGGGCAGGGCCTCTTCACTGTGGGGTGGGTTGAGCACCACAGATGGGGCCTCTGTGCTGGACAGGGGGGTTGCTCTTGTGTGGGCAGGGTCACTGCAATCACTTGGCAGGGGACTGGCTGAGCTGCTGTGCTAGGAGGGAATGGTGACCTGGCAAGGGCTTGAGTCACCACTTGGTGGGTCCTGTGGGCTGCTGGGCTCTGTGGGTGGGTCAGCTTCTGAGCAAGTGGGATGCCTTCTCGCCTGTGCTGCACTAGGGCAGTGGGTGCCTTCTCAGAGTCTGAGCTGCCACTTAGTCCCGTGGGCTGCTGTGCTCTGGGGGCTGGT
The DNA here is from genome assembly GCF_037783145.1 of Equus przewalskii. Taxonomy (NCBI): domain Eukaryota; kingdom Metazoa; phylum Chordata; class Mammalia; order Perissodactyla; family Equidae; genus Equus; species Equus przewalskii. The sequence continues at coordinate 117,177,388 of NC_091863.1, read as the reverse complement.
CTCCTTCTTAGCGGGTGGGGTGCCTTCTCTCCTGTGCTGTGCTAGGCAAGTGTGTACCTTTGCAGGGGCTGAGCCATTGACACTCGGTGTAGAGTGTTCCTATGGGCAAGGCCACCACAGCAGAGTGGGCACTCCCATGGGCCAGGCTATACCTCTAAAAGTGTTTGCACATGCCAGGCTGACCCTGCCTCCTCTTCCAGTCACACTGGCCACTGTGTAAGTATCTGCGGCCTGGCTCGCTGCCACTGGGGAGTGGGAGGGGTGTGCTTACCAAGTTCCACTGCCTCCCGGGGATCCAGTCCACCCACCTTCAGATGCATGGCTGTGTGGATCTATCAGGCATCAGGTTGTGCTGTGCAGGGAATCCTCTGCTAATTAATGAGTATCTATATAGTTGTAACTTAGAGGGGAGAGACAAAGGGAACAACCCACTCTGCCATGATGCTGATGTCATTCCCAAGACCATTGTATTTGAGAAGAATAATAAATGTTTTTATCCAGTTTGAAAATTATTTTGGTCACTACTGGACTATAAGCACCATGAAGGAAAAAAGCTTATTACAGTAATTTGCCCCCACAATGTCACCAAATCATAGCACAGAAACTGGCACATAGCATCTGTATCAATATCCTATGGATGATGGAACAAATTACCACACACTTAGTGGTATAAAAAACCATAAATGTATTCTCTTACAGTTCTTGAGGTCAGAAGTCTGAAGTGGGTCTTACCAGGTTAAAATCAAGCTGTTGTCAGAGATGCATTCTTCCTAGAGGCTCTAGAAAAGAATCTGTTTCTTGCCTTGTTTAGCTTCTAGAGGCTACCTCAATTCCTTGGTTCATGGCCGCTTCCTCCATCTTCAAAGCTAGCAATGTAGCATCTTCAAATTTTTCTGTGACTCTGATCTTCAGGATGCCTCTTCCATCTTTAAGGATCCTTGTGATTACATTGGACCTGCAAGGATAGTGCAGAATAATCTCCCCTTCTTAAGATCTTTAACTTAATGATATCTGCAAAGTCCCTTTTGCCATGTAAGGTAACATAGTTGCAGGGTCCAGGGATGAGGACATGGATATCGTTGGGAAGCTTTTTCCTGCCTACTACAGTACACATGCAATTAAAAAATTATAACCACTGTATTGAAAACAATTCACATACAATATGATTCACTCATTGAAAGTGTTTAATGATTTTTAGTATATTCACAGAGTTATACATTCAACACCACAATCAATTTTAGAACATTTTTATCATCCCAAAGAAAAACTCCAGGTCCATTAGCAGTCGCTGCCTATTTTCCACCAAACTGCACAACACTAGGCAACCTATAATATGCTTTCTGCCTCTATAGATTTGTCTATTTTGAACATTTTAGATAAATGGAATCATACAACCCGTGGTCTTTTCTGAATGGCTTCTTTCATTTAGCGTATTTTCAAGGTTCGTTAATAGTCTAGCATATATCAGTACTTCATTCCTTTTCATGGATGAATACTATTACATTCTATGGATATGCCACATTTTATTTGTCCATTGAACAGATGGACATTTGTGTTGCTTCCACTTTTTCTTGTTATGAATAATGCTACTCTGAACATTTCTGTACAAGTTTTGGTGTGAACATATGTTTTCATTTCTCTTGGGGATATACCTAGACATGAAATTGCTAGGTCACATAGTAACTCCATTTTTAACTTTTTGAGGAACCACCAAACTTTTCCATAGAAGTTGCCCCATTTTGCATTCTCATTGGCAGTGTAGGGGTTCAGAGTGAGGTGCCCCACGATGTACCATTTTGGCCTGCAGATTATTTTGAGCTAAAAACCATCAAGGCCCAAAACATTCAGGAAGAACCTTGACTTTCTCCCTAGCTGCCTAAAAGAATTTAGAGAGAGGATCTGTTCAAGGAAAGAGCTATCACCAAAAATAACTACAGTGTAACATGAACTAGGTGTGGTAGACAGAGAGGAATCTAGCAAGGTCTGTTGGAACAAAGTTCTCTCCGTGTCCCATTGGTTCTGGATGGCCCAGCAAACATTTGTTTAATTATTGTTATCCTAATGTGTGTGAAGCGATATCTCATTATGATTTTCACTCACAATTTCCCAATGGCCAATGATGTTGAATGTCTTATCATGTGTTTATTTGACATTTGTATATCTTTTTTGGAAAATGCTTTGTGTTCAAATCCTTTGTCTATATTTTAATTAGGTTCTGTTTTTCTTATTACTGAGTTGTAGAATTATGTTGTCTGGATTCAAGTCCAATATCAGATTTGCAAAAATTTTCTGCCATTCTTTGTGGGATTATTTTTTAATGTATGACAGGCTAGGTTATATTTTAATTAAAAATCATATGCCATATCAATCAATTTTTAAACCAAATTCTTAAAAATAATTCAAAAATTGAATTTCTACTTGTCAAACAATGCATTCATGTGGTAGAAAAAGATAAATGACAAGTAATGGAGATAATAACTCTGAAACTATTCCAATTTCTAAAATAAGAAATTTACAAAATAAGTTATTAATGTTATTGCTTGGAAAATATGCTTTACTTTTACTCTAATTCACTTTGAATGCTTGACATATAATTTAATACCCAAAAATATTCTAGCTAAATTATTTGATATTTATAGAATGTTACTTCTCTGAATAGATAGATTTCACACAATGGTATTTAATTAGTGCTGAAAAAGATCACTTGATATTTTTAATCACAACTGATTGATTAATGGGTTAACAATTTATTCAGTTATATGAATGGCATAAGAACCAATAAAAGGCATAATCTAATAATTCTTCACTGTGCAATTCTTCCCATTAGTAATACTAATTCAAGATTTTGAAATTTATTCCATTCGATTACATTACATATCTTTCTATGTATCCTTTAACAAAAATAGATTCATAATGCCAAGCTTTTTTCTTTTTCTTTTTGACTTACTTCTTTCCTTTTGTAGAGGAAGAAAAATAATTTTCCCTTTACTCTTCTAGGCTCTTAGCTCAGCCAACCCCCTCCCATAATAAAAGATTAATGAGAGAAAAACAAACAGAAGTTTTATAACATGTGCACCTCCTGTATACATGCGTGAGACACAGGAGAACTAAGTCCCTGAAATGGCCCAGGCCATCACCTAAAATACTGTCTCCAGGTAAAGACAAAAGAAGTTGTTGGGGGTTGTGGGGAGCCAGTTAAGGGAAGTGACCAGGAAAAGCACCGTACACAAGGGTAAGGTTGTTATGCAGATTTAAGTCCTTGCCTTCTCCATGGATAAGCATTTCTAGAGATTTAGATTCACCCTCCTGTTCCTGGTGCAGAGAGAGACACACACAAATGGAGATTTCCCTTATAAACGTAAATGTCCCTTACAAAAGGGTAATTTCTACTTGGTTGCAATGTTTTTCCTGTGTCTGCTGTTTCTTGAAAATAATCAGCTCAAAATAATCCTTATGACAAAGAGGGATATTTTTGGGTGGGCAAATTCTGCTTTTTACTTTCTCTCTTTATTTCTTCCTTTTTAAGAGCAGTTCAATGATTTGGGTGTTTGGTTAGTATAATACAGGGAACATAGAGGGAAAAGTAAAAATGGCACTTAAGACCATTGCCGGTACTCCTCTCATTAGGGTTATAACTAATTTTTGTGTTAGTCACTTTCCTTTAGAATATAAATCAAAGCTATTAACTTGAACTTGAGGTATATGCACATACATATGCAACCTTATGCAAAATATTTTTCATAAGGAACATTATATCTTAAAATACTGGAAACTGAATAGCGGTGCTGATTCATATTTTGTCTTAATGGAACAAGAAGAGGAAAGCATTCAATTAAGGGGGTTATACTGAAAATAAACCTTTTAAAGTTAAAACATCTTTTCCCTTTGTACTTTTCACAGGCTACACAATGTCCTGAGAGAATTCATTATGAGAAAAATGTCATTCACAGCTTTGAGATCTTACTTTGGAAGGAATTAATGAGAAAGAAAATCAGAAAATGAGACTCCATCTTTGCTTTCAAATAAGTGGTCTTAAGTCTTCTTCTTATAGAGAAAGTCTAAATCAGTTTATTACAAATATATGTAAACCATTAATTTTTCCAACTTTCAGGTAATCTCCAGCACTTCTTTATACAAAGTCTATGAGGGGGGTCTGTAGAGATCATCTAATCTTACACTGTGGCATTACCCATTCAAGTCCTTAGTCTAACCCAGTCCCAGAAAAGTTTAGAAAACTTCAAAATATTGGACAACGTCTTTTCTATCCCATCCTCAGTCTTTCTTATGAAAATAAATTGGGCTCTGATTCAGTCCTGTAAGAAAAGAAAGAATGAGTCCATTGAATACTTCAAAAGTAAGTATGTTGACACTTTTACAGCATTCAGAATAAACTTTGAATCATATATGTTCTTACTCTCGCTTCACTTTTTGTGACATGTCTTAAACCAGAAGTTGGCAAGGAATTTAAAGGTAAGAAAATATTAGAATGGGAAAGAGCCCCATTTACACATCTCCAACATCTCTCTGAATAATATGAAAGATTTTTAGAACAGAGACAGAATAAAACTCAAAATGAATTGATGGCCTTATAGAAAAAAAAAAAAAACCCAGAATATTTCCACCCTAGTCATTACATACTGGAAGAGAGAGTCTCTCAAAACAGATACTTGTACAAATTCTAAACTGAAAAGATATTGGAAAAAAATTATTCGGTGTTAGCTAAGAAAACAAAGGAAAAAATATAATGTGAGGAATCAACAAAGGTGCACCAAAGAGAAATAAAACACCAAATTTTCTGTTCTTACTTTTAAACGTACGGGAAGAAATTTCTCAGAACATTGAAGAACAACTTGAATGAATTTTATCTTGATGTGAGCACTATAATATGAACCTTAGCCTACCACCATCACACAACAAACTTCTCAGGTGGTGAGTGTCTCTAGTAATTCACAGGCATTCTCCATGTTCTGGTTCATGATAACTACCCTCAGATCTTTAGCCAAGAAACAGTATTTCCTCCTCTGTGATGCCACATTCCCTAACTTGATAGGAAGTGGTTTATTATGCAAAGGGAATTCCCAGGTAAAAGAAGTATCTTCTCCTCGTCTCTTCCTCAAAATCCTTGAGGACTCCTTTATTCCTAATGAGATTATAACTATTTTAGACATCTATTTACTGCTACCCTTGTGTCTAAAGCAAGCCCAAATGGAAGATCTCAGAGAGATACCAGACTTTTTTGGGGGCAAAATAATTTGGTATAGGTAGGATTATTGGGACTGAACCCGTGAAAGTTCAGACTGACCCATCTAAACCCAAATCTTTATAATTCCTTCATAAACTGCAAGCTACAGAAGTACAGGATGGCTAGAAGTCTATTAGAGAAAGGACTCATCAAACTTTGTAGCAGTCCTTGTAACACTCCTACCCTTGTAGTCAGAAAACCGATTGGGCAGAGATGTAGATTTGTTTGGGATTTCAGATCATGATTAGGGTAGTCATTCTCTGATTTTCTGTAACATGCAAACCAAATATTATTTTTCATTAGCAAAATCTTCTTAGGTGACAGAACTCACTGTGCTCATCAGAGCTTGTTGCTTAGCTAGAGGTAAGAGGGTAAATATATTCACTAGTAGCAGATAGGGTTTGGGGGGTAGTTCATGATTTTGGACTGCTTTGGAAACAGCTAATGTTCCTGTCCTCAGCAGAAACTCCAATTAAGAATGGTCAACAGATAATAAAAAGTTTGATTGTTCTAATGCTTGCTAAGTAGGTGGCTATTATCAAAGGAGAAGTACATATAAAAGAGGATAACATGGAGGCCAAACAAGGTGTTCTAGCTGATCATCATATCAGGTGTGTCATCTCTAAGCCCTCACTAAGATCCTAGCCCTTATAGTTTAAAACTAAATCTTTAGAGAAGTGTAAAGAGACTATTATAGAATAGCAGCCATTGGATTCGACTCAGAAAAAGGATTGCTAAGAGAAATCTGTATTCAAACTGCACAAGGATTATGCTGAGTAATGACCCCTATCAGAGAACTCAAGCTTCCACCCAGGACCTCTAGACCAAGTAGACAACTATGTGAGAATTAGACAGCTTCTACCCAAGACCCATGGAACAAGATGACATCCTGTCATGTTTTAATCTTCATTCTTTTGTTCGTAATTTTCCTAGCTATCTTCTGTCCTCTTTTACTGGATTAAGGTTACTTTTAACTATGTTGCTTAGTGATCTTTAATCACTTCTTGATGTGAGTCCAATACCTAGTTACAATTTACACACAAAATGGATAATGCATATAACCAAACTGACTGTTGGATTTGTACACATTTTCCTTTGAGTACCACCTAGCTTCCCTTGGGACCAGTTCCTTATAATGAATCAGTTGGTTTCCTGGGTAACTGAACTTAATTGTTTAATGACTTTTTAGATGACAAACACAAAAACAGGCCAGCCATCTAGAAATCCAAAACTTTTCTCACATCATACCTAGAAAAGAAGATATGGGGGCATTTCATGAGAACAAACTTTTATAACCAAAATTGCACAGAAATAAAGAGAGCAGGGGAACAGATAGTGTATATTTGGAAGCCATCTCATGTTCACAGATCTTACAAGTAAGATGCACTAATCTTTTGCTTTAGATATATCTAGTAACCTCTATACTAATTTCATTGAATGAGGCCAGACCATTCCCGATGAGTGGCATCGAAGGGTTATAACAGTTTGAGAAACCCATGGAGGTAATTTGGCCAAAAAGAAAACATTAGGTGTGTGCCTCCTATGATTTGTATTGAATTTGTGTCAGAAAAGCTTATTGACTACTTAATACAAATTGGATAGGACCTTAACTTGACAAAATGCTGCCTCCCTTCAGGATAGGCCATGACATAACCTAGGATCCATTTTGGACCATCGTTATCACCCACAGGAAATAGATATCATTATATAACAATTCAAGAAAGAAGGAAAAAAACCTGGGCTTTAATTCAAGAAAAAAGTGGCCCTAAGTCCTAACTACTGAAGAGTAATTCTGGCTTGATTTCTTCCTTCCTCAAGTCTCTTCACTTCACACTTTACACTAGACAGAAGTAGAGAATCCTACATGCTGGGCTTCAGAGAATAAGAGACAAGTTAGACAATGTCACCAAGGGTATAGATTTTTTCACATGAGAGGTCATTGACATTGAGCTGTGGAGGTTTAAAAGAGACCTGCATTAGATATGATGTTGGCTTTTTAAGGGAGGACATGTACTGTTTTAGGAGACCAAAGCTTACATCCCTGAAGCCTTTTTTCAGATCTTAACATTAGTAAAAGAATACTGAAGGAAACAAAGAACTAATAAAATTGGGCACTTGGCTAATAACCCCTATCTGATTTTAAATTTCTTTAGATTAAGGATGGGATCCATCTATTTGGTTAGTTTTGGCACTCTTGTTTCCTAGCTGAAAAGTGGACTTCAAATTCTAATTGTAAGTTTTCTTTTAGTATTCATCTGTGTTTCAGTGTTCATATGTGTGATCTCCAAAGTCTCTAATGCTGCTGCAATAGATGCTGTCCTATAAAATTTTCCAACAAATGATTCAACAGAATGAACAGGAAAACCTAGCACATACTGAAGTTAAAACAATCACTCCTGGAAATTGATTTGCAATCATGATTCCTCAAATGGTGGTGAAGATCTGGCTTGATCTTCACCCCAGATGTTAATGATCTAACTTTAGCTAAAACTGAAGAATGACCACAAGTGATAATACTGAGACATTGAGAAGGAGAAGCATCTAAACCCCTCAGCTTACTGTTTCCACTAACATGACTTTACCATTCCATAGCCTTCATCAGAATAATTTGAAAATTCTAGGAAATTCTTGCTCAGGAAGAGAAAAGTTGCACATAATTTTATTAATCATCTCAGAAAGTTCTCCCAAAATCCAGTTAAACATCAAACCATTCAACCTATCAATATACATTGTCAAACCAATGTTACTCTCCAACATTCTTCAAAATCATCACTTCAAATTCCTTGCCTTGCTTTATCGAACAATTCTAAACTATTATTATCATGATCCTTACCAATCCTAATTTAGTCCCCTCATTGAAAGACCCTCTGAATCCGGACTAAAAATCTCATAAATATCTCAACTTTGCTCTCCCCTCTTTGACATGTTAATAAAGCTCTGTCAAACTTCATGTATTAGTTTTCTATTGCTGATGTAACAAATTACCTAAAACTTAGAGGCTTAAAACAACATAGATTTATTATGTCACAGCTCTGTAGATTAGAAGTCTGACAGAAGTCTCATTGGGCTAAATTAAAGTGTTGGCAGGGCTGCATTATTTGCTGCAGGCTCTAGAGAATCAATTTCCTCCTCTTTTCTAGCTCTTGAACCCACCTGCTTTCCTTGGTTTGTGTCCCTGACTTCCATCATCAAAGCTAACAATAACCAGTTGTGTCCTTCTCATGTGGCATTACTGTGGTTCTGCCTTTCTCTTTCACTTTTAAGGATCCCTGTGTTTACTCTGGGGCCTCCAGATGATCCAGGATAATCTCCCTACTTTACAGTCAGCTGATCAACAAACTGAATTCCATCTGCTAACTCAATTCCCCTTTGCCACATAACCTAACATATTCACGGGTCCCTCTTACCTTAGTAAGATGGAAGTCATCTTTCTATCCTCAAGAGGTTATTTTGCTTGAGTTTTGATGAAGCCAAATTCAATATTACTTTAATCATCAGAAAGAGTAAGAAAGCTAGCAACTCATAGACCAGTCGATCTTGAAAGTTTCTGACAGAATAGCTGCTTTAAGCCCTCAGTTTACACAGAAGGAGAGTTGTGTAATGCAACTCAGGCATAATAAAATCTTCCCTCCCTCAGTAATGTACGAACACAGTTTGAACCTCAGTTTGAAAAAACAAACAAAAAAGAGAAATTTTTATGATCACGACATGTAAAGGTAAATCAAGATGCTGATTATGCAATGTTCTGTCATGGAACATATAAAGGACAATAGAAGAAAAAAACAAATGTATTTCATTTTTTTTAAATTATTTTATTAAGGTCACATTGGTTTATAAAATTCGATAAATTTCAGGTGTACATCATTATATTTTGGCTTCTCTATAGACTGCATCATGTTCACCACCAAAAATCTAGTTTCCATCTCTCACCATACACATGTGCTCCTTTATCCCTTTCGCCCTCCGCTCACCCGCTTCCCCTCTGGTAATCACCAATCTATTCTCTTGATCTATGTGCTAAAGCATTTCACCTTATCCCATGAGAAATTGATAAAGTTTGCAACGAGGGTAGTAGTTGTGGAACTGCGGCACAGGAGACAGATCTGAATGATATTTTAGCAGTAGACTCAGCAGGGCCTGTTCTGTTTTCTTGTTGCCCAGTTCTCTGAATTTCAAGTCCTTTCTATCCAAAGTTAACTTGCATCTTCGTGAAACCACTCCTCTCTGTAATAATAGATTAGCATCACTCCTGGCCCACAATTACAGCTTAAGAAATACTTATTGAAATAATCAATTCTAGGTATGTCCCTGCTCCACAAGTATAAGATCCTTACTGCCATCCTCCTATACCTCCTTCTTCCTCTCCTTCAGCCCTAGCAAAAAAAATTTTAAGTAGAATCTAGCTCTCTAGTTTTAAATCAGACAATTTATTTTTATTTTTTCCTTGCATGCAGGCAGTCACTTGCCATGTATCAAAACTTGTATGGAAACAGGAGTATAAGTTAAAAATACACAATTTGACACATCAGTTTTTTTAAGTAGGGGAAATTACAGGCATACCTCGGAGCTATTGCTGGTTCAGTTCCAGACCACTGTAATAAAATAAATATTGCAATAATGCGAGTCACATGAATTTTTTTATTTCCCAGTGCATATAAAAGCTATGCTTACACTACAGTGTAGTCTGTTAAGCGTGCAATAGCATTATGTCCAAAAATAGATATATATACCTTAATTAAAAAATAATTTATTGCTAAAAAGTGCTAACCATCATCTGAGCCTTTAGCAAGTTGCAATCTTTTTGCTGGTAGAGAGTCTTGCCTCAATGTTGATGGTTGCTAACTGTTCAGGGTGGTGATTGCTAAAGGCTGGGGTGGCTATGGCAATTTCTTAAAACAAGACAACAGTGAAGTTTGCCACATTGATTAACTCTCCCTTTCATGAACAATGTCTCTGTAGCATATAATGCTCCCCTCCCTTTTTTTTTTGATGAGGAAGATTGGCCCTGAGTTAATATCTCTGCCAATCTCCCCTTATTTTGTATATGGGGCTCCACCACAATGTGGCTTGATGAGTGGCATGTGGATCCACACCTGGGATCCAAACCCATGAATCCCAGGCCGCTGAAGCAGAGCATGTGAACATAACCACTATGCCACTGGGCCAACCCTCATGTAATGCTCTTTGGTAGAATTGTACCCAGAATAGGACTTCTTTCAAAATTGGAGTCAACCCTCTCAAAACCTGATGCTGCTTTATCAACTAAGTTTATGTAGGTTTCTAAACCCTTTGTTGTCATTTCAACAATCTTCACAACATCTTCACCAGGAGTAGTTTCCATCTCAAGAAACCACTGTCTTTGCTCATCCGTAAGAAGCAAATCTTCATTTGTTAAAGTTTTATTATGAGACTGCAGCAATTCAGTCACATCTTCAGGCTCCACTTCTAATTCTAGTTATCTTACTATTTCCACCACATCTGCAGTTACTTCCTCCACCGATGTCTTAAACCCTTCAACGTCATCCGTTAGGGTTGGAATCACCTTTTTCCAAACTCCTATTAATGTTGATATTTTGACCTCTTCCCATGAATCGCAAATGATCTTAACGGCATCTGGAATGGTGAATCCTTTCCAGAAGGTTTTCAATTTACTTTGCCCAGAGCTACCAGAAGAATCACTATGTACAGTGGCTATAGCCTTGCAAAGTGTATTTCTTAAATAATAACACTCGACAATAAAAATTACTCCTTGATCCATGGACTACAGAATGGCTGTTGTGTTAACAGGCATGAAAACAACCTCAATCTCATTGTACATCTCCATCAGAGCTCTTGGGTGACCAGGGGCATCGTCAATGAGAAGTAATATTTTGAAAAGAATCTTTTCTTCTGAGCATTAGGTCTCGACAGTGGGCCTAAAATATCCAGTAAACCATGTTGTAAACAGATGTGATGTCATCCAAGCTGTGTTGTTCCTTTTGCAGAGCACAGGCAGAGTAAATTTAGCATAATTCTTATGGGCTCTAGGATTTTCAGAATGGTAAATAAGTATTAGCTTCAACTTAAAGTCACCAGCTGCCTTAGCCCCTAACAAGAGAGTCAGCTGTCTTTTGAAGCTTTGACACCAGGCAATGGCTTTTCCTCTCCAGCTACGAAAGTCCTAGATGGCATCTGCTTCCAATATAAGGCTGTTTTGTCTACATTGCAAATTTGTTGTTTAGTGTAGCCACCTTCATTAACGATCTCAGCTAGATCTTCTGGAGAACTTGCTGCAGCTTCTCCATCCGCACTTGCTGTTTCGCTTTGCACTTTTATGTTATGGAGATGGCTTCTTTCCTTAAACCCCATGAACCAACCTCTGCTAGCTTCAGACTTTTCTTCTGCAGCTCCCTCACCTCTCTCAGCCTTCACAGAGTTGAAGAGAGCTAAGTCTCTGCTCTGGATTAGGCTTTGGCTTAAGGGAGTGTTGCGGCTGGTTTGATCTTCTATCCAGACCACTAAAACTTTCGCCATATGAGCAATAAGGCTGTTTGGCTTTCTTATTCTTCATGTGTTCACTGGAGTAGCACTTTTAACTTCCTTCAAGAACCTTTCCTTTGCATTCACAACTGGGATAACTGTTGGGTGCAGGAAGTCTAGTTTGCAGCCTATCTTGGCTTTTGACATGCCTTCCTCACTAATCTTAATCATTTCTAGCTCTTGATTTAAAGTGAGAGACTTGCGACTCTTCCTTTCACTTGAACACTTAGAGGCCATTGCAGGGTTATTAATTTAGAGGCCTAATTTCACTATTGTTTGTCTCAGGGAATATGGAGGCCCAAGGAGAGGGAGAGAGATGGGGGAACAGCCAGTCCGTGAAGCTGTCAGGACACACACAACATATCGATTAAGCTCATCATCTTATCTGGGCATGGTTTATGGCTCCCCAACAATTATAATAGTAACATCAAAGATCACTGATCACAGATCACCATAAAAAATATAGTAATAATGAAAATGTTTGAAATATTGAATTACCAAAATGTGACACAGACACAAAGTGAGCAAATGCTGTTGGAAAAATAGCACCAATAGACTTGCTCAATGCAGGGTTGCCACGAGCCTTCAATTTGTATAAAATGAAATATCTGTGAAGGGCAATAAAAATGAGATATACCTGTATTAATATAAAATTATATTCAGTTAAGTACTCATATAACTTTGGATGGGTAGTTAAAGTTTGGTTATATATTTTTCTGAAGTGACATGAATCCCTATTTGTAGATGTTTTTCATTTATTTTGATAAAACCAAGGGCGATGATTATAAAATACAATGTTGACTGTCATTCAGCCAAATAAAAAAGACTGTATTCTTTGGGATTTTGATTTACTGGTTAAAGAAGTATTAATGGTGTGACATCTTAAACAGCAATGCCCTCCCCCACAAAAGTGGAGGAAACATAGGCTTTGTGTTAAAAGTAAGCAATGGACAGAGTGTTAGGAGTCCTGAGTTTTGGTTTGAACCCAGAATCTCTAAATGCATGAACTCAGGTGATTTTTTTAACCTCTTTTGGACTCAGTTTCAAATTCTAAAATATTGGGTGGTTAGACTAGATGATCTATGTGCACCCTTTTAGTTCTGCAATACAATGAATGGTTATAAATATTTAATTTCAGTTTCTGAGTCATCTGTAAAAATAGTTTCAAAAACAAGCTCTGCAGGAGGAAAGCTTTGTCTACCATAGCAACTACCAGGATCATGCTAGTTTGTGACACAGCAGAGCTGGGAGTTTGCAGCACAGATGAAGACGCTTATTATCTTACCACTGTTACCATCACAAAAACAGGCAGATGGCATTCCCGAATCAGAGGTAGTAAAACAAAATGCTTATAAACAAAAGAGAGGAAAACCAGGGAATCTTTTTGTTCAACTTGACCAGAGATCTCTCTGCTTCAGCCAGTCAACAAATACAGAGCTGCATAATCAATAGAGAGTTTTTAATTATTGGGTCTACAAAGATCAGTGGGAAATGTCCATTGCCTTTGAAGATCCCATAGTTTTGTGAGGAGGGAAAAAATGAATTCAATTAAATGTAGTACAAGAGAGTGTTATAAATGTTAGCATGGAGTTAAAACACAGTTTATATATATACCAGTTAAGGATAGAATAAAAAAAACTTATTACCTGGTATATAAGGGGGTAACAACCAGGGGTAAACCTCTCTCTTGTTTTAACTCCAGCCATACAAACCAGTTTACCTATATACGCCCTGTAATCATGCTACACTGAAATTTGTCCTACTTCTCTTTGATAACTGTGCCATTTTGCACACCATTCCCTCTGCTTTTAAAGTGGTACCCATCTCCCACCCTTTGCAAACTGTAATTCAACCATCTATGACCAGAACCACATCCTGATTTTCTTAGGCAGTAACTCACCCCCTCCAGCTTCTTTCCTCTTATATAACTCTATTAGAACTTTTACCAGATTGCATTATAATTTATCTGTTAACATGTCTGTCTCAAGCACCTCCAGCCAAAATGATAGTAAAAGACATCAATTTTTTAAACCACCTTTTATTACCAGAGTTCTAAAGTCAATTCACTTTATATATTAATTTTACTCCTCCTACTGCTATTCTAAACAAGTAGTCCCTTTGCTCCAACTACAGTATTTTGACATTGTTGCAATAAATATATAAGTGCTTAAATATCTTTTGCGAAATTGGGCAGAGTGTAAATAATTTTTTTAAATAAAAATATGAGTTACTTGGAATCAAGGAACACATGTGCTTATTATTCCTAGAATACAGCACAGTGACTAGCATATACTCATATACAGTTTCCTATATTGAATGAAGAAATGAATGCAAATTTATAAATAAAATTAAAATTAGAATAACCAAGACAAGGATTATGGAGAATAGTATATTTGAGCCAGAAGCTGAAGTCTGGGTGGGTTTTCAGCATGCCTGTGAAAGTAAAAGGAGGACAATCTATGGGGCCGCTAGGTGGTGCAGTGGTTAAGTTTGTGTGCTCCACTTCGGCGGCCCAGGGGTCACGAGTTCATATCCCGGCTGTGGACCTAGCACTTCTCGTCAAGCCACACTGTGGCAGCATCCCATATAAAATAGAGGAAGATTAGCACAGATATTAGCTCACCAACAATCTTCCTCAAGCAAAAAGACGAAGATTGGCAACAGATGTTGGCTCAGGGCCAATCTTCCTCAACTTCCCCACCTCGATCCCCCCCAAAAAGGAGGACAATCTTGGTAAAGGAGACTGCCTGAGCATGTGTATAGGCTATGATTGTGAAAGGATGATTAGTCTGGTGTGGTAGTAACAAAGGACCCCTGGTGCAGTGGAATGGAAAATGAAGCTTAAAAGGAAGCTGTGAGATGCCTTAAATGCCATGCTGGGGAATTGGCACTGAATTCTGTAGGCAATGAGGAATCGTAAAAGGTTTATGAGGAAGTATGCTATGATGATATACAGATTCTTGGAATACCACTTCACCAGGATGGGAATTGGCTTGGAGAGGGCCTGAATGGAATCCTAGAGCCCAGTTAGAAAGGCATGATAATTACTGAGGAAAGAAATTATGGCAGCCTCTACTGAGGCAGTAGAGCTGGGGATGCAGAAAAAATTATAAATAATGACGTGCATAAGATTTGGTGATTAGATATCAGTGGTGGAAAGGGTGATGGAGGAGTCAATGGTGATTCTGAGGGATTTTTTTCAACTTTTTATTTTGAAATAAACTTCCTGTAGGTTTACAGGAAGTTACAAAGATAGTACCATAGTACAGAGAGGTCTCGTGCAACCACAACCTTCACACAGTTCCCTCCAAAGTTTAAATCCTATATAATTGTAGCACAATAGCAAACCCAGGAAATTAACATTTGTGTAAAGTGTGAGTAGAGTACTTTGTCATTTTATCACATGTGTAAAGTACACCGTGACAATCAAGGTACAGAACTGTTCAATCATCACAAAAATCTCCCTCATGCTACAGCTTTTTAGGCACAACCACCCCACTGACCTTCACCATCCCTACACCCTGGAAACCGCCACTGTTCCTCTATATCCATAACTTTATCTTTTGAGAATGTTATAGAAGTGGAGTCCTGCAGTATGCGACCTCTGCTATTCTCACCACCTGTGCGTCCAACAATTCAATTAAATTTCAACACTATCTACCTGGAGTTAGCATCAGATCCCACAAGTTGAAGGCTTATTTACACAAGACTACCCTCACTTCAGATTCCAGTTACAAATGGGTGCTCAGGCTATCCAAACTTCTGCCTGGGCAATTCCAGATTTCAGGGTTGCACAACCACCCCCTCAGTTTCAATAATTTGCTAGAATGGCTCATAGAACTCAGCAGAACACTTTTGTTTACCAGTTTATTATACAGGATACAAAGCAGGAATAGCCTAATGAAGACAAATGCATAGGGCGAGCATGAGGGGCTGGGGAGGGTGGAGAGCTTCCCACTCTCCCAGGAGCTCAGTGTGCTCACCAGCCATGAAGCTCTCTCAATCTCCTTGTTCAAGAGGTTTTATAGA
Organism: Equus przewalskii; assembly: GCF_037783145.1. Lineage (NCBI taxonomy): Eukaryota > Metazoa > Chordata > Mammalia > Perissodactyla > Equidae > Equus > Equus przewalskii. Next base: position 117,161,598 of record NC_091863.1, on the reverse strand, counting down.
GCTCAATCTTCATCCCCCCTTCTCCAAGGTAGGGAGTGGAGATAAAAGTTCTAACCCTCTAGTCACCTTTTTTGGGGACTGGCCCCATCCTGAGGCTATCTAGGGCCCCCACCCTAAGTCAACTATTCATTTAACATAAATGCTAGTGTGATTGAAAAGAGCTCATTATGAATAATAAAATACACTCCTATCATTTAGGAAATCCAAGGGCTTTAGCTCAGTGCCAGAAACTGGAGACAAATTCCAAATACGTATTTTTATTAAACCCCAGACCTTTTAAGATTGGCTTTTTTCACACAGCAAAATGTCCTTGAGATCCATTCAAGTTGTTGTATCAGTAATTTTGGGGGCCTACCTCGTGGTCGAGTGGTTAAAGTTTCACATACTCCACTTTGGTGGCCTGGGGTCCACAGATTCGGATCCTGGGTGTAGACCTGCTCCACTTATCAGCCATGCTGTGGAAGCATCCCACATACAAAGTAGAGAAAGATTCGCACAGATGTTAGATCAGGACTAATCTTCCTGAAACAAAAAAAGAGGAGGATTGGCAATAGATATTAGTTCAGGGGACGAATCTTCCTTACAGAAAAATAAAAATAAAAATAGATAGTTTGTTTCCCTTTGTAAAGTTTATTCCATGATATGGATGTACCACACAGTTGTTTAACCATTCATCCATTGATGGGACAGCTGGATTGTTTCTAGTTTTGGGCTATTATGAATAAAGCAGCTAGAAACATTCATCTACAGGTTTTTGGGTAGACATAAATTTTCAATTCCCCAGGATAAGTGCCTTGAGTGAAATTGCTGGGTCATGTAGTAACTGTATGTTTAGTTTTGTTTAAGAACTTGCTAAATTATTTTCCAGAATAACAGTAGTATTTTATATTCCCACCAGCAATGTATGAGAGAGGTTCAGTTTCTCCATATCCTCAGCAGTATTTGATATCAGCATGCTCTTTTTTTAAATTTTAGCTGTTTACATGTAGTGACATCTCATCATGGCCTTAATTTCCATTTCCTTAATAGCTAGTAATTTTGTACATCTTTCCATGTGCTTATTTGCCATCTGCATATCCACTTTGGTGAAATGTCACATCACGTCTTTTATCCGTTTTCTAATTGGGCTGTTTGTTGTTTTACTGTCTTTTTTTTTTTTTCTGCATAGGAAGATTAGCCCTGAGCTAACATCTATGCCAATCTTCCTCCACTTTACATGTGGGTTGCTACCACAGCATGGCTGACAAGACAAGTGATACAGGTCCACACCTGGAATCCAAACCTGTGAACCCGGGCTGCTGAAGTGGAGCACGCTGAATCAACCACTACACCATGGTTCTGGCCCCCACAGGGTCTTTTATAGAGCAAATTTTTTAAAAAATTGGATGAAGTTCAATTGATTATTTTTTTATGGATCACGTTTTTGATGTCACATCTAAGAACTCTTTGTATATGCGTAGACTGAAAATTTTCTTGCATGCTGTCTTCTGAAGTTTTATAATTTTACATTTAAATCTATGACACATTGTGATTTAATTTTTGTATAAGGTATAAGGTTCAGGTCAAGGTTCTTTTGAGTAAAAGGCCTATGTTAACACAAAAAATAACTGTATCTCTTATTGATTATTTCAAAATTGTTTTCTTGTATGGACCCTGAAATAATCATTCTAGATAAGAGTCTTCTAGATGCTCAAATATAATTCCATAAAAATATTTGAGAAGGGGGAAAAACGAGTAGTTCTGAAACAGTGATCCACTTGTCCCACTTCTGTGGACTCTGTAAACTGAAGCCTTGGGTAAAAGAAAACTTTTGCAGTATGGCTGGAAACCAAAACAATGCAATTCATATCTAATTTTCCTTAAAAAATGTTATAATAGATGAGTATATTCACAACTTAGGCTCTTATCATACTCAATTGGTTTAGGTGAATTCAAATAGTATGTTTAACCCTGAAGAAGACAGCTGTAGACATATTCATTGCTTTACTTTTTCATTCATTCTTTCACTCATCTGTGCAACTATCCATGCAACTCACCTTCTTTGCACACCTGTTATATTCTTGGCATTGTCCTCTGTACTGGGAACACAGCAGAGAAAAATCTCTGCCTAAGGACCCATAAGTCCACAGTAAGGGAAATGAGATGTATATGCAGAGAACTATAATGCAGGGAGTATAAAGGTGTAGATTATTGTTTTACCTTCATTCTTCAGGGAATCTATTATCTACCAGAGGTTGTGCTAAATGCCAGGTGTGTAGACATTGATACTTTTTGAACCCCTTTTTGTTATAAAAAGTTTTCTAAAGGACGACTTTAATTGATTAGAGAAGTAGTATAAAAACATACAATAATAATTAAGATAATTCAATAAAATATATTGTTAAAAGTGTCTACTTCCTTTGTATTGCTGCTTTATTTTTACTGCAACTGATCAAAAGTGAAAAATATCCTCACAGTGGTTATCAATGTAAAAGGTGCTTCTGTAGTATATCTCTAGTGTGACTTTGGGGGAGAATAAGGGCTATTGGAGACTGAGCCAAACAAATCTGTTCTGTCACCTTTTCTGCTTCATAAATTTGCCTGTGTAAAGTATATGTAGCCTACACATGGCCAGCATAAAAGAGCTGAATTAGACACCATTAGATGTTTGTAGTCAAGAGAGATCATGGATGGTGAAAGATGAAGGATGCTCATTGCCATAATTTCTTTGCAATGAGAGATTTTCTTTTTTCCAGGTTATACCAAAACTGCTAAGAATTCTCTTCCTCAAAGTAATTCAGAGGTTAATAAGACCTTCTCATTTACACAGCAAAAATGGAGACAATGAATATCAAAGAGGGCTCAAAATTGACAACTAGAATTTCAGAGAGTGTCCACTGGAGGAAAACTAACCCTAGAAATACAAATAAAGATGATAAAGACTCTGTATCCAATGTATACCTTCAGGTAACTGCAGGCAAAATGACCAAGGATTTCCTGCCACCAATATGGGGAAATGATATAAAGAGACGGTGGTACCAATACAGATGGTGTCACAACGCAGCTTAGCATGAGGAACAGAAGACAATTGATGCATAACATATAACCAAAACAACCGCACAACTCGACCCAGACTGGAATTGTGTGCGTACGTGTATGTATGTAGTATACATACGTGTATTGCATATACGTATACGTATTGCATATACACGCATATACGTAAATACATACATATATGTAAACACATGCATATGTATACTACATACATACATTATATAATAGAGTGTGTGTATTCATGTACATATATCTTTCACATACACATATATATGAGATATATAGATATACATACACACATATGCAGTATTCCACTTTATACATTCATCCAACTAATCGCATAGTAAAATAATTTAAGGTATTGTTAAAATATTGCTTTCAAGAGTCTGGTGAATAAAGGGGTGAATGAGGTAATTGCCCCCCCTTGTAACAGGATTTATTCAAGTGTGTGAGCAGCACTTATTACCTAGCACTGGCAAATAAATCCTTGGTCTTTGTGCTTCCTTAGGAAATCCTTTTGGGATTTATTTCCTCAAAAATGCTACTGTAATGGTTTTTAATATATAATGTGCTGAATGAATCCTGCCTGAAAATATCTGCAAGAAGACTAAGGGAATGGATAACCTTGTCTCTGCGTCAAGGGAAAGAGAGGAATTTCCGGGTATGTAGCGGCAAGCACAGTGTCAGCTTTTTATAGTAGTTTCTAATGATTTGAAGAGTTAATAAATGTAAATACTAATGCTATTAAGTAAGATGATTGTAAATATAGGTTCAGGTCCAGGCAGATAGTTTCGGGACCTTTCGTTGCCAGGAATGAGTGAATAGAATGTTTGAACTTCTTGAGGTGCAAAACAAGAAAGATTAGGCAGAGAATCAAGAGAAATCTACAAAAGGAATGACGCTAAAGCCCAACAAGGGCTTCCTGCTCTTTTTCTCTCACCACAAAGCTTTTGTATAAACTCCATTTTCTCTCTAAAATAGTCCCCATCCTCCTCATATAGCTAACACCCTTCTGGGCTCAGCTTAAATACCACTTCCTCTGAATAGCTTGCCCTGACCCACAAGCTCTGGGTCAGGTGCTCTGTTTTGTCCTCCCTGTGCACCCTGTCTTCTCCTACCATACCAAGTGTAGCACACATTGTAATTGCCTACTTCTTTATCTATATACTCTACCAAACTATGAGTCTTTACGGCAGCAGGAAAGGACTATTTCTATCTTATTTACCTTTGTATCCATAGTGTCCAGCACAGTGCTTAGCCCACAGGAAATGGTTAATAAACATTTGCTGAGTGAGAAGGAATGAATTATTGAGTATCCACTTTATACCAAGCATCACTCTGGGCACTTTACCTGTTATCTTATTTAAATACTAATCTCCAGCTCTTTCAGAGCCTGGCATGTCCATTTGGGACCTGGAAAATGCAGATTCCAAGGTGGGATTAGATGTTTGAAACACTTATTGAGGAATGTAATTGTGAAGGATGAAGGAGGTGGGAGCAGGAACATGTGGGGAAAGCTCTTAGACAGCACCTGATACCTGGGAAAGAAGAAAGGCAAGGAAGAAGGGTTGGCTAGGAAAAAATTCAATCTCAAGCACAGTTCTGAGATATTATCAGCCAGGTCAATGGGATATTGTTTACTAGAAAAATCCCATATTGGACAGAAAAGGCCTGCCTCTATGAGATCTTCCATGCTCACTTATTGACTGGGAGCAGCCCTGGAGAAATGTGATGTCAATGAGAGCAGGGCAAATCCAAAGAGGTAGGAACTGCCACGATCAGTCAAATGTGCTCCCTACAGAGGTTCTTTCCAAGGGCAATCTGAGCAGTGTTCCTTATGGTCCCCACAGTTCACCCATTTTGTCCACAGATCCACTTCTCCTTGCATGTTTGTGGAATATCTTCTAAATGGCTTTCATGAGCTTCTCTTCCCTCAGAAGAGGGAAGTCAGTGGGATGAACCCATAGCTCCCATCACTGCAGGCAGTCTCAGAGTCACAGATGTAATTCATCTTCTCCCTCTTCACTAATTCACATAAAATTCTTCTCACCCTCAACCATCACCTCAACAGATCTTGGTTTATCTTACAGTGTGAACCAAACATTTATTCCTAACGTTCTAAGCCTTTGGTACTCGTACTCTTCTCAGGCCAAGTTTACTGTAGGTGTTCATTTATTGTTGTAAGTGATCAATGGTACCTACCAAATGATTCCAAGCAGATCACCAGGTCCATATATATTCTTCCTGGTCCCCATTGGGTAAAAACAGTTTTACCTCTTCTCCCTGATGAGGATCACCATTCCCTCTGCCAGGATGGAATTCAAAGTTTCCAAGCAGCAGCCACATCTTCTTTGTCATTGGTATCCTTGATGTGTCTTATGGCAAGAGTAGAACCATTAGCTCTACCCCACAGAACTCAGATGTGGGGTTTCTATGTGTAGGCATAGAAAACACAAGTGCCCCAGTGGGTCACCAAGAGGCATAGTAAGTGGTATTTGGCTCCCAGATGCATGTGTTATTCTTATTAAGGACACAGCACCATACACAAGGCTCTGAATCAATGTGTATACTGAATCCTGGAGGATGGCTCCCCATCTTCATAGAGTATTTCTTCCAAACCATCACTTTAGCTATGGCTTCCATAGGCTTTTCCTATCCAAATTGGATAGTGAAGTTATGTGAAATGATCAGTAGACAACATGGTTATGGACCCATCCCCAGACCTTATCCACTATGTTCAAGAATTCCACCTTCATTGCACACCTATAGCCATATGGAGGACCTTTATGGTTAATTGAAGGAGGAGGAAAAGCTCAACCTTATTGTATAGATGGATCAATATGTAGGTGTAAGCCACAAATGGATGATAGTTGCCTTACAGTCACATTTAGGGTAGGCATTGAAAGAAAGAGGAAAGATGAAATTTTCTCAACATGTAGAGCTAGGATAGTGCATCTGGTAATCAACATTATGTGGAAGGAGAAGTGGCCCTCGGTGAGAATATGAGCAAATTTTTGGGCATTGGATATTAATGTTGTTGGGACCTGGATTTGGCCACCCCGAAATATGTCTCTTTGGCATGATTATTTGAGGCTGGTTTCTTTGCAGACAGGAAAGCAACTGAAAAGTAGAACTTGCTTGCCCTTTGTTAGGAGACATATACATTGTAAAGGAAATCTCTATCTGTAAAGGTGCCTCCCTCTCTGTACCAGGAAGAAGAAAGGGGATGACCTTCTCTCTAGAAACTCTTAATCAATGCCAAAGGCAAGGACTTAAATCTGCATTTTGTTTACTGTACTTGTGTGGTAATCTCCCATGATCGACTCCCCCTCCACACCCAACATCCTCCTTTGTCTTTAGATATTTAAGTGGTGGTTTTGGTCATTTTGGCGAGTTGCTCAGCTTTCCTGACCTCTCCCATGTATACATGTTATAAAGCTTTGTTTAATTTTCTCCTACTATTCTGTCTCATGTGAATTTAATTCATTCTCCAGCCAGATGAACCCATTTTGGGTATAGGAAATGTCTTCCTCCCCTACAATGTCTATGCAGACTCTGTGCCAAGTAGTCCACAAAATGTTGAGTATTCTCCTTTCCTCAGTGTAAAGTTATCCAAGTAAATGGCCACAGGTCCCTTTGGGCAGGGCCTGGGAAAATCATTACAGTATACACTGGCCATGGTGTGGCATGGTCATTACTCCTAAGGTTATTTCAAACTCCTCAGTCAATGGGTTCTACATCTGAAAAGCGGCTCAGATCCAGGCACTGAGCAAGGGATTATGAATTTTTACTGGGCCAATGGCCATCAGCCTCCTGCACCTCCGTTCTTGCCATTTTTCTGGTTGCAGATATTAAGCAACACTCTTTTTGTATACCTTCTATTTTGTCCCTAGTTACATCATGCTCTATTAACAATCTCTATATCGCTCTGTGGGTCAAACCCCTTCAGCTGCTCCTCCAAACTTGGTGGTCATTGTAGCAATTTTATCCTCCTGGATTCTGGTGATTAAGCACAACCACCAGACCTCTGGTGGGCCTCATAATTCCCTTGAATATTAAAAAAGCTTCCTCTGCGACCACCTTTATAACCATTAGACCTGGCCTGCAGAAGAGAGCCAACACTTACTGATGCCTTCTCAGGAACACACTTATGTGTGTCATCTGGGATCTTCTATGGATCATAATTCTCTGGAAAGTCTTCTGGCTTCACATAGTACATCTATTCAATCATGATCACTTCCCTAAGCATTTTTTATTCCTTCCTCCTCATCTGCTGGAGAAACTTGGGAATTTCCACTTCACCCTGCATGTGCCATTGCTTTCTCCAGACCTCTAAAAAGCCGTCCTAGCAGCAACTTTACTCCATCACCTGAGGTCCCTGCAAAGGTGTTAAATTCCATGTTCTGAAAAAAAAAACGCCCCCGGGTTCCAATTCAACGAATTCTTGCATATCTGGTATGATCTGGACCTATTGATCAGGTACCTTCAAAATCCAATCCCAAAGGTACTCTCTTGGTTCCTGCCAGTACATGCTAGGTAGTTCTTGCAGCTCCTTTGGAGTGTACTTTGCACTATTATCTGTTCCCAAACTCCCCTAGGTAGGTTTTGCTGAGATTTAATCCTAGTTATTGGCCTGGCAACAAAGCAAGGGGCTATTCCTGAGGGGATGACCTCTTGCCTGTGTGATCAAGGTCTCCGCAGTGTCTTCTCACATCGGAGGGGTTTGCTAGCTCATATTAGGGAGTACTGGGCTACCTCTGCAAGCTCTGAAGTTTCAGAGATGTCTTCAGAGCCAAAATTCTAAGGGGCATACAACTAGATAGCCTCTCATATTTCAGGGTCCCAAGTTTTTCTAACCAGGGCCCTGACCTTACCATCACAAACTAGCCCTAGACAAGCATTAAAATGTGTCTGGAGCTCTGGGATTTTAACTATTAAGTCCTGAGTCTGTCTTCAGCTATGTTTACTCTTTTACTTTGTAAGCTATCAAAAAGTTTCTCTGGCTCCCACACTTAGACCTCAACTACCTCTTAACCACCCTCAGTTTTTCAAAATTCTTTTGCAGGGTGGCAATAAACTTAATTGTAACTAGTCATTTCTACTGTTCTTGTAGGCATTGCCCCCACCGCTACCACCACCAAATCTTTCAAAATGCCTGAATCTTCACTCCGGCAAGTGCTTTCCTCTCTACCAGGACATTCTCTCAGGTCATAGTACTGAGAAATTCTCAATCTGACCAATGAGAAGTCCTCAAGTAAAGGTTGCTCCTTAGAATCCTATATCAAGAAAAGATGATCTGGCTCTGTTGTGATCAGTCCTTAAATGGGAAGAGTCCCTGGGGGAAGTGTCGCCTTGAAGAAAGTACCGTGGTGAATACAAAGATGCAGCAGTTAGAGGCTGCCCTGCAGCAAGTTCTCTTGAAGGGTGATCTGAGCAGCACACATGGAAAATGCTTAATACTGTTTCCCAGGAAGCTTCGGGCTGCTGCACAAATGGATCTGTTCTAAGTCTCTGCTCCAAGTGGGAATGTCTCTTCCTGTGACACGTTACTCTTGAAGAGAGAAATCAGTTACTGCATAATCCACAACCTAGAGTGTTCAGGTGAGAAAGTAGAAAATTGCTGAGTCTGTCCTTGGGGGTCATAGGCTAAGGCCAGGAACACTGTCATCACTAATAAGGAGGTTGAAGTAAGCAGGGGCCATGCCAGTGAAGATCAGCGCAGATCACAAAGAGCAAGAATAATTCAGAAAGTCAAAAGCATGTACAGACCATGTCAGAATCATTCTCTTAGCAATAAGGTTTTAAGATGATCACATGAACTTTCTACAGAACAATGAGACATTGCTGCAGATTGAGTCCTTCCTGGGCACTTGTAGGATACTGTGAGTGACCATAAGGGCTAGGGTGAAGAGCCCAGAGCCACAGATATAAAGCAATTGCTGACCTTTATTTTTTCATAGTGACAACCTTACTGCACACTAATAACATGGCCTCATCAATGTGTTATACACACCTCCAAACCCTCACAGAAGGGCTGGACAAGGAAGACAAACCTATTGTGGGGCTTCCATCTAAGGACAGGTCTTTGATTCATTCACTCAGCAAACATTTACCAAACACCAAATATTTGCTCCACCCTGTGCTTGGCACTGGGGATACCCATGCCTGCCCTCAAGGAGATAAATGGTAATCGTAGTTGGTAGACTGGTTCCATGGTAATGTGTTGATGTGACTGGCTCTCGAAATTTCTCTAAGTCACATTGCTTCAAATAAAATTTTCTTTTTTTGGTTTTTGTGAGTATCAAATGAGATATTTTGTAAACATCAAATAAGATATGAAAATATCTGGAAACTGGAAAGTTCTTTACACACTTGGGGAGTAAATATTATTTATATGACAACTCTTTTTAGACAGCTTTCTGCTCCTTTTACCAGAACTCTGTAACATAGCTGGTCAAACTATTTGGGTGGCCTTAACATGGGTAAAGGTTCTCTCATTAATGAAAACTTTTCAACAGATTGAGCATTGCTGCATTATCAATTCTATGTATGTTTTAGACTTTTGTTTGACTTTTGGACACTTTTTGGCACATAGAATATAATGTACGTACAGTCTCGACTAATTCAGACAAAAGGACAAATTGAAAACCTCAATGTTTTCCTTCTTTAATTGGTTGCTTTTGAGAAAGATCATTCTAATAAAACGCCATTAAAACACTCAATAACTGTGTGCATTTTCTGGCTAAGAAATGGTAAGAAAAGTAGTTTTACTAAATCAAACATACATATATACATATACACATAAATACACACACATACACACAGGGGTATATATAAAATGTCATGAGAGCAGTGTAGGATAGTCAGGACATGGGAGAGTAGAACAAAGTCACAGTGAACCCTCCAGGCACAATCGCAAAGAAGGAGCCAGTCCACTTTTGAGGATAAGTCCAGTCCAAGATTTGATAGGTTTATAGAAGAAAATACTGTAATATAAATTTGATTGAGATAAAATTTGGATAGTTGCAGTATTTACTGGCTCCATATTTTCTTCTGGGAAATATTTGAAAAGGAAATAACCCTTTTGAGGACAAGCAATATGAATAATGTGGTAACACAGAAGTAGAGATTTTTACTGTCAGAGTACTCCCATTCACTAACACATACTCACTTTGGCAAGATAGGTGCGAAGCATTCCCTTAGATGGTGGGATTATTTAGCGCTCATTGTGCCTGCTAGAGGTTCCACTTCTAATTTATACAGTCAGTTATCTTTGTCACAGCATGAGGTCTTACAGCTGAGCAAGCAGCTTTGGCAAAAAGTCTAAGGTACTGAGGCTGAGGGGGGCCAATGGGAATTAAGTTGGCTGGAGGCCTGGGTACCTCAAGGGCATCTAATGCAAAATCAGTTAATTTTCAGTACTTATATAGATGTTAGTAGCTTCCTGCCTCTATTTCTAAACGGGATAGGGAAATCTTGGCTGGCTGTGAACTTGTCATAGCAACAAAGAACGATTTCATTCATCTCGCCCAGGAATAGCTTCTGGTGTGTATGTGTACAGAGTGATAGAAGCTCGTTCAAGTGAATATTGGTTTGGGAGCTTTGGGGATTATGAAAAGGGGCACAGCTGTGATTCTTCAGTGGCTAGGTGAATGAAGGCAGCCATCTAAGAGGAGTGGAGGAGCCAGCTGGAATGGAAGCAGTAGCAGTAGTGGCAGGAAAGATAAAGCTTAAGACCCTGGGAACTAATACACACAAGCTTCCCTCTAGTTCTCTGCTGTTAAGTAGATTTCCATTGGAGGCCATTCAGAAAGAATTCCAGCCTCTTAAACAGCCCCTTACAGTGGAGTGAAAAACTAATGGGGGGAAGGGTTTGGAGGAAGCTGTGGAAACACCAGACAAGTAGTTAAAGAGAATAGCAGTAAAGTTCTGGCTCCCCATAGAGAGCTTTGGCCTATTCATTTCACCTCTCTTCACCTCAATTTTCCTCATAGGTTACAGTAGTTATTGAGGTGGAGTCTAAAACCAGATTTCATTGGTTCAGAGTCCAGTCTTGATGCTTGTCAGCTGTGTGACCCATAGTAAATTAGTAAGCATCTTTCGTAAAATATAGATAATAATAATAATGCCTCGATTTGTCCTCCCAGAGTTGTTAAGAGGATTAAATAAGTGCCTAGAAAGCAGTACATGCTACAGAGCCATTTGTTAAATTATATATTAGGAACATTTGCCAGGGAAGAGTCAATCTAGAAGTTTCTATTCTTTCATCATGAGACATAGCCAGGGGTGGTAAAAGTTGCAAAACCCCTCAAATTATGAAAACACAGCACAATAGAACTGTGTGTGTGTATGTGTGTGTGTGTGTGTGTGGCAGGGATGGTGGGGGGCAGGATAAAATCCTTTTCAAGATAACAGATCGAAGATATTTTGCAGGGTATATTGGAAAAGAGAGATATATCTTACATTTTATGCAATTAAAGACAAAATATCTGGATTTAAGGAAGCACAAACATGAAAACTGTGAGTAATTCAGAGAATTGTCAGCAATAATTATTAACAGCCTCAATACAAAGAAGCAACAATTTCTATGTTAGATGGAATATATGAATTACAGAGGAAGATTATTTAATTCAAAATTATTTCCAGAAACAAAAATTCTGCCTAAGTTATGCATTCAATAACCATATGGAGTTCTATTTTCATAATGTGTGTTCAGTTATTCACGATTTCTTATTTATTTGATTTGGGGCCATATATTTTAAAGTTTCTGAAACCTAAAATTTAATATGACAGTTTCTCTTGTCTAAGAATCCAGTATTAAATCATGTTCCAATTGAAAAATATTATAATTGATGGAGTCTTGAAATAGATACACCATGGGAGGGTCAGACTGCCAGCATCTCTCATTCACCGAGAGTTCTGTGTTACAGAAGTTTTATTTATGGTAGGTGCAGCCTAGAGTATTAGGGCTCCCTTCATCTAACTAGCCTCCATTTACATAGAAGCTTTACTGAAGGTGAAGTAAGCTAAGAATACTGGAATGCAATAGCCCCAGCTCCAGCTTGCTCATTGCGTAAAAGTTCCGTGCCAGAGGGAGCAAGGTGAGAAGACTAGGGGCTACCATCACAGCCCAGTTCCCAACTCATAGACCAAGACTAAACTCCAGGAAAAGTAAGCCACTGCCCTTGCCCCAATCTTACATGTAGTGGCAGAGAGGTTCTGCTGAGGTGGAGAAGCAGGCCATAAGAACAGAGATACCCATAGTTCTTCCTAAGAGGACTGACTTTATTTGGAATAGAATGTGGGAAAGTTTGTAGATAAGGAAATTGTGAAAAACAATGGAGATCTAGGTGGTGAGCAACAAATGAAAGGGTAGATCACGTAGAATTTGAAGAAAGAACAAGAGAAAGAGAAACGAAGAGGAACCCTTCTGGAGTTAGAGAAAGGCTCAAAGACTAGAAACATCTTGTCCCTAAAAAGAGGGCCAACTTTATCATTTTGTTCCGGCCATATTGAAATATCATTGACATATAGCATCATGTAAGTTTAAAGAATACAACTTCATGATTTGATATACATATATACGGTAAAATGATTACCACTAAAAGTTAGTTAACTCATCTATCATCTCACATGGTAACTATTTTTGTGTCTGGTGAGAACATTCAAGATCTACTCTCTTATCAAATTTCAAGTATACAATACAGTATTGTTAACTGTAATCACCATGCTGTATATTAAGTCCCCAGAACAAATTCATCATATAACTGAAGGTGTGCACCCTTTGACCAATATCTCCCAGTTTCCCCCACCCTCTGGCCTCTGGCAACCACAAATCTACTCTCTGTTTCTATAAGTACAGTTTTTTGTATTCCACATATAAGTGAAATCATACAGTATTTGTTTTTCTCTGTCTGGTTTATTTCTCTTAGCATAACGCTCTCAAGGTTTATTCATGTTGTAGCAAATGTCAGAATTTCCATCTTTTCATAGCTTGATAATATTCCATTGCCGATATATACAACGTTTTCTTTATGCATTTATCCATTGAGAGTCACTTCGGTAGTTTTCATGTCTTGGCTATTGTGATTAATCCTACAATGAACACAGGGTTGCAGATATCCCTTTCAGATAGTAATTTCTTTTCCTTCCTATATACACACAAATGAGATTTCTGGATAATGTGGTGGTTACATTTTTAATTTTTTGAGAAACCTCCATACAGTTTTCCGTAATAACTGTATCAATTTACACTCCCACCAACAGTGCGCAATGGTTAGATTTCTCCTCATCCTCAACAGTACTTCTTATCTCTTTTCATGTTGATTATAGTCAATCTGACCATTGTGAGGTGATATCTTACTGTGGTTTTGATTTGCATTTTCCTGATGATTAGTGATGTGAGCACCTTTTCACTCACTTGTTGCCATTTATATGTCTTCTTTGGAAAAAGGTCTATTCATGTCTTTGCCCATTTTTGACAAGATTATTTGTCTCATTGCTATTGAGTTGTACGCGTTCCCCGTATATTTTGGATATTAATCCCTTATCAGATGTATTGTTTGCATACATTTTCTCCCATGCTGTGGGTCCCTTTAAATTTGTTGATTGTTTATTTTGCTGTGCAGAAGTTTTTTAGTTTGATATAGTTCCACTTGCTGATTTTTGCTTTTGTTGCTTATGCTTTTGGTGTCATAGCCAAAAATCATTTCTAAGGCCAACGCCAGGGAGATTTTACTTATGTTTTCTTCCAGGAGTTTTATGACTTCAGGTCTTATATGTAAATCTTTAATCTATTTAGAATTCATTTTTGTGAGTGGTGTAAGATACGAGTCCAATTTCATTCTTTTCTACATGAATATCATTCCCTCATTCTTGAGTGGTCTTTGCTCTCTTGTCAAATATTAGTTGACGGTATGTATGTGGGTTTGTTTCTGAGCTTTTGATTCTGTTCCATTGGTATATGTGTCTGCTTTTATGCCAGTATTATACTGTTTTTATTACCATAGTTTTGGAATATAGTTTGAAAAAAGGAAGTGTGATGCCTCCAGATATGTTCTCCTTTTTCAAGATTGCATTGGCTGTTTGGAGACTTTTGTGGTTCCAAAAATATTGTAGGATTGATTTATCTATTTCTCTCAAAAATATCACTGGAATTTTGGTAGAGATTACATTGAATCTATAGATACCTTTGGGTAGTGGGGGACATTTTAATAACATTAATTCTTCTGATCCAAGAACATAGGATATCTTCCAATTTATTTGTATTTACATCAATTTCTTTTATCAATGTGTTATAATTTTAAGTGTACAAATTTTTCACCTCCTTGGTTAAATTTATTTTTATTTTATTCTTTTGATGCTCTTTCAAATGGGGTTTTCCTTATTTCTTTTTCAGATAGTTCTTTGTTCATTTATAGAAATGGAATTGACTTCTGTATGTTGATTTTGTATCCTGCAACTTTACTGGATTCATTTATTCTAGCAGTTTCTTGATGGAGTCTTAAGGATTTTCTGTATGTAAGATCACGTCATCTGCATAAATAGTTTTAATTCTTCCTTTCCAAATTGGAACCCTTTTTATGTCTTGTCTAATTGTTAATAAATGTAAGTAAAAACAACATACCAATAAGTGGGTGGAGCTAAAACAGTGTTTAAAAAGAAATTTTACACATGACTACCTTAAAAAGAAGAAAGATCTCAAATCAATACCATAAATTTCAACATTAGGAAACTATAAAAATAAGAGTGAACTGAATACAAGTCAATCAGGAGGTAGGAACTAATAAAGACAAGAGCAGAAATAAATAAAACAGAGAAAAGAAAAATAATAGAAAAAATCAATGAATCCTAAAGTTGGTTCTTTGAAAAGATCAATAAATTGACAAAACTTTAGCTAGATTGGTATAGCAAAAAAAGAAAGAAGCCTGAAAAATCAGGAATAAAAGATGAGACATCACTATAGAACTTATAGAAATAAAAAGAATTATAAGAGAATACAATGACCTACTGTATGCCTAGAAGTTAGATGAAATGGAAAAGTTTACTGAAAGATACAAGCTACCAAAATATATGTAAGAAATAGAATTCTGAATAGACAAATGAAATTTGAATGTGACAAGTAAAGACATTGGATTTGTGATTTCAAGACTTCCCACAAAGAAAAGCCCAGGCCCAGATGCCTTTACTGGTAATTTCTATAAAACATTTAAAGAAGAATTAATACCGATTCTTCACAACTTTTGTAAAAGATACAAGAGAATGGAACACTTCCTAACACATTCTGTGAGGCCAGTGTTAACCTGATACCAAAACCAGATGAAGACACTGCAAAAAAAGAAAATGACTAACCATTATCTCTTACAAATATAGACATAAAAAAAATCTCAAAAAGAATACTGGTAAGCTAAATTCAGTGACATATAAAAAATATACCCTGTGACCAAGTGATACTTATCCCAGGAAAGCAAGATCCATTTAACGTCTTAAAATCAGTTAATGTAAAATAATATATCATAAAACATAGGACTAAACTGACATGATTACCTCCCTGGATGCAGAAAAGGCACTGGACAAAAGCCAACAATGTTTCATGATAAAAACACTCAACAAACTAGGTATGCAAGGGAACTTCCTCAATTTATCAAGACTAGTTATAAAAACACACAGCTAGCATCATACTTGTTATATAAATGGGTACAAGATGGCTTCTGTATATTGGCCTCCTTGTTGTTTACTTCTTCATAGCAGGCTAGGAAGCCCGCAGGTGCCAAACTCAAATTTTTACACACCCAATTGCTTTAAATATATTCCTGAAAATATTAATTTTAGTCATTTAGAGTCTGCCTGCTTTGCGTACTCTGCAAAATTGCACCCAACGTCTGTTAGCCATATATAAAACAAATCCTGTGTCTATAAAATACTCCAAACCACTCATGCCCTTTGGAGCTCTCTGACACAGACTTCCCACCACGCTGCTGAGCAATATCACCTAGATACATAAGCCCCCTCTCCAATTCCTCTCTACCAAGAGAATTCCTTGCTCTCTTTCCCTTCGCGGGGGACCAAGCCCCCTTGTCTCTGGAAGGTCTCCTGCTCTAAGAAACTTCCCCTCTCATGCAACCCTGTTGACACTTTGCCCAATAAAGCTTATTATGCAACACTGCCATCTCGTAGCCATGCCTTTTCCTTTGCTCAGCCCTGAAACTTTTGAAATCACCATATCCTTACTGGTGAAAAAGTGAGTGCATTCTCCATAACATCAGGCCCAAGACAAGGATGTCTTCTCTTGTCACTTGTATTAGTTTTCTTGGGATCCCATAACAAAGTTCCATAGACTGGGTAGCTTAAACAACATAAATTTATTTTCCCACTATTCTGAAGGATAGAAGTCTGAAATTAAGGTGTCAGTAGGGTTGGTTTTTTTAAGGCCATGAGAGAAAGATCTGTTCCAGGTGTCTCACCTTGGCTTATGGTTGGCTATCTTCTCTCTGTGTCTTCACGTAATCTTCCCTCTGTATGAGTCTGTGTCCAAATTTTCTCATCAATCATACTGGCTTAGGATCCACCCTAATGACATCATTTTAACCTAATTACCCTCTGTAAAGACTTTGTCTCCAAATACAGTCACACTCTGAGTTACTGGGGGTTAGGATTTCAACATAGGAATTTAAGCACGTATAGAAAAAAATTCAGCACATGACACCACTTCTATCCAGTATGTACTGGAAGCTCTAGCTAGGATAATTATACAAGAAAAAGAAGTAAAAGGCATCAAACTTAGGAAGAAAGGTAAAATTTTCTCTGCTTGCAATTGACATGATCTTGTATGTAGAAACCCATGAGTAATGCAAAAATAAATGGAATAACCCAGTTCAGTAAGGTTGCAGGATACAAGATCAATATACAAAAAAATCAATCCTATTTCTATAAAACTAGCAATGAACAATACTAAAATGTAAAGAAAGCACATTCATTTATAGTATTATCAAAATGAATAAAATACTTAGGAATACATTTATCAAAACAAGTGCAAGATTTATACCCTGAAAACTACAAAATATTGTTAAAAGAATTAAAGATTACATTGGAAAATGGGAAAACATCTGTGTTCATGGATTGGAAGACTTAATATTGGTAAGACAGCAATAATCCCCAAATTGATGCACAGATTCAATGCTATCCTTATCAATATGCCAGCTGGCTTCTTCTCCCCCAAAATTGACAAGCTGCTTCTAATATCCATATGCCAGCCTGTCTGCAAGGAGCCCAGAATAGCCAAAACAGACTTGAAAAGGAAGAACAAAGCTGGAGTGCTCATATATCCTAACTCAACACTTATTATCAAGTGATAGTAATTAAGCAAAACAATGTGGTAGTGGCATTAGGATAAACGTTTATGCCAATAGCATTGACTTGAGTGTCCAGGAACATACTCTTACATTTTTATTCAATTTAATTTTGACAAGAATCCCAAATCCATACAGCGGGGAAAGAATAGTCTTTTCAGAAAACGCTGCTGGAACAACTGGATATCTACATGCAAAAGAATAAAGTTGGACCCCTACCTCATACTATATACAAAAATTAGCTTATAATGTGTTATAGACAAAAATATTAGCAATAAAATTATGAAATACTTAGAAGAAAACATAAGTGTAAATCTGTATAACCTTGAATTAAGCAATGGTTTCTTTAATATAACACCAAATGAACAAGCAAGAAAAAAGTTGATAAATTGTACTTCATCAAAATTAAAAATTGTTATGCTTCAAAAGGCAAAAAGTAGAAGCAGGAAGGTTCAAGGTAGTGGCATAGAAGGATCCTGAACTCACCTCCTCCCACACAACAAATCTACAACTACAATATGTGATAATTCCTTCTGAAAAGGACCTGAAAGCTAGCTGAACAATGCCTCTACAACAAAGGATAGAGGAGCCACATCAAGATGGGTAGGACAGGCGGTCTCACAAGAAACCCCACCCAAGGTATAATGACCCACAGTAGGGAGAGATCTCATGATATGGAACTTGTCACTGAGGAGTGAAGGGTTTGTGCCTCACATCAGGCACCCCAACCCTTGGGATCTGTACCAGAAAAGTGAGCACCCAAAGCATTTGGCCATAAAAGCCAACAGGAATTACTTATAGGAGAACCATAGGGCTATAGGGAATGGAAAATCTGCTCTTAAAGGCCTTGCACATGGACTCACTTGCCCTGGGACCTAATGCAAAAGCAACAGTTTGAAAGGCTCATAGACCGTATGCAAAGGAGACTCATTTGCTAATCTTAAAGTGTCTGCTGGAAAGACAGGAACCTGTTGGGACTCTCTTGGGATGGAGGTGCTGGCAGGCATCATTTTTATGTTCTTCTTTTGCTTTGTTGGTGCCAGCACTGGTAGGCACCATCTTTGTACCTCCCTTCCAGCCTGCTAGCTCCAGTGAAAGTGTCACATCGCTGTGTACTGCTGCCATGGCCCACCCTAACACAGCTGGTAGGCACATGCAGCCCACACAGGGGACGTCCCCTGAGCACCTGGCTCTGTTGGCTGGAAGAAATTGTGCTCCTGGGCCCTGTGGGTGTGAAACACACAGAGAGACAGTCCTTGGCAGGCTACTACCCCCAGGGCACTGCACAAAGAGCAGACTGAAACACACCTAATCTTCATGTGAAAAAGGATTATCTTCTTGTTCTGGAGCTTCAGCCTGAGGGGCAGGCTTCAGGTTTACCACACATCCAGAGGCTACAGAGGTGCTATCAGTGAATGCAGGCAGGGAGACGCCATATTAGTGCCCTCCCTTGGCCTTGTCACAGCTTGCTGAGGCCTCCCAGAAAGGAGCTCATACACACATCTAAAGCTACAATTGTTGCAACAATTTTTGTCCAGGGGCCACCTCTAGATCTTCTGGTCTGGAAGTCAGCAAAGTTTACAATTGCAGACCCACAAGACTGTATATATTTGCATGGCTTAAAAGCTACTGCCTGATGATCTGGCTAACAATTAGCCTGAAAATAGGCACTATCTGAGATCCCTCCGTTTGGAACACTGACAGGTCTTGGCACACCCTTAACAACTGGGACCTATCAAGAACAAATCAGGCTATTTAGACAATCACAGAAGCCTGAGAAACAATCAAGTGTTAGGGCAAAGTTGAACGATAAGGTTCATCTCCTACACAATGTCACGCCTTCAAAACTGGGCAAGGTAGCTGTTTTACCTAATACACAGAAACAAACACAGACAGTCAAGCAAAATGAGGAGACAAAGAATATGTTCCAAACAGAAGAACAAGAAAAATACCTGGAAAAAGGTCTTAATGAAATGGAGATCAGTAATCTACCTGATAAAGAGTTCAAAGTAATGGTCATAAAGATGCTCTCCAAACTCAGGAGAAAAATGGACGGACACAGTGAGAAGTTCAACATAGAGAAAACATAAGAAGTCACAGAGCTGAAGAATACAATAGCTTAACTGAAAAATACACTAGAGGGGTTCAACAACAGAGTACATGAAGGAGAAGAATGAATCAGTGACCCAGAAGATGGAGCAGTGGATATCACCCAAACCGAGCAGCCAAAAGAAAAGAGAAATTGAAAAAGTGAAGCTAGCTTAAAGGACCTCTGGGAAAACATCAAGTGGAATAACATCTGCATTATAGGGGTCCCAGAAGCAAAAGAGAGAGAGAAAGAAGTAGAAAACTTATTTGAAGAAATAATGGCTGAAAACTTCCCTAATTTGGGGAAGGAAACAGATATCCAGCTACAAGAAGTACAGAGAGTTCCAAATAAAATAAACCCAAAAAGATCCACACCAAGACACATTATAATTAAAATGTCAAAAGTTAAAGATAAAGAGAGAATCTTAAAAATAGTAAGAGGAAAAAAACTTATTATATCCAAGGGAACCCCCATAAGACTATCAGCTTAGTTTTAAGGAGAAACTTTGCAGGGCAGAAGGGAATGGCATGAAATATTTAAAGAGCTGAAAGAAAAATAAATCCAAGAATACTGTAGCAAAGTTATCATTCAGAATTGAAGGAGAGAGTTTTCCAGACGAGCAAAAACTAAAGGAGTTCAACACCACTAAACCAGCCTTATAAGAAATGTTGAAGAGACTTCTTTAAGCTGAAAATGTACTCACTAGGAACAAGAAAACATATGAAAGTAAAAATCTCACTGGTAAATGCACATATATAGTGAAGTTAATGGATTAACCACTTAGAAAGCTAATATGAAGGCCATAACTGTAACAATTAGTTAAGGGATATGCAAAATAAAAAGATGCAAAATAAAACATAAAAAACAGAATATCTTGGGAGCAGTAAAAATGTAGCATTTTTAGAATGTGTTCAAACTTAAGACACTATCAACTTAAAATGAATTATTACATATATAGGATGTTATATGTAAATCTCATGGTAACCACAAAGAAAAAATTTATAGTAGATACACGAAAGACAATGAGGAAGGACTCTAAACATAAGTTAAGGAAAATCACCAAACTACAAGGGAAGAAAGGGACAGACAGGAACTACAAAAACAGCTAGAAAACAGTCAACAAAATGGCAATAAGTACATACCTATAAATAATGCCTTTAAATGTAAATGGACTAAACACTTGTACCACTTTTATTCACCATAGTATTGAAAGTCCTAGCCAGAGCAATTAGGCAAGAAAAAGAAATAAGTCATCCAAATGAGAAGGAAGAAGTAAAATTGTCACTATTTGCAGATGACATGTTACTATATATTGAAAACCCTGAAGACTCCACCAAAAAAAAAATGTTAGAATAAATGAATTCAGTAAAGTTGCAGAATACAAAATCAATATACAGAAATCTGTTATATTTCTATACACTAATGACAAACTGTCAGAGAAATTAAGAAAACAATCCCATTTATAATTACATCAAAAAGAATAAAATACATAGGAATAAATTTAAGCAAGGAGGCGACAGACCTATACACTGAAAACTATAAGACAGTGACAAAAGAAATTAAAGAAGTCACAAACAAATGGAAAGATATTCTGTGCTCATGGATTTGAGAATTAACATTGTTAAAATGTCCATACTACCTACCCAAAGCAATCTACAGATTCAGTGCAATCCCTATCAAAATCCCAACGGCATTTTTCACAGAACTAGAACAAATAATTCTAAAATTTGTATGGAACCACAAAAGACCACAAATAGCCAAAGCAACCTTGAGAAAGAAAAATAAAGCTGGAAGTATCATAGTCCCTGATTTCAAACCATATTGCAAAGGTACCGTAATTAAAATGTATCATATTGGTGTAAAAGCACACACATAGATTAATGAAACAGAATAGAAAGCCCAGAAATAAACTCACCTATATGCGGTCAATTAATTTGTATCAAAGAAGTCAAGAATATACAATGGGGAAAGACAGTCTCTTCAATAAATGGTGCTGGTAAAACTGGACAGCCACATGCAAAAGAACAAACCTAGACCACTATCTTACACTGTACATAAAAATTAACTCAAAATGGATTAAAGATTTGAATGTGAGACCTGAAACCATATAATTCCTAGAAGAAAACATAGCAGGTAAGCTCCTTGATACTGATCTTAGTGATGGTTTTTTGGATCTGACTCCAAAGACAAGGGAAATAAAAGCAGAAATAAACAAATGGGACTACATCAAAGTAAAAAGCTTCTGCACAGCAAAGGAAACCATCAACAAAACGAAAAGGCAGCCTATTGAATGGGAGAAGATATTTGCAAATCACATATCTGATAAGGTTTTAATTGACAAATTATATGAAGACTTCATACAACCCAATGAGAAAAAAACAAACAACACAACTAAAAATGGGCAGAGGATCTGAATAGACATTTTTCCAAAGAAGACGTACAGATGGCCAACAGGCACATGACAAGATGTTCAACATCACTATCAGGGAGATGCAAATCAAAACCTTATTGAGATATCACCTCACACGTGTTAGAACAGCTATTATCAAAAAGACAATAAATAACAAGTATTGGAGGGGATGTGGAGTAAAAGGAACCCTCATGCACTGTTTGTGGGAATGTCAATTGATGCAGCCACTATGGAAAACAGTACGGAAATTCCTCCAAAAATTAAAAATAGAAATACCATATGACCCAGCTAGTCCACTTCTGGGTATTCATCTGTAGAATACAAAAACACTAATTCAAAAAGATACATGCACCCCTATGTTCACTGCAGCATTATTCACAATAGCCAAGATATGGAAACAATCTAAGTGTGCCTTGATGGATGGATAGGTGAAGAAGATGTGGTATATATACAACAGAATACTACTCAGCCATAAAAAGAAGGAAATCTTGACATTTGCAACAACATGGATGGATCTCGAGGGTATTAGGGTACATGAAATAAGTCAGATGGAGATAAACAAATATGATATGATATCACTTATATGTGTAATCTAAAAACCAAAACAAACGAACAAATAAAAAAGAATTAAACTCACAGATATGGAGAACAGATCGGTGGTTACCAGAGAAGGCGGTTGAGGGGTGGGCAAAATAGGTGGAGTTCAATTGTATGGTGATGGATGATAACTGGACTTACGGTGATGATCACTTTGAAGTGTACACAAATATCGAATTACAATGTTGTGTACCTGAAACTTATGCAGTTATATATCAATTTTATCTCAGTTGAAAAAAAAGAAGGGGCTGGCCCCATGGCCGAGTGGTTGAGTTCATGTACTTCTCTTTGGCAGCCCAGGGTTTTGCAGGTTTTCGGATCCTGGGTGCGGACATGGCACCAATCATCAGGCTATGCTGAGGCTGCATCTCACATGCCACAACTAGACGCACTCACAGTTAAAATATACAACTATGTACTGGGGGGCTTTAGGGAGAAAAAGAAAAAAAAAGGAAAAGAAAAAAATGTCAACAGGCTATTAGGAAAAACTAGAATATTTTTCTTTCCTTAATGGTATGATGATTTCATGCATTCTCTTAATAAAATAGCATTGTTTATCTAAAAAAAAGTAGAAACAGGGGCTGGCCCAGTAGCATGGTGGTTAAGTTCACACACTCCCTTTTGGAAGTCTAGGGTTTGAGGGTTTGGATCCCAACTGCAGACCTACACACTGCTCATCAAGCCATGCTGTGGTGGCATCCCACATACAAAATACAGGAAGATTGGCACAGATGTTAGCTCAGCAACAATCTTCCTCAAGCAAAAAGAGGAAGATTGGCAACAGATGTTAGCTCAGGGCCAATCTTCCTTACCAAAAAAAAAAAAAAAAAGGTAGAAGTGACCTTAATGTCCATCAACTAGTGAATGGATAAACAAAGTGTTATATATCCATACTATGGAATATTTTTCAGCCATGAAAAGTAATGAAATAATAATACATGCTATAATGTGGTTGAACCGTAAAAACATCATGCTAATTGAAAGAGGACAGACACAAAGGCCCACATTGTATGATTCTATTTACATTAAATTTCCAGAATAGGCAAATTCATAGCAACCAAACTATATTATTGTTTGCCAGGGGCTAAGTGTAAGAATGAGGAGTGACTGCTAACAAGCACGGACATTGTTTGGAGAGTGATAAATATATTCAACAATTAGATTGTTGTGATGGTTGCACATCTTTGTATATATTAGTAAAAATCACTGAATGTACACTTTACGTGGGTGACTTTTATGTTATGTCAATTATTTTTCAATTAAGCTCTTTAAAAAATACAACCCTGGAGCTTTGTATACAATATTGTTTCTGAATTAGAGAGGAAAAATAAACTCGATATTTACAAAAAGTAGGTAAGATCACATAACAATCTAAACTTCCTTTTCCTTTGAAAAATTAGAAGTTATCACAGCACTGAATCTGGATTTTTCCTTAAGAGAATAAAAACACAAAAAATGAGGTGAATAACTGTGACTCTCCTTAGACAGAGTCTGCTCTCTTCATTTTGCCAGACTCCCATCCTTTCATAAGTCACTCATTTATTTGATTTGTCTGATCTCTCATCTGGAGGATGATTAAATGCTGCAGAGTATGTGAAAATCTCCAGACAACAAAATGCTATCTAAATAAGTTTCATGACTATTAGCGTGAGTTGTTACTTACAAAATTGTCTAACACAGTGTCTAGCACATTATAGGAACTGGAAAAATTCTTGTTGATTACATATCTATCTAGGACCCTTCTGCACCTATCTTTCTGACTGTTCAGTAACTGGTCTGACTACTAAGTTAAGTCTAAGCTCAATGACCTCCACTTTTGATAAAGTTGTACTCGATATTTCAACATAAGACTGCTAGTAACTGTGTTTAATTTTGAAACCTTGAAAAATTCACGAAATGTCAATATATTTCTTTGAGCTAAATTTTTATCAATTAGCAATAAATGTATATTTATTCAGTTGGGAAAACCTGCATACCAATATCGAGTTAGCATTGCTAAAATACTAGCTGATATGCTATTAAAGAAAATTACACTAGCATTCACATGGTGACAACGTTCCATCTCCTTTACATTAGGTATCAATGTTATTTATTTAGACAGACTAGCATTAAACACTTTAGCAGAATAGAAATTATAGTCATTTACCTTATATTGTGTGCCAGTTTTTAAAAATGCAATAAGATGATTTTAATAATTAATTACACAACAGGAACTAATTGCCTGTCACAGAGTGACATGCGGTCAGAATGCTAGATGGGAACAAAGTGAAAACTGTGATAATGGCATAAACATTCACTCAATTCCCTTGCACTAAAACACACACAATCACAAAAGAAAGGAAGGCATGTAAAAAGATTTTCAATGTAGTCATTGACTTAAAAATCATAAAAATATTCCTTAGATAACGGTAACATCTATGTTACCTAGAAAACAGAAGTGAAAATCTATATCTCATTATTGGCCAAACAATATAATAACCATTAAATACACTCCTGATATTTCACATTGTAAATTTGTTTTGTATATATTATTAAATGCATATTTCTACATAGAACAAAACTACCTGTAGGATAAATTGACAATGTGTTCTCCCAGAAGTTTCTCTCAAAATAAACTTAGACAACATGAATCTACTAATTCCTAGTGAAAGTGCATTGTTTCTATGGGAGTATACGTGGCAATAAGTTTTAAAAACAAAAATCACTAAGTAATATTATTTTTTTAGGTTATCTTGTAATATTCCTTTTGCTTCCCAGAGAATTATAGGCATTGACATTCAACCATGATAAACAAACTAATAAGCTGTCTATCATGACCAAAAGTCACAATCATGTAAAAGAAAAATGGTACAATCTATAAAACTGAGTTTTCCCAGGAATGTTTTTCGACTTTGGAATCCAATGAGTTTATGGAGGAGACAAAAAAACAATGGAGACAAGCGTCAGCAAGAGTAGAATATACCAAAGACAATTACCAAGTTGAATTTACTTAATATATTTCTTCAATTTACTTTTGAATGGCCTCAAAATCTGGCAGGAAGGGACCAATTCCTGAAATAGAGTTCATGAATGAAGAATGACAATCTAAGGATTTACGTTATTCAAAATAAGCAGTTCAAAAAAGAATGATGTGAAGGGTGATCATTTGCTATCCAAAAACATACTATCTCAGGCCCAGAGGGAATCTTTGGGTGAAGAGAAAGTTAGAGGAACCAAACCAATGTCATTATGAAACAGATTAGGGTATAAACTCTCAAGAGGGGAAGAATATAGGGATAGTACCGATTGTGAAACTTTCAGTTAAAAGAAAACAAGTAGTGATGAAAAGGGGGCTTTAGCTGTCGATATGTAAGAAAGAATTTCACTCATCTAAAGCACAGCACTCAACCAGACTTTTACTGGAAATTCTATGTCTCAGAAGACAAACGGATGTGTATGACTAGGTTTTTGTATGTTTTCAGGTGAATTAAGAGAAAATCATATGAAAGTTAGTATAAAATATAATCAATTGCTTGGCTGACATGACTAAAAGTGTAGTGAGGTAGATAGTCATCAGACTTGTTATAAGCAGGATTCTAACTCCGTTTCGTGTTATTCTGTTGAGTAACAAGCTGGAAGTGGGAAGGCGATTTTACTTCCAGACCTCACGTATGCACACCGCAATATCCAAAAGGAAGACAGCTTATCGATCTCCTCTACTGGTTTTCTCATAAGCGGAAGAAAACTTTCCCCACCCTGCGAAAAAAGAAACCTCCCCTTAAAATTTTGTCTCATACAAATTCCCTATGACCAGGGGCATTGTATGTGCTCGCTGACATATTCTGATATCTAAAATCTTAACTGGCAAAGAAATGGGATTGCTTTACACTGATTAGGCTCATTTCTGAAGTTAGAGATGGGATCAGCTTCTGAGGGACAGGAGCTACAATACAGAGGAGGGATAGATATAAAATATGTTAAGAGGAATGTAATAAAGAGTCTGACTCCATTTTTGATGATCCCTGACAAGCTTTAAGCTGCATCCCTCTTTCTTCCCTTCTTATACTACAACTGGGCAAGCAGATAAAAAAGCCTGTGTACTACCTCCTTTAGCATCAGCAGGAAGTTCAAACCTCTCAGGCCCCACACACTTATCGAAATTCTTACCCCAGCCCCCCTTTTAATCTTCATAAAAGAAAAAGCTAGTTGCCCCTCCCACCTCTCTCAATCCATTTTCTGACCTATTTGGGAGCCATTCAGCTCTCCCCAGAAAGCCTCATTTCGTCACTAATTAAATCTCTTCACATCTTCTTGGTGCTCATTGGCATTATCAGTCTTGGCTGGACATTAGAAAGAATGTTGGGTGAGGATTCATCCCTCCACTGCAGGGTAATTACAGCAAAGAGGGTAGTGGATGTTGGATGAACAATCAGTCCTGTGCTCTAATACACAACAGAAACAAAGGAATCACAACTCTTCATTCTGACCAGAAAATGACAATGATTTGAATGATATAGGAAACTTAATCATTCTAAGCACTTGTAATAGTGAAGACATGGAAAGCTGATATGGCCAACATCTATCAAAAACATTTGGAAAGAAAATTTCAAAAAGTTAGTGCATTAAGAAAGAAAAGGGGATCTAATAATTTAATTACAACTATATGATTAAAATAATCCCCATGAGAAATGCAACATTAAAGTTAGGTATCATTTTCTACCTATCAGAGAGGCAAACATAAGTTTTGATAATTGACTGTGTGGATAATGATTTGGGGAAGTAGGAATTCTGTTATACAATGGATAGGAATGTAAAACCATACAATATTTTAAAAGGTAAATTTGGTAATATCTATCAAACTTTTAAGTGAACATGACCAAAATTTAACAAGGAAAAATTTTAAGTATAAAAAAAATGCTATAAAGGAAAAACATACTCCTTTGTCTGTTTCCTTTGCTCTCACACTACACTACTACACTTCACTTCTGAAACCAAATGTTTGGATTTTCCACACATCAAGCAATTTTGCAACACCAGCAGAGTATCCTACAATTTAACTCAATTCTGATTCTATCTACCTAGAGATAGTGTCAGATCCCACAGGTTAAGGGCTCAGTTCCGCAAGACTTCCCCTGCCCACTTCAGTTGCAATCACAAGTCCAGATTGTTACCTGTGCTTCTGATCGATGGGCTATAATCCAGAGGTTCCCACAACCCCTTCCTTGGGTTTAATTAATTTTCTAGAGTGGCTCCCAGAACCAAGGAAAATAGTTTGCTTACTAGATTACTAGTTTATTATAAAAGGATATAACTCAGGAACAGCTAGATGGAAGAGATGCATGGGGGAAGGTATGGGGAAAGGACATGGAGCGTCCATGTCCTCTCTAGGCAGCCACTTTCCCCCAAATCTCCACATGTTCACTAACACAGAAGCTCTCCAAACCCCATGTTATTAGGATTTTTATGGAGGCGTCATCACATAGGCATGAAGGATTATTAACTTCATTTCTATCCTCTCTCTCCTCTCTGGAGAGTGGGAGGGCAGGGCTTAAAATTCCAAGGTTTGAATTATGGCTTGGTCTTTTTGATGACCAGTCCCAAGCCAGGAGCCCACCAAGACTCACCTCATTAGAACAAAACATCCTCCTATTATCCAGCAAATTCCAAGCGACTTAGTTCCCTGTGTCAGGAACCAGAGTCAAAGACCAATATGTATTTTCCTTTTATTTCAAAAATGTATATACTTTTTGAATCAGCAACGTAATTTCTAGCTATATTAATGTAATTGCTCACTTTTACATGCTGTTAACAATATTGGATGCAATAATGGAAAACTGGGAACATTCTAATTGTCCATGAATAGGAACCTAGCTAAATAATTTATGGTATAGCCATCCAAAGGAATACACTGTGTTGGACAGATGATAAAAAGAAAAAGGGAAATCTATATGTAATAGTATGGAAATATATTCATCATGTATTTTAAGTAAAAGGGAAAAGTTGTAGTTAAATATTTACAGTATGACACATTTATATTTTCAAAAAACTATTAAAATTGGTTAACTCTGGGAAGTGGGATTGTCAGAGCTGGGGTGAGAAGAGAGTTCTCAAACGTTTTGTTTTATAGAGATCTGTAATGTTTTAATTGCATATAGCCCTTTATACAGTTCTATATTTATTGAATTTTAAAGGAGCTCATATTTTGAGTTTTAAAATTCAAAAGTATGGCCAGTGATGACAGTGAAAAAGAAACAAGAGGGGTATGTAAAGAGAAGAATTTGTGAAAGGAGTGAAGAATGGAAACAAATTCCAGAATGGATTCCATACAGTGATAACTCTGCAAAAGCTGAGGCTCCAAATGGGCTGCATGCAACCCTCCCCCCCCGAAAAAAACTCCATAAAATGTCTTTCTTCTGCCTAAAAGCCATCATTTATACAGATGCCTTTACTGTATCCTCATCTCAATGCACCACAAGTCTTTCCTTTCTGGAGTCACTTCAAAAGACTTTCTGAATACTGTATTGAAAAAAGGGAAGTGAACCTCTAATGAGCTGGAGATGCTGGATGCTCAACCTCTAGGAATTCACAAAGGAACTCAGGTTTAACACATTAAAGCAATCCTGATTGTGTTCAGTGTCAAGAGGGAGTTAGACTGAAGGTATAGCGTTGCCAAATACAGCAAAATGTTGTTAAATTGTATGCATAGAGTTTCCAAAATTAAGAATCTTACTGTTGGAAGTTGCAGTCAGGTAGATTTTAAATCAATTTAAAGAGGAATTTTCTAAGAATGTTTTAACTGGTCATCTTGCCTTTGGCATCGACTCACTGCCATCCATCTGCAAGGCATTCAGAATTATCTTTCTGAGACACTAATTCAGTCATGTCATTCTGCTTGAGGGAAAGAATGAGTTATAATATTACTAATTATTGATATTAAAATAGAATTAGCAAGGAACTCAAAAAGGGTAGAAAACTTCACACTTTGTTCTCTCCCCCAGTAGCATACTCTTTTCTTAAGGTAGAATGGCTTTAAATGTCATTACTTCTACATGATTGCTTTTCTTTGTTCATTTTGTTCCATAATTAGAATACCCACTTAGGTTTTCTCTATGCCTTTGTTTAAGGTCAGTTAACCATAAGAAAAGAGCATATACCGTGGGGTACCTACTTGGAATATCAACTGTTGAAATAGTAAGACATTTCAGAATTCTACTCAACTGTTGTCATTTTTCAGTTAGACCTGCCAACCCACCCTGTTTTCCTCATTGCCAATAAAATCCTATCATGCGAATGAGAGAATTAATGAGAGAAATTTGGAGAAGTTACTGTAACTTGGAAATTGTGAGATATTTGGGAATACTTCCTTTCTGAGTCAGAGTTGAATAGAGGGTATAATTTGACTATCATGTGAAAGGAGAAAAACTAATCACAAAATCCTTTAAAATTTCATTTGCCAAATTATCTTTTAAGTTATATTAGTAATCAAAAGATCCATGAATACGTGAGGGGTAAGCTTTCATTTCGTGACAAATTTCCTGCCTTTGAGACTATGCACAAACTGCTTAATAGGGAATATATACCAGGGTCTCTAGAATCTGGGCTCCTTCATTTCTCTACCCTTATCGCAGTCTGCCCCATTCGGAAGCCTTGAACTCCAGTGAGCCTCTACTTGCATTGTTTCCTCTATATGAAATAACATCCAATCCCTGCACCCACCCCATCTACCTAGTCATTTTTAACAATTAAAGGGTCTCCTCTTCTATTAAGCCTTTCTTAATCTAACTTCCCCGTTAAAGAAGAATTATGCCCTGCATATGTTCTCTAAAACCCACAACACTTCCATGCACTTGTTTATCCATATCTGTTTCCCTCTACCAGACTCAAGTCATGGAGAGCAAAGACTTTGCCATTAGAATATACTTTTTCCTCATTATTGTCTAGTATAGAGTAGGTGCTCAAAAATTTGCTTGTTAAATGATAGTTCACAAAGCAAAATTTCTGGGTGAATGTTTTCCTCTTTTTTTAGTAAGAATAATTGATATGCCAGTGTGAAATATCTCAACTGTATATTCAATAAATTCATTTATAGATATAATATAATATATATTATACAAATATATTCACAACACAGATCAAGATATGGAACATTTCAAGCACCCTACAAAGCTATCCTTGTACTTCAACAAGTCAATTCAACAAGTCAACTCCCCCAAAGGTTACAACTATTCTGACCTTTAATCTAGGACTGTAGATTAACTCTGCATTATCTTGAAATTTATATAAATGGAATCGTACAACATGCGTTCTCTTGCATCACAACTCTTTCACTCAGCATGTCTGGAAAATTCACCATATCATGGCCTGTAACCAATGATAAATTATAGAAATGTAGTGAAATGTTTTCTTCGTTCCATTGTTGATGGACTAATACTGGTTTCCAGATTGAAGCTATTATGAGTAAACCTAGAAAGCATTCTTGTACAAGTATTTTGGTAGACATGAGCAGTCATTTTGTTTGATTATAGACCTAGGAAGAGAATTGCTGTGTCACAGCATATATGTATGTTAGCTATAGTAGACACTGCCAAACATATTTCCAAAGGGACTGAATCAATTTACACACTCACCAGTGGTATCTGAGGATTTAGTTGCTCTGCGCCCTTGCCACATTTGATTTGTAAGTCCTTTTTATTTTAGCCGTTCAGATGAGGGTTTGACATTATCCCATGGTTTTAGTTTGCAATTAGATGATGACTAATAACATTGAATACCTTTTCATATGCTTATTGAACATTCAGATATCATCTTCTGTGAAGTGCCTATTTGAGTTTTGTTTATCTCATTTCTCTTCTTTTTCCAGCTTTATTGAGATATAATTGACGTATTGTGTAAGTTTCAGATGTAAAATATGATGATTTGATACATGTATGTATTGTGAAATGATTACCACAAAAAGATTAGTTAACAATCCCTCACTTCACACAATTACCTTTTTTTGCTGTAATGGTAAGAACATTTAAGATCTGCTCTCTTAGGAACTTTCAAGTATATGGTGCAGTATTGTCAACTATAGTCCCCATGCTGTGCACTACATCCCTAGAAGTTATGTATCTTACACGTGGGAGTTTACAGCCTTTGACCAAGATCTCCCTATTTCCCCCACCCCCTCAGGCCCTGGTAACCATCAATCTATACTCAATTTCTATGAATTTGTTTTTTTTAATTCCACATATAAGTGAGATCATACAGTACTTGTCATACTCTGACTTATTTTACTCACCACAATGCCCTCAAAGTTCATTCATATTGTTGCAGTAGCAGGATTGACCTTTTTATGGATGAATAATATTCCATAGTGATATGTGTGTGTGTGTATGTGTATTATATTTTCTTTATCCATTTATCACTTGATAGACATTTAGGTCGATTCTATGTCTTGTTTATTGTGAATAATGGTATAATGAACATGGGCATGCAGATAACACTACAAGATAGTGATTTCATTTCATTCAGATAAATATCCAGAAATGGGATTGCTAGACCATATGGTAGTTGTATTTTTAATTTTTTGAGGAATTTCCATATTATTTTCCATAGTGGCTACACCATTTTACATTCCCACCAGCAGTGCACAAGGGTTCCCTTTTCTCCACATCCTTGTCAGCGCTTGTTATCTCTTATCATTTTGATAATAGCCATTCTAACAGGTGTGAGGTGATATCTGATTGTGTTTTTGATTTGCATTTCCCTGATAATTACCTGTTACTCAGAATGTACTTGTTGGCTATTTTTATGTCACCTGGATAAATGTCTATTCGGATCATTTGCCCATTTTTAGTATAATTATTTGGTTTTTTGCTATTGAGTTGTGTGAGTTCCTTTTACATTTCTGATATTAACTTCTTATTAGATAGGTGGTTTACAAATATTTTCTCTGAATCTGTAGGTTGTGTTTTCACTTTGTGGATTGCTTATTTTGCTGTGCAGTAACATTTTACTTTGATGTATGGCCAGATTTTTAATTTAGATATGTTTGACATACAACAATGTGTAAATTTAAGGTGTACAACACATCGATTTGATACATTTATATATTGTAACATGAATCTCATTGTAGTGATAGTTAGCACCTCTATCACATCACATAATTGTTTCTTTTGTGTCGTGGGGATAATTAAGATCTAGACTCTTAGCAAGTTTGATGGTTATAGTACAATATTGTTGTCTGTATTCACTATACTATGCATTAGATCTCCAGGAATTATTTATCCACTAGTTGCAAGTCTGTATCCTTCAAAAACGTTTCTCCTATTCCATCTGCCCTCAGGCGCTGGTAACCACCATTTTTTTTTTTTACTCTTTGTTTTTATGATTTTGGCTTTTTTAGATTCTACATATAAGTGATATCATATAGTATTTGTTTTTCAGCACTTGTTGATTTTTGATTTTGTTGCTGGTGCTTTTGGTGTCTTATCCACATAACCATTGTCAAGAGCAATGTCAAGGAGCTTTTTCCCTATGTTTTCATCTAGGAGTTTTATGGTTTCAGGGCTTAGATTTAAGTATTCAATCCATTTTCAGTTAATTTTTGTGAGTGGCATAAAATAGGGATCTAATTTCATTCTTTTACATATACATATCCAGTTTTCCAAACACCATTTATTGAAGAGATTATCTTTTCCCCATTGTATATTCTTGGCTCCATTGTTAAATATTAGTTAACTATAAAGAATGGTCTTATTTCTTGGTTCTTGCTTCTGATCCATTGACTTATGTGTCTATTTTTATGCCAGTACCATAACATTTTGATTATGGTAGCTTTGTAACATAGTTTGAAATCAGGAAGTGTAATGCCTCCAGCTTTGTTCTTTTTCAAGATTGCTGTGGCTATTATGTAATGAGTCCTTCATGTAGTGCCTGGAAAGCGGAAGCTGGTGGCTCACCCTACTCTTGCTTTCCCAGTGAGGGGAACACTTTCCATTAGGGAAGTTCCCTCCTGATGCTGAGCAGTGCCTACCTGGGGGATGGAATGGTGCAGGCAAAATGAAACTATTCTTCCTATACTTTTTGTGCAGTTCTTCTCGGTTTTTTGTTCCACTCTGTTATTGAAGCTTCTCAAGTGGACTCCTGAGCTCTCCCAGAGCTGTTTACATTCGTGGAGAGCTTCTTGTTGATCTTTCTTGGGGGACAGGGGCTGGACAGCCTACTCTACCATCTTGGTGACATCATATCATATTTCTTTGTTATTTTTTCTTTATGGCTTGATCTGTCTGTTTTTGTAGAAGTTTATTTTATATAGTCTGAATATGAATCCTTGTTAGTATTGTCATTTAAAATACCTTTTTCCACTCTTTCCTTTGTCTGTTCACTCTCTTAATGTGCGTTTTGGTAAAAAGAAGTTCTAAACTTTAATGAAATCCAATTTATCATCTATAGTTACGTTTATGCTTAGTATTAGTGGTATCCTGTTAAATAAATGTTTGCTTAACCAAGAAGCACAAAGATATCTTTCCATGTATTCCTCTACAAGTTTTACAGTTTTACCTTTAACATTTTGATCTACAATTAATCTGGGATTCAGTTTTGATTATGTGAGATAAGGGTCAAGGTTTGTTTCTTCATTACTCATCTCCAATAGAAAAAACACAGTTTATTGAAAATAATGCTTTCACACCAAATTATAGTGAAGCCTTTGACATATAATAGGAACTATATATGTGTGGGTCTATTTCTGTATTCTCCATTCTCTTCCATTGGTCATTTTTTCTGACCTTGGGTCATTATCACACTCTATATAGCTTTATAGTAGCTTTATAGTAAATTTTGATACTTGATAGTGTAAATCCTCAAAATTTCTTCTTTTTTCCCAATATTTTTGGGCTATTTTAAGCCCTATGGCATACTATGTAAATTTTAGAATTACCCTGATAATTTCTGAACATCAATCTATAATCAGAGAACAAATAATGCTTGGAAAAGTGGTGGATTCCTGGAGCAGGAAAAATACAAGATGATCCAAGAATACTGTGTAGTGCCAGAAAATAAGGAAGCTCTCAAAAAGATTGGCACATGTCAAAAAGACAAAGGAGCTAATTTGAAGGATTTCCCAATGACCAAAACTGAAACAGCTGGAGCAATAAAATAATAATTATAGTATTGGATTGCAACCCATAGAATAAAATTAATATCTATGGATCCATACTGATATAGATTACTAATAATAAATAACCAATATATATACTAATTCTTCCTCACAGAAGACTTACAATTAACAAATGTAAAAGGAATGAGGGAAACACAAAGTAACCATTGGGCAAACATAAAAGCAAGAAACTTTTACAAGTAAAATGTATCAATAAATGATAATATCAGCAGACAAAGTTTGAGGAGAAACTGAATGTTAACATAGTCTCAAAGAATCTCT
This sequence comes from Equus przewalskii, assembly GCF_037783145.1. Lineage (NCBI taxonomy): Eukaryota > Metazoa > Chordata > Mammalia > Perissodactyla > Equidae > Equus > Equus przewalskii. Next base: position 117,126,718 of record NC_091863.1, on the reverse strand, counting down.
CCCCAAATATCCATGAGTTACAAAGGAAAAAAATTTAGCTTTATAGTGACAAAAATTTGCAAGCAACAACTTAGCAAAGTAATAAAGGTTAATACCACCAGTAATAAGACATATTGACATTAGGCACCCCTGGATAAGATGCATTGAAAAGGACAAAAAATCACTTTGGTGGTATTCTTGAAACAAATGAAAAATGTGTTACCTCAATCCAAGCAGGAGAAAACATCACAGCTCATATTGGGAGATGTTTTTCAAAATAACCAACTAGTACTAATCAAAAGCATGAAGGTCATAAAAGACAAGGGAGATCTGAGATAGTATTACAGACTGGAAAGGACCAAGGAGACCATAAAGTAAATACATTCTGAGATACTAGAGTGGATCCTGGAACAGAAAAAGGATATTATCAAAAAGCTGGTAAAATTAAAATAAGGTCTATAGTTTACTTAATAGTACCATATCAGTGTTAATTTCCTGCTTTGGATAATTGACTATGGTTATGTAATTTGCTAAAATTAGGAGGAAAAATTAAGGTGAAGGGTGTACAGGAACTCTCCATACTGTTTTTATAACTATTCTCTAAGTCTACAATAATTTCAACATAAAATTTAAAAATACACCGCCATTTCTACAAAGATGATGTCAAATAAAAACAATTCCAGACTTAGTCAAAGGATTATTGCAATAATGAGAGGGGGACTGTTACAATAAGGAAGGAGAACTACTGCAATAGGCAGAATGCTCCATGACACCTGTAAGAGTGTCCGAGGTCAAGTATAAAAAGACTTTTCTTCTGCTGAGGAATGTAAACAAGGCTAGAAAGAGTCAGGCATAGGTAAGTGCAATTAACAGGCATAGAATTACTGGACTGTTGATGTTTTTCCATTAGGTCAGCTGATTATCTCTTCAAAGGTGGACTTAAGGAGGGGTGTTCCTTGTTTCAATACTCAAGGGTGGGCCAAAGTTCAGAAGCTTGGGGAAGGAAAGAAGCCTGAATAAAGTCCTGCTAGTCATTTATGAGGCAAAGAATGGGAACTTAGTGAGTCTGTGTCTGACCTAGTCACAGGTAAACAAAGGGGCATGTGTAAGTCTTCCGTAAGTCATATGGGGAAGGGTGGTTCTTTGCAGTAAGCTATTTCCAGGAACACAGAAGTGTGAGGGGGATTTCTTAAGTGTTACTGTTATTTAGGAACATAGGGATCAGGTAAAGTTCAACATTGTCAGACATTCTTCTTTTTCAAGACATGATTATCATTGATTGCTGAATAATTAAAAGGTGGTCATAAGCTTGCTAAGCGGGCAAAGCAGGGTCTAAAGCAATAGTCTTCTGAGGGATCTTGTTGGCATTTTTCCTGAAAAATGAGCTGAACCATTTGTTGAGAGGTGGTGGCAAATGTCATTTGTTTCAGGGTTAGACATCTTAAAAATAAAATGCCTAAAAAGAAAAAGAGTTCAGATAACGATGTCAGCAAGATGGCAGGATAGGAGGACCCTTGCAAATGGAATATTCTCTAAGATAGATCATATGTTGGGCCACAAAACAAGTGTTAACCAATTTAAGAAGATTGAAATTATATCAAATATCTTTTATGACCACAATTGTATGAACTAGAAATCAATAACAGGAGGAAAATCAGAATATTCAAAAATACGAAGAAATTAAACAACACGTTCCAGAACAACAAATGTATCAAAGAAGTCAAACGCAAGCTCAAAAAATACCTTGAAACAAATCAAAACACAAACACAACATACCAAAACTTATAGGATGCAGCAAGAGCAGTTCCAAGTCAGAAGTTTATAGTGATCAACACCTACATTAAGAAAAAGGAAAGATCTCAAATAAACAATCTAACTTTACACCAACAAGGAACTAAAAGAAGATTAAACTAAGCTCAAAGTGAGAAGAAGGGAAGCAATAATAATGATTAGAGCAGTAGTGAATGAAACAGAGACTAGAAAGACAGCAGAAAAAAATCAATGAAACTAAGAGTTGACTATTTGAAAATAGAAACAAAATACAAACAGCTAGACTAACCAAGAACAAAAGAAAGAGGACTCAAACAAAATTATTAATGAAAGAGGAGACATTACAACTGATACCACAGATATACAAAGGACAATAATAGAATACTATGAGCAAATATACACCAATACATTTGATGACATAGAAGAAAGGGATAAATTCCTAGAAGCATAAAACTTATTGAAATAGAATCATGAAGAAATAGAAAATATGAACAGCCAAATAAGAAGTAAGGAGATTGAATCAGTAATCAAACAACTCCCAAAAAAGAAAACCCCAGGACAAGATAGCTTCACAGGTGAATTCTACCAAACATTTGAAGAATTAATGCCAATACTTCTCAAACTCTTCCCAAAAATTGTAAAGAAGGGAACACGTTCAGACTCATTTTGTGAGGCCAGCATTACCCTGATACCAAACACAGATAAGGACACAACAAGGAAAGAAAACTGCAGGACAATATCCCTGATCAAAACAGATGCAAAAATCCTCAACAAAATATTAGCAAATGGAATTAAACAGCACATTAAAATGACCATAAACCATGATCAAGTGTGATTTATTTGGGGGATGCAAAGATGACTCAACATATGCAAATCAATTTCTGTGGTGCACCATGTTAACAAAATAATAGTTAATGGAAACATCATGATCCTCTCAATAGATACAGAAAAAACATCTGAAAAAATTCAATGTCCTTTCATGGTAAGAACACTCAACAAAATAGATTTATATATCATTACCTCAACATATTAAAGGCCATATATGATAAGCCCACAGCTAATATCATACTCAGTGATGTGAAGCTGACAGCTTTTCCTCTAAGATGAGGAACAAGACAAGGGTGCACACTTTCACCACTCCTATTCAACATAGCATTGGAAGTCCTAGCCAAAGCAATTAGGCAAGAAAAAGAAATAAAATGTATTCAGATCAGAAAGGAAGAAGTTAAATTGTCTCTGTTTGCAGATAACATGATTATATATACTAGAAACCCTAAAGTAGTAGTAGTACCTGGTAATATTTCCTTCTTTTTTGTGGCAGAATAACATTCCACTCAGGAACTACTACTACTTGGATGAACCTGGAGGACATTACACTAAGTAAAATAAGCTAGACAGAGAAAGAGAAATACTGTATGATTTCACTTATATTTGGAATCTAAGAAGTCAAACTCACAGAATCAGAGTACATTGTTGGTTACCAGGGTCTGGAGGATGAAGAAAATGGGGAGAGTTTGGTCAAAGTGCACAAACTTCTCGGTATGAGATAAATAAGTTCTGGGGATGTAATATACATCATGGTGAGTATAGTGAACAATCCTGTATGGTATACTTGATATTTGCTAAGAGAGTAGATCTTAAGTGTTCTCACCGCAGGGGGAAAGAAAGATATCTATGTGACGGATGTGTTAATTAGCTTGATTGTGGTAATCATTTCACCATGTATGCATCCGTCAAATCATCACTTTGTACACTTTATTTATGCACAATTTTTACTTAATTATACCTCAATAAAGGTGGGAAAAAAGAAAAAGAGCCCATCTATTGACTTTTTTAAACTTAGTTGTATTTTTCAGTTCTAAAATTTCATTTGGGTCTTCTTTATATCTTCTATTTCTTTTTTGAGACTTTCTGCTTTTTCATTTGTGACAACCATGTTCATAAATGCTAATTTGAAGCATTTTTATCGTAGCTGCTTTACAATCTTTGTCAAATAAATCTAGCATCTCTGTCATCTCAGTGTTGGCATCTGTTGATTCTTGATTTGTTTCTTTTCATTCATTATAAGATCTCTATGATCCTTGGTATGAGTTATTTTTTTAATTAAAACTTGAGCATTTGGGGTAAAATGTTATGAGACTGAATACCATCTAAATCTTCAGTATTAGCAGGCTTCCTCTGACTCTGCTCTGTCATGGAAAAAGAGGAGTGTTAGCTCATTACTGTCAGGTGCAGGTAGAAGTCTGCGCTCCTCATTTGGCCTGCATTGACACTGAGGGGGAAGGCCTCCTCATTACTGTCTTGCAGCATTGGGCAGTAGGCTTCCATTGATAGTTCTCTGGCTGCAAGGGTAGGAGTGTCTCATTACTGCTCCCCATGTGGCCTCCATTGACACTGTAGGGAGGGTGGCCTTGTCAACACTGTGAACTGGTAAAAGTCCTGAGTCTTCACTGGGCCTCTGATACCACTCTAGCCGGGAGGCAGAAGGGTACCTCATCACTTCTCAGTGAGAGTGAAAGTCCTGGCTCCACATAGCCTCTAATGACACCGTGGGTTGAAGCAATATCTTGTTATCAGCTGGAGGGGATGAAAGTCCAGTGTCCAACTCAGCTTCTCTGACACAACCTTGGCAGAGGTGGGTGGGGGTTGAGGAGCCTCATTACAGACTGGTAAAGGTGGAAGTCTAGGCTCACCTCTTAGCTTTTGCTGCCATTGATGAGGATGGACCCACAGTTCTTTCTGTGGAGTTTGGCTGGAGTGGAGTCGTTACTTTCTAAAAGTTTTTGTTTTTCTAGGCTGCCCCTTTCCTGATCTTTTGGCTAGAGAGAACAGGCTTTTGTGGGGGCTATTTGTCTGAACTTGTTGGTATTCTGGGTTGTTCCCTTCTTCATCTCCAAGTCTGGGATATATGAAACAAAAAGAAAATCCAGGACACTCACCGCTGTGTTATTCCTTAGGTCCTGAAGTCCCTAGCCAGTCTACTTTCATCTCTTCATCTCTTGGAATCTATTCTTGTTGGTGTCATATATGATGCCTTGGGTTTTTGTTGTGCTTAGTGGGAGGAATAGGGTAAAGTATGTCTACTCTATCATCCTGGAAGCAGAAGTCCCCCTGCTTTGCATTTTAATGCCAGATTCGTTCCCAGCCACCTTTGCAGCAGGGCTTGGAAATGACTAAATCCTGGACAATGATACCTAAGGATAAGTCTGCTTGGAGGTTTCTGGGGAAGATTTTCCTCCTTTATAGAAGAGATACATGAGACAAAATCTATGAACATGACTAGTATTTCCTGTTTGTGAATACGATCAGCGAGGATGTAATGCTTGGCAGCCATTTTATAACCAGGAAGGTACAAGACTGAAGTCAAAAACCAACATGCCAATGATGGCAGAGCAGAAAGACAGGAAGAGCCCAGACCCTTGAAGTTGTCATTTAACCTTGAATGAACCAAACTTGCTCCAGACATGATGTTATATGAGATAATAAATGTTGTTATTTTTTAAGCCACTTTTAGTTGGATATTCTATTACTTACAGCCAAAAGCATCTTGATAAACTAGGTTGTGCCAAATTCTAAGTTTGGAATTTTCATGTGAATGTTCTACTTAAACTGACAATTTCCAGACACTTAAATTTCATTCTTGAGACTAAAAACAGAATGCCCTCTAAAGTACATCCTGAGATTTGCTGCCTAAGCATCCCTGATATTTAATGTCGTCTAGTTAAAACTCTGGTCCTTAAATTTAAACCTACTATAGAAAACGTATCCTTCAATCATTTTTCAGAAATCCAAGTTGAAGTCTTTAAAATGTTAGTTGCTTTTCTGTGATTATACTGAACTCAGAACATGAAACCAGATGTGAACATTTTAATCAGAATATGATGGTTCGCTATATTATCTTAGATTTACTTTCATGCCTTGATAGGTTGATAATCTAGATTAAAATTTAGTTTTTCACAGAAGACTAAACAAGGTTGACCTAAATTTAACAATACTATGAGAAGATAATATTTTGTGATCTTTTAAAATATCCCAGTGTAGAATCATTATAGATCAGCAAACTTTTCAGATTAGAGTTATTAGCTGAAGTAAAATGAAATAAAACACTTTATGTCTTTGCTTCAAATGCAAAAATAAGCAGCTCTTGAATTTCCCAAGGGAAGAAATTCACTTAAGGAATGCAGAAACAGTTTCTAAGTTGTGTTAAACTTAGTGAATAATTCACAGAATCAATTTTTCTATCATTAACATTATATAACATATGTTGTTCAGAAAACATGAATTCATTTGGATATTGCATGGGCCAATGTTGTGTGAACTGTATTGTAGGCATAGAACAAAACAGGTAACTCAGCCTAACTCTGGCTGTTTAGAATGATGTCAGTATAAGTACTCTGTTTTACTACTGAGTGTATCTAACAAAGGCATAAGCAATCGGCTATTACTGTCTAATAACTCTCCCTTATTAGTTAGGTCTAATATATATTAGGTGGCTCCTTTCGAGCTGCTCCCTAAAGTTCTAGGTGTGTCTCTTGCCTCAGTTTTGGTATATGATGACAGAGGGCAAATAATAGGGTGCCAGGCCAATCCTAAGAAGTTTGAACAGCTGAGGTAATGAAACCACCAGCATCTAAATCACAACTCATCAATCAAAGGTAGAGAGCCAAATAAATGTGAGAATGCCAAGAATAATGACAATGAGAAGCAATGGGTCAAAATGAATGCAACAGTATGTGTTCTAAACTCATTATGGAGAAGGGAGACAGTCCTTTGACTAGATCTTTATAAGATCATAGAGTATGCTTGCATGTATGGGGAAGGACTAAGAGGCCAGAAAAATGGAACATTATATATGCTATCTTTACTGATTTAATAGATGAAATCGTAACAGAGAAGACTTAATAATGAAAGCACTCTACTTCTCAGAACCATGAGTTATTCCGATAGAAATCATTCATAATATTACTTATTTTCATTTTCACAGTGAATTTGAAACTTATATATATAAAGAACTACATCACATATACACTGAGGGCCAACTATAATCTTAGTTGTTATCTTTACTCGCATATAAATAGAAAGTTAAAATTATCCCAATCGAAGCCATGTGTCAGGTGCTTTCAGGAATATTAGGAAGTATCAAGTACAATTCCTGCTCTGAAGATCTATTAGTCCTACAATGGGAATGAGACACACATGCAGCTGGTAAGTAACAATAAACATCAATTTCAAAATTTTTGCTCAAGAGCAGAATGACAATAAGTGCTCAATTCAGAGGAGGGAGAGGACAAGATAAAGGGAAGTAACTATGGGTTGGAGAGGATGGAAGTGGAGCTTATCCTTTATAACTGGTAGGGCTGAGATAATTATAGGGAAAGATAAGTATTTTTGGTTGGATAAATAGCATTTAGAAAGGTAGAGAGGCAGGTACAAACATCATGTGTTTAAAGACCCAGTAGTAGAAATTCTGTTAGTGAGTAGAGGGAGAGAAGACTGGGAAGAGGCGTTCAGGCCAAGCTATAAATAGTTCTGAAGGCAAGGAGAAGGGTTTGCTTTTTACCTATAACCAATGAGGACTCGCTGAATTCTTTTGAAAATAAGAATTGTCCAACCAAAGTCATTGTAGTACAGTTACCTGGCAGTGCAAATTGAGTGGATGCTAGTTGGGGTGGTGTGGGAAGTAGGCTTAAAAGTAGACGACACCTTAGGAAGTTGCTGTGGTAATACACACATAGAATGATTAGAACCAACGTACACGTGAATGGTTGTCCTTGGGAACTAATATACCATAAAAACCCATGTTATAAGTGGGAAGTGACACAGGGCCTGCTATAGGTGAAGGCTACTCTGAAGTTTCCTGACGGCATCCAGGAAGAACCAAACTGATTGCAAATTTGGTCCTCCAGCAATTGACAAAATAAAGCTATGTTTTAGCTCGTGTCACCTCAGATGCAGGGCAAGAACCAAAATTGCAGGAAGAGGAGATCAAAGCAGATGTCAGAAAGAATCTACTGAAATAATAGTGAATGGAAGAGAAATTTGATATCAAGTAAGACTACAAAGACTTCTTCTTCAGATATTTTTGGCAAAAGAGATTGTGCTTGTGTGTGTGTGTGTGCTCGCATGCGCGCCTGAAGCTGCACCCCAGCTTATTCACGTCCTGAGTAGGGCAAATCAAGAGAAATTCACTTGGTGACATCTTTAGATCGTTTCCAGCCTATGATTCCTGGATACCAATATCTGTTTAATTAAAAAGCTATTCGACTTGCATAAAAGATATTACAAAGGATGTTAATATTAAAATAAAGAAAATTGCAGAGTCATTTTAAAGTCATTATCAAACATTTAAATTTCCATTAAGAAAAATGGAACAATGAATCTTTAAAGTCTCCTAAATGGGTGGCACTTCACATTGTATATCCCAATACTTATGAATAGTCAATTGTAAGTAATCCAAATTTCAAAAGACAACTGGCCTGGGGAGGTGTATACAAGTGATTAGAATTTCAAAGAGCTCAGGATAAATACCAGCCCTTTGATAGGATAATTTATGCATAAAGTGGCAGGAAGAGGTGTCTGAGTTGTTCTTGGAAAGTTCACACAGAGCTATATTAGGAGTTTAAAGCAACCTTTGGTAATTTCTTATGTGTAATGAAACTCTAGGCGAGATGCTTTTTCCTATTAAGACGTTATTGACCAAGGGTTTACACAAAGAATATCTAATGACCATCTTTCTTTATCACGAATGACAAAGCTATAGTATTTGAAAAAATATAAATTGTGATCTGTTTGCTAGGGTATCATTTGAGTTGATGAATATCATCAAAAACAGCCCAAAGAAAACCGAGATGAATTACCAATTCAGAGGGATACTTGTGCTCAATGTCTTTTTGTGAGCACAAAGAACTCACAGGAAACTCTAAATCCTTGAATGTATAGAGCTATTTAGTAATCCGTGCCCCTTTTGGAAGAAGAAAAAAGACTGAAATACCCATTGTATTTTGTAGGCCAGTTGAGGGTTTACACAGGTAATGTTAAAGAGGGCATCACAAACGGTTCACAGTCTTGGACTAACATTTTTCCACAGGGTAAATATTAGAGAATGTAAGAAAAGGGTACCATTAGGGAGAAGAAACCACATTTATTCTGAAAGTATGTAAGATTTATGATATACAACGCTTAGGAGCAATACCCCCCAGTCCCGAATGCTTGCATTTAATTTGTTCCTTATGGGTATACTGGGGAGAATTTAAATTCCAAAGACCTATTTTGTTCTGGGAAATAAAACTCTCCAATTTGTATAGTGCCTATTGCTGAGTCAACAAAAAATTCCCAAACTTAAAAGCTGCATGGCTGATGTGGAAAATTTTAGGGAAATTCATGGGATATCTCTCTGAAAATTTCTCAAGTCCCCGCTGATGCAGTTCACAGCACAGCATGACTGGGTCTCTGTCTGGACTCCAGTGCATCACTCTAGGCCTGGGTCCTAGCGTCCCTATATTTGAGCTGCAGTCTAGCATCTCTCTCCTAGAGCTCAATTCCACAACTACTGCTTACATTTCAGAGGAAGTGAAATGACTGGAAGCACGCAATTGAGGACACTTTGGATTTTGGAGCTAAGCCAGAAAACCCTTATTAAAAATCCTTGTGAGGAACTGTCCTCAGATTGTATAGTGTGCGATGCAAACTAATCATGCTGTCTTTGCTCAGACCAATAATCTGAGAACAAAGCATTCTCTTAAAACAAATTAAAGATACTTTCTTCTCACAGTGAGTGGGAAGAAGATTGTATAGTTCATCCAGGCAAGGATTTTGGGGACCTGAAATTTGAATGCTTTAAAGGGAACAGGGATAGATCATTGATGTGCAGGCCAGGGGAGGGGGAAAATTGGAAGGGAGGGTAGGATGTCATATAACAGAAGGTACTACAGCTGAAGGTTTGCCTTTCGTTTTTGTTGTCTTCTAATTTCAGAAGTCAGCATAGAAGATAGGGTTTTGGTTGAGTAGCCTTAGTTCTAATAAGGGGCTGCTAAAGGCCTGCACCTCCCTTGCCTGCTTCACTGCTACCTGATGTAACACCTCTTTGCAAAGAGGATCAGAGGCTGTAAAAATGATAGATGGATAGCAGCAAGGGCAGGATTAACCCACTCTCGTGCAGTTCCGAAGAGCAATTGAATATGGCCTCCGCCATAAAACCTGAGTTAAAAATGTCTCCTTTGGGGCCTCCCTGAAGAGGCTGAGACTAGTCAGACCTCCTACTGGGATTGCTATGATGAGAGGTTCCTGTTCTTGCTTTAAAGAAACAAAATAGACTATCCAAAAAGTATATGCTTTAGATTCCTGATGATCAGTGGAACCCAAACACATGCTGGAATAGAATTTTATGTTGCAGCCTCTGTTTCATGTGAGACTAATATACTTAATAAAGTTCAGAAATAACACAGGCTGCAGTGTCTGCTTCTGAGGTTTGAATTTCATGAATGGAATCCAACAATCCAGTAAAAAGGTCAGTAAATGAGCTGGGTCTTGACATAAGGGAGAGGACTGAGTTAGAAGGCTGTTGCCCACAAAAAGGAGTTCTAATCAGGCCTCGATCCCACCACAGGAAGGACAGTTGGCCTATCCTGGTATCTGAGAGAATCTGACAATTTTCACAGCATTTTCTTTCAGGATTTTCTACTTTGGCTGTAGATCTCACTGCATGTTTAACATAGCATACTGCATAAGAGTGTGGGACTACAATTTAGTCTACTGAAGTTCAAGTCTAAATTCCCCTATTTGATAATTCTTCTCACTGGGAAGGTCACTTCTCCAAACCTCAGTGTTCTCATGTTGAAATGGCAGTATCAATAGCACTGATCACACAAGACTGTTGGGAGTGGGAGTGGTGATACAGGCTCAACACAGGGTTGACATAAAGGAAGGTATATTGTAGAAAAGAAATCATATTGTAACTTTGAATGACCTCTGACTAATGAACCCGCTGGATCTGTACCCTCCAGGAGATATAACTGCTCTGTAGATGTTATGACCCCTGCTTGTGCATGTACCTCCCAGCTATGATAAAACTATAACTTTGTTCTTTTGAGTTCCTTAGGAATGTGATGACCCCTGAACAGAGAGTCTATGCTGAAAGCCATCACCAATGAAAGATCTGGTGTGGTGACTCCTAGTCTGTAACACCAGAGTGTCAACATTCCTAACCCCCTCCCTTATAACCCACTGGCCTATATAACTGCTTCAAGATTCTGTGCCCCTCTTAAGATGGTTCTTTCGGACATTAGTTGGCCATCTTCCCCCTTGCTAGCAAGCTGTAATAAAATGCCCTTTTTCTGCCACCATCTTGCCCCTTAACAAGTGGCTTTTGTCTCACAGTGAGCAGATCATGCTCTTTGTGTGGTAATAGTAGTAATAAATATGTTAATGATATTAAAGCACATTACACCAAATCTAGCACAGAATAAACACTTAAAAATAATTCATAGCCTTCTTTTTCAAGATGACAACCCCAGGATATTTCTGCTTTATCACTCCCAGATGGGAGCCTGGTGGACTCCTCCAAAGCAAGGGGTTCACACATGAGGAGCAAGCTGCAGTTCAACTACATGAGTTTTGCAACTCAATCCTCAAGGTATTCTCCAAGAAAATGAGAGCTCACAAAAGGAATCAGTGTTGGGCAGCCAGATTTAGCAAATAAAAATATAGAATGCTCAGTTAAATTTTATTTCAGAGAAACAAAAAAGAGTTTTTATTATAAATATATTCCAAATATTGCATGGGACATCCTTCTAGTAAAAATATACATTTGTTGTTTATCTGAAATTCAAATTTACCTGGGCATCCTGTATTTTATCTGGAAGCACTAAACTACTGTAATTCCTTTTAGATACAGCCAAAGCACAAATTCACCTGTTGCTCTAAACCCACTTTCTGTTATAACAACTATAGCTAACATTTATGGAGCACTACTACGTGACAGATACTGTGCTAAGTGCATTCCTCACAGTATCACACTTAACATCCACAATCCTACGAAGCTGGTATTATTATCTCCTTTTTACAGTGGAAGACACAGAAACTCAAAGAATATAAGGGACTAACTTGTTCTAAACCACAGTACTAATAAGTGGCAGATCTGGGATTAGAATCCAAGTCTCTTTGATTTCTAAAGTAATGCTTTTAACAATTATGATATGTTGTTTCCTCTGTGAGGAAAAAACCCATTGATTCCATCCATCAAAAAAATTATGAAATGCTTAGTGTGTGTAAATCACTGTCCTACTCACTTAATCCCATGATCATTGGTTTCCTCATCTGTAAAGAAAGGATTAAATGAAATAGCCTATATTTAGAGTATAAAGATGACATCCCTGGGGCTGGCCCCGTGGCTGAGTGGTTAAGTTTGTGCGCTCTGCTGCAGGCGGGCCAGTGTTTCGTTGGTTCGAATCCTGGGCACGGACATGATACTGCTCATCAAACCATGCTGAGACAGCGTCCCACATGCCACAACTGGAAGGACCCACAACGAAGAGTATACAACTACGTACTGGAGGGCTTTGGGGAGAAAAAGGAAACAAATAAAATCTTTAAAAGAAAAAAAAAAAGATGACATCCCTGTTTGGGGAGAAGGTGACATTTAACTGGTCTTTGAAGAACCAGCAGGATGTTCACAAGCTGTTATAGGGCAGGAAACGATATCATAAAGAGGTGAATAAGAGGAGAGCTTAAGCATCCAATCAGAGTGTTCTAGAACCAGTTGCATAATGACAAGTAGATTATGCCTGTGCGGTTGTTATTCAAAGGGAAGGGAAGTCAAACTCTGAAAACCATTCAAGCCCTATTCATAGAACACAAGGAACACCAAATCCAGAGCCTACAGTCAACAACATGCTATTCTTGATCCCAGAGCAGTTTTGGCAAAAAGTGACATTCCAAAAGTTTTTCCACCTCTGATCATTCATGATTTAGGTTGAACTCATCTAAGCAATCACACATCCAAAGAGTTTCAGCATTAAAGGGTTTCAATTCAAAATTTCTTTGGCTGAATTTTTCCAGTGTTTTATGAAGATCCTGCTTTCTCGGATTCCAGATGTAGCAGGAAATAATGATAATCATAATCTCAACAGTAATAGTAATACTTTAATTTTGTGGTGTGCTTTAGAGTTTACATAATATTTTCACATCCACTATTTCATTCCATAATGTTCCACACAAGGAGTTTAGGAAGGATGAGATCAGAGAAAGTTATCAGTAAAGTGTGCATCATATTTTTACATATGGAAGATTTATTTTTATATCCCAGATTATATCTATCACTATAAGTTGTTCAGCACTCTCAGAAGCTCCCTCTCTCCCTTCTCCAGACATACCCTTGTTTTATGTTATCTCTTGCTCCTCCTCAATTCTTAAAAGCTTCCCTTTGCCTTCTGGAACTCAACAGCAAAATGCTTGATATCCTCAAGCTGTTCTCTCAATGTTTCCTTTCCCTTCTTGCTTTAGGGTCTAACTGAAACCTGGACATTGATTTCCCTGAAGGTCTCTCATATAATGCCTGTTTTGTTCCCCTCACACCCCTGGGCCTAGAGTCTGTAGATGACTGTAGTTGAAGGTGGCAATCGGACGGCATGTGGTTCAAAGTTGGGGTGCTAATTAGAAAAGAGAGAGGGACTGGAAGAGGCAATGGGAAGCAAGAGGAATACCTTCCTCTCCTCCAGGCCCCATCATCTTTGAGGAGTTTAACTTTCAGGTGTCTTTCATTATTTCCAATACTACTCCTGTCATAATTCTTGTGATTGCAAGTCTCACATGCATGATCCTTCCAACATGCTTGACTTTCAGTTCCTTGACCTCCTCTCCCCCCACAAATAATTGTATCTTCCACCCAATTTCATCATCCACTCCCATGGCCATGCTCCTTAAACTGTATCATTACGAATAACTGCAATCCCTCCCTAATTACAATTTCAAGCATTCCAATCTGATTACCACTTCATATCTTTCCAATTCACTGCCTCCAGTTCCTCAGAACCTAACAATCCTTGAGTATACAAGAATCTACAATCCACTAATCCTACAACCTATGTATCTCCTTCACTTGCTTGACATCTTCACGTCCCCCCTTACCAAGTTTAAAGCCCATGATTCAATCCCTTGAGTATATCCCCAACTTTCTTGCCTCTCTTTCATTTACATATTTGCTTGGGCAAAAACCTCAATCCTAGTTAAATTCAACTCTCTGTCCACTCTGCACTTGCACATGTGCACCTCAATATTGACGAAGAAAGACACAAAATCATGCCGACCACTTAACATTCATGGCCATAACAGGTCACTTACTGCTGCCAGAGTACTAACAGTATGGGTCCCTAGTTCACCCACTCTCCCACCTTCCTAAATATCTATTTCACATTTTGATCTCACCTTAAACCTCCAACATCTCCTCCTTCAACCTTACTCTTAATTGATGACCTTGTGTCCTATTTCACTGAGTCCTATTTCATCAGAAGAGAAATTCTATGAGCTCCCACCATCACTGCTCCCACCTTCCTGAATCTTTGCCTATAGAGAGTGCTTTCTCTTCTGTTACTAAGGATAGCCTCTGTGCTTCTAGAAAAGGCTGAAATTTCCACTTGTGCATTGGATTCTATCTCCTCTCACCTACTCAAGGACATCATACCAGCAATTATTCCTTTTCTCTCTCTGTCATTATTGTATAATTCCCATAAACATATAAATGTTCTATTAACAACAACAACAAAATCTCCCTTGACCACACTTCCCCCTCCCACTACTGCCCACTTCTCCCTTTTCCATTACAGTTAATCTCCAGAAGAGGTGTGATTTACCATTTCCAATTCCACGAGTCAGTATTATATATTTTCGGTACCAGAAAGAAGACTTATGTTCTCTCTTGAACAGACCCAAATCAGGCATTCGCCCCTACAACTTCACTGAAACTGCTCTTTTCAAGGTCAACAATGACCTCCATGTTGCTAAGCCCCATGGACATTTCTCAGTCTTCAATCTTACTAACCCACAAATGTCATTTGGTCCAATTGTTACTTCCTTCAACTTGAAATGCTTTCTCCATTAGCTACCAGGATACCAAATTTCTAGTCTTCTTCCTATCTCACTGGCTGATCTATCTTTTTCTCCTTAATTGGTAACCCATCATTTCTCCAAATTCTTATCCATGGAGTACTTGAGGACTTAGTTCGTGAACTTATTCTCAATCTATTCCTACCATTCGGGTAACCTTGACTGATCTCCACTTGGATGTATAATAGATGCCACAAATTTAACATGTTAGAAACTAAACTTACACTACCTTACAGTCTTCCTTTCTCTGTTAATGACAATTTATTCCTTCCAATTTTTCAGGCCAAAAAATGAGGCTATTTTTTACTCCTCCTTCTCTCACACCTCATAGCTAAATGGCCAGGAAATCTTGTTGGCTCTACCCTGAAAATATATCCAAAAGATGATCACTTTTTGCTACCACCCTGGTCTTAGCCACCTTCATATCCTGCCTGGGTCATTCAAAAAACATCCTTATTGGCTTCTCTGCTTCTACCCTTTCCCCATTTGGTCTGCGTCACCACAGCAGAAGAGTAACTTTGTTAAAATTTAACAGAACCTTCCAGTGGCTTCCCATCTTACTTAGGTAAAAAATCAAAGTCATCACATGGCCTACAAAGTCTATTTTACCTTTATTTAATGTCTATCTCCAACCAGTAGACAACAATCTTCAAGAGAGGTTAGGGATGTTTAAATCTTTTGTTTACTGCTCTCTACACAGCACTCAGCACATAGTAGGCGCTCAACAAACCTGTGTTGGATAAATGAGTGAATCAGGCATTCCAAGTAAAGAAATGTAGTACTCACTATCTCATAGAGATACTTCACACCCATGTTCACTGCAGCTTTATTCACAATAACCAAGACATGGAAACAACCTAAGTGTCCATCAATGGATAAGTGGATAGATAAAATGCAGGATATACAATGGAATACTATTCAGTCATAAAAAGAAGAAAATCCTGCCATTTGTGACAACATGGATTAAGCTTGAGGCTATTATGCTAAATGAAATAAGACAGAAAAAGACAAATACTGTATGATCTCACTTATATGTGGAATCTAAAAAATGCCAAACTCATAGAAAAAGAGAGTAGATTGTTGGTTGCCAGGCACCGAGGGGTGGGGGAAATGGGGAGATAATGGTCAAAGGATACAAAGTCCCAGGTACTATAAGATGAATAAGTTCTGGGAATTTAACGTACAGCATGGTGACTATGGTTAACAATGCTGTATGGTATACATGAAAGTTCCTAAGAGAGTCTCACCATAACAACAACAACAAAATGGTAATTACGTGAGATGAAGGATTGTTAACTAACCTTACTGTGGTAAACATTTCACAATATATATGTGTATCAAATAATTACATCATACACCTTAAACTTGTACAATGCTATGTGCCAATTATATCTTGATAAAGCTAGAAAAAAAATTTTTAATGTGATATTGAAGTTTCCGGTATACATTTCTTTCACTCTGACATTCTACAGTTAACTGAGGTGAGGAGGTGGTTAATAGTGATTATAGCAACACCAAGAAAACATCTTCCACTCTTGTAACTACTGTGAGCTAAATATTTTGATAAGTGATTTATTATACATCGTCTACAATCCTTACAACAACCCTGCAAAGTGAAGCTCAACAAGATTAACTGACTAGCCTGAGGTCACCAAGCTATTAATTATCTGGCTAAAATTAAAGTCAAGTTCTAGCTAAATCTAAAGTCTGCACTCTTTCCAGATAACAACCTATTGCTTCATACAGAGCTTATAGGACTTTCTGTGGCTTCTGTATTTCTAGCAAAATTTTCTGCCATCAAAATCTCTACTGCTGAGTCACATCTTGCTTTGCATTGTACTTAGAAGCATAGGATAATTTATTGGGGGTGACTGACTGTCGAGTGTGCGTTAATACCTTACGTTGAGGAGTAGGTATTACCTGGAGTTTGGTCCACCAAAAATTTTTGATAGCACTGAATGACGTGTTGATTGTTGCCTGGCTATACAAATGTCAACCCCAGAACTGGAGCCAGAGCACAAGGACAAAGAAGTTTCACAACTCCCTCCAATATCTTTAGGCACTTTGTGGCAGGTATAATGGTGTTCTGTAAACTGTAAATTGCTATATAGATGATCAGAATGATGAATTTGTAATAAGGATAAACCTATATTACCAAGGATGTCCCACGTAAGCAGAGCTTGAGTCTTTTGAACACAGCTTATAACTAAATTTTTATAAAAGTGCGAGAGAGCAATAATGAATGCTAAGTACACCATAATTTGATATCCCCTTCTATCTACTGTGTTCTCTTTGCATATCTTATCCTGCATATCTGATTTGTACCCTTTAACTAACATTTCCTCATTTCCCCCACTCTCCAGCCCCTGGTAACCACCATTCTATTCTCCAATAGGATTTCTACTCTCTTAGGTTCCACATATAAGTGAGATCATGCAGTATTTCTGCCTTGTTTTACTCAGCATAATGTCCTCCAGGTTTATCCATGTTGTTGCAAATGACAGGACTTCTTTCTTTTTAAAGGTTGAATAATATTCTATTGTTTTATATATATGTTTATATATATATATATAACATATATATCTATACCTATATATAAAATATATAGAATATATATATTCTCACACTTTCTTTTTTCATTCATCCAACGATTGACACTTAGGTTGTTTTCATATCTTGGCCATTGTGAATAATGCTGCAATGAACGTGGGAGTGCAGATACCTCTTAAAGATCCTACTTTCATTTCCTTCGCATATATACCCAGAATCGAGACTGCTGGATCATAAGGTAATTCTATTTTTAATATTTTGAGGAACCTCCATACTGTTTTGCATAATTGCTGTAACAATTTACATTCCCAACAATAATGTATAAGGGTTCCCTTTTCTCCACACCCTTGCCAACACTTATTATTATTATTATTATTTATTATAATCGCCATCCTAATAGGTGTGAGGTGAAATCTCATTGTGGTTTTGTTTTGCATTTCCCTGGATATTAGTGATGTTGAGCACCTTTTCATATACCTGCTGGCATTTGTATGCCTTATTTGGAGAAATGTGTATTCAGGTCCTTTGCCTGTTTTTTATTTCAGTTTTTTCTTGCTATTAAGTTGTTTAGCCTCCTTATATATTTTGGATATTAATTCCTTTTCAGATACATGGCTTGTAAATATTTCTATGGCTCTGTAGGTTGTCTTTTCATTCTGTTGATTGCTTTCCATGCTGTGCAGAAGCTTTCAATTTCAGGTAATCCCATTTACCTATTTTTACTTTTGTTGCCTGGGCTTTTATGATCACATTTAAAAAAAACTCATTGACTAGACCAATGTTAAGAAGCTTTTTCCTTATTCTTTTTGGAGTTTTACTGTTTCAGGTCTTATGTTTAAGACTACTCCATTTTGAGTTCATTTTTGCATATGATGTCAAATAAGGGTCCAGTTTTCCCAGCACCATTTATTGAAGAGATTATCCTTTCCCTATTGTATATTCTTGACATGTTTGTCAAAGATCAGTTGACCACATATATGTGGGTTCATTTATGGGCTCTCTATTCTGCTCCATTGTTCTATATGTCTCTTTTTATGACAGTACCATACTGTATGGAATATTATAACTTTGTAGTATATTTTGAAATCAGGGAGTGTGATTACTCTAGCTTTGTTTTTATTGCTCAAGATTGTTTTGGTCATTCAGGATCTTTTGAGGCTCCATAGGAATTTTAGGATTGTTTTTCTCTTTTTCTGCAAAAAATGCCATTGGAATTTTGATAGGGATAGCATTCAATCTATACATGGCTTTGGATAGTATGGACATTTTAACAACGTTTTTTCTTCTAATTCATAAACACAGAGTATCTTTCGATTTAAATGTGGCTTCTTCAATTTCTTTCATCAATATTTTATAGTTTTCAGTGTACAGATCTTTCACCTCCTTAGTTAACATTATATTTCTAAGTATTTTATTCTTTTTGTATTTTATTCTTTGTAAATGGCACTGTTTTCTTAATTTCTTTTCCAGATAGTTTGTTGTTAGAGTATAGAAACACAACTGATTTTTGTGTGTTGTTTTTGTATCCTGAAATATCAAAAAATTTGCATAGCTTGTTAATTTATTTAATCTGTTGTCATTTTAAGAAACAATAATAAATTAAAATGATTGGTAACCAATGTTTTGTATTTATTTTTTTAATGTCCAAACATTCAAAGATTATTTATTAATTGACTGAAGTATAAGATATAAGAGTTAAGTAAGGATCTGAAAATTACAATTTAGTTAATATATGAAATCTTTATGATTGATAACATTTTAAGAATTTCATAAAATTAAATCCTTTAAAAAGACACTCATTATTATCATTCATAGTTTAATATAATTTTCTACGTAAATTTTTTAATTTTACACAATTCGTAGAAAGAATGATAACTTTTTAAACTCATTAAATCAATATGGGAAATAGTGGAAATTTGAATTACAAGGAATTTAACCCTGGTCTTGAAAAAACCAAAATATTATGCTAACATTGTTTTATGTGGGAAACTAATATCATTGAGACTCTGAATCATGCTAAATATCTTATTTTATCTTGAAACTAAAGGCTTTTCTTATTATCTTGTGGCTATAGTAACAGAAGCTATTATGTGTATATACTTTTCAGTGTCTCCAAAAAGAAACACCATCTAATAACTTTCCTTCTTTTAACTTTTGTACCATGCTGATTATTTATCTAGATTAGATATCCTTAGAGTGCATGTAAAATAACTGAATTAATTTTTGATCAGTTAATCTTTAAAGTTTCATAAGAGGGGAAAAAGAAGTGGGGGCAGGGATGGGAGGGAGCCAGCTTCAGACAAGGAGAGAGAAGAATGTTTAGATGCAGAAAAAGAGATTTACATATACACACACAAAAGAGAGTGACATAAATCTTGTTTTGACATAACTTAGACCCTTGACAATTTTATCAAATCATACAGTTAAAAAGCCAGCACTTATTAATCCTCAAAGTATAGAAAAGAAAGAGGGGATCTCATGTTTAAAAAAGAAAAGATCTCTCTTTGGGACAAACAAGACAGATAATCTTCAAGGAGAATTTCTTTGCTTTTTCTTCTAAGGTACCGGTCAAATAAACAATTTTGTTCATGTAAAAATCTCCCCAAAGTGGCCACTGCTGTTCCAAATTGTCTCTTTTGAAATTGTTCCAGTTAGAAAAATAAGCATACCATTTAGCCTTACAGTGAGAAAACATGACGGAAACAGGTGTTCAGTCTGTAAAAGGCATAGCTGTAGAAGGAGAATACCCCTGTGAGAACTGAAAAATCTGTAAGAATGCTGCTTGTGTAACTTGGTGTCTCCGGTGTTTGGCCGAAGGTTGATCATCACCAGTCAGAGCCAAAACAAAATCTCCCGATTCAGGGTACATGAAATTAAACAGGGCATTTCTCTGAGAAACAAAGGCAAGACTGAGAAGGAATTGCTTTTAAGGTTTTGAAATGGTGTCCCATGACAATATTTGTCCAAAGCACACTAGTCTGAGGAGAACTTCTCAACTCCTCAGTGCCCAGGACCAGGTTATAGGCGGCGTATTGGACTATACTCATCTTCTCCCTTTAGAGTTTTCTTCTTATGGGCAAACAACATTCAAGACACTAGAAGAGCAAACAGACCATAAAAGGAGGTATTGGAAGAGTCTAAAACAATTTTACCAAGGAAAAATACAAACATGATTGGGTAACAAAGGTATCCAAAGAGACCTTATTCCTAGTGAAACAAAATAAACTCAGTGCTACAGAGCTTCAGTGAAATATTGGAGTTCAATTCAGCATGAATTTACCTTTCAGCCATGGACAAGTGGCACATCAAATAGAGAGAGTTATGAGAGTGATCTCAGATATGCACACTATTACTGAGTTGAGGGTCCTCATCTAAAGAAGAGAGTACATCAGCTGAATCTTAGTGGAACCTCCATTTCTGTCAATGCCCTCTAAACCAAAGACCACTATGAATGCACTATTGGTTACACAAGTTGTGTATATTACTCACTGTAAAGAGGAAGAACGTATGCCATGGGGAACCATGAGACATTTCCAGTAGAATGTGTTAGAAAGGACTTACTGAAAGGATTTGGGCTTGTATTAGGTGATTTGGGGGAGGCTTTAAGGAAGTAGGGCTTCGTTCCATATGGGATGCTATCAGGGAGTGGGATAATTCTGCAACCAACTACTTTAATAAATCTTATCTATGGGGACAGCAGACTAGAGTTGGACTAAAGCTGTAATTGGTAGAGAAGCATCAGTCACTCTTGTTAGCCAGGATGGGGGAACATTTGGTATTCTGTGGCTTGGATAATGCTCGTGTTTTGTCTGTGTTCAGACATGATTATGGAATGATGTTCTTTTTGTCTTGATCCATTGTGGTTACAGAGTGCCCTTGTTGGGGGTTGATGTTCTGTGATAGTGTTCTTGTTCAACAGCAGAATACCAAGTCCTAGCAGTGAGTGCTGGACTATCTCATGGCAACACCAAGGCATAGTGACCATACTAGTCTAACTTCTGGATATCAGTGGCTGCTTTTCTCTTTCTCATCTTAATCCAAGTCCCCTTTTCTTTGGGTCAACAGATATTTTGTCTGAAGAGAAAGGTAGTTAATAGTTTAAGTAATGAAGAAAAATTCTTCCATTTTTCCGGGAAATAAATGTGTTGGGAGTGATAAGCAAAGCTCATGTCAGAGGTATGTTGTTAAATTATCAAGAAATGCCTCAAATTGGCTGCTATATAGAAGAATGGAAGCGAGGAGAGATAAATATACATTAAGATGTTCTTAAGTTTGTCTTTTTCATAAATAGTTCAAACAGGCTTATTTAAGAGCCTATTTTGAGCTGCATTTCTAGTTAAAAGTGTAAGTGTCTAAATGAGAACAATATACCCATTTTGCTCAGCACAGAAAAGCTCTATAATTTGCTGTAGAGATAATAGAATTGTTGCACAGACAAAACCAAAGCTTATAAAACTCTGTTTGCCACTGGCCTAATAATAAGTCATCCCCTCTTAGTCTTTTCACTTTCAATTGATTTCTGTAGGTTGGAAACAAGTTCGTGACTCAGGAGTTTAAAGTCAGTAGGATGAATTTGCTGCTTCAGTGTCGTGCTGGGTTGTAGGCAGGAATGGACTTGAAGGGAACAGAAAGAAACTTAGGCTCATAAAATGAATTTGGGCAAGAGGTCAGATAAGCAATATGAGTGAGGCGGACATAAAGACTAGACGATCACATCACGCTGACCTCTGAAATCCATGTCAATTGTCAGGCCTCATGGGGTTGCTGGAGAACTAGAAAGCTGAAGCAGATACACTGTGTCAGCCATAAAGAAATGGAGTTAATGAGGCAACTCCAGGTACTTTTTCTGCTCTTATTGGTGAGCCTAGACTGAAGGCTGAGCCTTAAAGGACAGTTTATGTTACATCAGAGTTCGCCAAAAGAAAGCGTAAAGAAAATGCAAACAATGAACTGCTGGATGGATTAAAATAGACAGCCAGGGGCCGGCCCCGTGGCCGAGTGGTTAAGTTCGTGTGCTCCGCTGCAGCGGCCCAGGGTTCGGATCCTGGGCGCAGACATGGCACCACTCGTCAGGCCACGTTGAGGCTGCAACCCACATCCCACAACTAGAAGGACCTGCAACTAAGATTTACAACTGTGTACGGCGGGGTGGGGAGATAAAACAGAAAGAAAAAAAAAGATTGGCAACAGTTGTTAGCCCAGGTGCCAATCTTTAAAAAAAATAAAATAAAATAAAAGAAGATAGACAGCCAAAGTAGAAACTTCAGAAAACAGATCACTCCCAGATACAGATTGAATGTCGTCTGGTAGTAGTGATATTATTTTAGTTAGCTTTTCTTCTTTTTTGTTTTTAATCCCATAGCCCACCTGCCTAACATCCTTGAAGGGGTTTTTAATGCTTCCCATGTTGTTTCTATTGCCTGTTGTAGGGTCCCTGACATGGGCCAAAATAATTACTACCCTCCCATGAGAATAATCCATGTTCTAGACACTATGCTAGGAGCTTTACATACATCATTTCTAATTCTCACAACGCTCCTGCAAAGTAGGTTTATTACCTTAATTTTGTAGAAGGAAATGAAGACACAAAAAGGTTGTGTCTTAATCAGATTCAAATAACTGGATCTTGGGATTTCTTGTTCTTATAGCAAGGTGCCCAGCTTTCTCAGGGTGCCTCTACTTATTCTTCAGCCTTGGCACTTGCTAGGCATGTCCCCTTGATCACTTCAGAAAAGTGTCACCTTTCCTAACAGGCTGTTCTCCACCTCCCTAGTTGCTCAGGTCTGCTATCTCTCACAGTAGCTCTTTATCCAGGTGATTTTTCCACCAGAGACATGTACAATCTGAAATGAAGGAAACAACTACTTTTGTGGGTATTGGTCATTTGGTGACTCTTCCTCTCGTGACCACTTCCTGTGCCTCCTGGGCTGCCCTTTACACTCAGGTTTCTACCTCCAAAATCATTGTCATGTGTATGTTCATATGAAATCTCATCTAGAAAGATGGTACAGTAAGAGGCATACATTTATTGAACTGTAGCAATGTTTAAGCTCCTGAGCATCACTTTTTAATTTTTAATTTAGAGACACACAAAAACACAAAGGACTAGATAGGCATGACCTTCAAAGGCCTATGACAGAGAGAGATCCAGCAGTAAACACTGATGATGCTATCCTCTAACACTCTCCACCCCACTAATCTCTGAAGGTCTACATAGCAATTTGCTAGAGGCTGAAAACTCTCTCACCAGGATGAGTATGTTTATGTCAAAAGCCTCCCTAATTCCATTTGGAATGATTTCCTGTCTACTTTGTCTTGAAATCATCTCAGGCCTTTTCACATTATTTAATCTAGAGTGGCTGCTCAACCTGCATTTGCCAGTTGAGTCTTCAGGAATTTTAATCTCAGTGCTTCTCAGGTTTTCCAAAGGCCAAGCTTTCTAATTTGATGTCATTTCATGTCCACTCACCACCCTCTGAGCCTCGCTGAATCATCTGACACTTTTCAGTCAGAGCCACACAGTATATCAAATATCTTAGTAAATATTGGTAAAAGTCACCAAAGGAAATAAACAAACATCAAAGCACTAAACACAGCATCTATTTTTTAAAGAAATCAAGAATTATTTTTAGATACAATGAAAAACTCAAGTATCCATTTTCTTTATAATGAGGTACAATTACACTTGTAAATTGTCTAATGTTTAAACTGATGTTAGAAAAGATACGTCAGTTTAATGTGCCCCTTATTGTTGTAAAAAATAAAAGCTTTGTTTTTACCTTATTGCTTTATAAATACAAAATTTTAAGATTGCTGAGGAAGAAGAGATGAGTTATCAAGACATATTGAGCTACGTCAGAATGTGCCAAATCTTGGTATGTATAAACTCAATTATATAATATTTCAGAGAAACTCTTTCTGTGCATATTAAAGGAAAGGAAAATGCAAATAGTTATATTTAATAAAATTTCAAAAATTTAAATATTATATTTACCTTTATTTTAAAAATTCTATCTCTTAAAGAATCCATATGATATAAAGTAGAGGAAGATGGGTAAGGATGTTAGCTCAGGGCCAGTCTTGCTCAGCAAAAAAAGAGGAGGATTGGTGGCAGATGTTAGCTCAGGGCTAATCTTCCTCAAAAAAAAAAAAAAAGAATCCACGTGGTCAAAATATTTATCACATGAATGTAGAATATAGAAAATATAAGTCGAAAACTACCAGCAGATAGTAAATACGTGGAATAACTGCCCTGCTATTTCATCACTTTATCCCAGTTTCTCTAAAGCATGTGAAGAGATACATTTCTCTCAATCTACATTACTTTTGAACAAAGAAATTGTGTACACAGTGGCCTCATCATGGATTATGAGCCCTACATCACATGTCATTACCATTTTCAAGTCACAAAATGTTATTAGGAGCTTTTCCAATTTTCACAGAGAAAGCCTGAGCAGGAGTAAAATAATTTGAGGGTAGATTCAAAGAACAAGTTCATCTTCAAATCTGGATTAGAAGTAGAAATTTCTGGAACAAAAGCAAAAGCTCCATGTTTGAGTCTGGAAGGAGCATATCCTGATGAGGGAGTGTGGCTGACCTGCCCACCTTTATTTTCCCTTTCTCTTGAGATCTCTTGCTCCTATTCCACACAATGGCCTTAGGTGAGGGGAGCCGGGTAACTGAAAGAAATACATGGAGGAATGATGAGTAACTATCCACTTAATTTGGATATAGGCTGCATCTCTGTAAAATGATAAGCTCACTACATTTCAACCTATATTAGGGGAAAACTCCAAAAGATGTAACCTCCTTCATACACAAGGGGATTAAATTACTTTATCCTGCCATGCTCCCCCCTAAAAATTA
This sequence comes from Equus przewalskii, assembly GCF_037783145.1. Classification (NCBI taxonomy): domain Eukaryota; kingdom Metazoa; phylum Chordata; class Mammalia; order Perissodactyla; family Equidae; genus Equus; species Equus przewalskii. Next base: position 117,101,455 of record NC_091863.1, on the reverse strand, counting down.
GCTCCTTTTCTCTAGGGCAGGACCATATGTTAGGACATGGAAAAAAGCTAGGAGCCACATGGGGTAAAGCAAGTAAATCTGAGAAATGCCCTGCAGGTCAGCAGATTCCTTACTTCTCTCATGCACATGCACACAACCATATATACACACACCCTAGTAGGCAGAACAAGGCCAGAAAGCAGCAGACAAGTGAAAGAAAGCCACACAGTAGCAAAAATGTAGGAGGGAGGATGTCTAGTGAGCACCCCAGTGAGCAAGATGAGACGAGAGTTTAATACTTTTAAAAGATTATTAAAATAATTACTTTTTCAAATGCTCTTTTCCATTATTAATTCATACTTAAGGCCATGGATATCATGCATAACAAAACATTAAAATCTATTTGTCCTTACATGTAGCCAGAGACTGGAAATTTTCATGTGCTCTCTTTATTACTAAAACATAAGATCAATCATTTCCTTTTTGTTACTTTTGACTGCAATTATAGTGATTCAGCAGTCAAGATTCTTTTGGTAGCAAATGACAGATCAACTAAAGCTCACTTAGCCATTAAAGGGGATTTTACTGGTTTATGAAACCAGGTAGGAAGGACAGGGTTTGGTGAGAGTTGATGGCTGAGCGTGTTAGGAAGCTTTTGCAGAATTTACTTTTGGAGTCCTCTATTTGTAGGCATAAAGGAAAGTACGACTACAAGGGTAACCTGACATCCTGGTTAATAGCACAGCTGCCAGGATATTGCTGATCACTGTGTATGACTTTCCTTTCAAGCATTCTATACTCACCACCACATATGCCTCTCTCCTCCACCAAAATTAAAATTAAATGTAATCATAAGGAATAATGAATATGTAACATATTCACACATGAAAACCATTTCATTTGGGATTTTCAGTAGCAGTAGTAAACTTGTGCAGCTGCCGTCATATGCTTTATGAAATTATTGTAATCTCCCTCTGGAATTTCAGCTGTGTTTGGCCAATTTGTTCCATTCTGATTTAATATAATGCTATGTTTCTGACTAGGTGTAGAGATTTTAAACCACAGACTGCAACTCCGCCTACACACATACATACCTTTTAAAACACTTATTCACTTTTGAATGATTACATCAATTAACTAGGAACAGGCTGAAGTTGAAGTGAATAGGGAGCAGCATAACCGTCCAACTATTTATTTCCAGGAAACAAGAAAATAAAAATGCTTTTATCAAAACAGAGATTTCAGAGCAGAGAGATGAAAGAAGAGTTGATGATCATAAGAGGGCTTTACACCAGTGAGGGAAAATGCTGCCCAATTTCAGGGAAGGCTCTGTGCCCTAGGGGTAGAGAGGGCTGGACCAGGCTCTATGTGGGGGACAGACAGTGTCAGCTTCTGGAAGAATATTCTGTGATGGAATACATGTGGAGGGAGGGTGTCAGTATATGAGATAGAAAGACAAGGAGAGGAAGGCAAATAATAGAATACTGAGGTCTGGATGGTAACCCATTGTTTGTTTTCAGAGAAAAAATGCTGTGTATGCCACCGGCATCAGCCTAATGCCGCAGGCCATGGGCCATGTGACCATGAATCTCTTTTGCACCCACGTAGAGAATAATGTTTTACCCTCTAATAGAAGTGTCTTTTTTCTCTTTTCCTTTAAAATACTTCTTTGTTAGTCATTTTGGAAGTTTCAAAGGATACAGAAAAGAACAAAAAAGAGTAGCAAACACCCATGTACCCACCCAAATTGAACAAATGTTAATTAACCCTTCCGCCATTTAACTCAGACCCTTGTTGATATGCAATAACCCAGACGCAGAAACTGCAAGTTGGTCTCCAATATCTCTTCTTGCCTTTTTCTTTAGCAGCAGAACCCCTGACTTAGCTGTGCACAGGGCTTCCCAGAAGTAAAGGCAGTATACCCCAGCCACCTTCAAGGCTCAGTCTGACAATATGACTAAGTTATAGCCAATGTGATGTGAGTGGAAGGGGCACCCCTTTCCCCTGCCCCCTTTGCTTCACATTTCACAGGACCTTACAAGTAGGAGAAGAATGGGAGAGAAAGAGCCTGAGTCCCTGACCTCGTGAAGCCGTCACAGCCGCCCTGAACTTTTCACAGCCAGGCTGTTATGTGAGGGAAAACCAAACCTCCGTCTTGTTTAAGCCACTCTTACTTTGAGTCTCTATTGCAGCAGCTGACTCTGTATCCTAGCTAATATAGCCTTTTACTGTATAAATATTCATTGCATGCTTACTATATACCTACATATAGGCTCTAAGGATATAGTAATAAATAAATAGACAAAAATACCCACCCTCATGGATCTTAAATTCTAGCAGGGGAGACACATACAGAAAATATAAGTAAAATATAGAGGATGTTAGATGTTGGTGAAAAATAAAGCAAGGGTAGGGATGGTGTGGGACTTGTAATTTTAGATAGAGCAGCTGGGGAAGGCCTCACTGACATGTGAGTGAAGATGTGAAGGAAGTGAGTAAATAAACCATTTGGATATCTAAAGGAAGAACATTCTTTTTTGTGTGTGAGGAAGATTGGCCAGGAGCTAACATCTATTGCCAATCTTCCTCTTTTTTCCTTGAGAAAGATTGTCCCTGAGTTAACATCTCTGCCAATCTTCTGTTTTGTATGTTGGACGCCACCACAGCATGGCTTAATGAGCAGTGTACAGGTCTGCACCCAGCATCCTAACCCGTGAAAGCTGGGCCGCCAAAGCAGAGCATGCAAACTTACCCACTATGCCACCAGGCTGGCCCCAGGAAGAACATTCTTGAATAAGAAAACAGCAAATATATGACAACGGCCATGAAGTAAGAATATGCCCATTATCTGTAAATACAGCAAAAGAGATCAATGTGCGGATGTTCATGGAATGAGGTCACAGAGGGAAAGGGGGCAGACAGAGTAGGGCTTTGTAGGCCATTGTAAGGACTTTGGAGTCAAAGCAGTGGGCATGGTGTAAAGTGGCCATATTCCAGATACATTATATAAAGATACAGCCAAGGGGATTTGCTGATGGATTGAATGTAGAATATGAGAGAGAAGACAGGGTGAATCCACCGGTTTTGACCAGAGCAATTCAAAGGATCCCGTATCATTTATTGAGATAGGAAAGAACACAGAAGCAACAAGTTTCACTGGGAAAATAAAGACTTTGGTTATTGCTATAGATTGAATGTTTGTGTTCCCCTCAAATTCCTATGTGATGGTATTTGAAGGTGGGACCTTCAGGAAGTGATTAGGTCATGAGAGTGGAGCCCATATAAATGAGATTAACACCCTTATTTTGAAAAAAAAAAAAAAAAACAGAGAGCTCTTTTGCCCCTTTTACCATGTGACGAGCCAGAGAGAAGATGGCCAGCTAAGAACCAGGAAGTGGACCCTCACCAGACACCAAATTGCTGGACCCTTGATCATGGACTTACTAACCTCCAGAACTGTGAGAAATAAACTTCTGTTGTTTATAAGCCACTCAGTCTATGGCATTTTTGTTATAGCAGCTCACATGGACTACGGCAGTTTTGCACAGGTTAGTTTTGAGATGTCTAATTGACATTCAGTTGGAGATGCTCAGTAAGCAGCTGGATATGTGAATTGGGAGTTCAAAGCAGGGATCTTGCGGGATATATAAATCTGGGAGTCATCAGAGTATAGGTGACCTGGAAAGCAATGATCCTGGAGGAGATGACATAGGGAACTATTGTAAATAGAAAAAAGGAGACGTCCAAGGACCAAGTTCTGAACAATTCAATATTTGGAAGCTGGGGAGATGAGGAAGATCCAGCAAGAGAGACTGAGATGGAGCAAGCAGAAAGGTAAGAGGAAACCCAGAAGAGAGTGATGTCCCAAAAGTCACGGGAAGATAGTATTTCAGGAAGTAGAGAGTAATCACTGACCAATGCTACTGAAAGATCAAAAAATAAAAGGAATGAGAATGCACTATGAGATGGGAAGCATGGACATAATTTGGTAACTATCACATGGCTGCCTTAGTAAATCCATTGTTTGTTTATTTGCAGTAACATTGTTTTAGAACATTATATAAATTTCAGGAGCACAACATTATATTTTGATTCCTGTGTAGATTACATCATGTTCACCACCCAAAGACTAGTTACCATCCGTCACCACTCTCACGTGCCCTATCACCCCTTCTACCCTCCTCCCTCCTCCCTTCCCATCTGGTAACCACCAATCCAATCTCTGTCTCCATGTGATTCTTGTTATTGTTATCTTCTACTTACGAGTGAGATCATACGGGATTTGACTTTCTCTCTCTGACTTATTTCGCTTACCATAATACCCTCAAGGTCCATCCATGTTTTCACAAATGGCAAGATTTCATCGTTTCTTGCGGCTGAGTAGTATTCCATTGTGTACATATACCACGTTTTCTTTATCCATTCATCCCTTGTTGGACACCTAGGTTGCTTCCAAGTCTTGGCTATTATGAATAATGCTGCAATGAACATAGAGGTGCATGCATCTTTACGCATTCGTGTTTTCATGTTCTTTAGATAAATACCCAGCAGTGGAATAGCTGGATCATACGGTTCTATTCTTAATGTTTTGAGGAATCTCCATACTGTCTTCCATAGCGGCTGCACCAGTTTGCACTCCCACCAGCAGTATGAGAGTTTCGTTCTCTCCACATTCTCTCCAACATTTGTTGTTTCCTGTCTTGTTAATTATAGCCATTGTGAAGGGAGTGAGGTGATATCTCATTGGTTCGTGTTTCCCTGAGAGTTAATGATGTTGAACATCCTTTTATGCACCTGTTGGCTATCTGTAGATCTTCTTTGGAGAAATGTCTCTTCAGATATTTTGTCCATTTTTTAATTGGGTTGTTAGTTTTTTTGCTGTTGAGATGTAAGAGTTCTTTATATATTTTGGATATTAACCCCTTATCAGATATATGGTTTGCAAATATCTGCTCTCAATTGTTAGGTTGTATTTTCATTTGATTGATGGTTTCCTTTGCTGTGCAGAAGATTTTAGTTTGATGTAGTCCCATTTGTTTATTTTTTCTATTGTTTCCCTTGCCAGGGCAGACATGGTACTTGAAGATACGCTGCTAAGACCGATGTCGAAGAGTGTACTGCTTATGTTTTCTTCTAGAAATTTCACAGTTTCAGGTTGTACATTCAAGTCGTTAGTCCATTTTGAGTTAATTTTTGTGTATGGTGTATGATAATGGTTTACTTTCATTCTTTTGCATGTGGTTGTGCAGTTTTCCTAACATGATTTATTGAAGAGACTTTCATTTCTCCATTGTACGTTCTTGGCTCCCTTGTCAAAAATTAGCTGCCCATAGATTTGTGGATTTCTTTCTGGGCTCTCAATTCTGTTCCATTGATCTGTGTGTCTGTTTTTGTGCCAGTACCATGCTGTTTTCATTACTATAGCTTTGTAGTGTATTTTCAAATCAGAGAGTGTGATACCTCCAGCTTTGTTCTTTTTTCTCAAAGTTCATTTAGCTATTTGGGGTCTTTTGTTCCACATAAATTTTAGGGTTCTTTGTTCTATGTCTATGAAAAATGTTCTTGGAACTTTGATGGGGATTGCATTCAATGTGTAGATTGCTTTAGGAGGTATGGACATTTTAACTATGTTAATTCTTCCAATCCAACCTCATGGCATACCTTACCATTTCTTTGTGTCATCTTCAATTACTTTCAACAATTTTTTATGGTTTTCAACATGCAGATTTTCCACCTCTTTGGTTAAGTTTATACCTAGGTATTTCATTCTGTTTGTTGCAATTGTAAATGCGATTGTATTCTTAATTTCTCTTTCTGCTAATTCATTGTTAGTGTATAGAAACACAACTAATTTTTGTATGTTGATATTGAATCCTGCAAATTTACTATATTCATTTATTATTTCTAAAAGATTTTCGGTAGATTCTTTAGGGGTTTTCTATATATAAAATCATGTTGTCTGCAAATAGTTGACAGTTTCACTTCTTCCTTTCCAGTTTGGATCCCTTTTATTTCTTTCGATTGATTGATTTCTATGGCTTGAACTTCCAATACTATGTTAAATAAGAGTGGGGAAATTGGGCATCCTTCTCTGGTTCCTGTTCTTAGAGCAACAGTTTTCAGTTTTTCTCCATTAAGAATGATATTAGCTGTGTGTTTGTCATATATGGCCTTTATTATGTTGAGGTACATTCCTTCTATACCAATTTTATTCAGGGTTTTTATCATAAATGGATGCTATATCTTATCAAATGCTTTCTCTGCATCTATTGAGAGGATCATGTGATTTTCATTCTTCATTTTGTTAATGTGGTGTATCACATTGATTGATTTGAGGATGTTGAACCATCCCTGCATCCTTGGAATAAATACCACTTGATAATCGTGTATGATCTTTTCAATGTATTGCTGTATTCGATTTGCTAGTATTTTGTTGAGGATTTTTGCATCTATGTTCATCAGTGATATTGCCACATAATTTTATTGTTTTGTGTTGTCCTCGTCTGGTTTTGGTATGAGGGTAATGTTGGCCTCAGAGAATGAGATAGGAAGCTTCCCCTACTCTTCAATTTTTGGAAGAGTTTGAGGAGGATAGGTATTAAATCTTATTTGAATGTTTGGTAGAATTCACCAGGGAAGCTGTTTGGTCATGGACTTTCATTTTTGGGGAGGTTTTTGATTACTGTTTTGATCTCCTTACTGGTGATTGGTCTATTCAAATTCTCTATCTCTTCTTGATTCAGTTTTGGAAGGTTGTATGATTCTAATAATTTATCTATTTCTTTTAGATTATCCAAGTTGGTGGTGTATAGCTTTTCATAGTATTCTCTTATAATCTTTTGTATTTCTGAAGTGTCTGCTGTAATCTCTCCTCTTTCATTTCTGATTTTATTTATTTGAGTCTTCTCTCTTTTTTTCTTGGTCAGTCTAGCTAAAGGTTTGTCAATTTTGTTTATCTTTTCAAAGAACCAGCTCTTGGTTTCATTGATTTTTTTCTGTTGCTTTTTTCGTCTTTATTTCATTTATTTCTGCTCTGATTTATATTATTTCCTTCCTTATACTGATTTTGGGCTTTATTTGTTCTTTTTTCACTTCCTTTATGTGCTCTCTTAGATTGTTTATTTGAGATTCATCTTGTTTGTTGAGGTAGTCCTGTATTGCTGTAAACTTCCCTCTTAGAACCACTTTTGCTGTATCCCATAAATTTTGTGATAATGAATTTTCATTTTCATTTGTCTCCAGGTATTTTTTTATTTCTTCTTTGACTTCTTCATTGACCCAATCATTCTTCAGTAGCATTTTGTTTCATCTCTACATATTTGTGGCTTTTCTGAATTTCCTCATGCAGTTGATTTCTAGTTTCATAACTTTGTGGTCAGAAAAGATGCTTAGTATTATTTTAATCTTCTTAAATTTATTGAGACTTGCTTTGTGGCCTAATATATGATTAATCCTGCAGAATGTTCCATGGGCATTTGAAAAGAATGTGTATTCTGTGGTTTTGGAATGGAATGTTCTGTCTATATCTACTAAGTCCATCTGGTCTAATTGATCATTTAAGGTGTTTCCTTCTTCATCTTCTGTTTGGATGATCTACCCGCTGGTGTAAGTGGAGTGTTAAAGTTCCTTATTATTATCGTGTTCTGTCAATTTCTCCTTTTATGTCTGTTAATAATTGCTTTATATATTTTGGTGCTCCTATGTTGGATGCCTAAATATTTACAAGTGTTATATCCTATTGTTGGATTTTTCCCTGTATCATTACGTAGGGCCCTTCTTTGTCTCTTGTTACAGTTTTTGTTTTAAAGTCTATTTTGTCTCATGTAAGTATTGCTGCCCCAGCTTTCTTTTCATTGCCATTTGCATGGGTTATCTTTTTCCAGCCCTTCACTTTCCGTTTTTGAGTGTCTTTAGGTCTGAAGTGTGTCTGTTACATGCAGCATATATATGGGTCTTGCGTTTTTATCTAATGAATCACCATGTGCGTTTGGACTGGAGCATTCAATCCATTGACATTTAAAGTAGCTGTTGATAAGTATGTACTTATTGCCATTTTATTACTTTTTTCTGTGCATTTTAGTAGTTCGTCTCTGTTCCTTTCTTCTTCTCTTGCTCTCTTCCCTTGTGGTTTGTTGGCTTTCTTTATTATTATGTTTGGGTTCCTTTCTCTTAATTATTTGTGCATTTATTATAGGTCCCTTGTTTGTGATTACCATGAGGTTCATATATAATAAGATACATATATAGTGTCTATATTAAGTTGATGGTCTATTTGGTTTGACCTCTTTCTAAAAGCACTACTCTTACTCCCTTTCTCCCACATTTTGTGTTTTTGATATCACATCTAACCTCTTTGCGTGTGTGTGTATCTGTTACCTTCTTATCATGGAAATATGTAATTTTAGTACTTTTGTCTTTTAATCTTCACATTATCTTCATAGGTGGTTGATATGCTACCTTTACTGTATTTTTGCCTTTGCCAGTTATTTATTGCCTTTTCAAAAATAATTTCCTTATTACTATTTGTGGTCTTCTCTTTCCCACTTAAATAAGTCCCTTTAGCATTTCTCATAAAACTGGTTTCTTGGTGATGAACTCCTTTAATTTTTGCTTGTCTGGGAAACTCTTTATCTCTCCTTCCATTCTGAATGATAGCTTTGCTCGGTAGAGTACTCTTGGCTGTAAGTTTTTTTCCTTTCAGTACTTTAAATATATCATGCCACACCCTTCTGGCATATAAGGTTTATGCTGAGAAGTCAGCTGATAGACTAGCCTTATGAGGTTTCCTTTGTATGTAACTTGTTTCCTTCCTCTTGCAGCTTCTACGATTCTGTCTTTATCATTAATTCTTGAGATTTTAATTGTAATATGTCTTGGTATGGGCCTCTTTGGGTTTACCTTGTTTGGTGCTCTCTGTGCTTCCTGTAACTGGATGTCTGTTTCCTTACTTAAATCAGGAAAATTTTCAACTATTATTTCTTCAAATAGATTCTCTGCCCCTTTGTCTCTCTCTCGTCTCCTTCCAGGACACCTATAATATGAACGTTAAGTGCAATTGATATTGTCCCAGAGGTCCCTTAGACTATTCTTGTTCTTTTTAAGTCTTTTTTCTTTTTTCTCTTTTCTCTTCAGCTTGGGTGATTTCCTCTAGTCTTTCATCCAGCTTGCTGATCTGTTCTTCTGTATCATTTATTCTGCTATTGAGCCCCTCTGGTGAATTTTCCTTTTCCAGTATTGTATTCTTCATTTCCATTTGTTTCTTTTTAATATTTTCCAATTCTTTGTTGACATTCTCACTGAGTCCATCTGTTCTTCTCCCAAGATCAGTGAGCATCTGTATGACTTTTTGTTTAAACTCTTTGACAGGCAGACTGTTTATTTCTGTTTCATTTAGTTCTTTTTCTGTGGTTTTTCCCTGTTCCCTTACTTGGAATGTATTCCTTTACCTCCTCATTTTGCTTCTTTCTCTGTACTTATATCTATGTATTACGTGGGACAGCATTGTATTTTGATCTTGGAGAGGGGTTCTTATATAAGAGATACCTTATGAGGCCTAGCATCACCAGTTCCACATGTTCCAGGAGTGACCCTTGTGTAGGCTACATGTGTTCTGTTGTGGCATGGATACTACTGCTGCAGGTGCCCAGGGAGTCTAGGCTGTGCCCCTGGCTGTATGGTTGTAATTCTCAGCTGCTTGAGGAAGCGATGGACCCTTCAGTCAACTTTTTGGGCATGAGGAGCCCCAGCCTAGTTGGCTGCAATGTCTAATAGCACATTCCTGTTGCAGTTTTTCTGTTAAGTGAGTAGGGCCCCAGCATGGCTAGTTGCTAGGCTCAGGGGCTGACACTTGCTGTAAGCCTCTAGCCTGCAAGGTTATGGTCAGCTCTCTCAGGATTGCAGCTGAGTGGGGCTGGCCCCAGTCATGGGAGCACCCAATTTTTTCAGGCTTTGGAAGTTGGGACTGATCCCCTATGCAGCTGTTTGACAAGCACATGTCTTCTGCAGCTTGCAAGTCCCATTGCCCACAGGGCCACACACACTCTCAACACAGTCCCGCCTTGTGCATGCATCCTGACCCCCCTGAAGCAGACCCAGTTGCCACACTACAGATGCACCCCCACACTCCACCAACACCCCACACATTCCACCCTCTCCTTTCACACTCACCCAGCTGCAGAGGATGTAGACACCCAGCATACACAAGCCCACAAGTGGATGAGGGCTTGCTGTTGGGTGGGGCCAGTCCCTAGGGCAGGCTGCCTGCCCTGGCTGAACTGGATTAAATCAGTGCTCTAGTAGGTGGGGCAGACCTTGGGCTAACAGGTCAGGGGAAAGAACTCCAATGGTGTCTTCTAGTGTCTGTGTCAGCATGCCTGTACTAGGTCACAATAATGGCTGCCTCCAATGTCTCAGTCCCTGGACAGGTCTCACCTCTCACCGAGATGATCACAGGGCCTATCAGATGAGTCTCTTTTCACCAAAGGCCTGTGCAGCTTTCTTTCTGGTGATTTTAGGTTGCTCTCTGAAACAGGTGACTTTGTGTATAGGCCCTTTAAGAGCCAGCTTTTTTTCCCCTTATGTCTGATAGCTTTTCTGGGAGTATTCCCTGTTGTTGTTACTAGTCAGCAAAGCCAAATATTATGAGTCTCGTCTCTTTTGTGCTGAGTATAAAGGATGCTTATAGCATGAATGCTCCCCTGCTCAGGTCCCCTACTCCTCCAGAGAAGGTTGCACACCTTAGGATTTCTCCTGGCTGGCCATGAAGTGCTGTGGCTTGTTGAGGTGGATTTTTTTCTCTCCAGGAAGAAATTTCTGCCTCTTCCACCTTAGTCAGCACTGACCCCTGTTGTGGTGGTTATTTTTATCCAGTTTTCATTTCTCTGTCAGGGGTAATTGTTCCAAAAGTGGTTGTAAATTTGTTGTGCTTGTGGGAGAAGTGAGTTCAGAGTCTGTCTATGTTGCCATTTTGACACCTTTCTCATAAATCCATTGTTTTACTATTTTCATCAGGTAAGGATTATATTATCTCAGAGCTGGAAGTTTATAAATGACATCCATCTAACCATTCAACTCAGATTACAGGATCCTTGACAACTGTTTGTGTAGCCTTTGTTCAAGCACGTCCAGTGGCAGTTAGCTCTCAACTATGTAAAACAATCATTTACATTTCTGGTGAAGCCCTATTGGCTCCTTGTATTGAATACATGTGCATTTTAATTCCTACCCATTATTCAAAGCTCTGCTTTTGTGGTCTCATAATATATAGCACTGCTTCCAGTTATACAGAAGGCATTCTGATATTTTGAAAAATCTATTTCTTCAACTTCCATCATATCTGAGTCCTCTCAAGGGTGGCACCTGGAAGTATGGTGACATTCTCATAGTCAGATACCACCCAGGTTCAAGAGGCCCCTGCTTTGGTCTCATCTCACCACCCTAGTCCTTAATGAAACACAGTAAAAGAAGACGCTCTCAACAGCACATGATCGATGAGCATTGCTCTTCACTCACACTTCCAAATACAGCTCCTCTCTCCTAGACCACACTTCTGTAATTGGTTTTCACTCATCCTCCCTTTGCCTTTTCTCTTACAAGCCATTGCAATTCCCTTCTCTGATGTTTATGACCTTGTCCTTGGCTTACCTGTTTGTCAGCCCTTACCCAAAGTGCACAACTAGGACAACCCAAGCACTTCCCAGGTACCCTGAGCAATGGACCCTAAATCCACTGCCCAAAATCCCATTACATATGCCAATCCAACTCACCTGTCAGGTCGTGAAGTCAGAAAAACTGGCCACCCCACTATAAAATAATACTCCTACAAGCTCATTCTAGGGTCAGGAGGATGACCTTATCCCAGGTACTAAGCCTACCTGCCACCCATGTGTGAGAGAAGGTTCCAGAAAAATAAATAGGCACAGAGGGAGATTTGAGACATGAGTGGGTAAAAGTCTCTGGCTGTCTGACAGAACAAACACCCAGAGAAACTTCTCCAGAGGAGTTATCAAGGTCAACCCTCCACCAACCAGCCTGAGGAGGAACTAATTTCTCTTTGATCTTGTTGAACAGCAGGCCACAGTTCCTTTGATTATCACTGCTCTGGCATGATTAAAATGCCATAAGCCATTTTTATTGTGTGCTTAACTGCTCCCAGGATAGAGGAATAGCCAATGCAATCCGAAATGGCTCTGTGAAGAGTTACACAACAACCACACAGAATCAACCCTTTGCTCCCACCTATGCTCTCCTCCTAGTATTAGCTACTAACAACAGAACAAACAAACAAAAACCTTTTTCAACACACTTTCAAATAAATGCCTTTTCTGCACTTCTAGTCTAGGAAATAGTTTTCAGTGGGTGTTATTACTTCCCCAATCCCATCCCTTACAATGATTAGACTCATACACTTGAATAGTGAGCATTCATATTGTACACTCACATGAGACCCCATTCTTAGAACTAGCAGTCACTCATCTCGCATCAGCCACACTGGTTGGATTTCCAGGCTCAGCACTAATCAGATTGGCTACCCTTTTGTGGTTTACTCAGGCAGTAACCTTCACAACAGCAGCTCCTCTTTGAGAGGAACATATACCTCAAAGCAAGATCTAGGCACACTATTGACATTCCAGCCTTCCTAAAGCACCCACCATTCCTTCCTTCCTCACATTCCTGCATTCCCATATCCCAACACCAGATGCACTTAAAGATAATTCCAGAAAGCTTCTGGTAGTCAATTTTGTATCATTAGTTTCATTCTTCAAATATAGTTAAAGTTATAATTAGTTCTATTTAGTCATAGTTATAGTCACAGGTACAATTAGTTATGGTTAGTTATATTAACTAGCTTTTTATGGTTACTAGTTACAATTATGATCTATTATGGCTAGTATTGCCAGTTATAGCTATTAACTAGTTGTGGTTACAGGCTGTGGCTACTAACTAGCTGTGATTACTGGTCTATAATTACTAACGAGTTGAGGTTATTAGGTGTTGTTACTAATTAGTCATGGTCATCAATTTGGGGTGATAACTAGTTGTAATTATCATATGTAGCTGAAAATTAGTTGAGGTTACAAAGTTTAGGCTTCTACGTAGTCTCAGTTAACAATTTTTGACTGCTAGCTTGCTCTGGTTACCAGGTTGGGCTACTAACTAGGTTTTAGTTAAAGATTTTGTGGATGCTAACTAGTTGTGCTTTCCAGGTTGGGCTACTAACTAGTCACAGTTACCTCTTTATAATGGCAAACTAGTCATGATCACCAGGTTGGATTTCTAAGTAGTTGTTTGTGGCTGCTAACTAGTTGTGGTTACTAGATATCACTACTAAGTATTTTCCGTTCCCAGTTTATGACTGATAACTAGTTCTGGTTCCTGGTTTTCATTGCTAACTAGTTTTGGTTAGTAAGCAGCACTACTATCTAGTTACAATAAGCAGTTTGTGACTACTAACTTGTTATAGTTGCTAGTTTGTGATTATTAACTAGTTGTTGCTGGTTTGTGGGTGCTAACTAATTGTGGCTTCTAATATGTTGCTAGTTTCTGGCATCTAACTAGTTGTGCCAAGATGCTGCTACTGTGTTTAGTAGGTGTTATTTTAACTAATTGTGGTTGCCTGTGTGGCTACTAATTTTAGTTGCTAGTTATGGTTAATTGGAGTTGTGGTTAGTTATGTTTATGGTTGTACTTGTGTTTAGTTGTACTTATGGTTAATTTTAGTTGTTTATGGGTGTAGTCATACAGCATTATGGGATTAGTTATAGGTAGTTGTAGTTGTAATTATATTTATATAGTTATAGTTGCTATAAAGTGTTAGAGTTGTAGTCATTTTACCTGGAATATAATCTATTTACAAATATAACTTTAGGTTTTCCAAAGCTTTTATGATCCATGCCCACTGAACAACATACTTTTACTATTTAATTCCAGTACATTCATTTAACTTAGTGTTAGAGAACCTAAGGTATAATGTTTTCCAAGACAAAGCCATGTATGTAAGCTTCTTAGGGATTCTTTGTGCTCCTGCATCCTATTTGTTATGCTCAAACTCCAGGAGGTTCATGACAAGTGAAAGGCCAACTACCTCTGAAATTTATTACTAAAAAGTGCTCCTGCCTGGAATCCCTGGCTCCTGTCCAATCTCAAAAAAAGTAAGCTAGAAAATCTGCAAAGAAACCAAATGTTACTGATTCCAATCTCTCTGAATCAGTCCTGCCTGAACCCCTATTCCAGTGCTCCCTCCATTAAAGATGTTTCCATGACCCTCAAATTCAGAGATGCCTTACCTCAACCTGGAGAGCAAGACAGGCATGCAGGGAGGCAGACCGCACCTTGTAGCATCCTGGCAATGTCCTGCTCATTTACCAAGTCCAATTTAAAATCTTACCTCCTTCAAGATCTTCCCAGATGCTGAAAGTTAGAATCTACCTTTCCTTCTCCCCTAAGTCTCTTCTTGTAGGTTTAGTGTAGTACTGAATACATTCTAGTTTATACAGTTCTTCCCATCAATGTGTCTCTTTGCTTCCCTCACCACTGTGGCCTGGGTTCATGTCCTGGTCAGGAAACCACACCACGATCTGTCGGTTGTCATACTGTGGCAGTTGTGTATTGCTGTGATGCTAAAAGCTCTGCCACAAGTATTTCAAATACCAGCAGGGTCACCCACAGTGGACAGGTTTCAGTGGAGCTTCCAGACTAGACAGACTAGGAAGAAGGACCTGGCCACCCACTTCTGAAAAAAAAATTGGCCATGAAAACCCTGTGACTAGCAGTGGAGCATTGTTTGATATAGTGCCAGAAGGTGAGAGGATGACACAAAAAGACCCAGCAGGGTTCCCCTCTGCTGTCCACAGGGTCACTAGGAGTTGGAATTTACTCCATGGCACCTACAATAAGGCTATGTCTATATGGTAAGGATAACGGCTTCTCTTTAAAATTTTCTTTCTCCTACTCTTTCTTTTTTCTAACTTGCCCACAGTGTATTAAGTTTATATTATAAATATACAGTTCTATGGAGAAAAATGAAGTGGGGTAGGGGAGGATGGGGAGTGCCGATCAGGGGGACCGAATTTCAATTTTAAATAGAGTGGTCAGGGAAACCTCACTGAGAAGTTGGAATTTGAAGAAGACTTAAAGTTCAAGCCCATTTTTCCAATGTATGGGCAAGGGTATTCTCCTGTGCAAAAAGGCCACTTAGTACTGCTTCTTGGTCACCTGACTGGCTGTGGCATGGGCAGGAGGGCTTCAGCTCTGCCCTTGGAAGGAGGTTATGGAGGTGTTCTTGGTTCCTGGAATTTCAGGGGAGAGGAAGGAACATGGCATCAGAAACTTTGGAATGCAGCTCTTAGTTGAGGCCCCAAGGCTGATAAGAGCAATGGTATATCCCTGTAACCAGGCCCCCACTGCCCGTTCCTATTGGGCACTGGATCAGGCCCATTAGCCCATTTGACCTGGCTGAGAATAAGAGTCATGGAACTCAAGGAACTGTCCCAAGTTCACACAGCTTCTGGGTCTTGGAGCTGGGATTTGCATGGGACTCCTGGGTCCAGGCTCATAACCCCTGTGCTGTGCTCACTCGAGCCCCAAGTCATCTGTGAGCAAAATGAAGCAATGGGACCAGACATTTTATAGGGTCCATTCTACTTCTAAAGGATCATGAGTCAGGTCAAAAGACAAAGTCTTTTGCTGCCACTCTTTTCTAGCCTGCTTTTTAGTGATTCAGATTACTTGCAGGTGGCACATTTGTATTAAGCGGGAAATGTGACCTATCTGGGCACATGAGGTTTTAAGCCTGCTGGCAGACATGTAGACAGACATCAGGTATATTCTTTCATCCAGGGGAGTAGGGATGTGATATTGAGCCTGACCTACTTGTGATCCCTATTTGGGTTAATTAGTTTTGTAATGTTCTTCAAATCTACACACTGGCTCTCAAAACACCGGCCATAGGAGTAGCCAGATAAGCAAGGGAGGCTGGCTTGGTGTATATTTAACCTCATTACTGGAAAAACCTCACTGTCGTTGGCCTCCTTGTACTGGGACAAGCACAGAATAGTATGTAAGGAGAGCACATTTAAATAGCAAATAGACACCACGTGGTTTTTTCTTAGAGTTCCCTGCTTTAGAGGAAAAAAAATCAGTATTCAATTTCAACCTCACTTTTTAAAAAAATATGAAACTGAAATTGTTTACATAACAGGTAAGAAGGTCTTTAGTATATGAAATGTGACTGGATAATAATGAGACTGGAGTTTTAGTGATTCAATTCAGCAAATATTTATCAAGCACCTACTGGATAAAAGACATTGAGCCAGTCAAAAAAGAGGTTGCCAAGATGAATCAACTTGATTCTCTGACCTGAAGGGACATAGAAGAAAAACATATGTAAATTGGGGATCAAAATTTCTCCAACTTTGTCGACAGAGGGAGAATAAGAAGAGTACTCTCAGGCCAGTCCCATGGCCAAGTGGTTAAGTTCGTGCGCTCTGCTTCAGTGGCCCAGGGTTTTGCCGGTTCAGATCCTGGGCGCAGACCTGGCACCACACATCAGGCCATGCTGAGGCAGCATCCCACACAGCACAACCAGAAGGACCTAAAACTAGAATATACAACTATGTACTGGGGGGCTTTGGGGAGAAGAAGAAGAAAAAAAAGAAGATTGGCAACAGGTGTTAGCTCAGGTGCCAATCATTAAAAAAAAAAATAAAAAAGGTGAGTAGCCTGATAATACTGGGGACTCAAAGGAAGAGAGAGTTGTGGCATCTGGGCTCTGTTTTGGAATAGTGGTTCATGGTGGACTTAAAGAGGTAGATGACCAAGGTTGTATTCCAAGAAAATTTATGTACATTCATTAGCAGAAGAGATTAAAAAGTTGAATGAGCCAGGCAATCTTTCAGGGACTGTGAAACCTATGGTTATTTAATGGTTCAAGGTTGGCTGAAATAGCTATAATACCCTGGCAGAAAGCCCTGTTTCCCTTTGGGAATATAGGGCACAGCTGCAGGAATTACACGAAAAGGCACTGATTTGGAAGGACCTGAAAACTACGTTGGCCGCCTAGAAGCAGTGTAAGCCACCCAGGCATGGGAGCGGAAATGCAGTCACAAAGCTGCATGGGTGCCTAGAGCCAAGCACCACTGTGGCTGTCTCAAGGCTGGTACAGCCTTCAAACACACAGATTACTGTCATTATAAATCAACACAGTGCCACAAGATGAGAGTCATAAGTATTTTGAGCAAAGATGATACCATCATTTAGCCTCCTAAAGTCAAAAGTCTTACGCAAACACCACATTTTTATTAACACCATCATTTTATAATAATAACTTGTGGTTTAATAGTGCTTTATATTAAACAAAGTATTTTCTCATCTTTAATCTCATGTAATCTGCATAACAAAGCCAGCCCTGGTGGTGTAGTGGTTAAGCTTGGCATTCTCACCCCAAGGTCCTGGTTCATTTCTGGTCAGAGAACCACACCACCTGTCTGCTGATTGTCATACTATGGCATCTTCATGTTGCTGTGATGCTGAAAGCTCTGCCACCGTTGTTTTAAATACCAGCAGCGTCAGCCATGGTGGTGGACAGGTTTCAGCAGAGCTTCCAGACTAAGACAGACTAGGAAGAACGGTCTGGCCACCCACTTCTGAAAAAACTTGCCATGAAAATCCTACGAATAGCAGCGGAGCACTGTCTGACAGAGCACCGGAAGGTGAGGGGATGGTGCAACAAGACAAAGCAGAGTTCCACTCTGCTGTCCACAGGGGTGCTAGGAGGTGGAATCCACTCAACAGCACCAACAACAAAACAAATCTGCATAACAACCCCATGATATAATGCAAGCAGGACAGAAAATATCTGAGTTATAGATTAAGAAATTAGCACTCTGAGAGGTTGCTTGAATATATTAAGACTAATAAGTAGTGGAGCCAGAATTCAGTTCAGTTCAATAAACACAGCACGTCCTAGATGCTGACTGCATCATAGGCACAGTAAGAGTTGGGCAACTAGAAAGAAGAATAAAATAAAACGCAGTCTTGAAGCTCTCACGCACCGGTAGAGAAGCAGACATGTAGACTGCTAGTGCCAAGGTAATGTCCTAAATGCTCAGACGTGAAAATCCTCGGGAAGCACAAAGAGGGGGCACCTAATCCAGAGAATGAGGATATCAGGGAAAACTTCCTGGAGGAGATGATACCTGAACTGAGTCTTAGAGACTAAGTAGGGCCTAGCCAAGTGAGAACTTATCGGAAGCTGATAGGACCACAGGGAGGAGACAACTAGTGGGGTAAAGCAGGGTGGCATATATGAAGAATTACAAACAGTTAACTCTTGCTATGCCGATATGGGGAGTACATTGATACACACAGCAGAAGTGGGTTCAACTGAGACCGAGGAGCTGGGAAGGAGTGAAAACAAATGCCCCAGAATGACCCTGGGCATAAGTATATTTTTAATTTCTCCAAGTGATTTTAATGTGCAGCCAGGGTTAAGGATTCTTGATATAGGCCCTCCCTAGGCCATGATTTTCATGTTTAGTGTGCAAAGAAATCACCTGTGTAGTTTGTTAAAAATGTAAATTGTGTAAATACCTCCCACAGATAGTCTGCTTCATCAGGTCTTGGGTAGAGTTTAGGAATATACATCTCTAACAGATGGCAGATAACTCTGATGTGCGCAGTGGCCAGAGCACACCACAGGTGACCCCATCCACTTCAACACATCCAGCTTAAACATATAATGATGATTTCCAAATCTAGATTTCCAATAATATCTCTTTTCTAGAGATCAAGACCTATGTACTCAACCCTTGACTACAGAGCATCTCTTGGATGCCCCATAGGTTCCTCAAATCCCACATGCCCAACAGTGAAATTCTCTCCTCTCAGCCAATCTACTACTTGCCACTGTCCCACATTGTTCACGGTCAATAGTCAGTACTGAATACTCTCCAATGACGTCCTACTACACTCAAGTTAAAATCTAAAACCTTTAAGATGGCCTACCAGGCCCAGAATGATCTGACCCCTCAGCATGTGTTTACTCTCACCCATGCCATTCTCTTCCCTTCACGCCTTCTGCTCTCAGCACAATGGACTTCTTTCAGTTCCTTAAAAGTACCCTGTTCTCCCACCTTCTGGCCTTTAACATGCTTTTGCTTCTGCCACCATGCTTTGCTGCTTCATTCCTGTCCATTGTTTAATTTCCATAAATGTCAATTCCTCCTGGAGGTCTTCCTAGGTTCTATCCTATTACTGTATGTTCCTCTGCGCGGAGGTCAAAACAGTTGTTGTCATTTGCCTAGTGACTGTATGGTACTCCTCATTAACCTGTGAACTCCATTAGGGCAGAGTACATGTTTGTCTCTTTCAGTACAGTATCCTCAGCACCTAACACAATGTCTGGCCCATAGGAAACAATTGCTAAGTGTTTTGAGCAAGGAAGGGATTAAAGAAATGACTCAGGAAAGAAATTTGTGCTAAAAGAAAATACAAAATTCAGATAGAGAGTGATATGCACAGATGTTCATCACAGTGGTGTAGAGCATAATTAAAAAATAGGAATAAAAAATTCAAATGTTCACCAATAGGAACATGAGTAGATAAACTGGTGTACTCATGTGAAGAAATATGTATGCATTGAAAAGATGGTTGACTTTCCAAATATTCTGCAATTAAAATATCAGTTTCACGTGCAATAACATTACTTATGAAAAGAAACAGCCCTGGAAATGTTATTGTTTTAGAAACTACAAGAGGAGGATAGGAGAAAGCACTTTTCACCTAGAATCCTATATCAGTCAGGGCTTAATTAGGGATATAGAAGCCACTGTAGTGTGAAAGTTTACCCCCCAACCCCAGACAAAGGAACATATATGAAAATTAAAGGTGCTGGAAGAGAAAAGGTCAAGGGAGACCCCACAGACAATCTGTTAACACCAAAGCAGTTGTTCTGAAGGGCTTTCCTGGAAGCCCCTCCGGATGCAAATGATTCTCAACAAACTCCCCACTTAGTGGCTTCAAACTCCAGGTCTACACGTGTCTACCTGCAAGTGCCTCCTGAACATAACCGCTATTTCTCTTCTGCATCCCAAATTGTGCACAAGCGACCCCGTTGTTGAAAGACTTTAACCCTGGACCCTATGGGGAAGAGAATTCTAGAGAGGGAGGAGTAGTTGCTGGCTTCTCATTAGAAATGCCTATGAGTGGCAGGAAAGTTGAATGACAACAAACAATTCAGGCCAGCTCCCAATAGGATACAGCCCTAATGTAAGCATCCAAAACATTTTGAAGGCATCATGGATTAGGGGAAAGAAAGTCAGACTGAGAATATGAAGACCCAGATTTCGGTCCTAACTCCACAGTTTATTTGCAATGTGACATTGGGCAATTTTCTGAACTCAATTTTAGTTTGCTCATGTGTACTGAGAGGGAAATGATAATATCTTCCCAATGTCAAATAAGATTAGGTATTTGAAATGTTTTATTAATTGTAAAGCATTATATGCTAGCTATACTTATTCATTGTACTTCAACAGTGGGTAGGGATTTAACAAGCAAAACTCCAAAGCTACTGTTACAAGAACTATATTTCTGGTAAATAACCTTCTCTCCATTAAATGTAGGTTGATATTGTGGCAAATGCAGGTACCAGAAGGCTGAGTGTGAACCAGGAAGGGTATAGGAAACTGGCTGAAAAGCAATTTGTAGATCAATAAATGCTTAGGACCTACTGAGAAGATGGTAAAACCTACAGCTGCATGAAATTGGAATTGTTAAATCCCAAATTGATTGTGAATAAAGATTTTAGAAAATATATTTTGATGGCTTGTAGTTCACTGAATTCATAAAGAAAACTATGGTTTTCAAACATACCACTTGACCGCTTTTCATACCATCACAGCAGAAGGGAGCATCCCAGTGCGTACTCTCAGAGAAGTGAAAAGATTATGACAAAACATAATCCTACGAATCTTCCAAATGAAATGCTTGGAGGGAACATTACCTTACTTACCTCACTCATCAGGTTGGAATTTCTTATGGACTCTGCTGTGTGCCTTCCACTCTCTCCTCTTCAGAGGAGCACAGCCAGCCCTCCCCTTGAGGAAATGTGAGCTAAACCCTGACTATGCAAGTCTTTTTCACTCTATAGGGACCACTATTTACACTTGCATATTGAATTTTTATGTTTCCTTAATGGCCTCGATGATAGCGTGTAGATTTAAAAGATAAGACAAAACATTTAAAGTTATCAACCTTTAGCAAAGCAATAGCCTTCCTCTTCCCTGCTTCCCCAAGACCAAATATAATTGCTCCCAGGTGTTCAAGAACAGATCAGATGATTACTTGGCAGTGACATAGAGGGCTGGGATAGACTTCTCAAATGTTAATGTGCACAGAAATCAGTTGAGGATCTTCTTAAAATGCAGATTCTGACTGGGTATGTGGGCCAGGGTTGAGATGCTGCATTTCTAAGAAGCTCCAAGGTGATGCAGATACTGATAGCCTGGACCATATTTCAATTACCAAGATACTACAGCTTTGTTTCCCAAATTTGCCTTTGGACAACAATCATCTGGAGTAGTTGTTAAAATGCATAATTCCGTCCTCTCAGCACAATGACTCCCAGGGATAGTCAGAGGCCCTAAATTACACATCTGAGTAATCGAAGAGGTAGGATTTGAACCTGGGTCCACTTATTCCTGAGCTACTTTTCCACAACATTCAGCTCAAAGAGGAGGCAACTTTGTAGCTGAAATAATTGCATGACCATGGGTACATCAGCCACACTAAAAAGCTCCAGTAACTCAGCTACTACTCTGAATTCCAAATACTGAAAGGATATTCCCAGTTGGAATTCTGTTTTCTCATTACCTCTTGGCCTTACATTTCAGATTCACTCCACACTCTGCCTGGCATTCAGCTTGGTTCTGCCCCTGAAAACGCCCTCAGAGGAGCCTGAATTCCATGACCCATATTAGGCCTCCGGAGCCCAGCAGGACCAGTCCCCCAGGCTTTGCATTTCCTCCGGACCTCAGTGTTCTCCTGTGCACAGTAACAGGATTCAAGCAGATGACTGATTTCTATGGGCTATTCTAGGCATTTTGGAAAACGCCTTGTGTTTCCATGCATCTGCTTCCCAGACCGCTAAGCAACCTGCCACTTTCCAGTTGATTAGCAGGACCACGTTCCTTTTCTTCATCCGTGTCCTTCCAGTAGTTTAGCAGGAAAGAAAAAACAGACAAATGAAAGAAATAAAATTCAAGCAAAACAACTTTTCTAATGGTTAAAAGTTGCTACTTTAAAGAGACACTAAATGAGGCACTTTTACTCTGCCCCAACACCAACTCCCTTAGAATGAAGTTCTATTTAATTGTGTGGATTCTTCTTCTAAGGCCAGGAAGATTCCACAAGAGTGGAGTTGCTCCTGCAGGAACCTAAACAACGAGCCTCCCATTGGCCCATTGCTGACAGTAGTTTTGGCGCAGACTATCCTTCTTTTCCTAGATAACCTGTACTCCTTTTTATTTCCCCAGAAGAATGTATTTGAAAGTAAAATGTCTTCTTCCTGCTGCCTTAGGTTCTAGTGACTCTCCCAATACAGATTTATATCATATGGAGGTTTTGATTTAAAGAGATTTTCCACAGTAGCCTTAGGCAAATCGCTTAACCCCTAATGGGTAAGCCATCACAACCTGAAATGATGCCTATTTAAAGGCTCACTGAACTGCAGTGAAACCATTTCAGAAGCAACTGCGAAATTTCAAATGAACTTACCCCATTGATTAGCTGTGCATTCAAATATATTTTGTGTTTAGCTTTCATGGAACTCAAAGTGGGTAGGTGGGTGGAAGAGAAGATATCTCAGGCCTGGTAGTTTAGTGAGGTCACCTCTCACTTTGTAAACTGAAGCCATGGAACTGAGACCAAGGAGCGTGTGTTCATGGCTGGGGAGGCAGCGCCTGCAGTCCACAGGAACAGACGCCTGCTCCAGTCAGCTACGAGCTCTGTGACTTGGCAGTGCTGTGCTGGAGCTGGCTGGTACCAACTTGTGAGAGCCTATCAAATTTTTAGATTTTTTTCTGGTTGAGGAAACATTGTAGCTTGAAATCGACAATGATATGAGTACTTACATCACAGAAACCAACACTATGAATTACAGTTTTTCAAAACCATTCGTTCATTCATTTTAGAAACTCTGTTTATCAACACACCGCTGACTAGGTGAAATGTTTCTTTGCCTTTCTATGCCCCATTTTCCTCATATACAAAATGGGATTAATATCAGTTAGGCCTGCCACATGCAGGACCCTGGAACAAGAATACAAATGGAAGCCAATATATATATAGATATTTAAAAATTATAAATCAACCTATTAAACAGTTAAATAAAATGTGTTTTATCATCTAATCCTGACAACTCGAGTTCCATAATAACTATATCAAGAAATGTATAAAGCTATGGTTTTTACATCACTGAAAGTTGTCAAAAGATCGAAGAAAACTAAAATATTATTACACAGGTCTGGATGTTCTTTCGATTGGCCGGCAATGTTTGGATGAGTGGCAAAATAAAGAAATGCCTAATTCATAAATTATTATATATTTATTCAATTAGATATCTCTTTCTCACCTTTATTTCAGCATAATCTTTAATTATGCTGATATAACCAAGATTTCTGTGTAATTTGTATTCATTGAAAATGATGTAAGGGATTAAAAATATAATTGTACACAAAGTATGCAATATTTGAGTATATTTTTATAATAAAGTAAATTATTTTAAAAACAAAAAATAAAAATGTATAGCATACTTATAAATGTTATTCTTTCAAATATTCAAAATAATTTATTAAACTCAAAATGAAAATATAAATTATGATTAATGAACATAACATTTTAAAACCAAAGTTAGGTAAATAAAACTTACACTTTGCGGGAAACTTTTAATAAAACATTAATTTTTAAATTTAAATAATTTTATAAAAGTAAAACTATTCACAACTCTAGTGTTCAATGTCCTTAGCCTTACTCATGTAAATAATTGATATCACACTTTATACATATTAGCATGTAAAGAACTAACACTACACTTTATATATTAACTCTATACCTATATACATATAAAATTATGAAAGCATAAATTATTTAATATTGAAAAATGTTCTTCATTTGCTATGTGCAACTATTAAGAATGCCGTGCTAATTTGTGAGTTTTTCTAGAACCATGAACATAGGAAAACAAAAGAAGGAAAATCATAAGGACACTACTGGGGAGCAATATTATGGAAGAGTCCATTGCATCCACGCTATCAAAGGAGACACACGAGTTAATTTGCCTTTTCTGTTACCGCAGCACTTCTATCATTCAAATGCTCCTTGTACTCAGAAGCAGTGTCACTTGTTCCTCTCTGAGGTCAGCAGTGGCACAACTGCATTTTGCACACAGATTCCTTTTGTTCAGGGACATAGGACAAGAGATCTGGGGCTTGAACAGTGTTAGTCATGAGAGTGGAGATTTAGTACTATGAGTCACACTGTGCCAGCACTGAGCGCAAGATTCTGAATGACAGAGGTACCCCGGTTTTTCTTAAATAACTTAAATTTCTAGGTGTATGTGATTCTCTTTTCCAGGCCCCTCTAAATTGTGGAGATCACTGAAAGAGCCTGTCTTCTTCAGGTCTAAAGGCATAACTCTGTCAAGCTGCTATGTGTTGAGTGCTTTATATACAATATCACATTTAATCCTTACAAGAATTCTACTATGTATTAACCAGTGATCTATAATTATCTATTTTTATTCTTATTATAATTGTAATTATTATTCCTTACAGAAAAAACTAGCTCCTTACACAAACTGGCACTTCAGAGATGGGTTGGCAGCCCGAGGGAATCCCTAGAAACATACAGAAAAGGAAAATGTTAATGGGTCCTGTACTAGCTTCCTCTTGCATTGTAGCAAATTACCACAAACTTAGCAGTCAGAATGAAACAAATTTGTTCTTTTAGATTTCTGTAGGTTAGAGGTCTGGCACAGGTCTCACTGGCTAAAATCAAGATGTTGGCAGGACTGTGTTCCTTCTGGAGATTCTAGAGGAGAGTCCATTTCCCTGCCTTTTCCAGCTGCTAGAGGCTGCATGCATTCTCGGCTCATGCATGGCTCCTTTCCTTCTCTATCAAAGAGAGCAATGGAGTCAAGTGCTTCTTACCTTGCCCCACTCTGACTTCTTCCTCTGTCTTCTACTCTAAGGACCCTTGCCATTACAGTGGGCCCATCTGGATAATCCAGCAAAATCTCCGCATCTCAGGATCCTGAACTTAATCACGTCGGCAAAGTCTCTTCTGCCATGTAAGGAAACACAGTCACAGGTTCCAGAGATCAGGACATGGACTTTTGGAGTCACCATTGTTCTGTTTACCATAGAGCCTCCTACATTTGGATTTCAGCACATCTGCTATCCCAGTAATTGACTTCTGACCACGGTCCCCCAACTTTGCACTTCATAGGAGTCCTCCCTTCCTTCCTTCTTCCCTTCCCACTAATGGAAAAGCTAGAGTGAGTCAGATATTGTTCTAGGCACAGGGGATACGGCAGTGAACAGAAGAGATGTGGCCCCTTCTGATATGGAATTTACTGTATAGTGGGAGAGACAGATAGTAATCAACAAAGGGTCACACAAATTAATGTAAAATGCCAATATTATCGTTAGAGTTGTGCCCAGGCAGGGGCTCAGAGACTGCAGGAAGGGGCTTGCTTTGGAGACCACTGACTGGGAGGATTAGAATAACAGCAGGTGTCCTGGACACTTAGATAAAACATTTTTTCCATGTGATTTTCAGTCAATAAACATGTTCACTTCGTTTAGCTAACAGTTGCCTTTTCCATTTGAACTTTATAGCTTTTATAAATGCTGTCAGTACATACAGGAAATAAAAGTAGGTTTCAGGTGATTAGACAGTTACAAAAATGCTTTGGCTTGAAGACCCTGGGACTGTCATCTCCACTGATGGTTGCTTTCATAGCACTCTGAGATAGAACCGTACAGACATCGACCAAAGGCAACAGCATTTGTAAAATACTAAACACACGGTTCTTGCCCCCATACTCAATAATGTAAGCTTTTGGCTGAGAGAAGCGTGGGTGAGAGCACAGCAGGTATGATCAAAGGGAAAGTGCAGACACCCTAAATTGATGTCTGTGCTAGTTTTTCTATTACCATTGGTTTCTGTGCTGGTTTTTGCCATTACCATAAGCCTGGTGGGAGAGGAGAGGGCCTGAACAAAGGAACTTGCATAGCTAATGCCTTTCACAGCCCCAGGGGTATGACTACACAGCTAATTATTTTAACTACAGAAGAGATCTCTGCTTTCAGAGGTTTCAAGAATAAGCAGGAGAATTAAATACTCGAGGTACAGTAAAAATGAGAATTCTCTAACAGAAGACAAAGCAAAACAAACAATCAGCAAAGAAAAAACAAATATTGATCCAAAATAGCCTGGCATTCATTTACTATGTTTACCAAAGTGATCATTTTGACATCAAGCAACCTATTTCCTTCCCTCTTTTATTGTTACTAGTTTAAAAATCATTGACAGATTTATTTGGAAAAAAACATTGATTTTTTCATCATTCTCTTATTAAACGCAGAAACTTATGGATGGGGGAGGACTGGTCTGTAACGGCTGCATACTTTAGTGACATGAATTCACAGGGCAGTTCAGCAGCTGTGCTATCCTTCCATCTTCACTATTTATTTAAAACCACACATCTAGGAGGTCAGTTTTTGTGTTGACTTTCATTTATTTTTCCCAGTACAGAGATGATTAGTTAAGGCAACAAAATTCAGATCTGGAAATTTGTACTGTAAACACTTTGCAAAGCAACATCTGTCAAATTAAGATGGTTGATTTGGCCTTGAGTGTCCTTTAAAATGAGGCTTCTCTGTCTCGGGTGCATTATTTCTGGAAGCCAGGTTCAGTAAGAAATAATTTATGGTGTGCAGAACAACCTTGATGAATTTAACTGTTTCATCTTTATGAAGATACCATTTTCTGGTCTAGAGACTTACTTGTTAATTATATTACTGCAGAAAAGATGTGTCAAAATGTCAAAGTGTCATCTGTAAGAGCTGCATGTACCAAGCAACTTATTATTGGCATGGGCCCAAGCACTGCCTGATATATATTCTATAGAACAAAGTCAAACAAATTGACGATACATAAGAGAATGAATTTCCTCATGAAATGGAATAGCCTCCTGAGTTAAAGCAAAGCACAAGGTCTTCAAGGTCTGCAGGAAATCTCTGGTGGGGAGGGATAGCGTAAGACGGTCAAATGAGGATTCTGATTGTAGGGGTAGAAGAGCTATTCCTCTCCCCTCTAGGTTTGTGGCTGGTCTAAGAATTAAATTGACATGAGACAGAGTAACAGGAGAAAATCCAACAAATTTAATAACATGTATTCATAGAAGAAACCAAGGAAAACTGAGTAACTCACCAAAAACGGCTGAAGCCATGATCTTAAATACCATCTTCAGCTAAAGACAAAGGAAGATAGTGAATGTAGTGGTTTGGGACTTCAAAGGGGTACAAGGCAATTCACATGGAGATGGAAAAGCAAATGTTTGGTAAACAAATGTTTTCTAGACCATCTATAGACAGTAGGACCTGAGAGAGAACTTTGTTAAAAATGGACCTTGCTAGGTGCCTTTCCTGTCTACCACACCTAGAGTTACCTATGGTTTTAGCTCCTTCCTGGGACAGGCCTTCTATCTTAAATTCTTTTAGGTAGTTAGGGGGAAGGTCAAAGTTTCTTTTTGAGTCTTTTGTTCTTAAAAATAATCAAGCCAAAGAGATACATTTTGGGGTAGCAAGTTCTGATCACCCACACTATTCTTGAGGTCTACTTACATGGACATCCACTGCCATCAACACACCTGGCCCCCCTCAGGTACTTGTTGCCCTTTGAAGATGCTAACCTTGGTGTGGATAAAGTCAAGAGGCCTCAACAGAACTCATATAGGCTGGGGTTTTCAAAAGAAACTTTACTAAAGATAAGAAAATACCTAGAGGGAAATAAATAAAGGAAAACACAGCATTGTAGAAGAGGAAAAATAATTTTTCCTCTATCCTTCTAGGTTCTTGGCTAAGACCTTTCTGTAACCAAAAAAAAGACAGATTAAGAAGAGAAAAACAAATTTAATTACATACGTACATGAACTCCACAAAGATATGAGACTGTAAGGCAGCTAGGCACTTGGGACTTATATACCATCCTGAGCTAAGGAAAGCGATAGTGGTCTGGGCTTCAAAGTGCAAGAAGGGAATTCACAGGCAGATGAGAAGAGCAAATGTTTAATAAACAAATGTCCCTCCTGCCATGCAGATATGTCTCTCAGGTGAAAATTTTCTCTCTGGCAATAGCTCTCTTCCTGCTACAGGTCCCCTTTTTAAATTCTTTAAGCAGTTAAGGGGGAGGTGAAAAGCTTTTCCTGAGTCTGCTGGGTCCTGATTGCCTTCTGCTCCACATGAGAAAGGGGCATATTCTGCTCCCCTTCAGCATAAAAAGTGAAGCTTACAAAGTACAGATCTCTGATTCTAAGGTAACCTGAACCTAGAGCCTGACACATAGCAGGCACTCAAAATATTCATTTGAAAAAATACATATCCTCACATATATATGTTGTTACTTATAGTGTATTAAGATTGAAGGAGTCGAATACTACAGAGAATTCAAATTAACCTAAAGAAAGGGAGGTTGGGATTGGAATGACCAGAAACTCACAAGGGCTGGGAAATTCTCAGCCTTCCCTTCAAGCCTGAATCAGGAAAGTGGCTTCATCTCCTTCATGTAGATAGAATTGCCTTGAATGGCCTGATATTTGCCTGATGATTTGTTTCTTATGTGGGCTGTAAAATTGCTTCAGAATATCTTTGCCTAGATTTATCTCTCTCCCACCTCCAGGCTTTCATGGCTCTCTGAGAAAGGTTCAGCCCCTCTGATACACACAATTTAGGCACTTTGGGATCTTCAAATACCTGAACTTGACACCTCAAAGTATGTGAGAGTCCAAAATGGGAATAATGTACTTGGCAGGGCTGTAAATCACAGTGTGTGAGAGAGAAGATATTACCCCGGAAGGGGCAAAACGCAAACTCTTGGCTCCCGTTGTTCATTATGGAGAAAGAGCGTAACATGCACTCGAGATGAGCTGGTGCTTCGCAGAGCTCTCTCCAGTAGGTCTTCTGTCTTCAAAGGGGTAATAAAATCTCCCAAACAAGATGTGTCTTTGTCTTCTCTTGGTTACTCCAGGACCCTAGAGGTCATGGTTTATGTGTTTGTGTATGTGTAAGTCCTTGTGAAGAAGGCCCAAGGGGCAGAGGATAGGAGGTAGAACTAGGACTAGCATCAGAGTTCACTACGAGTATAGCAATATGAGCCTAAGTGCAACTGAGATATAGACAGATCAAGAGCCAGATCAATAGATAGATTTCATATATAAATTCACCATGCAGTATTCACATAAGAGATTTCACAAATTCAGTGCCTTGATCCTTAACAAGTAATGAAAGATCCACTCTTCTAAGATCCTAAATTCATAATCACATTGATACCAATAAGCATAAATATTGAATTTCAGAGTTAAATATTCAACTGCCACTTAGCGTGTGAAGAAAGTTTTTACAAAAGGGTGAGATATGTCAAAAATCTGCAGTGAGGTTTTTCTTTTCTTCGCTTTTTTATGGTACTACACTTTGCAGATAAAGTTATTTTCAAATAATAAGGATTTTAAAACACAAAGGCTCAACTGTACTATTTTATGAAGAATCCTGAGCAAGGGTACTATTTTTGGAAATGAAACTGGCAGGAAGGCTCAAGGACATCTGTTATTACAATTGCTTCATATTGCTTAAAGGGGCTCAAGTGATTAGAATATCTGTTTGAAGAAAAGAAAATGCCATGACGTCTGTCTAAACAAAGAAAAAAGTGACAAATAATGATTTGTTGCTTCCTGAGAGTACAAATCCCTCAAGTGAAATTCCACAGCTAGTGCTTTCTTTGGAGGGTTTTGTATTCTAGAGGACAGAAACCAGGGAGCAATGCTGCCCTAAAGAAGGAGGGGTGACAGGAGCATCCACCCCAGGATGAGGTCCTTGTTGTTGGATCCACCACTACCCAGCTGGGTAACCTTAGGCAAATCTGAACATCAGTTTCCCCATCTGTAAGTAGGAAAAATAATATTCTCACCTCCAAGAGTTGTTATGGGAGTCAGCTGACAGAATAGTTTAAAATGCTTTATAAATCTTAAAGTTCCAGACCAATGGAACTTATTAACAAGTACATTCACTGAATGAAAGCTGAGTAAAGGAGGGCTGTGAATATAATAATAATTATATAGTTATCATTTGCTGTTTCCTTACTCTTTGCCAGACTCTGAATTCTCTAAGAATGTTTTCCCCCCAAGCTACACAGGACAAGGACAAAGAGATGAAAATGATGAGAGAAAATGATGGATAGGAGAAGAGAAAGTAAAGATTCCATTTTTAGGTAATTGGCTATCCTGGGTAAGAAACCAAAATAAACGGAGCTGAAACAATAATCACAAGTATAATAGAAGAAAATTTTCCTGAGCTGTAAAGAGTCTGCTGATCAAAAACATCCATTGTATTTCAGTTCAAGTTAATGAAAACAGAGCAACATCTAGACTTATCCCGGTGACATTTTTGAATTACAAGGATGAAGAAAAAAATATCCTACATATAGCTCAGTAGAAAAACCAGGTAACTTACAAAGGAGCAAAAACCAGTCTGGTCTCAGCCTTCGGCTCTACAATCTTGAGCACCGGAAGAAAGTGAAGTAATGTCTACAGAGTTCTGAGGGAAAAAGGTTGTGGCCTAAGTTTTCTTTACCAAGTCAAGATATCATTCACAGATAAAAGTCACATTCCACCAGGAAGAAGTAAGTGCCATGAACTTTTATGCTCTGAATAACAGAACTGGCAAACAAAAATGCTAAAAATACCAAGATGATCTAATGGTCTACCTGGAATATATAAAAGAAACAACTGAAAGATAATAAAGGAAATCAAATAAGAATTTTTGGGGTTTTCTTAATTTAGTCAGAGCACAAGGTAATAATCATTTAGATAGTAAACTGGGAAGATGACTAATTAAATAGAGAATTACATTCATAACAGAAACAAAAGACCTAAAATATCTAAAAATACCCTTAAGGAGATTTATTGGACCTAAATGAAGGAAACCAAAAAGAGATATGAAAGATTTTTTTAACAAAATATTATAGCTGCAGATCAACTGACATTTTTAATTATCCCTCAGAGAAGGATATTAAATATTATTATAAATATACCCATTCTCTAAAATTAGTTCATAGCTTTAAAGCAGTTCACATTAAAATATAGAAAAAAACTGAATTAAAATCATATTCTAATATTCATCTGGAAAAATAAACAGTTGATACCTGTAATAGTTAAGAACATTTTCAAAAAAGAAAGATACTGCAGTAAAACCAATTGAGAAGAAATATTTCTTTAAGGAGTCAAGAATAGAAGATAACTATTTGGAAACCACTTAAGTGAAGTTCCAATCAATGCCAAGGTAAATTTCAGGTGGATTAAAGAGCTAAATGTAAAAGACAGTAGGCATGAAAACTCTGAAAAAAATGTCGATGAATATTTAACATCACAGTGTTCAAGAATGTAAATTTGTTAGGATTGCAGAGGCCTAAAATTAACAAAGGAGATCTAAAATGCAGCGAATTGGTCTTCTACTCCCACTATTTTCTCAAGGCAAAATAATTGACCCTGGCCACAAATTTGCAAAGTGACTTATCTGTTCATTTCATTTCCAGCAAATCGTGTTTGATTAAACTTGCTATTTCTCAAATACATCTGATGTGTGTTATCTCCTTTGATATATAAATATAGGTAATCTGATATTTTCAAGGTATAATGACAATTTATGGGTAATAGTGTAAACCTCGGTAGTTCAAAGGATTAAACAATGTTGGTGTGGTAAAATTAGAAACAGGACTCTCTTATTCTGCCAATTTTGCCATCGTCATGAGAGTGGAGAGCTGCTGGGAGGAGACTGGATAAGATATTGTAGTGTTTCAGCTCTAAACAAACAAAAACCTCTCTGGGAAAATGCTCCTCTCTTAAACCTGGCTTAGACATTGCGTAATTCCCTGGTCATAAGGTGTGCATGGATAAATGAAATCTCAAAAATCTTCCAATTAAATAGTTTCTGTGTCCCAGGACTCCCAAAAAGTAGTTGTGACATTCAGAGGAAGCACAAGCTCTAAATAAGAAAGCAATGGGAAAACTAATCTCCAAAGAGAAGAAGACTCTTTCTTTCTACGTTAAATTTTCTCTTTATGCTCTTTATGTTGTTCCATTGCAGTGTATTTAGGGGCAGATATTTTTAACTGAACTCGACACTGTGGAACTTTTAAATCTAAGGACACATGTCACTTATCAATTTCTCATTACTGGACTATTCTCAGCCATAATGTCTTTGACTCTTTCCTCTTAGACATCCTCTATATTGTCTCTTCCTAAAGTCCTAGATCTGTGCTTCTCATTCTAGTTTTTCCTGTAGCAGCACGTTTTCATTTTCTTACTCTTTGGTCTGGGGGAAATTTCTTCTATTTAATCTTCCAGCCCATTAATTATCTGTTCCATTGTGTTGAGTGTAATATTCAATCCGTCTATTGAGATTCATGTCAACTACTCAATTATTGTTCGTATCTTTTGGTACATGCTTCCTACCTTCCTGTTCAAATGAACATGAAAATAGTCGTTTCATTTTTCGACTCTGAAACTTGCAAACACGTTTAAGATGTCTTTAAATTGCTCTATTGGTTTCACTTCCTTGTGTGTGTTTGGTCTGTGAACTGACCATGGAGTTCAGTTTTTCATGGAGTTATACTCGTATCTATTTACTTATTTATTTAGGTATTTTTATCCTAGAGCTTATCTTCCCTGAAAGTTATCTTTTTATTGTGTTCTGTCCCATGAATGGACTGAGTTGTGGAAGCATCTCCAAGAAACAGTGTTTCAAACTAGTTTTTTAGTTAGTCAGGCTCAGGGTTTGCACACTGAGTAGAGAGTGCACATCTGAGCCCAGCTTGCTATGCTGCATAACGTTTTTCACACTTTGGGTTCCTTTTTCCCGCCAGCATTATTGAGATATAATTGACATATAACATTATATAAGTTTAAGGTGTACAATGTGATGATCTGATACGTGTATATGTTGAGAAATGATTACCAAAGTAAAGTTAGTTAACACACCTATCACCTCACATTGTTACCATTTTTTGTGTGTGCTGAGAACATTTAAGATCTACTCTCTTAGCAACTTTCAAGTACACAATACAGCATTGTCAATTATGGTCACCATGCTGTACATTAGATCCCCACAATTTATTCATAGTGTAACTGAAAATTTGTACCTTTTGACCAACCTCTCCTCATTTCTCCCATTCCCCAATGCTTGGTAACCACCAATCTACTCTCTGTTCCTACGAGTTAGGCTTTTGTAGATTCCAGATATAAGTGACAACACAGTATTTGTCTTTCTTTGTCTGACTTCCTTGACTTAGGAGAATACTTTCAAGGTTCATCTATGTTTTCTCAAATGGCAGGATTTCCTTCTTTTTTGTGGTTGAATAATATACCACTATATGTAGGGAATATTGATATATATCACATCTTCTTTATCCATTCATCCATTGATGGACATTTAGGTTGTTTCCAAGTCTTGGATATAGTGAATAATCCTGCAACAAACATGGTGGTGCGGATATCTCTTCCAGATAAAGACTTTATTCCCTTTGAATATATACTCAAAAATGGGATTACTGGATAATATAGTTTTTAAAATTCTCTGAGAAACATCCATATTGTTTTCCATAATGGCTGTAACAATTTGCATTCCCACCAATAGTGTGGTAGGGTTCCCTTTTCTCCACATCTTCATCAGCACTTATCTCTTATAGTTTTGATAATAGCTATCCTAATAGATGTAAGGTAATATCTCATTGTGGTGGTTATTTGCATTTCTCTGATGATTAGTGATATTGAGCACGTTTTCATGTACCTGTTGGCCATTTGTATGTCTTCTTTGGAAAAATATCTATTCAGGGCCATTGCCCATTTTTAATTGAGTTATTTGGATTTTTGCTATTGAGTTGTATGAGTTCCTTCTATATTTGGATATTAACCCCGTATCAGATGTAAGGTTTGCAAATATTTTCTCCTATTCTGTAGGTCGATTTTTCATTTTGTTGATTGTTTCTTTTGCTCTGCAGAAGCTTTTTAGTTTGAGCTAGTCCCACTTGTTGATTTTTGCTTTTGTTGCTTGTACTTTTGGCGTCATATCCAAAAAGTCATTGCCAAGACAGATGTCAAGGAGTTTTTCCCCTATGATTTCTTATAGGAGTTTTACAATTTCGGGTCTTACATTTAAATCTTTAATCCATTTCAAGTTAATTTCCAATTTTATTTTTTTGCATGTGAATATCCAGTTTTCCTAGCACCATTTACTGAAGACACTATCCTTTCCACACTTGAGATTTCTTGAGAGAGTCCAAGTGGGGTATTTAACCCCAGTCCCTTATTCATTCTGGTTTCCCTTTGGAGCACAAAGTATCAACTCCAGCTCAGCTGTCTAAACTGGGGGAGGCAGGCAGATGATATCTAATACCTAGAGTGAGTTGTGTTACACTAATTCCACAGGTTTCAACAAAATAAGTAGAAACCAACTAGAGATTGTCTCAACTACTTATAAGATTGTTTAGTACAGCAAAAAATTATCCAATATAAAATTATTTAACATAAGTAAGTGTTCCTATTAATTCACAACACACATGAGTTCTCTCACTTACACAGATACATTCCTTTGGGTTAGGGGTAAAAGACCTCAGTACCTTAACCTATGGTTCATTTGCTGCCTTGTGGGCATGAGGAGATGGCTTCTCCATCCTTCTCCCTCTTTTCTCTCACTCAATAACTGTAGATTGGATCTGATAGGAGGTGTCTCACAGCAAGATGCAAAGCCTCCATCCAGAGAGACTCAACCTCTCAAGGCTGAGGAGAGTGGAAGGACAGCATGCAGCCCTGCAGTGGCACCGAGTCTAATAAGTATGAAAGCTT
Organism: Equus przewalskii; assembly: GCF_037783145.1. Classification (NCBI taxonomy): domain Eukaryota; kingdom Metazoa; phylum Chordata; class Mammalia; order Perissodactyla; family Equidae; genus Equus; species Equus przewalskii. The sequence goes on along the minus strand of NC_091863.1, from coordinate 117,066,303 downwards.
AGTTTCTAATACTGTGCAGTGAGGAACTCCCTTTCTGTGACTGGCTCCCCTAGGGAGTTGTCATTCACTTCCTCTATAACTGGCTACACATAAAAGATTATCTCAAGCCAGTCTCCAGTCAACTACTCTAGTTCCCTATCATTTCCTAGTAGCTGGCAATCAACATGCCTGGAATGTCTTAATTTAACTCTTTCTCAATCTTCAAGTCTCAAGACAGTCAATCTACCACCCTTCCACTCAGTTCCCTCCATCCTTCTGCCCATTATTCTCTCTCACAGCTCTGTGATGCTTACCTTAATTTCACTTAACACAATCTATAATCATCTTCTTTTTTTATTTGCTTCATTTGGGATTTGTCTTTTGCAACTGGACTGTAAATCTCTTAAAGGCAGGGACTACATCAATTTCATTCATTATTGTTTGCCTATATCCCAGCAGGTAAAAGTACTCTAACGTCTCAATGCAAAAAGGGGCAAAGAGTTTGAAACTTACTGGAGAGTAAAATGCTAATAGCAGTTATCTCTTGGAATAATACATAGATTTTAATTTTCTTCTTTAAGTGTTTCAATTTTCCAAATTTTCTCCAATGCACAAATAAAAATAATAAAACAATACAGGAAATATGTTACTGGTCTATGATTTCACAGCTGATAAATGTTATTAATTTGGGCATAACTTAAATAAATCTGTGGGCCAACATAGCCTCACTAAAATATAATCATGTTAAATTAACTTTATGTCCTTTCTGATAGACTCAACAGCAACATGTTCAAATGCATTGCAATTTCTTCCAGATATCTTTGCAACACCACGATAGTTTTGATGATCCAATGGAGACGGAACAATATTGGCTATGTACTGGACTCTGATATACACTGAACTGATTGGTTGTCATCTTGGGGTAAAGAAATTAGCTAATGAAATTTATCTTTTCCCCTCCCCCAAACTAGAATGGACACACAGATTCAGAGCAACACAATAACCATTGAACTTTTCTGATGACATCCATATAGTGCCATGATGCAGTGTTCTGAATGAGTGCTGACCATTCTTTAATTTGCACAGGAATTTCCTGAGGATTTGGTTAAAATACAGATTTTGATACAGTAGATGCGAGGCAGGGCCTCAGATTCTGCCTGTCTAACAAGCTCTCAGGTGATGCAGATAATTCTGGTCCATCAAGCACACCTACAGTAACAAGGCTCCAGTAGAATGTGCTACTGTCAAAATAGTTTCTTCTTAAAAAATATACACACACATATATTTAGTTACTATACTGTGCTAAGTTACATGAACAGAAAATGAGTTTTCATAGTTAAGTTAAAGAAAAAGTCAGCACCAAAAATAAAGAAATGTGTGGAAAGACACATTTATGTATTTAAAATGCACTAAGCAGGTAAATATGTAAAATTAATTCCCATACCACGAATTCTCAAAAAAAGCTATATCTTGTAAACTGTGCCAAGGGTCCACTTTACCCACTGAGAGTCTGAGTGGTAGGGAAAGCATTACTTTTCTATGTTAGTGGAAGTCTTGGACAAGTACTATTAAATGATGTCCAATGGGACCACAATGTTCACAGTTTGGATACTTGACATTATTACTGGCTTCAGTTTAGCAAGATTCCTGAAGGGACAAGAGGGCATATTACTGAAAATTAATCACATTTGTCATAGATTAATAAAACCGGCTAAACTGAATCTGTAAAGAGATTCCCCAAACCAAAGCTAGATGGAAAGCACAGCTCCTTCAAGGAAGTACGCATGTATATTTGATGATTCTATGAGCTCTTAAAGCCATGAAACTATGACTGTTATTATTCATTGAATCTACATTCCGAGAGCTATGCCAAGTTCCAGTGTAATTTCCGTTGCCTTTCTGCTAAACTTACCATTTCTCGTCAGGCCAATTTTAAATTTACTACAATCAAGATTCTATTCTCTTCCCTCTTTCACGTGACCACCTTTTAAGCTTGCTGGGCTCACCATTCTTGCTGTGATAAAGATGTAGGGCTCCAGTCATCATTTTGAGATCTAATCCCAAATGCTCTCTTTGATTTGCAAAAATCACTTTTGAACTTGTTTTCTGCAATTAGACAATCTTTCATTGGGCTCATTTTACAAATGCTCTTCTCTTATTTTATACTGCTCAGATATTGGACAAAAGAAATTTCTCCTCCTTTTTAACTATTTTTTGAGTAGTTACTTTATCACATGTATTAACAAGCCTAGGAATTTTTATTCAGAGTAAAGAAATATACTATCTACTTCATGGGGTACTTCAGGTTAGGTTTTAGTGTTAGGTCAGTTACAAATTCTTTACTCCCCTCTCAGTTAGGACATGCTTGGGAAAGGCAAGTAAAATCTAATTTCCATAAAAGAATGGAGGTAAGATTTTCCTTGCCTTCCCCTAACACGTGATTTAATGGTGCCCGTCCAAGAATTCCACTAACATAGAAAGGTAATGCTTTCCTACTATTCATACTCTCACCGGGTAAAATTGACTCTAGACACAGTTTCCCGGACATAGCATACTTAAAAATTAATAGTATAAGAATTAATTTTACTTAACTAGCTGCTTATATAGTGTATTTTAAATACATCATGAAATTCTACATTTTCATTTATCAGCTACTCTGTCCCTTTAGGACTTATAATGGATTCTTGCTAAACTGAAGCCAATAGTAGTGTAAGGCATCCAGACTATGAAGACTGGCATCCCATTGGCCTGTACAATACAACACCATGCAGTCATGCAAATCATGCTATAGAAAATATTTTGGGACTTGGGAAAATGGACACAATTTATTGTGTGCAAAAGGCAGGTTACTGAATAGTACATGTTCCAATTTTGATTCCAAGCATCATTCCAATTTTGTTTGAATTCTAATGTGAGTGCTGGACCAGCTACATAATTTATGAAGCCGAGTATAAGATGAAAATGTGGGGCCACTTGTTCAAAACTTACTAAGAACTTCAAGAAGGTGACAACAGAGCATTAAATCAAGCACAGGACCCTTCCAAATGTGGGAGCCCTGTGCAACTACCCAGGCTGCACGCCTGGGAAGCCAGTTCTGTGTGTGTATACACACACTTGCACGTTACATAGACTAGAATGATGTGCACCAAAATGCCAAAATGTTAATAGGTATCTCTGAGTGGTGAAGTTATGGGTGATTTTAAATTTCTTCTTTGTTCTGATCTGAGTTTTATATATCTTCAACAATGAAATACTATTATTAGAGTGTTAGGAAAAATACCTGTAAATGTTATCATTAAAAGATAATACATTTAGTTAAAGGCAGAGCAATGTTTCAGAATTAAAAATAGTTACTGGTTTTGTCTAGACAAGGTGCTACGCACTTTCTATGTCATCTTCCATTCCCCAGCAACCCTGTGAAGTCATATTACCTTCTCTTTTATAGATTCTAAGAGTTAAAATAACTTGTTTAGTCAGAAAAGAAGGATTCATGCTTAACACTGGAATATTCCCTAATGCAACAGGCACCAGAAGTCAGAAAGCCTAGCTGAGACTTAAATGAGTAATATCCTTCAGCTTTTTAAAAAATCTATAAAGTAGATAATATGAGATAAAATCACCTGTCCTGCTTAATGAACAGCATTGTCGTGAGGATCAAAAGACAATAAATATGTTTTGATACCTATAAAGCCCCTATGCGCCTGTGCTCAGCAAGTCATTTAGGTCAGTGTCTGTTTGTGTAACAAAAACTGAGGGACATGTGCTATCAGCATATGTGACAGACAATCCTGTGGCTTGGAAGCGTACACCCAAGGAAATACTATGGATTCACGATGAGTAACATGTGCAAACATTTTAAGTAAGTTCCTCCCTTTTCCTTCTTGTGAAGTCACTCTCATCCAATAAGTCAACAAATGGTGGTGCTGGGATTCCAAGCCAGGCATTGTGATCCCAGGTCGTGGCACTCAGTCATGACAGTATATCTTGATTCAAATCAAACAATGCTCTTTACAGCAGCTAACCGAATTATTTCAATCCAGGAACGCTCCACCAGGGAAAAAGATAACTCACTAAGTCCTTAACATTATGATGATTTTACTAAAGCTTTGATTATTAGCACCTGGAAGTTAAAACATCAAAAATTAATAAAAGAGTGTACATGAATTTAAAATCTTTATACAAAATGCCCTCCTTAAATACGCCATTTCATTTTTGGATTTGAGATTTGACAAGACTGTAAGAAACAATATTTTCCATCACAATTGATGGCTGCTAAATCTTCCTTTCAAATGCGATTGCATCAAACAGATTTGGGTGTTACAAGATAAGGCTGTCCAAAGAGCAGGTGCAGAAACTTTCTCTTGATTCAAACATCAGTCAACTTCCAACTCAGCCAATTAAACACTAATGAGGAGCTTGTTTCTCACTTTGAACTGTAAACATTTGTTTATGTCCTACATTGCCTGGGTTGGTAACAATACAGCTGCTGGAGTGCAACCAAGACCTGTTTGGACCATGAGTAAGTTTCCAAAACTCTCTTCCTCCCTTTCCCTTCCTCCCCTGCCCTCTCTTTCTCTCCCTCCGTCTCTTTTTCTCTCTTCCTTTCCACCCACATCTCCTATATCCCTCTCTCTCCCTCCCTTGCTCTCTACCCCCTCTCTCTTTCATCCTCTCTTGCTCATCTTTCTCTCCCTTTTTCTTTCTTCCTTCTTCCTCCACTCTCTTCTTCCTCTTTCCCTCTTCCACCTTCTCTGCATCCCCCTCCTTCCTCCTGCCCCCTCTCTCCTGTGGATCTGCCCTACAGGCTTTGGTAACAGGCTTAGACTGCAGCTCTTCTCCACTGAAGCCCCAGATGTCACTTTCGTCTACTCATCACCTTTACCTCTTAATGTCATTATTTGACATATGCTATTTTTCTGCTTTGTCCCACTTAATTGCAGGTTATGTGTCTTTTTCCTTCTCCCTCTCAGAGGAAATACGCCCACCTGCTTTGTTGCTTTGGTTTCAGAATTTCTCTACCTTTGTTGACTGTCTCCTGTTCCTTCCCATTTGTTATTAGCTAACAAAGATAAGTCTGCTGTCATTGCAGCTTCTTAGAAACAAAGCTATGTAAAAAACCTCGACTTTTTCTAAAATGTTTTCTTCATAGCCTTTCTAATTTAGAAGGCATGTTAAATTTGATAATTAGGCATAATAAAGATAAAGTTATCAGAACTAAAAAGAGGGAGGTTTAAACCGCAATGAAATATTTAAGGCATGCTCCACATCTCTGTTCCATTATTGTTTGGCAGGCTAAGGAAAGTCTCCAAGAAACTGAAAGCTAGAAGTTGGAAATTATAAAGGAGGGCATGGCTCTCCTAGGGGGGTGAGGAGAAAGATGGATGTTTGGATTTAATGGACACAATTCTGGGGGAATTTGGAGATTTTTATGTCCTAACAGAGTAGACAAAATAATGAAAGTGTTGGTTCATGGTGTCTTCTCTGGAGGTAAATAAACTTGAGGTGAGGAAAAGGAGAAAGAGGTAAAACAAGGAAAGCTCACCCTGATGATAGAAAACAATGAGCAGCTAGTGAAGAGAATATCTACAGTAACAACCTAACAGACCTAATCCAAGCATAGCTTTTGATCCCTAAGCCTAATCAGTATCATGAGCAACAAAAACCAGCAGAATAAAATTGATTCTCAGGTTTAACCTACCTTGGAATTAAGATCTAACTACTTTGTAGGCAGAGAACCAAAAACCATCTAACAATGGACAGATACTAAGTCCAAGATTTCTACAAACACTAAGAATAACAATTGCCTGCCACTTATATAGTCAAGTAGAAGATCACATTGGAAAGGCAAGCAATGAAGGGTCAGAAAAATGAGAGCATTGAGTGCCCAGCCAGGAATGGATGGGGAGTCATTAATGATGTCTGAGAATGGGAAAGGAAGGATTTGAATTGTGCTTTATTTTCCTTTTATTCTATTTTACATATCTTTTCATTTATCACAGCAGTGGGAGTGACAGATGTCTAGGATGTTTCCAACGCATCCTCTTCTTTACGAACAATTTTACTTGTAAAACATTGTGAACATGAAACTATAAACAAGACAGATCCCAGGTGGTATGCATCTGCTGCTACTGCTGTGTTAAGACACCACAGCGCTCACTCATCCCAGGGGGATTTGTTAAGGGGCTCGGTGGCTTAGAGAAAAATCAGATCATCCTGTGCCTGACCTACCTTCATCTAATTCCTCAACTTCATTTGTGTTATGGGGTGTAACTTTACAGAAATTACTTTAAAAAGACACTGCTCTTTCTAGTCATAATTGGCCACTGAGCAGGAGTGTGTGCCCACTGTGTACCACGCACAGTCTGTAATGATGTTAGGTTATCCTCTTTGAATTTGGAGGAGAGAATTAAAATAAGAGAGAGAATACTTTAGAAGAAATATGCATGTGATAGTTAAGTGCAAATGTAAAACTGTAAAACCACAGTCCATTCAGAATTTGATCATTTGTTTCTGCAACTTTGTCTACATGCCATGTGCTTGTTTCATGGTGTGATACTAACAAGTTACAGGTCTGGGGTATTTCCATATCTAATCCTTCAGCAGAAAAGCTACATCCCTTATTATTTTCATATTGTGAGGTAGACAACTCAGCACCTGTATAAGTCCACTCAGTTCCTTAGGCTGCTAAAGGTAGATTTTATAAGAAAAACCGTTCTTGTATTCAATAAGAGAACAGTTTTCGAATATTTATTGAGTGCTTTCACTATCCCAAGAGTGGTAACAAAAACATTTGGTAATTTATGGTGCAATTGTTTGAAAGCGAGGACCTAACGTGTTTGCAGTCTTGTATAAGATTATGTTGAGTACACTATTAGATAAAGAGGAGAAGAGCTTGGCTCCATTTTCTGACAGAGGATGAAGAAAACTGACAGAAGCTCTCTAGAGAGCTGACAGGTAAAGGAAATGCCAGAAACATTACTGAAGGAATGGAAATCTCCAGGCTTGAGGTTGATTGGAAAGGAAAGGATATTATACATAACCTAATTAACTTAACGTGTCCTTAATTAGGTTAAGGGGGTGTCTGCATTTTAAAGGTTCGAAGGTATTTAGGTTTCTACCAGAATGTCCTTGGAGAAAGAAATGGGGGCTTAGTTGATACATAAAGTCGTGAGGAGGAACAGCCTTATTCACAATTCTAAAGGAAACAAGGAAAAAATGAGAGGGTCTTAAATAGTATACGATTATTTTGTATATTCAATTATCTCACGTTGAAACAGTCTACAAAGTACTTCTTACTAGGCTTCTTTTATTAATTCATGTATTATTGAAGCCATTCTTAGGTTTAAATATATTTTGGAGTTTATAAATAGTTCTATTTCTGGTATAAATTGACAGGCTCCTGTCACTTATGTGAATCCCTTCAGAAAATAGGTTTTGTGTGAATTCCCCAAGTGCCCAGACTACTCTGTCAGACTTACTAAGGCTCTAGACACCGGCACACTTTTCGTGGCAGCATTGCCAGGGAGCCTGGGGTTAGCATTCATAGTTAAACATTACTAACCAAGTCTTAAACTGATGCACAACCCCCCTAGAAGAGAAAGCAGGGTTTGGCTGTGACCAGCATGTCAGGGATTTCAGACTGTATGCACCATGCCATTTTTGAGTTCTGCACCCTTTTAATTTTCTAACCAGAGATATGAGCAGTGACTACACAGCCGTGCAAATAGAACTTCTGTTAGTGGAAAAACAGTTTAAACACCAAACCCATCCCTATAGGTTGTTTCCATCCTCCAACAGGCAGGCCACCAGGTCCCAGAGCATCACTCTTATTCCCACCAGCCTCCTCTCCTGGATTACAGCTCATTTTCAAATCCCTCCTCAGTCCCGGAGCTCCCCCTTCCCGGTACTATTCCCAGAATTTCTTTTATATTTTCAGGTAACTGCTTCATAAGCTTTTCTATCTTTTCCACTTTTCTTCAACCAGCAATTTGAAAGCCATTATTAAAAAAACCAAACTTTATCATTTCCTTATCAATTTGCAGTTTTACCCCCTCTCCTAAAATTTAATTTTCATACTGTCTTCCTATATAGTATCTTATTCTTATAATTTAAATTGTGATTGTACTTCAAAGTCAGATTCCAAATGATGTGAATGTTCATGTTTTAGTTAAATGTATTTTCAAACCAACCCTTTTTATCTAACCTTGATTTTGATTTTTGTATTTCCAATGCAGGATATTAATTTCCACCAAAGATGAACTTAAAACATGGATTTCATGGAGGGAATGATTATAAAATTCTTTTGTTCACATGGACAAACGTCCCATAAGAATGGTACACTTTGAGACTCAATTACCCAGTCATACCAAGCCTTAGGTTTCACATCCATTCAATGGAATTCATACTACCTACTTTATGTAAGTTGGCCACATCTTCCTGGTTTTAGCACTGAAAATACTGCATCCTGGGACCCCCCTCAGTCCCAGGAAGACGAGGACTACATGAAGTTGTTGTGAGGTTGAAATGGGATGAAATGAACAGCAGCCAGCATGGCATGCAGCTCACAGTGCAAGTTCAAAACCGGTAGCTCCCTTCTCTTCTTCTCACTCAGTCCTCTGGTCCTATAAGGAGTTCACTATTAAAAATCTGAGGAGATATAATACTTAAAAAATATTTTCCTAGATCCCTTTGAGGAAATAAGCATATTCCAGAGACTGGTATAAAGTTAAATATTTCCTCTTATAGATGGGTATTCATCAGAATTAGTTCTCTTTGGTTGTCATCTCCCCTACCTTAAACAACTATAAAAAGTATCCATGTCTCTTAATCTGATTTGGTCACTGTCTGATCATATTTTCATGCACACAATAGACAAAAATTCACACACACATACACAAAGAATGAATTATTTAAAATAAAGTCAGCAGTGTGATACTGTGAAATGACAGCCCTGAGTTCTCATCTGGGTTCCACTACTGACAAGCTGAGTGACTTTGAGCAAGTCATCTCTACTCTTTGCCTCAGTTACCTCATGGGGACAATAGTGATAATTATCACTCTCCTTACATTACAGTGGTCACTAGCATCAAATTAGATAGCAGTTGTAAAAGCACCTTCCAAGCTAAAAAGCATGGTAAATGTAAGTGCCATAATTACAGGCTTTCCAAATCCTGTGGTGTTTGATGTGACAGTATCCTTATTCCTGGGTCTGATTTCCGGTAGCTGATGTAGTATCAGCCACATTCACCACTTCACCTTGAATTAGCATGTTTTCAAAAAGAAATTATACCTTATTCCATGATTCCTAAGTGGTACAAACATCCCTCACACATTTTGAAAGCATCCATACAGATAGCCAATGCTCAATTCACCATATCCTCCCAGATTACAAAACCCCCACAATCAGCCATCTTGTCTGTCTTCTATTTGTTTTACAGCCTGGACAGCTTTTCACTATTTCAGGAAATATACAAGCATATAATCATCAGAGTGGCAGTAAATTGGAACTCTCTGCTACAGCTGGGGTTTCATCCACTCCCCTCCCCGAGGCTGTGCAAGGTCATTCCGGTTCTTTCTTTGCCTGGAAAGGATCATAAAATTATGGATGCATTTTCAGTGGTCATAGAAAGGGATGCATGTAATCACCAGTAAAAAAGTTCAAAATTATGTCTTGGTCTTGGTTAATTACGTGGCCTAATAGGGTGAGACACTGCTATAGAAAAATACAAAAGGGGACTAGCACTAGAACTCTGCTCCCTAATGACACACAGACAAGTCAGAAAAGTCTAGTTACAACTCAAGTCAAGCAGGCATTATGTTTTCTAAGGGGCTTTCATAACAGATGCCCATTCTAAGGTAATTTCATCATTAATTCCTGACACAGCATCTGGCACTTAAAATGCAATGTGGTGTAGTGGAAAAAACACAGAACTGGAAAGACAAGGAGAAGAAGATTTCTCCTCCTGAATCTGCTCTAGGAGAACTGAGTGACCTGGGGCACAAAGACGCTTGATAACTATTTGTTGTCTAATGAATGCATTATACAAAATACCAGAAATAGATGTCTCCATGAATCATAAGGAAAAGAAAAGCATAGTGCTATTCAGTGCTCTCAAGTATGAAAATGCAAGCATACACCCAAAGAAAAAGGCAGAATGATCTTCCAGGAAGTGGGAACAACACGTGCAGATTCACTGAGACCTGGGGTAGGGCAGTGTGTTCTCACTACTTAGTACCCGAAGTGAATGGCGGGGCTGGGGGCTGTAATTGGAGAATTGGACAAGAGGCAGAATATATGAGAGAGGTGGATTGTGCTTTACTTTATATCCTGTTTTAAGGGCTTTGGTCTTTACTCTGTGGTCAGTGGGGAGCCTGGGCTGGGGGTAGCAGAGAAAGATTGCTAAGGGGAGAGCTAGTGTTTAGCAAAAATTACTCTAGTAGCGGGGTGAAAGATGGATTGGCCACAGCAGACATAGAAGGGACAGGGATCATGGAGAGACGGGAGGAAGGGAGATGGAAATAGGGTTAAGAGGTGGTTGCAATAGACAAGGCAACAGATGTTAATGTCTTGAATAATAACTCTTCCAATAGAACAAACGTTGACTTGTGAAGTTTTACAGGCTGCCATCTTCTCCAAGAAAAAGACAATCCTATGTTTGCTCTCTTGGTTTCTTCTTCCACTCCCCCCTCCCCTGTACCAACTTGCTCTCCTCCTTTCCCCTCCTGAAGCCTAAGGAGTTTTGCTTTCTGAGAGAGAGGGAGAGGGGATGTATATTACAAAAAGCAGAAGAGGTGACAGTGGAATAAAGAGAGATTTATTTTGGTTTCCTTGTTTGTTTTTTAATCATGTTGAGTCAGTTTTGGAGTTGGAGAGAGAATTTTGACATGAGAAAGGCTCTGGAGTGGATGGAGGTACGAGGGAATTAAGGACTGGAAGAAGGAGACTTTAGGGCATGGCACTACGGATTGAGAGTCAGACCTCACATGAACACTCTGTAAGAGATGCTAACGAAGAATAAAATTGCTGTAGAATATCCTTTGGCTTCTGAACTATGCTGCTTGCAAGATCAGATGATGTGCCTCAACAGATTCAAAAGGAGGCTCCCTTTGTTGAATGCCTTGTATCTCCATTATCCTGGGTGTTACACACAGGATAGGTATTAGGATCACCATTTTACCGATGAATACACTGAGGATCAAATGTTCAGTAACTTTGCCAAGGCAGCACAGCAAATACGAGGCAGAGCTGGAATCTGATTCCGTGGATTTCACTCTTCCCACTTTGTTTCTCAGGCTGCCAAAGTAGTTTTTACAAGATGACTATACAGTCACTTCTTTTCTCTCTGCTATGCTGCCTTCCAAGCCTGTGGTGGGGCAGGCACAATAAGAATGGTGAGGAGGGAATGGATTTAAAAGACACTTGGAGGCCGAACGGGAAGAACTAGGTAATCCACGGCTTGTTAGCCGTGTGGGTGAACAGTAGAAGGTTTTTCTGAAGTAGACGGTGAGGCTGTAATCCATTGTCAAAAAGGGAAGGGGTGGAGCAGACTGGGGTGGAGCAGAGAAAATGTTAGTTTAGGACTGAGGAATTGGATGGGATGTCCAGTTGGAGATGACCCAAAGGAACTTGTAAGTATGTAACTTGACTTTACGAGAGGTTCAGGCTGGAGATACCGATTCAGGAGCATACAGGTGAGAATTATTTTAATTGGGTTGAATGAGATCACCCAGGGAGAGTATTATAGTCTTCCTGGCCCCAGGGCCCATGGATTTCTTGTAAAGAGAAACCTCTTCATCATCCTCACTGAACCCCTCAGCTATAGCATTTGCTGAACACAAAATAATTATAATATTTTATAGAGAAAACATTTATTATTTTGAGGTAGAAATTAATGTTAGCACCAGTTTTAACATAAGGAAACTAAGGAACAGAGAGGGTAAGTAACTTATGACAATCCACAGAGCTAATTAGTGGCTAAACTGGGAACTGAAATCAGGCAGTTTGCCTACGGGGCCTGTGCTCTTAACCACTATAAGGCACTTCCTTCCAACCAGCACCATCTGTTGAAATGCAATGAAGTGGACTCGTGTGAATATCATTATTCTTTTCTTGGCAATTTGGAGAGCAAATTAGGGAACTCCTGAGTTCCTTACTTTTCATCTTAGTCTGGTCATTCATATCACATAGGCCAAACACAACCCATTAGAATTCTGAATAAAAGACAGAGCGCAGGAGACACTCTCCAAGGAGGCATAGTAACTGGAAATTTCATTGTGCAACAAATACTAGGGCTGTGCTTTAAGACAAGTCATGCCTATATCTAGATATGTTTTTGCTATGTCGCTCTTAAATGTGTAAGTCGAGCTCCAGAGCAGCGGTTCTCAACCTTGGTAGAATCCCCTGGAGAAGTTTTCAAAAATACTGATGGCCAGACCCCACCACAGACTAATTATATCAAAATCTCTGGGTGCCAGGCACAGGCAAAGGTACTATTTAAAAGCTTCCTGGTGAGTTTAATATGAAAACAGGGGTTAGTGTCAGTCACTAGGATAATCCTATGTCTTTGTTTGACCTGCCTTATGGATATTTACTGCTGAAACCCAAGAGAAGACATAGAAATTGTATTCATAAAACTTCACTTGGCAACCTTGAAAAACCTCAGGAAAGAACTGTATTTGCCCTAGAAGAAATAGAAACAAATAAATATATTTGATTCCGAAACATTAAATATTGCTACATGGTTTCACAAAAGAACCTTGTGCAACTACAAAATTACCAACGATAAAATTAGACTCCTCAATCCTCAGAGCAAATGGAATCTCAGTCCCTAAGTGCAGCAGTGTTGGTCCATAATGACTGTTATTAGTTTCATCTTTATACTACAAAATATTTCACTTGCACCAGTTATTAGGTCTTAGCAATGCATTCTGTCTCCATGGCTCCTTTTCACTCCATGTGATATTTGTTTTATAGCCATGATCTGTGATATGCCCGTGACAGGCGGTACTAACGGAAACATGATAAGCATGTTTGCCATCTCTGTACCTAGGGACTGATTTGTTCAGAGGTCTTTGGAATGCTATAGAATCAGACTTGCTTCATTGCAAACAGAATGAGGATGCCTGCCCCAGTTGAAATCACTCCTGAAACCAGAAAAATTATTATTTTGAATATGTAGATGTCCCAGGATGTCAGGGGAACTTGGTCAGCCTGGAATCTTCCTATGATAATCTCTCTTAATGCCTTTCTTCTAATGCCTACAATGCTCACCCGTGCCCTGAATTTCTGTGTTCCCCTTCAGATCTAGGGTAAGACACATAACCTCTCTGAACCTCAGCTAATTGCTCCATAAAACAATGCTAGTGATGCCTACTTTGCAAGGTTGTTGTACAAATTAAAGAGAAGGATTAGAACGTACAGTGTCTAACTTATAGTAAGTATGCAATAATTTAGCCTACTTTTTATTCACCAACTCCTCTATTTATTTATTCAACATGCATTGAGCATATTCTATGTGCCAGGCCAGCTATCAACAAAAGACAAAAATGCATACCCATTAAGCGACAAAGCATAAACTATATAAGTAAAAATATAGAGAAGATGCTAAATGGTGATTAAATGTAATGGAGAAAAACAAATCAGGAAAAGGGGATGGGAGTGCCAGGGAGAGGGTGAGCCATGTTGATATCTAGAAGAAGAGAAATCCTGGCTGCAGAACAGCAAGTACAGAAGCTTGCCTTGCATTTTCAAGGAATAAGGTGCCAGTGCGATCAGTTGTCACACAAAAGCAGCCACAGACAGTGCCTAAACAAGTGGGTGTGGCCGCGTTCCAATAAAATTTTACTTAAAGACAATGAAATTTGAATTTCATATAATTTTTATATCATAAAGTCTTCTATTTTTATTGTATGATTTTATTTTTCAAATATTAAAATATGTAACACATGTAAAAAAAAAATCTTAGCTCGTGGCCCATAGGAAAATAGGTAGCAGGCTGGAATTGGCCAATGGCCACAGTTTGCTGACCCTATCTAGGGTCTTGAAGACTATTGTAAAACTTTCACTGATGGAAATGGGAGTCACTAGAGAATGCTGAGCAGTAGAGGGACATGGCCTGATTTGCATTTTAAAAGAATCCCTTTGGCTGCTGTGTTGAGTGGGGGCAAAGGGAACTTACGGCAGGGGTATTATTATTATACTAATTCGGGCAAAGGGCTACGGTGGCTTGTCTCAGGATGGTAGTGATGAGGGGGCAAGAAGTGGCCAGTTAGTGGATATTTGGAGATCTACCTTTGATATTTTAAGATTGTTGCCTCTATGTTCAAGAGTGGGATTGGCCTATACGTATTTTTCATATTACCCTTGGCTTGCTTTGTTATTATGGTTCTACCAGCCTTAAGAAAAGAATGGGGGAGGGTGTTATCTTTGTTCCTACTTACTGAGAAATTTTGCAAGTGTTAGATTTATGTCTTCCTTGAATGACTGGTTAAAAATCCATTGTAAAACCATCTGGGCCTGATGTTTTCTTCGTGGAAAAATTTTTACTTGCAGATTCCGTTATCTTTAATGCTTATGAGACAAATCAAGTTTTCCATTTCTTCTCGAGTAAATTTGATCATTTCTTTTTCTGGGAATTTGTCCATATATCATAAATTTTCACACATTTTGTCATAAAATTGTTCATAATATCCTCTTATCCTTTTAATCTCTACTGTGTCTGTCACTATATCGCATTTTTCATTCCATCATGCTTTATTTGTATATGCTTTTTTCTTATCAATTTTACCAGAGGCTTAGCAATTTTAGTTATCTTTTCACAGACTAAACTTTTGCCTTTGTTCATCCTTTCTACTATATGTAAGTTTCTACTTAATTAATTCCTGCTTTAGTCTTATTATTACCTTCCTTCTACTTTCTTTGGATTTATTCTTTTTCTTTTTCTAACTTATTTAGGACTCAGTGCATTAATTTTAAGCTTACTCTTCTTATAGAAGTTTTAAGACTATATATTTCCCTCTATGCACTGTTTGAGCTGTGTTTTGATAATCAATGTTTTGATATCAATATTTTCTTTATTGTTCATAGGCATTTTCTAATTAATATTATAATTTCTTCTCTGATCCATGAACTATTTAACAGAGTGTTTTAAAATTTTCAAACCTATGAGATTTAATTAGTCATCTACATTTTTATTGATTGCATGTGTGGTCTATATAACATCACTTCTAACTTTATAGAGCTTGTCATCGATAATAACTGAACTGCCTCTAAAATCTCATTTTCAGGTACCCACTCACTGACTACCCGCTGCCTTTCCAGCTTACTTACATTACCTCATCCATTCCAATGATTCTCTGACCGTTTAAAGGACTCTAACTCAACTACCCTACACTTTTTAACCTGTTTGTCACCTCCTGATACTATTCCTTCTCTTCTTACTCATCATGGCTTCCACAGCCCAGCATCGTGAACTTTAACATACTCATTCTTAGCTCCTGTGTCCTTCTTTCTCTTCTGACAAAGCCCAAACACTGCTCATACCCAAATCTCTGGAGCTTTTATTTATGCAGCTAAATGTGGCTGGAGAAAAATACCAATAATATTGACTCTTCTTACATGACATTTAGGGTCACAAATCTCAAATGCATACTCAGTACTGCCCAAGAATCAAATCTTAATTCCTTAATAAATTCACTCTTCCCTACTTCGATGGTGCCTATGTAATGTAACACTTCCCTTAGGGCACTGGGATCCCATGCCCCCCTCCCTATTCAAGGACTTTTCTCTTGCAGTTAACCCCATTATCCTGCAGTATTAATATTTCACAATATACCAGATAATACCCTTCAGCATGCAGATATGATATAATAGTTTTCATCTTAAAAAACAAAAGCTCTCTTGACCCCACATCCCTTTCCACCTCCCGTCCAATTTCTGTGCTCACTTTTTACGTATAACTATTTAAAACTGTGGTCTATTTTCCTTGTTTTTAATTGCTCACTTTTCATCCTGTCAACCCTCCTACTCCAAAAAAATCAGTCTTTTACCATCATCTAATAAAATCTCTTACCTTAGAAGGTCATTAACCATAATGGAGATATAGGAAAATAGATCATTACTTGGAAAAAAATGTATAGAGAATTCACTAACATCTTCACTGTAAAACATATCAGTTTGGTACAGAAGAATAATCTATTTCTCTGCTTTAAATGGATTTAATTTAACATTTATTTCAAATATACGGGGTAAAAATATGTCAGGGGAGAAAACTATGAGTGTACAGTAGTAAAAACTAAATAAAAATCCCTAATGACTTTTCTGAGTGTCCTTATCCATATATACATCTTTTCAAATGTTATCAGTTCTAAAAATAATTATGATTTGTTGTTTATCTTCATTTATTGCTACAGCATAAGATTTCTTCAAGATTGTCCTCAGGAATTTGTGTTAACATATTATACATGAAGTTCTTTTTTAATGATTCCTACGCTTATCCCTAAGTATTTATTCAGCTTGGAAGCATACTAGAGGTCGAATATTTTCTATAAGTAAAGTACCAGAAAATACTATAAGGCAGGCTCAAAGCCAATGCTACTCTCAAAGTGGTCTGCAAAGTCTATGGAAATCTTCCATTAAAATGGAGCCTCTTAAATAGAAGATTTACACTTCCAGTTCTCAGAACTGACTACAAACTTACAGTAATCAAGACCACGTATTACTGACCTCAGGATAGACACATAGATCAATAACAGACTTGAGAGTCCAGAAATAAACAACTACAGTTATGGTCAATTGATTTTTTGACAAAAGCGCCAAGGCTATTCAGTGTTGGAAAGAATTGTCTCTTCAATAAATGGTGCTGGAGAACTGGATGTTCACATGCAAAAAATGAATTTAGAGCTCTATGTCACATCATATACAAATATTAAATCAAAATCCATCAAAGACCTAAATATAGGTGCTAAAATTATAAAACTCTTAGAAGAAAACCTTCACAATCTTGGGTTAGGTGAAGAGTTCTTAACAACACCAAAAGCCCAATCCATAAAATTAAAAATTGATAAATTAAAATTTTCTACTCTTAGACATTTTTAAGAGAATGAAAAAACCTTATCGAAATTTAAAACTTTTGTATTTTGAAAGGCATCACTAAGGAAATGAAAAAACAATCCATAGACCTGGAGAAAATATTTGCAAATTACATATTTGCTAAGGATCTAGTATCCAGAATATATAAAGAACTCTTTCAACTAAACAATAGAAAGACAAATAACCCAATTTAAAGGTGTGCAAAGGATCTACATAGAACTTTCTCTAACAAGATACACAAATGGCCAATAAGGACATGAAAAGATGCTCAACATAATGTAGTCATTAGGGAAATGCAAATCAAAATCATAATGAGATACCACATCATGCCCACGGAATTGCCTTACTCAAAAAAAAACAAAAAATCCTCTCCTTTCCTTTCCACTCCGCTCCTGTCCTCTTAGTGAAGATGTGGAAAATCTGAAATCCTCATACATTGCTGGTGGGAATGTAAAAGGTTGTAGTCACTATGGAATACAGTTTATCAGTTTTTTTAAAAAGCTAAACATAAACTTATCATACAATCAGGCAATTCCACTCCTAAGTATCCAACAAAGATAAATGAAAATGTATGTCTACGTAAAGACTTGTATGTGAATACCATAGCAGGATTATTCAAAATAGCCAAAAAGTGGAAACAACCCAAATATCCATCAACTGGATATCCATTGCAATGGATAAAATATGTGTGGTATATCCATACAATAGAATGCTCTTCGGGAATAAAAAGGAATGAATGAAGTACTGATTCACGCTACAACATGGATGAACCTTGAAAACATTATGCTAAGTGAAAGAAGCCAGACACAAAAGGCCACATATTATATGATTCACTTTTCATATGAAACATCCTGAAAAGGTGACTCTATAGAGACAGAAAGTAGATTAGTATTTGCCAGGGGCTAGGGAGTGAGGAATGAGGAGTGACTGCTAGTGGATATGGGTTTCTTTTTGGGGTTATGAACATGTTCTGGAATTAGATTGTGGCGATGGTTACAAAACTATGTAAATTCACTTTAAAAAATTAATTGAACATACACTTAAAATACATGAATTATATTGTACATAAATTATACATCATTAAAACCTTTTAAAATGGAGTCTTTTGTGGATCATTTTTTCTAGAAGATGCACTTGTGGAATGAGCTTGTGTCTGTAGAAAACCCACATCGTTCTGCTTTTACTGAATGGCTTTGGCTAGTCAAATCAGCCCTGTTGTGGGGACGATCGTATTTCCCCCTCCATAATTCCGCCCTCACAGTGGTATAGAGGAGAAATCTTCTGGCTCTGTCTGCAGTCTCTCACTTACTTATGCTCCTTGGAGGAGAAGTGACTTACCTGATTTGTAACACTGGGAAAAGATTGATTTTTGCATCAGTGGCCTATGTTCTTGCTAGCTCTTTCTCTGGGACAGCTGCTTTCAGGCAACATGTATTATTTTCAGCATTCTGGCCTCCTCCATGTGATAAGTAAGCTCTCCGGGTCTAGCTCTGCCCCTTCGCAGGTGAGGCTTGCACTTGTCCTCCAGCAGCTGCAATGTCTGTGACCAGGTGTACATTAATTTAAAGAGGAAAGAGTAGAAAGCCCAACTTAGACCTCAGATTCTATCTGTGTCCTCGAAACCAGCTTTACCAGCAATAAAGTTGATTATGTTGATTCCCAACATTTCTTCAAACTATTTGTCAATTGATTCAGACTTCAGAGGAAAGAGGTATGCTTCCTTCTGACACAAACAAACCCATATGAATGAGCCGTTAATACAGTTAGTTTGTTCACATATGCTAGTGTATTCACCAGCTTGGCTGCCACATCACTTACTCCACAGCAGAAATAAGCAGCTCTCAGTTTTTCCTGTCTGATGGATCCATGTGACCAATGATGTCCACATGCATAAAATGTTCTCAAAGAATCCCTGAGACACTGACTGTATCTGCGCTAACTCCTTTGTCCCTTTAAAAACCAAACACTTATTAAGTACTTACTCTGTGCTAGGTGTTATTCTAAGCACTTGGAATACATTGACTCATTTAATCCTGACAATAACTCTATAGAGTAGACATTATAATCATCCTCATTTTACAGATCAGGAAACTGAGGCCCAGAGAGTGGCAGTAACTTGCCCAAGGTCAAATGATTATCAAAGTGGCAGAGCCAGATTTCAAACCCAGGCTGCCAGGCTCAGTGCACTGTTGCCTCTGTACACAGAGGGCAAGGAGAGACCGAAATAAGCAGCAAGCCACTACTGATTGGTAGGTGGCAAGTTTAATAAGCAAGGGAACTTATGAGGCTTGTCTTGAGCAACTGCAAGACAAGTCAATCTCCACACCCACCCACCAGAATCTTAAACGTTTATATGAGAAGCTTTAATGGGGTTCAGTCACATATACAGTGCAGATGGTCTCAATAACAGAATGTTCTCTCAAGACGCATCCGTGCAAATGGTTCCCACTGTGGGAATGGTGGGCAGAGCATATATTCCAAGGACAGGGGAGGGGGTGAGGGGCCTCCTATTGCCCTGGTTTAACTTGCCGGTCGACTGGCAGTCATCTCCTCTCAATGACCTCCTCCATGTACACATAAAGCATTCTGCTTTACTGCCCTACTACTTCACCTCCTACTGAAAAGGCCAAAAACAAGTGGGTGAGGGTGCTATTAATAGGGGCCTAGCCTTGAAAAAAGATATCCACAAACCTCCATGCTCTAATATTAATGAATGAGTGAGTTTTTTAATTGAGGTCTCATTGACAACCTACTCCTCCCCTTTTATTAAGCTCCACTCTCACCCAGACCTACTGTGTTTCATTTCAGTCACTCCAGATGTCAATTTCTCTCATGCTTCAGGGCCTACACACATACTAGTCCCTCCACTGGAACACATTTTTCCTGGCTCTCATGGCTGGCAACTTCAGATTCTTCGCCTTACCATACAATTACTTCCTTCTCTCTCGTTATTTACCACTGAACTCTGTTGCCTTTGTAACTATCATAAGTAGAAATCACATATGTATTTGTTTGATTACTTAATTACTTACTATTTTTCCTATCTGGAATACAAAATCCATTAGGGATGAGTTTTTTGCTTGTATGGTCAACTGTATTATGAACAATGCATGCCACAGTAGTGCTCCACACATATGTGTTAAATAAATGAATGAACACCTAATCCAGTGCTGAACAGAGAGTAGGTGCTCAGTAAACATTTTTTGCATGATTTGAATGAATATATCTGGCATAGTACTTATCGCATAACCAATAGACAATAAATGTATTTTGAATGAAGTAAAGGTACATGAAACTTTTTACAAGTAACTGACACATCAGTATAACCCAACAAGGTAAATGAAACCTCTTATATTTGATATCCCAGTCCTAGCACCATAAGTGCAAAGCTAGAGTGTGGCAACATCTATCTGAGCACAGTGAAGATGATTATTCAGAAAAATTCAGGCTTGATACACTCTGAACAGTACATCGAATGTTTGTAATCAAAAGCTTGTCTACATACTTTGATATTTATACATGTTAATTTGTTTCTAATTTGCTCATTGTTGTAGCCCTGGCCATAAGCATGGTGTCTGACACATAGTGGATGCTCAATAAATGCTTGCTGAATGAGTCAATGGATGTATGAGTAAATGAAAGAGCTCTTCCACGCAGTCTCCTCTCCTTAAATGTCATAAGGCAAATTGATATCTTCCCTTTCAGCGATGGAAGAGTTGCTTGCTGTTTGAGTGATTGACAATGGAAATACTTAAATGGAGATCTATTAAAGGGTTGTATTTATATGATATTGTAATCTTATTTGTCCAGGGGACCTCAGAAAGCCCAAATCCTGCCTGATGTCACTGTCACAGCTCCCCATGAATTCACTGACTTGAATGCATAAAGGAGATGTGACTAAGTAACGCTTATTGCCACCTAGAGCTTAGGCCCCAAACCCCAAGGTACATCTCAACTGCATCATTTGGGATGTTTGCAGATGTAAAGAACATAAAACCTGGATTCAAACTGGCTCAAATAATTAAGGCATTTGTTTTCTCACTTAACGAGATCCCCAGTGGTTAGGGAGGCTCCAGATACAGGTCTAAAACTCAACTTTCTATGACTCTTCCACTCTTACCTATTTCATGTGCTGGTGTCATCCTCACACTGGTGGCAAGATGACTGCAGTGGTTCCCAGCGTCACATCCTAACATGACAAAGTTCAAAAGTAAAAGAAGGGGCCATCTTTTCTGGTGTCACTTAAGAATTTTAAAAACGTATTAGAACACTCCTCCTCCCCCAACAGATTCTCCTCCAGGTATATTTGGCCACAATGGGGTCACATGTCCATTCCTAAACTACATCAATGGCAAGGAGAATGGGATTACCATGAGTGCCTTACCAGTGGTTGTCAAACACTACCCCATGGGGGTTTGGAAAAGTATAGAGGTGTTTTTGGTTGTCATAATGGTTGGGAAACATTCCTGGCAATGTTTGGGATAGTCCCACACCACAAATAATTTTCCTCTAAAATGGTAATAGCATCCCTGATATTAAGCACTGGCTTAGAGAAATCAAGATATACTCCTGGAGCTGGTGATGAGGTCACACTCCTCTGAATCACACGGGTGAGGGATCCCTGTCTGAACATAATCAAGGTTTTCTTAAGAAGGAAGAAGAGAAATGCTTGAATAGGCAGCTACAATGTCAGTAATATCCAGTAAGCATCCTGGACCCCTTGTAGTTCTCCTTTTTCCTAATTAATCAGACTGAAATAACCACAAAATAAAGGTGGTCACATCCTCGCCGATACTTGTCTTCGTTTGTTTGGGTTATTTTTGTTTTTTTGGGTTTTTTTTTTTTTTTTTTTGGATAATAGCCATTCTAAGAGATGTTAGGTGGTATCTGACTGTGGTTTTGATTTCCATTTCCCTGATGATTAGAGATGGAGAGTACCTTTTCATGTACCTGTTGCCATTTATACGTCTTCTTAGGAGAAATGTCTATTTAAGTCCTTCGCCCATTTTTTAATCAGGTTATTAGGGTTGCTATTGAGCTGTATGAGTTCCTTACATATTTTGGATATTAACCTCTTATCAGATACATGGCAAATATTTTCTCCCGTTCTGTAGCTTGCCGTTTCACTCTGTTGATTGTTTCTTTTGCTGTGTAGAAGCTTTTTACTTTGATGCAGTCCGACTTCCCTATTTTTGCTTTTGTTGCTTGTACTTTTGGTCTCATATCCAAAAAGTCATTGCTAAGACAAACGTGAAGAAGCTTATTCCCTGTTTTCTTCTAGGCATTTGATGGTTTCAGGTTTTACATTTGTCTTTAATCCATTTTGAATTGATTTTTATGTATGGTGTAAATAAGGGTGCAATTTCATCCTGCATGTGAATATTCAGTTTTCCCAACATTACTTGTTGAGGAGACTATCTTTTCCCCATGTGTATTCTTGACACCCTTGTTGAAGATCAGTTGACTGTATATGTGTAGGTTTATTTCTGGGCTCTCTATTCTATTCCATTGGTCAATATGTCTGTCTTTATGCCAGTACCATAGTGTTTAATTACTGTAGCTTTGTAATACATTTTGAAATCAGGAAGTGTGATGCTTCCAGCTTTGTTATTCTTTCTCAAGATTGCTGTTTTGTAGTTTCGTATGAATTTTAGGATGGGTTTTTTCTATTTCTCTGGGACGTGTCATTGTGGTTTTGATAGGGATCACACTGAAGCTGTGGATCCCTGCGGGTAGGATGAACATTTCCACAACACTAAGTCTTCCCATCAATGATCATGGAATGTATTTCTTTTTTTTCTTGTCTTCTTTAATTTCTTTCATCAATATTTTGTCATTTTCAGTGTACGTGTCTTTCACCTCCTTAGTTAAGTCTATTCCAAGTATTTTATTCTATTTCACACTGTTGTAAATGAGATTGTTGTCTTAATTTCCTTTTTGGATAGTTCATTATTACTGTATAGAAATGCAACTGATTTTTTACATTGATTTTGTATTCTGCAATTTTGCTGAATTCATTTATTAGTTCTAACAGTTTCTCAGTGGAGTCTTTAGGGTTCTCTACATATAAGATCATGTCATCTGCAAACAGAGTCAATTTTACTTCTTTTCTGATTTGGATGCCTTTTATTTCTTTTTCTAGCCTACTTGCTCTGGCTAGGACTTCTAGTATTATGTTGAATAGAAGTGGCAAGTGTAGGCACCTTTCTTTGTTCAATTAAATATTATTTACCCTTAAAAAATAAGGAAATCTGCAATATATGACAACATGGATGAACCTGGTGGACAATATACTTGGTGAAATAAGCTAGTCACAGAAGGACAAACACTGTGTGAATCCACTTATATTTTGTATCTAAAATAGTCAAATTCATAGAAGCAAAGAATAGAATGAAGGTTGCCAGGGGCTGGAGCAGAGAGAGAAATGGGCATAAATCAACAAGCATAAATTTTCGGTTAAGCAAGATGAATAAATTCTGGAGATCTGCTTATAGATGTTGTACCTATAGATAACAAGTTTGTATTGTACACTTAAAAATCTGCTAAGAGGGTAGATCGCATGTTAAGTATCCTTATCACAAAAAAAAAAATATCTGAAACACACACATACATACACAAAACAAAGGTGGTCATTAGACTGCTCTTTTTGCCTTAAGCCCACACCTGAATCTCCAATCTTGCCTTAGATGAAGAGAAAAGGCTGGTCTAAGAAACATCTGTGAATGTCTGGATAAAGCTTCCAAAGAGAACAAGAAAGCCTTTTGCCCCCAATGCCTAGAGCGGAGCTAATCAAATCTCCAGACAGGGAAGAATAGGAAGAGAAGGAAGAGAATAAGAGAGATGCCAGGGCCTCTGGAATTTGGGGGAGCTGTTCTTAAGCCCCTCCCTGTTTCAACAGCTTCATGAATAAAAGAGAAAGAAAGAAAACAAGAGAGTTGATCTCACCCTTTTTATCTTGCTCTCATCATGGAATCATATGAAAAGAGGTCAAATCCAAATCCCCTAGATCTTTGAACCAGACATATTGTCTCCACACACCATCGCAAGGAACCAATTAGTGTCTTTGAATTTGAAGAATTTAGATCAACACTCCTGTTCCTAGAGTGGAAGTAGAGGATCCATATACCCCCAGGACAATGGTCCTCAAATAGGATCACTTGTTAACTATGTAGACCCTAAATCCAGAACCTGACAGGGCTGGGATCCAAGTACATGCATTTTTTGATACACCTTCTAATGATTCTGATATAGATAGCCATGGTCCAGGAAACCACATTTTGAAAAAAAAAAATTAGTACAACTAGGAAGGGAATGCCTTGTTTGAAATGAATTAAATCATTCCAGAATTGTACAAGTGGGGGGTTTTCAACTGCACAGGAAACGTTTTGTTTAGAACTGATGAACATACAATTCGTGTTAGACACAGAGGTGAAAACACACAGGGTTCCAAAGCATTAAAACAAAAAACATTTACAGAGTTACAAGACAGTCATTTTAACTTTTAAAACTTGGTTTTAAAAATAGTGATACTTGTTAATTTAAATATTCATAATTCATTGCGTAGGATATTATAGAAATGTATAGACCTCCTGCTCCCTTAGTAAACACCAGGAAATTCAACACTAGCTCTGCAAGTAAGCTCTGGTAAAGAGGGGAAAGCGAAGAGATTCTCTGACCCTGAAATATCTAGCTGTTCTTCAGTCCTTCCCTCAGGGATTTCCTTTATTGAATTAAAACCATATTTTCTTATCACTGCCATGTCATAGCTGCCATCAGTGTTTCATGATGTTTTCCAGTACCTTAAGATCCTATTATCTGGCCACTTGGAAGGCTACTCCTGATTCTATTATAACACTAGAATCATTTTCTCATGCTCGCCGCAGTCCATTAGTTGGTTTTTAGCTTTTGCTCTTAGTGCTTTTATATTTCTAATCACTTCTTAATGGTTTAAGAGCTTATTAATTTAGTTTTACTCTAGCTTTAAAAACACATTACTTTAACTTGTGCTATTTCTAAATATTACCGCGATAGTCTTGGTCTGAAAAAAGAGCCCATACCCATCAGGCTAATTATCATCTTCAAAGCACAAAAGACCTGCGTTTAAGCAACGCTTTATTCAGGGAGCAAAGAGACTGCTGTATCAATGGCAAAGTGATGTCTTGACTACCTGGAGGACAGGTATTATCTGAAACCATGTTTCATTACATTATTTTAAACTCAGAACTTAAGACTTCAGTTAATCATGCTTCTCAGTTCAGTGAATATTTTCACCATTACAGTAAGTTCAAGGTCCCTGTGTTATTTTATTTTGTTTTTATTTTTCCTGTTATTATTTCGTAACACCTACTGCCTTTTCTCTCGGATATATATGTGTCCTTATAAAATATATAGTATGGTTGTGTTTGTATATGTGGCTTTGATTTATATAAGTTGCCTTATACTATACAACTCATTTTGTTTCTTTTTATTTCACTTAGTGATAAATTTTAAAGATTTATCCATGTTGCCATATATAAACCTAGTTCATTGCTTCTAATATCTGCAGAGCATTTTATGGTGTGCATCCACTACATTATATTTACTCATTCTCCTAGTGATGCGCATCTGGTCTACAACTTCCTGCTACCATCCAGAAGTTTGTAACTGGACTTGTACGACAGTTTCGCTGAGGCAAATACCCAGAGGATGTATACGTAAATAGGTACAAACATTTGTGAATTTCACTGAGAGCCGGATTTCTCTCTAGAAGGGCTGTACCAGATTACATTCTCACCAGCAGTTCACGGGACTTCCCTTTTCCCAAATCCTCACCAACATTTGATATTATCTGGTTCTCTAAATTTTGCAAATCTGATAGATATAAGGCAATATCTGATTGTTATTTTAATTTCTATATTTCTGATTACTAATAAGGTTGAGCATCGATTTACGATTTACGATTGAGAACTTATCCACAGCAGGAGGAGCTCCATAGCAAAGTCCCTATATGATTCAGTGAAGTCAAATTAACCAACACCACTAAAAAAGAAACAAAAATGTCCTCCAGAAGATTTTCTGCATTGTACTAGAGGCCCTATGCAGTAAAATAAGGAAAGAAAAATAAATATAAGGCATAGAGATTGGAAAGGAAGAAATAAAACTGGAGTTATTCATAGATTACATTACTATCTGCATAGAAAATTATGAGGAATCTACACAAAACTACCAGAAATAGTAAGGAAATGCAAAAGGTTTCAGGATACAAGGTCAATACAAAAAATACATTGTATTACTGGAAGATGAAATTTATAAATTGATATTTATAACGGCAACAAAAAGCATAAAATATTAATAAAATATATGCAATACTGGGGCCCTGAAAACTACAAAACATTGTTGAGAGAAATTTTAAAGACTGAAGTAAATGTGGAACTATGCCATGTTAATAGATCAGAAGGTTTAATTGTTAAGATGTAAATTGACTCCAAATTTGTCTTTCAATTCAACACAATCTCAATCAAAATACATGAAATATTACATATAAATTGATAAGCCAATTCTGAATCTTGTACTAAGACACAAAGGACCAAAAATACTCAAAATAATTTTAAAAGAACCAATTTGGAGGACTTTACCTGATTTCCAGACTTACTATAAAGCTACAGTAATCAAGATCGTATGGTATTGATGAAAGGGAGTGACATGTAAACCAATGCAATAGACTAGAGAGTTCAGAAATAAATGCACACATATTGATTTTCAACAAAGGTGCCAAGGTAACTCAATGAGGAAAAATAGTCTTTCTAACAAATAGTGCTGAAACAGATGGCTATCCACTTAGAAAAAAATTAACCTTGACCTTTACTCACAATACACACAATTAATTAAAACAGATGACAGACCTAGAAGTAAAAGCCAAAACAAAACTTTCTTGAAGAATTCTTAGAAGAAAATATTTATAACCTTGGCTAGGCATATTTCTTAGACAGAACACCAAAAGCACAGACCAATGGAAAAGATGGACAAATTGGGCTTTATCAATATTAAATTCTCCTGGTATTGGAAAGACACTGTTAAGAAAGTGAAAAGGCAACCCATACACTGGGAGAAAATATTCACAATACTTATTCCTGACTAAGAATTAGTATCCACAATATGCACAGAACCTCTATAACTCAATAATAAGACAAACAATCCCATAAAAATGGGCAAACTATTTGAATGTGCACCTCAGAAAAGAAGAGATATGAATGATCAATAAGCACATGAAAAGATATTCAACATCATTAGTCATAAGGAAAATCCAAGTTACACCCACAATGAGATGCTTCTACACA
Organism: Equus przewalskii; assembly: GCF_037783145.1. Lineage (NCBI taxonomy): Eukaryota > Metazoa > Chordata > Mammalia > Perissodactyla > Equidae > Equus > Equus przewalskii. Next base: position 117,038,919 of record NC_091863.1, on the reverse strand, counting down.
CTTACTAGAATGGCTAAAATTTCAAAAGACTTACAATTCCAAATGTTGGTGAGAATATGGAGCAACTGGAACTCTCATAAATTGTGGGAATAGAAAACAGTTTCACATAAAGTTAAACATGCACTTATCATACAGCCCAATAATTTCACTCCCAGATATCTACCCAAGACAAATGAAAATATATGCCCAAACAAAAACCTGTTTATGAATGTTCACAGCAGTTTTATTCAAAATAGCCAGAAAGTGGAAACAAACTAAATGTCCTGGTAGACAAACAAGTAAATAAGTCAATTGTGGTGCATCCATACAATGGAATACTACTCAAAAATAAGAAGAAATGAACCACTGATACCTGCAACAACATGACTGAATCTCAAAAGAATTTGGATGAATGAAATAAACCATAAAAAGTACCTATGTTATGATTCCATTTATATGAAATTCTTAAACAGTCTAAACTATAGTGAGAGAAAGCAGGTAAGTGGTTGCCTGGGGCTGAAGGTGAGGGAAGTGTATTGGCTTGCAAAGGAGCACCAAGGAACTTTTTGGATTGATGGTGGTGTTCTATGTCTAAATTGTGGTGGTGGTTACCCAAGCATATAAATTATTCCTCAATAAAAATGACAAAAAATAATGGGAATTGGCTTGGCTCTAAAGAAAATTATAAAAGGCAAAAGCACCACTACAACAAGACTGTGAGTTGGGAAAAGATATCTTATGAACAGCCCAAAGATCCAGCATTATTTAAAATATTTTATCAGATTGATGAATGAGGCAAACTGGACATTTTATAAAATAGAGGCACAGTAGATTTTAGGGCAGAAAAAATCTTAAGTACAAAGGAAGTGTAAAATTGTATATGTGTTTTGTGTATGTTTCCTGGAATAGAGTTGCAAATTAGCAACGTGGTTATTAAATTAGCAAAAGGAACTTTCAGTCATTACACTATAAGCTAAGGGAAAGAAATTAGAAAGATACAACAGATGAATAATTCTTGAGACTTCTTGATAAGGAATGGTGCAATATATGCTTATTAGAAATAAAACCCAGAGGAAAACATTCTAATGTCTTTGAAAACAAAATAACCAGGCTTGATCCCTGCAACAGTGTAATTTTTGTATATAATTCAAAATAGCAAAAACATGATTTATGTCAGAGACTGAAAAGTTTGAACATGGCATCTGTCATCAGCAATGCCAAATAGTGTATAAATATGCTATTAGGTGGGGCAATCTACAAATGTCTCTATGTTTGACAATTCCATTTTCCTGTTAAAGGTTTTAAGATAAGGTCCTCAAATAACCTTCTGTGAAACATATGACCACTGTGTGGAGAGAGAAACAGAGTCCTGCCACCTGTGACCAGAAAAATATATTATGAGAACACTTTTCTCCTCAAGAGAGAACAACTTTTGGTTATTAAAAGGCCATTAATGTATATAAAACAATGTATACTATGATGCCTTTGTAAATGGTATACCATGAAATCTATGGTCAAGAATACATCTCTTATTTGAAATGAGCTTCCTTTTTTATTAACGCATTCTTTGTTGGCTTGCTGTTTCATGTTTTGTATTTTGGTATCATTTTTCTTTTACTATTTTGCTTGGCTCCTTCTTCTCTTGTCCAATCTCTACCACCCCTGGTAACCCAGACTGAAAACCTAGCACATAGCATCCTATATTTTTCCCTAAGTGCACATAATCACATACAAAGCTAGCTTTGCATAATCTTTGCAAAAAGTTTTTATCACCATCCTATAAAAATTGATTATATACAACTTGATTTTTTTTTCACTTAAAAATACATCATGGAATCTCCCTAATTCACCACTCAATACAGCTCTAATTCATTCTTCTGGATGGTTTTATAATAATCCACACTATGGATGACCCTTAACTTACTCACCCATTTCCTTATTGCTTGGGATTTACTTTGTTTCCTAAACACACATACACATACATTTTTATAAACTGGGGCTTTTCTGTCTGCAGGGTAGAATCACCAAGAGTGAAAATGACGAATCCAAGGGTACATATTATTTTAGTCTTTTGATAGATATGCAATTTCATTTCCAGAAGACTATAATAATCCAGTTTAAAAGCAATGTCTGAGAAGACTCTTGTCCCTGCTGCCCACATCGATAGATGTTAATGTTGCTTAAATTTTTGCCAGTCTGGTAGGAATAAGTGATATTTCATTGTGATTTAATTTGCATTGTCTAACTGTGTTTGAACACAGTTTGATTCATTTTCAGCAATTTGGATTTCCTCTTTTGTGAACAGCCTGTTCATTTCTTTGCACGTTTTTCTGCTGGATTCTTCGTCTCCTTTTTAATTTGTAAGAACTCTTTATATATTACTGATATAACCTCTCTTTTTGAACTGTGTGTGGCAATCTGTTTTGCAAGTCTGCTGTTTGTCTATTCACTTTAATTATAATTTTCTGTAACATTTACAAAATTTATATAATAAATATGTCCATTCTTTCTTTCATAGCTTCTGAGTTTATAATTTTAAGATTTTCCTCATCCCTAAATTATATCCCTAGTCTCCTAAATACTCTTGCAGAGTTTGTATAATCTTAAATTTTAACAGTTAAGTCTCAGTCCATCTGGGATTTACGTTCATATTTGGTATACAATAGGGGTACATTTTTATTTTCTTGCAGATGGAGAGCTAATTGCGCCAGCACCATTTGATAAATAAGCCATAATTATATCACCGAATTGAACTACTTTTGACAGATATAGAATTCTCGTATATATTAAGATCTATTTCTACTCGTTTATTTCTATACCAACATCACTAATATTCACTGAGTGTTCCCCTTCGCCTTTGCTCCTAGAGAAATCTGAAATCATTTTAAGGGCTCTAACTTCCCTGCAGCCCCCTCAAGTAGTGTCTTATCTCTCCATCACACATTCATACCACTGGGACGGGAGGTAGGATAGGTCTTTTTACTCCTTCTCATTGATGCATCTATACCATTCTTCCTCCCTTCTGCCCAATGCCTTCCAGCTTTGAACCTTGTGTCACCAGCCTGGATAACCCATTACCCATCACTGGGAGGGTCACATACTGACCATGGGTCAATCTCCCTTATTCTTTTAAGACTTTCAGCTTTTGGATCACTGTTGCTATTTCTAAATAATCATGGTTTTGCCCCACCTACCAGCCCACATCCACTCCCTCAAACTTCTTTGTTAAAGTCACCAATGATTTCCACAAAGCTAAATCTAGTAGTCAATTCTCAGTCTTAGCATACATTCCCTAGCAGCTGCAGATGACCAGTTAATTACTTCCTGTATTGTGAAGCACTTCATTATTCACTCGGCTTCCAGAATATTACCTCTAAATGGTATAAAATGGCTCTCCCTAAACCTATTCTCTACCTACACTCACTGTCTTGCCATTTCATAGTTTTAAACATCACATGTGGACAACTCCCAAATTAAATCTCCAGCCCTTCTTCTGCCCTGAACTCAAGATGCCTATATTCAACTGCCTTCTCAACATCCTTAGTTGTATGTCTAACGGACATCTAGAACTTCTCCTTTCTATATAAATCAGGATTCAGGGAAGAAAACTGAAACCACACTAGTTATTGTAAGCAAATGGGGATTCAATACAGGGATTTAAATGCTCATAGTTATTAGAAGTGCTAAAGCATATAGAAGGCAGGCAGAGGGAGCCAAGAAAAAGATCCCAATAAAATCTTCCAAAACCAGATACCTAGTTTTCCTCCACAACTGTTCCTTTCATAGTCTTCTCTATCTCAGTATAAACAACAAAAAACACTATAACAAGCTTTTACTATGTGTCAGGTGTTTCATATATATTAATTCATTTAATCCTTCTAACAACTTTATGACTCTATGAGGGAGGTACTATAATTAGCCCCATTTTACAGATAAGAAAACTGAGGCACAGAAAGGTTAAGTAGCACGTCCAAGGTGCACAGCAGTAAGTTGCAGGGAAAAGTTTCTAACCCAGGTTGTCAGGCTAAAGAGCATGACATCTTAATTCCTATGCTATACCAATAATTTGGTTTCACAAGCCCAACATGTTAGAGGCATGCTTGAGTCATTCTCTTATAGTCTCCGGGTTCTCACAGTCTCCTCTCTCAGGCTCAAGGCAGGAGTCATCAGGCTGCTGTTCATCTCCTTTGGGACCTCTTGTAGATCAAGTAGATGAAGCTTACTAATGTGGGGGTGGCAAGTGACATTGACCTTCTCTTGGCGTTTCACAGAGCTCTGTGCTACATGCTCGCCCCCAAATCCCTCTACGTCATGACCCTAATCCCAAATGTCATCTACTTGTCTTCTGGATCTCTTCCAGTCCCAGGAGAAGAAAGCTTTGCATTAGTTCCCTCCTCCCATAATACCCAAAAACTTCATTTTTCCTCAGAGGCCAATATTGACCTAGAAGAGGCAAATACAATTACTGTGCTCCTTTCTTCTCTAGCATTTTCTATTTTTGCTTTCCACATGGCTAGATAATATTTTTGAAATATTAACCAATGTGATTTCTTGATATTCCCACTCCTGTGCTTTTTTCCACTAATTTGAACTACTAGATAATTTCGTTATCGTTGAGAAGGGACGTGAAAGCATAAAGCAAAAGAAATATCTTTCTAGCTTTTGAAACTCAAAACCCTAAACTCTTTCAAGAATGAATTTTGAAAAGCAGTTCATGAGTAAGAGAAAGACATCCTCACTACCTAGGCTAGAATGGAATTCTGCAGGCTAGGGGAAAAGAGAGAATTAGAGAGAAAGCAGGAGAGAGTAGATACTGTCGGGTCCCAATGAGAGGGCCAAATCCTAGGAGCAGGCAAATTGCCCCAGACAGGTTTGTGGGATAGGGCAGGATAGACTCCTGCCCTGTGGCCAGGGGATGGAGCAGAGAAGTGGCAGACTGTAGAGCAGAACCGACCATGTGGCTCTCTTGGAAAAATAAGCCTTGGTCTCACAGATTTCCCCTCTCCCAAGTGTGATGCACAGGCAGCAGAGTGCTTTCTATATGCCCCAACATGAGAAGAATGTAGAGGACTGAGGTAGCCAAAAAGACCGCTAGGTAAGGAATGGAGGGGGGTATCACCCTGGTGACCTGCATGACCATTTTACTGCAGATAGGATGGCCTGATGGACATCTCATCACGTATCAGGGTGGACATATGACACAGAAGAAAAAATGAGTCTCTCCAACACCTTGACGCATGTGACCTCCTTCAGAATTCAGGCACAACCCTAAAGGAAAGGAAGGAACCCTGAATTAACTCACAGTAATTTTTTGCTACCCCAGAGATTGAGACTTCAAACTAAAAATTAGATTGTTTTAGAAAATGAAGTTAAAGTTACATGCCTTGTTTGTGGACTGAAATTAATTTGCATCTAGAATGTTATACTTTGACTTCCTGCAACTATATCTATACCTTGCAGGTTTTCAGATGTTACTGAGATTTCTATAGTGACATATCTTTGGCTCCTCAATTTCTCAAACCGTATCTATTTGTGTGGCCATTTTTCATACTATCTACACACTATTTGCAGCCCTTCTAGTATTTTTCTTACCAATGCATTCCCTTAAATTATTCAGGAAAGTTTCCTACAGGGTACAAGTCTTACTTGAATCCAATCAATTGTTCTAAGTATGTGTAACCTTGGAAGGGGTAATACAAAAATCATGAAAAGTAATGCAAATCTGCTAGGTAGAGAAAAGCTGATAATCAGTAGCAGGCTTATTTAAGGGGCATTTGGAGAATCTAGTTATATATCACTAACTGCATGAAAAAATCAGTGCAAAAGATGCTTCTAAATGTCCTCTAATATTTCCTTTTATTAAGGACAGGACTCAGGGAAAGAACAGTCAAGTCTGTAAAAGCCACAGAAAGTCATTAGTCACTTGTAATGGTGATGATTTTCTTTTCTCCCAAAACCTAAGATTCACCTATAAAACTTGTACTGTGTATTTTTTCACAACTCTTAAACTTACTAAATTGGTGAGTCCCTCATCTCAGGTCACACATATTTCCAATGGACACAGTTATTATAATACAGTATCAGCTTCATCAATGCCCTCAGAGAGATATTCTAATACAGCATAAACTGAGATGAAAAGACAACTGAAATATAAATTAAATAAAAGATAATGTGAAATGTTGAGGTTAATTGACAACAGTAGGGAGGGGTAAGAATCACTATGCCCTGTGTAATGATAAAAAGTCACACAAGATAACAAAGAAGTAAATAATTTTAACCAAATAATCCCTGTGTTTTTTCAACAAAGGACTTGAAAGTTTATGTTTCTGTATTACCAATACTAGGCTTAGTCCAATGTCTTTGGGAAAAAAAAAAAAAAAACAAGAAATAACAGATTGGATTCATTCTCAAAAATGTTTGATTCACCTATATCCCTACTCACATACAGAATTTCTTCATTTTTGTAAATTAAATGTTATAGGTAGAATCCTGTATTTCTGAAAGTAGCAAAACTTTCACATAAATCCTGATTCACACTCCCAATGGTCCCCTATTACAACTATAATTAACAGATATTATGCATCTGGCATGTGTAACCTGCAGATGTTAATGCTTTATACTAATGATGTCAGCAATTTTCCTGTTAATTTGTATTTTACTGCTGCAGTTAAATGACCTAAATATCCGCAGCACTGCCACACAAGTTTCGTTCTGCATATTAACACGTAGCAGGCAGGAAGAGAAGGCTGCCTGCTTTCAACGGACTTGGCGCATAACGAACCAAGTTTACAGCAGCGGAGCACGGGCCTGGAGCGTCACCCAGACGGATATATCCGCCCAAGCACTGCAACCTTCACAGGAGGATGTAGACATTGTTTAGTGCAAGTACATCTCAAAAAAATGAGTATCGTATGTTTCTATTTTTTATACATATTTGTATTTCTTTTAAAAGACTCAGAACATAAAAATAACGCTTATTATTCATGCACAGCCTCTCCCCCATGAGCTCTGATGGCATTTTCTCAAGAACTTGGACAAATGCTTTCGTTATGACACCTTTGCTAAGCTGCAATGAATTCCAGCCTTTTAATAGGGAAAAACTGCCACATACCATTATAGTATAGGGACTCCAATGCCATTTTGCTTGCCATCTCTGGAATGAGCAGTACTTTGGCTGTGTGGATGCATATGCAGAACCTTTTCTTTTTTTTTTTTTTTGGAAAGAAAAGGCTTTTAAATTGGTTAGACAACTCGTTATTTTGAAAACAAGTGAAACTCAAGCAGCTCCTTTCTAGCTAGATTTTGTGACATCATGGGACATTTTATAACTTTTCATTAGGCTTCTTGGCAGACTGTAGTCCACAAGTCAACAATACTCAAGTCCTTCCAAGGAAATACAGTCAGATACAAAGGTTGGGCATCCATAATAATAATGAACTGGCCAGGGGCCATAACACAGGGTCACCTTACGCTGAGTAGCCAAATGATGTTTGTAGATCTCAGCCATATGCCTTTATTGTGCCAAACAATCAGAGCATACCTAATATCCCTATCCAATTAATAGTTATGCTAAATTCCCAACATCTAGTAAAAATGTGTCAAGGACATTTGAGAAAATTTCCCAATATAGATTCAAATTTGTGGATGGTGCTTTTTTTCCCCATTTTCAGCGTTCCCTCTTACCTTTCCATAAGAAATTAATTTATGGCCCAATTCAGAGAAGCATTCTGCTCAGAAAATAGCCGTTATTTCCCTGCACAAAAGTGGATCCACCTCCAGTTACAGAAGCCCATGATATCCAGCCTTGGTGGAATTTGACTACTTGGTGGCTGAAAGTAGCAAATGGTTAGTGCCAGAGAGTACCAAAGAAGACGGAAGGCAATGTAGCTATCAAAAAGAGGAAAATAAAGCAAAAAAGGAAGCCAATTACAAACTGAGGACTCAATTATAGTACCTGGCACATAGTAGGCAACCACGAAATCATGATTAAGTAAGGAACAAGAGCAGGGAGAAAATCGTGACACCGCTCACTCCCAATGAGTAACCACCCTTAACTTAGATTGGTCTGCAGTGTAGAGTAAGGGAGAAAATACGGGCAAACTCTGCCACAAATATTTGCATATTAAACTGTATGACATTGACAAGGGACTCTCAAACTTTGAGTCTGTTTCTTCATCTGTAAAACGGGATGGGGTGTTAATGTATGCACTGCCTAGCTCCCCTGTGTTCATGTGAGTGCAGAGGGCTGTGTGTAGGTGTGTATGCACACATGTAAGGACACAATGGCATCGTGTTTGTACCCGCCTTGTAAACTGCGTGGTATAAAATGCAACATTTCTTTCCTACTTTCAACATTTCTTTCTTTTGGGGTTGATTTAGATCAAGTCTCACTCATGCCAGTTCTTTCTGGTTCATATATTTTATGGCAATGCCTACTGCTAAGAAATCCTGTCTTTTTATATCAAGAGGTTAAAATGAGTAAGAAATATGTCAAACTGAAATACTTTCCCACAGTTACAATGAGGCGATAAGGTTAAAAGTATAATTCATAGATTAATTGGATCAGGTGGGTCAATAAAATGTCTCTTGCATTATACAGTAAGTTTTAGCAAGACAAAGGAAAAGTCTAAATTTGTGCCAGCCTGGAATATTATCAGGCATGTTAGGATCGTGCCCTAAGAAATCAATTATTTTCTAACAGCCTTGATATATAGGTCTTTGCTCTTTTAAGCTCTTGTTAAGGAAGTGACGCTGGGAGCTGTTGCGTAGAGCAGAATTCTTAGTATGGTTGCAAAAAAACCCCACTAATATCTGCAGACTCAAAGGCATGTGCCAAGAATTGCTTCAGATGGATTTTAATCTTGAATTTGCAGAAAAAAATTAAACACAGCATGTTTCCTTTGAAATAGTATGGCAATTTTATAAAAATGAAATAATAGTGGAGCCGGCCCAGTGGCACAGTGGTTAATTTTGCACACTCCACTTTGGTGGCCCGGGGTTCCCCAGTTCGAATCGTTAGCACTCAGGGATCCCTAGCTAAAGTGCAGACCTAGCACCGCTTGGCAAACTATGCTGTGGCAGGCATCCCACATATAAAATAGAGGAAGATGGGCATGGATGTTAGCTCAGGGCCAGTCTTCCTCAGCAAAAAGGATTGATGGTGGATGTTAGCTCAGGGCTAATATTCCTCAAAAAAAGAAAAGAAAATTTAAAAAATGGAATAATAGTTAACTGTCCAAACTGAGAAAGTTGTCAGTTTTTAAAAATTAAGTTTTCACTATTAGATATCATTTGAGAAAGAAAAGTACCATGGATAATCATCTGGTCATATGTATACTGTTTCAATGTCAATAATGTTTTTCTAATAAAATTCCACTGTATCTAAGTTTTCAAATTTATTGACAGGTGGTTGTTTTGAATATTCTCTTCTCATGTTTTTAAGCTCTACACTATTTATTATTATATCTCCTTCAAATTGCTAATACTTTCTTTTATTTTTGCCAACTCTATTATCTGTTTCCTTGAGCAATATTGTCAGATGTTTGCCCATTTTCAAAAGAATAACTTTCGAGTATGCTGATTTACTGGTCTAAGCAGAAAATTCTCTTTTATTTAATTTCTGTGACTCATGTTGTTTCCTTCCTTCTATTTTCTTTACTTTTACTTCATTCTTCCTATATATTTTTAAGTTGAATACAGCAAATTCATTCTCAGCGTTATTTTGCATATAACACTTTAAGGTTAAAATTTTCCATCAATTTACCAATTTAGCTGAATTGTTCAATTTTGAAATGAGGTCATTCAATCATCACTAAGTCATAATTTCCATTAGGTTTTTTCATTGATTCATGAGTTATTGGAAAGTATAATTTTCATTATCAAACATATGAGCAAGTGGTGATATTGCCTTCCCATTGCTATTTATTTTATTTTATTTTATTTTGTTGTAGGGCCGGCCCAGGAGCGTAGTGGTTAAGTTCATGTACTCCACTTCAGGGTCCGGGGTTCTTGGGTTCAGATCCCGGGGGCAGACCTACATGCCACTCATTAAGCCACACCATGGAGGCATCCCACATACAAAATAGGGGAAGATTGGCACAGATGTCATCTCAGGGACAATCTTCCTCAAGCAAAAAGAGGAAGATTGGCAACAGGTGTTAGTTCAGGGACAATATTCCTCACCAAAAAAACAAAAGAAAAAAAATTAATTTTGTCGTAATCACAAAATGTGATCTGCATGATATAAATCATTTAGTAAGTGTTAGACTCCTCTTGCAGCCTACTTCAAGGTAATTTTTTGGTAAATAATCCGTGTGTGCTTGAAAAAGAAGCATTCTCTATTTTGGGGGTAAGATGCTCTATACGTGTGTATTAATCAAGCTTGCTTATTGAATTAACCAAATTATCTGTATTCATATTAGTTTTTCTATTTATTTATTGATGTTCTGTTTGTTCTTTTCCAAAAAAATTACTCTCCAGTTCATTCATTATGACTTTGGGATTTTCTTTTACTTTTTTCATTAGTGTAAACTTACTTCTTTTATAGTCTTTTCTAGATCATTCCGTTATCTGCATTTCTTGGTTTGCTAAATCTGTAGTTTTTTTAATATAAGTTGGCTCTTGCTCATGGTGGCTGCTTTCATCATGTGCTTTGTATCTCTTTTTTTATGTGGCTAACCCCCAATTTAAAATTGTTTTATTTGTCTTTGTTTTTGTTGTTCTCATTGAGTTTTATGTGCCTTGGGTTGCCAAACTGCCCTTACAAATTGGTTTTGGATTTCCTCTTAGTGGGGGCACCCATACAGATTTTAATGGTCTTTGTCCCATTTTAACTTTATTTTGAGAGCTTGTAGGATTTCACCCATACAAGCAGTGTAAGATTAGAACCCATGCCTATATGTGGCACAAGTCTGAGATTTCTCACGGGTGAATTTCCTTCATACGATACCAGCAAGCAGACAGAAGTTGGGTTTTCTTGCTGCTTTCAAGGCCAGGTGGTGAAATTTTCCTGATCCTTTTAAAACTTTTTATTGACGAATAATATACATTGAGAAAAAGACACTTATAAGTGTAGAGCTTGAAGAATTTTTACAAACTGTCACTTGTGTAATCAGTATTTAAATAATCATAATAACAGAATAGAATATTACATTCATCCCAGGAACCCCCCGCTGCCATGTCCCTTTCTAGTCACTATCTTCCCGCCACCAAGGTTAACCATTGTCCTGACTTCTAACAGCATAGATTAATTTTGTCTGGTTTTAAACTTTACATAAATGGGGTCATATAGTATATACTCCTTTGTGTCTCACATTTTTTATCTTGACATTATGTTTCTGAGATTTCTCTATGTTGTTGCGTGTTGTCAGGATTTCATCAGTTCTAGTTGCTGCATTGTATTCCATTGTGTGACTATACTACAATTTATTCGTTCCACTGTTGATGGTCATTAGGGTAATTCCTAGTTTGGAGCGTGTCTTTTAATAAACCTGCTAGCTCCGTTTTAAGGCATAGGTTAATTCTCCAGGGGTTTCCCTTCCAGCTCTGTTGCCTCCTCCACCCTGGCACAGGAATCCCTGTCCCTGTGGGACACCAGGACACAGCAGGTTACAGTCACTGCTCAGGTTTTAATATTTCTCTGCATTTCTGGTGACTTAGTCAGAGACGGAGAGACCCATATTTGAACTGTATTTTTTCCAAAATAGGTATGTGTTTGTTAAGGGATATGGGCCTGTCCATATTTGCTTAGTTCTCCTCGAGACCCATTTATTCTCAGTACACCATGCCGCCTGAAGCCTTCCCTGACCCCTTTCTCTTTTCCCTGCACAAACTGAAAAGAATAGATATCCCCCAAATTTTGCCTTTACCGTGCCTTTTTCCAACTTTCATGGGGAAAGTTTTGGTGAGTATTCTTCTAACAAAACAAATAAAAGCATGTCAGAACACCCTTGGGTAGACATCTAAATACACCTATTACAAATGTGGCTGCAAACACGCCTTTACTTGACATGTATCTCAAAAGAGGAAATCTTCCAGTTTCCATAAGACCCCCATATCAATATGCTATTGTTAAGCCTGAAGACTGCCCTGAGTATAGCCAGGCAGTGAAGTAGAAACTCTGGCAATTAATTGGTCAATTTGACAAATACGTTCAGCCAAGTGGCTAATTTATGTCAACATTTCTGCTTTCACTTTGAAAGCAATGGTCACTTCAATTCTCCACTTGTGTAGACAAGCCTTAGAAGAAAAACAATGAATCCTGTTGGCATAACAGAAAGAGTATTTATCTAAATGAAATGCTTTCTACAGCAGCATACTTTTATATCCCTTGCAATAAAATCTTAGGGCCAGCAAGCAATGTGGTTACTTAGCAACTACTATATTGACACTTTAATACCAGGTATTATGTAAAATAAATAAAATCAAGAAATCTGTATACATCAGTACAAATCAAACTTCACATTCCACCAGTGCTAGTAAGCCAAAGCAAATGAACCACACTCCTCAAAAATGTAAACCACTATGCAAATGGTGACTCTGTACCTTCCTCCATTAACCCTGGCTCATGACAGTTTAAAATTATTACAGCTTTTATTACTGTAAGGAATGATCATAATGTAGGTATCAGCAATGCTGACACAGATACCAACAATAATGATAATGAACTTAGCACAATAATACCTTTAGAGAGAGAGCAGACCTTTCTTTAAGGAATGCTAATGGGTAAATAAACATGGGAGCCGGAAGGCACTATTACAAGGTTACCAACACTGTTACTGTTAGAAGACAGGCCATTCAGAGGAATAAATGGAAATTCTTTCAAGGTATCTTGGTTATAGTTGGGGAAGGAGGTGCTTACAGGACCTGAATATAAGCTCCACGAGGGCAGGGACCATGTTTATCATAGTCACCACTGCATCCCCAGCACCTGGTACAGTGCCTAGTGCATGGTAGGCACTCAGTATGTGATGAATGAATTTGAGAGGAAATTCTTTCCAGAATAATTAGAGATTGAGCAAGCAAAAGCTGAACACAATTCATAGTTGCTTTCAAAGCTGAGGGCATAAAATAGCTGTGGGATGTAAGAAAATTTGGATTATCAAATAGAAAAATGCTTCTATTTACTTGCTGTTTTATAGCTTTAAAGCCCTTTATTGTTGATTATCTTAAGCGCACCTTACACAGCTTTGAGAGGATCAGGGTAGATGCTATCACCACCTCCAATTTACAGATGCACAGCAACAGTAGTATCATGGACATGTTATTGGGAATGCTGAAACCAAAGAATTTCTTTTTATTAGTAAGTGTAACCCCATGTATGGCATACATGCTGTCCTCTACGCAGGACTTCTTCAGCATGTCTCCCCACCCCTTAAGCCTCATGGCCTAGAAAGTAAGTTGTAGAAAGCCACAGCTAGCATCACCTTTTTCCTATATGCCTTCGTGCTACAGAGTTGAAAGAAGGATGCTCCATCACATTCATCACAGAGAACTCTTGGAGGCAGGAACGTTAATTGTGGCTGGCTCTCCAAAAGCATTAATGGAGAATTGAGTGGACAAAAGAGCAGAGATCATCCTTCCTGTGAATCAGGGAGAGAGAGGTAGGAAAGCCCCTGTTATATGGGAGATTAAGCAAACACATGACAACTACCATATTTGAATCCATCGTCCCCTCATTTTTAGAATTTTCTGATTTAAAATTTCAATAAGCCTCTTCTGCCTCCGCAACATATTTCTGCTTTTTCATATTTGCCAAGAAAGTTTTCCTAAACTTGCACTGCAGAAATATCCAGGTTAAGTTCATCATTTTCTCCTAGCATCTGAAAGGGATAGAATATAAGTACTATCGGCACTTGCATGGTCACCTCTACTAGGTTGAACTAGTGCAGACATTGCAACTCTTTGCAACAACTTCATTTTTGTTATACTTTAGATGCTGCTACAGCAGAATGCGTTAGCCTTTAACATCTGTGAGTCTCTCTAACTGGCCCTGCAGACAGGAATGATTCTCATGGTGAACATATTTTAGGCTCAAGCTGGGACCCTTGTTGAAAAATGTTTGTTGGTGTAATATTGGACATCATATTATACACAAAAATACAAATTGGTTAGACTGTAAATTCACAACCATCATCTGCAAATGGGCCCTCAACATTGCCTAGCAAGCCTACCACATCCCTTTAGTCAACATTCCCACTCTCCACAAACATCAACACAATTCATCGACTCCCCTACCACTTCTTCCCCTCCCTTTCACAGATGATCTTACCTGCTACTTTACAGAGAAAATATTAGTCACCAGATGGGAATGCTCTTATCTCTCTGCTACAAAACATATATTCATACCTAATCCATACTCTATTTCCACCACATTTAGCGTTAGAGAAGCCACTCCTTCTCCCATCTATGGCCAGTTTCTCCACCTATGTTAGGGTCTCATCTTTTTCAGTATCTCTCACTTTATACTAGCAAGTATGCCTTCTCTCTTTTGTATATTCAATCTCTTCTTTTCAAATAGATCCTCCTGTTACATTTAATCATACTCAAGCCTCTACCATTAAAAGAATAATAAAAACTTCACCAAACGCTATACTCCTGATTACTATCCTACCTCTTCTTTCATAAGCAAATCTCTTAAAAGAGTCCTTTGTACTCATGATCTGTCTGCATTTCATCACCTCCCATTTTTCCCAATTCACTCAATCAAGCTTTCAGCAACATCACAACTAAAGTCACTGACGTCCTCCATGTTGCTCAAGCAAATAGATACTTTCCAGTTCTCATCTTACTTTACTTCAACAACATTCAGTATCATTGGCCACACCTCTTTCTTTTGAAATACACTCTTCTCTTGGATAACATAATATGTTATCTTTTTTTCTTTCCCTTTCTGTCTGTCTTTTCTCCATTTCTGTTGTAGATGCATCCTCCTCTAGCTGATCATTAAATAGTGGAGTACATCATGACTTTGTTCTAAGCTCGCTTCTTTCCTCATTTCAAGTGAAGTCACCCATACTCATGGCTTGAATTGCCACATACGTAGAAATGGCTCTCAGTTTTCCATCTCCAAAGCAGGCCACTATTCTGAGTATCAGCTCTGTATTTCCAATTGTTTATCTGAAATCTCTTCTTGATTGTCTCAAAGGCGCCTCAGCATCAATATGTCTAAAACTGAGCTCACAAGCTTTCTACTCAAAACTTCACCTTTTTCTGCTGTTCTATCTAAATTAAGAGCACCGCTATCCATCCTATTATATAAGCTAGTAATTCAGGAGTTATTGTCTTTTCTACCTCCCTTAATCCTGTTTCAAATGACCACCAGTTCCTGTTCATTTTATCTCTAAATGGGATCCACCACCACTCCCCATCTCCACTACTGCTCTAGTCAAAGCTGCCAAAGCTGCCACCAAACTCACCTAGACTACTGCAGGAACCTCCTAACTGCAGCTACTCTGGTTTTGTTTTTGTTTTTGTTTTGTTTTTGAGGAAGATTAGCCTTGTGCTAACATCACTGCCAATCCTCCTCTTTTTTGTTGAGGAAGACTGGCCCTGAGCTTACATCCATGCCCATCTTCCTCTACTTTATATGTGGGACGCCTACCACAGCATGGCATGCCAAGTGGTGCCATGTCCGCACCCAGGACCTGAACTGGCAAACCCCGGGGCCACCAGGAAGCGGAACATGCACGCTTAACTGCTGCACCACGGGGCTGGCCCCTGCAGCTACTCTGGTTCCTCTCCAATCCATTCTTTCCCTGTAGCCAGGATATTCTTTTTAAAAATGAAAAACAGATTATATTACTTCCTTGCTTAAAACTTTTCAATGACTTCTCCTTGGTATTAGGATATAGAAAAAAAACCTCCCAATATATTCTATATAATCTGACTCCAGCTCCCTTCTTGCATCAAACTCACCCGTACTCTCTATGCTGCAACCACATTGCCATTCTTTCAGTCACTATGTTTCCTCTCATCACAGGGCTCTGCTTATACTGTCCCCTTGGCCTCAGATACCACCCCCTTCCCTTTACCTAGTTACACTTCATACCTCAGGTCCATCATCTCTTCTTCAGGAAATCCTCTCCCTAATTAAAAGATGCATCCTTTGTAGTATTTGTCCTAGCTACCATTTTATTATTTTTTGTGTGTCATTATTTGTTTAATGACTCTCTTCACCGACAGGACTAGGATCCAAGAGGCTACAAAAGATGCTTTCTTTGACTACAATTTTATCTCCAGTACTTTGCTTAGTACTTGGCACACAGTAGATACTCAAAAAATATTTATTGAATGAATAGTCAAATAAGTCAGAATAATGGGTAAAGGCAGGGGAAGAAACTGTAACTACCATAAATCTTGATTAAAATAACACGCATCAAAATATAGCAAAAACAGGGGCCAGCCTGGTGGTCCAGCAGTTAAATTTGCACACTCAGCTTCACGGACCCAGGGTTCACCAGTTTGAATCCCAGGCGTGGACCTACGCACCATTTATCAATCCATGCTGTGGCAGGCGTCCCACATATAAAATGGGGGAAGATGGGCACAGATGCCAGCTCAGGGCCAATTTTCCTCAGCAAAAAGAGAAGGATTGACAGTGGATGTTAGCTCAGGGCTAATCTTCCTCCAAAAAAATGTATATATATATACAGCAAAACTAGATGCATGTTTGCTTGACAAGAGGCAAAGACAGTCCCATGCTGTGTAGACACTATGTGTGACATGATTACTAGGAAGTTCCAATAATAGATGCCTGCTATTGTGCTACTATTTTAATTAGTTCATGGTAATATATAGTTTTATAAATTATTTACTGCGAATCTTAAGTTGTATTTAGGTTTACTGCTGATTACATTTTCTACAAAATCCAATTCAATTTTTATTTCTCCTAATGAATATTATTTCAGGTCCCGAATTTTTCTTTTGTTGCACTTTACCTCATTACAAAAAACTAAATGTTTTCTTTTTTTCATATATTAAATCTCTTTCAGGAGAAATATCATTCTTGAAGTCTTTCCTACTTTTCTCATTTTCTATTTTGTTGCAGATTTTTTCATAGGTTCTATGTTGTTTTTCCATATCCTTGAGTTTGAATTAATTAATACTGACAGTAAGAATAACTGTAACAGTTACACTAATCAGAATAGCTGCTATTAAGTGAATGCATTTTATATAACTGAAACAATATTGCATACTTTATATGTATTATTTCATTTAATCTGAACAACAGAATTATGAAGGTGACAACTATTATTATCATCATCTTACAGACAAGAAAATGGAGCAAATGAGCAAAATATGTTGCCTAAAAGAACAATTAAGATAGTAAAACGCAGGTAAGCTTCAACAACTCATCTCTGAAGGATGCTAAGATCATTTCTATCCTTCACTCGCGAAATTTAATTGTCTTGAGTGTTTTCTAAATGCTTTGTGAACTTCAATTAGATTTTATATAAAGTATTTCTATTTTACAAGAGGATAAAACCTAATTAATAGTTTATCTTTCACTTCTGAATATATTACATGGCTTTTCTAGATGGCAGAATGTTTCCCATGTAAGACATTATTTACAGACTATTTAACATTAATACTCCATGAAAGCAAAAATTGTTCATCTATAGATAAATCTCTTAACGATAAGCTTATGAAATTTATTTCATGGCATATCAAGGATAATATTTATTACCTTACTAATTGTATCTATAGTATGTGAGGCAAGAATTGATTTAGAAAAAAAGTAGATATAATTCAATGAGAATGTTACTGAGCTGCAAAAAATCTTTGGCCTTTCAGTTTAAATCATGATCAAAAATCAATATCTACTCCTTAGATTTTGTTTCTGGACATTTTTGAAGGTGATCGCTCTGGTGGATTAGAGTACTGGAAAGACTCAAAGATGTGCTACAAAATATGAATTTAATATATCTATGTTTTAATGACAAAGCACAGTTAAAACCAATACCTTGAAATCGAAATTTCAAAGTTGTTGCCGTGAAAAAAGAATCTTCACATCCTTGCATCTGCCTCATTCTGGTGTTTAGTATTGCTAAAGTGGTATTGTATTTTTAGAAACACAGTTTTCCTTGAGATGCATAATGTAAATAATTTGATCAATATATATATATATATATTTTTTGAGGAAGATTAGCCCTGAGCTAACTGCCGCCAATTCTCCTCTTTCTGCTGAGGAAGCCTGGCCCTGAGCTAACATCCATGCCCATCTGCCTCTACTTTATATGTGGGACGCCTACCACAGCATGGCCTGCCAAACAGTGCCATGTCCGAACCCAGGATCCGAACCGGTGAACCCCGGGCCGCTGAAGCTGAACATGCGAACTTAAACCCTGCGCCACTGGGCTGGCCCCTGATCAATATTTTTATGAAATAAATTACATTAAATAATAGCAATCTTTACTCTGCCAACAAGTATGTATGAATTCTGACAAAGTTATAAAATCAATAAATAGGAAAATATTGGCAAAGCAGATCTAAGTTTATCTGTCTGAAGTTGCATATGACTATGCTATCCCTAAATCATCCTAAACTCAGGACATAAAACCACATTCTTCATTACATTTATCTACTAAAGTAAACTGAAAAACCAATCTTTTAGGAACAGGGAAAAGACTATTGAGTAACTGTTTCTCATGACCATTTTACATCTCTGTAGCATTTGATATGTTATCAAGTCAAAATGATATGATTTGCCAGATAAAATACAGGAGACCCAGTTAAATAGTTAGATTTGAATTTCAAATAAACAATAAATATTTTTTCGGATAAGTATTTCTCATGCAATATTTGAGACATACTTATACTAAAAAAAATCATTAGTTCTCTGAATGCAAATGTAAACGGGCCTCCTGTACTTTTGTTGCGTCTTGGAGCCTTCCCTCCTGCCCGTGTTCACAGTTACTCCTCTGCTATGCTATTGTGCTCTTTCTTTTCACTGTGGGTACTAGATGAGCCTTCTGCTCTTCACTTCTCATTTCCCCACTCACAACAACTTCCACTAAACTCTATCCTGACGTCTCTTAAATTGATATCTCTCTTTTCCTAAGAAAGTTGTAACCATGGATTCTAGCTGTCTACAGGCTACCTCTGCTTGAGTATCTCACCTTCATTGCAAATCTAAAATATTAAACATGAAGCTTATAAGTTTAGCCTCCAAAATGTGTCCCCCAACACATCATTGCTATTACTTGATGGAGCACGACTATTCTCCAAGGCCACAGGGTTTTCTGCTGAACTTTTATCTGAGTGGGTCCTTCCCCTTGACCATGATATCCAGGCAGTTACTTAAACTTGCTGGTCCCTCCTTTGTAAGGCTTTAGCTTTTCTACATTGCTGCTGTCAGAAACTCATCTCCAAGTTCCCCTCATAATGTGACAAGAAACTAGTTCTTCTTTGGACAATCTGCTTTTAGGGAGAACTATTTACCTAGAATATTCAATCTGGGCATTGAATCAAGAGAACAGGTAATGTACTATAAATTGAAGATAATTATACTTAGCGTACAGGATATCTATGAAAATAAGCAATACATATGTACATAGATGGAAAATCATCATTATTATCAGATTTAACCACTGTACAAGGATAACTATACTGTAGATTATGTCTTAAATATCAACCACTGCTATGTAAAGAAATGAGAAAATGAAAGTGTAGGGCCAGCCCCAGTGGCCTAGTGGTTAAGTTCAGCACACTTCATTTCAGTGGCCCCGGTTTGGTTCCCAGGTACAGACATACACCACTCGTCTTGTCTGTCAGTGGCCATACTTTGGTGGCAGCTCACATACAAAAAGAGGAAGACTGGCAGCAGATGTTAGCTCAGGGCAAATCTTCCTCATCAAAAAAAAAAAAGAAAGAAAGAAAGAAAGTGTATTCTCTCCCATTTCTGTTGATCTGGACCATTTGCTTCCTTTGAAATTCAGCTCAAAATCTCTTGTGTTTACATCTCTTATGGATCCACATCAATCTACACATGTCTGTACACCAGAACAGATATTTGAACAGGAGAGTGCCCTCGGTGTCAACATCTGCAATTTAAGTACAGAAATCTTTTGCCTTAACCACACAAATTTCAATTGCCTATAGTTTTAGCTATTTAATCCAAATGCATGCACATTCTTGAAACTCAGAGGTATGGCTCTCTTCTAGCATGAACTCAAACCACCATTGCCTTCCACAAATTGTCCATGAACGTGTCATCTAATATTACTTTTGTGAAGTGAGTGAGGTTTCTGAATATCAGTGGGAAAAAATAGACAGTGCTGCTACTCAAAAGCTAATTCCCTGTTTCACTCAGAAATTCTTTCCTCTTTATTTTTTTCTCATCTTCTACTGCCAAACCTCCTCCAGTTAGAGTTAACTGGAAGATAAAACAAAATGATCTCTCTATGACAAAATGCTGTCTGCCCTGCAGTAGGTTTGCTCTTTAAATATTTCATGTGCAATGCAGCTACAACTGGAATATCAGTGTCCCCCTTATAGGTTCTTCCCCTCTGGTTTAGCTTCTCCAAATTTATCTTACGCTGTTGCCAAGCTACTCTTCCTAAAAATTTCCCCATGCCATTCCTCTATCTAATAGCATCTGGTGACTCCTTGCTGCTCAGAAAGTCCTGGCCAATGCCTGGGCCTGATCTATGAAGCCATACATCACCAGGCCCATCTTCCTAACCCTCAAGTGCTCTCATCACATCTTGCTTCCACTTCTTCTGTCCCTCTCAACAATGAGCAAGTTTATTTTGTACTCCAGACTTTTACTACTGCTGCCTGGAACATTCTCTCAACACTCACAGTTATCCCACAGCTCATAATTACTTCTAGGACAGCATTCGATCCTTCTTCTCCATTAGGTCTTCATGGAAGATCACAAGCTCGGAATGACCATTTCCACTGTTTACATATGATGCTCTCTTTTTTTAGCCATTTTATATTTTGTCTCCCCGATCAAATTAACAGGGGGTAACAGGGAAGGATTGCCTTCTACTTTTCTGAGTCCCCCTTAGTATAGGACTTCACAAAGTTTATAGTACTAACTGAGTGGAGGAATAAGTGAGTGGTATAGTGGAAAGACCACTGGACTTAAATTCAGCTGGTCAGGATTGAAGTCTCAGTTTTACTCTTTACCAGCTTGTGTTCTTCTACAGAAGTGATTTTAGACAGGAGTGCTATTCCTTTGCCTATAAAAGGGGGACAAACGACTTGTCCTAATTAATTCATAGTGTTTTTGGTTTTTGTAAAGATAAAAATAGGTACTATGTTTGAAAACCATCAACCTGGGGCTTGAAGGAAATAAAAGTTTTAGTGTCATTGTGTGTCTAGTGCACTTACAGGTGAAGGCTAAGCAAGTATAAAGGCAAGGCCATTAAATGGCCCTTCCAAGAACATAGAAATAAACAAACATTTGTGTAGCTTTTCTACCTGTAAGTCAGATCACTGCAGTAGATTTTCTATTTTCCCATATTTCATTATGGTAATACAAAATCAATCAACCTACCCATGAATGTATTCAGGGATGATTTCTATGTTGGCAATGTGCCTTCTGCATAAATCCATATTTTTCTCTTCTCAAAGGTCAGATGTATTACTGAACATCTGCTCTAAGAAAATGTTTATAGAGTCAATGGTGTTCTAGAATGAGGAGTCGCTTAATGCTTCCAGAACATGTCTCTTATTCTCTGCCCCTTGTCAAATGCCTGTGCCGTATTGAACATGGTACTTCAACTGATATAAAGCATGTGGGATATGCAAAACTGTTTTAAATAATTCAATTGGTAAGACGGAATGGCCAAAGCATTTCTGAAACTGCAACAACAGATATCTGTTCTTAGCTGGCTATAAACATCCAATAAATGATGATGGAAAACATTTATATGGCTCTTACTATATGCCAGGCAATGTTCTAAGTTCTAAGTGCTTTACCAAATGAATTAGCTACTACTATTATGTATATTTTATAGAAGAAGAAACTGATGCACAGAGGGGTTAAGTGACTTGTCCAAGGCTATGAAGTTAGTAGGTGGCCTACTAATTAGTAGGAGACAAACCCGGGTGGTTGAGCTCTAGAGTTTATAATTTTAACCACTATGCTATGTGTCTAAAAAGATAATTAAATTTCTTTTTAAAATTGGCATAGTACAGCATGATATGCATAGATTGTAATTTTTGTAACCAATCACTTATAAACATCATCTGTTACAGTGGTAGCCACCAAAGAACCATATTGTTAGAACTCAGACTCTTGTGTAGTTCCTTCACCTTGATTCTGGGTTGGCTCTGTGATTTGCTTTCATCAAGGGTGTTCAAGAGGAGTGATGCTGTGTCAGTTCTGAAGATCAGCTGAAGATCAGTTTTTTCCCTCCTGGACATTTAGAATTCTGATATATATTCCCTAGACAGGCGACTGGACAATCTTCTCAGAAGAAACTGACCAACCCAGGGGAAAATAACTATAGGGAACCCAATTCACAAGAATGGTAAAAGGGATTCCAAAGATAGGGCTCAATGAAATTAATAGAATTCCAACTGTGCAGAAGGCCAGAGGGCTCTAAGAACAGCTGTGACAGACGGCTCCAAGAGGGAAAAAACCCGAAACTGATAGAATATTTGATGTGCTTGAAGAAATATTTTACAGTTATTTAGGAGAGTTTTGGGGAAAAGTTAATGACTTTATAGCTAAGAGTAATCAAATGAAATATTAAGACAATTTTTAATTCTAGGAGAAACAAAACATCATAACGGATAAGAGATATGTGTATGGGTTTTTTGTGAACAATTCTTATAGGGACAAAATAATGCACACACTGGCTACTTAGTAAACCAAACATTCTGATAGTATTCGGATGGTGAGGAGGGGATAACCAAGAATATGTGGGGATGGTGTGGGAGCACTAAATCTGCACTTTCCATAGTAGGCAGAAAACAACTAATGTCTAAAATTGAAAAAACTCAAGCACTGGCAGCATATGCATGTTATTTAGAAATAAGAAGTATAATCCAGAAGAAGCAGGGCAAAGATTTGGAAGTAGGTTGCCTTTGCGGAACAGGGCTGAGAGACGTGGGTCCAGGAGTGCTGTTTTTCTTTATAAGCCGTGAAATATTTGTCTAAACTCTGTACATGTATTGCTTTAATTAAGATACACATAATGTTGGAAAACCAAAAATAAAAACAAAGAGGAGGAAAAGGAGAGCTGTATAAGAAGTGGGAAAAGGGTAATCTCATTTGCTTGCAAAACTCAATGTGTAGACCCTGTAATTTTCAAAAATCTCTTCAAAAGACTGTTCAATATAAACAATGAGAATCTAAATGCTGATTTTCTTCTGCAGTTACACTGGCAATGCCATACGAATTTTTCAAGTTCAGATCTTGAGTAAAAACAAGCTGCAGGCATATGAGTTTATAATTTATATTTTCCTTTTATTTTTATCCCAAAAGAAAATCTTTATTTTCTTCCAGAAATTGAGCAAAATTAACCATATATGAGAGTAAAAATTATTTCCATTAAAAGATAACTTTATGGCAGTTTTATTTAGTGTTTCAGTTTTGCCATCCTGGATATCTAGAGAAAAAATGCCCAAAATTTGTCTCTAGGCAACTACCCAAACGCAGCAAGCTGAGGAGCAAATGAAATCAGCGAGTGACAAGATATGTGCATAAGCACAGGGAGAGATGGTGAAATGTGATTAACTGAAGAACTTGCACAGTGCAGGGGAGACATCCAATGAGTGGAGACAACAAAGAGTCAAATAAGATTTTGGAGACAACTAGAAAATGTAAAGCTTAAAATAGAACTGAAGGCATAATAAGTAGAATGGCAGCTTTCCATTTTTCTATAATGGAAAAAGTATAAAAATAATCATCTGAATTGAGTACAATGAAGGCAAGAGAGAGAAAAATAAGCCAAGCAAGGTAAAGAGATCAAAATGCCCAAGCAAGAAAGGAAAGAAATAGGAAAGGTGGATGAAAAATAGCAACAGAACAAAAAAACACACTGCAGAATTATTCTTCATAGAATTACGGAGCTGCGAATAACCCATTACTGAGCTTCTAGTCATTATGGTCAACTAAGCTAACACATAAAACGTCCCCTCTGGCTTCAAATATATAGAAATATTGAATGAAATGCATTTTTCTTTTCAAAAGTGTATACCCAAAGCTAAAAGCACAAAAAGGGAAACCCCTTGTAACAAAAATAAAGCTGGACCTCCAAGCCAGAAGGTGAGCAGGAGGGATATGAGCTGGAGAGAAGCCCTGAGGCATGTGTGTGGATCAGGAGCTGGAACTGAGTTCCCGGAATAAAGTCTATCAAAAGTAGAACCAGAAAAGAAGTATTCGCGTAAGTCCAAGGACAAGGCAAGGAATCTGCCCTGTCTTGTCCTGCCCTACCTCCACTCTTACAATGCCTTGGGGGAAAAAAAGAGTGATCGAGTGATCATGATCAAATGAAACTCAAAGATGCACTGCCATTGGGTACTGAAAGGCCTCCACTGAGAATTAACACAGGACTAGAAAAGGGGGAGTCCTGCAGCAGTGAATGCAGGATCCCAGCAGAGGTTTGCCCCTACTTTAAGGGCATGAGCGGCCACCACAGAAAAACTATTCTATGTTAATAAAGGAAATTGGACCCATAAAGAAGAAGTAGGATGAAAAAGCAAAGAAATTAGTTAAAATATATTGTTAAATCTAAATATTGACAATAAATAATAATAACATTAATATTAGTGAAAATAACCAGCAATGGAAAATTTAGGGGGGTTGAAAACAAGGGAAAATAGTAGGCGTACAAGAATGGAAGATGGAATGGGAGAGTTGGAATTTAATATTTCTGAAAGCTTAAGGAGCAAAGCTATTGGTTAGCTTTCGAGTTTACATGTGTGTTAAAAATGTGAAGGGTCGCCATTAAAGGAAGAGAAACAGAAGCCTATACTGGGTAGTTTCCATTTGCCCCTTAAGTCAGTCTCCACCCTTCTCTGCCCTGCTCTGTGCTCTAGAGGCTTATCTCTAACAATGCCATCAACTGGCCTCTCCTGCTCTCCGGCTTCTTGGTTTGACAGTAGCTGTGTTCCTCTATTGAAGGCCACAGCTCCTATTGGATGGCCCTCTCCAGCAGCTGCTGCACTTTCTGGGCCCTGCGAAAGGCTCCCTCCTCTCGCCTCTCAGATCTCAAGGTGGCAATAGCCTCTCTTTGTCTTTTGGAGCCTATAGTTGGAGCCCCAAGTTTATTCCTGATCCCTTGTTTTTGTTAACCCAGCCCACACCTTTGCTGGTTTTAAACTCTTTTCAATAACCCCTATTGAGTGTTTAATCTTTGTATTTCCCTGTGTATTGGAGCCTTGCCAAGACAAAGAAATAACTTCCAAATCAGTATGAAGAAGGAAAAAATAGGGCTGGAGAAGTTAAAGACAACTCTAATTCTTAGGAAGCCAGGAAAAAATCAGTTAAACAAACAAGCGTGCTAAATAGAAACACTAAACAATGTGATTGAAGCAAGTCAAAATGATATAAACAGTAGGGTACCATTTATGCATATTTTAAATGAACAAAACAATATTACATATTGATTATAGCTCCATACATGCATACTAAGATTATAAAAGCAGGGACTGTGATTATATATATTAAGTTCAGCCTAATTGTTGCCCCCAGGAAGGGGCAAAAAAGGATTCAAAAGGAGGAAATTTAAACGTATCTGAAATATTTTATTTCTTAAGAAAAATATCTGAAGCAAATATGCAACATAGCACTCTTTTTTATTTTGGATGGTATGTCTGTGGGTGTTATAAAACTTTCTGCAATGCTCTGGATGTCTGAAATATTTTATAATAAAACAATCTATTATTCCAAATTAGAGCTGTTTGGTTCTTACTCAAATCCTGTTGTGTCTTGATCGGTTTCCCTTTTATGTGATCTACACTATTATCTTAGAATGAAAGAAGTCTTAAAATGTCACAAGTGTAGTAACAAAGATCTTTTCTCCGTGTGGATTAATAGACACTTTTTCTGTGCTACTATTGACATATAAAATGTCATCCTCAAGTGTCTATTAACACCTCAGCTGCTATGAGATTTACAAAGCACTAAGAAGGCACAGTCTCAGCCCTCAAGGATCCAGCAATAATGAGACTTTAACACTCCTAGACAATATTAATTAAATAAGAAAAAATAGTTGCATTAGAAAGGCATTGCAGCCATATCATTTTCTGGATTGCTAAAACCATCCATGGACGTTTCAACACAAAGTCATACAATGATTTAGCCTGTTGAGAAAATAAAAGCTAGCTCCCACTGACATTGATGTATCTTAACAAAATAAGATGGATTCTAATGGCTATCTTTCTGAGAACTAACTATATTATTTACATTTTTCATTTTGTCATATGACACTGAGGATATATGAAAATGTAATTCAAATTTCCTTGCAATCTTCATAGGGCTTTCTGCCTCAGATATAATATTCTGTTATGCTCTAAGAAAAAGAATAAATGTAATAAAAATTGGTATAGTATTACACCGAGAATAGTAAACATATTTTAATTCAACATTCTAATACTTTTCCATTTTCCCTGTGCATTTTTATGATCATGAAAGATAGAGCTCACTGGGACTTGTTTCCAGGAAGGATATCCATAAACCTGAGGATCATCTAATACATAAGAGAGAATACTTTCAATTAGTGAAAGGCTGATTTTAAAACGTTTTGGATTACATAAAGCCTTTGAGTTCCTTCTCACTACCAAGATCTCAAAGTGGGGCCACTTTCCACTCACTTGTACTGCCAGTCCTCTTTCAAATATAAGAGGAGAATGGGTGAAGGAGGGGAACTCTCATTTCAGGCTAAGTTTGACATGATAGTATTCTGGATAGGTTTTCTTACAGAGAAGGATATTAATATAGACCAAAATGGAATTTGGAGACTACATATAAATTCATTCTTGATACCATCTTCCCCACAAGCATGGAGAAAATGTTGACTATAAAGTGCGTAATTAATAGCCAAGTAAACAGTGAAATGCACTCCTATTCTCAAAAAAAAGGAGGGGAGAAAGGAGTTGAACACTAATTTATCATCCCCTGTGGGTCATGAAGCTTTTGAATCTAATTTAATCCTCTTGACAATCTTAGAGTAATTTTATAGACAGGGAAACTGAGGCTCATAGACGTTCAATAATTTGCCCATGGTCGCACAGCAATTAAGTTTTGGATCCAGGATTTTAGGGACAATGGTTTGGGCTCCGAATCACAGTTGTAGCAATTAATGGAATTGAGGGTATTGGTTTTAAACCAGAATAAAAATTCCAGTATCCCATTCTCTCTACAGATACCTACCCAGAAAACACTCCATTCATGCTAGATGGAGAAAATCTTACTTCCCTCTACCCCTTGGAATAGATTGATCCATGCTCAAGAAAGAAAAATAACCTCAAGGCTGGATATTTGCAAAATCAAAACATATATTGCAAAGTGATTGTCCTCACCAAAAAATCAAGTGGAAAGAGACTTCTAGTGATCTGAAGACAGTGTTGTTGACACATTTTATTCCTTAATAATTCAGTCAACACATCTATAGAGTTAAGACCAAGTGCAAGGTTGTATAATATAATGGCATGGATCAGAAAAGAACATTTTAGACCTGGATGGAACCCAAGATATCTAGTCCAATAATTTCAAAGGGCTCTCTCAGGGATTGTGGAGGAATGTGGAGGTAGAACGCAAGGGCAATAAGCTGGGCCCTTTACCCCTACTCTACCCAGAGCAGTTCTGGTCTTATCTGTATTAAATAATAAGCTTCTTCCTGAGGCTTCATTTGAATAAACTGTTCCACAAATTACAACACTTTGAAAATTATTGTTGTGGTTCAGCTCACTCATTTTTCAGATAAGGAATATGGGTCCAGTTTAGGGAAAAGACTTGTTCAAGCCTGCATAGCTATTGAGCTGGAATTTAAAAACAATTCAGTACCATGTCTTATTCTACACCTAACACTCTTATCATTATAGTTAGCGTACAATTAAAGGCTACCAATAAAATGTAATGTTGTGTATTGGGAATACAATTTCTATAGTGCATTATAGTTTTAACCACTGTATTTTTATGTATATATGTGTTCACTACTTGTTCCTTACAGTTTGTCTATGAGTTGGGCAGTGTTAATAATAGCATCCTTATTTACAGAAAAAGATTTTGAGGCTAAGCGCGTGCCTGAACTAGGGCTAGAAACTAGTTCTAATTTCTAATCCAGTGCACTTTCTACTACTCCAAACAGTATCTCTGAGTGTCTTACCTGCCTCGATTAGGGATAAATATCAGGACTACTGCCTTCTAAGAATATTTTCTTCATTCTGTCTAAAATTGCATTTATTTCTGTGAATTGTTACTTACAAAGAACAAGGTACTCACAACCCTGCTGGAAATTCCAGAACTCGCCGTCCCTGTGGTGAACTAACCTACAGGTAACAACCCTGTTTGTTTGCAGAGATTGGGATAACAACAGTTTTAAACAGAAGCAAACAGCAAAGACTGATTCTTGCTGATCAATGAGCAAAATCCACTTCAGATATTCTTCTTGACAGATTTCAAAACAGAATTCAGTGAAAAACTTTCAAGTGCTTTGTCGGTAAATGGATAATGAACTCAAATTCATTTCATCAGTTGCATGTTCTACTGAAAAGTAGCTTTGCTGCTCACCTGCCCTATTGAGGGAACATAGGAAAGAAGAAATGTGGCAGCTTCCTTTTCTTTAAAGGGGAATTTGGAGTTGCTTCACATATGCCTCTTCAGCTGCAAGTGGTCATTGAATTCTTGAAGGTTTCACAGACCTTGAAAAGTACTGACAGTTTTCTTTAGAAAATATATCACTTTTGGTTTGTTCTAATGCTGCTGTTTTTCACCCAACACGTATATGTGAGTGTATACACGAACATACACTCTTCATTTGGCCTTGTCTACCACTCTGACCCTCCAAGCGACATTTGGAAAGTCCTTAATCGTGCTTTGCATTTACTCTAATGGAAACACGAATGCTGCTATATGTGTGAAAGAAATTTGTAAACTGTAATTCTCCATTTAAATGTACTTAATCATTATTATTACATTTTAACCATACCAGCTACCATAGAACAGTTTGGGATAATAATCAGCCATATTTTTTCACTTGAAATACTCATCCATCATACCACTTCCTCAGTCTGCACTGTTGAATATCTCATTTTGCACCTTCATTATCAACTCACACTAAATTTTGAAGTTACACAATTCCCTAATTTTCCACTGAAATGTCATTATTCTGTGGTTAATCTTGTCATAAAATTTACTTGAATCAAAAGTAAGAATTCTTCCCTGATTTCTTATTGTATTCCCTCCATTTTGCCCAAAGTTGTTTAAATTCTGTAACAGAAAGAAATCTTGAAGGACATGTAACTCCTTCTTTTGCCTGATGAGAGAAACTGACTCGCCTAAAACAGCACGGTAACAAAATTGCTTTAGACCCTTGTCTTATGATTATCAACCCAGCCTTCTCTTTTCAATACCAAGCACAGGCAAAATAAAAGTACTACTTTCCCAGAAGAAACTCTCTTTAAATGAAAACGGGCAAAAAGCCAGGGCTTCGCTTCTGTCTCTGTCTTATTTTCTGAAGGTCTGGACGCCTACAAGACAGAGGGAGTCTTCCTATTAGTGCCACCCAGCAGCACGCCATTAGGGTGGTACAAAATACAGTGGCCATAACAGATTCCCTTCTATCAGCAGACTTTGTATAATAAGAAACACAAACTCATGGCTCTTCTCTTTCATTCAATTATGAATGCACTAAAATAGCAACACCAATATTACGAAGTTTCCCCTAAGGGCTACTTCAACTATTATTTTTTTATGACATATATAGGCTTAAAGGTATTTCACAACACATATTCAAAAATAGAATTACAAAAAGTAAACTCGGGAAAACAATTCCATATGAAACCTATTGAAATTATGAGACAAAGCCTTCATGAAAAGGGCAAATTCATTTTCATTCATTATGCCTCAAAAGACAAATTGTACTTAAGGGTTTTATTCTCCATAAAATATCACTGTAAGCATTCAGAGAATGTTCTTAATGAATTTTGTTTATCATCTTTTTTGAGAAAATTATGAAGAGTAGTCAATGAAAACTCATCTTTTCCCTCCCTCTGAACAGAGGCACTGTTACTTCTGCACTTGGTAATAACATACTCCTGGGACTGCGCATTTTTCTGAAGGTGCCGGGGGAGAGGAAATTTGAATTACCATTTGCAGTCTTGTTCGGGCTCTTCGCCATTCTCACTGGGAGCCTATCAGAAACAAGAAAGGAAACATCTTGCCGTGTTACACTACGCTGCTCGAAACTATGCATTTCTTCTCCCTTCAGGCTTCATTAAGGGATAATTGACAAATAAAACTGTATGTATTTAAATTGTACAACACGATGATTTGATATATGTATACATTGTGAAATGATTACCACAATCGGCTAATTAATACATCTATCACCTCACATAGTAACCCTTTTTTTTTGTGGCGAAAGCACTTAAGATCTACTCCGTTAGCAAATCCCGTGTATACAACACCGTGTTATTAACCATAGTCACTGTGCTGTTCGTTAGATCCTCAGAACTTATTCCTCTTGTAGCTGAAAACTTGTCCCCTTTGACCAGCATCTGCCCATTTCCCCCATCCACGACCCCTGTTTACCAACATTCTACTCTCTATTTCTATGAATTCACCTTTCTTTTTCTTTTCCCTTTAGATTCCACACGTAAGTGAGATCATACAATATTTGTCTTTCTCTGTCTGGCTTACTGGCTTATTTTGCTTAACTTAATGTCCTCAAGGTTCATCTATGTAGTTGCAATGGCAGGATTTCCTTCTTTCTCATGGCTGAATAGTACTCCGCTGTATATATATACTGTATCATTTTTATATGTCCATCCATCAATGGACACTTAGGTTATTCCCATATCTCGGTTATTGTGGTGTCAATAATGCTGCAATGAACATGGGGAGTGCAGACATCTCCTTGAGAAAGCAATTTCATTTCCTTTGAATATATACCCAGAGCTGCGATTACTCGATCAGATAATAGTCCTATTTTTAATTTATGTTTTATTTATTTATTTTTTGATGAGGAAGATTGGTCCTGAGCTAACATCTGTGCCAATCTTCCTCCATTTTGTATGCAGAATGCTACCACAGCATGGCCTGGTGAGCAGTGTGTAAGTTCCTGCCTGGGACCCAAACCAGTGAACCCCAGGTCACCAAAGCAGATCATGCGAACTTAACCCCTATGCCACTAGGCCAGCTCCTATTTTTAATCTTTTGAGTAAACTCCATATTGTTTTCCATAATGGCTGTAACAATTTACATTCCAGCAACAATGCACAGGGGTTCACTTTTCTGTGCATCCTTGCCAGCACTTGTTATTTCTTGTCTTTTTTGATAATAGCCACCCTAGCAGGTATGAGGTGATAGCTCATTGTGGTTTAGAGTTACATTTCACTAATGATTAGTGATGTTGAACACCTTTTCATGTACTTGTTGGCCATTTGTATGTCTTTGGAAAAATGTCTATTCAGGTTTTCTCCAATTTTTCACTGGGTTATTTCATTTTTTGCTGTTGAGTTGTATGATTTCCTTACATATGTTGGATATTAATCCCTTATCCAATTATGGTTTGCAAATATTTTCTCTCATTCTATAACTTCGCTTTCACTTTGTTGATTGTTTTCTTTGCTGTGCAGAAGCTTTTTAGCGTGATGTAGTCCCACTTGTTTATTTTTGCTTTAATTGCTCATACTTTTGGTGTCATGTCCAAAAAGTCGTTGCCAAGACTAATGACACAGAGCATTTTCCCTTTGTTTTCTTCTAGAAGTTTCATAGTTTCACGTCTTACATCTAGGTCTTTCATTCATTTCAAGTTAATTTTTGTGTATGATGTAAGATAGGGATCTGATTTCATTTTTTGCATGTGGCTGTCCAGTTTTCCCAACACCACTTATTGAAGAGAATATCCTTGCCTCATTATATATTTTGGGCTGCTTAATCATAAATTAACTGACCATCTATGCATGGGTTTATTTCTGGGCTCTCTATTATGTTACATTGGTATATGTGTTCACTGTTATGCCAGTGTTGTACTGTTTTGATTACTGTAGTTTCGTAATATAGTTTGAAATCAGGAAGTGTGAAACCTCCAGTTTTGTTCTCCTTTCTTGGGATTGCTTTAGCTATTTGGGGTCTTTTTTGGTTTCATAAGAATTTTATGATTTTTTCTATTTCTGTGGAAAAGGCCATTGGAATTTTTATAGGGATTACATTGAACTTATAGATGCCTTTGGATAGTATGTACATTTTAACAATATTAATTCTTCTGATTCATGAACGTGGGATTACTTTTCACTTGTTTGTCTCTCCTTCAATTTCTTTCATCAAAGTCTTGTAGTTTTCATTGTAAAGATCTTTCATTTCCATAGTTAAATTTATTCCTAAGTGTTTTATTGTTTTTGATGCTATTGTGAATAGGATTGTTTTCTTTATTTCTTTTTCAGATATTTCATTGTTAGTCTATAGAAATGCAACTGAATTCTGTATGCTAACTTTCTATCCTGCAACTTTACTGAATTCGTTGATTAGTTCCAACAGGTTTTTGGTTGAATCTTTAGGATTCTCTCTATATAAGACATCACCTGCAAATAATAATTTTATTTCTCCCTTTCTGGTTTGAATGCCTTTTATTTCTTTACCTTGCCTGATTGCTTTGGCTATGACTTCCAGTTCTATGTTGAATAAGAGTGGTGAGAATGGGTACTCTTGTCTTGTTCCTAATCTTAGAGGAAAAGCTTTCAACTTTTCACCATTGAACATGTTAGCTGTGGGTCTGCCATATACAGCCTTCATTATGTTAAGGTATGTTCCTTCTATAGCCAATTTGTTGAGCGTTTTATCACAAAAGTATGCCATATTTTGTCAAATGTCTTTTCTCTATCTATTGAGGTGATCACATGATTTCTATTTTTCATTCTATTAATGTACTGTATCATACTTATTGATTTGCATATGTTGAACCATCCTTGCATATCAGGGATAAATCCCACTCAATCATGGTTTATGGTCCTTTTAATATGCTATTGAATTCAGGTTGCTAATATTTTGTTGAGAATTTTTGCCTCTATATTCATCAGGGATACTGGCCTGTGGCTTTCTTTTATTACAGTGTCCTTATCCAGCTTTGGTATCAGGGTAATGCTGGTCTTTTAAATGAGTTTTGGAGTGTCCTCTTGAATTTTTGGGAGAGTTTGAGAAGGATTGGCATTAATTCTTCTTTAAATATTTGTTAGAATTCACCAGGGAAACCATCTGGTCCTAGGATTTTCTTTGTGGGAGGTTTTTGATTACTGATTCAATATCCTTACTCATTTTTGGTCTGTTCAGATTTTTTATTTCTTCAAGATTCAGTCTTGGTAGATTATATGTTTCTAGGAATTTATCCATTTCTTCTAGGTCATCTAATTTGTTGGCATATAATTGTTCACACTAATCTCTTACAATCCTTTGTATTTTTAGTCTCAGTTTTAATACCTCCTCTTTCATTTCTGGTTTTATTTGAACTGTCTCTCTTTTTTCATTAGTCTAGCTAAAGATATGGCAATTTTGTTTATATTTTTTAAAAAACAGCTCATAGTTTCATTGATCTCTTCTGGGTTTTTTTTGTCTCTGTCATTTATTTCCAGTCTGATCTTTTTTTCCTTCTTTCTGCTCACTTTGAACCTGGTTTGTTCTTCTTTCTCTGGTTCCTTGAGGTGAAAACTTAGGATTTTTATTTGAGATATCTCTTTTTTCTTAATATTTGCATTTGCCACTATAAACTTCCCTCTAAGAACTGCTTTTGCAGCATCCCATAGGTTTGGGTATGTTGTGTTTGTATTTTCATTTGCTTTGAGATTTTTTATTTCTTCCTTGACCCTTCTGGTTGTTCAGGAGTGTGGTGTTTAGTTTCTGGCTGTTCGTAAATTTTCCAGCTTTCCTCTTGTTGTTGATTTCTAGTTTTTTACCACTGTAGTCAGAAAAAAACACTTGGTATGATTTAATTCTTCTTAACTTTTCTAAGACTTATTTTTTTGCCTATCATATGATCTATCCTGGAGAATGTTCTGTGTGCACTTTTGATGAATGCGTATTCCACTGCTGTTGGATGGAATGCTCTATAGATGTCTGTTAAGTCCATATGGTCTAATGTACGGTTCAAGTCCAATGTTTCTTTGCTGATTTTCTTTCTGGATGATTTAGCCATTTCTGAAATTGGGGCATTAAATTCTCCCACTATTAATGTATTGTTGTCTATTTCTCCCTTCAGTTCTCTTAGTACTTGCTTAACATATTTGGGTGTTCCAATGTTGGGTGCATATATATTTACAATTGTTATATCATCTCAATGAGTTGACCCCTTTATCATTATATAATGACTTTCTTTTTCTCTTGCTACCATTTTTGGCTTAAAGTCTATTTTGTCTGATATAAGTATAACTACCCTGCTTTATTTTTGTTGCCACTTCCACCTCTTCTTCTACCCCTTCACTTTGAGCCTATATGTGTCCTTAAACCTGAAGTGAGTCTTTTGCGGGAAGCATATAGTTGGGTCTTGTTTTTTGTTTTTGTTTTTGCTTTTTAACCCATCTAGCCACTCTATGACTTTTGACTGGTGAGTTCAATTCATTCACATTTGTAGTAATTACTGATATGTAAGGACTTACTAATGCCATCTTATTAATTGCTTTCTGGTTCTTTTGTATTTCCATTGTTCCCTTTTTCCTCTCTTCTGCCTACCTTTGTAAATTGGTGCTTTTCCATGATGGTATGCTCTGATTCCCTGCTCTTTATCATTTGCGAACCTACTCTAGGTTTTTGCTTTGTGCTTACCATGAGGCCTACATAAAACATCTTATAGATAAAATAGCCCATTTTAAGCTGATAGCAACTTAACTTCAATTACATACAAAAGCTCCACACTTTGATCTCCCTTCTATGTTTTTTATGTGACTATTTATCTATTTTTATATTGTGTATTTGTTAAAAAATTATTGTAGTTATAGTTATATTTAATACTCTTTTCCCTTAACTTTTATACTACAAACTTTTGGTTGTAGATGGGTGCTGAATTTTAACTGTTAATGGGGGGGCAAAAAGGAGAGGTGTCATATGCTGCCAAGGTGCTGACATCACTTCTCTCTAATTCTGATTTCTTTTCTTTCTTCAATCCTTCCCTCCCTCCTTCCTTCCCTCCTTCTTTCCTTCCTTCTTCCCTCCCTCTCCCTCCCTCCCTCCTTCTCTCTCTACCTCCCTCCCTCCCTTCCCCCGTCTCTCTCTCTCTTTCTTTCTTTCTTTCTTTCTTTCTTTCCTTCTTTCTTTCTTTCAAGATTGGCTCCTGAGCTAACATCTTTTGCCAATCTCCTCCTCCTCCTCCTGCTCCTCCTCCTCCTCTTTCTTCTTCTTCTCCCCAAAGTCCCCCAGTACATAGTTATACATTCTAGTTGTGGGTCCTTCTGGTTGTGCTATGTGGGACGCTGCTTCAGCACGGCCTTATGAGTGGTCCCATGTCTGCCCCCAGGATCTGAACTGGCAAAACCCTGGGCCACCAAAGTGGAGTGCACAAACTTAACCAATCGGCCATGGGGCTGGTCCCATGATTTCTTTCTTATTGACCCATGGGTTATTTAGAAGTGTGTTGTTAATTTTTCACATATTTGAGTGTTTTAAAAGAATTTTTTGATATTGATTTTTAATTTCATTCTATTGTGGCTAAAGGATATACATTGTAGTATTTGAATCTTTTATATTGATTGAGAATTTTTTGCAGGAATATGCTTTATCTTGGTAAACGATGGTCTAAAATGGCAACATAGTCTGTCCTGACAAGCGTTCCATGTGCTTTCGAAAAGAATGTTTATTCTGCCATGATTGAAGGGAGTGCTGTATACATGTCAAACGTTATGTTATCTGAAAGTGCTGTTTATTCCATTTATATACTTACTGATTTTCTACTTGTTCTATCAATATTAACAGAGGGGTATTAAAATATTTGATTATAATTTTGAGTTTTTCTCTTTATCATTGCACTTTTTTCAGCTTTTATGTAATGTGTTTTGAAGTTCTGTTATTAGATGCACAAATGCTCAGGATTAATCAACACTTGTTGATTATTATGGCCATTATTATTAGGCCAATATTATAACATGGCCTATTTTATTTTTAGTAATATTATTTCTCTGTAATCTACTTTATCTGATATTAATCTAGTCACCACAGTTTTGTTTTGTATTTTTGGTTAGTGTCAGAACAGATTTTTTTTCCATGCTTTTATTTTTAACCTACTTTTGTCTTTATAGTTAAAGGATTTTTCTTGCAGACAGAAAAGATTAGTGTTCTGCATTTTCATGACAATCTCTGCCTTTTAATTGGATTATTTAGACAGTTTACACTTAGTAGGATTTTTGATATAGTTAAATTTAAATCTATCATCTGTCTCCTTATTTTCTATTCATTCTATTTTATCTTTCATCCCTTTTTCCTTTTTTAACTTCTTTTTATTGATTATATTTTATTATTTTATCTTCTTGGTTGGATTATATTCTATAACTTTTTGTTTCATTATTGTAGTGGTTGCCTTAGAGTTTATAGTATATATTCTTAATTTGTCACAGTCTACCTTCAAGTGGTATTATATCACTTCATATGTAGTATAAGACCCATGAAATAGTATACTTCCATTTCTTTCCTTCAGGTCTTTATGCTATATTGTCATATATTTTACTTACACATATATTATAGATCATATGATAATTTATATTATTTCTATTTAAATGGTCAATTATGTTTTATTTTAAAAATTAAAATACCAACTAAAAATCTTGTATATTTTTGCATGTGGTTATCACTTCCAGTGATCTTCATTCCTTTGTGTTTATCCATATTTCCATCTGGTATTATTTTTGTTCTGCCTGAAGGGCATTATCATTTCTTATAGCATGGGACTGCTAGTGATGAACTCTTTCACCTCTTGTATGTCTGAAACATCTTTAATTCATCTTCATATTTGAAAGATATACTCACAAAGTATAGAACTCTAAGTTGCCAGTTGTTTTTTTTTCTTTTAGCACTCTAAAGATGATGCTACAATTTCTTCTCCTTTGTACAGTTTCCTGTGAGAAATCTGATGGCCTTATCTTTGTTCATTTGTATGTAAGGTGTCTTGTTTTTCTTGCTGCTTTTAAGAATTTTTCTTTATCACTGATTTTGAGGAGTTGATATATTGTGTCTTGGTATAGTTTTCTTCATGTTTCTTTTGCTGGGTTTGTTGAGCTGCAAGTGTCTGTGGGTTTATAGTTTTGATCAAATTTGGGGCCATTATTTCTTCAAATATTTTTCTGCTCCTACCTTCTGAGACCCAAATTGGCACATAGAAAAGGGTGCTTATAGTTGTGCACAACTCTTAGATGCCTTTTTTCCATTTTTCTCTTGTTCCTCTCTGTATCACATTCTGGATAGCTTCTAGTGCTATGTCTTCAAGTTTACTAATCTTATCGTCTGCAATGTCTAACCTGTCTTTAATCTTATGCTTAATCCTGTGCATTTTCTATTTCAGACATTGTAGTTTTCATCTCTAGAAGTGTAATTTGGGTCCTTCTGTATGTCATCCATCTCTGTACTAAACTTTTTAATGTATGCAATGTAGTTATGATAACTCTTTTACTGTGTTTGTCTACTAATTCTAACATCTGTTTTAGTTCTGGATTGATTTTGATTGAATTTTGTCCTCATTATGGAATTTATTTTCTTGCTTTTTTTCATGCCTCAGAATTTTTCATAGATGCCAGCCCATGTAAATTTACCTTATTGGTTGTTGGATATTTTTGTCTTTCTATAAATATCCTCAAGTTTTGTTCTGTGATGCAGTTGCCTTATTTGGAAACAGTTTGATACTTCTTTGGCTTTGCTTTTATAATTTGTTAAGTGGGTCCAGAAGTGTTTAGTGTACAGCCAATTACTAACCACTACTGAGGCAAGTCTCTTCTGAGTACAATACCTACTCCCCCTTGGATTATGAGTTTTTCCTTTCTGGCTTGTGGAAACTGGCACTATTTCCATCCCTGTGTCAAGGTTGAGTGCTGTTCTTTCTCGATATTTCAGATGGTTCTCCCCCTGTCCCAGTATAATTTCCTCATGTGCATGTACTCTGCTGAATACATGAACAAGACCCTATGAAGGTGACAATGTTTATATTTCTGTTCATTTCTTTCCTCTCCAGTACCCTTTCCTGAAGACTCCAGGCCCCAAACACTCAGCTTTATCTCCTCAAGTCATAAATTCACCTGGCTCCCCCTTGGTTCTCTCTGCCTGTGGTGCAGCCTGAAAACTCTCTTAAAGAAATAAACTAGACCAATTGTAAGGCTCACCTTGCTTATTTTTGCATTTATCAGGCACCTCTGTTTATTGTCACTTGATGTACATCGTCTTTAAAACCATTGTTTCATAAAGTGTATGTGGGCGTGTGTGTCTCTGTTTTGGCCAGGTGGTGTTTCAGGTGGGAGGGTAAATCTGGATCCTGTTATTGAATCTTGTCTGAAAGCAGAAGTCTTGCATGTTTTTATACAGAGGATTCTGAAATTATAAATCATACTCCGATTTCTCCTTCATGGAATTACCAAGGTAGCATAATTATTTCAATAATCACCATGCATTAACTTCCAACTGTGTACAGAACACTAGGCTTGAGACAAGTAGTAGGAAATGAAATTCAGTATTATGACTCTTAAGCTAAAGAAGATCATAATCTTCCTTCCCAGACCACATCTCTGACCCTGGTGGTGCCATGCATGAATCACATAAGCAGAACTCAAGGAAGTAAATTATCCATAGAAGAATGCACCACTATGAGACTTTCCCTTGTTGTGTATGAATTCGTTTTCCATCCAGATGATTCCAATAAAGCATAGTATTTCTCAGTCCCAGGGCTCCTCCCCAAAATCATCACATCTAGAAAAGAATTTTAGAACCACCAAACTTTTTGACCATTTTCTAGAATTCTATGGTAGTTTATTAATGGTTAGGTCAAACACAACCAAGATCCATAAAATGATCCCCACATCTGTCTTTGGTTTGGAAGCCAAGCTAGATAGTGTTTCTCAAAATTCCTGATAATAAAAATCAGCTGAGAAGCTTGCTAAACAGTCTAGCTTGCCATACTTCTCTGTTGGAGAATGTGCTTCAGATTGTGTGGTGTGAGACTGGAAATCTGTTTTTTCAGCAAGTTCCCCAAATGATTTATAACATTAGGGAAGTTTTTGAAATAATGAGTTAGAGGACCCCTTAACCAGTGGATACCACTCAGAAGTATACACTATAGTTGCAATCTGCCTACCAACCCCACACTTGGTCTACTTTTTCTCTAGCCAAGAGAAATTGACTCTGCATGGGTACTCTCTGCATAGTGCTCTCTCATGACAGATGACAATAGGATGACATCTACGACCCAATAGTAAAACTACATTGCATTTCTATAGCACATTTTTAGGGAAAAATAAACCTTCACAGTCCCTTTATTTGCTATGTAAGTCGTATTTTCAAAATCTCTGTGCCCATGATTTGCCAACTTGAATGAAACATCCCATAGAAATAAAGTGCTTTGCTAGATACTGGAGCATTTGGTATCTTGCAATAAGTCGTTTACAGTGGCTTCCTCGTTCAGTGTGAACAGTGAAACATATGAACATAAGCATCAGACAACTGACTTACACTTGACGAGACTCCAGCATCATGTCTTTCATCTGCCTCATTGCGAG
Source organism: Equus przewalskii (assembly GCF_037783145.1). NCBI lineage: Eukaryota > Metazoa > Chordata > Mammalia > Perissodactyla > Equidae > Equus > Equus przewalskii. The sequence goes on along the minus strand of NC_091863.1, from coordinate 116,999,085 downwards.
CATTCACAAGAGAGGGACTCTATTTAGGCAATCCTTCCAATCTTTGATTTGCTAGATTTAAAGAACATATTTTGTGGCTTTATTAAAGGCATGGAAGTCAGAGGCTTTTTTGGATGGCAAAGCAGTTAGAGGAAGACCTGAGCATGGGAAATAATATGACACCTGAAAGCAGGACTCTAATAGATAGCTGACAATTTTTGAGTACCTAAATGGCAAGCATTGTGCCAGGTGCTTTACATATATCGTCTCATTTAATCATTATATCAACCCTAATGAAAAATGAGGCTTTGATTCTGGGTTACCAAGGGTCAGTCATCCCTGGTATGGTGTGTGGAGAACCTGACATCTCTCCATGGATAGGTTTTCCTGAGGAATTCACGGGGAGTGTTAAATGCTAACACTCAGGCTACCAGTTAGCGGAGGGCCTGGACTGGGAGAACTAAACGTTGTCAATCAGCAGACAGTATCCTAGAGCAAAGGCCCTGAAGAACCTTTTGTTGAAGACAGGAAAGGCTGGGGGAGCCTTTTCAGACCTCTCCCACCCCAAGTTTTATTTATTATTCAAGGTTGTGGGCAATAAGGAAAATTGCACATCCCAGCCTTTTTCCATGCTATTCTTTATCACAAAGGGAGAGGTGGGTATTGAGTATTAATATTTTTTGGACATTCAATGTGTAGCAGTCAATAATATAGGTATCTTATATTCCAATGATCTCACTTACTACAACCTCAGTGTTGTGTATGTGTATGTGTGTGTGTGTGTGTGTGTGTGCGTGTGTGCGTGTACATGGGCTCATGCACATACCTGTGCACAACATCCTCCAGGCTTTCAAAAATCCATTTCTTCTAGGAGGAACTATGAAAATGTGTGTGGAACCTAGATATACTTGATTCTTCTGGGTAGTATTTCTTTTCTAATGCATAGGTAGTTTTGGAAAGCTGCTTAAGGTATAATGGGCAATTACGTCAACAGGCCTTCCTGTGAAGTAAGATACATACCACTTCGTTAGTTGCAAAGGACAGTCATGCGTTCTCACATCCATAACTGAAACTGCCATACTGAGTGCTACATGACATTAATGCAATATGACACGTAATGTTACACTTGGGCAAGCCGAGCCCCCCCAAGCTTTGTTTATAGCTAGGTCAATATTTAAGAACCATTTTAGGAAACCAGTTGGTAAGTCCTAAAGGCAAAAGACCACAGCACTTAAATTTGAAAACTGCTAAAAGCTATTTATTTATTATTATATGTCCATTTTTTCAACTGTAAAAAGCTATGCAGTAAGTATCAAAATACTGTTTAATGTTTTGCTTTTAATCTATTATTAATTCTTCAGATTAAATAGCATACAAATGTTAAAACATATTTTTCCAAATCACACAAGATTAGAATAGCACAACTTTCCTAACCCACTGCCCCACTTCCCTCTAGTTATCTGAATACCCATTATTTTATAGCTATCACATTTGCTAGATCTCTATTACTCTCCATAGCTTCAGGATGTAAGGATTTCCAATGAAATCCTACAATAAAAATGCTAAATACTCGAGTTGTTTATATCAGTGCTATCAAATACAACTTTCTGTTATGTAGAAAATGTCTATATCTACACTGCCCATAGGTAGCTACCGGCCACATGTGGCTGTTGAGCAACTGAAAGTACATTGGCATAAATGGGGGTCCGAATTTTTTATTTTATTTCATTTTAATTAACTTAAATTTAAATAGCTACATATGGCTAGTGGCTATCGTATCGAACAGTGTGGGTCTATACCAATGACGTTTAAGACCGCTATCAATTTTATGACTAGTTAACATGCTGGTGAAAGATGAGCACCAGAAAAATTGCATAAGATGTGATATCTACCTTACTTAAATTCTCTCCTTCCAACAAGACAAAACTTGACACACAAAGCTGGGGGGAAATTTTGCCTTCAGTGCTCTGTAATGTGGGAGACATTCATATCTCATATTCTATCAAACGGCAAAAATTAACCCAATTTTAAAACTTGCCTTTGGAAATGAGACCATATGCCAAACCCCTACCCTGTGCTACCTTAAATTGCATATTCATCACTACATCACATGGCTGCTACAACTAAGGAGCGCACTTGACGCAGTGGTGGTTATTCAAGTAAGCGACTATGATACAGGGGAAGTGCTGGTACTTACTGGCAGCATCGTGCAGTCTAAATATCATCCTGGTGGAGATGAGGAGTGTGAAACATAAACAGGTTTTGAATTGTGGTGAGCACAATACAAAGCACGTGCTTATCCTCAGGGCACCAGGCTAAGTCAAGAAGAGATCTCTTCCTTTGGAGAAAACTTTCTCTTTGGCCTGGCTCATCACAATCTCTGAACAATGATTATCACCTTATTTTCTTCTTTCTTCCTGCAATATGTATTTACCTAACGTGACTGACAGAGACTATTACATTATAAATCCATAATCCAATATCTCTAAATATAATGACCTCTAAAAGAATAGTGGAGTATTTGAAACTTCAAAAACCAACCCAGCAAGTCGGGTATAATGGTCTTCTGTGGCCTTGGAAAAAATCAATGGCAACATCTCAATGCAGCTAATACAATGAAAGCATTTTTGGTAGCAAGGATGAAAAGTGTAGGAACTTGAAAATCACTTTTAAACATCCTTAAAATGAAAGGAATTCTGATACAGCTAGTGATGCTACAATGATCCCTAATACAAGCTTCTTTATCAGGCTTCTTAGCACTATCAATGTTTTCTTTTCTTCCTCGATTTGTAATGAGCTGGGTTTGCTCTGTTGAATTTATGTGTCCTTTTCCTGGTTTCATCATAACTAAAGGCTGTTTTCCTAACTATGTTCTTTTTCTCAAAGAAAAAATGAGAATACAAACCTTTCATTATACTGGTTGGAAGCAGATAGCAATATGTAAGCATTTGCCTTTGCCGAAGCAGTGAGTGTCATCCTAGTAACATTGATAAGGAGAATCAAGAGACGACTGAGAGAGGGTGGGAGTCAACTACAAAGAGTTGACTATAGGAGTGGCATTTCAGAACATGAAAAAGCATAGGGAAAGATGAAGAACGGATTAACAAAGGGCGAGGAATGGCTTGAGGAAGTTTAATGTGTGGTCACATAAGGCGAGAATTTCCAAAACACAGAATAGTTTGAGAAAATAAGAACAAAATCTTTTGTCAGAATCTGCCTGTCTATCTCTCCTACTAGACTGTGAACTCTTTGAAGGCATGAGCTGCATGGGCTGTGTGTTCTTCACTTTTACAATGTACCACTGCTCCTCTCAACCCTCCAAGGCAGCAGCTTGCATGCTTCTTGACACCAGTATTGCTGAAGAAATGTGAGGAAAGGAAATGAATGAATACATGGAAGGAAGGAAGGAACAGAGGGCTGGAAGAAACCATAAATGTCACCTAGTACAGACAAACATCTGAAGTTTTGATTCTGTTTGAAAGGGAAAGGACAGCAGCTTTCCTATTGTTAACCCTGCCCCTACAGTGCCTATTAGCATGCCATGCACACACAGGGTGCTCAGAATGGCGAAAAGAGCCCAGTTGTGTGGCTCAGTTTATGAGTTCTGCTTACCCTGCAATGTTGAAATTAGATACAAATCAGAAGAAAGAAAATATTTCCATCTGACATATAGCATGGTGACTACAGTTCATAATACCATATTGTATAATTGAAATTTGCTAAGAGAGTAGATTTTAAGCATTCTCACCAAAAAAAGGTAGATATGTGAGATAATGGATGTGTTAACTCCATTGTGGGAATCCTTTCACAATGTACAGATTTCCCTTGCTATCCGAAAGTAGAATTTGCCTACGAAAAGTTTTATAAGCCAAAATGGAGTAAACTGAAGAAACAATTACTATTAACTTACATGGGAAAAATTTTTTTGTCCCCAGAGCCAAAAAATAATCCACTGAAATAAGTGGAGATAAAACACAGATGCTCACAGACACAGTTCAAGGCTCTGGCAGCTTGATGCTGAGACACTGAGTGCAATTTCCAGGGAAGGAGCATGGAGGCTCCTCTCTCACAGCTGGGGATGTGTGCTGCCTCTATAAGGGCTCTAACAGCTCGTAAAACAAAAGCTGAGCGCTATTTTCAGTTTTTTTCGTGAAAGCGAATATCCTCCTTGGATTTCTTTCAGTTAGCAAAAACAGGTGCTAATGTAGGTCTTTCTGAAAAAGCAAAGTGTTGTAAAGTGAACTTTCAGATAGCAGGCGAAAACTGTATATGTATATACCAAATTATCACATTGTACTCTAAATATATTACAATTTTTTTTGTCAATTATACCTCAATAAAGCTTAAAAAAAATAAACGTGAGAACAAAGAGAAAATATTTCAACACTTTTTTTTACTGTTTCTTTACAACATCAAGTTAAATACGTTTTAAAAGTTATGTATTCCAAATTCCCCTCTATGCTCACTCTCCTCCTCTTCCCCCAAATACTGATATTTTGCTTGAACAACTCCTTTGATAGGGGCTCTCTACTTTCAGAGGCAACTCACTCCATTTTAAGAGACCTCTAGTGGTAGAAATGTTAAACCAAAATATTTCTCCTCACAACTTCCATCTTTTAATGTTAGCACTTTCCTCTAGCACCACAGTTTAGTCTCTCTGCTGCACGAAGACACATATCCATCAAGATACTGGCAGAAAACACATGGTACATTCAAAGATATAATTAGTTTAATAAAGAGACTATTTATAAGGGGGTAGACGAAAAGTGAGTTGAAGAACACTGGGGCTAGAAAGTTGCCAAGGAGACAAGAAAAAGGATGACGGAGGGAGATGTACCTATAAGAGAATGAAGCCCAACAGGAGTTATGACCTTCAGGAGAGGAGCACAGACATTGCCAAGCCAAAGCTCAGCAAGAAGGACATGGGAAAATAAATAACCTGACTTTCTTTTCCTCATCCCCTAGCTTTCTCTTGCTGGTGCCTCTCACTCGCTGAACCCAATCAGAAGCCAGAGAGTAAAAGAGTGAGGAATGTTGGTAAAGGGATCTTAAAGGGTAAATGACACTTAATATATTTAAAGATAGAACTCATGTTCTCTCTGAGTCTTCTCTTCTCTGGCTAACCACCCTCTGTTCCTCCATTCACTCTTCATAAGATATATATATATATATATGTCCATTCCCCTTTCCAGATGCGTATTCTTGACCCAACATCGTCAGACTAGTATAAGGGGGCTGAGACTATCATCTTTCTTAGCCTAGGTAACGTAGTTCTGAAGTGATATATCTGAAGAAGAATTCGAGGAACTATTTCAGTGGCTACGTAATATAGTGACCCGTATGATTTTTACAGTCTTAAAATGTCTACCCATCAACCCCATTAGTGAATATTAAGCTATATCTCCTACATTCTGTAGGTGTGTGGCTTGCTTTTTGGACCCAAGTGCAGGACCAGGCATTTATCTATTTTTACATTTTGTTCTGATAATCCGTCTCTTGCTATAGCTTGCTGCAGTCTCTTTGGGATTTCATAAAACCAGCTTTTTAAATTAAAGGACACTTAGATGTCACCTAATCCAATGCCACTATTTTGTGTGAGAGCAAGCTGGGACCCAAAGAACAAAAGACTTGGGCAAGTGAGTGGCAGAGTAGGCACAGGGCCTATTGGCTTCCAATCCAAGCCCCTCAGAGCTTTGATCTGGAATCACTGGACATTTTAGCCTTTTTGTACATTTATTTTCCTCAGACATAGGACAACATAAACTCTTATTTATTCTTCAGTATTGCGTTTTGAAGGCATGCTTGTCTGCTGTCAGTTTGATGACACTATTCTCTCAAGCTTTTAGGTAGTAGGCAATTTCTTGTATCAAAAGAACTTGTTGATCCATTCTGCTCTAATAGTGAAAATCTACTGGATGAAAAAGCCTCAAGATGGCCTTTCAGCTCTCAGAAGCAATATTGCTGGATTACAGGCCAATGAGTAATACTATTAAGAATCAGAAGTATATTGTTGGATGCTTCTAAGAAAATTATCCTTCCAATTTTGCAAATTCTAAGAAAATGCAGCCTAAGTGGAGCAGAATTCACAAGAGTCAGCTCATCCAAGCCTCATGTATCACATTTGTCTACCTACCCATGAATTTCAAATGGTGTGACTTTTATCCAGAGCAGATTAGTAAAAAAAAGAAAAGAAAAGAAAAAACCCTAAAAAACAACAAACAAAACAACTGGAGGCTAACTCCTTAGTTCCCCACTGAGTGCCTTTCCTGATGACTACCTTAACACGATGCCCTTGGCTTTTATTAATGCTCAATGCAGAAAATGACAATGAATGATGCTTCTCTGCATTTTATGATAAACAGCTTTGGAAGATGATTTCAGTTGTGTTGTCCAATGTCTCATGCATATGGATCCATATGATAAATTATTTTTAGAATGCAATATCTACCCCAACCACTCCCCTCCCAATCAGCAACCCCAGGAAGAATTTAATAAACGGGATGTATTTTGTCTCTCATAAAGAAAGTGTACATTTCCGTTGTATCAGATAATAGGAATTTGTGTAACACACTATGTTTTCTTTTACATCCTGGTGGCCAAGAAGCTCATAGTCAACCTGAACATTCAGTCATTGTTGTTATATTAGCAGGGTAATCCTTCATGTAACTGTTTCCTCCTCAGTCTCCATGGAGTTTTTTTGTAACAGTCTTATTATAAACATATTTTTATTATAAGCCACCTCAAATCATCTTTGCAAGCGAGCAGAATAAGTATAACAAAGCATCTAATCACCATAAATAATGGAGATAAAATCGCATATTTGAAAAAGCTGCCCCCAAATCCTCACTGCATTTGGTCAAGGCTGGATGCTTCTAAACATCTAGTTTATCAGCATGGACAGTCTGTTCTGAGAGCTAATCTGGAAAATGCAGAGAAAAGTCATAAAAATTCCCTACTTATTATTTAACTAGACACAAAATTCCCTTGAGAGCTTTGGCTTACAGTAATAACCAGGCCTGAATTATAATCCAGTTGTATCAATTCAGAGGAATAACTGTTGAGGGCAGTTGGGAGGGGCTACTAGGGTAGTCATCAGAAAGGTGATGGCAGCTAATGGGAGGAGCAGGATCCTACTAAGCTGTAGTCATTTTTAAGCGGACTAAATATGTGAAAACCATAGTCCACACTGTTGATAATTTTAAGAGTCTATAATCAATGCTACTTAGTGTCCCTGTTGGGAAAATTCAAGTGAAGATAATTCTACCATCAGAAATAGAAACAAGGACTCCTATAGATTCAGGCATGCAAGTGAAAGGGGTATATGTACACGATAGCTAGGAAGACAAACAATTCATCTTACTTACTCAGTCACTTAATTTCCAGTTTTGTGGCTGAACCAGATAGACAACCAGTGTCTTGTTCAGATCTGCAGAAAAAAGCAACCAGGAAATCAAGCCTCTACTGTGGCAAAATTTCTCTTATTCACCCCTATAATTCCATCTCTCGGAACTGGGCCATAAATCATCCAACACAAGAATTCAAAGAGATCAATACAAGCCGACAAATCTCCAGCATTACCAGAGCCACACCCCTTCAGGTGGCAAATATCACCTCCATGTAAATAACAGATTGTTAATCAGCAAAGAGGAGGCCTATCTCCTATGTGCATGTAGATATTTTAGGGAAGACATGTAAGCCTTTTTGTAAATATCTGGCTATTTAGGACTACTCTGCCTTGAAGTGGTAATTCCAAATTTTTAGAAGGAAACAGAAGAATGGCTTGAGGGGTGGGAATCTACACATATAGAGCATTGTGTTAGACACTGTGGGGGATGAAAAGTAAGACAGTTCTGACCCTTAAGGAGGAGTAGCAGTAGGGCACCTAAGACAAATATATAAAGGACGAATAGATGAGGATGAGAAGTACCCAAAGAGGCACGGACACAGGGGAGAAGGAGACTTGACATCCTTTCCAAGTGTTTTGAGAAGTACTCAGATAAGCCTACATGAACTCAGTAGGACTGGAGATTAGCTTTAAGGGATGGACTGGATTTCAACAAACACAGATAGGGAAGGGAGGACATTCAGGCAGAAGATGCTGCATGGACAAACACGTGAATATAAGAAAGCTCAAGTCAGTTTTGTACACAAACAACCGTTTCAGCTTGTTCACAGAGGCTGGGTAAGGTTTGACTGCACAGGGCCTTGAATATCAGAATAACAGATTTCTAATTAATAAGCAGTAGGGATCTTGTGGAAATTTTTGAGACGGAAAGAGATCTGAAGAGGGCTGGATCTTGAACAATACTTCCTAGATTCTCATGCTTTTGTTTAGTTGGATGTCATGTAGCCTCTAGGAGATACTTAACGTATATCCTGCATCCAATAAATGATTAATTGATAGCACAGAACCCTAGGAACCAGTCCATTTTCTGATGTGTTGTTTATCTTAATATGTAGAAAATCAATGGAATTTTTAACAGTCTGACTCTCTATATAATTATTTCGTCAAAGCTACCAATGCTTTTCCAGAATAATGAATGGGTTACCTGAGTGTGTCTTTTATTCCAATGGATTTTATAAGAACTGCAGCTGCTTTATCAGAGTATGTCTTTGCTGGGACAATTAAGAAGAAAATGGAGCAATTACAAATAGAACACAGGACTCCAAACCAACCCTCAATCATTTTCTGGCTGCAGATATGAAACCCCAGTCAGTTTCAGCCTACACTCTGTGATTCGGTCCTGTAATGGTAAATGTGACTAGTGGTTTATTTTTTTTTTCAAAATAGACACAATTCACATTGAAATCAACATAGAAAAGGAAAAGGTTTTCTTACAGTCACCAGATTGAATGGCATCTTTTTCTTCCCCTACACAAGAATAGTGTTTGTGTTTTGTGAAACCAGCAGAAATTGAGGCATTGGTGAGCTTGTTTAGTGCTTACAATGGCTTCAGCTTTACGTTATTCAAGAATAAACCACAAGGTCATTTCCATGTGTCTGTAACAACTTAAAACAACACAGACTCACTCTAAAGGGTCAGTATTTCCACCACATTAAGATGGTGTTGTCAAAAAGGAAAATAACATTCAGAAGTTGCAATGAATTTATGTGAATAGTTAAGGGTGAAGCTCACTACATTTATTGAGTACTTACAATGGTCCAGGTACTGGGTGAGTCATTTGACACATTTACCTCTCCCAACATCCCCGGGGGTAGATGTCATTCTCCTCAAATGATAGATGAGGCAGCAGTTAGGTAGAGATATGCAGTAGTCAGGCTTGGCTAATGGCTGACTCCAGAACCTATGGCTTAACACAACAAAGGTTAAGTTCTTATTCCTGTCATAGTCTAATTGGGTCAACAAGGTGATGCTACTTCATGCAGTCATTGAGGGACTAGAAGTCCTTTCATGAAGAGGTCTCACCCTCTTAGAGGGCCTTGGAGTTCTCCACTGGATTTTTTGCTTCCAACTCGTAGGCAATAGAAAGAAAAACCATGGACGATGGATTGAGAGGTGCTGGAAAACCATCTACTTCAGTACACATTCCATTGCCCAAAACTCAGCAATATGGACTCACCTAATTGGAAGTGGGCAAGTAAGTGTGGTCTAATGGTGTTTCAAGGAAGACAGGAAGAAAGCAGATGATAGTGAGTACAAGAATGCTTTGCTATAGCCTGCCCTTCTGATTATCAAATTTCCTTTCACTGTTTCCACACATACAACACATTAACTATCTATGCCTCCCACAGGTAGATAGTAGCCAAAAACCCCAACTGGTTATTGCATCCATCTCAGGTGAGGTGAGACATAGTCCTTTCCATCAGGTCCAGATATGGCTCAACTTGGCTCTTTGGTTTATAAAGTAATGACAAGTCACTCATCCCTAACACAAATACCATTCAGGATACAATGGCACCATCTGGCAGTCCAATTTCTTTTTATTTATAAATGAGTAAAGAGCTATTTGGAGAAGGCACAAGACTTCCTTTGAGGTAGAGCTGGATCAAGAATCCAGGTCTCCTGACTCTCAGCATAATGTTAAAGGTTACATTACTTTCCTGTGTTTTTGGAACTAATTGTTAAAATGGATGCCATTAACATGAGTCAGTGACTGGGAAGAGAGCTTTAAGTTCTAATTCAATCCCCCATCCAATGTGAAATCTCCTGCTACCTGCCTAACGTGTCTTTGTCTGCTAAGAGTCCGTTCTTAAAGCATCGTGGGACCTCTTTGTGAAAGGCTGACAGGTATTTATTTGAAGCCCATTAGAGTTAGGATGTTGGCCATAAAAAGCTTCCCTGATTCTGTCAGGGCCTCAGTCTGCTTGTAGCAAAGGGCACACCATAAGAAATGATGGCAAGAACAATAGCAATAACTAGTCGGATATACTGAGACTCACTGTGTACCTAGCATCATACAAGCACATTATGTGGAATATTTTAATAAATCTTCCCCAATTCCTTTGAAAGTGGTACTATTATTATTCCTATTTTACAGATATGGAAACTGAGACGTGGTATAAAGCCTCTTGTCCAAGTCACTCAGCTAGGAAACAGCAGAGCCAGATTTCAATGCAGGCTTGTCTTTCATTGAAGCCTGTGCTCCTAAACTACAGTACTGTTGTGAGGTTCTTTGGAGCTTTGTGGCTGTCTTAGAAATAATGGAGCAGTGCTGGCTAGGGACAGAGCATTACACTTGGCATGATATCTCCACAGGACAAGGGGGAAAAATGAGAGGCAAAGCACTGCTGCTGAGTGCTGACTCCTTGAAAGTACAGAACAGGTTGTGTTCATCTTGGAGTCACAATTCCTAATGGTAGACACAGGGTCAAGTCTTTTGAAATTATGAGCGAGTGGTGCTGGAGTTGAAATTAGAATATGCCCAACATACCTTGGAGAGGAATTCCATTCCTCTGTGAAGGGTAGCATGCTTGGTCCTTTCTCATGTTTTGTGCCTTAGTGGTTAAAGATTGGGTAGAGTGGAAGTAAGAGGACTCACAATAGAATCTTTCCTGCTAATGAAGCTTCGACTCTATTTCCAAAAGTTGGGGGCAATAGCAGGTAATGGGAATTCATGGACATGTATTCCTTTCAAATCATTTCCTATCAGTAAATATAATTCTTCAGTTGTATGTGTTCAGAGATTTTCATTTTATCCTTAATTCAAATAAAGTAGAACATTCTGAAAATAACATTCTCTGTTCCCAAAAGTCCCTGGAGCTCCCAAATATGTGACACATTCATCCTCGTTTCTGATTAATCTAAATCTCTCTGTTTTGAAAGAGAAAGGATGTGGAGCACATGGCCAAGCAGGAGTGAAAGCTTTTGCATGCAGTTCTTTTGTTTCTCTTCCTGTCACTCACTGTACTCCCATCACACTGGTCTTTCTGTTATGAACACACTGAGCTTGCACCTGCCTCAGTTGTTTTCACCTCAGGGCCTTTCCACTTTCGGTTCCCTTTGCCTGGAGTGAGTCCTCATCCTTCAGATCCTTGTATGGCTGCCTCTTCCTTATTCTACTCTGGTGGAAGAGGACTCCAGGACAAGAAGGGACAAAGAGCTTGAGGTCTTTCCTGACTACCCTAGCAAAAGCAGCTTCTCCCTTCCCCCAGTTCAGAGTTCCACATCACGCTCTGTTCCACCCCTTTGTAGGAATGCACACACTTATGATTATTTGTTTGGGATTTGCTCAAGGTCTGCCTAACTCCATGTACAGTAGAAGGTCTAGACCAGTGGTTGTCAACCATGGGCAATTTTGACCCCCCCGAGGACATTTTCCAATGTCTGGAGACATTTTTATCTGTTATAACTGTGGAGGGGGTCTGTGCTACTGGAACCTGGTGGGTAGGGGTCAAGAATTCTGCTAAGCATCCTACAATGCACAGGATAGCCCACCAAAAGTAAGAATTAGTTGTCCAGACCAAAATGTCAATACTGCTGGTGCTGAGAATCCCTGGTGTAGATTGTAAGCTTCGTGAGGGTAGGGATTATACCTGCTATATTCATCATTATATTCCAAGCTCTTGGAATAGTGCTTGGCACAATAAATATGTGTTCACTGGTTAAATGAATGGATGGGTGAAGATGAAGGAAGCTGAGAAAAGGACACCTGAGGCCAGAGACTGCCCTTTGTCTTAGCAAGGTGCCAAGACAGGCTGTTCTGTTACATGCTGCTGTGCTCTGTGCTGACAGGTAAATTCAAGGCTGCATATCCCCTGGAATGGCGAGAAGGTTTGAGGCCAAACTCTAGGGGTGCAAGGGCAGACAGCTGTGGTCATGAAAAGCCAAGAGGGCAAAATAAACAGTTTCCAAACTGTTCTTCATCTTACAATTTCTTGTTTTCCAGCATTTCTTTGACGTGATTTTGGAAACATGAGTTAATAGAGACAAAAGAGTTGATGAAATTATGAGATAACAAAGTATGTAATTGGTCATGTGGGGATTTTTACATGTCATTTGTGCACACACCTGCACACCCAGACACTCACACTGTTTTGTTTCCCTCAGTTTTGATCATGATATATGTTCAGTTTTGCTTTGTTTTGTTTTGCTTTTTGAGGATGATTGGCCCTGAGCTAACATCTATGCCAATCTTCCTCTATTTTATGTGGCATGCCACCACAGTGTGGCTTGACAAGCAGTGCTAGGTCCGCACCCAGGGTCTGAACCTGCAAACCCTGGGCCACCAAAGCGGCGCGCGTGAACTTAACTGTTACGCCACTAGGCTGGCCCCCATGTTCGGTTTTATGACTATACAGTTCACTTAATATTACATGGCTATCTTTTCATGTCAGTGTGTATATTAATAGATCTACTTCAGTCTTTTAATGGCTAAAGAGTATTCCCTGGCATGCATATTTCATAATTTATTTTAGGAGTCCCTTACTGGTGAACATTTAGGTTACTTTCTGTTTTTCATTTTTACAAAAAAGCTCTCCATTGACTCTTGGTCCCCAGCCTTCTAGAAAATTTAATTTAGTATATTTCATGCATTTCCTCAGTCTAACCCAATAATTTTTTGTCCATGCAGGATTTATACTTCAGCTTCTCATGGGTAAAGAATTAAAGATTCTGCTCCGCCTTCTTTTCCTTCCTTCCCTGTTTTTTCCCCCTGGGGGTGATATGCATGGCTGGGGTCTTACATATTATCCCCGCATCAGAGAAAGACTACATACCATCTACTTGCTGTTATTTTTGATGTTGCAAATTCACCCTTATTCTATGGTTTCTAGTCAGTTTTCATTATACGTGTACTTATATACTATATAGATATATAAATAGATGGATATGTACGTATGTGCACATCTTACACATATTATAATCCTCAAACATAAAATCAACTCATCTTGGTAGTTTCCGTTTTCTGTACAGTATTTTTAAAAAGAGTATATGAAGTTCAAAAGCGTTAAGTGACTTGTTGGAAGCTGCCCCAGCAAGAAGTGCTGGCATTGGAATCCAAATCTTGTCCAACTGGCCCAGAGCTGGAGCCTCTTGCTCTACACTGCACCGCCGCCGGTCTCCATTCTCTGATCGTCTCTGTATGAGAGCAGAAATAAGAAAGCAGAGTGTCTCCTTGTTAGACTTCAGCTGGGAACATTCGGGTAAGACAACTCAAAATTTTGGCTGCTCTGCACATGTCTGCCAATGACCAGGAAAGCACAGCAAGTATTGATTTTGAAGTTAAAATAAATGTTGGCAAGTAGGCAAATTCACAAATACAGAATCCATGAATAATAAGGATCAACTGTATCTTCATTGTTATGACTTCCTTGGTTATTTTGAAACTCAAAGCCAATAATTCAATTCATTATTCTTTTTGGATTATTTTGGGACCTCCCCTAGGGCTAGAAATTTCAGACTCTGAATCTAGTTGGTGAAGATTAATTTATATGACTTGGCAAGGTTACCACTCAAAAGCCTTGCCTTGTTCAAAAACATGAATAACTCTTTTCCTTAGTTTTCTCTGTATTAAATGTGAAAGTTCAATAAGGTGAAGTATAAGATCATTTCTAGATATAATTGTATTAGTTTCTTGATGGATTAAAACAATGGAAATTTATTCTTTCACAGTTCTGCAGGTCAGAAGTCCAAAATCAGTATCACTGAGCCAAAATCAAGGTGTCAGCAGGGCCACGCTACCTCCACAGGCTCTAGGGAAGAATTCATTCCTTATCTCTTCCAGCTTCTGATGACTGCCAACAGTCCTTGGTTTGCAGCCACATCACTCTAATCTTCAGGGTTAGCATCTTCAAATCTCTCTCTGTTCCATCTTCACATTTTGCTTTCTCCTCTATGTGTCTGTCAAATCTCTCTCTGCTTCCATCTATATCTGTGATACAATTTAGGTCCCGCCAGGATAATCCAGTATAATCTGCCCATCTCAAGATCTTTAACTTAATCATTTCTACAAAGAACCCTTTTCCTTATAACGAAATATTTACAGGTTCCAGGCATTGGGACCTGATGTTTCGGGGTGACAATTATTCAGCCAACTACAGTAACCATCCATGAATCTTACGTCTCTCCACAAAGCCCAAGATGAACAGGTAGAAGTCAACAGAAAGCATACGGTCCACGGTGCTTCTGTACTTATTTCTATTCACACGAGCTACCAGACTTTGGTCTTTATCTAAAGTTATGGAGCTTTACCTAGGTGGGTTATGGTCATTCTAAGAGAGATCAGAGGATGTTTCAGATAAGATCTAGTGTGTAGTTGGGTTACGTTCTTGTAAACAAGCCATTAGGCACTCAAGGCATCCTTAAAGGAGGACGTGATAGCAAACCCACTAGAGGCATCTGACAATAAGTTTGCACCTGCTAAGGATTCCCCAGGGCAAATATTGCAGGAAAGTAGTGTAACTTCTCTGGCTTCCACAACTGCTAAAGTAAAGTCTGTTGTGTCATATTAACATGTTAACTGAGCGGAAACCTGATGCTACATATGTCTAACATTAATCATATAGAGACGTACTGTTAAATGAACTTAAATGGACCGAAAATTTTTAGTTCATGCTCTTTAACTATTTTTATTAAAAAATTTAAAACCCAACAACAAACAAACAAACAAACCATTTTAAAAATGGGCACAGGACGTGAACAGACATTTCTCCAAAGAAGATACCAATACAAATGGCCAATAAGTACGTGAAAAGAGGCTTAAATCACTAGTAATTATGGAAATGCAAATCAAAATCACCATGAAATGCCACTTCACACCCATTAGGATGGCTATTATAAAAAAAAAAAAAGAAAATGACCAATGTTGGAGAGGATGTAGAGAAATTGGAACCCTTTTGAATTGCTGATGGGAAAGTAAAATGGTGCAGCTGCTGTAGAAAATAGTATGGCAGTTCCTCAAAAAATTAAAAATGGGATTACCATATAAACCAACAATTCTACTCCTAATTATATATCCAAAAGAATTGAAAGCAGGGACTCAAACAGATACTTGTAGACCAGTGTTCATAGCAGCATTATTCATAATAGACAAAAAAGTAGAAACAACGAAAATGCCCATCAACAGATGAATGAATAAACAAAATGTGGTATATAATTCAATGGAATATTATTCAACCTTAAAAAGGAAGGAAATTCTGGTACACGGTGCAACATGAATAAATCTTGAAAACATTATGCTAAGTAAAATAAGCCAGACATACAAGGACAAATATTATGTGATTCCACTTATATGAGGTACCCAGAGTAGGCAAATTTACAGAGATGGAAAGTAGAATAGAGGTCACCAGGGATTCGGGTCAAGGGGCAATAGGGAGTTATTGTTTAATGGATAAAACATTTCCGTTTGGGATAACAAAAAAGTTCTGGAGATAGGTAGGTTACACAACATTGTGAATTACTTAATGCCACTGAATTGTACATTTAAAAATGGTTAAAAGGGTAAATTTTATGTTATGTATATTTTAGCATGATAAAAAAATTAACCTGCAGAGCTAAGATTTAGAACCATAGAATATGAGTAATGATATATAGTAGAAAGTGATGTAAAGAACATGAGAGTCCAACAGAGGTGAGTTCAAATTCAAAGTATCCTTTGGTGGTTATTAACCTGAGTTCCCATTTCCTTATCTGGAAAAGGAAGATAATAATAGCACCTGCCACATCGACGTAATCCATGAAAAGCACTTAGTACATGTTAAACACACTAAAAGGTATTATTATTCTTATGATCAACAACAAAAGTGAGTATCTCTTATGTACTCAGCGCTGAATACTAAGCTAAGAAATTTTCAACTTATCCTGCTAAAAAGGTAGAGGACTTTTTTGAGCGTAAAATAGTCTTGGTGACAGTCTAGGGGGTTGCACACGTTCCACTTTGGCGGCCCAGGGTGTGCCTGTTCGGGTCCTGGGTGAGGACATGGCACTGCTTGGCACGCCATGCTGTGGTAGGCATGCCACATATAAAGTAGAGGAAGATGGGCATGGATGTTAGCTCAGGGCCAGTCTTCCTCAGCAAAAAGAGGAGGATTGGCAGCAGTTAGCTCAGGGCTAATCTTCCTCAAAAAATAAAAAAATAAATAACTGGTGAACTCTGGGGACAATAGAAAGGAAATAGAAGATTGTGTTGAAAACAATTGGTTGAAATGGCAGCTAATCTGACACAATGAATTACCAGAAAATGAATGTTTCCGGAAAGTAGCTAGGTCAGTATTCAGCAAATCTTATCTACATTACCTTTACTCATTATGTTTGGCCAATTTAAGGGTGTGGAATATCTAATTAAGTCTGGTGAAAGATACAAAATGCTTACTGGTATTGTAAGGACTAAGAAATAAGTGATGTACAGAACCGATAACAGATTTCTCCTCTCTTTATTTCACATTTTGATGTGAATGCTAAATCAACATGTAGAAATGCACTGCTTATTTCAAAACTAGCCAAAAACCAAGCCATTCATCTTCTTATTCCTACCACATTTATTTTTGTTTTTCCTTGCTATGAAGACTAATAACCCTATTTAAATACAACATGAGAATCAATTTACAATGGTTTAAAAATACAAAATAGGTCAAATAAGCCTCCCTGATTAAAAATGAATCAAAATTTTAAAAGAAAAATTATCTAAAAATTGGAAACAATATTTTGGGAATATCAAACATGCTCTAGAATCACTGGAGATGACGTAAAGTCATTAATAAGTGAACTTGTGGCGGATCACATTGCTTTTGACCGCTTTGCTTCCTGACAATTCCTGTAGAGCCAGATGAAAGATTTTAAAATTCAAGCATCATTGAAAAACACACTGAGCTGATATAATTGGAAAATGAATTAAACTTATTTCAATTCAAAACAGTGAATAAAAATTGTTAACAAAGAAACCCACTTAACAACCCACAAAACTTTCCTATTATTTGTAGAAATTACAAAAAATATTTTATAAGAGGGATAAATGGCCAGAAATGTATAAAAGCACATAAACACATTTCAAAATTGCCTAAGGCTACACAAAACTTAACTGTGTGTGTGTTTGTGTCTGTGTGTGTGTGTGTATAGTTGTACAGTTACAGGAGATAATTCAATTTTGACACATGCTGTTTTGTCTAGTTTGATGTTTATCAATTTCTTTTCTTTGCCGATATCTTTTGACAAATTCATCAGCAGTTCTGCCAAAAATGGATTGGAGTTGGTGGAGCCATGAAGACTAGTTGGGAGGCTGCTAAAATATTGTGAGTGTGAAGCGAGGTAGGCCTGGATCAGTGCTCTGTGAGGGGCTTTTCTCATTCTCTAAGCTGCACAGTTTTTAACAGAAGGCTGGGCTAGGTCCTCCTCAGGGCTTTCGACAGTGTCTTTGCTTATTTTGACTGTAAGACTTGCCACACTCTGTTCTAATCATCTGCTTACTTATGCTTTTCCCACTACACCAAGAGCTTCTAAATGGCAAGGACTTTTTCTTTTCATTTCTGTATCCCCAGTGCCTTTCTAAGAGTCTGGCACATGGTAGGTCCTCCAAAATGTTTGTTGAATAAACAGAATCTTTACATGATTCGTGTGACTCATTAATGGACACTTTCTCCTCCCACATTATGCAGTATCTCCTATAGAAGATTCTTCAGTGATTCTCAATTATGAAACAGTACTGGAGTATAGGATTCAATTGGGTGTTTTTTCTAAGTGAGCTCAGCATTTTTTCCAACCAAGTGTCTCCTTGCACGCACCAGGCAAATAAACTATTCAATGGCAGTAATGCAAGTGAATCCAAATCAAATATGAAGGTGGCAAAATGTAAAGGAAGTTGGCAAACTGGATCAACCAAGCATGGCTCTTCAGTGGTCTGTAGAGAAGACACATGTTGGGGTTACACGTGGAACTTACTTACCACTACAAAACGGTAGAGGCTTAAGGATGAACGAAGTCCAAGGAAAAGCAAGAACAATTCCTTAGTGAGATATGTATAGTAATAAGCACATTTATTGAGTGCCTCCTCCGAGCCAAGTATGCTTGAACTTCTCCAACAAACATAAGATACGTACCATTATAAATCCTACTTTACGAATGAAGAAGCTGAGGCACAGAGAAGGTAGGCAACTTTGCTAAGGTCATACAGCAAGAAAAACGAAGAGCTGGGGTATGAACTCAGGCACTCTGTCTCTAGAGTCTGTGAAATCAACCACTGTGCCATATGAATTAGAAAAATCCACAATGCCTCCAGAATCATGGATGTGAACTTTGAGTAGAAAACACAACTATGCCCAAGCCTCCCCTGACGGCAAACCAAGCCTTCTAGCCTAAGAACATTGTTTCTCTAACTCTGGAGAGGGGGAGGAAATCTCAGGTCCTAGAAAAGTCTATTCTCATCCAGTCACTGAGAAGAATTCTGAATAACATTCTCATGACTGAATCTTGCTCATTCAAAGAGAGTTGTCTTGATATCACAGGTATTCCTACTTCTTATCCCCATTGAGGCAAAACCAGGGTGACCCAAATGGACCAAATATTAAACTGTGTTCTGATGTACTCACAATTCCCTCCCATCTCTCAATTTTGCCAACCATAAAATGGGGATAATATTGATCTCTACCTCACTGGGATATTGTGGGGACTATTGCATGAAAAGTACTCAGTACAGTACCTGGCACAAATGAGTACTCATGAGTACCATATTTGAAATGAGCACTCTAGTTACTCTTCAGTGTCTTGCCTCTCCCACTAGGCTCGGAGTGTGTCAAGCTCAGGGATCAGGGATTTCATGGATGTTGAATTCTGCTCATTGCAACAAGCCCCGGTGATGAGACAAGTGCTCAGGACAGGTGGCTATTTATAACCTATTGCAAGTATGAATTAACATATTCATAGGCATCATTGAAAACACAAAATTATGGAGTCACAAAGTAAGTGCAGCAGAAACTTCTTAGAGAAGTTTCTGAAGATGAGAGCAAAATAACCTTCCAACTTCCGGGAAAGCCCTGTGCATCTAGCACAGGGAGGAGAGAAATTAGGACAGCCACAAAGCGGGTCTTGGATTTACAGAAACTACTTACTTATATGAATAAAGTTTAACAACCTCTTCCTGTTTCAGTGAAGAAGGTGTATGACCTGTGAACATGCCAGGCTTTACTTGTGTAATGGGCGGTGTTGTGATGCTTAAGAATTCATCTGAGATACTTTGCAGTAGTCAAAGCAGGGACAAAGAGTACTGTCTAGAACAATAATATAATTCTACCCCTTCACAGACTTTGATAACAGGTAAGGAAGGTAATGCACTTGGGTTTGCATCATGTGGCCTCAATGCAAAGCTTCTTTCTAAGACTCCTAGAACTCTGATTCTCAAGCACTTGTCTGCAAACCGGCAATCATGTTTATTCTTTCATGCCCGCTTGCTCACTTCTTTTTTCCCTTCTCAGCTCCAATAATTCACCCAAATGCACACTGCTCCCATCATTGGGCTGGGAGAGACTTCTCTAAGACATCTATTTTGGAATAAACAATCGAGAAAAAGAAACTCATGAAAACCAGGTTGCACTTGGGCAGTCTTAAGAAACAGGGGAGAGAGTGAGAATTTAGCATGGTCCCCTTCTTTATCAGGTTGAAAATATTTTATCTATTTTATTTAACACATAGATAGCACTTAGCAAAAGCCAGGCACTGTTCAAAGTACTTAAAAACATGAACTCATTCGATAGAATAAACATTGAATATTTAAGATGTGTGCTTTAGTCAACAATTTTATGTTTGCAGGGGAAAGAATGTATTTGAGTTACAGCTCGGTACTAGTAAGATACATTCTCTTCAATCATCAGATGTTACTTCAAGTTGGTGGTGAGAGAGGAGGCAGTAGCCAGCCATTGGAAACTGCGCTTGTACTGGGAGCCCTGACTTCAGCCTCCAGGTGACGAGGAGTTTCCATGATTGGAGCAACGGGATCCTGTTTGTGCAGAGGGACTATGGGTTATGACTGGGCCAGGATTGCAGGATTAAGATGTTTTATTCTTTGATGAACTGGAACAAAGTTGCCTCCTGGCTGTGTCTCCACATTGAAAAGGGAAAGGAGAAGTGAAAGAATTATCCGGTGTCGGACACGTTTTCAGTTGTCCATAGATGCAGTTTGGTGAATAGGAGGATTAAAGACTAGCTCAACTGTGCCTCAACTACCTTGATAATTCACGAATAAATGGATGTGTTTTTTGAATTTTATAGTCTTTTTTTACCTTACGTTCATGTACTCATTTTACTGATGGAAAATTCCAACCATGTGGATAGCATTAATAATAACTACCATTTCTTAAAGGCCTGCTTTGAGCCAGGCAAACGCTCTGTGCTTCACATATATCCTTTTTAATTCTTACAGCTCGGTAGGTGTTATCATCATTTTTCAGGTGAGGGAATTGAGGGTCAAAGAGGTTATGCCTCTTTCCAAGGTCATTCAGCTAGCAACTAGTAGAGCTGGGACTCACTCCTCTCCCTGTGTCCTTAACTTGGCCTGTACCAGCCTGCTTTCTGTTCCCTTGCTACACATGCTCCTTCTGATCCCCAAGCCTTTTTGGTCTCTATTCCTTCTGTTTGGAAAGTCTTTCTGAATCTTCTGTTCTCACCTGTCAGGGCCTAGCTGAAATATGGCTTCCTTTGAGAAGTTCTCTCCCCACCCCATCCCCCAGAACTGGCAGTTATTCTTGGTACGAAGTGCTTATGTTTACATTGAAAATGACCTAGTCGGTGGGCAGAGGAAGGTTTCTCTCTGCAGTCTGTGGATCACCTGCATTAGAGTCACTTGTGTTGCTGGTGCTGAGGGTGTGTGTATTGAGGGGGAAAATGAAGGGACTTGTTAAAAGGCACTTTCCTAGGCCCCATTCCAGACCTACAGAAAAAGAGTCTTTGGTCTTAAGTCCCTGAAATATGCAAGCACCCCAGGTCATTCCTAAAGATGCTAAGGTTTAAGAATCTTTGTAAGCATTACACCTATGTTCTCCCTGATGGCAGGTTCCCCAGACACAGGCATGGTGCCTAGGTGGGATTCAACCAAGTCTAAATAAAAATCAATATCACCTACAGGAAGAGGAAAGAAGAATTGCAGAGACTGAGAGTTTTTTGTTTTGATTTAAAGGAATTTTCCTTTGTTGCAATCTTTTAAAGTGTGATATAAATTAATTTAATCCAAAATAACTACAAGATTATTTTTATTAAGCCTGCCAGATACTTTTATTGTTGATTTGCAAGTTTCCTTCCTGAAACATGGGCTCTTTAGAGGTAGAGGCTGTGTCTTTGACCTCTCTTTCACCCAGCCCCATAACACTATCCAGATCTAGCACACAACTGGGGAAAAAAGTGTATGCTCACAGAAACAAATAGAGGAACAGGAAGAAAGCAAGATTCCCACCACAAGCATTGTATTCCACCCCAGGGCTTCATTCAGCAGACATCTGTGGCCAAGTGTTGGTTGTGGGTAGACACAACTTTGGATCAGCCCTAGTACCCGGCTCCAAAGAGCTCTCCATGGAGTAGGAAGATTAATGCATATGCAAAGAACTATAATACAGTGAACTATATGATGAATACTATGAGGGAGGTAAATAAAAAGCCCTATTGGAGGATTGAGGGAAATGATGTTCTACTATTGGATTAGAGAGGACTGCATGGAGGAAGCGGCATCCACCCAAAAGTACAGTAAACTGTATCCTTTAAGATAGAAAGTGGGTAGCAAATATTTCTGTTTGTACATAATACGCATTATATTTTTTCAAATAAAAATGAGCTAAGCAGGCAGTAAAGATTTGTCCTTACTTTTTATACCAGGAAGTACAGAATCCATAGGCAGATCCTTTGATATAAAAAAATTCTCCAACTAATAAAACATCAGCAATGTATTAAAAATTCTCAGGGAGGATAACTATGAAATAAACATAATAAATCACTTTAATGGTAATAAAACCAAGACAAATCAAAGCCCCAGTGTTGACTTTCCAGCTATCTTTGAACAATCTTATGTCTTGAGAAAAAATATTGACATAATTCCGAAAACTTACGAAGGACAGCATGTAAATATTATATTAAACAGTTTTTCATTTATAAGACTTGTCTGCCTCACATTTTATAACTTCCCCATTCAGAATGTGAATTTTTGCCTGGAAGTTGCTTTGTTTTATTATTTCTGCCACATATGCTTTCAGAGAATTGGGTAGCTGAATACTAATTCAGAGATTCTTCTTACATTTTTTAATTCCCTAGATGGAGTTTAATTTCTTTGTTATGACTACTCAAGCTTTTTGAAATAAAGTAGAATTTAAGGCGCACAGATTTATCCTTACTTTGGGGCATCTTAAAGTCTACTGATATCAAATGCTAGGCACAAGCTATCCACAGGTTTAATGCCTCCCACTTTTCTTTTGTTAATGAAATGTTTGCACAGCTGCTGCAGTGTGTACAGGAAGATTAAAACCTGCTGTCACTTTGTTAAGAGAAACCTGGGGGAGATTTAACACATCTGGCCTGGGGACTAAGGAAACCTGGTAAAAGCAAAATTGCCCATTAGTTTACAGGAGCTTTGACCTGGGGACTGGAAGCAGGAAGGAAGATGCGCTGACCTTTAAAATGGACCGAAATCAATTAACCCATGTACCTGCCAGCACTTCTTGACTTGTGCTTATGCTGTAGCCACCTTTAACACTCCTATGAATTGCTACCTGAAAACAAGTTCTTCACTGGTTTAAGATGGGGTGAAACAAAATGAACTGATAATTATGTTATGTGATGGAGGTGTCAGCTAACACTATGGTGGTAATCATATTGCAATATATAAATGTTACAGTGGTAATCATGTTGCAGTACTCTATATAAATGTATCAAATTAACTCGTTGTACACTTTAAACTTGCACGATGTTATATGCCAATTATATCACACAAAAAAAGATGGGGTAAAATAACCAATCTGAGAAAGCAGTTTCCTATCTGAATTACAAATGCGGTTCCTGTCAAGTAGGTTACAGTCTTTGAGAAAAAATGAAATAAAATGAAATAGGAAGACACTGGGATAGATCAGATGAGTAATTTGACAAGTTGTGTCCTGGGTGTGAAACAAAGAGAAGCAAAATGTTCCCAGAGAGATGCAGCTCCTGCAATCACTAATGCACACTTCCCCATCTCTGTGTCGAGCCCTGTGAACAGGAGAGCGTGCAGATTTAGGGTGCAATGGCTTGTCACTCACCTGAAGCCTAAAAGAGTTCCTGTCTGTAAGTTTGCACACCGTTCTGAATGAATAACTTAAGGGCAGAGTTGAGAGCATGCAGAAAGCACCAGACACACCAGGCTTGGAAGATTTCACATCTTGACTCTTTGTACTTGAGTGGGTCTTTCACCGAGGAAACCCAGCAGGCTTTCAGGCAGCAGACAGGAGAGCAGAGAGGCCTAGAAAGTTTAATGATTCGCCCAAGGCTAGTAAACCTGGCTTTGAAAATGTCAGGGTGGAGGGAAATTGACCTCTTTGTCCTAACTACCTGGCTAAGTTTCCCTCAACAAAGCATGCTTCTCTTGGAACACCAGAAGAGGCACTCTGGTCAAAAGAAAACAAAACAAAAAAGTTAAAAACAAACAAACAAAACCCATTACCATTAAAAACAGAGCCCACTGGGTTGAACTGATACAAGCAACTGGTTTTAAAACAGTTATAGTTCATTCCAGCACCCAACTCATTTGTGGAGCCATAGGGGCGCCCATGCCCAAACCTAGGGACCACTGGAGTTGTTCTAAGTGGGGACGTGCCAAGCAATGGTTCTCCCCTCTCCTGTCTCCTCTGATCATCTTTGGATTGAGAGACCACAGCAGGGAGGGATTTATCATGAGTACAAAAGGCTTTGGGCCCGGGGGGTCCTTCAATGAAGGTGATGGTTGGTCTCTATTTTGAGAGTTTCCGAATGGGAAGTTCTCTGCCCTATTTCCTTCAAGAACCACTAATTGATCAAGCCAGCTCTTCACTTCTTCACTTGTAAGTACTCTTATTGTTTGTCAACAGTACGCTCGAAGGTGAAGGGCAGTTGGCTTTCAGAAGTCACCCGGCTAAATTCAACTGGCAGACAAGCGACAAGACAACAGATGGACGCTGCCGGAAAGTCGTGCCTCTCTCTCCCTCCTCCTTCCCACCTGCTGCCAGAGCCTGCTGCTTTTTCTCTGCACAGTCTGGTTTGTAGCCCTGCCTTGCTTTCTTTTTCATTGCCATTCCCCAGCAGCTCAGCAGGCTACGACCACATTCTCCTCACAGCTCTCCCTGGTCCAGTCCAGCTCCACAAAGCTTATCTTCAGGGCCTCTGCTGAAGTCGTGTTTTTTGTATTTGACATTTTGACCACCTCGCTCTTCTCATGACTTGAAGTATATCATCTTTCCATGAACTCCAAGGTGGCTGGTATCACAAAATAAGTCTCATTATGTGTTGTTTGATATGAGTAAATGATTCAAAATTTCTAACCTCTTAAGATCCCAGATTCTGGAGCCTTGGTTTGCTTGGGTCTAAAACCCATCTAATACCACTTGCTGGCTGTGTAATCTTGGGAAGCCCACTTCACATCTCTCTGCCTTAGTTTCCTCATCTGTAGAATGCAGATAATAATAGTACTTACCTCATTGGGTTATTATGAGAATTAAACGGGTGAATATTTGTAAGTGCTTAGAACAGTGCCTGACAATGGTAAATGCTACATAAATTTAAATTAAAATGAATAAATATGAAATAGCATAAATGTGCTTGCAAATATTTATGCTGTTCTGTTATTTACATGAGAAAACAATTCTTCCCCAATAGGAAACTTAAAAATATCTGAAATGACCACCACAATTTTATACATAATAGTCTTGCTCTTTAATAAGCCATTTCCTATTAGGGCAACAGTTGTTTCATAAGGTCTTTCTGAGGACCACTGAGGTTTGTTAAAATAAGCCACCATCTCCTGAGAAATGCCTTAGAGATGCCACATACTCTCATCTCTCTATGTCTTTGCTCATGCTTTTCTTTCTGCTTCAATTGTCCTTCAGACCCACCTTTTCCTATCATAACCCTGCACATCCTCCAAGGCTCCAATGACACGCTCTCTGCCATCCATGGGCCCCCAAGCAGGGATGAATGGCTTCCTCACTTGCCCTCCCACATGGCAGCGTGTCCCTGGCTCAGAGCTGCAGAGCATGCTGCAAGTGGTACATAGTTAGCTGCCTATGTCCATCCCTCCTCACTGGGCTGAGGACTATGGGAGAGAAGGGACTGGTTTCATTCATCTTTGTATCTTCGTTGCCCACATATCTCAGGATCTGGCAAAGAGTGCTGCTCAGCCAACATGGAACTGACTTGTAACATGACTTCTTTCATTTGGGTTTCTTACTTTTAGGTCAGCTAAATGGCATTTGAACAGTATGAATGACAGCTCTCATATTTAGCTAGTTAAAAATCTAAGGACAATAATGACACTTATACATTTGACCTTACTTTTCTCTCTCAAAAAAATGATGCTTCCTCAATAGTTCTTTAAGTATGCTTGCCAAGCACTCTCCCTGTTTTACCATGACATTCTTTTGGCAGTTGTATTTTAAGATCTCAATTTCTTTGCATATTACTATAAAGCTAAATCTCTCTAAGCCCATACATAGACACTGCTAGTGATCACCAATATTTGTGTTTCCCTCTCCTCCCTAGAGTCACAGGAAGACTGCATCTCCCAGTTCTCCTTATATTTAGGAGTAGCCATATGACTGAGTTTATCTAAAGGGATGTGAGTAGAAGTGAGACATGCCATTTCTAGGCCTGGCTCATGTCTTTCTCATTCTCTATCTGCCCTCTAAATGAGAGAGGCCTCTAAGGACCAAGAAGAGGGTGAGACTCAAGATGAAAGGAGCCCAGCTCACTGAATGACTGCATGGAGGAAAGTCTCTTCCACTGACCCATATAGGACAGTGATCAGAGCAAGAGATAAACTTCCACAGGGTTAAGCCACTCGGATTTCAGGACTGTTTGTTATAGAAATTAGCACTCCAATTAATATACCTCAACACCTAACAGAGTATCTGTCACATTGTAGTTTCCTAGTACATGACAAATGAACGAATGACTAAATGAGCGTCTATACTTGATTCTTGTTGGCTAAATGAGGAGTAAAATTCATCTGAAAGATCCTGAGTTCCTTCAGGCTACAATAAACTAGAGGAGGGACAAGGAAACCCAAATAAGACATGGACCAAAGCAGAGTAAACACTCAAAGGGTTGCTCTTGGACTGGGTGACTGAACAGTGCTGTGCTGACAACTCACAGACTCCTGACTCGCCCAATCTGCATGGGCCCTGCTTGCCTTATCTAACCTCCTTTCCCTTAACTGCTAGCTGTTCTCATGCGTCCAGGACCTTTTTACTGCTCTGGATTTTAGAGCTGGGACCATCTGGCTTGTCCTTAGCCACTGCTTCCTATATGCCAATGAACTCCAACGTGTCTGTAACTTAGAAAAAAAAGTTAGGAGACTAAGATTTACATTTTCTGAAATACAGTCAATTTGCCACTCTTGATGAATAAGCATTTGCAAGCCATCGTACTGATTGGATTTATCCAGTTGGGTTTTGAGACCTAAACCCTAATATCCATAGCATAAAGTAACACTTAGCCATACAGTGTAGGAAATTATAGACTTAGAAGACATAAAATATTCATACTGAGTATCTACACTGCATGACCTCGATACATGAAATAACCTCAAGTGCATTTCAGCATTGATTCCTCCCCCAGTGTGAGGGAAGGAAGTGATGGGAAATGAAGCCACAGACAGCAGAAGGGCCCAGGTCATATGGGACATCATCTCTAATGCTATTTCATCTTTAGACCCACAGGGAGCCATTAAAGGGATTTAATAAGGGGTATATTATGATCCGATTTTTGTTTTTGAAAGATCACCCTGGCTACTGTGTGGAGAATGGATCTGAAGCGGTGACTGTAGACAGGGAGACAAGCCAGTTGTTTGCTGCAATGGTAAAGAACAACGAGGCCCTGAATGAAGGCATTGTCTGGGGGTACAAAGACAGAAGGAGGAAGTGAAAATGATAAGCATGGCCAGATATAAAATATATCGGTCTTTTACTATGCCACATGTGACATGGTTTGTTAATGTCTCAGAGATAAATACATTTCTCCAGAGGAGAGCTAATCAGTATGGAATACAGTGGGACTTGTCTTGGGTATCATACTTCCATATATTTGCCCGAAAGTGAACTTAATTTTTGCACTGATGGTACCACACTGTGGGGTCATTTTGAACCTGTGATAAATTAAAACTCTCAGGCTTTATTAATAGGAATTGTTCCAAAGCCACATCTCTCCCTCTAAAATCTGCATCCATTGCCCTAGAGAAGAGATTATTGTTCTGCAGCACACACACAAGGGCAAATCTTGATATACAACTTCATTATAGAGAGAAAAACAGAGCTCAAGTCAGATCTAGAACAATGGTTCATATCCCCTTTCTAGAGTTTCACTTAAAGAACCCCTTATAAGAATATTGCAGTATGTAAGAGCAAGTTTAGGACATATGGATCTGTATTTGCCTCCTCTCTCTGGTACTTACAACCTAAAGAAGGCTAATAAACCTGTCTGAGCTTAGGGTTCATTATCTGCTAAATAGTAGTAAAGCTACTTATCTGGTGGGCTTTTCATTCAACAAATATTTATTGAGCAGCTACTATGTGCTGGATGCTGTCCTAGCCATCAGGAATACAATAGTGGACAAGATATCCTGTGGTCCCTGACCACACGGAGCTTATGTTCTAATAGTGTTTGAGCATTAGAGAAAATGCTTATGAAGTATATAGCACAAGGCCCAGAATAGATGCTGAGGGAAGGATGGCTATCATTTTTCAACTAGATGGGGTTAGAGTCATGACATGGTCTACTTGAACTTCTGCTCAAATTGTTAAAACTGACAGAAAGGTTACACATGTGTGCTGTACACATCTCCTACCACACAACCAAAAGCACACATACCCACAATGGCACTGAAAAACAAGAGGAAATGCAACCAAGGACTCAGCAATTGTGAGGGGCTACTCAAAGCAGATGCGATTGAATTGCCTGAGAAACCAAAAGAAGAGAAACACAGCCTAAAGGACAAAAAGGAACAAAAAACTTCGAAGGTACTAACAGAATTAGAGAAACTCCAAGAACAGAGAAAATACATACAATGAACCAAGGGATTCCTGGGAAATTTTTCAAGGTAATTAATTTACAACATTCAGAATGTAAGATAAAGACATTCTTTCTGAGCAATCCCCATAGCTATACCTACCTGATTGGAAAAATCTCCTTCCAGGAGTACAGGAACCTGACAGAGGAGCAGAGAGGAGCTTGGAGTAGTTGCGGGCTTCCACAGCAAGCGTGTGTGTATATGTGTGGGTTAGTAGGTGTATGGGTAGGGGGAGTGCCATTGCCTAGGAGAGGGATACCCTACAATTCTCCACCAGCAGTATAGAGCCGTGCTTATTTGCAGTGGATTAGAGAGGATTCTAAGCCCCCCCGCCCTGCAGAGAAGCCTGCCAGTTGACACACTCCAACTATTTCCCCAGAGGCTGCATCAGCCACCTGCTGTAACTTGGAGGAGAGTACTGTTGGGCCAACAGATGCTCCTCTCAGATCTAGCCTAATCAATGTAAATCTTCATTCAAAAGAAAGTGGATCATCAGATATGAGGAAAACAAACAACGCAAAAGGAAAGCACCAAGATGTGTAACTTGAACAAAGGTCCACAACTGACTCTACAGGAAATACATAGTTTAGGGAAGAAAGGAGAAGTGTACTACTTAGGAGAACGTGAATGGAGATTTCATCCATTATACAAGAAAGGACTTTTATGAATAAAAGGAATCCAACAGTAAGAAAAAGTATTTAAAAACTAAACCTATGACTGGCAAAATACGGCATTTAACAGATGGGCTGAATAACAAAATAGAAATAGGGAAAGAGTAAATTCATGATCTGAAAGATAAAGTTGAAGGAATCACTCAGAATGTAGGAAAAATGACAAGACATAGAATATTGGAGGAAAAATGTTCAGAGATATAAATTCCAAACCCACTAATATAAGTCACAAGAGCAAGAACCAAGTGAAAGGATAAGAGAAATAATCTGAGAAGTAGCATAGGAACAATACCGAGTAGAGGAAACGCAGAATATTTCAACGTGAAAGGACTCACTGAGTATCACACAGTGTGAAGGAAGACAGGACCCTCCCCCAACATCTGGACACATGCCAATGATATTTCAGAACTCTAAATCTGAAAAGCTTCCAGGGTAGGAAAAGCAAAACCAGACCAGCATCAGGCTTATCATCAGTAACTCTTTATGACAACGTTTTTTTTTTATGAACCTAAAAATCAATATCTATCCAAACTACCATTCAAATGTGAGGGTAAGCTAAAGATATGTTGGACAAACAAGAAATCAGAAAGCTTACTATCTAGAGACCTTCTCTGAAAGAAACGTTTGATAATGTATTTTAACAAAACAAAAGCAAAAAAAAAAAAAACAAGAAAAGAAGGAAGGAAGTGATACTGAACACAAGAGTGGTGAGCAAAAAATCCAGTACAATTTCTAGTTACATCTAAAGAAATGTTTACATTGTGTAAAAACTTGAAAATGTGGAACAAAAAGCTCAGATCATGACTATAAAGGAGATCTTAGCGGAGTGGCAGGAAGTAATGGACCTTCTTCTATTTCAGAGGAAGCACAAACATATTGACTAGTTCTAGATGTTTACCAAAATGTAAACTTAAAGATGTGTGAAATGTTAAAGTATTAGAAAACAGAAATAGTATAAAACTGAAATAAAGAAATTTTAATCAGTCTAGCAACGGTAAGAGATGAGGATGGAGAAAACAAAATAATAAAGGCATAGTAAACAGACATAAAATTAGGTGGCAGGAATAAGATCAAACAAATTGGCAACAAGAGTAAATGTGTGTGTATTAAATTCCACTGTTACAAAATAGAGGCTTCCAGAGTCGAGTTAAAAATTCCAGGTGTGTGTTCTTGATAAGAGGTATATCTATACCAACAGGACAGAGAATGATCGAAAACTAAGGGAAAGAAAGAAAAAAAAAAAACGGATATACCAATCAAAGACCTGGGGGGGAAAAGCAGGTATGTTGCTGTTAATACAAAGAAGAATTCACATCCAAAAAGATTAAATTGGACAAAGAGGGTTATAGGAAGATTTTGAATATTAATAAAATGTTCAACCTGCCTAAAAGATATAACATACAGAAATATTTGAGCCTAGCAACATTAAAAAGTGATAAAGCAAAAATTCTGAAAATAAAAGAAAACTTTGACATTTTTTCGCAAACATGTTGAGAGACTTTTTACTCTAAATGCTAAGAAAAAAATTGTTGCAAAGAAAGCAAAAGGGATGACTTACAACAAATAAAAGCAGAAATTAAGAAATGGAAAACATTAAAAACGTAGACTTGACTAATAAAGCCAAAAGTCAGTTTTTAAATTGTGATAAAATACGCATAAAATTGACCACCTTAATCATTAAGTGTACAGCTCAGTACTAAGTGTATTTACCTTGTTTGCAACCAATCTCCAGAACTTGTGCAACTTGCCAAACTCAAACTCTATTTCCATTAAACACTAACTCCCCATTCCCTTCTCCTCCCAGCCCCTGCCAACCACCATTCTATTTTCTGTTTCTATGAATTTGACTACTCTAGATACCCCATATAAGTGGGATTATACACTAGTTGTCTTTTTGTGACTGGCTATTTAAATCACTCAGCATAATGACCTCAAGTTTCACTTATGTTGTACCAGGTGTCAGAATTCTCCTCCTTTTGAAAGCTGAATAATATTCCATTGTATGTATAGATCACATTCAGTTTATCCACTCACCCATCAATGGAGACTTTTTCCTGTTGTGAATAACGCTGCTATAAACATGGGTGTACAAATATCTCTTCGAGATAGCTGTTTGAATTCTTTAAGGTATATACCCAGAAGTAGACTTTCTGCATCATACGTCAATTCTATGTTTAATTTTTTGAGGAACTGCCATACTCTTTTCCATAGTAGCTGGACCATTTTATATTTCGACCAATAGTGCAAAAGGGTTCCAATTTCTCTACATCTTTGCCAATACTTGTTATTTTATCCTTTTTTTTCATGGTGGCCATTCTATCGGGTGCAGCTTGATATCTCATTGGGGTTTTTATTTGCATTTTCCTAATGAGTAGTGATGTTGAGCATCTTTTCACATGCTTGTTGGCCAAGTGTATCTTCTTTGGAGAAATTTCTATTTAACTCCTTTGCCCATTTTTTCAATCAGATATTTTTGTTGTTGTTGAGTTGTTGGAGTTCTTTATACATTCTAGATATTAACTCCTTACCAGATATATGATTTGGAAACATTTTCTACCATTCTGTAAGTTGACTTTTCATTCTGCTGATTGCATCCTTTGATGCACAGAAGTTTTTAATTTTGATGTAATCCAATTTATCTATTTTTACTTTTGTTGCCAGTGCAAAAGCCAGATGTTGTTTTAAAGCAATTCAATTGGCAAATCTTTGTGAAATCTGAACGGGAGGTTGGGGATACAGAGAAGACCAAATAAATGCACAAGTATTCAACTTCAGCAATGAGAAGGGGAACATAACTAGAGATAATCCATAAAATAAATGCACTCCAAATTTTTGAAAATCCAGCATTTGTACAATAGAACATTAAAGGCTGATCAGAAACTTATTTGGAAAATAAAATGCATAAGAACAGAGGGGACATATTTCATACAGCACAATAGGGGTGGGGGAGTAGCCCTACCTATGAGGTTACAGTAATTAAGAGACTGTACCAATTACACTGGACTAGAAAAATACATCAATGAAACAGAAAATAAAATCTAAAAACAAATACGGGTTTATAGAGACTCTTGATATATAATAAATCACTCAGGGATGAATTAATATTTATCAAATGGTCTTAAGATAATTGTCTATCTGTAAAAAACATATGATTGGATCTTTTCATCAGATCATTCAAAAATTAAACTCCATATGTATCAAAGATTTGGGTATAAAAACTACACAATTTTAATCATGCTGGAAAAATTAAGAGAATTTTTGTTCATTGCTTCAACGTGGAGAAGATCTTCCTAAGCAAGACAGAAAACCCAGAAGCCCACAGGAAAAGATCAACAGATTTGAGTATGTAAACACTTATCATTTGATGACAGACCCTATAAGGAAAAGCAAAATACAAGCGGAAGACTGAGAGAAAACATGTAAAATATAAACTACAGACAGGATTAAAATCCAGAATATATACAGCTCTTCTGACAACCTAAAGTCAAAGCAAACAACTCAGTAGGAAGTTAAGCAAAAATCATAAACACACTTCACAAAAGGACCATATGGGCAGTAAACATCTAAAATTATAACCATTCTTATTATTAGTTAGGAAAAATATAATTAATACCAAGCATAAGATTTTTTTGACCATTAGATAGAGAAAATTTTAATTTTTGCCAGCTCTATTGAGATATAATTGACATATAACATTGTGTCAGTTTAAGATGTACAATGTAGTGATTTTATATATGTATATGTTGAGAAATGATTAACATAATAAGGTTAGTTAACACATTCTTCACGTAGTTACTTGTTTTTAGTAAATTTCAAATATATAATATAGTACTGTTAACTATAGTCACCATGCTGTATGTTACATCCCCAGAACTCATTCATTTTTACCCATTTCCTTCATCCCCCATCCACCACCCCTGGCAACCACCAATTTGTTCTCTGTTTCCATGAGTTTGGTTTTTTTAGATTCTACATACAAGTGAGATCATGCAGTATTTGTCTTTCTCTGTCTGACGTTGCACTTAACATAATGCCCTCAAAGTCTATCCATGTTGTCGCAAATGGCATGATTTCCTTCTTTTTATGATTGAATAATATACTATTGCATATATACACCACACTTTTTTTATCCATTCTTCTGTCGACGGACACGTGGGTTGTTTCCATGTCTTGGTTATGGTAAATAATGCTGCAATGAACACAGGGATGCAGCTCTCTCTTTGAGATAGTAATTGATTTCCTTCAGATAAACACACAGAAGTGGGCTTGCTGCATCATATGGAAGTCGTATGTTTTATTTTTTGAGAAACTTCGATACTGTTTTTCATTGTGAGTGCACCAATTTACATTTCCACCAACAGTGCACAAGGTTTCCATATTTTCCACACCCTTCCCAGCACTTATCTCTTGTCTTTTTGATAATAGCCATTCTAAAAGATGTGAGGTGATATCTCATTGTGATCTAGAATAGCATTTCCCTAGTGATTTAGTGATTTTGACCACCTTTTCATGTACCTCCTGGCCACTTGAATATGTTCTTTGGAAAAACGTCTATTCAGGTTCTTTGTCAATTTTTTTATTGGGTTGTCTGGTTTTTTGCTACTGAGTTGTATGTGTTACTTATATATTTTGATATTCACTTCTTATCAGATACGTTGCTTGCCAATATTTTCTTCCATTCTGTAGCTTGCCTTTTCATTTTGTTGATCTTTCCTTTTCTGTGCAGAAGCTTTTCAGTTTGATGTAGTCCCACTTGTTTCTTTTTGCTTTTGTTGCTTGTGCTTTGGGTCATCTCTATAAAATAATTGTCAAGACCAATGTCTAGGGCCTTTTTTGCTATGTTTTCTTCTATGAATTTTATGGTTTCAGGTTTAACATTTAAATCTTTAATCCATTTTGAGTTAATTTTGGTGAGTGGGATAAGACAGTGGTTCAGTTTCATTCTTTTCCATGTAAATATCCAGTTTGGCCAGCACCATTCATTGAGATACTACTCTCTCCCCATTAAGTATTCTTGGCTCCATTGTAAACTTTAGCTAATTCTTCCAATCTGTGAACATGGGATATCTTTCCATTTATTTGTGTCTTCTTCAATTTCTCTCTGAATGTCTTATAGATTTTAGTGTACAGATTATTCACCTTCTTGGTTAAGTTTATTCCTAAGCATTTGATTGTTTTTGATGCTATTGTAAACAGAATTATTTTCCCTATTTCTTTTTCAGGTGATTTGTTACAAGTGTATAAAAATGCAAGAGACTTTTGTATATTGATTTTGTATCCTGAAATTTTGCTGAATTTGTTATTAGTTCTAATAATTTTTTGGTGGAGTCGTTAGGATTTTCTATGTATAAGATTATGTCATCTGCAAACAGAGACAATTTTACTTTGTCCTTTCCAATTCAGATGTCTTTTACTTGTTTTTCTTGCCTGTTTGCTCTGACTAGGACTTCCAGTACTGTGTTGAATAAGAGTGGTGAGAGTGGGTACCCTTCTGTAGTTCCTGATCTTAGAGGAAAAGCTTTCAGCCTTTCACCATTGAATATGATGTTAGCTGTGGGCTTGTCATATACGACCTTTATTATGTTGGGTTATGTTCCTTCTATGTCTAATTTGTTGAGAGTTTTTATCATGAAAGAGTGTTGAAATTTGTCAAACCCTTTTTCTGCATCTATTCAGATGATCATATTACTTTTATCTTTTATTCTATTAATATGCTACATCATTTATTGATTTGCATATGTTGAACTATTTTTGCATCCCAGGGATAAATCTCATTTGATCGTTGTATATGGTCCCTTTAATGTGTTGCTCAATTCAGTTTGCCAGCATTTTGTTGAGAATATGTGCATTTATATTCATCAGGGATATTGGCATGTAGTTTTCTTTTCTTGTAGTTTGCTCATCTGGCCTTCATACCAGGGTAATGCTGGCCTTGTAAAATGAGTTTGGAAGTATTCCCTCCTCTTCCATTTTTTTGGAAGAGTTTGAGAAGGACTGGCGTTAACCCTTTAAAACTTTGGTTGAAATCACCTGTGGAGCCATCTGGACCTGGGCTTTTCTTTGTTGAAGGTTTTTGATTACGGATTTAATCTCCTTTCTCACTATTGGTCTATTCAGATCTTCTAATTCTTCGTGATTCAGTCTTGATAGGTGCTACGTTTTTAGGAACTTATCTGTTTCTTCTAAGTCATCCAATTTCTTGGCATACAGTTGTTCATAGTAGTCTCTTATGATCCTTTGTATTTCTGTGGTATCAGTTGTAATGCCTCCTCTCTCATTTATAATTTTATTTATTTCCCATCAAGAAGATATAACAATCGTGAGTATTTATGCTTCCAACATTATGCCCAACATCGAAGCGCCTAAATATATAAAGCAAGTGCTAAGAAAACAGAAAGGAGAAATATGCTGCAATAACATTTGGGGACTTTAATACCTCACTCTCCACAATGGATAGATCATCAAGGCAGAAAACCAATGAGGAAACAGCACATTTGAACAACACTGTAGAGCAAATGGACCCAACAGATGTGTACAGAACTTTCCATCCAGCAGCAGGAGAATACACATTCTTCTCAAGCTCACATGGAACATTTTCTAGGATAGATTGTATGTGAGGCCACAAAAAAGTCTCAACAAATTCATGAAGTAGGCATTGTATCAAGGATCTTTTCCAACCACAATGGTATGAAACCAGAAATCAATAACAGGAAGAATGCTGGAAAATCCACAAATACATGGAAATGATACAACAGACTCCTGAACAACCAATGGATCAAAGAATAAGTCAAAATGAAAATAAAAGAATATCTTGAGACAAATGGAAATGGAATCTAAACACACCAAAACTTAAGGATGTAGCAAAGCAGTTCCAAAGGGGAAGTTTATAGTGATAAACGCATACATCAATAAAAAAGAAACACCTCAAATAAACAACCTAACTTTACAATTAATATAAAAATCTTTCTTTCTACATATACACAGCTAGAAGGATAGACACTAAACTGTTCACAGTTGTTGTCTCTTGGAAAGAGGGGGGAATTAAAGGCATGTTTTCCATTTTTTTTTTTTAAAGATTTTATTTTTTCCTTTTTCTCCCCAAAGCCCCCCGGTACATAGTTGTGTATTCTTCGTTGTGGGTTCTTCTAGTTGTGGCATGTGGGACGCTGCCTCAGCGTGGTCTGATGAGCAGTGCCATGTCCGCGCCCAGGATTCGAACTAACGAAACACTGGGCCGCCTTCAGCGGAGCGCGCAAACTTAACCACTCGGCCACGGGGCCAGCCCCAACATGTTTTCCATTTTTATCTCATACTCTGCACGTATGAAGTCATTTTTTAATACAAAATGGTATCCACACATTGCTTGCTAGTAACAAATTAAAATATCTCTATTTTCTTTTCTAATTTCTTCTCCTGAATAAATCATATTGCCATAAGCTTTATTATATCTTTTCATATTTCACTTTAATATGATAAGTATAATTACCCATTTAAAAGTTTCATTGGCTTCATTAAATCATTCTAAATTCTACTTTTTAATCCTAGTGAATTTATTCTGCTTAGTTGGAAAGCTACAGAAGAAAAAAATAAAGACCTTGCATAACTGCCCAATTTCTTTTGTTTCCCTGGGCCAAAAAATCATTGAACATATTTTCAACAGTCAGCGTATGGCCAATGGCTTATTGATGAGTCTAATCAAGTTGTCCAGCATGCTGGTTGGTAGCCAAATGCCAATGGCAGATAATTCACCTGTTTCTTCCATTCCTGAGTCGTTGTATACACAAAACTTTCATTATGAGTCACAATCAAATCAGTTTTTGCACAAAAATAGAGTCTGAGTGAATAGGAACAACCAGCAGCTTTTAATACTTAAGCAGAGAATGCAAATGTAATACTTCAAAGAAGTTTTCATTAATGAATATTTTATTTTCTTTTGCATCGCATGCAAATGGTATAAAGAAACAAATGTTCCTCACTTGTTACTATGCACTAAGCCATATTTGATAAAAGCCTGGACTGAAATAACAGATGCCTTCTTATATATTGTCAGAGTAATATCACTCAAGCCATGTCGTATAGTAGAATGAGTCTTGCTCAGACTTGAACAACTTAGGATCTAGTGACAGCTTTTGCATTTTCCTGCTGTGTGACATTGAAAAAAGCACATAAACCTCTGTGAACCTCATTTTCCGTATATGTAAGACACAAATAATAGTATCTGTCCCTGGCCCCTCACAAGATTGTTAGAAGACTCACACGGTATGTTGGAAGGTAAAGTCTCTCAACAGCAGAGCACTGTGCACATGGGAGGTGTGAATATTAGATGAGAATCAGCCAGTTGAGGCTGCATTGATTCAATCAACAGAAAGCCAAAGTAACTATTTAACCCCTGTGCTTCTCTTTCAAACATTTTTTTTTCTTGTATCATACAGTCAACTCACAAGTATAAAATGCAATAAATGCATTTTCAAGGTATAGTCATTGGGGAGATAAAACCCCATAGGGGAGTGCAGACTCCCTTACTATTCTGAATGGTGTGGAAAAATCACTGTCAGTCCTTGTCACACCTTGTTATCTTTTGGTCAGTGATGCCTTTTGGTGTTAGAACTTCTGCTTTAGTCTGCTGGGAGAAAGGGTCAATGCTTACGGTACAGCGGGAGATTTGCAGAGAACAGAGCTAAGCAATAGCAACCATTAGCAGCATGATGATTCAGTGCTTTCCTTCAAGTAGATGGAACATTAAATTAAAAAAAAATCTTTTGCTATAACAAACGTTGTAAGTGCTAAGACCAGAAAAAACTAAAGTTAGCTTTGAATGTTTTTGAATGTTGCATACTATATTTCTGTTTGAAATAAACTAGGCTGTAGGTTTGGACACCTGTGAAAAGGAAGAGTGGAGGAAACAGTCAGGCAAGGAGTATCTCAGATAGTTATGAGATTTGAAAAATTATTGGCCAACCCAAAGCAGACCTCTAAGGCAAAGAGGAGGAGCTAGAGAACTCCACCTTGGCCAAAACAGCTAGGCCCTTGTACCTCTGCCATTTTCAGTCACTGGCTAGGGATTACCCAGAAAGAATATGGCCTCACCTGGAAAACTGAGATGTTTCCTGAAGAAGCTAATAACAGTTGGAGGCTGTTAGCTGGCTGCACTCCTTGCAGCTGAACGGCAAATTCTCTCTTGTGGAGAGATACAGGCACACACATCCAAGACTACCACAGAGCTGCTGGAGGTCAGGTGAGAAAGATAAGGCTAATGAGTGCATTAACTAAGTAAAGTAGGATTTCTCAGTAGAACTAAGGACTCACTTGAAATGAGTGGTCATGTAGTGAAACAGAAACCAGTCAGCATGATTACGTGCTTTTCTCAATTCATGTTCACCTGTTGTAGTACATAAGTAGAGCGTTCGCTTTCCACGGTTGGGATTTCATCATGTGGGTAACAAAGAGGGCAATGTCTGTACAGTCCATTCACTTCCAAAATTCTACAGTTTTATGATTATAAAGGTGATCTTTCAACATAATGGCTCCCACATTGATTCCAGGAGTTGGCAAAATACAGTCCAGGGGCCAAATCTGACTTGTTTTGTAAACAAAGATTTATTGGCACACAGCCAAGCCTATTTGTTTACATATTGCCTATGGCATTTTTCATGCTAGAAAGGCAGAATTGAGCAGTCACAATAGAGACTTTATGGCCCACAAGGCCTAAAATATTTACTTTCTGGCCCTTTACAAAGTTTGTCTCTGGATTAGGCTAATCTAACTGACCCTCCCTGTGGATTCCTCCTAAAACTGCAGTATCAAAGAGTATGACCACCTGGCATGGACGAGGGGCATTCTGTGATCATGGACATAGGAGGAGGTGTGACTCCTGCTAGATTCCCTCAGGTCCTAGAAAATTTCTTGACGTTTAGTTAGTACATAATACGTTTTTGCTGAATTAAACTCTGTTACGGATTATCTCAATTTTGTACTCATTCATTTATTTTACAAATATCCAAACATCTCGTCTGTGCCAAGCCATTGTTATAGGGGACAGAGATACAGCACATAATTATGGTACCACTCTTACCCAATATTTTATCACAATTATGTATTTTTGTCCTATTTTCCAAGTGAAAATAACACTACTCTTCCAATATATATCAACTTCCTATCTATAAATAATGCCCAATGAATAATTTTGTACTAAATAAAATTACATGTAAGCCAATATTTGGAAAAGTAAAACTAGGGTTTTAAACTTTGGCTGAAATGTTTATATTACTTTTATTTTATGTGAAGCTTTGCATGCTAAGTTTATAAACAAGCCCTATTTCTACTCCCAGTTGTTGATGACATTAACCTTGTTTCATAGCTTTCATTCTACAGGCATTTAATCAATTAGTCTTTCTGGTGTGGACTTTGGGAAACATTGTAGCATTCACAGTTCACATGCCATATCAGGCTGCAGAAACGGGAGCTGAGACTAAAGGGTCAAGCTCTGTGCCTACAATTCATATGAAAGAAATCGTCTTGCTACTTCTAGGAGGGTCTGGAGATTGGAGAGGAAAAAGGATTCCGGACTGGGGAAATGGAGAGGTTGGGGGAGTTATTGTGGGGAGAGGTGGCAGAGAAACACATGGAGAGAAAAGCTAGAATTGGGGCAGGGCAGACTGTTCAGAAGACCATGTCATCGTTACCTGGGGCTG
Source organism: Equus przewalskii (assembly GCF_037783145.1). Lineage (NCBI taxonomy): Eukaryota > Metazoa > Chordata > Mammalia > Perissodactyla > Equidae > Equus > Equus przewalskii. The sequence goes on along the minus strand of NC_091863.1, from coordinate 116,959,094 downwards.
AGTGATAAATTTCCCAAGCGCAGGATCAAACATTAGCGTAAAAAGTAATGCTAGTGCTCTGGACTCCTGGGGAAAGGAGGAGTCTCTGACTCCTCCACCAAAAGGAAAATCAGAAGATACAGTGTTGGAGTCGCTGGCCAGACCTGGGATCTTCGTATGGCACATTTGGCTTTCATTTGTAATCTGCTGAAATGATAGCTATACAGTTTGTATTCTTCAAGTTCTTTCTATAACTGCATCTGGGTTGCTTTCTATGCAGGACAAGAAGGAAGGTCGGCTGTTGTTACGGACTGAATTGTGTCCCCCTCCCAAATTCATACATTGAAGCCTCAAACTACAATGTTGCTTTATTTGGAGCAGGGCATTTATGGAGGTACTTAAAGTTAAATGAGGTCATAAGAGTGGGTCCTAATCCAATAGCATTGGTGTCTTTATAAGAAGGAGGGACATGAGAGCTCTTTCTCTGCACATGCACAGAGAAGAGGCCATGTGAGGACACAGCAAGAAGGTAGCCATCTGTAAGTCAGCAAGGGCACTCTCACCAGCAATGGAATCTGCCAGCACCTAGATCTTAGACTGTCAGCCTCCACAACTGTAAGAAAATAAATTTATGTTGTTTATGCCACCCAGTCTGTGGTATTTTGTTACGGCAGCCTGAGCAGACTAATAGAACTGCCCTGTGTCTTCTAGATAAGGATTAATGCCAAATAAAGCCTGACACACTCAGAAAAATGAAACCGTACTCCCGTGGTCAAGGAGGTGTTCTCATTGATCTCCTTGCATCCAGTCCATCTTGCACACTGAAGTTTCAAGGATGTCTTTCTAAACCTTGTCACACAAATTGTCATGGGCCACCAGCAATAGAACAATAGCTATAGGGCCAACCCCATATGCCTTAAGCTGCCTTACAAAATCCTTCACAATCCTGCTGCAACTTGAAATTTTGGGCCACCACCGAGGCTGCATTGCACCCAGACACCCTAAACTCCAGCTGTACCACTTGCATTTCCTGAATATGCCATACTCTTATGTGCTTCAATGACTTTGAGTCATCACCCTGTCTAGAAAGTCCTCCCCCACATCTAGCACCGGCTCCTCAACTACCTGCCACACCTCTTCTCCCCTTCCCAGGGCCAGCTCAAGTGTCACTCTGTTTCAACCTCTCATACCTTAGGTGGAACTAACTGCTCCCTCATTTTTGTCCTAACATATATTTCTCTTTAATAGCACTTGTCACGTTAAATTGCAGTTGCTTTTTAGACTGTCCCCCCCAAAAGAATGAGCTCTTCAAAGCAGAGAACCTATCTTACTCATGTCTGAGAGAACAATACCAGCTCCATAAAAGCTACTGAATGAATGTTATACAAATTTACATAAATGTTCAAGAAGTTCAGTATTAAAAAGTAATGAAGCCCCTTAGGAACAGCTAAAAGAGTAACTTGCCAGTATACCCATGCAAGATTCCATTCTTTAGCTAAACCACATAGTTCTCATCAAGAGTATTAAACCAGTAAGAAATCACATTTTTTTGAAGAAAACAGTCCATGATTCTGGTCAACAATAAGTAGGAGTGGGGCTAAAGAAGAACTGACTGCAAATATCTGTGAATTTGAAAGAAGCAAACAGACCCAATGGCTTCCTCATTTGTAAAATGAAAGCTTTAGGCGAGGTGGCTTCTAAGGGCCTTCTGAAGCCCCAATTTTTTGATTGTATGGCTCGCCAGACAGGCAAGACAATACTTATCTCTACAACCCCGGGTTCATCATTTTGCAATTATGACCTGCTGAAGAAATCAACTCCTCATCATCACCAAGAAGATGGTTAACTGGAAAGGGCTGGGTTTAAAATATGCTTAAAAAAATAAACCCTAGTGCAGCTTTTGATTATGCAACTGCCTGCCTGGGCTGCCTCCCTGGACCCAACAAGCCGTCAGATTTAATGACTGGGGTTAGCTGGGGGCATTTCCTGCATGTTTAAATATCAGCAAGCCTGACAGGCCACTGCTTCTTGAAGCGTTGGGACCAATGTAAAACAGGCGTGAGATTTCAAATGTGGAACCAAAGCACTGGTTTTGAAAAACATAAGCCAAGTAGTGTGCCTTTCAGACAGTAGAAGTGTTTTATCCAGATAGTTGACCAAATTTAAATAAATCTACTTTGGAACCTCAACTACACTGTCAAATTAAATTGCTAATTGCTTAATTACTTCACATTAATGGTATAGACCCAATTCAAACAGATTTTCATGCAGAGCTATCATCATCTAAGTTGTGTCTAGAGAAGCTGTGAAAAACAGAATCACAGAAGTGTATGGTAGGAGGAAGCTCAGAAGACATTTTCGTTTTACAGATGAGAAAACTGAAATCTAAAGAGGCTTAGCTGCTTCTCCACTGTCTAGTGTTCTTTCTAGCATGTAAATGCATTATGGCACATAGGTGTGCATTTCTGCAGATGTATACAGGACAATGCAGACTTCAGAGCCAGACTTCTTAATGCAAAAAATCATAGAAACATCCCTCCCCCGCAAACACTTAAGCTGTCAGAAGCTCTTGGTTGTCTGTGGGATGAAGTACATGCTCCTTAACTTGCACACAAGACCGTAGGACACGTGAGTTTGCCTCTTCTACCTCTGTGGCAGCAACCTCCCCTGCTCCTCTCTGCCCTCGACTTGATTCTGCAGCAACCCAACCATCCTTGTTTGTTCCCATAAATGCAATGTCATCATTCACCTTGCTGCCTTTCTCCATGCTGTCACAGTTGTCTGGAATGCCAGCTTTGCTCAACTTTTACTCCTCCTTGTATACCCAGCCCTTTAATCCCTGACTTCAATAAACCTTCCCAGAGAGTCCCTTTCAGAACCAATCTCTCTTTTTGCTCTCACTTTTCGCACTGTCATAAGAGTCCTTGCATTTACAAGTCATCTTCACATTTGTCTCTGGACTTGATTCTAAGCTGGGAACCCCCAAGACTCCTAGCGTGGAGCTTGACATACAGTAAGTGCTCAGTAAAGTCTGTCTGCTTGCATTTTAATTGAGAATATAGGTGCAGAAGAGGGAACAAAAGATCTTGCTGTCTAGGGGATCTAGGCAAAAATGCAAAGCAGCCAACACAGGTCTGTATTTCCTCTCTGTTATGCCTATTTCCCCATCTTTCAGATCCAGTACCCTCACGCTTCTTCTAATGTGCTCTGTGCACTCCAAAAATTACCTCTTCCCTGCTGGCACCTCAAGTCAATTTTCAAATCTCCATTCTCTCAGTATAGCCGATCTCATTTGGGCATTAAGAAAGAAAGCAATTAGTTTCAGGTAATTCCAGGTGGGGTATGGGCAGTGGGACAGACCTTTGCATATATCTACAGAAAGCTCACTGGAAATATTTCATGGGAAGCAATGAATGAGATTCAAAGTTGTTCTTACCAGCCCATTAACTATTGGTTTATTTCTGTCCTCTTGCCAAATAAATGAATGCTCTTGAGTATATTGGATTCAACCACAAGATTCTATTCTTCCTATAAAATTGGCTTCATCTATATAGGACTATACAGGGACTGGGGCATGGTAAACCCAGGCCATGCTGAGCTAATATAATTAGTCTCTTCTAGTTAGTCCCAGTGAGCTACGCACAATAGCTATAGACAGTTTGATGGAATCACCTTGGAGTCAGAAGACTTGCATTTAAGTCTTAGCTCCAGCAAAGAGCGTCAGTTTGGGTCCTTCAGATAGCAGATACAAAGACAGAGTTAGAAATGAAAAGGTTTATTGGGAGTAACCGCTGTGACAGATAAAGAGGGAGAGAGAGCAGGAGTGGAAAGGAAAAGATTTCAGCTAACAATACAGATAAGACACATGGGAAAGGAGGGAGAAAGAAGGGAGGATTGATTAGGAAGAGCCTCAGACTGTGGTGTAGGTTTTAGAATGCCTCATCCACCCCAAGAGTGGCCTCTAGAGCGCTAGGTAGAAATAGCAAGACCCTAGTACTCCACTGTGCTGTCATTGGCTAGAGCTGCCCAAGGACAGCCTGTCCTGGGCTTGAATGCTGCAATAGAGACCAAAGGCAGTGCATCTGGATGTTGTCAACTGACTGGACTCCTTATGGAAAGTTCTCTCTTGGAAAATCTGAGAGGCACACCTCCATGGCTGCCACATAAGGGAAGTCATTTAATCTTGCCCCATTCCTACCTCCTCTTCTGTAAAATCAGGAAAACAAGATTTACCAATCATATTGATCAAATAAAGCAACATGGCTTACCTATTGGTTGGTTTTGATGTAGCAAAATAGGGGGTTGTATACAGAGCAGACTTTCTGTAAAAGCACAATTTAGATGATACTTTACCAAGTGAAAGGCTGACATAGTTTTGAAAGTCACTCAGAGAAAGAGAGTACATGTTTAATCAAATGATAGCTCATTATTTTTTATAATTGCATACCTTCCAAATCACTTTTATATACATTAATTAATATGCTCGTGGCAATATTGTAGACCTATATTTTGCTGTCCCTATATTGAAAGGAGAAAATGAAGACTAAGAAAATTTAAGTAACTAGCTTAAGGTTGCAGAGCTAGTAAGTGGCAGGACTAGGTTTCAAATCAAGATCTTCTGATTCCAAATTCAGTGTTTTCCCTATGATTTCACTATATCTCTTAAGAAAAATAGAGCTAGTGGCAGAATGAGGCAAAAATCCACATGACAAGTGACCTGGAATTTGTAGGGGACTTTTCAGATATACATGTCAATAACACTAGGCTGAGCCTACTTTGAGGTCCTATTACATAGTACTTGGTTCACTGATAAGGTACATGTCAAAGGACGTGTCTTTTTGATCTGTACTAAAAACTCCAAAGGATTCTTGGATCTTGCATTTAAGGAGTCAGCAATAGAATTTTACTGTAACAGCTTTATTAAGATATAATTCACAAATCATACAATCCTCCCATTTAAAGTGTACAATTCAATATTTTTTAATATATTCACAGAGTTGGGCAACCATGCTCACAATCGATTTTCACCATAATCATTTCTATCATCCGAGGAAACCTTGTATTCATCAGCAGTCACTCCTCATTCTCCTCAGTTTCTCGTGTCTGACCCCTTTCACTTAGCAGGATGTTTCCAAGGTTCATCCATGTTGTAGCATGTCCTTCATGTTGTAGCAATATTTCATTCAGTTTTATGGCCAAATGATATTCCATTGTACTGTTATACCACATTTTGTTTATTCATTCATCAGTTGATGGTTTGAGTTGCTTCCACTTTTTGGCTTTTATGGATAATATGGCTATGAACACTCGTATACGAGTTTTTGTGTGACCATATGTTTTAATTTCTCTTGGGTATATACTTGGGAGTGGCATTGCTGGGTCATGCAACTCTATGTTCAACTTTTTGAGGAGCAGCAATAGAAGGTATCTGGAAATGACAGTTCCAGAAAGACTGCCTTCTTCTCTGCACCAGGACAAGGAAGAACTCCATATCATGGGGCTGGTAAAAGTTATTGAGATCTCCTAGATCTGATCTGGTGGCTTCAGTTTCCCCTAGCTCTGGGGCTACAGCCTGCTGCCAATTCTAAAGTCTTCCATAACAATGTGTATAAGCTGCGCCTCCTGACATACCCTGTAGGAGGAAAGGGATGACTACCGGCAGGACAGTCACCTGCCCAAAGCTCCAGAGGCTAAATGAATGGCATGTGAGGATTTGGTACTCTGAGCCTCCCAGGAAAAAGAAGGAGAACCGCTTTATAAGGACAGACAGATTGGACAGAGAACACCAGAAACACTAGCCAGACTAGTGTTTCTTGCTCACCTAACATTCAAATTAAGGAAACCACATTACCTACATGATGGATAGTGTGGAAATAAGTTTTTAATGTTTGGTTTAATTGACCAACAGAGAAGACACGATAAAATTTACTGAAATTATCTTATTCTTTGGCCTTATATGTTTCCCTGTTCCATCTGAGGTTAGTTAAAAAATATAATTGGCTACAGTCACTGACAAAGTAATAAGTACTCTCTTCTTGAGGGATATGTTAGTGGGTATAAAGTGGGTATATAGTGACGTATACCTGTAAACAGAGAGAAGTAAAATTTGAAATAAGAGAAAAAGCCATTCAAGTGACGTTTATACCATACCTCCTATGCACCAGGCACTACACTAGATGTTCGGGTATTTTCTCTCATTTAATCTACCCAGGGATTCTATGTGGTAAAGATGATTATCTCTCTTTTAAAGGTAAAAATCTAAGGTTCAGAAGTGTTTGATAACTTGTTCCAGGTCGCAGAAGCAGTAAGTGGCAGAGCTATATTTCAAACTATGACCTTCTGACCCCCAGTATGGTGAGAGTTGAAGAAAGGGGTGTTCTAGCTGCACATGCTAAATGACATTCCATTCCTTATTTCCCTGCCAGCACCAGCAGAATGGGCTGCTTTGTGAGGAAGTGAGCACCTCATTAATAGAAACATTAATCGAAGTAGTCAAGCATACACTGGACAACCACTTGTGGATAATATTGTAGAAAGAGCTTAAGCATGCACCTAGAACTTGGATAAAATAACATATTATATTCCTTCACTGAGTTCTAATATTATATGAATCAGTGTGTATGTCAGCTTTGATGATTCATTGGTGAAAGTCATTAGACACAATACTTCATCATCATTCAAGATTTTAATGAAATTTCCCCTTTCCTGTCAAAAACTAGTGCCTCAGTACCTGGAGGACAGAAAAAGCACAGGTATACATTACCGTTTATTTCATTCATGTATTCAATATTGATTGACTACCATGTTCCAGGTACTATTGTAGGTTTTAGGGATACATCTATGAGCAAGACAGATGATGTTCCTGTTCTCATGTGACATATTATCTAGTGGTGGAAGGAGAGCAATAAACAAGGAAATGTTAAAATATATATGCATATATAGTATATATAGGAAGTCAGATGGTAATAAGCAGTATGGAGAAAAATCAAAATAAGAAGACAACGAATGACTGAGTGGGATCTACTTTAGATTGGACAAAGAGAGAATATTTGAGCTGAAGTGAGTATGATACAAAGGCGAACCATGTGACCATATAGAGGACGAGTGTCTCAAGGCAGAGGAACCAGCAAGTGCAAAAGCCCTGAGATAGGAAGGAGTATAGACTTTTGAAGAAGATGAAAGACGCCAACGTGGATGGATCAAAAGTGCAGGAGAGATCATAGTAGTTTAGACTGGAGTGAGGGTGGTGGAATTGGAGATAAATGGTTATATTCAAGCCAAATTTAGGAGGTAGCTCTAAGTGTAAATGGTAATGAATTGGATGTAAAGGGTGAGGAAAATATAAGAATACAAAGTAACTCTAAATTTTTCTGGATTGACAACTAGGTGAATGGAAATGACATCTATAGTGATGTGAAAGACAGGAGTAGGAAAAAATTGGGAGTTGGAGCTGAATCAAGAGTTCTGTTTTTGCCATATTAAGTTTTAGATTCTGTTCTGGCTATGGATTTATTGCATCTCACCTCCAAATTGACCATTATTGCCTGCTCTATGAAAAAAGTCTGAGCGCTTTAAATACGTTTGCTCTCAGCTGGCATGGTAAGTTTGGTCAATAGAGGGCGCTGCAGAGACATGGCTGAAGAAAGGAATTTTGCTTCCTGGTTCCCAAGTGCACTCTTGCTAGGTACCTGTAATACCGGTAGTTTCCACATCCGCAGCTTCACCACTGCTCGGCTCCTACAGTGAGGGCACCTTCCCCAGAGCGCAGCTCCCACAGAGCATCCAGATTCTCTAGTGCCCCTCTCCTGCAGTGTGGGCCGGTTCCCCAGCACTCAGCTCCCGTGGCACTTGCAACTCCCGTGTCCAGTTCCTGCAGTGCATTGTGGCCAACATCACCCAGCTACTGTATTGTTGAGTATTTGATTTCCATTGGGGTGATTGAAGTGATAGTCCAGGAAAATTTTTTGTAATTTTTGGGGGCATTTTTTTGGTTTGGTTTGGTTTTGGTTTTCTTCCTCTCCTCCAACTTTATTGATGTATAATTGACAAATAAATATTGCATTGCGTATATTCAAGGTATACAACTTGATGTGTTGATTTACATATACATTGTGAAGTAATCACCAAAATCAAGCTAATTAACATAGCTTTCACCTCACATAGTTACCATATTCTTTTTGTGTGTGTGATAAGAACACTTGAGATTTACCCTCTTAGCCAACTTCAAGTGTACAATAGAGTAAGTCTTTCTAGTCTCCCACGCCCCCAGCCCCTGGCAACCACCAACCTACTCTCTGTTTCTATGAGTTCAATGTTTTCAGAATCTACTTATAGGTGAGATCGCAGGGCCAGCTCTGGTGGCCTAGTGGTTAAGTTTGGCATGCTCCGCTTAGGCGGTGAAGGTTCAGTTCCCAGGCACAGACTTGCATGGCTCTGCTAGTGGCCATGCGGTGCTGGTGGCCCACATGCTGAAAAATGAGGAATGTTGGCATGGATGTTAGCCAAGGGCAAATATTCTTCAAAAAAAAAAAAAGTGAGATTGCACAGTATTTGTCTTTCTCTGAATTATTTCACTCATAATGTCCTCAAGGTCCATCCGTGTTGTCACCAATGTCCGGATTTCCTTCTTTCTCATGGCTGAATAATATTACATTGTATATATATACACCAGAATTTCTTTATCCATTCATATATTGATGTACACTTAGGTGGTTTCCAGGTCTTTGCTATTGTGAATAATGCTGCAATGAACATGGTAGTGTGAATAACCCTTTGAGATAGTGATTTCATTTCCTTTGAATGTATACCCAGTAGTAGGATTGCTGAATCATATGGTAGATGTATTTTTAATTTTTTGAGGAACCTGCATATTGTTTTCAACAGTGGCTGTACTAATTTATATTCCCACCAACAACACACAAGGGTTCTCTTTTGTCTGCATCCTCTTCAGCATTTGTTTTCTCATATCCTTTTGATAATAACCAGTCTAACAAGTATGAGGTAACATTTCATTGTGGTTTAGATTTGCATTTCCCTGATGATTAGTGATGTTGAGCACATTTTCAGGTACCTGTTGTCCATTTGAATATCTTCTTTAAAAAAATGTATCTTTAACTCTGTTACCCTTTTTTTTTAATTCAGTAACTTGTGTTTTCCTATTGAGTTGTATGACTTCCTTATATATTTTGGATATTAACACCTTGTCAGATTTATGGACTGCAAGGTGTTTTTCCTACTTCATAGGTTGCCTTTTCATTTTGTTGATTGTTTTCTTTGCTGTAAAGAAGCTTTTTAGTTTGATGTAGTTTTTGCTTTTTTTGCTTGTGTTTTTGGTGTGATACCTAAAAAATCAATGCCAACACTAATGTGAAGGAGCTTTTCCCCAGGTTTTCTTCTAGAAGTTTTATACTTTCAGGTTTTATGTTTAAGTCTTTATTCCAGTTTTGAGTTAATTTTTGTGAATGGTGTAAGATAGTGGTCCAATTTTATTATTTTGTATTTGAATATCCAATTTGGCCACACTGTTTATTGAAGATGCCATCCATTCTCCATTGAGTATTCTTGGCTCTATTGTCAAATATTAGTTCATCATATAAGCATGGCTTTATTTCTGGGCTCTCAGTTGGGCTCAATTGGTCTGTGTGTCTGTTGTTGTGCCAGTACAATACTGTTTGCTATAGCTTTGTAATATATTTTGCAATCCGGAAGTTTGATGCCTGCAACTTTGTTCTTCTTTCTCAGGATTGCTTTGGCTATGTGGGATCTTTTGTGATTCCATATAAATTTTAGGATTGTTCTTTCTATTTCTGTAAAAAATACCATTGGAATTTTGATAGAGATTGCGTTGAATCTATAGATGGCTGTGGGTAATAGAGACATTTTAATAATATTTAAATATTTATTTAATTTTAATTAATTTAATTTAATTTATTTAATTATGAATTTAATTTATATTAGATATTTTTTATTATTAAATATTTAATAATATTCTTCCAATCCATAAACACAGGATATCTTTCCATTTATTTGTGCCTTCTTCAATTTCTTTATTCAATATATCATGGTTAGCAGTGTACAGATATTTCACCTCCTTGATTAAATTTATTCCTAGGTATTTTAGTGTTTTTGATGCTATTGTAAATGTGTTTGTTTTCTTTATTTCTTTTTCGGATAGTTCATGTAAGGGTATAGAAATGCAATTGATTTTTGTATGTTGATCTTGTATCCTGCCACTTTATTAGTTCTAATAGGTTTTTGGTGGAGTCTTTGGGATTTTCTATATGTAAGATCATAGTATCTGCAATCAGAGACAATTTTAATTCTTCCTTTCCAATGTGGATGACAATTATTTTTTTCTTCTTCTTGGCTAATTCCTCTGGCTATAACTTCCAATGCTCTGTTGAATAGGAGTGGTGACAGTAGGCAAACTTCTTCCTGATCTTAGAGGAAAAGTTGGCAACCTTTCACCAGTGAGTCTGATGTTAGCTGTGAGCTTGTCATATATGACTTTGATTCTTTTGAGATATCTTCTTTATATCCCATTTGTTGATTGTTTTTACCATGAAAGAATGTTGAATTTTGACAAATACTTTTTCTACATCTATTAAGACAATCATATAATTTTTATCTTTCACTCTATTAATGTTCAGTATCACATTTATGATTTGCATCCATTCAACCATCCTTGCATCCCAGATACAAATTGCACTTGATCATAGTGTATGATCCTTTTAATGTGCTGTTGAATTCAGTTTGCCAGTATTTTGTTGAAAATTTTTACATCTATATTCATCAGGTACATTGGCTTATAGTTTTCTTTTCTTATAACGTTCTTATCTGGCTTTGGTATGAGGGTAATACTGGCCTTTTAAATGTGTTTGGGAGCATTCCTCCCTCTTCAAGTTTTTGGAAGAGTTTGAAAAGGATTGGTGTTAATTCTTCTTTATATGCTTGGTAGAATTCACCAATGAAACCATCTGGTCCTGGGGTTTTTCTTTGTTGGGAGATTTTTGATTACTAATTCAATCTCTTTACTCATTAGTGATCTGTTAAGATTTTTCTATTTTTTCATGACTCAGTCTTGGTAGGTTGTATGTTTATACACATTTATCCATTTCTTCTAGGTTGTCCAATTTGTTGGTGTATAGTTGCTCATAGCAGTCTCGTATGATTCTTTGTATTTCTGTGCTATCAGATGTAATGCCTCCTCTTTCATTTATAATTTTATTTATTTAAATCTCCTCTCTTTTTTCTTGGTTAGTCTAGCTAAAAGTTTGTAAACTTCATTTATTTTTTCAATAAACCAACTCTTAGTTTCATTGATCTTTTCTATTGTTTTCCTCCCTATATTTCATTTTTTTTCCACTCTATTGTTTATTATTTCCTTCCTTATGCTAACCTTCGGCTTAGTTTATTCTTCTTTTTCTAGTTTTTTGAGGTGTAGTATTAGGTTCTTTTTTGAGATTTTTTTTCTTAATGTAGGTATTCATAGCTATAAACTTTCCTCTTAGATGTTCTTTTGCTGCAGTCCATAAATTTTGGTATGTTATGTTCCCAGTTTCATTTATCTCAAGATATTTTTCCTTTCCTTTTTGATTTCTTCTTTGACCCTTGGTTGTTAAGAAGTGTGTTGTTTAATTTACACTTATTTGAGAATTTTCCAATTTTCCTCTTGTTATTGATTTCTAGTTTCAGACTCTTGCAGTCAGAAAACTTGATATAATTTCTATCTTCTTGAATTTGTTTAGACTTGTTTTGTCGCCTAACATATGACCTATCCTGGAGAATGTTCCATGTGCCTTTGAGAAGAATGTGTTTTCTGCTGCTGTTGGATGGAATGTTCTGACCATGTCTGTTACACCCATTTGTCTATAGTGTTGTTCAAATCTGCTGCTATGGTCTGCTGCTACGGTCAGGTAAGCTGGGGATGAAAAATTGGCCATGGGGTTAGCAACATGGGAGTGATTGGTGACCTTGACAAAAACAGTTTCAGTGAAGTTTTAGGGGTGAAATCCTGACTAGAGTGTACTCAAGACTGTTAAAATTTACCTGGAGGATTTTAATTTATGGAGGTGACTAAGTGACAACAAGGAAAGGCTAATGCCATTAAAAGAAGACTTTTATTCCTTATATTTCCTCGCAGGAGAGGGCATGCCACACCATGCAGGGCCACATGAGGAAGTGCCAGACTTGGTTAGGAGCCAGAAGCAGGAGCAAGAGGAAAGCATGATGCAGAGCTTTTATTGTGTATTCCTTAAGAAAGGCAAGGCAGGACTGGGAAACAGCTTAGAATTGCCTTGTTTGAATAATGTCAGTGGGTTCTGGGCTATAGTTATTGAAGGCAGAGGAAATACTGGCTTGGTTTATGAGAGTTAGATAAAGGACATGATTGGGGTTATGGACTTGGAATTGGTTTGAGGGTATATAACATGATTTTTGCATGCCAGCAAAAGCTGAATCACACAGGAAACATAAACAACTTTGGCCATTAGTTTGGACCTCTGATTGATGGATACCAAATAGACAAATACAGAATCTAAGAAAACTCAGAACAAAGACAGAAGGGTTAGTGAGGAAGTACAGAAGACAAAAATGTTTTTATCTTTGCTTATTTATTTGCTATCTGTTTCACTCTGAACCTAGCCTGTTTTCAAACTAAATAGCCAACATTTTCTTATGCTTTCCACAGCTATCTAAGTTAAAATACATAAATGAGGATAACCAGTGAATTGACATTTCTTGTGAAATGTTCGATATAATGCTGTCTTTTCACAATACCAAGATGAGAAAAAAGGCAATCTTGAATCAAAGACAGAAATCAAATAACCATGAGATAAAGTATTACTTCCTGTTGACATTTTATAACACTTAATTTACCTTTAGAAATGTCAAATAATCTTTTCTCTTTTCTTCAGCAAGTCCTCTTTGCTTTCTTTCAAAAAGACTCCTCTCTTTCCTTCCTAGAATTTTTGAACACAATGTAATAGCTTAACTAAAATGAGAGAGTAAGAGAGGAAGCAAGCCACTGCATTATGGAAAATGCATTCTATTTTTCAGGATAACTAAAATTAAGGATTCTAAAATATTTAGTCTTTATATTCATAACAACTACAACTGCCAGAATTCCTAAATGGAAAAGTAATTTGGATCTCACCAGTTCATTAAGCCCTTTATCAGTTTAACCCATAGACAGATAAAACATTACAGCTAGAAGAGCCCTGAGAAATCCTTCACCACCGTTCTTCCTGTAAACACTCAGAGATCTCCAAACGTGTCCAGAGGGTTCAAGTAGTAATAGTGGGAATCATGTTCATTTCAATTTCTATTTTTAAAAATCAGTCTATTATAAAATAATTATCTGAATGTTTGATTTCCATTTAAAATATATATCAAGTGGCACGTGGTGGTTGATTGATAGATGAGCTTGTTCTTGATGCCTCTCTATCACCACCACTGAAATCGGAACTTTGACTGTTACATAATATAAACTGTTTTTATCCTTATCATATATGTTTAATTCTCACCCTTAGTAGATCAAGTTAAATACAGAAAACCAAGGGAACACTGATTCTGATATACAGCATGTGACATAGGAGTCTAGAAATGACAATAATTCTTCCAATTTGCCTTCTGATGATCTATGACTTCTGACTCATCAATATTCTCATTTAAAAATGAGACCATCTCTAGGACTTCAAAATCCAGCCTTAAAAGAGAAAATGATGAATATACAATTTGTCCATTTATTTACTAGGAATAAAAACTATCCCTATCCATAAAGTGTGATTTGTGGAGAAATGCTTTCAAATAGTACCTGAAGCTTTCCCTCCATGTCAATATTTAGAAACTGATACACATTATAGAAATAAACACCAGAATAGCCAACACAATATTGAAGGAAAAGAACCAAATTGGAGGACTGTACCTACCTGACTTCAAGACTTACCATAAAGCTACTGTAATCAAGAAAGTATGGTATTAGAGAAAGAATAAACAAATACATCAATGGAACAGAATAGAGACCCCACAAATAGACCCACATAAATATAATCAACTGATCTTTGACAAAGGAGTAAAGGCAACACAGTGGAGCAAAGACAGTCTTTTCAACAAACGGTGCTGGAACAACTGGACCTCCACATGCAAAAAAAAAAAAAAAGAATCTAGACACCTTATATCCTTCACAAGAATGAACTCAAAATGGATCATAGGCCTAAATGCAAAACAGAAAACTATAAAACTCCTAGAAGATAATAGGAGAAAACCTAGATGACCTCGGGTATGATGATGGATTTTTCGATACAACACCAAAGACATGATCCATAAAAGAACTAATTGATAAGCTGGACTTCATTAAAATTAAAAACCTCTGCTCTGTGAAAAACACAGTGGAGAGAATGAGAAGACAAGACGCAGTCTGTGAGAAAATATTTGCAAAAAGCATATAATATATTTGGATGCATCTACAATATACAAAGAACTCTTAAAACTCAACTAGAAGAAAAAAAGACAACCCAATTAAAAAATGGGCCAGAGGCCTTAACAGACTCTTCACCAAAGAAGATACACAGATGGGAAGTAAGCATATGAAAAGATGATTCTTATCATATGTCATCAGGGAAACGCAGGTCAAAACAGCAATAAGATACCACTACACACCTATTAGAACAGCCAAAATCCAAAATATTGACAACATCAAATGCTGGAGAGAATATAGAGCAACAGGAACTCTCAATCATTGATGGTGGGAATGCAAAATGGTACCGCTATTGTGGAAGACAGTTTTAAGCATACACTTACCATATGAACCAGACCTCACGCTCCTTGGTGTTTACTCATAGGAGTTGAAAACTTATATCCACAGAAAAGTCTTCACATGTATGTTTATCACAGCTTTATTCCTAATTGCCAAAACTTGGTAGCAACCAAGATGTCCTTCAGTAGGTGAATGGATAAATAAACTGGTATATTGAGACGATGGAATATTATTCAGTGCTAAAAATAAATGAGCTCTCAAGCCATAAAAAGATCTGGAGGAACCTTAAATACATCTTACTAAGTGAAAGAAGCCAATATGAAAAGGCTACTTGCTGAAAGATTCCAACTATATGACATTCTGGAAAAGACAAAACTATGGTGACAACAAAAAGAGCAGAGGCTGCCAGGGGTTAAGAGGGAGGATAGATGAATAGGCAGAGTACAGCAGATTTTTAGGGCAGTGAAACTACTCTACATGACATTACAATGATGGATATATGCTATTATACTTTGGTCTAAACCCATAGAATGTACAACAACCAGAGTGAACCCTAAGGTACACTATGGACTCTGGATGATTATGATGTGTGAATGTAGGTTCATTCTTGGTAAAACACAAATGTACGATTCTAGAGAGTGATCTTGATAATGGGGGAGGCTATGCATGTGTGTGGACAGGGAATATATAAGAAATATTTGTTGTAAACCTAAAACTGCTCTAAAAAACAAAGTCTTAAAAAAACCAAATTGATTGTCAAGTACAGAGTACAAGGTTTTCAAATACCTACTTATCAATCAGTAATCCAGATACTTTCAAGTAATTTAAGATATCGCTCTAGCAAATTATGAAACTGGGAGAAAGCTGGGTAAGAGTTGGTTTTTCCATGTAAAGATGCTATTGTTAGCTCTCCAGTAACGATTTGCTAAAGAAATTGGATATGGCACCCTTTTCCATAACACATTATCTCAAAGTGCACACGGTGTGAATGCAATTATTGAATTCCTTATTATAAGAAGAGTGAAATAAAACCACCTATTTGTGGGTGAGAAAACTGATGTTTCTAATTTGGCCATTTTAACATGCATTCAGAAAGTCCCCAAATACAACATGATATAATATATATTTTACAAGTTATCTATCAACACAGAGTGAAAAAAATCTGAGAAGTGATAGTTTAGCCTACTCACCTCATTTTACATCAGAAGTAAAGGAGGGTCAGAGAGGGGAAGTAACTTATCCAAAGCCACACAGTGAGTTAGAGTAAAGGCAGAATAAGAACAGTTTTCTGTCCCCCAGACCCTATTGGTCATATAGTATATTCCTGCATCCCAGAGGAAAAGTCCATCAGAAGGTCTTTAGGGGCTCTTATTCTGCTTACTCATTTTAAACAATATTCTTTATAATATCAATATGTAAACTTGCTAATAACACTGGCAGAATCAATTAATTCAGATATTCCTAGCTCTTTTTAGTCCTAGTAGCAGTACATGGGGGAAAGAGGGAGATGAAGGGTGGATGGTGGCAGACCAAAGGCAAGCTAATAAAGGCAAGCAGTTAAAAAGGCTTGGGTGACCATCCAAATGTAAGGCAAGATGAGCCTGAGGAAATGATGACATGAACGTGAAGGAGGAGAAATGTAGGAGAGAAGGCTGAAGGCTTGACGGGAGTTAGTGACTATCTGCAAGTTGTCGAAAAGACAGAAATCAAAAAGGATTCCAAGGGTTTTCACTGAGGTAGCTAGGAGACTAGGAGAGCCATGAGAGAGAGAGAGAGACAAAGGGAGTGAGTTGAGGACTGACCCTCAAGGGAATGTGTGCCAGAGAGTGTTGTTGATATTCAACCCTATCACTTCTTTCTCAGGGACTGGAGGCTTGGAAACTCTATTTCCCAGATTGCCTTGCCATCGGCGTTCTGTGAGATTTGGAAGGCAAAATACAAAGAGAAGCAGGAGCAGATGGTAGACATGAAGTTTGCAGTGGCTTCTGAGCGAGCTCCCTTTGGTGCTGCAGGCTGCTAAAAACATGGCTAACAGCTTCTTACTATTCCTATACTTCCTGATTTCCTCAACCTCCTGACCTTTGCCCCATTCCAAGGGTTATGCAAACATAATGTTCCCTGGGCTATATCCTCCTGCTAAAATACCTGGAGTGGTTTCTGTATTTCTGACCAAACCCTGATTGATGTAGACCCTAGCTATTCAAAGGGTAGCAATCAGTATCACCTGGGAGCTTGTTAGACCCTCAGAATCTCAAGCCCCACCCCAGACCTTCTGAATTAGAATCTGCTTTTTAACAACATCTCCAGGTGATTGGTATGCGGATTCAAAACTGGAAAGACTTTCTGTAGAGCATTTAGAGAGGTAGGAAGTCAACTTTTGGAGAAGTTTCAGTGGATTGATGGGGGAAGAGAAGACAATTTATAGGAAGAAAGACATAAACAGGAGGTAAGAAAATGGAGTCAATAAATAGACGTCACTGTTTTGAAGAATTTATCCATAAACTAGAAGGGGCCAATCTAAGAAACGACCTCTCCCTCCCCTGTCGTTTGTGACTCTAAAACAAATCACATCATAGTGGCTATTACACAAGTGTTATTTCTCAAAGTATCTTTATTTTCCACTGGACTGTGGAACTCTAGAGCCATAATGTCCAATGGAGTAGCCACCAGCCCCAGGTGGCTACTGTGCACTTGAAGCATGGCTAACCCGAACGGAGATGTGCTGTGGTTAGAAAATCCAGAATGGATTTCAAAGATGTGAAAGGAAAAAAGGAGTCCAACATATCACATTAGTATTTTTTATATTTGTCACATGTCAAATGAGAATATGTTAGATATATTGGGTTAAATAAGTTTTAAAAATCAATCCCACCTGTGACTTATCTTTTTTAATGTGGCTACTGGAAAATGGAAAATTGCGTAAGTGGCTCACATTATATTTCTTCTTTTTTCCTAGACTTATTGAGATGTAATTGACATATAGCATTGTCCATGTTTAAGCTAACAATATGATGATTTGATACGGGTATATATATCAAAATGTTTTCCACAATAAGGTTAGTTAACGCATCCTTCACCTCACTTAATTACCATTTTTTGTTGTTGTTATGGTGAGAATATTCAAGCTCTACTCTCGTAACAACTTTCAAGTCTACAGTACAGTATTGTTAACTATAGTCACCATGCTGTACATTAGATCCCCAGAACATACTCATCTTATAATTGAAAGTTTGTATCCTTTGACCAACATGTCTCCATTTCCCCCATCTCGCAGCCCCTTGCAACCACATTTCTACCCTGTTTCTATGAGTTTGACTTTTTTTTTAGACTACACATATAAGTGAGACCACACAATATTTGTCTTTCTCTGCCTGGCTTTTTCCACTTAATGCAATGCCCTCAAGGTCCAACCATGTCACAAATGGCAGGATTTCCTTCTTTTTTATGGCTGAATAATATTCCATTGTGTGCTAATATGTATGTATGTTTACATATGTGTGTATGTGTGTGTATACATACATATATATATATATATCACATTTTCTTTACCCATTCATCTGTCTATGGACACTTAGGTTGTTTCCATGTCTTGGCTATTGTGACTAATGCTGCAATGAATGGGTAGATATCTCTTTGAGATCCTCATTTCATTTCCTTTGGATGTACACACCCAGAAGTGGGATTGCTTGAATCATATGGTAGTTCTATATTTAGTTTTTCTATTTTTAGTTTTTTGAGGAACCTCCATACCATTTTCCAGAGTGGCTGTACCAATTTTCATTCCCACCAACAGTGCACAAGTGTTCTCCTTTCTCGACATCCTCATCAACACTTGTTATCACTTATCTTTTTGATAATATTCATTCTAACATGTATGATATTTCATTGTGGTTTTGATTTGCATACCCCCGATGATTATTGATGGTGAGCACCTTTTCATGTACCTTTTTGCCATTTATATGTCTTCTTTGTAGAAATATCTATTCAACTCCTCTGCCTGTTTTTATATGGGATTGTTTGTGTTTTGCTATTGAGTTGTATGAGTTCCTTATATATTTTGAATATTAACCCATTATCAGATAGACGGTTTGCAAATATTTTCTCCCATTCTGTAGGCTGTCTTTTCATTTTGTTGATCATTTCTTTTCCTGTGCAGAAGCTTTTTAGTTTGATGTAGTCTCACTCGGTAATTTTTGCTTTGGGCGTCAAATCCAAAAAATCATTGTCCAAACTGGTATCAAAGAGCTTTATCCCTATGTTTTCTTATAGTAATTTTACAGTTGGAAGTCTTACATTTAAGTCCTTAATCCATTTCCAGTTAATTTTTGTGAATGGTGTAATATTGGGTCCAACTTGATTGTTTTGCATCACATTAAATTTCTATTAGTGCTGTCCGAGGGTGCTGGGACAGGATCTTAGTCACAGTTGAATCCTCAGCACCATGTGCTCTATTTTCTCAGCAGTGAATTGCTAAATGGAGGAGGTGAAGACCCTAACGTCTCCAGCCAAAGCTGATTTTTTTTTCCTGAGTCCTCGCAGCACTTAATATTTACACTTCCTTGTACCTGACTATACACAATTTAGAACTGACTTGGCATAATTTCATATTATGAATTATAGCATGTCTGTCATTATTGTCACCACTTCTGTGCATTGTATTATTCCTATTATGCCTATCACAATGCTCCGTACACAGTAGAAGCTGATTAAATTTCTGCTAAATTAAAGTAGATGTTTTTAATTTTCTGCGCTCGTGGTGAACTTTACTGCCACAGTAATAATAGTTCTGTCTACATATGACACATGAGGCTGACCTACTTAAAGACAATCTATCTTGGATGTGAATATGACCCCATAAGAATGAATTAGCCCATTGAGATATTAATTCATTCAACAAATGTTTGACACCTACTGTGTTCAGGATTAAACCCTCATTTACAATTACTAAACCAATTACATTCTTTTTCATCTCTGTTAAAAAATAAAAGTAAAAACATAAACCTGAACTCTCATACCTTTTGTTTTTAGAACCATATATAATTTTTATTTCCTAAAATGTGTGTGTTTCTATATTACTCTTATCCAGAGTTACTTCTTGCAAATATATTCATTCTATTTTATTGTTTTGATTGCCAGTAACATAGGTTGGCTCAAAGGAGAAAAGAAGAAATGGGTCGAACAGCTGCTGTGGATTCATAAGTTCTTCCCACAGCCTTTCTCGAGGGCAAGTCAGAGCTTGGTGGAGGGTATTTAAATGGGTTTCATGATCAACAGTAAAGTCTCAAAGTTTCTCCATTTCTCACTCTCCCCCTAAAAAATGAAAGAGCTACAGTTTGATCTCCACCTTTGACGTATAGTAATTTAAACATCAAAAAGAGATTTACTAATGGATTTCACATTTTTGAAGGAAAAAAGTTTCCCATAGCTTTGTTGGCAACAGATAAAAGAATTGGATCAAAATAACCTAGATAAACTGCCTACGGAGCTCATCCGTAAAGTCCAGTTTCTTTGCTCAAAATAAGACTTTACTTAGGTCAACTTATTTCTTTAGAGAAACAATAACCCAATTCTTCTACTAAGTTGACCAACAAAAAGCCTATATTTAGATTTTTAAACTTTCCCAAAAGCCCAACAATGGCTGAAGTCACATCTGCTCATCCTCTGAGTCTTCATGTCAACTTGGTCTGAGGAGAGAACTTGCTCCGTTCTCTCGTGTGCCATGTTCAACTGTCATGTGGCGATTGCCTCAAAGCTTTCATTTATTGTCTGGCTTCATCGTGGAGATACAGATATTTTTGTCAGCTGCTGATGGCCAACTTGCAAGTTAATAAGTAGAAACCTTTACATTCTGACTTATTTTTTCTCCATACAATAATAATACACACACACCCCCCCAAACACAAAAAGATGCATATACACATATCTAATACATGTACAAAATACATAATACGGAGAGGGTCTCAGAAAAGCCAGCCTAAGACGGTTTGAGGTGGGCAAACATAAGAGTCAGAAGCACCACTTCTTCTGCAACTACTGTGTTGGGGGTCAACATCACTCTCACTCAGATTATTGCAACTGCCTCCTAACTGGTCTCCCTACTTCGACCCTTGCCCTCTTACAGTCTATTCTCCCTCAGAGTAAAATCCAAAGTCCCTACATTGACCTACAAGGCCCTGGATGATCTTGCCTAGAACCCCTTGCTTCTAGAATCTCCATTCTTAGCACTCTTCCACACTCACTTTACTTCAGGTACTCATCTCCTACTACCCCTCAAACATGCCAAACGTAATCATGCTCATAGTCTTTGCATTTGCTCTTCCTTCTTCTTGGAACAGATATATGGTCTTCCACATATCTATAGAGTCCAATCCATCACTTACTTCAGGCCTCTGGTCAATCGGTACCTTATCAGTGAGGCTTTCCCTGACTAGCCTGTATAAAACAGCAACACTGCTCCAACACTCCCTATCAACTTTCTCCTTTGATTATTTTCTTCAAAGCACTTACCACCATCTAATACATTATTTCCTTGTTCGTTTATTATATTTTCCCCTAGTAGAATATAAGCTAAATGAGGACAGAGGTGTTTTCATTAATATATCTCAAAAACCTAGAACATAGGAGGTACTCACCAAATATTTGCTGAATTAATGAATTTATAAGTGAATGAATACAAACTGTTTAAAGACTTGATTAAACACTTGGGATGAACATTGAATAAATATAATGAGACTGAATTGTAGGCCCTGGATTAAGATGAAAAGGGAAAAATGAGTAAGCCATGGTCACAATACCAGAGCAGGTGTATTTGGGAGGTCTCAGGCTCAGCCAAGCTTGGAGGCATATTATCTGGAAATTTCCTCATAGAATCAATAAGAATAAAATCAAGAGGCAGAAATAAAGGCAGAGTCACAGGCTGAAAGAAAATAACATG
This sequence comes from Equus przewalskii, assembly GCF_037783145.1. Classification (NCBI taxonomy): domain Eukaryota; kingdom Metazoa; phylum Chordata; class Mammalia; order Perissodactyla; family Equidae; genus Equus; species Equus przewalskii. The sequence continues at coordinate 116,937,426 of NC_091863.1, read as the reverse complement.
ACAAACCAGAGGGCTGAGGAGAAGATTTAAGAAAGAATTTGGTTTATTCTTCCAATCCATGAGCATGGAATATCTTTCCTTTCCTTCTTTGTCTTCTTCAATTTCTTTCAATAATGTCTTATAGTTTTCAGTGTACAGGTCTTTCACGTCTTTGCTTAAATTTATTGCTAGATATTTTATTCTTTTCGTTGCAATTGTAAATGAGATTGTATTCTTGCCTTCTCTTTCTGCAAGCTCGTTATTTGTGTATAGAACTGCAACTGATTTTTGTAAGTTGGTTTTGTACCCTGCAACTTTGCTGTAGTTGTTGATTATTTCTTATAGTTTTCTTATGGATTCTTTAGTGTTTTCTATACATAGAGTCACGTCATCTGCAAACAGAGAGAGTTTCACTTCTTCCTTTCCAATTCAGATACGTTTTATTTCTTTTTATTGCCTAATTGCTCTGGCCAAAAACTCCAGTACTATGTTGAATAGGAGTGGTGAGAGTGGGCACCTTTGTCTTGTTCCCGTTCTCAGACGGATGGCTTTTAGTATGTCACCATTGAGTATTATGTTGGCTGTGGGTTTATCATATTTGGCCTTTAGTATGTTGATGTATTTTCCTTCTATACATTTTATTGAGATTTTTTATCGTGAATCGACGTTGGATTTTGTTAAATGATTTCTCTGCATCTATTCATATGATCATGTGATTTTTATTCCTCACTGTTAATGTGGTGTATCATATTGATTGATCTGTGGATGTTGAACCAGGTTATATCCCTGGTATAAATCCCACTTGATCATGGTGCATGATCCTTTTATAATGTATTCCTGTATTCAGATTACCAGTATTTTGTTTAGGATTTTTGCATCTATGTTCATTGCAATATTGGCCTGTAATTTTCCTTCTTTGTACTGTCCTCGCCTGGTTTTGGTATCATGGTAATGCTGGCTTCATAGAATGAGTTAGAAAGCATTCCATCTTCTTCAGTTTTTTGGAATAGTTTGAGAAGGATAGGTATTACATCTTTTTTGAATGTTTGGTACAATTCCCCAGAGATGCCATCTGGTCCTGGACTTTTGGTGTTTGGGAGGTTTATGATTACTGTTTCAATCTCTTCACTTGTGATTGGTCTATTCAGATTCTCTATTTGTTCTTGATTCAGTTTTGGGAGGTTGTATGAGTCTAAGAATTTATCCATTTCTTCTAGATTGTCCAATTTGTGGGTATACAGTTTTTCATAGTATTCTCTTATAATCCTTTGTATTTCTGCAGTATCCATTGTAATTTCTCCTCTTTCATTCTTAATTTTATTTATTTGAGCCTTCTTTCTTTTTCTCTTGGTGAGTCTGGATAAGGGTTTGTCAACTTAGTTTATCTTCTCAAAGAACTAGCTCTTAGTTTCATTGATCCTTTTGACTGTTTTTTTTTTTTTCTAGCCTCTAGTTAATTTATTTCTGCTCTAATGTTTTATTATTTCCCTCCTTCTGCTGACTTTGGGGTTTTTTTGTTCTTCTTTTTCTAGTTCTGTTAGGTATAGTTTAAGATTACGTGGTTAAAATGTCCATATTACCTAAAGTAATCTGTAGATTCACTGCAATCCCAAACAGAATCCCAAGGACATTCTATATGGAAATAGAACAAAGAATGCTGAAATTTATATAGACCTCAAATAGCCAAAGCAATCCTGAGAAAAAAGAACAAAGGTGAAGGCATCACAATCCCTGACATCAAAATATACTACAAAGCTATAGTAATCAAAACAGCATGGTACTGGCACAAAAACAGACACACAGATCAATGAAACAGAATTGAAAGCCAGAAATAAAACCACACATCTATGGACATTTAATCTTTGATGAAGGAGGCAAGAACATAAAATGGAGAAAGGAAAGTCTCTTCATTAAATGGTGTAAGAAAACTAGAAAGCCACACACAAAAGAATGAAAGTAGACCATTATCTTCCATCATACACAAAAATTAACTCCAAATGGATTAAAGACTTGAATGTAAGACTTGCAACCATAAAACTCCTAGATGAAAATATAGACATGGGTTGTAGCAACATCTTTACAAATACCATGTCTACTAAGGCAAGGTAAACAAAAGAAAAAATTAACAAATGAGACTGCATCAGACTGAAAAGCTCCTGCAAATCAAAGGAAACCATGAACAAAGCAAAAAGACAACCTATCAACTGGGAGAAAATATTTGCAAATCATATATCTTACCAGTGTTCAGTTTCCAAAATATATAAAGAACTCGCAAAACTCAACAACAAAAAAAAACCCAATCAAAAAATGGGCAGAGGATATGAACATATATTTTCCTAAAGAAGATATACAGTTGGCCAACAGACACATGAAAAGATGCTCAACATCACTAATTATTAGGGAAATGCAAATCAAAACTACAATGAGATATCACCTTACGCCAGTCGGAATGGCTGTAGTTACCAAATCAAAAAATAACAATGTTGGAGAGGATGTGGAGAAAAAGGAACGGTCATACACTGCTGGTGTGAATGCAAACTGATGCAACCACCATGAAAAACAGTATGGAGATTTCTCAAAAAGTTAAAAATAGAAATACCATACAATCCAGCCATCCCACTACTAGGTATTTATCCAAAGAACTAGAAATCAACAATCCAAAGAGATTTATCCACCCCTGTGTTCAATGCAACATTACTCACAATAGCCAAGATGTGGAAGCAACCAAAGTGCCCATCAACTGATGATTGGATAAAGAAGATGTGGTATATGTACAATGGAATACTACTCAGCCATAAAAATAGACAAAACTGTCCCATTTTCAATAACACGGATGGACCTTGAGGGTATTACGTTAAGTGAAATAAGCCAGACAGAGAAAGACAAACACCACATGATCTCACTCATATGTGGAAGATAAATAAATACATGGACAAAGAGAACAGATTAGTGGTTACCAGAGGGAAATGGGGGTTAGGGATGGGCACAAGGGGTAAAGGTGTACATATATATGGTGACAGATGAAAATTAGACTATTGGTGGTGAGCATGATGCAGTATATACAGAAACTGATAAATAATCATGTACACCTGAAATTTCACAATGTTATAAACCATTATGACCTCAACAAAAAAAAAGTGCAAAAGAAGAAAGAATTTGGCAAATGAAACAGTGCAGTGAATGGCACGAGGTGCTAGTTGCTGGGTGAATTAAGCCAGATAGTTCAAGTACTTTGAATCCAATGGCCAGAGCAGAAGTAATAGGCAAGGTACCATGTTCACATGGGTGGGTCATGGTTGGATTACAGAAAGCCAGAACAAACAGGAGACCTTAGGCAGAAGCAGAACCCTAAAGGGAAGCAGGATTTGGCATGTGGGCCTCATTTGAATGCTTTAATGGGTAGAGAACTGACACATTAGGAGACTAGAATCAAATTTTCAGTATCCAATGTTAGTGGTTAGGTCTGCACAACCAAGCAAGTAGCACAAGACTCCTGTTCTCAGGTGAAAGGCTATTTGTCCTCTGGCTAATCCTGAAGTTCCTATCTACCCAGTCCAGGCAGACAAGCCCTGCTCCCCAAGAGGTGACTAATTCTCTTACTTTATAGAGAAAATACAAACCACAGAGGTAAACTCCCGCATCTTCTCAACATCATTCCCCTACCTAATATCCTCATTAGGAAAGGAAGAAGAATCTGTACTTTTACCATAAATCAATCCTTCTGCAAATCTTATTTCTCTTTTTCAAAGACTTTATCTTTCACTTTATCCTTTCTGTGATAGGCAAAATTCTAAGCTGGCTGCCAAGATTCTGCTTCCCTGGTGACACGCCCTATACAGTCCCCAACCCTTGAATGTGAGTGGGACATGTGAATATGGCAAATGGTGATAAGATAGTGACTCCCACAATTATCTTACATTATATAAGACTCCCTCATAGCAGACTGGAGAGAGATTCTCCTGTTGGCCTTGACAAAGTTAGCTGCCATGGTGTGTAAGGTCCGCATGGCTAAGATCTAAGAGTGGCCTCTAGGACCTGAGAGTTACCCCTGGCTAACAGCCACCAAGAAAACAGGAACCTCAGTCCTACAACTGCTAGAAACTGAATTCTACCAAGGATGTGAGGGAGCTTGAAAGCAAATGAGATTATAGCCCCAAGCCAACATCTTGATTTTGTCCTTTTGAGACCAGGAGCAGAGGACCCATCAAACTTGAATCTGTACTCCTGACCCACAGAAACTGTAAGATGATACATTTGTGCTTTTTAAACTGCTAAGTTTGTGATAATTGTATTGAGTATCAATGTAAAACTAATACAGATTTTGGTACCTGGAAGTGGGGTGCTGCTCTAACAAATACCTAAAATGTGGGATCAGCTTCAGAATTGGAGAGTGAGAAGAATCTGGAAGGGTGTTGAAAAGCATGATGAAGAAAGCCGATATCACCTTGAACAGACTGTTAGTCGAAGTCTGATGTTTAGGGACGCTGTTGGTGAGGGTTCAGAGGGAAGTGAGGAAGATGTTATTGGAAACTGGAGGAAAGGGCATCTTTATAATATAGTGGCATAAAGCTTAGCTGAGTTGTGTTCTTTAGTGTGGAAAGCAGAACTTGTACATGATGAACTTGGATATTTAGCTAAGGAGATTTCCAAGCAAAATGTTCAATGTGCAACCTAGTTTATCCTTGCTGCTTATAGTAAAATGCAAGAGGAAAGAGATAAATTGAGGTTAAGAACTGTTAGACAAATATACCTTTCCTCATCTACATTATCAGTGTCTTCCTTTTTTAAGGAAGATTCTGGTCAACATGAAAACATGCTCTAATCATTCTTTCTATCCTAAAAAAATACCTTTCTTTGACCCCATATCTTCCCCCAGCTCCTATCTAATAGCTTTACTTCCCTCTACAGCCAAATTTCTCTAAATTTTTCTTATGCTATGTCTATTTTCTCACCTCTCATTTTTCCCTCAACATACTCCACTGTTTTCTTCCCTATCACTCCATCAAAACTGCTTTCACTAAGGATATCAGTGACCTTCGTGTGTAGGCTAATCATTTTATTTGACCTCTCAGTAGCATTCAATAAAGTTAACCCACTTTCTTCTTTGTGAAACATTTCCTTTTCTGCTTCTGTTACATGACAGTCTTCTTGTTATCCCCTTACCTCACTGACCACTGCTTCTTTTTTTTTTTTTTTTTTTTTGAGGAAGATTAGCCCTGAGCTAACTACTGCCAGTCCTCCTGTTTTTTGCTGAGGAAGCCTGGCCCTGAGCTAACATCGTGCCCATCTTCCTCTACTTTATACGTGGGACGCCTACCACAGCATGGCGTGCCAAGCAGCGCCATATCCGCACCCGGGATCCGAACCGGCAAACCCCGGGCCGCCGAGAAGCCACTGCTTCTTTTTTTAATTACTCTATTATTGGTTCAATGTTCTGTATTTTTGTCCCGGACCCTTTTCTCCAACTAAACTCTCTTTCTAGGTGATTCGCCCGTTTTCATAACTTTAAGACCAAACCTTGCCACTGAATCCCTTACTCCAACTGTCTTCTTGACAGCTCTACCTGGATGTCTCATAAACATCTTAAAATTAATGTACAAAATAGCACTTGCAATCTTCCTCAAACTTGCTTCTCTTTCAGTCAAAAGCACCTCTACTCACACAACTGCTGAAGCCAGAGGCCTTGGAATCATCCTTGACTTCTCTGTCTTCTCCAATTCCCATGTTCAGTCACTCACCAGGTACTATAGATTATCCCATAAAGCATATCTCAAGTCTGTCCATCTATACTACCATTATCCTTCTATTTTCACTCATGATCTCCCCCTATTCTCCATTTAGCAGCCAAAGTGAGTCTTCTCATATCTAAGTCTGATGTCACTCCCCTGCTGAAAACTTTTGGAAGGCTTCCTATCACTCTTAGGGAAAAAATTCAAAGCCTCTCATACCTTGTATGGTGCAGCCCCTAGCTACCACTCTGGACTCACTCCACCACTCTTTCCTTAGCTCCCGCCACTGCAGCCACACTGGAATTCCCTTGCTTCTTGGAATAGTTCAAGCTCCTGCTTCTGAGCTACACTCTCTGTGAGAAATCATCTTCCACACCACTCTTAACCTCTCTCTCCTAATCATGTTTCAGATCTCAGCCTAAGTGTCACTGCCTCAGAAAGGCCTTCTCTGAGCTTCCAAACCAGATCCTATCTGCCTGATATCACTTTTGGCGGTTCCAGTTATATTTTCTCAATAGCACCTTTTCATGGTTAATAAATTTAGCTGTGATAATATTTGATTAATGTCTATCTCCACTGCTAGGCCATAAACTCAGGGAAGGCTGGGACGGTCTCTGTCTCATTCATCCTCATATCTCTGGCGTCTTGTAGTACCTGATACATAGTAGGTGCTCAGTAAATGTGAGTTAAATGAAGCATTGCTGGAGTGGTCCAGAGAAGCAAAGGACTCGATCCTTTGAGTAGTTCTAATAATGCTAACAAATCCTCTGGAAGATTTCCAACCTTTCCAGTCCTTAAACTCTAGATGAGTTCTTAGTCACTGTTAATTAAAATAGGTCTTGTCCTCATTAAAGATGACACATTATCTTTAGGTTGACCACAGATGCCATGGTATGGGCAACTCTTTTACCTTGGCAATCTAAATCTTAACACATGTAGTTTCACCATGTTTTCCATTATACATTTAGCGTACTTTAATAGTAGGCAAAACATATCCACCCTGAGTTGTACCAATATATAATTTATCTATGCCGAAATCTATTTGCTCACATCAAGAAGCAAGAAGGAGTAGGAAGGAGCCAATAAAATACCTCAATTCAATAGCAGTTTTGGTTCCAATTTATACTTAGCCCCTTCCTCTAAAGGAATATATATATGTGTATGTGGGTGTATATAAATATATATTCATATATATGTGTGTATACATATATATTCATATATATATATATACACATAGGCATACATATTTTATATATATATATCCAAACCTCATACAACTCTTTTCCTACTGATACTGTAGATTATAAGAACAAGAAGGAAAGGGAGTCTGTCCTCTCTGATCTCAGAATACTACTGTAGCTAGCTCACCCTCAGATAATGGTACACACTGGTAAAACCTGAATACACATATTTATAAAATGGGGAAGTAAATGTAATTCTATCTTTTATATTTGGTGACACCAACATTTCCATTAAAGACTGTATAGTATCATAAATTTATTAGTATTAAATAGGCAACTTGAAATAAAAAGATAAAGCATGTTTTCTAACAATTACACCAAAGTCAGGTGGTACCATTTTGTACAATGGCAATAACGGCATGGTTCTTGGAGATTTTCAGTGAATCAGGATTTTTTTTCTGATACCACATTATGAGTAAGCCTTATAGTCAGGCTCTGGAAGGCTATTGGAATAGGTAATTAAATGCAGTCTGTGCACTGACTGGCACAGAAGGTGAAGAGAGAAGAAGTCATACTGGCTGGTGATGTTCTCTGTTGCTGTGACAAGATTTGAGAAACTGGATGAAACCAAACCCAGTGAGTTCCCAATCCAGAGCTGCCCACTTTCACAGTCACAGGTATATATGAATGGTTCTTGCTTGCTTCATGCTGGGGAATGTCCACTGACGTTGCCTGCAAACTTCTGGCCACTTGGAAAACCATAGCCTCTTCATCACTGCTAAAGTCAGTGCTGGAGCAGCTGAAGCCTCTCAGACATGTGTGACCCTGTTCCACACCCAGCACTACCCTTTATTTCTCTCATTCAAATACAGTCTTTGCCTTAAGGAAGCAACAAGAGTATGCCTATGACCAAAGCCTAGAAAATACTGAAAATAAAGATTGTATTCAGTTGTAGGATGATAGCTGATTTTTATTCCATTTTATAAAATGTATTTCATGATGTTATAATATTATTTTCCTAATGAAACCATCAAGTGCTTTGTGATTTCTAGGTTTGCCCCAAGGTGGCAGAGAAATATCCACATGTCCATCACTTCTGTGAAATGCTATTTGGAATTCCATGTCCAGTCACCCTGTTAACACTGTAACGCAGCACAGCACCACTTGCTAAGGATCTCTAAACGCTCTATGTGTGATCATTGCATGAGTGGTCAATTTCTTGTGCTAGGGTGACAGGGTAAGGAAAAACACCCACACTGGTGAATTGCTGACGAAGGTCAGACCTTCACCTCAGCCAAGCGCAGTACTTAAATAGTATGTCTTCAGGGCCTCTCCCTTTATACTTCTTCCATGCTTTTTTGGTAGGACCTCAAAATGATACATTTCAAAGTCTCCCTTTCCCATCAAAACATTGTCACATTTTCTTAGGGCTCTAGTCATTGCAAAGGGTTAATAGGTAGTAATGGATTAATTTCAGAAGTTGATCCCTTGCACTATCTACACAGTGTTGTAACTCAAGTAAAACACCTTTCACTACTATTTAGTCTCTTTAGGAGACAGGGGTTGGTCAGTTGTATCAAAATATTTCATATCACACTTGTAACATAGCTGCTCACTATAATTCTGCTTAAGGGTAAACTTACTCAAGAACATCAATATCATTTCTCATCAAATGATCAGAGAAACTTCCTTGTCCTTCATCCTCCTCTTCGTTTACAGCATCCCTAAATAATGATTCCAACAGCTAAAGGCAATAGGCCCGAGAGGATTTTGGGAATTTAGACAACCTCCTTCCTACTACAGCCAAACTATCTTTTCCAGTTCTGCAACAAATATGGAGTTTGCTAAACTGAACTTCTCTGAGCATCAGTTCTCTTAAGCAAAAAAGAGTTATTGTGATGATTAGAAATAATGTATGCAAAGTAGCTAATTACAGACCTGGCTTTCAGTAGGCAATCAATAAATTGTAACTATTTTTATTTTGCTTATAAGCTAGATTTTCTTACTGGGGTGGTACGTACTATAGAAAACTAGCAGAGTCTAGACAAGGAAAAAATATACAAAATTAATTAAAGCCACAACCAGATCTTCAGAAAATGTTTGCAAACCTGTTCTAAGATGCATGTGGCACCAGTGACTGTAGGATATATGACTTCTTTGGGCGCTGGACTAGGATTAGGCAAGTGAGGCACCTAGAGTGCAAAATTTAAGGAGGCATTCACTTTCAGGGGAAAACCCTGGACTCAGATAACCCTGGGAGTGGGTGCTTCCTTAAATCTGATACCCTGGACACTTCACTGCCTCAGCCTAGTCCAGGCCCTGTCTGACTTCTGCCTCCTTTCAGAGGGCATAGGAGAGAGTGTGGTCTACTGTGTGGAGTGGCGTGGGGAGCCAGAGCAGCCACCAAGAGAACACCCTGGCCTCAGATATTAGTGCTCTGGGGTCACAGGAAAAAGAGGAGCTAGGGAACAATTAGGGGAGAGATAGACTACAAATCAAGTTGGCCCACTGCTATTTTAGAGCTCTTTTAGTAATGCATAACAGAGTGCTCTCAGGTAAAAACAGTCGGCTATCTAGAAGGGAGGGCTCGTGCATTTCGGCAGAGGTTTCTGACCCAAGGGAAATGGTCTAAGACATGTATTTTATTAGTTGCCTCTGGCATAAAGATTATAAAAGCAATACTCCTAAAGAGGCTAATAATATAAAGGTATATGATTCATGGTTCTGCTAAGACCAATCTATCAGTATTGCCTTATATTTTTTAAGAACTTTCAAATTCCTCATCTTATCTGTTCATTACAACTCAGACAAGTGGCAGCCTGGGTACTGTTATTTCCATTTTACAGAAGAAGTCGCCTGAGGCAGAGAGGGGATTACTGCCCTAGTAACAACTTTTCAGGAGGGATCATGGCAGAGTGGCTAGAGATTGTCCTGGAGAAGCAGACTTTTGAATCAGGTGTTGCTTTGGATCCCAGATCCACCACTATTAGCTCAGTGGCCTCAGGAAAATGATTTCACATTTCTTTGCTCCTTGTTTCCTTATCTGTAAAATCTATGATACAAAATACTTAGCTGGTTGGGTTGTAGTGAGCTTTAAATTAGAAAGTGGGTAGAAACCGTTGAGAGCCACGTTTCGTACCATAGTAAGTCCTCAACAAATGCCGTCTCCCTTTCCACTTCAGATTCAATACTGTACTGATTCCTGGTCTCCCTGCTCCAGATTTTGTCATGAGCCCTTTTCTAGATGGCTTCCCCTCTGAATGCCTGGTCAGCTTCTTTGGCTGGAAGATAAATGACAAAGAAGGGTCCTTTGTTCATTAAACAAATCCTTTCACACAGCTAAATGGGAGGGGGCCCTGGGAGCAGAGCTGCAGTGAAGAAGGAAGGAGGCAGGCCATCATTTTCATTGGAAATCAATCAATGCATGAATCAGAGCAATGAAGCTCAGAGACCAGAGTGGGAAGCATTTTTAGAACTGTCACTTTAAAAATATGTTCCCTCCTGCCTTGCGGCTCTCTCAGTGGGCAGATTTTAAAATAGAAACAAGTAACTTTAATTAGGCTCTAATTAGCTCCACAAGTTTGGTGAGCTAGGATAGTTTATTTTAGAAAAAAATTATAATAACAGACGGAGGATTTTCCAGGCACCACAACTTTAATTACAATCCCAAACACCTCAAGCGTGCTTACTGGGCCAATTAAATCAGCAGGGCGATGGCAAAGCTAATGCACTCTACGCCAGACCCAGGCTATGATGATGCTTTCTACTCGAGTTTGTTTCCAAAGTAATTTGAAAAGCAGATAACTTACAATGCTTACTTAAAGAGAAGCAGGAGGCCTTTAAACTGCTGTTAATGCACGATTAACTGGGATCTCAGAGATAGGAATTTTCTAGATCAATGTTGCTCCAGTGCAGGCCCTTGGGCATATTTCCCTCCTCTTGCTTGCTTCTGACCTATCCACTAAGATGCTGCTGCTTGGGCCCTCTCTCTCCCACTCCCCTTTGAGCCTTGCTAGGAAATTCAGATAACTGATGCCAGTCCACAGAGAGAAAGAGACCAGCAAGAGACTCTGCTCTAGATGCCATTCTGACATCCTCTGACGCCTCAGTGGAGCCAACCCACAGTGGATTTCCTCTGAACTCAAGGAAAATGGGAGTAGTTCAAGGAAAAGCAGTACCTCCTCCATTGCAGTTACACGCCTAGACAGACAAACGAGACAAAGGAGGCCTAGCTTCTCCCTGACCGCGTTTGGGAGAAAGGTGAGGGTAAGCACCCTCAGCCAAACTGGCGACTCAACCCCCACCAGAGGTCAAAATGAGACGTCTATGCGGGTAAGGAAGTGCTTTCAATTTCTTCTCAAAACATGCATTTTCCATATCATGTGGGAGAAATACAACATTGTAACCAATGAATGGCCGGGTGGGCCCCGGCCACATTCACAGATCTAGGTAATATCCTGTAAGCAGGGGCCTTTGATGCTGTTATGTCAGGAAAGTGTTATGGTGCCTTGTTTTTTTTTCTTCAGAGTTATGTTGAAAAAGAGCCACTCCAGCAAATTAAAGTTGGCATCTCAAATGACTAATTTGATGGGAATAACAGAGCAATCAATATGTGAGTAGCCCTATACACACCCGCTACTAAACACTGAGAAGTGTACAGTGTTTGTGAGCGACCACACATTGAATGACCCCTTTTATTTTTCCTTATTTTCCATGGCATTGCTTATTGATCTGAACCTGGTGCTCTGTGTAATTCATTCATTCATCTAACAAACAGGTGTCTGGCACAGAGCTAGCTTCTGAAGGTACAAAGAAGAATGAGGCAGGGTCCCTTCACTTGAGGAGCAGACTGCCTAGCAAGGGTGGAATGCAGGGCCATGGTGTCAGGGAAGGGGAAAGAATGGGGAAGCGCTCACCAAACGTCAAAGCTCTGAACATTGGCACTTCAGTCTAAGAAAGAACCAAATCAATGCTGTTTGAAACCATTAGGTAGGTCTATTAGGTTCCATTTGAGATCAGCTAAATAAAACAACCACTGGAAACAACTGAAAAAAGGCTCTACCTTTCATGTCGCCAAAGGAAAGCGTCCCAAGACCAGTGACCTCACCAGCCCATTTACTGTAACCATAGCTTCTCAGGCCTCCCCTGCCTACGGGAAGAACGACAGCCTCAAAATGGTCTTTCTCTGGTTCCAGACGACTTCTCATTCCTTCCAAATAATTACAGGAAATCTCAGGAAGAGTCTCATTCTCTTACACACACGCTGACTGCTAAAAGGCATTTCATCTTTTCTTTTCAGTTCTCCGGCTTATATAAGCTGTGCTCTGGTCTCTGACAATACCAAAAGTGGTTTTGACGTTAATGATAAAACTTGACATTAATAATATTAAGCAACATTTAATAAGTGTGTACTATGTGCTAAGTGATTTACATTTGATTATAAATTTAGAGCTTATTTAATCCTCAAAGCAACCCTCTGAAATACATACTATTATCTTTTTACTTTTTCCATATAAAGAAACTGAGGCTCTGAGAAATAATCCTGCCCAAAATAGAAAGTGGTGGAGCCAAGATTCTAACTCAGAAAATCTAAATCAAGAGCAAATGTTCTGCCGTCAGTCTGAGCGGCTGCCATTGCGCAGAGGCTGGTTGCACTCATGGTCGCTGGTGCCAATGTTTATGCCAAGAGCCCTAATGCCTGAAGTTATGGACTGAAGGCAATGACACCACGACTACCACTGTTGATGTCACTGTCTGGCTCATGAACATCTGTAATGAAACACTCCTGTTGTCATCACTGTCACCAAGCTGGATGAAGCCCTTCCAATATACCTCAATCAAGCAAAAAAGCTCTTTTTTTAAGAGCTCTTTTTAACTCTTATTAGATTCTTGGCTACCCCATCTTCCCAGAAGAATCAGGTAGGAATACATAGGAGCTGTGCCAGAGGAAAATTGGAGTAGCAGATACTACACTGTTCTTGAAATCACTTTCCTCTGGAGCCACTGGCCTATTGTCTTTGAATCAACTCTCTCTCCTCAAATCTTACTTCTCCAGGTGGGAGTTCTTTCCCAGAGAGCATCTCAGACCCTCCTATAAAGGCTCCCTAGTGTATCCCCATGATCGTACTCTAGACAGCACAGATGCTGCGGCCACCTGCAGAAATAGAATGGACCCCACCCCAAATTTGGATTGAATGCTGAGACTAATGAAGCCACATATATACCAAGAGGATATGAAAAGGTGTGTTACCTCTCCAGGGAGAGTGGGGCAGGTCCCCAAGGTGTTCTAAAGTGGCTTGAGGGAGCAGGGAAAGGAGGCTGGCTTGGGCTCCTGTGGTTTTGGACTTGTGTCTTTTGGCTGGTGCCAAAGGCAGGAGCATCTGGGCTTTCTTATCAGGGGAATGGGAAGTGGTGAGACTTGAAACCTGTTAGGAGTCAAACATTAAAAATGGAGTCAGACATATTACAACAGATATGTTTGAATCTTAGGATAAAATGCAGTTTAGACTCAAATTAGAAAAACGCTTCTGCCCAACTTCACACAGTTATTTTGCTGCTGGAAATCCAGAAGACCATATCCCCATCAATGTGTTCTCAAAAATCCTGTCTATAAAAAGGCACAACTTGGTGTATTTCTTTATCATAAAAATCATCTATATTTGAGGCACTTGGGAGAAACATTATCTAATTCATATCATTTGACTTTTTGTGTCATTTGATTTTTTGTAGATTTAAAATTCTATTTCTTGTTTTGTTAATTATAGAAATTCTCTTGACACCCAACTTTGAAAGTCTCTCTTTCAGCTTTCTTACCCCTTTCTACCTCAAAGTTCTAGTCACTGGAATTTTACTTAGACAGCATATAGGTTGATAATATTTATGTTCCTTTTGTTAACATCATTTTATGTGCTTTGACTCCAGGTTGATGCTGAAAGTTAAAAGATTAATTAACAGCGTTCATACTATTATGAATAAGTCAATATTATAAGGTATAGAGCCAAGCTATGTGCTCTGATTACATTTTCTTCTCTGCAATTCCAGTGTCTTTTCTTTCATTTCCTTTTTATCTTTTTTTATTGAGGTGAAATTGGTATATAACGTTATATAAGTTTCAGGTGTATACCATTATAATTCCACATCCGTATACACTACAAAGTGTTTACCAGCAAAAGTCTAGACACCGTCCATCACTCTAATATCTTGACCATTGTGACACTCAAGAAGAATACTGACATAGATTTTCCTTTCTTACGTGTAAAATTATGCCATACTTTAGCTTGTTTCATAATGGAACAATGCCTGTCCTTACATTTTTTTGTTTATTTGTTTTCTGAACTTTCAGATTTCCTTTCTTTTTGTCTTCTTGGGAAAGGAAATTATATCTAGTACCTTCTTCACCACATCCCTAATGCCTTCCAATTTTTCACTCATTCTTTCCATCATTTGGAATGCTTTCCTCTTTTTTTCTTGAAGCTCACTAACCACCTGAACTGGTTGCTTCATATTTGGAGCATAGCTTCTCATACAACTCTTCCTTTATCCTAGAATTTGGGGTTGTCTTTCTATTTCTATTCTGCTTTTTGTCTTCTTGCCTTCGTCACATCCTCCCATTCTTCCATTATCTCCCTCTATTCTAGGAATCCCTATTTTCCCTGATGCCCTTCTTCCCAAAGCCCTCCACTCTCCTGATCCTGTCTGGACTGATTGACCTGAACATCTATAGCAGAGTTTAAATTCTGGGACTTCTATTCACTCCACTCAAGAGTTAGAGCCACTGTTTTTTGTATCCATCCTCTTTCTTGGTTAACTCCCTAGGTTTGATGGCTTAAACCTCTAAACAACTTTCCTAAGAAAGAAAATAGGAGAAGTGAATTTTCTGAGTCCTGTGTATCTGAAAAATGTGTACATTCTCACCTCACACTTTATTAAAACCTTGGCTGGGGTGGTCAAATCTACTAGTAGTCTCCTAGTATCTTTTCCCTCTTCTTATATGGTAAAAAATATTTATCTGGTCACAGAGTTGCCCAGCATAAAGACTACACTGCCCAGCCTCCCATATAAGTAGGTATGGCCAATGCATATAAGAAGTGTCTTGTGGCAGCTTCCTAGAATCATCCATGAGAGGTAGTTCACATGAACAATTGGTACTCTTCTTTGTCAACCTTTCTTTCAAACTGCTGCTGCCTGGAACATGAATACTATCATCATGTACCCTGGAGTCAAGGCAATGCATGGTAGACCAACAAAATAGGAAAAGTCTGGGCCTCTGAATGTCATAGCAGCTCTGGAATGCTTAGCAGGACTTTGAGTAAGAGAGAAAGAAACTGAATTTTTTCAAGCCACTGTTATTTTGGGGTTACCTAACCCTGGGTGAAACAGTTTGGGTATAGAAATCTATGGTGAAAATATTTTCCCTAAGAACACAGAAAGCATTATTTCACTGATTTCTACCATCCACTGTTGCTAATATAAAAACCAGTTCTTGAGGCCAGCACCTTCGCGTGGTGGTGAAGTTCAGCATGTTCCACTTCAGTGGCCCAGGTTTATGGGTTCAGATCCCGGGTGTGGACCTACACCACTCGTCAGCCACACTGTGGCTGCGACCCACATACAAAGCAGAGGAAGATTGGCACAGATGTTAGCTCAGGGCTAGTCTTCCTCAAGCAAAAAAAAAAAAAAAACGAGGAAATTTGGTAACAGATATTAGCTCAGAGCTAATCCTCCACAGCAAAACAAGAAAGAAAGAAAAACTGTTCTCATTCTTTATATATGACCTGTTTTTTTTCTTTGAGAGCTCCAAGGAACTTATCTGTCTCTGACATTTTGAAATTCACAGTGGTATTTTTTCATTCATTTCCTAATTTGCACTCCTTATTTCAGTTGAAAGACTCACCTCTCTCTACTCAACTCTAAGATTCTTGTTTTATTTCTTAGCTCATTCCTTCCTCATTATTTTGTCTATTCTCTGTTTCCAAAGGGATACTTTTTTCTACTAGTTGGACAGTAGACATCCTGATTTGAGACTCTGAGTTTCATAATTTGTCTTTTCAAAATTTTTCCAATGTCCAATCCTTCTACTGAATTTTAAATATGATAATCATGTTTTAATTTCCAAGAGCTTTCTTGTTCCCTAATTGCACATAGTATCCTGTTCTTGTATACCTATGCAATTTTTTCTTGAGTCGCTCTGTGTTGGTTTTCTACCAATTTGTAGTAATACCCCAAACTTAGTGGTAAAGCATGACAAACATTTATTATCTCACAGTTCTTGTGAGCCAGGCATCTAGGAGCCACTTAGCTGGGTGGTTCTGGCTCAGGGTCTCTCACAAGGCTCCAGTCAAGATGTTTGCTAAAGCTCCAGTCATCTCAAGGCTCTGCTGGCAGAGTATCCGCTTCCAAGCTCACACACATGACTATTGGCAGGATTCAGAAGATCTGCTTCCAAGCTCGCTCACATGATTGCTGGCAGGCCTCAGTTCCTTCCCACACGGACCTCTTCTCACAATATGGACGCTGGCTTCCCTCTTCCTAGGGTTGCCTCACAAAATGCCTGTTGCTTCCTCTGGAGAAGTAAGTGTTGGAGCGGGGAGACAACTAGAACCCAAAATGGAAGACCTAGGCTCTCAGTATTTTTTAACCTAATATTGAAAGTGGCATCCCATTACTTCTACCATATTCTATTTGCTCACTGGAGATGATTTACTAAGTTCAGGCCACGCTCAAGGGAAGAGGATCAAGGGAAGGAGTATCAAAAATTTGTGGACATATCTTTAAAACTACTATGTTCTCTGGAATGCGACTTAGTTTGTTTTTAATAGCTGTTTTGTGATCTCTAAATTACCACTGTTTCCTCCTGAGTCAGTTCTGCTTTCAACTTGCCTTTTCTTAGTCATGCTGCAGGCTTTCTTCAAATATCTAGAAAATCCTAGTTGTTGATTTAAATGATATAATGAGAAAATGTGAAGGTTGACTGGACTTGCATGTGGAAGGGTTTGGGACTAGCAGGTTTTAGGGTGGGTAGTCGGGGAACTGGTTGGTTCCTAATTAGAAAATGAAGAGGTCTTTAAGCTGAGATCCACTCCCCACCCTACCTGCCTTAGCTCTTCCTAGACCAGTAGTTCACGTATTTTAGGAAAGCGTTCAAATTTTACTTGGAAGCAAATGCCTGGCCAGAAACTGTACAGGAAGGGAAGGGGAGGGAAGAGACTGATTTATCTATGCACAGATTCTCGATTAATCCTTGCAGCCCCCTCTGAGGCACCTGCTGTTTCCAGGTCTGGCCTCATAGAGATGACAGTGCAAGCCTTTCCAAGGAGCCCATTTTCTCCTGTGTCCCAGGAGGCAGACTCCTCTAGAGCTACAGAATTGCTAAAATGAGAGTCCTGACTTCATTGCTAATTAGCTCTGTAATCTTAGCAGATAATTTTCCTACACTTATCTCATTTATAAAATCATAAGAATGGACTAGATTAACCTCACATTTCCTTACAATGATAGTAATCCAATTCAGCTAGGATTTGAAACTTTTCTTGAAACTATAGTTCATATATTTTAAAATATAAAAAATCGAGTACATGGTAAAAAACAAAATAAAATGAACTCAAGTTGAGACTATATAAAAAAGTTAAGAACAAGCTTCCAAAATGGATGGTTCTGGAGTTTTTCAAGGTGACAAATATTGCAAGAAACCCTCCTATACTTGTTGGTAGAACTCCATGTGATGAACGTTGAAATAAATCAAGAGTGTTTTCCCACAAGGAGCACAGTTTTTGGAGCATTTTAGTCATTTAGGAGGAAAATATGAAGATGAGGAACACCAGCACTTTCTTGTAAGGACATAGCTTGGACTTCTGGTCTTCAAACAATTCTGGGAGAAGTAGTTCTGGGTAACCGACATTGATGATCTTAAACACCATTTTCTGAGAATTTATAGTTTGGATATCCTCCTAGCACCTACTCTAATTCTTTGATTGACTTTTTGTTTTTAAATATAAAGTTCAAGGAGATACCCTTTGTCCTCTAAATTATGGGTAATTAAAAGCCACCCAAATATTTTATAATTTTGTTTTCTAGTTATACTTCACCTTAATTTTATTTTAAAGCAATATCAATATGATGATTTTGGTTGATGAATCTGGCATGCCATGTTTTGAAATAAATAGGGGAAAGGAGTAAAGTCAATGAAGAATTATGAAAACTCAAGAAAAGTATTTTTAGTTCAGGTACAATGAACCACCTGAGAATAATAGAAATCTCAAGATGTACTCATTGGCACAACCTAAGTTCAAGACTCAGGAAAAGCATGACAGTTTATGGATAAACATTTATCAGACCCAGCAGGTATATTGTACTAAATGTGCATAGAACTCCTTTAAGGATTATTCACAATAAGTCAAACAAAAGTCAAAGTAAATCTTGGGACACAGACCTTTGTAGTCTCCTCTATCAGAAATTTATCAGAAAATCTCAGACTTGCAGAGGGCCTCAAAAGTCATATGTTACTATTGCGTTTATCACAAAGTAGAACTTCATTCTTCAATATCATTGTTTTGATAAATCCAGTCAATGAAAGTCCATTACCTCTTAAGGCAGCTTTCTTTGAATGCTCTCTAATTATTGGCAGATAACTGCTTTTATCTAGATGAAACTTGCTCCTTTCTAACTTCCACCCATTGCTTTTCATTTTGCCCACTGGAGACATATTATTAGTCTAGCCCCTTTCCCACCTAACAATTCTGAAAGCAACTACCATATTCCCTTTGAAACTTTTCTTCTCCAGATTAAATAACCCCCATTACTTCATTTAGTCTTACAAATCTCCTTTGCCCTCAAGATCACCTTCTTCTAACTTCTGTTGCTCACCGATAAGCTTCTTCTGAAGTGAAGATGCTAAGTCAGCACTGGTTTTGTTCTGGTCCCACTCTAGGGATAAAAGAGAAGGCAGTGCACAATTAGTCAATGATATGAAACATATGGGAGCTTTAGAAGTCATTTGTTAATGCTGGAAATAATATAGAGGATTATATCCTTCCCCCCTTACTTACTTTCTTCCTTACTTCCTGAAACATTTTACTGAGGGCCTGCCCTGTGCCATGCAGATATAAACATGAAAAAGAAATCAGTATCATAGCTGAAATCTATAATCTTCTCGATGTGACAAAGAACACAGTAAAAGACTAAAGAGGAATCACAATGGATTGGCAAATGGAAGAAGCTCAGAGCCCTCAAGCTGTCTCCAAATTTTATGTTTTTTACATTTCAGTAATTTATTACAGGCAGAATCTTGGAAGAATCTTGGTTTTTTGTTTTTGTGAGGCATAGAAAACCAGGTATTAGAAGCCCAAAGAGTAATATAACAGAGAAAACTCTTAACTGAAAGTCAAGTGACTTGGGTTTAGGTCCTGACTCTACCATCAACTGACTGTGTGATCTTGGACATGTTAGTTTACCTGTTTGGAGATCACCTTACCCATCTACAAATGTTAAAAATAAATAAGCTTCATTACTTATTTGAAGATAAGAACCTGGACTATATGAACTTTAGAAGTCCAGTCCAACTTTAAGATATAGGTTTCTTTTCTGCAAATTCAGGCAGAGGTGGACAAAGTGGCCACATTGCTTCACAAAGCACCTTCCCTAGGGAATGTCCTCTCTCCCTCACCTAAACCTCCTCCTGGAAGGACCCTTGTGGCTTTCAAGGACTCATAGGAGAGGCAGGTATGGAGAAGGGTAAAAGGATTTGGTAATTTCCAATGGTAAATATCATACCAAAGTTTGGATAGACAAAAGTTCAACAGAACAAGCATAAAACAATACAGTAGTGCCCCCAAACACATACACAAATAGAAATCAGGAACTCCTGGGAAATACATCCTTCCTTCTTTGCATAACTGGTCAACTCCCACTTTTCCCTTAAGACCCAACTTAAATTCAATTTGCATTCTGTGGTTTTCCCTGACCATCCCACACAGAATAGATCACATTTCCTCTGTGTCACTCAAGCATTTTTGCATACCCCCATTATAGCCCTGGTCACAATGAGTTGTAGCCATTTGCGCATATGTCTGTCTTTCCCACTAAGTTGTGATTTTCAAAGGAAGTGGTTCATCGTAGAATCCCCCGGATCTTGTACTGTGCAGGGCCTAGAGTAGGTTCTCAGTAACTGGCTGTTAATTTGATCGTAGGCATGAATCTAACACCAGTTCTAACAATTTCTTAGAACTTTCCTTTAAAGGAAATTTGGATACAACTCTAGGAAGAAGAGTGTTCGATCAACTGGGCCAGTTTGAGTTTACTAGAACACCAGGAGGTTTGTGTGTCCTGCTCAGGGGCACTTCAGGCTGACACTAAGCTCTGTCCTTGACCTGTAAGCCTGGGCTTCACACAAAGCTCTGGGAGTGAGTGTGAGGGGAGCAGATTGACTCTCAAGGGTTGGGAACCTCAGAGTCATCCCAGCACTGAACTGAGTGAAAGCACTTTACTCAGAAGCTTGAACTGAGTATGGGGAGGTCTTGGTCTTTACCATTGGATGGCCTACTCACTGCCTCCCATGCCTAAGAGCTTCAAGAAACCTTTAAAATACAGCCAAAAAAGTTTCACTATGAATAGCCCATGAATTAGGAGGCAAGGAAAGCTCAAGCAGACATGGGATAATGCTGTTTGGTTGCGAAATGCTCTCTCTGCTCAGTCTAGCCAGTGTCCCCACCTTCCTAAGCACAATTTGCCCCTCCACAATGACACGAACACACACACACACACACACACACACATGCATCTCCGCAACCACTACAGAGTGTGCTGATGGTTTCATGAGATCACGAGGAAGCTGAGGCTAGCTCTTTGCTAATACTTTTCTAGCATCCCCCACAATACCCATAGAACACTTCAGAAGCAATCTAGCTCATTCATTTATAGTAGGGTCTCAACTAGCTACACCAAACTCAGATGTGCCAGGAAAATATAGCTTCTTTCTTTCCCTGAAACTGCTCTGATCTCCTTTGTCCCTATCCCCTCCACATCGTTATGAGGTCAGAGGGGAGGAAGGAGCTAAAGACTAGATTTAACTCAATCCAATATACTCATACTCATTCATGATTTGAAGTGTCTCTTTAGGTAATTTTCTCTCTCCTTTGATGGCTCAGATTAACAGCCAGTCTTTCAGAATTCAACCTCTTTTCAAATATGGCATCCAGATGATACAAAGGGAAGGGTGTAGCATAAGTGACCATAGTGCCATAGCAAGTCTATGGACTCTGAATTATAGTCTAGTGCACGAATGTACTGGTACCCACTGCTGGAACCCATGGTTCTAGCCAACTGTCTCTTGGGCAAAGTCCCTACCCATGGCTGCCTTTGTGTCCAGACCCAAGTTCACTGGAGGATGCTCTCATCCTCCCACAGAGCACTCTGGAACTCCTCACTCACCTTCACTGTACAGTAGGCAAGGGTGTGGCTTTAAGCTACCCAGACCTTTTGTGGGCACTTCTGCAACACTGTTCCTTCTCCTGTGGAAGGACTGGCATGGGACTCCTCCAAGAGACTGGCAGAATCTTGCTTCCAGAATGCTCAGGATAAGCACGCCACTGGGCTTTCTACTTTCTCAACATCATATCTTTTCTTGAAAGCAGAGTAGCAACTCATAGACAGAAACTCTTTGGTCTGAGTCTTTGTCTTTCTGGGTATCTGTCTATCTCTCTAGGCAAATCTTGGCTTGAAAGCCCGTTGTTTTGCTGTGGACTCAACCCAAAATGTAATTTCAAGTGAGCAATGACTTCTCAGTTCTAGTAAAAATATGGCAATGAAATCTATAGAGATAGACCTCTCTCAAAATATTTCAAAAAATGCATTATCTGTGTTATACTTTCATTCACCCATTCACATGTACTGAGCAACTGCTACAAGGCCCACCCTGTCCTAGATGCAGATAATACATAAATACACAAGGCAGACAAGCTCCCTGCCCCAAAGAAGTGCACAGACAGTGAGGGAGAGACAAGCAAACAGAAAATTTCAGTATAGTGCCAGGAGTCCCAGACAGTGATTGGCTCCAAGGATTTAATGCTCAGAGAAAGCACGTGAGAGAAATAGAGCATGTTTGATCTGGAAATACCCTTAGAGATCTTCTAGTCTGGTGGTTCTCCAGGCTAGTACTCCATCAGAATCATTCATCATTCAGGAGTTATAAAATCAGGCACATTCCCTAGACCCCACCCCAGATGCTGAATCAGAATATCTGGGGACTGCACCCAAGATTTCACAGTTTACAAAACTTCTCAGGTTATCATGATACCAGTCCAGAGTCTTGTGTTTGGGAATCACTGATCTAGTCCAGAGGTTTTCAAACTTTTTTCAAGTCCAGAAACTGATAATAAAAATAAGAGAAACTTTCCTACCACTCTTGGATACCCAAAAGTAATGAGTCCATTTGTGCATCAAAAGACATGTACAAGAATGTTCATAGCAGCTCTATGCATTATAGCCACACACTCTAAACAACCCAGAGGCCCACCAGCAGAGTGACCACATAAACCGTGATGTATTCATACAATAAAATACTTAAATACTACCCAGCAATGAAAAAGAATGAACTACTTCTACAGGAAATGACTTGGGTGAATCTCACAGATGTGATGTTGAGCAAAAGAATCCAGACACTAATGAGTACATGCTGATTGATTCCATTTTGAGTGCTAAACTCAAGAACAGGCCTAACAAAGCTATGGTAATCCCAATGGGAATTATAACTACCTTGGGGGCAGTGGGCAGGAGGTGAGGGGTGGGGGGTATTAGCACTTGACCGGGAAGAGGCACAAGAGAACCTCTGAGGAGATGGAAATCTTCTGTATCTTGATTTGGATAGTAGTTACACGGATGTGTTCATTTTGTAAAAGTTCATTGAGCTGTATACTTAAGATTTGTGGACTTTACAGTACACAGCTTATATCACAATAAAAGTTTAAAATCCAACAAGCCATAGTCACCTCCCCAGGAAGCATGAGTGAGCACAGCGGAGAAAACTGACATGTTCTGACTGAAACTGAAAGGCAGGATGGCCTTGTTGGGGGTTCCTGTAGCAGCATCCCTGATACACAGGGTGAACACAGCACGTCCAGTTAGTCCTCTTCACTGCTCAGATGAAGGAACTGACTTCCAGAGAGGGCGTGTAACTCAAAGTAAGGGGATGGCAGAACCAAGAGTGAAAATAAATCCACCAGAAGTAACTACATTAGAAACCCATGAGACATAAAATGAAAAAAGCACTGTTACTGTCGCTGCGACCTAAAACAAAGCAAGATAAAAGCAAAGAAGGCCAGGTGAGAACGTTTCCTCCTGAGTATCTATTCATTCTCTGGATCGCCTTTGCCCTCCTCAGTTCTTTCTGCACTATAATAAAGCCTCACTTATTCAATCTCCACTAATTGGGAACTGACGATAATTTAGATGGACGCTCGACTCAAGTTACCTACTCAGCAAACCCTTTCTTCAAAGATTGGGCAGATAAGCTGTAGAAACACAATCAGAAGCAATGTGTCTGTGATACTTAAAAAAAATAAACAGGTGCCAAGTAACATTGAGCACATTAGAAATGCTTGACAAACCCTTGTCATCCTTCAAGGCTGGGCTCAAGTGCTATCTATTTCCTGTGGCTTTCACGGACTGACCAGACAGAACTGATAGCTACCGTGGCTGTATTCCTCAGCAACTGGATCCCACCTCCACTGAAACATTTTCCTTGTTATTGTCTAATTATTTGTTTAAGCCTTGACTTCCTCTGCTAGGTTATGATCTCTTGGAAACCCTTGGTCAGTGAACAGTGATTAGTTGGACGTGACCAGCGCAAAGGGTATGTCTGGGGGTCGAGGTATCTGGACATGAGATCAAGATGAGAGTTGAAGCTTGATTCTAAATCCATGTCTAAAGTTCCAGCTTTCACAAAAGCAATGTGGCACAGCAGAGTGTCAGAAAATAGCAAGTAGCTCCTTATGGCTAGAATATAGGGCAAAGGTGGAAAGGGGAAGGAGGGAGGAAGTAGATAGCATCAAGGCAGGCAAGGACTAGAGCAGAAAGGACGTTGTAAGTCATGTCAGGACTTTATTGGGTAGCAAATGACGATCCATTGGAGGCTTTTGAAGCAGGGAAGTGAAAAGATCTGATTTCTGTTTAAAAGCTTACCTCTTGCTGATTGTGAATTGAGGAGGAGAAATAATGAACACAGGTAGGCCAGTAGGGTTCGCTGAGGGTCTTAGGGTGCAGGGAGTGGTGAGGGGGAGCAGAAAGGTGGATTCTGGAAATATTTAGGAGGTGGAACCATAAGATGACATTTCTGGATTGAACAACATGGGTGGATGCTAACTTTTTCAGTTGATTGGCAACTCCTTACATTGTACATTCACAGGCCAAGTGTTCATTAAATTAAAAATTTTAAATGATGAACCAGGGGGCAAGCCCCATGGCCAAGTGGTTAAGTTCATGCTCTCCACTTCAGTGGCCCAGGATTCACTGGTTTGGATTCTGGGCGCAGACCTACATTCTGTTCATCAAGCCATGCTGAGGCTGCATCCCACCTAGAAGAACTACAGTGACCTACAACTAGGATATACAACTATGTACTGTGGCTTTAGAGAGGGAAAATAAAGAGGAAGATTGGCAACAGATGTTAGCTCAGGGCCAATCTTCCTCACCAAAAAAAAGCATAAAAAATTTAAATAATGAACCAGGTGACTGTCATTTGTCTTTGTTACTGCTTTGCTGTCTAGATTCAACCCCATCTACCCAGAGACAGAGCCCTTCTCTGACCCTGACCTCATGCCCAGAAGTCAGATCCTAACCTTCACATCCCCAAAATAAGAGCATATGCCAGACTGCCAGTATTGCCCCATCTCAGTTTGGACCTAGCCCTCCTGTGCTCCATTCTGGATATACAAAGATGCCCTCAAGAAGGTTCCAGGCTTTGTATATCCAGCATGGAGCACAGGAGGCTCCAGGCTGTTGGGGGAGGGGGTGGGTAACTGTATAAACCAAGACAAGGTAAGGCTTAAGTGAAAGTAATTCTTATTCACCCATCCATCCATTCAACAAATATATTTGCAGCGTCAATCTGTTAATTGCTGTTCTGTGCATTGAGGGTGAAAGTTGAAAGAATACAGTTCGGGCCCTGTGTTGAGAGGCTCTCAGTTCCCTGGTCCCACTGAGCCCATTCCTGACTTCCTGCATTTCCCTCAAGTCTACCACTAAGTTTTCAACAAGCTTTGCAACCAAGCCTTTCTAAGACGCATATTACACATCTTAGATCCTCTATTTCTGACATCACAACTCAGGCTAACATAAGATGTGACACTGCAGACAATTTCAGGGAAACCTGGCATCAAAGCAAGTTCATAGAAGTAACAGTCTCATAAAATATTCATTACGTATGAACATACTCTGGGATTCTTATTTCATCTAGAAGAGCTGGGTCTCTGGGGGAGCATTCCTCCCTCAGAGTTGTCTGCTATAGAAATACCTGAGCAATTGTGTGCCTTTCCAGCGGCCAAGAAATAACACTGCTTTCCTTGCTCTGCTTTCCCTCTCCAAAGGGCTCTGACCTTCCCTTGGAGTCTTCTAGTCCCCTCTGCAGTTTGCAGCATTTCCAAAAATTGAGAGACTCTCCAAAACCAGATTGAATTTCAAGACCTGGAGGCTGTGTTGATTGGGACAGATTTGTGGTATCCAGAATAGGGGCCCTGCCAGGCCCATCGATTTTGTTCATGGCACCAAACTCACCAGATACAACTAAGCTTTTTGGTTCTCTACACTCAACCCTAGGAATTTGGTTTTATTTCTATCTCGAAATTAAACCTGACTTAGAGGTCTCAGTGGAGGATGAGGAAGCACTAGAGAAATATCATAACCTACGAACAGACATGAGGCATCTTCCTGGACTGTTATATTCCCTCTGTTCTAGCATATTCCATGGCACTTGCTAAGCACCCTTAAGTAAGGGTTGGCTCTTGGACCATGGTAGGTGCTCAAAAAACACATGAAGAATACCATCTTATAATAAGGTAAATTTTTGTTTCACTCATGTAGCATCAAGGAAAAGTCATCCCACACACTGAACTGATTTAGAAAGCCTATACAAGGAGCATATAACCAGATGTGAAGGTGGGAAACAGCCGAGACAAGCCAATAATAACATTAGCTACCGTTTATCTTGTGTTTCCCATGTGCCAGGCACATTTTCTTATTTAATGCTCACACCAACCTTGAGACACTGGTATTATTATTATCCCCATTTTATGCATGAGGAATCTGAGGTCCATTGATGTGAAGTGACTTGCCCAAGGTCACATGGCAACTAGGCGGCACAGCTGCAATTTGAATCTAGGTCTGTCTGACTCCAGAGCCTCTTAACCACTATAATTTATGGTCTCTTAACAAGAAAGCTTGCTTTTAATATTTTCAAAACCAAAAGGAATAAAATTCAAGAATCCAGTGGACAAAAACCAGTTCAAAGATGGTCATGGTATGTGGTGGGGAGACATATTAATTACCAGACCATGGGTTGAGGAATGTTCTGTGATTGATATAATGATATAAAGATGAAGCAGACACTGACAATGGAAAAAGCCAATTTGATTGTGACTGGCGCAGTCTCATGACTTCTTACCTTGCTCTGCAATTCCAAGTTCCTCTTAGCTGGGTCCACTTGTCCCTGGAGCTGAAAGTTTACTCCCATTCTGTTTTGGGGCTAGTCCTCAGGATAGAGGAAAGACAATGCGCCTGCCCCTCTCTCCGCCTCTTTTCCAGGGGGTACATTGGTCTCATTCCCCGTGCTGACACCTGGGCCCCTGAGTTTCTTCTTCCCACTCCTCTGCCCCCATGCATGAAGCACAGATCTTCCCACCCAATGAGCCCTGTTCCCAGGACTGGGTTTTTCCCCTGCTCCCTGGTGCTCTGTCTCCTTTTACTGAACTGCTACCCCAGGGACTGCTGCCACACCCCTAACTCCTGCCCAGGGGTGGTGAGCAGAAAATCGGCTAGCTTTCTTGCCTGGCTTTTGCCAGGCCTCTGCTCTATAATCAAGCTGCGTTCCTGGGTTGCGTCCACAGATGGACCTCCTAAATGTTCAGTTGTTTCACTCCCCGGTTTCCCTCTGCTGCATTCCTCCCACCAGAAGAAACCCAAGCTACTTTCTCTTGAACACTCCAGTGCCAGCCATTGGAGACTGGGTTTCACACCGGTGGCATCTGTTCACAACTGATGTCTATACCACCTCATTTCCCCAGCCTCTGTCCCATTGTAAAGGACAAGTCCCCTATCAGGTCCCAAAATCCTTGTTTTTTCACACATGCCTCGTGCCTTACTCTTTAGCTATGATAAGATCAAAGAATTAAGCTGTCTAGCAGTAGGGGAATATGAGGATTAAAGGATTTTCATCCTGGAAAGGAGTTCAGCAACTATTTTCTTCAAGCCAGACATTATTAAAGATGGCCAAACTGAGGCTCAGGCAGACGCCCCAGGTAAAGATGCCTAAGAACTGGCCATTCTACAGTACCAGGATTGTGCTGACGAGGTGGCTGACCTCAACAGTCTCGGTCCACTTCCCTGAGAAGAGTGGATTTGCATCTCAGAATTGAAGCATTTACCATCTTGATTTCACATCAGTTACTTCAATAATTAGCCCTGATGATGTAAATATTTGAGAAGACTACATGGAAAAGGTAAATAAAAAGAAAGGGCCAAGCCAGAGTGGGCTGCCTCGTGTAAATTGCTCTCTCCCAAACAAAGGATTTCCCAAAAGTCAGGTGGTCAATATAGATTAAGCAAGATGCAGTGTACAGTTAATACAAGGGCTATTCAAAGTGATGGGCAAATAACCTTGAAGCAAATTTTGTTATTAGGAAAGCAAGACAATCTTGGTCATGGGAGAGGGCTTATATCATTTAGAAAAGCAAACAGGAGATGGATTATGAAAAGTGAAAAGTAGCACACCTGTTTTAAAATTCAGAATCAAATATAAGTTTATTATCCCTGTGAGATAAATGCTGGGGAAACAGTGATCATTGTTCTGTGGTCCTGGCGAACTATTGTAAAGAAAGCCGACTCCATAGTTACACTGCCTGGGCTTGAATCTTGGCTTGGGAAAGGGATTAAGCCCTCTGAGCCCCATTTTTCTCATCTTCGAAGCAGGGATAATAATAATGCAGGATAGGTTACCAAGATGAAGTGAAATAAAAGATGCACGTGCCTAACACAACGTCTAATACTCATTGGAAGCTCACTTAATGGTAGGACACTACATCTAAATAATGACTAATGGTATCTGGGCAAAGCTAGACCAAATATCTCAAGATGCCTTTTCAGGCCAAAGACAGGACAATATCCCATAGTACTAGAAAGAGAACAGACCCTCTAGGTCAATATCACATCAAAGATGGTCATAAGAACCCTCTCTGCTTGGAACCTCCCACCTGGTTGTATCTGCATACCAATGGCAAATGGAATTTTGGCCCTTTAGGATTAACCTTGTGGTGTTCAAGGCAGGCAATATAGAGGAAAACTTTAGAGTTGGAAGATCTAAGATTAAGTCCCACCTTTACCACTTACTAAGTGGTAAATAACCTTGAATAAGTATCTAATATCTCAGAAGCTCCATTCATTCAGTTAGCATGGTAAATTTGAAAAACGGATGTGGAAACACAATGGCTACTGAAAAGCATCATATTTGTAAGGGAGCCCTAGGAAGTAGCGTGGATGGGGAAGGGCATGGTAGTATCCACCATAATCAACTCCATGGGCGTTTTGTGCAAGTCTCAGCATATCGAGATAACCAATGCTGTGGTTAGACTGACCCTTGTGGTTCTTATTATGGTTGCAAGATGTCATTTCAGCAATAATCATTAGGAAACTTTGGGGGTAAAAGGGTTTATTACTTACAGGACCTGGAAACTACATGACACACCTGGGGCCATACGGTGAGGTCACAGGTAGAGAGAGAGAAAGTGTGGCCCTGGGATTCTTCTTTTACTGGGGTCAAGAGTGGGGACCCAAGGTTTTGCAGGCTCATTCTTTATTGGTGAGTTTAAAACATAAGAGAGAGAATTTAAAGCACAGAAAGAGAAAAAATAAGTGGGCCAAATGGTCAGTTATTGAAATCAACCAAGATCTCTAAAACAAAGGAGCCCAGGGGTGGAGGGGAGAAGAGGTGGCCCGGTTCCTGTGTCTAGCAATGCATTTACTCAAGATAGCCATCTTTGAAGTGGATGCCTCCCCAGTCAAAGCTTCAGTCAGGCACTTGCATTACAAAAAAGAAAAGAAAAACCAACTGTCAGGGCTTATACTACAATAGGCCAAAAGGGGGTAGTTTTGCTCCATCTAGCTCTGACTATCTCGAGATGAAGTACTGATATTCATTCAGATGTGCCTGGTGAAGGTCTTATGCCCACACATTAACCAATCACTCTGGTCAGGGGTATGATGTGTGCTGATTGGACTACGCCTGGGGCACATGACCAACTCCTCAGGCTCCATGCAGATTACATGGATTAAGATTGGATCAACAAGGGCCAGCCCCAGTGGCCTAGTGTTTAATTTCAGCATGCTCCACTTTGGTGGCCCTGGTTTAGTTCCCAGGAGCACGGACCTACACCACTCATCAATCCGCAGCCATGCTGTGGCGGCAGCTCACATACAAAAAGAGGAAGATTGGCAGTGGATGTTAGCTCAGGGAAAATCTTCCTCAGCAAAAATAAATAAATAAATAAAGATTGGATCAACAATCATAACTCAGGGCTATCTATTTCTGATAGAAGATGGAATGGATCATGGAGAAGCAAACAATGCACGTCCATTAGAGTGCTCTACCCTTGAGAAGGTGGAGATGTGAGTGAATAATGGCCCCCCAAGATATCTGTGTCCTAATCCCTGGAACCTGTGAATATGGTACCTAACCTAGCAAAGGGGATTTTGCAGGTGGGATGAAATTAAGGGTCCTGAGATGAAGAAGTTGTCCTGGATTATTAAGGTTGGCCTAATGTAACCATAAGTGTTCCTGAGAAATAGAAGAGTGAGGAATAAGCCAGAGTGATGCAATATGAGGACTCGACTCTCCTTCACTTTTTTTTGAGGAAGATTAGCCCTGAGCTAACTACTGCAAATCCTCCTCTTTTCGCTGAGGAAGACTGGCCCTGAGCTAACATCCATGCCCATCTTCCTCTACTTTATATGTGGGACGCCTACCACAGCATGGCTTGCCAAGCCGTGCCATGTCTGCACCCGGGATCCAAACTGGCGAACCCCGGGCCGCCGAGAAACGGAACGTAGGCACCTAACTGCTGCACCACCGGGCCGGCCCCTCCTTCGATAGCTTTGAAGATGAAGGAAAGGAGCCATGAGGCAAGGAATGCAGGCAGCCTCTAGAAGCTGAAAAAGACAAGGGAATGGATTCTCCCCTAGAGCCTCCAGAAGGCCTGTGGCCCTGCCAACATTTCGACTTCAGCCCACTGAGAATACTGATCTCCAGAACTGCAAGATAATCAATTGTATTGGTTAAGCCATTAAGCTGTGCTGATGTGTTACAGCAGCAACAGGAAACCAAAATACCATCCTCTTACTTACTGATACTATGGTGAAGAAACCGCAGTTACCTCTGAAGCCAGGGCAGCTTAAAGTTTAGATGCACATTTTAGTGGGAAACTGCCACAGAAGAGGGCCCCGTCCCAGGCCTTAGAGTTCTGAGCTGAGGCAGGGTAAAGGACAAAATATGCAACCAAGCCAGACCCAGAAAGACAATTTGGTTCTTCATTCACTTTAAAGTTTCTCATAGGTTCCAATATAAGTTTCTCTCATCAAGCCAACAGAATGCTTTGTTGGGTTTCCAAGTGGAGCGTTACTTTCGGAGTGGGAGCTCTCAGTTAACCTACGGTGAACTGAGAGAGCAGGTTTCTATACCTCACAGGGCACTTTAACAAGACAAGTTCAAAGACCAGCACACCAGCATCACTCATGACGAGGGTTGTGCTCAACACTGTGCATTTCCATCCCAGTTATAGACACAGGAAATGATGGAAGCCGAGAAAAGACCTCATTTAGAATAGAAAGTTAAGAGAAAAAAAAAATCAAAATAGAAAATGTGCCAAAAAGGAATAGATAGAAAATGAATTGAAACAAACAAGAGCAAAATTTAACAAGTCAATTTAAGATCCATTAAATATTTATTCACGTTGAGGAATTCTGAAGTCGATCGCATTAAAATATCTCTAAGCTTTGAAGGATCTCA
This sequence comes from Equus przewalskii, assembly GCF_037783145.1. NCBI lineage: Eukaryota > Metazoa > Chordata > Mammalia > Perissodactyla > Equidae > Equus > Equus przewalskii. The sequence goes on along the minus strand of NC_091863.1, from coordinate 116,906,278 downwards.
GGTTTCCAAAATAATTTAGACTTATGTTGACATAAATCTTATTTTCCTAGCAGATATTTCAACTGCCAAAAAAAGCCACAAGAGAGAGAAAAACCTCACTCCGAGGAGGAGGAAAACAAGGCTGCATGGCCCACAGCCCCGAAAGTATGCTGGGGAAATGGGGCCCGAGCAGTGCTCTCTGACTCCACCAATGGAACAAGCGGCAGAAATGACATGCTTGATTTCCCCAGGGAAAGCAGGAACTGACTTCTAAAAGCCCTCGCTGTTGGCCGTGGGTGAGCCACAGCCAACAGCACATCCAGCGGTGCCTTACGGTGCCATGGGAAAAGATGGTTTTGAGCCAGTGGGCAGAGGAGTGAACACAGCTCATACCAGGGAATCCAGGAGACTCACCATGCACACGCTTATTGGCCTTCCACGTCAGCTACCCACTTCCGGCCTCATAGGACAGCCTCACACAGGCAACGCTGAAGCCTGCAAGCTCCATACTCAGGGCACGTGAAATGTGTTTGAGACAGAAAAGGTCAAGTGTGAGGAACAGCAATACAAGCTACAGCTGGAGAAATTTCACTGTCCTATCAAGAGAAAATCAACACTCCTTGTTTACCTAGCAATTGGGGGTTCACTATAATACCTCGGCTTTAGAGTTGAATCTGAGGTGATGGAGCCCCTCACTACACAAAGCTAGTCCCTAGAGCGGCAGTGTTGTCATCCCTGAGAGGGTGATAGAAATGGTGAATCTCAGACCCACCCCAGACCTGCTGACTCGGAACCTGTATTTTCCCGAGATCCTCTGGTGAGTCACGTGCACATTAAAGCAAGAGAAGTACTAGACAAGTCTATTCCTCTCTTGGTGTAGATGAGGAAACTGAGGCCCACATCTTTAAGGGATCTGCTCAAGGCCACTAGGACAGTTTTTAACAGAGCCAGGATTAGAGCTGTTCTCTTGTTTTGCTTTCCTCCTCCTCAGAGTGAGGTTTTTCTCTCCCTTGTAACTTTTATAGGCAGTTGAAATATCTGCTAGGAAAATAGGCTTCATGTCATGGTAAAGCTAAATGATTTTGGAAACCTGAGATCCTTCAAAGCTTAGGGATATTTTAATGCAATTGACTTCAAACTTCCTCAATGATGTGAATAAATATTTAATGGATCTTAAATTGACTTGTTAAATTTTGCTCTTGTTTGTTTCAATTCATTTTCTTTTTTAGTAGCATTTGATCATTTTAAAAGAGAATTATCCTAAAATATACTACACATTACCTTACTTTGGCAAGTGAAAATTCGGAGACAAACGGAACTTTTCCTAGTGAAGCAATGTTTCCATCCCTGTTTGGCTACACTGATTTAACGTTCTTCTGTCTCCCTGTGACTACCAGCTATGGTATATATGTTACTGTGGTCATGAGGAGCCTGAGCTTTGCAGGCCTATAGAACTGAGTTCAAATCTGGATTCTGCCACTCCTAGGCTGTGCTACCATGATTACGTCACTTAACCTCTCTGTGCCAAATTTTGTTCACCTGTGGAATGTGGCTAACTGTACTCCATACAGTTATTGTAAGGAGTCAGTGAAATAACACATGTACATCCCTTAGCATTAGACTTAACATGGAATGAAAAGTCAGCAAACTTTAGCTCTCGTGACTTAGACAACTAACAATGATCAGGAGCCCTGTGAAAGCTTATGGGGAGCAGCACACCCTGGGACAGGCATTATTCTTAATGCTACTCAGGTGTGGAGGCTTTTTCTTTTTCCTTTCAACCCCTCAGCTTTGCTCTGGATGGATGAGGTCAGCAGATTGCGTCCTTCATAATCTCTGCAGTGGGAAGCCCAACAGAATGAAAAAAGAGGAGCTGCATTTGGATCTCGGCTCTACGTCCCTCGCACTTGAGTAAGTCAGAGCTTCTGTTTCCTTCCCTACAGAGTAACAGCCACTCAGTCTACCTCAGAGGGTGTGGGGCTGAAAACAAAATCACAGGTAAGAAGGTGCATGTTTATTTAAACACTCGAATCTTAGAATGCTAGAAATGAGAAGCCTCCGTAAGAATCATCTAGTTCAGGGGCTGGCCCTGTGGCCGAGTGATTAAGTTCCCGCGCTCCGCAGCAGGCGGCCCAGTGTTTCGTTGGTTCAAATCCTGGGTACGGACATGGCACTGCTCATCAAACCACGCTGAGGCGGCGTCCCACATACCACAACTAGAAGGGCCCACAACTAAGAATATACAACTATGTACTGGGGAGCTTTGGGGAGAAAAAGGAAAAAATAAAATCTTAAAAAAAAAATCATCTAGTTCAACCTACTCACTTTATAAATGAAGAAACTGAGCCCAAGAGAATGAGTGTAACACTTATCCAAGGGCACAAGTATCAGAGCCAGGGGTAACTAATAGTAAAATTGATAATAAATAATAGCTACAACCTGAGTGCCTACTGTACCCTAGGGTTCTTATAAACCTAATCTCATTAAATCCTCGCAATTTTCTTAGATGGGGACTATCATTGTTTTCATTTTGTAAGTGCAGAAATTGAGGCACAGAGAGATTCACCAACCTAAGACAACACTGCAGGAAGTGTCAGGGCCAAGATTGTCCTCCAGGCCTGACCACACCAAAGCCTGTGGTCTTTGCAGGGGTCCCCACTCCCTGCACATGCTGCGCTCAATGATCTGGAGACCAACAGTGCAGAAGGGGAAAGGCAGAGCGAGTGGAACAGCGTTCCACAAAGCTGTACTAACTATTCTCTGTGATTTCACTTGGAACTCCACTTTTGAGTTGCTGAGCTTCAGAAAAACTGTGATTTCCTCCACTCAGGCTCAAGGTTTGAGCTTTGTTTCTTAGCTGCTTGTGCCAGTACTTGGTCAAGCCTTAAAGCTGTCGGCTCCTTGACATACTGCTTGAATTACAAGTATCCATTCCTACGGCATTCAAGTGCCAGAAACTCAATGGTTGTGATTAACTTCTTTGAATATAATTCCCTAGTTATAGTCCCCGGTCTTCCCCATAGGAGTTACAAAATCACAGTATGCAGCTTCCTGCAATAATGTAGAATATCAATAAGAGCCCTAGAATGGGTGCCAAGAGAGTCGGTGCTACCACTACTGTGAGACCTCAGACAAATCAATTTCCCTCTCTGGGCCTCAATTGCCTGACATCAGAACCTCCCATTCCCAACCCAGCATGGGTGAAGGGCCCCTCATCTGGGCTGTGATTGACTCATAGGCTTCACTCTACCACAGCACTTAGCACTCCATCTTGTCACTGTTCATTTATTTTTCCTCCTCTGCCTATCACCCTGTAGTTCCCTAAGGTCATGGACCATATCGTATTCATTTCTGCATCCCCCGGGCCTAGCGTGGTGCTCAGCGTGTAACTAGTACTAGACAACAAGCTGGAAGCTCCTTTATGCTTCTCAGTTTCAGATAGTGTTTTACCCTGAATAATATAGAAAAACAACAACTGAATCTCTCAGTCGTGGAACTGAATTTGTCCTGGTTATTTCTGATATAAAAATTATCCAGCGCTTCCTAGGGGAAACCAGAGAATAAATAGAGAGAAGCAGCCATGTTAACGGGGGACCTTAGGTCTCAATAAGATGAAACAAGTTTAAGATTTAAGACAGAGCTGGGATCAATCTGTTATGATCAAAATCACTGACCCCTCCTCATGGCCATAATTTCTCTCATTTCATATCTTTTATTGCTAAAATAGGGGTGGAAAACGGGGCATAACATAATAATACTTCCTGGAAGCTTCTGCTAAAGTTCATCATTCTTATTTCTAGTGAATCCTGAGCCATGAAGAATTTCAAGGGGCAGGGTCCATAGTGCAAATTATTGGGATTCCACTGAATCCTCTGCCTCTTGGAGCTACTCACTCTACATCTTAGTCCTTCAGTCAGCCAGCCACACGGACATATTGAGAATTCTGCTTCTGTGTTCGTCACTGTGCTGGGGTACATGGAATCCAGGGATGAACAAGATTTACACTCTTGATGGATTCACTGTCAGTGGGAGGCACAGTGATTTTGACATAAAAATAGAAAAAAATTATAATACTAGCATAGTAACTGTTACAATGGAATGAAAACTGCTGTGGGAGCTGAGGGGAGGTGGTGACTAACCCTGCCTGTGGGGGTGGAACTTCAAGAGAAAAGGAAAAAGGAGAAGAAAGAAAGAGAGGATCAAAAGCCTAAGAGAAGAGAGAATATTCAAAGAGTGTCCAGGAGAATTAGCACAGACTTGCCAGGTGGAGGACAGGGATGGGTAGTGGGAGCATTTCTGGCAGAAGGAACCACCTGTATGTGGAATGATGAGAAGGCAGAGTGTGCGCAAGGAAGAACGATGAGCTCAGTGTGGCTAAAGATCCTAGGGGGCTGTAGAAGGAAAGGGGGGCTAGAGAAGAAGCTTGCAGCCAAAGCTGCAATGAGGATGGGAGAAGAGGGAGAAGTGGGAAAAAGTAAGCATAAAGTCCTGAGGAAGGCATGCGGGCCTGGATGAGGTTGGTGGAAATGATGGTTTAAAGCAAAGGAGTAAGGATATTTTCTTTAAATCTGGAGATGATTGAGAAGTTCTGAGGTATTTAGGTTCGCTAGGGAGCCAATATGGGAAAAAGATTAGTTTCACCAGTTAACGAGTTCAGCTAACACCAATTGAATCCCAACTGCAAACTGGGCACTGTGTAGGACAATATAATGAGTGGTCCTTTGAGCCAGGAATAAAACAGTACATGGATGGCTTCTATTTGCAATTCATTCCCAATACGGTAAATATGAAATTGCTGACCTTCCGATGCTCAGTGACCCAACCATGATTGTTCTTCCTATGATAGCAAATCATGTTACTAGAAGAAATCCCCAGGAAATGTCTGGATCTACTCTCTTGACGCCAAGTGCATTAGTATTTTATGCTGCCAAACAAATAACCAAAAATTAATGGCTTAAAACAACACATTATTTCGCAATTTCTATAGATCACAAATCCTACAGGCACAGCTCAGCTGAGCCCTCTACTTCAGGTCTCACAAGGCTGTAATCCAGGAACAGTCAGAGCTCTGTTCTCATCAGAGACTTGACTGGGGAAAGGTTTCCCTCCATACTCCCTCAGGTTGTTGGCAGAATTCATCTCCTCATTATTGCAGGTTTAAGGTCCCACTTTCTTGCTGCCTATTGGCCAGGGGAATACTCAGCTCCTGAAGGCCATCTGCAGTTTCTTGTTGCATGGCCTTCTCCACAGGTCCTCTCACAACATGGCAGCTTGTTTCTTCAAGGCCAGCACTGGTGAGAGAGTTTCTCTGACCTCAGGGAGTGCCCAGTCCCTCTTTTAAGGGCTTTTCCCTAATTAATTCAGGCCTGCCCAGGATACTCTCCCTTTTGATTAACTTGAAATCAGCTGATTAGGGGCCTTAACTATATCTGCAAACTCCCTTCACCCTGCCATCTTCTACCGGCTAGAAGCAAGTCACAGGTCTCACCCACACTCCAGGGCCGTGATTACACAGGCACAGACAGCAGGAGGTAGGGGCCATTAGGGGGCACCTCAGGGTCAGTTCACCACACCAAGTTCTGCTCTTGGGCATATTTGAATATTTGATAACTCCCAAAGTAAACACATCATAGATTTGAACAAAACTACATATGAAAATAATAAGCTTGTTTTACTTCTGCACTCAGTTATCTTGCTGGGGATCCATTTATACAAATCCCCAAATCGCTAATCTCTGACAAAATCTGTTCACTTGTTAAATGTAAGGTAAGAATGGCCATTTGAGGTTACAAAAAGGAATTTCTCCTTTAGCCCCAGTCATACTTCTAACAGCCCCTCCACAAACTGCTGCTCCACAGAGGCACACTGTTGCCAAAGTGTCAACAAACTCAGTTCCACTAAACGGAGCAAACGTGTGAGTTTACCTTCCAGCTCTCCAGAGGTATAGCCCCAGATTATGCCTTACTGAATCTCTCTCTCCAACAACAGTTATAATGCCAACAACTAAATAATGAAAGAAGTGATGACAATGGTTAAGTGAATTGAAAATTTCATGAATGCAAGAGGAAAGAGAGGTCTGGAGATTGCCATTTTAAATTCTAAGTTTTTTTCAGAGACTGAACTTGCCTTGTCCTTGTGAAATGAGCAAGAACAGCACTCTTCTGTTTGCATGACCCTGATTGCACAAGGGGACACGGAACAGAGAAGAGCCACCAATAATTCCTGGAATTTTCCAGAAAATGCTTAGTAAGACTACAAATGCACAAGGAAATCAGACAGTCTGTTTAGAAGTTTAGATTTTCCAGAAGTTACTCCTCCTAAATTATTTATTTCAGGCATGGAGTCAATAGGAAAATGCTTATGTTATACATATAGGAGCAGTAGTCTCCAAAATGATGATGTAAATATAAGGGTATGAAACAGAATTACTATTATATGTTAAAAGTGAAAATCACTCTTCCATTAAAAAATATTGGACAAGTCAAAGCCTCTTTGAGGGGCATCACAAATCCTTCCTCAGCACCTATGTATACAGTTTCAAAATCATTTCACTTCCACTGCATGACAAAGTTTTCTGTCAAAGGCACATGCACTTGGCTCTACCTTCCCGTCAACAATGACAATTCTAGAAAAGTGGCCTAATGCTTCATCTAACAATAAAAAGGGTGTAGTTTGCCTAGGATAGGGCCTAGCACATTGTGGGTTCTGAATAAATATTCTTTGAATGGGTGAATGAATGAAAGACTAAAGGAAGGGAGGTTCGAAAGTTAGATAAACCTAAATTCCAATCCTGTTCTGCACCTTACACATCGTGTGACCTTAGCAAGATTACCTAACCTCTGAGTCTTCATTTCCATATCTATAAATTTCTGTGCCTATAAATTGGAAATAGTAATACCTCCCTCACAAGAGGGAGTAGAGCAGAGAACAAGCAGTAGAACAGAGTAGTCATGAGCATGAACGATAGAAGCAGACCCCCGGATTTTACTTCCAGCTCTCACACCTGCTCACAGATCCTCTTGTGCCTCTGGACTAACAGCAGAACCTGCTTCATTGGTTTGGTGCAAAAATGGCATGAGACACTACTTACAAAGGTTTTAGGGCGGGGCCTGGCAGTTTGTATTCATAAAATGTTAGCTGTCTGTACTTGATCATTATTAGTGAAACCTACTAATGACTCTAAGTAACATAACAGGCTGTTGTGGTTACTCGATAAATGCTATTTACCTTTCCCACTCCAGGTGGCGTTAACTCTTTCCCTCTTCTAAGTGGATAAAGACCTCTCTTCCTTTCCTCTTCAAACTGGACAGAGCAGATGATGGGGGGTTAGAGAGGACACCCAAAATTACTGGCTTTCAAATTCTTTTTTTTTTTTTTTTGGTGACGAAGATTAGCCCTGAGCTAACATCTGTTGCCAATCTTCCTCTTCCCCCCTCCCCCAGCCCCGACCAAAAGCCCCAGTAGATAGTTGTATACCCTAGTTGTAGGTCCTTCTAGTTCTTCTATGTGGGATGCCACCTCAGCATGGCTTGACAAGTGGTGCTAGGTCTACGCCCAGGGTCCAAACTGGTGAGCCCCGGGCTGCTGAAGTGTAGTTCATGAACTTACCACTACACTACTGGGCCAGCCCCTCAAATTCTCTTTCTGTTTAATCCATTGTATCCTTTCTTCAAAGGAAAGTCTATGGGGGAGACCTATAAGATTAATACATAAAAGCGGCACTTCTATTTGAAGCTGGGTGCTGGGGAAGACCCCTGGCCTGCCTCTTTCTCCCTCTCCCTCCCTCCCTCTCTGTCTCTCTCTCTCCCTCTCTGTCTCTCTCTCTCTCACACCCCTCCCCCTCTCCCCCCGCTCCTTCTCCCCCTCTGCCCCTCTCCCCCTCTCCCTCTCACACACACGCGACCCCTCTGATGAAGCTCTAGTGTTCTGAGCAGCATGATTTGATAACCTCTAAATTTATCAGAATGAAATATGGACAGCTAGGACATGGGACCACCACAAACATTGTCGTTCAGTAGGTCTGGCTCACTGTAGTAATGTCTTCTGTGACTATCAATGTCCAAAGTAGGGACTAAGCTGCTCGAGCTCGCCAAGGAAACTGCTACAGCTACCACTGTAAAATAAAGGTACCAAGACTAATGGGTATGCTGCCAATTTCTGTGGGGAAAAAAAGCTACCAGTTCTTGACATTATGGACCCTGGTGCCTTCCTCTCAGCCCCTAAACTGCTCACATCTCTGTAGCAGACACTGTCGATTGCCTACCCAACAACATTCTCCACTCTATTCCTTACTGGCAGTTCTGATTTTGTTCAAGTGGCCATTCCCCCACTATATGATTCAGGAAAGAGAATACCCTTTTTCCATCCCCTGAAGAAAATCCTGATTGTTCTAAACGATCACTATGGCCCGTTCCTCTTCCTGGGAATTGGATTTAGACTAAGGATGTGAAACAATTCTGCCAATGAGGAGAAGTCTGCTGAAGAATTTCTGGGAAAGGTTCTTTTACTAATAAGAGAAATACAGAGGAAGTGACAGTCCCTCTTCCTCCACTGGACACTGCCTAGATACGCACCTATATAGTGGCAGCCATCTTGTGACTGTGAGGTGAGCTTACTTAAGGCAAAGCCACTCCACTGAAAATGGCAAAGTGAAGGATAGAAAAGCTCTTTGCCCTCGAGGACATCATTGAACTCTCAAATGAGCAGGGGGCCTCCTTTGCTTGAGATTTCTTTTTGTGTAAGATAACCATTCTTTTTATTGTTTAGGCCAGCATTTCTCGAAGAGTAAGTATCAGCATCAGTGTGTTAGAAATGCAAATTCTCGAGACCCAACCCAAAACCACTGACTTTGAAACTCTTGGAGTTAGATGCCAGCACTCTGGGTTTTAACAAGCCGTCAGATAATGCTGATACATGCTCAGGTCTGAGGACCACTGAGAACCAAGCCATTTTGAGTTGGTTTTTCTTTTCTTTATAACCAAGCATCTTAACTGATACTAAAATCTCTATAAAATTTCAAAACCTAAGATGATTCTTTTAGTTTTCATGCACTCATTGATGGTAGTCCCTCTGCCTAGGGCTTAGACTTGGGTTCATACAGTTGGTCCAGGGAAGATGTGTGAGTAGCAGGCCATAAGTGCCCTGCCCTACAACCCTCCTCTCCCATCTCTTCTCTTCCTTCTCCCACAGGCTCGTGACTCTGAGCCAAACTGTAATATGTCTCATTCTTTCTTCTCCTCTTCCTTCCTCAGGGTAGATGCCCCAAACCCTCAGTCCTTGCTGCACATCAACTTCTTGTAGGCCTGTCCGGGCCTCTAGAAATGCCTCAACACGAAAGCTATTGCTTCACCCAATTTGTCTTTTAACACTCACAACAGCCCTTTGAGACAAGTGTTATTACTGTATTTTTCATATGAGGGTAAAAACCCAAGGTTTTGAAAAGATAAGGAGATTTTCAAGGTCACTCAGCTGGCAGGGTATAGAGCCTGGGTTTAGACTTGTATCTCCTTCATTCCAATGACTATTTTTCATGAGCAGCTGCACCACAACTTGCAATGGCTATTTGCATCACATTTTGGTTATTTCTTTTGGAGAGATGTAGGCCAGTCTAAAGTGACTCAGAGGGGTCCAGGACCTACCTGCAACCTAGTCGCCTAAGATATTATTCAGAAACATCTCTAGTATTGGTCCTACTTTCAGAAAAAGTTACTGCCATTAGAGAGTCCTCTTCGGGAGGTTCAAAACCAAAGGTGATGGAAAAGATTAACCAGGAGGCTAAGAGCACAGACCACTTAGAGGTCCTGGAAATTCAACTAGATATGTTTAAAGACTATGAGACGTACGTAGCTCTGAGGTCACACACAAAGTGTTACGCATCATATCCACAGCAACTATGATTGGGACCTACAGGAGGTAGCTACTCATTGAATAACTTTCTGAGCATCTTGATGAGAAATTCTAAATACAGCCTTTTCTTTCTTTGAAAAAAATAAGAGATAATTGAGACTTAGTTAAAGGAGGATGTCCCGTGACAGCTACCTTGTCTTTCTTTCTTCATGCCTCCTGGTACCATTTTACATTTAATAGACAGTAGATAGGTAGTGATGGTGAGAAGACTTAGAGTGACAAGACTTAGAGTGACAAGACTTAGGTTGAACTTCTAGCCATGCCACTTACTAGTCACTATGGGGACTTAGTGCAACTCAACTTCTCTGAGCCTCAGTTTCCTCATTTGTAAAATAGGGATAATAATCTCCCTACTATCCTCATAGATCTTTTTTTGGTTGGGGGAGCACTAAAGGAGATAACACACATACAAATACCTAATCAGTGGTAATATAGTGGGTGGCATTAAATCTTAATAAAAAATAGTTTCCACATATTGAGCATTCACTCCTTGCCAGGCAGTGTATTACGGCTTTACATGTATCATTTCTTTGGATCCTCACAACAATTCTATGACAACTCTCCTATTATTTGTCCCATCTTACAGATGAAGAAGCAGACAAAGGTTACATAGTAGCTTCCCCAAGTTTAAATAACTAGCATGTGGCAGCACCGAGATTCCATACCAGGGCTGCTTGATTCTAAAGACAAATATGTGAGTACTATCATTGTGCCCATTTTACAGATAAGAAAACCAAAAGCTTAAGGAGGTGATGTAACCTGCCAAAGTAGTAGATGTCAAAGCTGGGATACAAGCCCAGCTATGAGTATAAACCCAGGCTCTTAGTCACACATTGCTGCACTGCCCCCAGCAGATACTTGTTGAAGGAATTAACACAGCATGAGCAAAGGGCAAGGCCCCAAAGTCCCTTTGTGAATACCCGGGTTTCAAGCACTGATCTCTATTTGTTCCCTTGCTTTTATTTTGGCAAACTTGGCACTGGTCTTAGCAACACCTGAGGATTCTTTATATGGCAGTTTTGTTAGGATGTTTTGCTTGAAGATAGAAGAAACAAAAGGAGTGTGGTGATGTTTACTCAAAGAATAAGATGCAAATGGCCAAGGAAGTGGCTACCACTTTCGCATTAGGAATCACATTCAATTGAGCTAGAGAAAGATAGGATCATTGGAGTATTCCTTTCCAGTACATAGATGTAATACATCTGCTGCCATGAAAGGTCCAGGCTGTGGGTGTTGGGAGGACCCTGCTTTTTTTAATATGTGTTTTACTCAGGAATCATCTCTTAGACTAAACCAGCAAGCATTTGTTCTCATATTGTGTGTTTTGTAAGCATTCCTGACATTGAAATGGACTAAGACCTTTAATTAACATAAAACAATATTTGTCAGTATTGATTCACTGGCTGGTGTACAGAGCTGGAAAATCCTCGTGCCTTCTGCGGCACTCTCAAACACTTTTGCCCTGTGCATAGAACAATTTCTTCTGGCTCACCAGCCAAGATCTGACTCCTCAATAGTCACCGGCTAAAAGTCTCTCCCAGTTATTGTCTTGTCTTCTCTTTCACATGGTTTTCACTCCAGCCTCCGAGGGAGGCCTCTTCTCTTGAACCAATGGGTAAGACCACCTCCCCATGCCCCACCCACAGCACAGTGCCACACCGTGGGCTGGCTGATTCACACTTACATCCAGCTGTGGCCCATGGGAAATTGAAAATGAAAACCTTTCCATTAGACTACTGCTAGACTGACTAGATGGGTACCAGTGGCAGAAGCTTCTTTATTTCCAGATTGAGTCATCCATGGTCTTGTAGCAAAACAGATCAATAGGTAACACTGCCACATAACTGGAATAGAGAAACAAACGGAGATGCAGATCCGAGTAGAAGCAGACAAGCAGAGAGGAAATTAGAACTGGAACACCTGAAGAGTAGGGCATGCTGACAAATTGAAGTGAAGCACATGGTGGTCAGAGTCAGGACCGGCGGGGAACCAGGCTCTAGGGAGACAACAAAGCTCAATGGTTCAAAAAACACGTTCCAGAGCCAGAAAGGTGTGAATTCAAAGCCTTAGTTTTTTACTTACTCTGAGACTTTGGGAAAGTCACTTCACCCAGTTTCTATACTCAAAAAGTGGAGATCAGGTCTACTTCCCGGAGTTAGCCCTGGGGAAGAAGTGAAATGAAAGGGATACCACAGTCCTGGCACATAAATGTGCTCAAAAATTGGTTGTTCACATTTCTTTCTTTCTTTTCTGTAAGAGGCAGAACTAGGGCTGGCGAGAGAGGAAGAATAACTGCAGGTGGGTGAGGGCCAGAGGATGCCAACCACTGGGCACAGCATTGCCAGGAAGGTGCCCCCCTGGGCTCAGTTCCCTCACCAACCCCGCAAACTCACTACTCCTGCTTCACAGTAGGCTATTCATAGCAAGTTTTCATAGCAGGCTTTTCACAGTAGATCTGCACATCCAATTTTTAATACAACTATTATTTACAAATTCTTATTTCTACTGTACTTGAGGGTACTTGAAACAACTCTCTCTTAAGCAAGTAAAACATCACCATTGAGGTTTTTTCTGTAGAAATGTACTTAATGAATATTTTAAACAATTTGAGCCTGTGAATTCACATGTGGTGGAGACGAAGATTGAGGAGGAGTGGGAAGGAAGAGATAGCAGAGAGGGTTAGAAGGCATCATGGATGAGCCAGCCCTGATGGCCTAGTGGTTAAAGTTTGGTCTTTACCACTTCCACAGCCTGGGTTCGGTTCCCAGTCGCGGAACCACACCACCCATCTGTCATTTGCAGTGTTATGGCAGTGGCTCACAGAGAAGAACTAGAACAACTTACAACCTAGGATATACAACCATGTACTGGGGCTTTAGGAAGGGGGAAAAAAAGAGAGAAAGATTGGCAACAGATGTTAGCTCAGGGCTAATCATTACCTGCAAAAAAAAGAAAAAAGTTCCTGGATTTGAGCATTCGTGTAGCTTAAGGAAATCACCTCAGCACATAGAAAGTGAGGACTTTTGGAATGGTCCTTGCATTTTCTGGAAGGTAGAGCATACTTAGACCCTTTATGACATCTCCTTCAAATTTCCACATACTTTCATGTAGTAGCCAGATGATATGTAATCCTTTACAATAAGTGTCTCATTAAATCTAAATTGAGTGCTTAAGATACTTAAAATGTGATCAATTTTGTGCTGTGGCATGTTTCTTCTGTGGCTTAAAATCATGCAAAATGTGTTTATGGTGCATTTCTGCCCCAGTAAATCTGACAAGAAGAGATTCTTATTTATGATATCCCACTCGTGAGCCTGACAACTGTGCATTGTAGAAAGAGAAGTCTCAAGAGGAAACTCATAACTCAGAAGAGAGATGTCATCCAACACGTTTAAAAGGGAATTTGAATTAGACCAACCCACCCATTAACATGGTTAGGATAAGTGACAGGGCATGATTCAATTTGCAAATGAACCTTTCTTTTCTTTTTTCCTATTTTTTCAAATTAAAATGTCTGCCACTAATGTATTCAAATTAAGACACAAGGAATTTGGGTACTTGTATGTGCCTATGAGGTCATAGAAAACTCACTGTATCTGTGTCTGGCGAAATCATTTCTCTTTCAGCATTAATAAAATTAAAAAGCTAATGGCTTTATGATAAATCATTTAATCACGTTATAGTTCCAAAAACTCACTTTTTAATTACAATATTAAAGGCACCTTTAATTGATGTGCCTGCTTAAAATGAACAATGCTGGTGACAGAACTCTAGAAACAATTAAGATAATCCTGTCAAATGACTAGAAGTGGCGTCTTCTTATTAGCCCATGATGCCTGCTGGAATCCAGGATTCTGTTCTCCTGTTTTCATTTCCCTGTTCTTCTCAAAGTTCGTCCATTGAAAAGTAGTCCACTCCCTCGTTTGTTACTGGTCCAGCTGAAGTTGGGCAGAGGAGGAGATCTAAAGTATGGGTCAAACTTAGGGGTGAGGATTTGCTGCGCCCCCATTTTCCTCAGTACTGTAGTATAGTCTAGCAGAGGTAAAAGGTGATCTGGCTCCTTAGGAAGAAAGATTAACATAGTTAAGCCAGGGATATTTTCTTAAGGATGGAGCTCCATAGATCTTCCACTCAAGCTATTGAAGGCCATGCAATTCCAGTGAAAAAGTGGCACTATTTGAGGTGAGTAGTGTCTTTCTGTAAGCGACACAACATTCATGGTTCTTTTATTCTCCTAAGTATCTTTGGAGGAAACGTGCCTTGGGAAGAACATGCATTCTATTCTCTCTCTTTTTGTTCCTTGATGATTGGCCCTGAGCTAACATCTGTTGCCAATCTTCCTCTCTTTTTTCCCCTCCCCGAAGCCCCAGTGCATAGTTGTATATCCTAGTTGTAGGTCCTCTAGTTCTAGTATGTGGGACGCCACCTCCACATGCCTTGATGAGAGGTGCGTAGGTCCATGCCCAGGATCTGAACCAGTGAACCCAGGCCCAGGCCACTGAAGCAGAGCACGTCAACTTAACCAAGATGCCATGGGGCCAGCCCCAGTCCACTCTCTTTATTAAGCCCTTACTCTCTGTCAGGAACTGAGCTAAGGGCTTTGCTTATTTTACCTCACGAAACCTTTAAAGCAATGCTACATGGGGGTGTGGCTGAGCCTGCTGCCTGGGTATCAAAGATCCAAACTTCTTTCTTGCTTCCTAAAAAGAACTATGATTCTATTTGGGGTAGCAATGCCACCAATGTTTCCTACCCTCCCCTGCAGTTATGTGTGGTCATGCTAAGTTCTAGTCAATTACATATAACTGGAAGTATTATGATTATGTCAGACTTCAAAACTAACTTATTAAAGGGGTCTATCTCAACATAGAGATGAGCTCTTTTTGCCTTTCCACCATCCTTTCTTCTTGTGCATGGAATATAGTCCAAATGGCTGGATCTTCAGCAGCCTGCTTGGACTATGAAGTGACTTGAAGATGTAAGTCTAGGTGCTAGTGTGGTAAAGCAGAAAGAGAGAAGGGGACTAGATCCTTATTAATCTTAGAAATGTTGTGCTAGTTCTGGACTTCCTGCTTCAAGACTTCTTTCATCTTTTTTAACTACTATTGTTGATTTTCTGTTTTATGAAGTCAAACCTAAACAATCCTAACTAATGGAGGAGGATACTATTATGTCCTTTCTTACAGATGGGAAAATTGAAATTTATAGAGGTTTATTAACTCACCTAAGGCCCTACAGCTACTCAATGGTGAAGTTTGGCTTTGAACTCAAGTATGATTTGTATGTGTGTAGTAGGTGGGATGCATGCACACACAAATACGCGCATCCTGTATACTGCCTCGAATGAATATAGTTACATTTATACTTTGTACCTTTTTTTGGTATACCCTCATCTGTAAAATAAACCATATAGTTAACATTTATTGAGCACCTAAAAGGTATCAGGCATGTTGTTAAGCACTTTTCAGGCATTAATTCATTTAATCCTCACAGCAACTACAGGGAAATATTATTCTACTTTCCACTTTAGAGATGAGGAAAATAAGAATCAGAGAAGTTAAGCAACTTGCCCAAGACCTCACAGCTAGGAGTAGCAGTTAGTACTCAAACTCAAGTCTGTCCAATATACTGCACTCTCATGGAAGCTGTATTGCTAAAGGTATCTGCCTACCACCCACATAAGAGTAGGGAATGTCCATCTCTCATAGTCCTGGGGTCTGGTAACCAAGAAAAGTTGGCAGTCCCAACAATGAAGACAATATACGTAGGCATTCCAACCCCTAGGAGAGAAATCAATTCGGATTATGTCATCCTTGTGTTTATTACCCACCAGTGGCTTCTCACTGCCTTCAGAATAAAAGTCAGACTCTTCACCAGGGACTAGAAAGTCATGCATCATCTAGTGTTGTTCTGCCCCTTACTCAATATGTCACAGCCATACTGTCTTCCTATTCTTCAAACTAGTCATGCTCATTCTGGCCTCAAGAGCTTGAAGTTTCTGTCCCTTATGCCTATAGTTTTCTTTCCCCACTATTTTCACATGGCTTTTTTCTTTTCACCTTTCAAGTCTCTTAATTAAACTCTTTCTCAGAGAGATACTTCCCTGAAAATCTAGTCTAAAGCAGCTACTGTCAACTCTGTCGCTCGTTTCCATTATCTGACACTATCTGGTTTATGCGTTAACTTGCATGTTAGCTATCTTGATTCACTGAAATGTCAGTTCTATCAAATTAATTATCAGAAAGGCTAATTCTTCTTGATCTAATCTTTTATGCAACAATAATTCACTCAGCAAACATTTACTGAGTGTCTCTTCTGTGCTGGGTCACCTGATTCCTTTACATTTTATGACTGTCTAAGTTGGGAGACTAAGGAATGATGATCACAATAGACACTTTTTTGGAAGCAGAAGACTCATTCCTGTTCTCTGATGATGGTGTTGCAAGTATAACCCTTATGTCTCTGTTCAAGGAACTCTCTTAGTATTAGAAATTTGCTCTGCACAAATAAAGGCAACACTCCTGATTCTCCAAGGTTTGAAGTTCTGTTCATTCCCCTACCATTTCTCTCTCATGATAAAAGACACACTTTAATCACCAAAGAAGGAGGATGGGAGATCTGTGGCCGGGAATTGGTGTAAATATAAAGAGCCTAAGCAAGGAGTAAATTCATGACTCTGATGCTGTAGCATGCCTAAGCAAATGAATTGTATTGCACTCATGGTTTCAAAGAAGATGCTCTTAAGAAATGTGCTTCCATTGGAAGCAAGCTATTCTTTCTTACAGTATAGGTACAGTTCTTACATTATACGCTCTCAGGATCAAAGCGTCATACACTAGCCACTGGAAAAAAGTCATCATTGCTATTGTTCTTTTTTTATTACCATCTATAAAAACAAGATAGAGCTTTGAGGGGACAAAGGATGAGATCATTCTCATTCCAGGTACTAGCCTGTTCTTAGTAACATTTTATTTTGATATAATTGTTTGTTCACATGCAGTTATAAGAGATAATACAGAGAGGTACTGTGTACCCTTTACCCAGGTTCGCCCAGTAGTAATCTTTTGGGAACTGTAACAATGATATTGCATCCTCATCCAATCAGGGATTGGTAAAAATCAAGCATATATTTTTTCCCTGTGTTTTAGAATTAAACTACTGTCCATGTAAGTCAAGATGGAGGAGGTTTATTTGTAAGATGAGAATTGCCTGAGCCCATACTGCCAGTGTTTTTTAATTCCTGACTACCACAATCTACACGGGAGGTGTGAGATTAAAAACAAGCGTGTCAGCAGTGAATAAAACATTAGCGATTTTATCAGAACACCACACTGGGGCCGGGACTTATAGCCTCTGTAGAAGAGAAGCTTGTCCAATTTTCATTTCAGAATGAATTTGTCCAATTACACATTTTTTAAAATTAAAAGTAAACCACCTAAACTTTAAACACACACACACCCCCAAGCATAATAACAAAGCAACTGTTTTATTGGACATATTTTGTTGTCTCTGAGCTCCATGAGGAAACGGGCTGTGTCTGTCTTATTCATTGCTACAGCCCCAGGATGGTGCCTGGCCCATAATAGGTGATCATTACGTAAATGTTGAAGGACCTTTTTGAACAAATATATATCTCATCAGCAAGTCACAATGTTAAGTATTAAGAGGCTAATCATTGCTAGAGAAGATATAGTAAGGTTTCATTTTCATACTTAATTACAATAGTTTCCTTAAAAATACTTAGCACAAATTCCTATGTAACGATAAGAAGACTTAGGCAATCTGCCTTAATGTAATTTAGAGCATCATTGCTCTAAAGCAATGGAAAGAAACATTGTTAATCAGTCTTTACTAGACCTTTAATACAATTTGAGAGAAACATGCTTTACATTTTACTTAGTCCATCGGTTGGGAAATATATTGATATA
Organism: Equus przewalskii; assembly: GCF_037783145.1. Lineage (NCBI taxonomy): Eukaryota > Metazoa > Chordata > Mammalia > Perissodactyla > Equidae > Equus > Equus przewalskii. The sequence continues at coordinate 116,888,465 of NC_091863.1, read as the reverse complement.
TCAGCCAAGGTACACACAAGTTTCTTGAACAATGTTAAGATCTTAGCTGCCAATGCAGCCTCTCCAACTAGCAAAACAAACATCTACACAGAAATGCAAGACACTGTCCTGCCTCACAAATGAACTTATATTCTCTTGTGTGAAAGGCCCAAGGCTTTGGGGCATCTCTTTTGATAAGCATCCTGCCTATTTATAAGTAAAACCTGAGAATGTTGAGAATAAAAAATCTGTACCATAGCTATTAATATGATTGCTGATTACTTCTTTCTTTTTCATAGATTTCATTTTACACACAGTATATGGTTTTAATGATGATTCATTGGAATCTGTGCTATTTTTAAAATGTGTAAGTAATTGTAAGTAATAAATAATTTTACCAATACCCACTTTTGAAGCATAATAGTTTTCAAAGTACTTTCTTATCCTCATATTTATCCTATAGATAATAAGAGCACATCACACTCTGAATGTCATTTTAGAAAAATCACAGTACTCATGATCTTAAAACGTCTATGTGATGCCAACTTAAACAACTCATTGATTGAGGAGACATTAGGTAAATTATTTGCTTAACTGAGTTCAGTTGCTATCTTATCATTATTTCCATTTCTTATTTTATCAAGCATCTCTAGAGTGCTTTATACTAAAGGTGACCATAAAATTTATGGTTTTGCAAGTGAAAGGAGGCGCTGTTAATAAGTACACCAGGACAAGGGACATATAGCAGGACTGTCACAGGAGAAGCAGGACATATGGTCGCTCTATTCATAGTTTACAAAGCACTTTCACTCACATACTGTCCTACGTCAGGATCTCCCAGAAGCAGACCCTGAGCCAAGGATTGGAGTGCAAGTGATTGATTGAGGAAGTACTCCCAGGAGAAAAGAGTAAGAGAGTAGAGGAAGCAGGACAGGGGAGGGGAAGGAGCCGCTCAAGGGTGCAATTTCAAGTAAAGTTTTAGCTTCATCCTGATCCTAAGCGGAACTGGAGAATAAATTTACACTTCAGAGGAAGAAACTAGCTCTTTTTCCTCCCATGCCAGTCAGCCCTCCCTTTGGGTTGCCCCTCGCAGAGGTGACAAAACTCTCAGGCACTTCTAGCTCTTCAAACTGGCAAAGCAGTTCCAATGCCCGAGCACAATCCTTTGAAGTTTGCACAGAAATTTGGGGATGGGCCAGGTACCACCAGAGTATGCTACATCTACATTAATGTCTATAATCTTCCCAACAACTCTGCAGAGGTACAGTTTGTAAATCTCCATTTTAAAGACGTAGAAACTACTGTGAGTCTATTCAAAGAGACTTGTCCAGGGTCACATAGCATGTCAGCAGCAGAGCTGGCATTGAGACCGGGGTCTCTGGACTCTGGTTGGATAGAGCGTCTAATCTGTAATATCTACCAAGAAATGCAAGTAAATAAGTCTATAATATGTGTAGTCCTTAGTATAAAACACTATTAAAGAAGCAGTAGTTGGGGCTGGCCCAGTGGCGCAGTGGTTAAGTGCACACGTTCTGCTTCTCGATGGCCCAGGGTTCGTCAGTTTGGATCCTGGGCGTGGACGTGGCACCACTTGGCAAGCCATGCTGTGGTAGGCATCCCACCTATAAAGTGGAGGAAGATGGGCATGGATGTTTGCTCAGGGCCAGGCTTCCTCAGAAAAAAGAGGAGGATTGGCAGCAGTTAGCTCAGGGCTAATCTTCCTCAAAGAAAAAAAGAAAAAGCAGTAGTTTATGAAAGTGTTGGTGTCCAGGTTTGGCACAGTCATGTTTCCATGTTTCCTTTTATGGACACATTTTTGTAGTTAAAACTAGGAGCTTGGGACAAAATCGTTTCTTCCATATAATGTTTAGTGAGGAAATTTAGCATATTATTCAGGGTTCTCCAGAGAAACAGAACCAAAGGATGTGTGTTTAGATAGACAGAGAGTCATTATAAGGAACGGGCTCATGTGGTTATGGAGACTGACAAGTCCCAAGATCTGCAGGGTGTGTCAGTAAGCTGGAGACACAGGGGAGCTGATGGATGGTGTAGCTCCAGTCAGAAGACCAGCAGGCTAGAGACACAAGAAGACCTCATGTTTCATTTTGAGTCTAAAGGCAGAAGAAAAAATGGTGTCCCAATTCAAAGGCATTCAGGCAGGAGGAATTCTCACTACATGGGGGAGAGTCAGCCTTTTTGTTCTACTCAGGTCTTCAACGGATTGGATGAGCTTCACCCACTTTAGCGAGGGCAATCTGCTTTACTCAGTCTACCAATTTAAATGTGAATCTTATCCAAAACATCTTCACAGAAACACCCAGGACATAATGTTTGCCCAAATATCTGGGCACCGTGTGGCCCAGTGAAGTTGACACATAAAATTCACTGTCATTGTTAGTGTTGCCCCAGTGCCCTGTGCATAATTATAAAGAAAAACATCATTAAATTAAAAGAAATTAAGTTCAAATTTAACATTTAAGCACATTTTATTCAGCTTCCTCAACTTAAAAATACATATTTTCTCTTCTTATGATCTGCTGGTATTCGAGACTATTTCTACCTCATTTAATGAAAATTACATGTGCTTTCTCAGGAATCTTTTTAGTTTTTTGTGAGCAGAGGCTACAGCAATGAGCCATCCTGGAATCTGTAAAGTCTTTCAGGAAATCAGCCATCCCATGTTACTTTTTCTTTTCTCGTAGTTCAGGAATAAATGTCTGGACAGAACAACAAGAAAATTCCAGAAAAAAATGTAAGGATCAGTTCTGTTATTGTTGCCCTGACATAAGTCACAGAGACACTGGCTATATTGGAAGGTTCGTCTCTATTATATTTCCAAACGTCATTGTACTAAACAGGTTCTACCTCCACCCTCAAGTTCCTTAGGTTTATAAATCCAAGACCCATTAAGAGAAATCTCCAATGAAAATCTGTCAATATTAAGGCCGAGTTCTTATTAAAATGAACCAGATTTGAAGCCAACATAATGTTTAACCTATCACATTTGCAAGTATTTAAAAGAACAGTAATACCCAATTTGGTGGGGCACGGTGAAACCTGCCCTCATATATACTGCTAATGAGACTATAAATTGGCGTTATCTTTCTAGGGGAAAATTTTGCAAGATATATTAAAGCCTTAAATATCTCCAAATTCTTTTACCCAGTAACCTTATTTCTAGCAATTTACCTTAAGAAAACTATGAATTTCTACAAAGACTTACATATAATTATATTCATCACAGCATTGTTTATATTAGCAAAATAACAGAAGCAATTCAAGTACCTTATAGGAAATTGTCAAATCATGGTATATCCATACAATGATATTCTGTATACTTTTACTATTGGGATAGGATAGGGTATTCTGCCATAACAAATTAACCTGAACATCTAATGGCTTACAAAATAAAGGTCTATTTCTCACTTGTGCTTCTTGTCCAACATAGAGTGGCAGGAGTCTCAGCTCCACATAACCACTCCAAGACAAAGCCTGATGGAAAATCCACCACAGAATATCTCCCATCACTCAGCAGAAAAGGAAAGAAATTGGTGGTTGGCACATTCCAGCTCTTCCACGCTTTGGCCCAGACGTTTATTCCTGATTTTCGTCCTTTCTGCCACTAACCATTGGCCAGAATTGGTCATGTAGTCCTATCTAACGGCAGAGGGGATGGGAAATGCAGAGGGCCAAATGGTATTCTTGGTAAGCAACAATATCTCTATAACAGCAGTTAAAAAAAAATTTTGTAGACTTACAACAGAATTAAATGCTCATGACATGTGAGTGGAAAAGCAAGCTTACATGCTCTGCATTGAGTATAATTTCAGATTTGTAGAAAATATTATATTTCGTCTAACTTAATGCATTTTGAAAACATTCTTCAATTAAATGGGTCACTTTTACAATAAAATTATCCTTGATAATTAGCATTTGGCTTTGGATATCCAATTTAAACTTATTTTTAAATTTATGGGTGCCTACCTTAGTTAGGCATCATGCTCAGCACTGAGGATACCGAGATGGACCTGATATTCCTGATCCTTAAGAAATTCACAGTCAAATGGGGGGAGAAAAGTATACAAACTCAATCACAAGGCAGCATTGGTACTGTGAAGTGATATAGAGGTGCATACGAAGTACTTTGAGAGAGCAGAGATAAGAGGAAGGCAAGGAGAAGGAGGGAGAGAATGCTAACAATGAGAAGATAGTGGTTCTGAGCTTTAAAAAGTTACAGGAGGGGCTGGCCCGGTGGCACAGTGGTTAAGCATGCACATTCTGCTTCAGCGGCCCAGGGTTCGCTGGTTCAGATCCCTGGTGCGGACATGGGACTGCTCATCAAGCCATGCTGTGGTAGGTGTCCCACATATAAAGTAGAGGAAGATGGGCATGGATGTTAGCTCAGGGCCAGTCTTCCTCAGCAAAAAGAGGAGGATTGGCAGCAGATGTTAGTTCAGGGCTAATCTCCCTCAAAATAAATAAATAAATAAAAATAAAAAGAGTACAGGAGCCTGCAACATAAACTGTCCCCAAAGTGTCTTGCCCTTGGTTCTGAAACCTACATTTTCTTGACTTATTGCCTTACCTCCATTCAGCCTTGTAAGATATTAGAAGCCTTAGCTCCACAAGGAACTGAAGACTAGAGTAGTTATGTGCCCTAAAGCTAGGATCTGAGATGCCTAGGATAGAGCCATAGGTATCCACGTGGTCTTTACCCTGTATCCCACATTACATGTCTAGACTCTAATGATACTTACTTAACTTCTTCACTGGAAAAATTTTGAGCCATAGCATAAAAGACTTGGGATCTTAGAAAGCCCAAGTTCCCTTCCCTTGGTCCTCACAACCAATCACTGACTTGGTTGCTGCTCCACAACTTCCCACCCTTCCGCGGGCACGTTAACCGTGACATAGTAACCCACCTGACCGTCTCCTTTGCCCAGATGCCTGCTACTTTGTCACTTCCACTAGAATGTGTACACCTCAGATATCAATATAAGCCCCAAATGAGCACAAATTCACTGCATCCTTTTGGAAACAGTGATTTGGACCATTGACTGCCTTTGGGCACAATGGGTAGATAATGCCAATTCTTGGGAGGATCCACCACTCAAAGTCCCAGAACACCCCTGGGTCTAAGCCATTTTGGTCATGCCACAGTTATCAACTCTTCCTCACTAGACCAGAGGTACAAATTCTGGCTAGGGTCCCATTAATATTTATCATCTCCATCAAGCACATTTATGTCTATTTCAGTGTGATGGCTTATTAAACTGGCACAGTAATGATTTTTGAACACAGATTGTGTTCATAAGAAATGTGAAATCGTTTGCATCTATAAAATGTGATTATCTTTGGATTGTTCGTTTTAGAGAAAAACATTTTGTGCTTGGCACAATGAGAGATTACTCTATAACTCATTACTGTTTCTAATGGTTAATGATGCAAACTAACAATGCCCCAGCATGCCATTCATATTTCAAGATGGATTGCATAACTGGAAAAATGTTGCCAACTTAATACAACATATATAAAATATTAGTCCAGGCAGCTATTGTGAAACAACAGAAAAAGAAATACAGTTAGATTAACAGGGACTGACTACATATATTTTTCTTGTGTTGATAGAGTACACATACTAAAAGAAAGTAACCCCACTGCCACAACCATCAAGTTGAGAGGTTAGTACTTCACAAGTATTTAACTGCATAATAGCACACAGAGCCTGCTTACGTTGTGCAAATGGCAGTGCAGTAAAGATTAAGACTAAAAAACATACAAAAACTATCTCTGAGTGTGTATAGAACAGCTATCCAACAGGCTAATAATAAACACTCATAGTAATAAACATTCATAGACAATAATTTTATACAATAACATAGAACATTACGTTTCAATTTTTAAAAGACAATTTGCTTATGGAATTTTTATGGATTAAAAGGAGTTCACGTTTAAATTTAAAGAAAGGCATTTATTTCAATCTCAGGAATATGCTCCAGGTTATTTTTTAAATCTTTCTTTGAACATCACCAAATTATACTTGGAAGCAGAGGTCTGCAAACCATAGCCTACAGGCCAAAACCAGCCTGCCACCTGCTTTTGTCAATGAACTTTTAGTAGAATACAGCCATGCCCATTTGTTTATGTATTGTCTATGTGTTTCTTTTTTTTCTTTCACATTACAATGACAGAGTTGAATGCTTGTGACAGAGTCCATATGGCCCACAAAGCCTAAAAAGTTTACTATTTGGCTCTTTACGGCAAAATTTCACTGGTTGGTCCCTACTGTAGAACTGCATTGTCTAATACAGTAGCCACTAGCCACATGTGACTATTTAAAATTAAATAAAATTAAATATTCAGTTCCTTAGTCACACTAGGCACATTTCAAGTACTCAATAGCCACATGTGGATATGGCTACCATATTGGACAGTGCAGATTGTAGAACATTTCCATCGTTGCAGAAAGTTCTGTTGGACAGCAAGGCTCAATAAAAGTCTTACTGCTCAAAGTGTGGTCCAAGTACCCGCAGCATTGTGATTACTGGGGAGCTTCTTAAAAATACAGAATGTGGGCCCCCTACTAAATCAGAATATACAGTTTAATAAGATTCCCAGGTGATTCCTAGGCACATTAATGATTGAGAAGCTGGTTCTAGGGGGACGAGGAAGTGGGTAAATAGACAAGGAACAGATAATTTAGTAATGGAAGTGCCATCATCTAGGGGCAATAAAACACAGAAAGGCCCCACTGCAGAGACTCTGCTAGCTGACAAACCATTCTTTTCTGAGCACCTCCTATGCAGGCCCCGGAAACGTGTACTGAACACTGTACTTGAGGGCAGCATCCAGGCCCATGATGTCCAGAAAGTCAAAGTCCTTTAAATTTTGTGTTGTTGCTATTGTTATTATTGCCATTAATATTAAGGCTCCTGGTGATGTCATGATCTGAGGCCAGCTACACAAAATGAAAGCCTCGGGAGCCGTGAGCCTCCGGAAGAGATGCCACTCTACAGACATCTCAGTGCTGAGGAACTGTGCATATATGTAGGCTGAAGGCAGACCAGGGAGCTGTTTCTTGGCTTCAACCTAGGACTCAATTTCCTTCTCTTCCTCCAACCCCTGGGAGAGCAGTCTCTAGCCTAAACTAATGGAAATGCCCCCTAGTTTTTGATTGTTTACTCTGGGTTCAAAGAATTGAAAAACTAAGGAGGCAATGAGAGAAGTCTTCAAATAATTCTATTCTGAAAAGGCTTCCTGGTTCCAGAGAGTAAGACTAATGCAGAGAAGTTACGAGGAAGCAGATGTTGGTCCACTGTTAGGAGAGCCTTGTTTCTTGTCGTAGCAGAAGGCCAGAGGAACTGTCAACCCTATGTGTGTGCTAGTCGAGAGCTCCATTAGAGCAATGATTTTCAGCCAAGTGGACAAACCAGAATCATTGGGGGTGGGAGTGAGGGTGGATAAGGGGGCCGTTTGCATAGTCTGAGAAAGCAAATTATGAAGTGATCTTCACCTAGGTATTTAGAAATTGTAAATCACAATCGAGGACACTGTAACGTTTCTTTTTTTTAAGGTTTTTATGTTTACTAAAATGTGGCACAGATTCAAAAATGTATAAAAGTTTCTTTTAGGTAGAGGTAGAAATGGCTTCACAGGGTTGTTCTCATGACCTTGGTGAATGTGCTCTGGTCCAAGGTATAACACTTGGCACTGAAGACTCAGAAACCTCAATGAGTCACAGATGCAGTGCAGAAGTGAATCCACTCACTGCTCAAGAATGCTGCCATCTTAATCAAGCTCACAAGAACAATGTATAAAACTCAAATGCTAATTTATTAATGTACAGTGAAAAATACGTCACAGGAATCAAACAGTTGGCACAACTAGTTAATTTTCTTCCTTTTCTCCCTATAGGTATTTCTACCTAAAATTCAAAGTATATGTCAATTTGTTAATATACAGGGGGACTTTCCTGTCACAGGACCTAGATCATTTTATGGATAGCATACTCTTTGTCTCCTTTGGCAAATGCATATTTGAATCCAAATCTTAATCAAATGATTATGTTGTGATGATTCATGGACTCAGCTAAAGAAAATCATTTGTATTGTTTTTGCACTAGGAATTGCTTGACAGGGAAATAGAGGAAAACTTGCTTCTATCATTCCTTTCATTTATTCATTCATTTACCATTCATTATTTACTCATTCATTCGTTCAACATATATGAGTGTCCACCATGTCCTAGGCTCTCCCTAATAGGCATTAGGGATACAGGTATGAACAAGACAGGCAAAAAACCAAATTATTCTCATGGAGCTTATATTTTAGATAGACAATGACGTAAAGGGTGACAATTAAAGCAAGGAAGGGAGATAGAGATCGGAGGGTGGGGAGTGAAATTTTAAACCGATGATCAGAGAAGGGCTCAAAGACAAGATTTTCCCTAAAGTTTCTTTAGCTAACCACACCCTCCCCCCTTCTTATGAATGACACATTTTTTCCTAGCAGCATTCAGTGATGTTAGTGAAATCCTGAAGCCTTAAAAGCTACCCTGTCTCTTTAGGGCAACAATTCTCAACCCTGAAAGCATGTTAGAATCACTTGGGGGATTTTTAATAAAGCACACAGGCCCCACCCAGGCCCAACTAAGTAAGAATCTCTAGTGGCCAGCCAGGGGCATCAGTAGGTTTTAAAAGCTCCCCAGGTGATTCTAATATGCAGCCAAGGCTGAGAATCGCTGCTTTAAGGTGACTTTGCTTTAATCCAATCTATGTTGAGCTTAAAGTTTAATTCTTCAAAAGCAATCTGATTTTCTATTTGAGGGCAACAGAACTTGCCCCTCTAAATTCTTCTATAGGAAAATAAACTGTATTCTCTTGAAACTGCTACATGCAGAGCAAAGAGTTTTGATTGATATGATTGAATACTCTTTATCAATTTCCAAGACAGGATCAGGAAATAAGTACCAAAAATATTTTTTTAAATAAATTTGAAAAATGTTCAAAATAAAACCCCCCTGCAAGAGTAGGATCTCCCCATCCTGGCAGATTTCTTCTTACCAATAATAAAGCTCCCACTCTTGTTCAGCAGTCTCCTCAGTATTAAAGGTTGTGCCTCTTTCCCCTTGGAGAATAGAAGATTGAGTTAGTAATCTAGCTGCAGTCACATTTAGCTATTGATTTGTTTCAGCTCCAAGACAGGTGCCGCGCTGAGAATTACAGCACTTGGTTGCTGGGTATTGAGGAGATTTCCATATATCTCTTATCAGGGAGACTGTTTACAGGAAATTAACAAACTTGTAATGCACACCACTGGTGGCTAATTGGGTAATTAATACGGATCGGGCCAGATCTGTGTAATATAAGTGCAATATGGGAGAGAACAGTGTGATCCAGAACTTCAGAAAGGAGATGTTGCTCATTATACATATAAAAGCAATGGGAAGTGGAATTGTGGAATTGGCTGAATAGCTTTTCACAGTACCTGGTCGATAGGAAAACTGCCAACAGTGGCAACAGCTAGGAGACCCCGAATCTGATTCACCCCAAAGCTAACACCTGTCAAGATTTGCTCATGAGAAAGTTGAAATTTGGTACCTGTCTCACTTTCTCTAAAGACATACATGGGTTTCACAGTAAAGGAAACGCTCTCCTTCAGGGGTTCAGCAGAAAGCGATGGCCTACAGGAATTTCACTAAGAATATTAATCCCCTCCTGAGGCAGGTCCAACAGCAGCAGAGAGAAGAGAATGAGAGCCTCAAGTACAACCACTGCACTGTGAAGCCTTTCTGGTTTATGGCTTATTTCTTTTCATTCATCTAGTTCTTCACTTAAAGGAAATTTTCCTCCAAAATGTAGAGAGGAAAAAAAACTGGTTTAGCTCCAGGACGCATGTCATGAAAGCAGATTCTTCTGTGTGTCCTAATGAAGGAGACGCCCCTCTGTCATAAAGGGGAAGATCCGATTTGGGATTTCTGTAACAAGTCTCTACTCTCTTCCAGGCCCTTGAGCCATTTGAACAAGAGGGGGAAAGAGGGTAGAGGAAACGTGTTAAGTGCTCACAATGTGCCAGAAATTTGACCTCTATTGATGTAATCTGGGTGATGTGGTGGGTTGAATAGTGTCCCCCCAAAATTCATGTCATCCAGGACCTCAGAATGCAACCTGATTTGGAAAGAAGTTTCTTACAGATGTAATTAGTTAAGGATCTTGAGATGATATGATGCTGGATTTAGGGTGATCCCTTAATTCAGTGACTGGTCCTTATAAGAGGAGAGGACACACAGAGAGGAAGGCCTTGTGAAGACAGAAGCAGAAACTGAAGTTAATGTGGCCACAGCCAAGGAACACCTGGGGCCACCAGACTCTGAAGAAGCAAGGAAGGATTTTCCTCCAGAGCCTTTGGAGAGAACGTGGCCCTGCTGACACATTGATTTTGTACTTCTGGCTCTAGATCTGTGAGAGAATAAACTTCTGCTGTTTTAAGCCATCAAGCTTCTGGTAATTTGTTAGGGCAGCCCTAGAAAACTAATATACCATCCAATCCAAAACAAATTTATAAGGAACACATACTTATCCTCATTTTACAGGTGAGAAAGCTGAAGCCACTCAGCAGTGGAAAAAGAATTTTAAATTCATACCTCCCTGACCCTAAGGCTAGTTCCCTTTCCAGTAACCCACACTGCTTGTCTAAGAGAAAGCCCTCATCAATTGCCTTCTGAGCCGGAGCCTCTCAAGCTTTAATGCGCATATGAATCACCAGGAACTCATAAAATGCAGCTGCTGAGTCTATAGGTCTGGAAGGTGCCTGAGATTCTGCATTTCTAACATGGTCCATAGATGACCACTTAGGCAGCACTTTAGGTAGGAAGAACCTAAACCGGTGGTCTGAAAAGTATATCTGCAAAGGATCAGAGAGTAACTTTCAGCTTTGCGGGCCATACAGTCTCTGTTGCAGCTACTCACCCCTGCTGTGGTAGCATTAAAGCAGCCATAGACAATACATAAACAAGTGGGCACGGCCCTGTCTCATTAAAACTATTTATAGATGTGAAAATTTGAATTTCATATACTTTTCATGTGCCAAAAATATTATTCTTTCAATTCTTTTAACCATTAAAAACGTAAAAAAAAAAAAACCCTATTCTTAGCTCTCTGGTGATACAGAAAGGGGTGGCAAGCTGGATTTGGCCCACAGGCCATGGTTTGCTGACCCCTGGGCTAAATTATTAAGACCTGCTTGTTGTGTGGTATGGAACAGATCTTATTTTTTTAAAGGCAGCCTATTCGATAAACACCTTGGTGGGAGGGAAAGTGCATTGGAGTGGGGAGGTTTCAAACCTTACCCATGGTCCTTATTAGCAAATTGCTTCTCTGCACTGCCTCCTTTTTTCATTTCTTCACTGGAGTTGATAATAAAAACTGCCCTCCTTATCTTCCTGGGTTGTTTGCAGGTAAAATGGTAAGAGATATTCCTTGGGTCACCTTTCTTCCTGTTCCTCCTACCCACTTTTGTCTTCACTTTTGTGTATGAATTTATTCCATCCGGGTAAATTACTTGAGATGAGAACATTAATTTAAGTGGACTTGTGTCAACATCAATCTTAGAAATAAAGGTGTTGGTGTGTTTCGAAGTCTTGTATATCATAAAACTAACAAACACTGGAAACAGATACATACACACCTGCAACAAACAAACCTCAATGCCAAACAGGCACCTGAGAGGGTACAGCGAATGGTGAGTAGGTATCAAGGGAAGGAGAAGGAATTATGAGGGCTGGGAGGCAAAGGAAATAGAGAGTGTAAAGAAAAGAATCCGCAAACAAGGATTGAGAGGGAGGCTGGCGCCCCTTTATGAATCAGCACTGGGACTCCTACCATCGTGGAACTGATCCTGTATATACTACTATGTATACAACGTAGGCACTGGAACCCAACATCTCATCCGAAAGTCATCTTTCAGAGCCAGATTGACACTTGCTTCCTATGAAGTTCATCTTGACGAAAATCCTCCTCCACTGGTGAGCCACAAAAATGACCCAGGCGACATTCGACCCTCATTCACTAATTGCTCAAAGATAACCTCCAATTTGAAAATCTACCTTTTAATTTGCTAGTTGGGAGTAAACAACGTACGGCAGTAAAGTCAAAGAAAAACAGCCTATGTGCAAGTTTCTAGTAATAAGAGGAATTTAACCCTAAGACAATGTTGAATTGCCATTCCTGTTACATGCCTTCCATTCAGTTCAGCGTTTCTGGAGCACTTACCACACGTTAGCTGCTATGCAAGACCCCGCCCCCCTCCATCAATGGGTCAAACAGAGAAGGACATGGACTCTGCTCCCAAAGAGCTTATAGTCTAGAATGAGAGACAAGCATGCCAGTAAATAACTACAATGTAAAACGGGATGCACACAATTAAAACAGATGCATATATGAGCTTCAGCAGGAGAGATGGGGAAGAAGTGATTTATCCTAGCTGAGGCAGAGGAAACAAGGGTAATAGCATACAGCCAGGGCAGAGAACAGCCAAGTAGGGTTTTGAAGAAGAAGAAGAATAGCTAATACATATACAATGCTTATTATGTGCCTGGCATTAGGCTACATTAACCCATTTGACCCTCACAACAACCCATTCTCTTTCTTTCCCTGGAAGTTATCATTGGGATTGAGAGACACTAGTCAGTCTCTGCCAGTGGCCTGGACTGAAAACACATAGGTGCAAAAGTTATGAATCAGCCATGTCAGGCCGTGAGCACACTGAAGCCCTCCAACGTGGCCTGTAGAGAAAAGCAGAGACAAATGGAGAATGAGAATGAACGAAGTGGTGTGCAAACAGAAGCAAAGATGAAGAGATGGACTGAACAAGCAAGAGAAAAGGAGAAAGACTGCCTGCTTAAATAAACACTGACACATTTTCTCTCAAGTTTACACAGTCTTAGTTCAAGCAGCCCGTAGAAGTAACTCATAGTAGGTTTCCAAGAGAATCTTATTGGTTCAGCTTTGGTCTATTTCCAACCCAACCCCCCTATCCATAGCAGACTGGACCAGGATCAGTCATGTGACCCACCTTCAGCCCTGTGGATGCCAAGACAGTGAGTAGAAAATGCCTACAGAGGAGCAGAATTGAAGCAACAGTAGCTTATTGAAACCTGGTCTCCTGATGGCTTTCCAGCACCAGTTTTCTGTTTCTCGTGATGCCCAGCCATCCTCTGCCGTTGGACTCCATGGGATGCCTCAGTATCTTACCAATAAAATTCCTGGGTTTTGGCTTGCGGTATTTGTGTTTGTGTGTGAGGAAGATTGTCCCTGAGCTAACATCTGTGCCTGTATTCCTCTATTTTATGTAGGATGCTGCCACAACATGGCTTGATGAGCAGTGCTAGGCCCACGCCCAGGATCTGAAACCATGAACCACGGGCCACTGAAGTGGAGTGGGCAAACTTAACCTCTACACCACCAGGCTGCACCCTGGCTTGTGGTATTTTAAAGTGGAAGTTTCAGTTTGTTGCAACCAAAAGAATCTTTCTTACAACATAAAGGAAGAATCTGGGCAATTAGTTTTGAGGAGGATAACTTTTTAATGTACCAGCACATTCCTGAGTACAGCTTTTGTTTCATTCACAACGGTGCATTCTGACTTTGCAAAATTTGCCAGACAATAAAATTATTTCACACAAGATTATAATATTAAAGAATAAGAAAAGTGCTTTGGGTAATATGATTTAATATTTATCTGTCTGCACTATACAGGTTTTCCCTGCTGTTTGAAAGTAGAGTGTTCCTACCAAACCTTTTAGAAACTGAAATGGTGCAAAGTGAAGAGGTATTACCATTAATATATATGGGAAAAATTTTTGAGCATTCCCAGAGACCCAAAATAAACGGAAATAAAGCACAGATGCTCACAGACACAATTCAAGGCTATGGTGGCCTGATGCTGAGACACTGAGCATAATTTCTGGGGAAGGAGCATGGGGGCGCCACTCTCACTGCTGGGGGTTAGCACTGCCTCTATAAGGGCTCCCTGTAAAACAAACGCTGGACGTTATTTTCGATTTTCGATGTTTTTCCTAAAAGCAAATGTCCTTTTCGAATTTAATGAAAACAGGCACTAAGGTAAGTCGTTCAGAAAAGTGAAGTGGCATAAAGCAAATTTACCGATTGTAATGGAAGCCTGTATTCCCTATTTTTCGATCCTCTATTATAGAACTACTGATTTTAACAATTATAAGAGAGATTGAAGCAGGTAAGAAGCAGCTGTGTATTAAAGACTCCTTTGTATATAAAATTCAACTGAACATGACAGATTCAACCAGTTAAAGGATCCTTTTTTCCATTTTTTTTGCCCATTATAAAACAAGACCCTGAGGCTGCTGGGTGGCGAGCGATTAGGTTTGCGGCTCTGCTTCAGTGGCCCAGGTTCGCTGGTTCGGATCCCTGGTGTGGACATACCACCGCTTATCAAGCCATGCTGCAGCAGGCATCCCACATTTAAAATAGGGGAAGATGGGCACGGATGTTAGCTCAGGAACAAACTTCTTCAGCAAAAAGAGGAGGATTGGTGGCAGATGTTAGCTCAGGAACAAACTTCTTCAACAAAAAGAGGAGGATTGGTGGCAGACGTTAGCTAATCTTCCTTAAAAAAAAAAAAAAAGACCCAGTTGCCACTTAACGAAAGCTCCCCCAAATATTAGAGGGATTTTCATATGTGCTCAATTTTTCCAACAGGTTCTCATTGTGTCCTATTCATAATATGTACAATGGAGAGAGAAGTGCTTTTGAGAGTGAGTCCAAAACCCATATTCAGGCATGTGAAAGTATATCCAGCCCCGCTGGAAACTGAGGCCTTGTATTCGTCCTCATTCTGCTTGCCTTGTAGAGCAGTTTCGAAGAGCAGATGAGGCTTTGGAAATGAAAATGCTTTGTAATCTCAACACTGTGTAAATGTGAAGAATTAGGGGAAAAAAGGGAAGAGTTGAAGAGGGAATTGACATTTGTTGACCTGTATGTTTTCTCATTTCACCTGCAGAGCAATCCTGCAGCTAGGTATTATTTTCACTCCCTATTTTACAGGTTAGGAAATGGAAGCTCATTAAAGCTCTTAAATTATATCAACAATCATAACAGAAAAACAGCTTTTCCATACTCAAATGTTACTTTCCTTGTCTCAACATTCAAACTAATTTATCATCATTTCAAAGGTAGCTATGAGAACCCTTGAGCACAGTGATGCAAGAATGAGTTATGTATGTTCCATGATGAAATCAACTACTGAGGATCCATGCTCCTTGCCTGCATCAAACAACCCTTTCTGTGTTAGTCCAGTTGTGAGGGCTGACTCCGAATATCACATTTGGATGGAAGAGCTTATTCACTTGATTTAAAGGGTGAGTTGTAGGACAGGGCTTTTTGATTCTTAACAAAGGGGATGAAGGAAAATAATGCCACACATCCACCAACCTTCCTATCATATCTATTTGTACTCAATTGTGTTAGCACAAAAGGTGCCCAGCAGAGATGATGGTGGGAACTGAAACCCTGCCATAGCTCTGCTCACCAAGACTGACACAATGGCGTGGAGCTACTTCTTCCCACAGGGCGCATTTTTCTGCCAATCTGCCCAAGGGCACTGTACAGTCACTAAGTCCTGTGTCCCCAGGGCTGCATAAGCCCAGGAGGGGTGGATTTTACTGATTCAAGGTACCCTTGAAAAGGTACCCTCTTGGCTAGTGGCTCCCCTCTTCTTTCAAAGGCACGTATTGTTTTTTTCCGAAGGCACTTCTTACTTCCAGAATAAAACCAACTCCTGTGCAAGGAAACAAAAAAAGACCTGTATGCAGTCTATACCTGTCAGATGTCGCTAAAATAAAATGTCTAACACAAGTGACTGATGTGGGGAGTGAGCAAAATCACAGAAACCTAGTTGCATAGACAAAGGCAGTCCTTTGCTTGTGGTCACCCCTTAGGGAGCTACTGAACATAGGTCTGAATCAGAGGGGACCAGTCCTCTGAGATGGTGGCCTGCCCCTCTTTGTGTAAGGCTTTGTGAGACAGCTTTTGATGCTACCCATGTGGCACAACATGAGACTCTGGGCCTGGCCTTAGCTTAGGAATCTTGGTTCTGGTGGGGCAGCGAAAAGCAGACAGATCCCTTCGGGAAACAGAGGCAGCACTCTAGATCCACACTGTAGATCCAAACTGAAGTATCAGTTTTCAGCATGGCGTGGTCTTTCATGATCTCCTCTTATCTATTGTAGTAATAGCCTTAATAGACATTTGATTATGATTGACTTTAGAAGTATATAGAGATGATCCTCATCCCTTGTTATGGACTGAATGTTTGTGTCCCCCCAAAATTCATATGTTTAAATCCTAACTTTGAATTTGATGATATTAGGAGGCGGGGTCTTTGGGATGTAATTAGGTCATGAGGGTGGAGCCCTCATGATAGGACAGTGCCCTTATAAGAAGAGAGCTTGCTTCTCTCTCTGTTCTCCACCACATAAGGATACAAGAAAATGGCCACCTGGAAACCAGGAAGCAGGCCTTTACCAGACACTGGATCTCCTAGCACCTTGATCTGGGACTTCCCAGCCTCCAGAAAAATTGAGAAATAAAAGTGTGTTGTTTAAGCCACCCACTCTACTGTAATTTGTTATACCAACTGGAACTAAGACATCCATATTCTAATATACTCTACGTGAGAGAGATTTTATAACTAGGGTGTTGATTACACATAACTGCCGTAGGACCATGGGAATGTGGCACCTGGGTGATGTGCAGGAAAGATTTAACATGCTAGACCTGAGACTGCTTCCTTAGGCTTGCTTGCAGAGTTGGCCATTGGCTGGAGTCTGGGAACTTGGATTTGGGAGGGTTCCCATCATTACCTAACTGAAAATGGTACTCACTGTGCCTCATCTGTTTGTACAAACAATATGGGTTATGCAAAATGCCTGCTTTCCTTCTGGGAGTCTGGAATTCTGGTGCATGCTAGGCAATGAGTGCCTACAATACCAACCCATTAAAAGCCTTGAAGACTGAGTCCCTGATGAGCTTCACACGTCACAATTTCGTGCTGGAGGAAATAGTGCATCCTTTGTGACTCCACTGGGAGAGAACTATTCAAAACTTGTGCCAGGTTTCCTCCAGACTTGGCCCACATGCTACTTTTCCCTTTGCTGGTTTTTCTTTGTATCTTTTCACTGTAATAAGTCAGAACTATGAGTAAGACTGTGAGCTGAGTCCTGTCAGCAATCCTACCAAATCATTGAACCTGGGCGTGGTCTTGGGGACCCTCAACATAGGTGAACACCAAGTGTCGTGGGAGTTACAGAAGGAAACAAACACACGAATGAAAAGGTGAGATCTGTTGACCTAAACAATTAGCTGCTCAAAGGAAAATACCTTCAAACCACTGAATACATGTTAATTTCTATCCTATTTTTCCTCAAATGTTTAGAGGTAGCTTACAGGAATATGAATAATAATATAGCATGATCTCATTATATAAAAATATACCTATGGGCATAGGGGAAAAGACTGGAAAGAATACACCAAAACATTAACAGTTGTTCTCTCCAGATGAAGTGATAGAATTCTAATGCTCAATGTTTCCTTCTTCTTGTGCCTAACTGTATTTTCCACAATGAGCACATATTGCTTTTATAATAAGACTAAAAAAAGATTACGTAAAATTGAATGTTAACACACAATTAAAAATAGAAACATCAGGCAAAATACACAACAATGCAGGAAGCCATCGCTAAGAGAAAAACATTGAATATAGATGTACAGACTGTAAAGACTTCTAAAATTTTTAACATTTCTGCTTCAAATTTGACCCTGAGTTCCCTAACAGTGAAGGCAAAGTAGAGACACAGTTCAGTCAGCCATCAAGAAGGCATCATATTTCTATGACTATATATCAAATTACCACAGACTCAGTGGTTTAGAACACACCCATTTATTAGTGCACAGTTCTGTAGGTCAGAAGTCCAGCTGGGTTCTTTGCTCATTGGATCACAAGGCTGAAATCAAGGATTCAGCCAGGACTGGGTTTTCATCTGGAGTCTTCGGAAAAGTCTTCTAATTTCATTTTCCGTCTTGGCAGAATTTAGTTCCTTGTGGTTGTTGGATCAAGGTCTCAATTGCCTTGCGACATGGCCTCCTCCATCTTTTTTTTTTTTTTGAGGAAGATTAGCCCTGAGCTAATTGCTGCCAATCCTTCTCTTTTTGCTGAGGAAGACTGGCTCTGAGCTAACATCCGTGCCCATCTTCCTCTACTTTATACATAAGACGCCTACCACAGCATGGCTTTTGCCAAGCGGTGCCATGTCTGCACCTGGGGTCCAAACTGGCAAACCCCGTGCCACCAAAGTGCAATGTGTGCACTTAACCACTGCACCACCGGGCCGGCCCCGGCCTCCTCCATCTTTAAGCAAGCAGTAGTGTATCAAATCTGTCTTGTGCTTCAAATCTCTTAGATGTAAAGGGCTCATGTGATTAGGTCAGGACCACCCAGAGAATCGACCTTCCTTAAAATCAGCTGTTCCACATAACATAACTGAATCATAGAAATGAAATCTATCATATTCACAATCTCTAGGTTATACCAGGATAATAACCACCTGGGTATGGGGAATCTTGGAGACCATCTTAGAGTTCTGCCTACCATTCACAGCATGTATAATTTTACATGTTTTGGAAAAGATATTTAACCACTTGGCATACATAGATATAGGCTATCCCCTCATTCTCTGCCCAGTAATAGTCCTAGGGGAATACTACAGTTAGCAACTTGTGTGAACACCCATCACACGCCAATGCCCCTTTTAATTCTAATGTTTATCTTTTGAGGCAATCTGCTGAAAACAAGCTGCAAAAGAGGGAGAAACTGACTGGAGACTGTGGGAAGGACAGGTGCTGTTTGGCAGAATGGAAGGTGATTGATGTAGGAGGCTGCCACAGGTTGGGGGAATAAGGACTTAACTGAGAGTCTGAAACCAGAATTCCTGGTCTCTGCTCTACCCAGTCCTGTAGGATTTGCCAAGTTCCTTTCTTCCCTCTTATAGGCCTAGCTTCCCTTTCCTTTCTTTTTTATTTTTTGGAATAAGGAACAGTCTAAATAAATCTGATGTCTCAGCTTCCTACTTTTGACTACTGGATAGATGCTAATGGTAATTATGCCTTGTTTCCCAAAGTATAATTCAGGGACCAGCACCATCGGCGTCACCTAAGACCTTGTTAGAAATAAAGTTTCAGGCCCCAGCCCAGACCTACTAAATCAGAACCTGCTTTACAGCCAGATTGCTGCATGAGTCCTTACAGCTCGGAAAGCGCTTCTTGAGAGCCTTACTGCTCCCTTTGTCAACCCTGCTGCCCAGACTCGCTACAGACCTGAGCACCTGGGACCTAGAGCCCTGCGGTCTGTCCCCTCCCTCACTTCCACGTCCTCAAAAATGAAAAGACCTGCTGACAATGGATTGCGATTGTGGCTGTAAGCTCAGCTCACTTCAAGAAGCCACCGTCAGGCTGATCCTAAAATTCATATGGAAATGCAAGGGACCCAGAATAGCCAAAAAATAAGAAGAAAGTTGGAGAACTCAAACTTCCCAACTTCAAAACTTGCTACAAAGCTACAGTAATCACGAAAGTGTAGTACTTGCATAAAGATAGACCTATAGACCAATGAAACAGAATTGAGAGTACAGAAATATGTCCATATGTCTATGTGTGATTAATTTTTGCCATGGGTGCTGAGCTCATCCAACAGAGAAGGAATAGTCTTTTCAAGAAATGGCACGGGAACAATTGGATTTCCATATGGAAGAGAATGAGTTTGGAACCCTACCTCACACCATAATCAAAAATTAATTCAAAATGAATCAAAAATCTAACTATAAGAGCTAAAACTGTAAAACTCTTAGAAGTAACCATAGGGGCAGATCTGCATGACTTTGGATTTGGCAATGGTTTCTTAAATTTGACACCAAATATCATTTGTGTGTCGTGTATCAAAGACACAATGAAATAACACTACACACCCACTAAAACAATTACAACAAAAAAAAGAAACTGGAAAATAGCAACTGTTGGAAAAGCTGAGGAGAAATTGGAACCCTCATACACTGATGGTGAGAATGTAAAATAGTGCAGTCCCTGTGGAGAATAGTCTGGCAGTTCCTCAAAATGTTAAACATAGAGTTACCATATGACCCAGTAAAAGAACTCTTAGATGTGTATCCAAGATGAATGAAAACATATTTTCATGCAAAAATATGTTCACAAATGTTCACAGCAGCATTAACCATAGACAACAAAAGTGAAAACACCACAAATGTCCATCAATAGATAAATGGATAAACAAAAAGTGGTGTATCTGTGTAACGGAATGTTATTCTGCCATTAAAAAGAATAAGTTACTGATACATGCTGCAACATGGGTGAATCCTGAAGATATTGTGCTAAGTGAAAGAAATCAGACGAACAGGCCACATTTTGTATGATTTCATTTATATGAAATATGCAGAATAGGCAAATCCATACAGACAGAAAGCTGAGTAATGGATGCCAGGTGATGGAGCAAGGGGGAATTAGAATTGGGATTGACTGCTAATAGGTACCGGTTTTTTTGTTGGGGTGGAAAGTTCTAGAAGTAGATAGTGGTGATGGTTATACAACATAGTGAATATACTGAAAACCAGTGAATTTTACACATTAAAGTGGGAATTTGATGGTATGTGAACTACACCTCAATAATAAAATAGATATATAAAAAAAGAAGTTACAGAGCTCACTTCTGGATTCTAGGTCTCTGACCTGAGGCATCAGAGACCAAGCTAGACTTTCCCCTCACCGCATACCGAGGGAGGAGGCAGAAGGGAAGCAATATTTAATTAGTTTAAGAGAAATGAAATTAAATCACAACATGAAATGAGATGATGAAATGCTTCCCCATTCAGAGGGAATATATCAACTGTAAAAATGAAACTCTTTTCTTCTCTGGGGATAGAAGCAAATGCTGCTTCTCTCAATTAGAGTGTCAGCTGGTCCCTTCCTAAGGAAAGGAATTCAATCATCTAGTTGTTTGGTCTCCAAGCCAGCGGACGCAAATTTTTTCCTCTCCCCACTGAATGGACTGTTTTCAAACTTCTGTTGGTGATGAATTATTTCACTGCCATCTGTGAAAAGCCTAAAAGCTGGTGGGGTCAATGAAATGTACTCTTGGACGCTCTCAATCGGATGTTCTGCCAAAGAAGCCATAATGGCAGAAGGGGGGATTTTGTTTTCCTTTTTCGTGGATATGGTAAGTCTCAGCATTTTTGAAAAGCATTTTGTGATATCTCAAGTGAAGATGGACTTCTTTCTTCCTGACACATTTATATTCCTCTTTGCCTAGATAACTGCTTCTCATCTTATGTCTCAGATTAGACATCACCTCCTTTAGGCAGCTATCTGGAACACCTACAACAGGCGAGGTGTTTGATATTTGCCCAAAGCAAGAGAAGGACTTAAAACAACACATCTTTGGGGCTGGCCCAGTGGTGTGGTGGTTAAGTTTGCCCACCCCACTTCGGCAGCCTGGGATTTGTAGGTTCAGATCCTGGACGCGCACCTAGCACCACTCATCAAGCCGTGCTGTGGCAGCATCCCACGAAAAGTAGAAGAAGACTGGCACAGATGTTGGCTCAGCAACAATCTTCCTCAAGCAAAAGAGGAAGATTGGCAACGGATGTTAGCTCAGGGCCAATCTTTCTCACACACACACACACGCACACACACACGTTGTTATCTCTTCACAGTTTCCATGGGTGAGCACTCTGAAGTGTATCTTCTGCTCGGGGCCTTATAAGGCTGCAGTCATGTGTGTCAGCTAGGCTACATGCTAATCTGGATTTCCGGGTCCTCTTCCAAGCTCATTTAGGTTGTTGGCAGAATTGAGTTCCTTGCTGTGGTAGGACAGAGGACATTGGCTCCTAGTGGTTTCCCCTCTCCATAGGCAGTTCCCAACATGCTGATTGGTTTCTTCAAGGCCAGCAAGAGAGCATCTCTGCTGCTTTGAGACTCTGACTTTAGGGAAGGCCTGCGCCCTTTTTTAAAGGGCTCACCTGATGAGGCCAGGCCCACCCAGTATACTCTCTCTTTAGATTGAGTCATCGTGAACAGATTAGAGAACTTACTTACATCTGAAAATCCATTTCACCTTTGCCATACAATATAACATAGTGAAAGGAGTGATATCACATCATATTCACAGGCCCTGCCCACACTCAAGGGCAGAGGGATATACAGGGCATGTACACCAGGAGGCAGGAACTTGGGGACCATTTTGGAATTCAGTAGAATCCTTAATTTTACTTTGAAAACCACACTTCTCCCCTCAGTCCATGACCTTAGGGTGGGGCTGACACCAAGCTCCACCATTCCCTAACTGATTTGTATAGAAAATCCAATATGAACTGTTCTTTGTCAAATAGAAAGAAGATCGTGTCTGGCTGTCCCATAGGGAGCACTGGAGACAGGCGAAAGTACACTGATCTTTGTTTCAGACAACCCTGGACTGGAGTCCCCTGCTTTACCCCTTATCCTCTGTGTAGCATGAGGCAAGTCATACAGTCTCTTTGAGCTGCAGTTCCATATGTGCAAGTGTGTTGTGAATAATAAAAATAATGACTGAGAAAGTAAATATTGAGCAACAGAATCCCAGCCTATCTTAGGTTTGCAACAAAACTAAAGTAAGAACATTGTAATAGATGCACACATCTTACTAGAGCTTTCTTCTTGCAAATTTTCTGATGCAATTCTGGAACGGTGCCAGGGGGCACTGTGCTGGTCAACATGTTTATCAATGATTTTCATAAGATCCAGACGGCCCCTGGAAAAAATCTCCGAATACATAAAGCATTGAAGCAGAGGAAAACCATTTGCTCTGGAATTCCAGAACAGCCAAGCTCCCAGACAATACAAGATGGCCATATTCTCTCCTGAGGTCCTAAGTTAGCTGCTGCCTAGATTTAGCTCCATTGGACCACAGATCGGGCACCCTCCATTATTAGAGCTGCAGATCTCAATGATCAGTGCTCTAGTATAGGAATCTACCTACCTTTCCAGAAGCAGCTCTCAGCTCTTATATATTAGTCTGGGCCCAAGCAATATCTAATGATTGTGCACTGCATGCATACACACATACACACACACAAACACAATCTTTCTTCAACAACCCTGTAACATAGATGCTACTATCATTAATTTTATTAATTATTTATTTAAGATTGGCCCTGAGCTAACATCTGTTGCCAATCTTCCTCTTTTTTTTCCTCCCCAAAGCCCCAGTACATAGTTATATATCCTAGTCGTAGGCCCTTCTAGTTCTTCTATGTGGAATGCCACCACAGCATGGCCTGATGAGTGGTGTGTACGTCCGCACGCAGGATCCCAACGGGCGAACCTCAGGCCACCGACGTGCAGCATGCAAACTTAACCCCTCGGCCCCGGGGCTGGCCCTCATTTTATTAATAATATAAGTTAACTGTGTTTAACACGACCACAGAAGATTCCTCCTCTCAAAGACAGAGAGAGAAAGAATGCGGGAAAACCTCTTTCTCTTCTAATCTTTCTTATCTTAGTAAATGACACCACCTGGTTACCTAATTGCATACGCCCAACCATTGGGAGTTGCTGTTGCCACCTACCTCATTCTCACCTCCATATCCACTGCCTTGAAAAGTCTTGTTGGCTCTACCACTAAAATACATATCCCAAATACATCCATCTCGCTCCATCTCCACTGCTACCAGTATAGCCCAAGCCACCATCATCTCTTGTCTAAATGATTATAATAGTCACCTAATTCGTCCTTTGACTTCCACTCTTGCTGGTTGACCTACAGTCCAATTTCCACACAACAGTCAGAACTATCCTTCTAAGGTTTAATCATATCATGCCACTCCCCTGCTTAAAATTTTAAACTGTCTTACATCTAAGTGCAAAATACTTGATGTGACCAGAAAGTCTTAACATGATCTGGCCCCTGCCTCCATCTCCAACCTCATCGGGTCCTACTCTCTCCCACATTCACCACCTGGTTTTGAACATGCTAAGCTTATTTCTTAGAAATAGTGTTACCTTGCACCATGAAAGCAGGGACCATATAGATGTGCAATTTTCTGTCCTCAACCTCGAAGACTTTTTGGTATATATTAGGGGATATTTGTATCTAAACATATATGTATTTGTTACATATTAGGGGACATTTGTTAAATGGGTTTTCTCCATTTTCACATGAGGAAGAAAGCTCAAAGAATAGCATTGTCCTTGTGTTATACAGCTAGTAAACGTGCCAGAAGCTGAAAAACAATCTCTTCAAAACAAAGAATAATAATAGTAACCACTTCTATAACACTATGTGCTAGACACTGTGGTTACTTAACCTTCAAAACCTCTCTAAAGTGTAGCGTACCTAGTGGGGTGAGGGGTGAGGTTAACAAATAGTGATTGATTTATTGCACATTTTACAGCTGAATGCAGTCAGACCTGTCTCTTCCATCATGTGGTTCTGCCAGCGTCTTAGACCTCAGCATCTGGATTCTTTGCATCTGGATTGCAACTGAGGGAAAAGAAAATGTTGAACAGCATCTCATGAATTTTAGGCACCAGCTCACCCTCTTTAAGCCCAGCAGTGCAAGAGAACGGGTACACCATGTTCCCTAATTTAGAAACAAAGTAAGCGGCCTGTATCACAAACATGGAAGGGGAGGGAGAGGCTTCACACGGAAGTGCTTCATGCTCCTCCACTTTTCATTGGCCAGAACTCGGTCATGTGACCCAATCTCCGGGCTGAATAGTTCGAGGGTTCTTAGTGCTTCCTGCGAGCAGAGGCGGAAGAGGAGAAGACGGCCGACCGTTGGTCCTCGTGAGGAGACCCTCGTAGCTCCTGCCGAGACCGTTGCTCTTCCCCACGAGACCGTTGGGCTTGGAGAGCGCTAGGCAGTCCCAGCCACCGATGGAACAGAGTTTGTCCTGGGTAAGTCCAAAAGTGAGGAAAAAAGCAGTTGTTTGCTTTGTAAGCCTGCTATTTTACAAGCAAATGCTGTTCCTTTTGTCTTTACCTTTTCTTTTGGTTCTCTGAAGCTTACCTCCCTACGAAATAGAGCTTTACAGCCTTTTAGAATTCAGTACCTGAATTCCCTAGAAACCACGGTGCTCCAGGTACTCTTTACGCCCCTATCCTTCCACCTCAAAAATTGAGCCCTTCGAGGACACGGGCTTTGCCGTTAGAAGAGTGAACGATGGTTTCAGAGATTTTCCTAGAATATATAATTTTAAAATTTGTGTTCATCTTGTGGAATATTAGCTTAAATAAAAATTCCATCTCATTGAAATTAGAGAATTTGAAAGTAATGGAAAGGAATTGTTTGGAAATATTTAGACAAGGTCTAAAAACAGGTATTTTATCAGCGTATGTGACATTGTAAGGAAAAGTAAAACATAGCCAGGGAAGATTCAAGTAGATGGAACCATATAAAGGTAAGTTGAAAAACCGAAAATCTGGAGGTATTTTTCTCTCTTTAATGTAGTAGATGTTAATTTAAAAGGAGGAAATGCCTTGCTATAGAAGTAATTTCTTTTATTTTTAAACTTCTTCTTTTGAGACGATTTCAAACTTTAAAAAAAGTTGCAAGATAAGAACAGTACAAGCAAACCGACGTACGCTTTACCGAGATTTCGCGTTTATATTTTACATTTTACTCCGTTTGCTCCGTCATCTACTCAGTCTCTCTGAACGACTTGAGAGTTAGTTGTATGCATCATGGACCTTTCTGCTAAATAGAAAGTGTGTATTTCCTAAAAATAGGGATAATCATATAGAGATTATATCTACATAGTAGAAATAGTGAAGTGCGTGCAAGAAGCCACAGCAGTTAACACTTATTCTTAAAGCCTCATTGTATTGCGTGCTAATTGTTTATTTCTTTTCCTTCTGCCAGACTTAATGCACTTGAAGGCAAGGACCATAGCTGATTATAGCTGATTATCTCTGAATCCCTATGCCTGACACGTGGTAGGTTCCTGTGATTTTTTTGTATTATATTGGCTAATGGTGGAAGGATTGCAAATAGCAATTTTCTTTGCATGATAAAAATGAATACCTTTTTTTTTTTTAAGATTTTATTTTTTTTCTTTTTCTCCCCAAAGCCCCCCAGTACATAGTTGTATATTCTTCCTTGTGGGTCCTTCTAGTTGTAGCATGTGGGACGCTGCCTCAGCGTGGTTTGATGAGCAGTGCCATGTCCGCGCCCAGGATTCGAACCAACGAAACACTGGGCCGCCTGCAGCGGAGTGCGTGAACTTAACCACTCAGCCACGGGGCCAGCCCCGAATACATTTTGTTTTTATTGATAATTGCTAGTTTAATTGCTTCATGCTCAGAGAGGGTTGTTTGTAGTATTTCTACTTTGTGAAATTTATTAATTTTTTTGTAGCTTAATATATGATAATTTTTGTGATTATGCCATGGGCTATTGAAGAGAAGACATGCTCTCTATGATCAGAGATTTTTGTTTTACATATATCAGTAAGTTCTGTCTTGTTGATTATGTTGTTTGGGTCTTCCCTCCTCCTTACTCTTTTTTGGTCCACTTCATCTGTCGTGTACTGAGTGGAGTATTAAAGTCTCCTATTCTTACTGTGTTTCTGTTTCTGTCTCCTTGCAACTTTAGTTTTTAATTTTTACTTCATTAAATTTGTTGCTTATTATTTGGGAATAAATATTTTTAAATGTTGTATCTTCATTCTGCAATGTAGACTTTGATATAAAAATTGTCCTTTTGTCATGTCTTTTTGCTTTGGGACTTGAATTTCACTTTGCTGATACGAGGATATCCTACTCTTGCTGTTTCTATTTTTCTATTTTCATTCTGCCGATTTCCATTTGTCTGGTGTACCTTTGTCCCTCCCTTTATATTTAGCCTTTTTGAATCACTGTTGGAGTTATGTCTCTTGAATACAAGAGTTGGGTTTTGCTTCCTGAGTGAAGTTGAAAATTGTTTTCTTTTACTAATCAGGTAAAGCGCATTTCCTTTTAGTTTTATGAATTATGTAGTTATTCTCAATTTTATGACAATCTTTTATAATTATGTGTATTTTATTTGCTATGTTTCTCTGTAAGATGTGTATCCTTTGCTCTTTAATTTAACGCACACACATTTTAGGTATTTAGGAATTGATTTTTGTTTTAGTGGTGATCTTTGTATTTATACCTTTTTAAATACACATAGTCTCTTGTCTTCTTATTTAACCTATTGATGTCTGGTTTATCATATTTTTATTAGTCTCATAGCTTCTACCTATTGACTATTCTATTTTCCTCTTCTGCATTCCCTTATCTCACTTATTGGTTGTATTGCTTTTACTTTATCAAAACATATAATATTTATACGTGAGTCTTTCACTCTTGTTCCTCCAAAATTTGTTTTGTTCTTTAAATCTGTATCATCCATCCATCCCTTCATCCACTTACCTACTACCTACCAAAATGCTTTACCATCAGTCGTTTTGCTGCGGTTCCCAGATGGCTCTTGGTTGGGAGAACCTTATCTTCTGGTACAGGAATCGGCAAACTTTTTCTCTCACAGGCTGCCTATTAAATATATTAGGCTTTGCAGGCCGTATGGTCTCTGTCCTATCTACTCAGCTCTGCTGTTGTAGCAGGAAAGCTACTATAGATATTAAACAAACGAATGTAGCTGTATTCCCATAAAACTTTATCTGTGGACACTAAAATTTGACTTGCATATAATTTTCACAAGTCATGAAATATTGTTATACTTTTGATTTTTTTCAGCCATTTAAAAATCTAAAAACCATTCTTAGCTCAGTCCCCATACAAAAACGGGAGTAGCTGGATGTGGTCCATGGATGTAGTTTGCCAACATTTGTTCTAGTAGATTCCTCAAAAAAGGCTCATGGGTACAGAATTCCCTAACTTTTTGTACATTGAAAACTCTATGTGTGTGTGTGTGTTTGTTTAAATAACCTTGATACTTGAAGCGCAGCTTTGTGGAATATAAAATCTTTGCTTCATACTTTGTTTCAATGAGTATTTTAAAAATGCTCTTCCATTTTTGCCTTGCTTTATATATTGTTTGTGAATGTCTGATACCAGCCCCATTCTTGTGCTTTTAAATATTACATGATCTGTTTGCCTGGAGACCTTAATATTTTATCTTTATCTTTGAAATCTAATGGTTGAAATAGAGTGTATCTTGAATTTGTGCATTTTCAATGTATAGGTAGACATAGGTCTTTTTTATTTCTGGAAAGTTTTCTTGGAATTATAATTTTGAGTAATAGTTCTGTTCTTTGATTATCTTTTCACTGGGACTGCAATAATAGAGTATGTTGTTCTTTTTTGCTTGTCTTCTATTTCTCTTATTTTCTCTGCTACCCTATTTATGTTCCTAATCTCATTTTTATTCTACTGCTTGTTTTCCTGCCCCATACTATACTTCAGTGTACCCTATTAAATTTTACCAAGATCTATTCTCGCTTAGGCACCTTGTAATTTATTCTTCATTTGTAAAATACCTTTGTCTCTTTCTTCCATTTTTTTCCCTAAGTTCACTCAGCTCTATTTTGTCTTGTGCTTTGTCCATTTCTGTTTTCAGCTTTCAAATTTTTGATTCGAGGTAACATTTTTTGAGTAATTTTATTGGGACTATATGGTTTATAACATTGTGTAAATCCGAGTGTACATTATTGTTTATCACTTCCTGAATAAGTAGTCTAATTTTTATCCGTCACCATACATATGTGCCCCTTTGTCCCTTTTGCCCACCCCCCAACGCCCTTCCCTTCTGGTAACTGCTAATCTGTTGTCTTTATCCATGTATTTGTTATCTTCCACATATGAATGAAATCATGCAGTACTTGTCTTTCTCTGTCTGGCTTATTTCACTTAATGTCACACCCTCCAGGTCGATCCATGTTGTTGTGAATGGGACAATTTTGTCTTTTTCATGGCTGAGTAGTATTCCATTGTATATGTATACCATATCTTCTTTATCCATTCATCTGTAGAATGGAACTTGTGTTGTTTCCACATCCTGGCTATTGTGAATTGTGCTGCAGTGGACATAGGGGTGAATAAAGCTCTTTGGATTATTGATTTCAAGTTCTTTGGATAAATACCCAGTAGTGGGATAGCTGGATTGTATGGTATTTCTATTTTTAATTTTTGGAGAAATTTCCATACTGTTTTCCATAGTGGCTGCACCAGTTTGCATTCCCTCCAGCAATGTATGAGGATTCTATTTTCTCCACATCCTCTCCAACACTTTTTGTTTTTTGTCTTGGTAATTATAGCCACTGTGACTGGTGTAAGGTGATATCTCATTGTAGTTTTGGTTTGCATTTCCCTGATAATTAGTGATGTTGAGCATCTTTTCATGTGTCTGTTGGCCATCTGCATATCTTCCTTGGAAAAATGTCTGATCATTTCCTCTGCCCACTTTTTGATCGAGTTTTGTTGTTGTTGTTGTTGAGCTGTATGAGTTCTTTATATAGTTTGGAGATCAACCCCAAAGATAACTTTTTTTAAATATCACCAAATGTTTATTTGTGTCCATCAATTCCATTTGGAGTATTATCTTACATTAACATTTTTTTTTGCCTTATGAATGTTTTTCTGAGTTTGGAGTTATCTCAGTTGATATGTATTGAATTTAGTTTTCCAGCTTTTTGCAAAACTCTATACGGACTAGTTAATCATCTTTTTTGTTCATTTTTGTGGTATTGCGTGTTTTACAGGATTCCTACTTTAGTGACATACTCTTCTGTTAGTATAGCCAAGTTCAGATCCTTAGTGGATTTGTTTGTTTGTTGTGGTTGGTGGTGAGAGGGTGTGGTTCCTCTGATTTTGTGGGTCTCTTGTCTTACATGACCCTAAATTTTTCTCTTTTGCTTCTTTGCCACTTCACCAACCAATTGCCAACAGATGCTTTTCACTTCCTTTTACCATTTTTCTTTTCTAGAAGCTATGACTTTTGAAGACTGCTTCTTCAAGTTGCATATACTTTTTTTTTAAAGCAGCATCTTGGTTTTTTTTTTTTTTTTTTTTTTTTTGGCAAGGAAGATTGGCCCTGAGCTAACATCTGTTGCCAATCTTCCTCTTTTTTTTTCTCCCCAATGCCCCAGTACATATTTGTATATCCTAGTTGTAAGTCCTTCGAGTTCTTCCATGTGGGATGCCACCACAGCATGGCTTGATGAGTGGTATGTAGGTCTGCCCCCGGGATCTGAACCTGTGAAGCCTGGGCTGCCAAAGCAGAACACGTGAACTTAACCACTACACCATGGGTCCAGCCCAAGTATATACTTTTTAAGTCTTCTCCCTGTCGTCTATGTTCAGATACTTGTTTTGTCAATATTTTCAGACTGAGAATGGATTTATGCTTTCTCACAGTGTTTTTAGATCCACCTTAGGCCCTGTTGGTATTTCCTCCCTTTTGTCTTTGCTTTGTTTTTATATAGGCTTATTTTTTCCTTATTGTTGTTCTTTTTTTGTTTTTGGAGGAAATATTGGGAGATGGAGACCTAGGTGGCCTTGGTTGTCTTCAGTTACCTTTTATGTCCCTAAAAGTGGATATAATTAGACAGGAAGCCTTCTTTTATGCTATGGGAGAGGAAAAACTGTTAAAGCACAATCCGTAGTTTTGCAAAGACCACCACTAAAATGCTGCCAAGGTCAAAGAGACCTTAATTATTTCAATTTATGGTAAGTCACACCACTATCTCTGAGAAACCTTGAGAATCCCACAATAGATATTTGATGACTTCATGGAATCTTTTAAAACTTGAGCTATTTGTCCACATTTGCCTCAGTCTTTTGGGTACTGCCAGAAACTTTACCTTGGGGTAATGACAGTATGAGTAATCCATGCATTGAGTCATGTTCAATTAATGTAATTATAAAAGTTAGACTGAAGGTTTTTTTTTTTAACTCCTAGTAATGTCAAATGATAAACAGCTCACCTGAATTGTCAGTCATTTGAGAGAAATTTCTTCAATCATTTTAGTCATACTGGGAATATTGCAGATAAAAAATGCCTGTACATACTCTATATAGGTAGAATTCAATATTATCAATTAAAATGTTTGCTATTCTTATATGTAGCAAATAATGTTATTATCATCAAATATCAAACCAAATAAATAATAATTCCCTAATGATTTTGACTTTGATTGTTCAATGATGATGTTTATTAAATGATCTGCCTAAACTCTTGTAGCTCATCCGGAGCAAATTAACCCCTTCTCAGCTCAATTAGATTAGAATTCCAAGAAAGCAGTACAATTAATGTGCAACCTGTAATTTACATTTTGTTATCCTTAAAAGGAATACTCTGAGCTACTTTCTGCAAAAGTAAAACATACATGACAATTACATGTCTGAAAGTGCTATATCTGATAGATCCCTAAAGTAGGAATAAAGTAAATGAAGTCAAGCTTCACTCCTACACAGATTACTTACTAAAAATTTGCCTTTTGGGAAGTTACATTAACTCTTTTCTTGCCTAATTGATGATTTACACAACGTTCTTCTCTTTTAAAACTTATTCAACCTAGTCAGATTTAAAACACTTTCAACTTTAAGAAGCTTCCTTATTATGCTTCAGGTATGCATAAGCAATCCCATAGCTTAAGTATCATTATCACTTAGAAAGCTCCATCTTCAAGTTCTCTAACTCTGAAATCCAAATCTTCTGTTTTCTCAGATCTCCTGCTCTCTCACTTGTGCTGAATATCAGCAAGGCCTTGGACTCCCAGGGATTTCCAGTTCCTTTCCTATTCTCTCAGACTATCACTTAGTTCAGATTTCATTTGCCACCTAAAGCAGCCTGCACCCCGGAATAGGCTATATTGTAGTGTCCCTGCTGCTACTCCAGGATCCCTTGCCTCTTTGACCTGTAATTCTCGTCGTGCCATTTTCCACTGTGGTTAACCGGAGAAAGGTTTATCCTGACACACAGACCCCCACACTGGCTTCACTATTGACTCGATTGCCTAACATCAGCTGAGTTCTCTTTTGTTTCTTTCTTTGTTGACTCCCTCTCTTGTTCCACCACACTTTCTCTTCTACATCCACGCTCTTTTCAAGCCTTCTAACCTACGTTTACAGCCTCCTCTCCTCCCGTTGTCTTATTATATATATTATTCTGCTTCAAACTGTGCGGTTCACCAATTCTGAAACAATCCCTATGCTTTCCCATCTCCATTCTTGCCCTCTTGTTCTTCCCTCAGCCTGCATTAGTCACCCTTATCATCTCTGTCAAGAGGCTGTAAATCCTTCAGGGTCCAGCTGAAGTGCTTCCTTCTTCATGAAGCCTTCCCTGGACTCCTCACCCAACAAAACTGCATTTCTGTAATTCTTTGTTTGTACTTCTCGTGTGGTATTTCTGTCATTGGACCTTATAGCTGATAATTGTGTTTGCCATAGGTACATTAGTTTTCAACATTGCTGTGAGCCCCTTGAGGGTAAGGATGATAATCTGGGTTTTTTTTAATATCCTTGGAACGTAATTTAAGGCATGACACATGCCTAGATATTTATTAATAAAGAAAAATAGCAAATCATGTTCATTTTAAAGACTAGTGCATTGGTCTAGCAACCAGGTCATGGTGACTTGGACAGGGGAGTAATGGTGGGGATCTGCTCCGTTCTCATGATTCTAAAATATCTCTATATGTTGATGAGCACAGAACTCCCAGAATAATTCAAGAAAAATACTATTTAACACAATCTACAAAGCCCCAAATGTTCTTGATCTTTTGTATCTCATCTTCTAAAATGTGCTTTCCCTTGTTGTCTCCATTTTAAGTATATTGGCTTGCTTGTAGGCCTTCATTCATGCATTCCTTCAGTATTTATTGAGCACCTACTCTGTCCCAAGCATTTTAAATACTGAGGCTATACTTGTCAAATAGGATATATAGAGCCTTTGCTCTAATGGCAGCTTCCATTTTAGTTGAGGGATATACAAAAATAAAAGAAAATAGTAATAAATTATTAATAAGTAAATCAACAAGTAATTTCCAGTTATAAGTGCTACGAAGAAAATGAAGCAGTGGCATGTGTTAGAAAGTGATGGTGTGGGAAGGCAATGTTGGATGGGGTTGTCAGGGAAGATATCTTTGGACCATGACATCGTAGTTGAGACCTAACTGATTGGAAAGAACCAGCCCTGAGGAGACAGGAGGAAATGTTTTTCAGACAAAAGGATGCATGTGTGCAAAGGCCCTGAGGTTCAAACGAGCTTAAAGTGGTGAAGTAACTTCTGTGTGCTAAATACTATTGTAGGGCCTACAGACATTGTGATAAAGAAATCAGGCCAGGGCTCTGCTCTCAAAAGGTGTGATATGAGGATTGGGCAGTAGGTGAATAAGAGGAGCACAAATAGATGAACAAATTTATTTCTGATAACGATAGATTCCGTAACTAAATAGGGATGATGTGAAATACGATGCAAAGGATAGATATCAGTATTCGCTTTCCACAAATGAGGAAAGCAAGACTCCGAAAAGTTAAATTTTCATGAGTCATATTTAAGAAGTGTCAGCGTCCTTGGAGCCAGGTCGTCTGCCCTAATGCTCTGTGCACTTTCCATGGCAGCACTGTCCTATCTATCTTAAAGTCTTCTTTTGAAGAAAAACTCCTCTAACATTGAACTGTATCCCTCTGGTAGCTCTTTTTGCTTTATTCAATTATTTTTTAATTCCATAAGTAGTACATTCTCCTTGTAAAAATATATGTATAACCACCACTATCAATACCCTTCCAAAGATGTAATCATTGTTTATAAGATTAATGTTAATCTTTCAAGAACATTTCCTGTGTACTTAGATACTTAGAAAATGTGATATTATTTTGTGTGCATTATTTTCACATAAATGGTATTATATTCTTCAGATGTTCTGGAACCTTTTTTTCACTCAGTATGTTGGGGTGGGGTATATGCATATTTATTGATTCCTATATTGGTGAATGTTAAATAATTGACAGTTTTTTAGCTAATATATAGATATTGCATATTTCTATTGTGCAGGTGTGCTAGAATTTCTCTAGGTTAGAAACTAAGAAGTACAATTGATAGGTCCCTTATCCTTACTCTATATCATAATGGCTTGGGGCTTGGCTCACCTCCTTATACTGGACTGTAAGCTATTTGGTAGTAGCAGCCATCTTTGCATACCCAGGGCCTAGCGCACTGCCTAGGACAGGTATCTACCAGACTGAGAAGAATGAAAGAAATGTCCTAGAATCCCATGTATGCAAATCAGTCCATCTGCAAGCTTTCTTTTATGAGCCTTCCTTATGTACACATGGATCTATTTACAGCCTTAAGTAGAGCCAGAAACCGCAGCCCTTGTTTCTCCTTCTCTCCCTCCAGTCTCTCTACCATTTATCCCCTTTAGCTTCCTTTCTTACTTACTCTCTCTCCATTTTTACTTCCTCCTCTCCCTAAAGCCTTATCTCTTCTAAGTCACCTCTGCATTCTCCACTTGCTGCTTTCTCTGGGCTGGGAGTTGCTGAAACTGAACGACTGAACCTTAATCGAAATCTCCATGCGTTTGACATATATACCTTGAGAGATTTGCCTGCTGTCACAGCAATACATATGGTCCTATTTCTGTATTCCCTAACATTTCAGGATAGGCTTGGATAATTTCCATCACACACACGAAGTTGTCCCTCCTCTATTATGCTCACATTCTATGAAGATCATTCATTCCATTTATTGCCTCCATCACAGGGACATGAGTCATAAAAATAATGAGACAGATGACTAGGGAACAATATATTAGCAATAATAATGGCACTAATTCCACTCCAGAGAAGAGCAATCCAAGAAAGAATTTTCCCTTCCCACATATGTTGTTTATAGTCTAAGGAGTTTAACTGTCTGAATAGCAAGGAAAATAGGCAACTAGAATTACAGAGTTGTGCTTTCCATCCAAGTCGTCCAAGAGCTTCATAAACCTGGAGTTACCTAATGCCCTGGAGTAAGGGTAGGCAGCTATGGCCCACAGGCCAGATCTACCCCGCTGCCTTGTTTTTTAAACAAAATTTTACTGGAAGACCAAACACTCATTTGTTGATGGTATTATCTATGGCTGCTGTCTTGCTGCAATGGCAGGGTTGAGTCGTTGTAACAGAGATGGCCTTACGGCTCACAAGGAAACTCTTTACTCTCTAGCCCTTTAAAGATGCAGTTTGCCCACCCCTGCCCTATAGAAAGAGCAAAATGCAGTGATAATTCAGTAACTGTTCCAGAAGGCGTGGATCAGCAGCCTCCCTTCTGTCTATAATTCAGCCACGCAGCTGTTTCATCTAGCCGGTCCCCCTCCCCCATCTCCTGTTTCTACTCCTTCATCCGTATCACACTGCCAGAATAATCTCAGGAAAACACTGGCTTTGTTTGTTCTTTTTTGCCAGAACTCCTCTGTATAACTTTTAAGATCCTCTGTTATCACACTTTTATTCACACCAACTCCCTCTGATTTCCCAACACAGTGTCCTTGTTTAGGTAGGTTAGTAATCTGAACATACCCCACAGAGACTTTGGTGAGCTCCTGCCTCTGTGCGTCTGCCCAGGCTGCTTTCCCTCTTGGAATGTCCTTCTTGCTTTCTAGATGATAAATCGAAATCTTGCCCATTCTCTAAGTTTCAACTCCAGAATTCCACTTCTGTATGCTTCTTCTTAGCAACCCAGCCTACAGAAATCGATAAATTCTGAGAACCATTCTTGCAAAATATGGCTTCCAATAAGCCTTGTAGATGCCAGTCAGTGGTTTTTGTTGGTAGAGTCCCCCGTTCTCCTTTACATCTGTGTGTTTTAACTTGATAAAAAATCTATCATTCTGTCTACTCTGCTATTGCTGCTCTAAACAAATGGAAGAAAAGTGTCTATTTTCACTTGGAGATATTTTAGTGGCAATAACTAGGTAGTATTTTTCTAGAAAAGCAGAACACATTGTGAGGAAAAAAAGTCTTTCTTGTCAGCCTAGGCAACTTCCTCCTGCCTCTATAAAAATTCATTTCCCCAGTCCATACTTAAGTCAGAATTGCTAAGAAGAAAAATGCCACTTTAATGAGAAGGAAATCGAATGAACCATGAACATTAACATTTTCAGAATTAGATGGATAGTAAAGAACATCAATCCGATTGAGTACATTTTTAGGAAATCATGATTTCCTAGGTCTAAATATGACCAGAATATCTTGAAAAACAAATTGGTACATAAATATGCTGTCAGTAAGATTCTATTTTTTCTTCACTTCCACAGTACTGTTTCTTAAGCCCAAGTTGAATATTTCACTATGGCAACATGAAGTAAATTACCCAGCATCAGATTGAAATGGAAAAATTCTAACTTATATATGGTACAGTAAGCAAAGATATCACTATAAGTGCTCAAGAGCACGATCTTTTGTTGACTGTTTGCTGTTTCTGGTTCCTGTAAAAACAATGATCTCTCAGCCCGAGGCTCGTCCACCTTTCCATCTCCTCTGCTGTCTCATTAACTACAAGCCATCTCAACTCGGAACTTTCTTTAAATATGTCTTGTGTATTCCATACTAAAAATTTATTCTTTCTTTACCTGAAATTCAAATTTAACTGAGGGTCCCATATTTTATCTAGCAACCCTACTCGAAACTATTTACTTCACCAGGTTCCTGTTGCTGGGAGTGGGTAACACAGTGCATAGCTCCTCCTCTCCAGGCAGGCACCCAAGTCAGAAACCCGGAAGATAAACTAGAGACTAGACTCTTCCCTCTTGGCATCTTCTCCATCACTAAGTCATGTCCATACTATGTAGTTGATATCACTAAACCGTTAGTCCCTCTCCATTCTCAGTGCCACTACCCTAGCTTCAGCCCTCATCACCTTCTGCCTGGATCTTTGCAGTAGCTTCCTGAGTGGTCTTCACACTTCTCCTCTCGTCTCCTTTGCATTCATCTCCATCTGCTCCCTGCCTCTCTCTCCAGCTCTTTCTTCTACCTCCTGCAACTCCTTTGCACGTTATTTTCCAGCCATGCTTGTTGTTTGAACTTGCCATCTTATTTCTCATCTCTACCTTGATTCCACTGACCTGGAATAAACACCCTCTGCCCATGTCCACCTGAAACTAAACTCCCACTCTGCTCCACCTGCTGAGCACTTAACTTTTTAGACTCTACTTAGGTCTCTACCACTGAAAGGTCTCTGCCACTAAAAGCTGTTTCTTACTCCGTGCACAGCTAATGGATGAGACTTCAACACACATCTTCTCGTATATGCTGAACCTTTCTAAGACCACAGTGAAGTGGGTTAGTGTTAATTTGTCAGAGGAAACCACAGTGGTAGATGGCTTTATAGGGCACATGCTGCTGTGTCCATCTAACAAAGTCATCACTGCCAAAGGCAGAGTGCCTTTTTGCCAGGGCTTAGTTCAGGAGCCAGGAACTCAGCTTAGGGTCCAAGGGCCAGGCTAATTCAGCAGGGGAATGGGATGAGAAATTGGGGGAAAATCTCTCTCTCTCTCTCTTTTACTTTAGTTTTTGTCGTGTCTTGTTTTATATTAATTAATTAATTATGGCATTTATTTATTTACTTACTTGAGTGTGGGAGCCTAAACCACCATTTGAGGAAGGCTGAAAAATCATGAAAATTTGAGGTGGGATACCTAACCTTCTGTTAATAAAATAACTGCCAATGTGAATAACATGGAAGTGAAATCTATCAGTTTTTTAGGGTGTATGGTTACAAAGTTCTATAAGACAGTTATATAAGGAAGAAGTAGGCCAATATACAGAGGTCAAAGGAAAGTCACCCCTAAGATTTTAAAAGCAGCTTCCTTTAGTTGGAAACGTGGCTTACTTTAAAAAAAAACAACCCTTCAAAAAACTTACTGCTTTTTCATATGTCCTCTACTCAGCACCTTTAAATGTTGGTTTCCCCAGACAACCTTTGAAAAATTAGGTCATAGGTGTATGCTCTATTCCCCTAATAAGGCTTTTGGATAACATCTAAAACAGTGGTTTTCAACGTTGGCTGCACGTTAAAATCACACGAGGAGCACTGAAAAAATACTGTTACCTGGGACTCACCCCCAGGGGTTCTAATTGGACTGGGGTGAAGCCCCAGGCATTGGCGTTTTTTCAGAGACCTCCAGGTGATTCTTCTGTGCGGCCAGGTTGAGAAGCACTGATATAATTCAATAATTGACCTCTCTTACTGTGGCTTCAAGCTTTTACTTTATATAAAGTGTACTTTACAAAGTGTACCCATCCCCCAGACAGAGCTGGATGCAAGGTTGCAGGCTGATTGAATGTAGGAGCAGCACGTGCTTCTCCTGTGGCTGCTCCCCTTCAGTCAAGTCTTCAGCTACTCAGTCTATAGCCCATGCCCCAGATAGCTGAAAGTTACATTACACACATACGGAACACACAACTGATACTTCTTCAGTCTCATAAGGGGAATTTATAGAGAACAGGCCCCCTGGAAGACTTGACCCTATACATGGTACTCAGAGGTGTTTGCTCTTTTTAATCATGGGACGGATGCTTTTAGGAACAAATAGACTTGGAATTTAACCATGCTGCTCTTATTCAGGAATGTAATACATTTCCAAAGGTTGAATGGATTCCAAAGTTATTAAATAATTATACTTGTGTTTATCCCATTTCAAACCACAACTATAGAATTTCCAGTAACGTTAATTGCCACCTACTAAATCATTTCCATGTATACATTTTTCCCTTCCCATTTTGTGTAAAATGGTGATAAGAACGAGTTACATTGACTGTTTCTCTCAGCCTGTCATTTAGCATTAAACAGTGGCAGTCTGAAACAGGAATCTGATCTCTTGGGATTTTACTCCCAGCCACTGAAAGCCCCAGGGCATCCTGCATAGGAATGTAGTGGAGAAAATGTCTCCATCTTTAGTGAAAATTATGAAAAAATTATGAAAGTTACTGCTGATATTAAACGTCATATGTAGGAAGTAATACATTTTATGATTTGTAAATTGACCAATAAACAGGAGTAGGAAAAACGGTCTAGCAGCACACATAAAACTGATAAGATAAATAAAAGCATCAGTATTTCCGAAGCATAGGAGCTTCTTTTTATAGCTTCAGGGGATCACTACTTTTGTTATTGTCCCAATTCTTATCTAATTTTCCCACAGTTTAGTGGATCCAGGTCCCACGTCCTATTGTGTTGTCCTGAAAACCTGCTTCCCGACTGGGAAAGAGTGAGCACGCATTTAGAGGGCTTCTTCTCTTGCTCTTGAGGCTCTAGATAAAGAACATAAATCTCTCACCAAAATGATACACTGCAGGCATCCCTCTAAATTCTGAAGCTCTCATCTATTCCCATAATGATTTCTTCATTGGCATGGGTGCGTATAGGATGCTCAGGTGTTTAGACCATTGTGTCCCTCAGGAATGCCCTATTCCTACCCGTCCTGTTGGTAAATGGGCTTACCTCTGTGGACAGAAAGTCAAGGCTTCAGCTTCCCGTGGAATGCATTTGCCATGGGAAGCTACTCTGGAGTAGGGAGGGAGGAGTTGGGAGACTGGGCCGAGAGATCTTCTTTGGGAGACATTTAGTTTGATGTGGCCCCAGTAATCATTTGAAGTTACTTTATGGCCAGTAACAAAAGGAGATATAGAGAGATAGATAGATAGATAGATAGACTTTATGGCCAGTAACAAAAGGAGCTATAGATAGATAGATACATACATACATACATACATACATACATACATAAAGGGTAGGCAGATGGAGGGAGGATGGATCCTTTCACATCACAAAATAGGGCAGGGTTTTATGTGTAATCTGTTGCTTTGGGTGCAGAGAAGAAATACTGCTAAAGTCAACCAGCACAATCTATGACTAGGGGGTTTTTGATGGCAGGGAGCAGAATTGAGGGACTGGAGTGGAAGCCTTTCCCTCATTTTTAGTATCCTAAGCCTGATTACCCATATTGAGAAGGGCAACGCTTGGCACTACAAGGAGAGGAAAATTAGGATCCATCACCAGCCACTGAGAGAGCATTGAATTTAGTGTTTGGTCGATTAGATTTGTTAATATAATTCTGTGTCTGCAGTACTTGCAAGATATGTGCTGAGGGTAAAATCACCGTCTGCAGTGGTGTAATAGGTGCTCCCAAATATCATACTGACCAAACAGAGCAGGATTCTCTTTCAATTTTAATCTGGTCCTTCTGAGCTGGAACCAGAAACAGGAATTTCTGATGAGGTGATGGTTGGTGTTTCAATATGATTTCTCGAAAATGATCTGACGTTAAAACAACCACACATATACACCCACAGAATGGTCACAGATTTATACATTTTTCCAGTTTGGCCCATGGGATTACTACTGAATTCATCAGGGATCTCTGGATTCTTCCTTCAAGATATATTGGATCTCCTTTTCTCCCTTTCATTCCATGTACTACTGCAAAAGCCTTTTTAAAAATTTCATAGATGGGGCCGGCCCGGTGGTGCAGCGGTTAAGTTCGCATGTTCCACTTCTCGGCGGCCTGGGGTTCACCGGTTCGGATCCCGGGTCTGGACATGACACCGCCTGGCAAAAGCCATGCTATGTTAGGCGTCCCATGTATAAAGTAGAGGAAGATGGGCACGATGTTAGCTCAGGGCCAGGCTTCCTCAGTGGAAAGAGGAGGATTGCCAGCAGTTAGCTCAGGGCTAATCTTCCTCAAAAACAAAAAAACATTTCATTGAAATATAATTTACATGTAACTATAACTTTACTGGACAAGTTGCTGGGACTGGTTATAGAACAAGGATCAAAGATGGATTCTTTAAACATGACATTAATTGGTTCATTTTACATAAACTTGAAAAAATGCATCTCCTGAGCTTTCTGAAATTTCTATAGAATCTTCTCTTCCATTTCTACTAGCATACCTCAACAAGACTCATTTCTGTACTTTTTAAAATATTTTTAATTATTTTTCTTTTTTTGAGGAAGATTAGCCCTAAGCTCTCTACTGCCAATCCCCCTCTTTTTGCTGAGGAAGACTGGCCCTGAGCTAACATCCGTGCCCATCTTCCTCCACTTTATACGTGGGACGCATACCACAGCATGGCTTTTTGCCAAGCGGTGCCATGTCTGCATCCAGGATCCGAACTGGCAAACCCCGGGCCTTTGAGAAGTGGAACATGTGAACTTAACCACTGGGCCACCGGGCCGGCCTCTGTATTTTTAAATTTTAAAAATTGTGGTAAAATATACATAACATTTACTATTTTAACCATTTTTAAATGTACAGTTCAGTGGCATTGAGTGCATTTACATCGTTGTGCAACCATCACCATCATCCATCTCTAGATCTTTTTTCATCCAGCAAAACTAAAACTCTGTACCTATTAAACACTAACTCCCTTCTTCACCTTTCCCCCAGCCGCTGGCAACTGCCGTTGTACTTTCTCTTTCAGTGAATTTGACTATTCTTGGTACCTTGTGTAAGTGGAATCATACAGTATTCATCCTTTTGTGACTAGCTTATTTCACTTAGCATAATGTCCTCAAGGTTCCTTCATGTTGTACCATGTATCAGAATTTCTTTCCTTTTTAAGGCTGAATAATATTCCACTGTATGTATATACCACATTTTCTTTATCCATTCGTCAGTCAGTGGACATTTGGGTTGCTTCCACCTTTTGGATATTGTGAATAATGCTCTATGAGCATGAGTGTACAGATATCTGTTCATGTTCCTGCTTTCAGTTTTTTGGGGCATATAATCAGAAGTATAATTGCTGGATCATGTGCTAATTCTCTATTTAATTTTTTGAAGAACCTCCATTCTGTCTTCCACAGTGGCTGTATCACTTTACATTCCGACCTGCAGTGCACAAGGGTTCCAGTTTCTACTCATCCTCACCAACACCTGTTATTCCCTTTCTTTTTGTGATAATAGCCATCTCAATGGGTGTTAAATGGTATATCGCTGTGGTTTTGATTTGCATTTGGTTAGTGATCATTGATGTTGGGCAGCTTTTTGTGAGCTTAATTGGACATTTGTATATATCTTCTTTGGAGAAATGTCTATTCAAGTCCTTTGCCCATTTTTGAATTGGGTTGTTGGTTATTTTGATGTTGAGTTGTAGGAGTTCTTTATATATTCTGAATTTTAACCCCTTATCAGATGTAGGATTTGAAAATATTTTCTTCCAATCCACAGGTTGCCTTTTCACTCTGTTGATATTGTCCTTTCATGCACAACTATAATAGCTTTTAATGTGTCCTGCTAAACCTAGTCTCTGCTTCTCTTATTCTCTACCCTCTCCTCCTTCCCCTCTCCCTCACTTCTCCCCCCTCCCTCCTCATCCTCTTTCTCAACCCCCCTCCCTACCACCCCTTTCCCCCTAAATGTGTAGTATCTCTCGTCTGCAAATTCCTTCTCTTCCCTCAAGGCTCACTTCCTCCGTAACCTTCCATTTTGGTTTGAAAACCTGAAGTAGAGACAGTGATAGATGTTGGTATCAATCCATGAGCTTTGATAGTTTGCACAACTATGATATTTGCATAGCTGTCACTTTTTTCCATGAAGAGCTGTAAGCTCTGTTGGGCTGGGTCAATTCACTAAGTGAAAGAAGGATTTAGCAGATTGGCTTTCCAGTATTTCATGGACTCAAGGTCTTATACGCGGTGCTTTTGGACCATAACGTTTTCCTACCACAAAGGATCTGAGAGGGTGGTGCAAAGGAGGTGGAATAGCCTCTGTGCTCTGGTTGTTATGGAACTGTTTTTGAATATAATGGAACAAACCCAGAAAGGATAGCACACTAGGGAACTCCACTGAATCTCCCCCAGAGACAAATATGTGGAGAAGAATTCTGGCTTATCACTTCCTGTGAAAATCAGCTGTTATGGACCACGTAAGTAAAAAACCAAAGCAGGAATTGTTCTTTTTATGAAATGGTATGAGTGTTAATAGGATAAGCAACAGAACTACCTTGGGAACACAAAACATATAAAGAAAACCTTAAAAAACTTCCAGAAAGCATAACAACCAATAAACATAAGCATCCTTCATTCTGATAGTACTTTTATTGTAAAATATACACACAAAAAAATACTTTTACTAAAAGGGCAAAAAAGAAAAGCACACAGAGGTGCCTTATGAATAAATTATTATCCATTTGTTCATGTCTTTCACAGCATTACTATTTATTTTGCACAAATCCTATGAAGTAGACAGATTTTCACTCCAAAATGAGCTTTATTTTCTTGAATTATTAATGATACACTTTATTAG
Organism: Equus przewalskii; assembly: GCF_037783145.1. Classification (NCBI taxonomy): domain Eukaryota; kingdom Metazoa; phylum Chordata; class Mammalia; order Perissodactyla; family Equidae; genus Equus; species Equus przewalskii. The sequence goes on along the minus strand of NC_091863.1, from coordinate 116,845,144 downwards.
CCGCATGTCAACATCATGGACACATTTTTCACCGAAGGGAGAGTGGCTTTGATGTGAAAGAGAAAGCAGCTATGGCCTCTCCTGGCATCAACTCCATTTTTCCCCTTTTGTCCTGGGAGGGTACTCTGTTTTCCTTCCATGATTTCTCACAAAGGGGACTCTGAATTTCTCCCGCTTCCTTTTCGACAGAAGTTGAGAAAACTCCTTCACTCCTTGAAATGGGGCTGGGCATCTGGGGATTTGAAATACTGACTTTCCAGCAGGTCCTCATTTACCAGCCAGTGCTAGGCCTTGGCCTCCAAGCCACAGCCTTCCTGCTTTTGTATTCACAGGCATTGCTGTGTTAGCACCTCTGGGGAAAATCTCCTTCTGAATATATCTTTTTGTATCACATGGAAGATTTCCAGAAAGGCAAAATGTGTAAAGTTTTTTTCTTTTATTCCCTCAAAAATGCTTTGCTTTCCCCATGTTTTCCATCTTTTTTTTTAGTGACTCCATTTTGTTTGCTCTTTAATGAAAGGATTATGCCATCAACATGGTTGAGAGTTTAATTTCACATTATCCTGAGGGACATACTCTTCCAAGTTATCCTCATGTCAGTGCAGTCATGGGAGTTACATCTGCATGTTTGAATTATAATGTTTGGCAAATGTCCTGTTAGGGTTTTGGTTCTATAAAAAAAGCAGAGAAAAATGCTGAAAATCACTGTCAGAACATCATGTTTCAGTGCTCCAGAAAAGGTCTTTTACCATCTCACTAAATTCTTGAAACTAAAGTATGGAAGAAATATAATAACAAGTGAAAACTTCTTTCCTAAAGACCAAATAATTCTAGACCTTTTAGATAAATAATGATAATATTGTCTGAATTCTAAATGTGAAGCTGTCCCTTCTGGATCCTTTTAGCTCAGGGGTGCTAATTACACTTCATCCTTTAGCCAGCTTGAAATCAAGAATGGCATTTCACGTTAGTCACCAAGACAGTCACTTTAGTTTGGAAGTCCAAAAACTTAGGTTACTGTGCAGATCCATCCAAGTCATAAAACAGTCTAGAAGCACATAGACTCCAGTATTAACAGCAATTGTTTCTGGGTGGTGGGATCATGGATTATTTTTTTCCTTTCAATTTTCTGTCTTTCTTAAATTGTTTACAATGAGCAAGTATTGTTTTCATAATTCTCTTAATCTGGGTTTCCCCCAGAATCCAAAGCCTGAGACAAGGGCTCACATGAGGTGTTCTTTTGGGAGGTGGTCTCAGAGAATAGGAGTGGAAGACTGGGGAAGAGAGAAACAGGAAGGAATTACCACTGTGGTCAACAGAGACTCAGTGCCTGCGGACTCCCTGAGGAGATAGATAGACTGCACTGCACAGTTATCTTCTAGAAGCATGGGTGGAGGGAGCATTTATCCACCATCTCTCACTGCTCCATTGGTCATTGGTTGTCTTATGTGGTGCTAACTTCATAGAAATTCTGTGTTTGAGCGTGTGCTAGTGCCAAGCAGGTTTCCATAGATGCCCCTACTGTGACAGCATCTAAAAGCCCTGAAGCTGAGAGCCGGAGATGTAAAAAGGTGGCTGAAAATACTGCTTGCCACAGCAAGGGCTGGAGTTAAAGGTAGGCCTACAGGATGTGAGGCACAGGAGGTTCCAATATAATAATGCAAAGATAGTAGGCATTTTCATTTTGCAAAATAAAAAACACAAATCAAAATAACAAAACGTATAAAGATGTTTGCTGCTTCAAATCAAAACGGGAGATTTTTTGATTGTTTGAGAAATATGCACTTGCATTATTTTTTCTTACTGCTGTAACAAGTTGCCAATAATAATTTGGGTTATTTTAGGGGCATTAAAAAACCCCATTTTTTTTAACCTTGAAGACATTATGCTAAGTCAAATAAGCCAGGCATAAAAGGACAAATATTGTGTGATTACACTTAGGAGATTACGTAGAATGTGAGGTACCTAGAAGGTGAGGTACCTGGAATAGTAAAATTCATGGAGACAGAAAGTAGAACAGAGGGCATTAGAGGCTGATGAGGAGGGGAGAATGGAGAGTATTGAAAAAGTTCTGAAGATGGATAGTGGTCCTAGTTGCACAACAATGTGGATGTACTTAATCCCGCTGAACTGTACACTTAAAATAGTTAAAATGGTAAGTGTTATGTATGTTTCATGACAGGTGAAAAATCCCCACCTTATTTGTCATCTTGCATTTCTGTTGGTCAGAAGTCAGGGTACAGCATGACTCAACAGGGTCTTCTGATTAGGATCTCATAAGGCTGAAATCAAGGTGTCAGCAGGGCTGTGTTCCTTTCTGAGGACCCCAGGGATGACTCTGCTTCCAACTCATTTAGTTTGTTGGCCAGTCAGTTCCTTGTGTTTGTAGGACTGCAGCCCTGTCTCCTAGCTGGCTGTCAGCCAGGTGCTGGTCTGTGCTCCCACAAGTTGTGTCACTCCACACAGCTGGTCGGCTTCTTGCCGCGTGTCTTCACATTTTTTCTCTGTGTGTCTAAATGTCCCCTTTTTATGAGGATACTAGTCATGTTGGATTAGAACCCACCTCATTTAAACTTGGTTACCTCAGTAAAGACCCTATTTCCAAATAAGGTCACGTTCTAAGATACCAGGGGTTAAGACTTCAGCATATCTTTTTGGAGGGACACAATTCAACCCTTAGCACCAGGCAACATAACATGTTTATAAGATTTAGGGATTAAGATGTGGACATTTTTTGGGGGAAGGGGCACATTTTGCCCATGATACATTCACATTTTCCTTTATGAATATCTGTTAGACTGACCCTGAGAGTGGTCACACTGTTTTTGATTTGTTTGCACTTTGTAAATAGTGTTTATTAATCTAGAATAAATTTGTAAGAGGAATTAACATTAATTAAAAAAAGATGTTCACAATTGCATGTAATTTTCCAGGAAATTTCTAGAGATAAAAGTTAGCATTTTCTGATTATGCTTATCAGTGTTTATCCTGCAGAAGCCCTTGGTGTGGGCTATATTACAGACATAGATATATGGAAAGATTCCACTTAAAAGGCCTTATTTAATGGTGTATTTTAAATACTTAAAGGGATAAATGGTGACCTATTTCCTCCCTTTCAAAATTATTTTCTTTTCACATAAAGATCTTTTTGAATTAGGAATCAAACATTCCTGAAGGGCTTCAACATTCATTCCTATTTCTTTTCCTTTGTTTCTTTTGAAGTGCTTTTCTCTTTCCCTTATCTTTTCATTCATCTGTCCATTCATTCATTCATTCATTCATATGTTCATTCAACAAACATTTACTGGCCCTTTCTGTGCCAGGCGAATGGTAGATATTGGGGAATCAGGCCTGGTCCCTGGCCTCAAGTGTTTTATAGTATAGTTACCCTCTTCCGTTCTGTTCTCCGTACTGTCTTCCCATCTGGGCCATCTCCAGTGACACCCCTTGTCTCCACCTTCTACAAACGTCAACACAGTGCTTGACCTAATATGACCTTAGATTTTTCGCATCAGATTAAATGTAATCCTTTTGGTTGCTTAATCTTTAGGATTTTTACCTTTAACTGCACAGATGCCAATTGTGCCCTGCCTTACTTCCTCTTCGTCCACCTTTTTAACTCTAGCTGTTGCTGTGGCAACCAGCTGCAGGCCTCAGAGCAGCTCACCTCAGCTGCACTACATACCGCTGCTTTTTGCCAGGGGACTTCCTGCTGTTGCTGAGTGGTAAACCTCTGGGAACTTGCTTACCCATTTGGTTGTATCGCAAATAGGGTTACCAGAGAAATACAGGACACACAGCTACATTCATATTTCAGATAAGAAACATTTCTTTTAGTATAAGTATGTCCCACATATTGTATGAAACAAACGTATACTAAATAAATCTATGGTTTATCTGAAATTCAAATTTAACTGGGCATCTTCTATTTTTATTTTCTATATCTGGCAATCTTAATTGCAAAGCTGGAGTGTGAATGAGTTAATATCTGCAATGTGCAACCTTTGACCAATGGAAGAAAGAATCCAGTGGATACTCTCCCCTCTTTTGTCCCTTGCACGGACAATTCGGAGTGGCTTCACAGAGGATTCCCCACAGGATTGAGCCGTGACTGATCACAGCTATGAGTAGCGTATTAACAAATCCTTGGTGTGTTTTTTCACCTTTCCCTGTTTCCCTCTTCCCAGTCCTCTTCTCTGGTTCCTGGGGATCACAACCCTTCTCTCTTCCTCTATGCCCACCCTCCTCTCTTCCTTTGCTTCTGCAGGAAACCCAAGCTAAGCACCTCCTTTTCCGTATTATACTCAGCTTCCAGGTACAATGCCTCATTTCATTATGGAACTAGACTGAAGTTATAATTTTCATAGAGTAGTGAGGTCACGTGAGTCATAGCATTGTATTGTCCACTTCTGGCATTTAAGCATGTATAGGCATGTTTGGTGAGCTGGAGGGATAGGCCTAAGAGAAATCAACAGGGGAAAGAATTCAGAGACTTTTGACATCTAGAGTTCAAATACACTGGTAAAGTATCGTGGAAGAACTTGATCAGGGGTTTGAGATAGCATACTGAATATACGTTTTTACTTGTGTTCTCTCCAAAATCCCATTGATATATGAGACATAAAGTGTTTCTAAGGAACGAATCCATGGTAGCATTGAAAAATGAGAAAGACTGCTTTTAGGAAATCAGGTATTTTAAGTAGTTTATACAAGATAGAAAAAAATCCTGTTGACTAAAGATCTAGAGCAGGAAAAACTCAGAGCAACTATGGGAAATGGTTTCCATAAAGGTGAGATATTTCTTCTCAATTCTAAGCTTGAAATAACAGAAATAAAGATGAGGAGCAGTAATACAAATAGTACAGCTTCCTTCAGAAACAGCTGGCCCAGTCGGACACCTATCCTTTTGCCGTCTATCTATTTATCTGTCTACCTGCCTAGCAGGCTGGCATGAGAGGCGTTTCCCCACAAAATAGTATTGATACAATTGTCTATCAATTATCTTATTTGGAGAATAAAAGGAAAGTTATGGTTTTACCTCACGCTGTATACAAAAAAAAAAAATCCAGTTGTATTGAAGATGCAAACATTTAAAAAGTATGAAATATTAGAGAAAAATATATAACAGACCACTTTTATAATATCTGAGGTTGGTAATACCTTCCCAAGAAATATCTGAAATCCAGAAGCCGTAAAGTCTAAAAGGAAAGAAAGAAGAAAGGAAGAGAGGGAGGGAGGAAGCAAGAAAGAAGTAATCTGGCACATTTGTTTACATCAAAATTAAAATGTCTGCAGGACAAAATTTATTGTTATTTATCATAAGCAAAGTTAAAAGACAAGTGGCAAGTTTACAGAAAACATGAAACAAAGGGTCACTATTGCTAACCTGCACATTGCCTCAATAAATTAATAAGTAAATGACAGCACAACAGAAAAAAATAGGTGAAGGATATTGCAGTAGACTGTTCACAATTATCTGTTTTCCTTCCCTGTAGGAGAATTATGCTTTACCATCCTGGTGAACTCAGACATGGCCACATGGTTTATTTAGGTTAATGAAACATGTTACTTTCAGGCAGAAGCTTTAAGACTTGATATTGGATTTGCCATGATCTGTTTGCCTTCTGCCACAGCAGCCAGCACTATTCTGGAGAGTAGCTGCTCCTAACCAATGGAACATTAGAAGATGGCGTGAATGAGAAATAAACCTTTGTTTTAAACCGCTGAGATCTGGGAGTTGTTTGACACCATGGGTTAACCTCGCCTCTCCTGACAGAAATCAGTATCAGAATAGAGGTAATGTTGCAACAAAATCTGTAAAATATATAGCATTAATTTAAAGGTTGTGTTCTGGGAAGTGAGGAAACTCTCAGAAGCTAGGAGGTTGGTGAGACATGTCAAGTGGTAGAAAAAGCTTTAGTAAAACTGTGATCTACAATAGCTTGAAAGGCAGATCATGCACATAACGAACCTGTAGTTTTAGGAGAAGAGGTGGCAAAACAGAATATTAGTTTCATGTATTGGTAACTTTTGTTTACACTTCTCAAATTATTACAAAGAGAAATGAGCTTAGATGAGATAATTAGCTGGTTTGTAAACATAAATGAAAGAGAATTGAAAGTCTAGAAATTGGTAGACCTGCAGGGCTTTAAGCTGAGTTTAAACTTCAAACAGTGTGAAATAGTTTTTGAGCAATAAAAGCAGATTTAATTTCAAGACTTACCCTGAGGAAAAGTCAAAAGGTATGGCCTTCTCCATTATATGTTATTAAAAATTTTAAATCCTTCTAACCTATTCTCTCAATACCAGTATCAAATTAAGGGTATAAACTTCACAGGCATTATTAAAAACTCTTAATAGAGCTAGCCCTTATGGCCTAGTGGTTAAAGTTTGGTGTGCTCCACTTTGACAGCCCAGTTCGGTTCCCGGGCATGGAACCACACCCCTCATAGCCATGCTGTTGTGGTGGCTCACGAAGAACTAGAAGGACTACTAGAATATACAAGCATGGACTGGGGCTTTTGGGAGAAAAAAAAAAAAAAAGGAAGATCGGCAACAGATGTTAGCTCAGGACGAATCTTTCCCAGTGAAAAAAATAAATAAAAACTCTCAATAGACTAAAATTCCTAGAGTGAAGGTTCAGCTAAGTGTGTGACACCCTTCATTTGTGCAAAATGGTGCAGGGAAAATACTAAGGATGTGACTCTCCCATAGAAGTCTGATGGACTCAAGATACTCAAACTTGAATAAAAGAGAGAGAGAAAGAAATCTAGACATCTGGAAAAGAAGTGGGGATATGGCTATTGGCACATAGAACTGACTGGAATGCAGTTGATAAGAAGCCAACTAAAGATTTTGAAAAAAAAATTTGTGCTGCCAAAAAGACCATCAACCTGGACTAAACAGTTTGTGACTAAGGCTTAAAATGATATTTGGGACCTCAGCCTCTTTTGGATGAGAAGCAGTCTACAAAAGCTGCTGGATTTCCAAGGAAGGAAGTTTCCCCATGCCAACTTCATACAGGATCTAGAAGCATAATTGAAAAGGAAGAATCTCCTGGATGGTGGAGTCAAGAGCCATAGGCAAACAATGGACAGAGAAGCTACTTGAAGGAAGAGCAGCCAGAGCCTATTCCCAGGGTAATTCTCTAAGCCTAGGGCAAGGGTCCCTCCACGCATCTGCCCGATGAGATTTCATTGTTGCTGTCGGCCAGTGGCTGCCAGATGTTTCCCATTCTTTCTTTTTCTGAATGAGAGAGTTTAATGTAGTTATCCTATGCCTATTTCACTGTGGTATACTGGGCATGCAGATCTCTTATGTAGAGACTATCATATATCACCCTGTGCTTTGAGATTCTTAACTTTGAGCTCGAAGAAATGATTGGATGGTAGTTAAGGTTATTTCCCGTGGAGAAGGGGAAAATGGGAAGAGAGGGAATCAGTATTTGTTAACCAGAAGGTTAGCCTGCGTCAGGCCTTTATTATTCCCCAGTGTGAAGTTCGCCTTCTTCCTGGAGGATCATATTCCCCAGCCCTTTTGAATGGGACATGACCATGTGACCTGATTTAGCCAATGAAATGTGAGCAAAAGTAACATATATCCCTTCTGGGGAGAAGGATTATGAGTCAGTGCATACTTCACCAAATTCTATATTCCGTTGGCCATGATAGCCATCAGTGTTGTGGCTAGTAAATAGTGACGACTTCATCAGCTTGGGTCCTGGAGTGAAAATAAGGGGCCTCTGACCTGTGGTGAACATGTAGTGTAAGTGAGAAACTAACGTTTGTTTTTATAGGCTACTGAGATTTGTGAGGTGGTTGTATAGCAAAACCTAGCCTATCTTAACTGATAGCTATAAATAAGCAATTGGGATAAGATTTAAGTACAAATGACTAGTGAACATATGAAAACCTGAATAGCTGAGTAGTCGACATGCCCAGCAAAGCAGTACATATAACTTGGGACCTGTTCTAGAGTACATTTAAGAGACTCCTAGAATTTAATTTTGGAACTGGGGAGACTGTCAGGAGAGAGGAGTTTCTGTTTGATCAGATGGGAGCCACAGGGTTACAGTTAGGAAGCAATTGCTGATTATATGTAGGTCTCACTTGTGCAACTTCACCAAGTATGGCTGAATGATTGGATGAGTCATATTCACTCTGACATTTAGCATTGTCTTTGTGAGTCTTTCTTTTAGTCTTCAAACTGGTTCATTTATCTTTCTACTCATAGAAGGCATTCCCCCACTTCCTAAGGGATTCAGCCCTAAATTCTAGCTACTCACTGTCTCTAGCTCAAAGTCTAAACTCTCAGGCTGATATATAGTGTTCTCTATCTGGTTCAGATGTGGTCTCTTTTTGTCTGGAAACCTATGGGTTAAAAGATAGGTCACCTGCCCACACTCACTCATGCCCAATATACAAATAAGTGCAATAAACATTCTGGTGGTAGATTGTAATTGGTGTTCACATTTTCTCTTTCTTTCCAATTGTTAACAATAGTTCCCTATGGACAGAGAGTATTTCCCCATCCCGCTGATTTTGGTTTTAGCATATGCCTTGCTTTGGCTAGTGGAATGTGAGCAGATACAACTTATGCCATGTTGGACTGGAGGCTTTAAACATGCTTGTGAGCCTTAGCTTTCACTCTTGTGCTCTGTTCCTGCCCTATGATGAGGGCACGCTCCTTGTAACTGCTCCTTCTTCACCCTGGGTCCCAGAGTTAGACATGTTGAGTAGACCAGAATGTAACCCGGCCCCTGGAGCTGAACCCCACCGAGCCACAGCTGACCTGCAAGCCTGTGAGTGAGAACGAAATGCTTGTTGTTTTAAACTACTAATATATACAGGTTTTTTAAACCACAGCAAAAGTCAGCACAATTCCCGTTTAGAAAGGGTAAGAATGGGAGGCACAGAGTAATCAGCAGGCTGTGATAATTTTGAAATTCCCCTGGGAAGATGCTGTGAAGGTCTCCTGCTCTCCGGGTAGGAAAGTTCCTTCATTAGACTCAGATTCTGCGTTCTGAGAGAACTGCCTTGTTCAGTGACCTCTACGGCTCTGAGACCTACCTTCTGGAGGGCTGTTTCTTGTTCAGTATTCTCCTTGGCCAGGTCATAAATGTGTTTTGGGGAAAAAGTTCTCTTTATGGACTGCAGAGCCTTTGAAGTCTGCCTCTTTATCATGGAAGGTTGGAGGACCCGGGTTTGTTTTATATCTGGATAAATAGTCCAGAGCACTTCAGCCTAGGCTTATGGTTTCTTTAACAGTACAATTACCTCCAAATTTTGTAATCTCTTTGGTATCTAGTTAGTTCTGTGTGCCAGAAACTATAATCAACGTATTTTTCTTGATATAATTCTCAAATATTCCTTATTTCTTTCCTTCTTTACCCCCAGACCTCTCTCAATTTATGGCTAATAATATTTAGAACAACACATGGAAAGGCTACTCCCTTAATTTGATCTCTGTGTGGGGTCACTTTGAGAAGTTTTACTGGGCATTTGAGTTTTTAAGCCAGTTTTGTACTGTCTCTTACTATTTGTGTTACACAAGCAACTGGCTCTTCCAACTCGTAAGCCCCCAGTTTTCCAGATCCTCCTTTATTCTCAGAAACCAACCACTTCTTTCTCATATAATATCTTGCCAGACAGAGTCAATAGAGCCTAATACGTGCTACTAACATTTTGTTTTTCATCTTCTTACATTACAATACCAATTATGTAACCTCACTATCTGTAATTAAGTTAATGTACTGACAGTACCAAGTGTTTTGCCACTGGATTAAATAGATCTCTAGTCATCCGGCCCGTTCGTGTCTCCTTGCCATCAAGCTGCCTGGACCACTAAGGTGATATTTTTGTTATGGTTTCATCCCACTTCTGGTACCAATTTCTATATTAGGTGAAGTTAGGCTTTAAAGAGAACACCTTAGCAGCTATGAGCACAAAAGTATTTGAAGAGACTGAAGTGAGAGGAACCATTTAGGAGAATAATACTTGTATCCAGGTGAAAGTTATCTAGGTCCTACTTAAGGATATGTTGAAAAAAACATAAAACAGATTTCCCAATCGTTTTCAGTCATTTCTATCCATAAAATAGTGAGCTCTTGATCTCAGCTGATAACTAAGATGAGCAAGAAACTGGATAATGAATCATACTGTTTGGACAGCCTGTTATTTCTGTCATCACAACAAACCAAATAGATTGTTTATGATTGACCAGAATATCAAGTGAAAATTTAATGAATCTACTGCAGCCTTGTCACTTCAATCAAATAGTGTAAAGGCAGTCAGTGGATTTATCATTCTTGCTTTGTTCCAGTGTAAGGAATTCAGCAGTCAGCATGAGCTTCTCTGGTTAGAAATGCAGACAGAGGACCCTTGGGGCAAAGGCTTGCTCACTTGCTGTCAGAATCCCCCTCAGGACCAATTTCAAGCCCAGTGAAGTATATGATTTGGAAATTAATAGAAAATATATATTAACAAACACTCAGGTCAAGGAGACCTATGAAATGCTACTTAATTTTGAGAACAGAAACATACAAATGTATTATGAAAAACGAATGTTTTCAATGACAAGGACTTTTTCTCAGTGTTAGTAAAGAGCCCAATAGGGGGACCATGCTTCCAAATAGTAGAATACAGTCTCTCAGGGCTACGACTCCAATTTAAGGCATTCAGTTGCAAATAAGGAATTCATCGTGTATCCAAAGAGAAAAATCACTCCAGATTTGTGTCATGTGGCTTTAATTCCAGGCACTACTGTTTGGAACAAGTTAATCCTTCTAAAATAATTTAGGAAACATTATTATTCCTTTAGCACAAAGAATGTGTTCAACTGTGTGTGTTTACTATGTGGTATTTTACTTAAAGGTAAAATACTCCTATATAAGTACGTGTGACCAAAAATAAAAGAAAAGAAAAGAAGCAGAAGGGAAAATGAAAGAATTGCCCCGAGCTTCCACAAAAAGGTCTAGTTGCTGTCCTAGTTTGGGTTCCCTGGAAGGTAAACTCTGAGGTGGAGAATAACATGCAGGAAGTTTATTGTTGAGTGTTCTCAGGATCAACACCTGTGGAGATGTGAAGACAGGAGGGTTGAGCAGAAGTTATACTTGGTGCAGTCAAAACAAAGGCCTCAACCCAACACCTCAGAGAATCCTGGAGCTGAAATATTCCTGCAAGACTGCCCCATACTGGGTTAAGAGTTTGGAGCATAACTCCCCCTCCCACAACTTCCTTCCAATCACGCCACTTACCTCCCCAAGTCCCTCCCCTAACCTGACCAGTTGTTGGACACAGGCTGCCCAAGAGAAGGAGATGTGATTTTTTGGGAGAGGTGTCTCTCCAGTTGTGAGAAGTCCCTGTAACTTGACTCAGCTGAGAAAAATCAGGCCCCAGACTCCCAACAGCTGAGGAAATGAGTGCTTCAGTCCTGGAAGTAGGTAAGCTGGGCGGTGCATCACAGTGTCCACTACAGTTCTCCATCTGGCGAATAAACTACTAACAGCAATATGATTTATTGTGAATGTGTCTGTGGGTGATTGAGGAGTGGGAAAGGTAATGAAGAGGGAGGCTGATGGGGAAGGATTGGGGTCAAATTAATGACTTTTTCCTCCTGTGGCATCAAATAATATCAGTCTCCTTATTGTTCAGCTTCTTTAGCAGCACATGAAACCATAAATGAGATTTGATTTAAAAATATCTAACAAGATTCCTTGGACTTCAAAGCTAGGAGGAACCTTGAAGATATTCCAGTAAAAAGTCCCAGAGGTTTTAAATGCCCCAAATCAGAAGTTAGACTAGGACTTCATGTGCGTTCTTGATGGCTAAGTCATGACAGATGCCATGTTACTGATACTGAAACATTGTCATCTCAGTAGCCATCTTCCCTTTCTTTTATTCTAAAAGAACTCCTGAGTTTGTTCAAATATTGGGAGGAGGCAGTATGCTGGGCAGGGCTGGGACTAGGTAAAGCAACTGAAGCACTTAGGGCACAAAACCTAAAGAGGTACTCATTCTCAAGGTCGTACAGGGTGCGCACAGTTTCAGAAGGCATTCAAAGGGTTGTTTCAAGTGCATGGCACTGAGAGTGAGTGCTTCCTTAAGTTTTGCACCCTAGGTTCCTCACTTGCCTCACCCTATTGCTGGCCCTTGGGCTGAGAGGATGAGCCTTTCTCCTTCTGAATGGTTGAATCCCATTCTCCTTAATCAGAGATTGGTTTGGGGCAAACAAAGCCTATAACCCAGTAGTGGTGAATGAGCTGTAAGAGGACATCAGCTGTAGAACTCCCAGGAAAGGTTTTCCTTCCTGATAAAAAGGAGAAACTGAAAGAGAAACTTCACTGTCTCTGTTTGGACAGAGTTATGTGAAGATGTGATGCCAAAGCTGTTGCAGCCATCTTGTAGCCGTGAGGGGATAAACCAACTGTGACTACCAGATGATGCAGAGGAAAGCCTAGTTCCTTTCTGTAATGCTGCTGTAGAACCGACCCTGGAACTGCCTGCCTCAGGACTTCTGGAAAGGTGAGATAATAAATTTCTACTGTTTAAGTCATTTTTAGTCAAATGTTCTGTTACTCAGTTGCCAAATTAACCAAAATATTATGGGGGGTCATTTTCTAGCCCTTAAACATGGAGCTTTGTCCCACCTCCTTGTAAGGACTTTGATCCCTATGACCACGATTCTCTTTCTCCATCAGAACTCTCCCTTATACTAACAAATACGTTAGCCTGGAAAGTGTTGGAATTTGGGGATATCCTGAGTTGGTATCCCTATTCCTCCACTTACTAGCTATGAGACCTGGGACTAGTGACTTCACTACTCTGGGCTTTATCTTTCTCATCTGTAAGATTTAGATAATACTAGCACTTAAACTTAGAGGCTGGTTGTGAGGCCTATTGAGATAATACGTGTAAGTGCTTAACATAGTGCCTGGTAAATGGTAAGGATTCAGTAGATGTTATGAATTGCTAGCCTTTAAAAGCTATTAATCCCCTCTCTGGGGATTATTTATTTATTAGAGACATATAGAGGACCTTTTTTATCTTTTGGCCACCAGGCATCCATTTATCTTATCAGGAAATAGCCATTTGAGACTCAATCCTTCCTCCATTCTTGGCCTCTTTGGCTCAAGTGGCACCCCACTCTACAACTCAGTTGAGAAAGCATGCAACCCACGACTAAACCATCAACCATACCTCATTTGACCCATATGACCATGGCCGTAGTGATTATTCAGATTCAGGCATGCAATGAAATAAAACCCAATGAGATATAATGCCTGGGACATCTTGGGAAGATAGACTCTTTCCAACTGGTCTTGAACCTAAGAAGATGAAGAATTTGGAGCACTTGCCATCATGTTGCTAACATGTTGCTCCAGTGGTTGAAACTAATAAAGCGGAAGGCAGAACCAAGAAGCTGGGTCCTGCTGATATCATTCAAACCCTGAATCCAGCCATGCTCTAAGCCTGCCCTGTTTCTGGACTCTGCAGGTATGTGAACTACTAAATTTTGCTTTTGCTTAACTCAGTTTGTTAGTTTTCTTTCATTTGTGATGAAAAGAACCCAAACTCATACAAAAGTGAAGTTTTGTCCTAACTTAAAATATCCGGGGCCGGCCCGGTGGCGCAGCGCTTAAGTTCGCACATTCCGCTTCTCAGCGGCCCGGGGTTCGCCGGTTCAGATCCCCGGTGCAGACATGGCACTGCTTGGCACGCCATGCTGTGGTAGGCGTCCCACATATAAAGTAGAGGAAGATGGGCACGATGTTAGCTCAGGGCCAGGCTTCCTCAGCAAAAAGAGGAGGACTGGCAGAAGTTAGCTCAGGGCTAATCTTCCTCAAAAAAAATAAATAAATAAATAAAATAAAATAAAAATAAAATAAATTAAAAAACAAACTTAAAATATCCTAAATGTCACTTCTGAGTGGGTCCTGATAAAAAGACCATCTTGCATAAGTGTAAAAAGGTATCCTACCCTCTACTTCCTGCTCCCTACTTGCTGCAATGGCCGGTACACACTTGTACTATAAAGAAAGTGCTATAGAAGCTGGAGGGACTAACACATCTTGGAGGACTTCATCAAGTTTCTTAACCTGTGATTTACTTGTTTCATTTGTAGTATGTGGTATAACCTTCGTAGAGATGTTGTCAGTTTAAATGAAATCATACATGTAAAGTACTATATGTACCTTTGTCGTCTTTACTCCTGTATCTCAGGATGCTCCAAGGCATTCCAGGCCAGGGAGCGCAGATTTTATCCTTTGGAGCAGCCTAGTTTCAAGGGACGAGGTCCTCATTTATTTGAGGCTCTTGCTGTTGAGCACACCTGGCAGGAGGAGTGGGAACATGGTTTGTCTTCCAGGCAACTCTTCTAGAGCATAAAGAGCCAAACAGCAGGGGCACAGGTGTGGATGAATAAAAAGGTACCTGATCTAAACCTGGGAGGGTAAAGGGATGGTCTGGAGGGGCTGTGAGATAGAGGAGGCCGTGGGGTCAGGGGAAACTGAGAGCATGTGGTAGAATGGCAGAGGGAAGGAAGCAAGGAGGCCAACCTGAGAGGCAGAAGGTCAAGAGGACTGGAATGAGACAGGAAAGAAGAGTCTATATGAGGGAGAGAGCACAGAGCCGAGGGTACCACTCCCTTAGCTTGTTACAACAATGCGGTGATTTGCCGCAGTTACCAGTGACTTGAGGTTTGGTGGAAGAGGGAAGAAGGAACTGCCAGAGGGCACACAACTGGGCCTGATAAGAAATTAGTGTAAAAATTTTTAATATCATGATAAGTAGTAGTTCCTTTGTTTCTGTAACATTTTTCTGTTGATTATGCACTTTCACATAGATTGTATCATTGAGTCCTTACCACATCCCTGTGAAGGAAGGAGGATAGGGATTAAGATTTCTGTTTTGCAAGTAAGGGAAGAGAGGTTAACCTTTTCCAAGGTTAACATTTTCCAGGGTAACCCAGCTAGTATATGGTGCTTTTGAATCTTAGGTCATCTTTCCTTCAGGTTTAAGGAACAGCCCTTCATTAAACGTTGCCTTAGTTTCAGTTATTTCCTAAGTGGTGTACCTGACATCAGTCTCATCCTCTCTCCAGTGAATCCTCTTCCTGTGACCCAAGGTATCTTTCTAATCGTGCCATTCTTTTGCTCAAAAGTATCGATGGTTTCCCATTGCCTACAGAGTAAAGTCTAAACTGCAATACAGAACTCCGTCTTTACCATTTGCAGCCCATTGACCTTTCCAGGTGATTTCTTACAGACCTTGAAAGCTGTGTTGCCTCCCCTCCCCAGCCCTACACTCTAGCCATGAGGGAGTATTTGCCAGTTCTTGAACACACCATAGCCTTTGGAACTTACATACCTTGGATATGTTGTTCTCATTGCCAGAAACATCACTCACCCTCTTCTTTGTCTGGCAAAAACCCTACTCACCCAGAAACAAATGTTTGCCTCAACTGGAAATTTCCCAAATGTCACAGGCTAGTCACACAGGGTCGTCATGAAGAACAACTTGCCTCAGCCCTTATAGGGACCAGATCTAAGAGACTCTGGTATCCAAGGTTTATAAAACCAGGTGGCTTCCCCATTGAAAGAGATGGGGAAATATGACCCACCTATACCCACACACTACCAGAGTAATTATCTGAGGGAAAATCTGAGAAATTGCTGTGTGTGGGTAGAGGACATGAATTGGAGACCAGTTCCCCAAAACTCCTTAGAGTCCTTTTCTCAGGAATCACTGAAAGAAGAAAGAGCCCAGAGGGCAGAAGTTTGGTGCTTCCCTCAAGGCTGTGAAGAGGAAAGTGATATGGTCTCAGAGCCAGTGACATGATTTTACCCAGTAACTTTGTCAGCAATAAATCCAACACAGTTGAAGCTTTGATATGAAGATTGGCATGTTAGGCAGAAAGCCAGCTCCACCCGCCTTATTTCCCCTGCCAAGTTGGTTGGCAGCTTGGATGGGCTGCTACCCAAGGTAGGAGAAGGGGGAAAGCAGTGAGGCCATCCCACCCAGACTGGCAGTCACAGGATCTGGTCCAACTGGGAGGGGATTTGTACCTAAACCAGTCTAGCCAGGAGCACAACCTGAATCCTAGATGAAGAGGCACCAGGGAGACTGTGCCAGACATCTAGTCTGAAGTATAGTCAAAAGAGGGAGTGACAGCAAGAGAAGTTTGGAAATCACGTGAGTTAAAGCATGCCAAGTAGTTCAGAACTAAGGCTGTGGACAGTGAGGGAATGCTGGAGTTCCCTTTCCTGTAATGACTAGTGCTGTTATGAAGACCAGGAACAAACATCGTCATGCATCGTTTGCCAGTTTTGATGCTATAGCCTTTTTGTTAGAAAATGACACTTAGCCCCAAGACAAAGGGTCTGAAATTTCATTGCTTTGGCCATTTCTTCCATTTGAAAAATGTCTGCCTTCCAAGTATTGTTGGGTCCAGCTCAGCATGATTTTGACCAGTTTGTAGTTTAATTCAGAAATCACTGGTGATTACTTTGAACTTAGAGGATCCTGCCTCCTGGGCTGTGCTGGTCTTTGTGGTTGGTCAATCGGAAGGCAGAAGCATCCAGAATACCAGGCCAGTAATGTTCACTTTAATGTAATTGACAAAATTCATAACAAGAAATTAGAGTTTCATTATAATGTTTTTCAGAATAACTGACAATCCGCAGGAGCTTTCACACTTCTTTCATAACATGCAATCTTTGTCAGAAGAAGCAGGTGGCATGCAGTTTAATACAAGCAACTTAGCAAACATTCCTTCTTAGCAAACACTTTCCCCTCTGCTGGGAGTAATTCAGAGTTCAATTTAGCCTGACCACACCTGACACAAGCTGGCATGATGGTTTTTGATCAGAACATTTGTTTTTGCCCCCAGCACATAGGAAATTTGAGTTATATGCATTTTATTTTGCAGTCCTAAGTTATCTTCCTCTGCTTTTATTTATGTGTTCCTACTGCCATGTTCAGGTCTCAGAAAATCACAGTGTGGCAAGTTAAGAGAAAAAGAAGCCTTCAAATAAATCATAAAATATAATGATCAGCAGTACAGTTAAGATGATATTACCACATTCAGAGTGAGTTGTTTATCTCTGCTTTTACACTGAGGACTGTCTCCGCTGCATTTAAATTTTTTTTTGTTTTCTGTGCTATTTTTGAATTTTCTTATTTTTTTTCCACTTAGATAAATTCAAAGAATTGAGGCATCAGTCTTATTTCCTTTGTCATTTTTATGTCGTCTTCGGAAAGGATGCTTCTCTCTGCAGGCTGATTGGCTGAGGGGCTCACTCTGGGCGTCTTTGGATTGAGATAGTTTTAATTTCAGTGTTCACTCATGGTCTTCACAGCAGCCGCTCTCCCTTTTCCTGGTACTCACAGACTTCTGCCATCCAGAACAGTCCTTTAAAGGGGGCATGGCATAGTTGAACCTCTCTGAATCTTAGTTTCCATATCTGAAAATAAGAGGATTAGATGGAAAAGCTCCAAGTTCCTGGGTCACTGACACCACCTCTGGTCCCTCTTAGCCAGACACCACCTTGTACTCCCTTTATGCATCACAGCGGTTTCCTTGCAGAAGTAATTGGAGATCTGTGGTACTTAATCACTGTATTTGTCAGAGTATTATGGCAAGTTACTTCCTAAAACAGCCAAGACCCCCTTTAAAAGCTCTGGCATCTAGGCTCGGGTGTATGTGTACCAACGTGCACAGCTTCCCTCTGCAGCTGCTCCAGGGAAACACGTTTTCTCCTCAACGATTGCTTGTTCTCTGTGCCTTTGTGTCTTTCCAAGCTGCATTTCACTTCTTACTTTGGCTTTTGCTGACCTGACTCCTTGAATCTATCGCTATGTCTTTGTTCTCTTCCTTGGGAATTTGCCCAGCGTTCACTTTGGGTTCTTTCCCCCTTTGATTACCAGGGCCTTATGCTGAGTTTGTTGTTACTGTTAGAGCTGGGGGGTAAAAGTAGGCGAGTTGCTGAGTGATACAGCTGCTGACTGTTGTTATTCCCAGAACAGTTTGTCTTTAATAATCTCCATTTATGACTAGTCCATGATGATGGCTCAGGTGCTGAGTAGTGGCCTGTGATGCGCTGCCAAATTCTCTTCATGTTAGCTCCATTATGTCGTTTTTAAGTCACTTTCTTGCTTTCTATTTATATGACCATAGATTTTTGTGTCCAGTACTCTCTACTGTACTGTATTTTTCTACCAAGAATTTTTTCCCATTCGCATTTTATTTCCACTTTGAACCATTCTGTGAGCTTCTCATAGAGACCTGGATTTGAGACCTGGCTGTTGTTCTCTTAACATTACGCAAGTCTCTTTACCTTCCTGAGCCTGTTTCTCTCTGCATGAAATGTAGATGATAATACTTTTGTTATATTGTTAATGTGAGGATTAAATGAGATGATATCTGTGCAAGTGCGTCGCACACTATGTGACACACAGTGGGGCTCAGTACATCTACATTCTTTCCCTCTCCCTTCCATCTCCTCCTCCTCTTTATTTTACACTGCATGAATGAGCACAATGTGTTATTTTGTGATTCCACAAAACAGCTCTCTCCATTGGGCCAGGAAGCTTTTCCTCAATGGGTTTTTCTGGCATATTTGGAAAGGCTTCTAAAGCCACTCAAGTGAAACTAGATTCCATTCCCAGAGTTCAGTTCATGTTGCTGGTTGCTGTGGATACCCATGGGTCACACTGTATTACCTGGTTCTCAGCAGCTTCCCTAAGCTTGATAAACTTCCATGAAATGATTATTTGCCTCCAATTCTTCTCAGATACTTTTAATTCTTCTTCTTTACTCCTTATATCGTGAAGTAAACAGTCATTGTTTCTCCTTCCTCTCACGCTTTCTCAAGCAAACACCATCTGTCATAGTGCTTGCACTGCCAACCACCCTCTCCAAATTTGGATGTGGGCACCTGGACCATTCATCAACTCTAGATCACAGTATTTCAGAGACATTGCAAAGTCTTGCATATTCATTTCTCCATTCCCTTTCCCTCCAGAGTCAGTTTCAGCTTCTGAGGAATCCTCTTTGCCTTCATCTGCTAGCCTTCCAAATCTTTGGCTCCAGTCGTCACTTACTGGGTTATTTTCAGCCATAACCACTTCTGCCAGGCATGTAGAATTGTCCACATTTCTCATTATCTTTGTGCACTCGGGGTGCCTCTTTTCTACCTAGTAAAAGCCAAAACTAATGCACTGTTGTGTTGTTTTTTTGTGTGTGAGAAAGATTGGCCCTGAGCTAACATTTGTGCCAATCTTCCCCTTTTTGCTGGAGGAAGATTGACCCTGAGCTAATGTCTGTGTCAGTCTTTCTCTATTTTGTATGTGGGATGCCACCACAACATGGTCCAATGAGTGGTGCATAGGTCCATGCTGGGGATCCGAACCCGTGAACCCTGGGCCGCTGAAGTGGAGTATGTGAACTAAACCACCATGCCACGGGGCCGGCCCTGTCTGTGTTCTGAATATAGGGAGTTCAACTCTTTATAATTCTCTGATTATCTTACCTATCCCTCATTCAAGAGACTCTATGTTTCTAAGGACACAATTGCTAAAATGATTCTAGCCCTATCTTTACGCTGCCCACTGTTTTTTGGTGTTTCATTTTCCATGCAGTTATATAAATTTTACATTATGAAAGTCCCCATACATCATAGAAGACAGTACTCAGACACCTACTATGCAGGTCTGATAGGAATACGAAGACTCAAAACCAGAAATTCCCTTTGAAATTTTCCAAGCCTTATCCTCTCTAAAATAATAATCTCATTTTTATAAAGTGGCTATCTGACCTCTAGAGATTTTGGTCATTATCTCATGAGGATACTTTTGGCTTGTTCTAACTAGTGTAGATTTTATGACTAATGGGCAAAAATGTACTTTCCTTACAATTTTCATCAGGTGAGCTAAGGTCCTGGTTTGTTCCTCTTGAACCACAAATTCTTTTCTGCATGATAGTCCTTCAGACAGTTGAAGACATTAATATTGCCCCTGCTAATTTATTTCTTTTCCAGACAACCTCAGTTCTTCCATTGTCAAGGCTTCCAGACTCTTTACCATCCTAACCATTCACCTCTAAATGTAATCTAGCATGTCAACATTATCTCAAAATGTGGAATTTAAAGACTAAGTCAGAACATTAGGTAAGGCCTGGTCCTCACAGAATACAGACTATCAACTCGCTTGTTGTACATGTTATGCTGCCTCTGGTATAACGTAAGATCATACTCACTACTCAGCAACTTTATCACATTGTTGACTCATTCTGAGCTTGCAGAAAATGTTAAACCCCTTTTTATAACACAGCTGTTGGTTAGTCATATCTCTTTAATCCTGTACTTAGGCATTGCTTCTGCTTGTTTTATTTCATTTTGGTCCAGATACTGAGTTCACATTCTAGCTGCATTAAATTTCACCTTGCAAAATTTACTGTTCTGTCATTTCAGCCCATTGAGATAATTTTCGATCCTGTCTCTGTCTTCTGCTTTTGTGTGAATTTAAAAAGAGGACCTTCAAAACTGTTTTTCATTTTCTGAAACAAATACTTTTTTCCTATTTTTTATTTACATCATTATATTCTGCTCGCAGTATGTTGCCATCTGTCATACTTTATTTAACTGGGGAAAGTCTGTTTAAAGACTGCTTACAGACCTATGGAGATTTGAGTTTGTTTTGAAAGCCCAATGCTTAATTCTGAAAGCAAAGTCAGTCCTCCACTTATAAACGACCTACCACTATACCCCAAACATATGAGAAGAGAGAGAGGAGATAGCATTCATAAAATCAGAATAAATTTCTTTTCACAAAGCAGATAAACATGTCACCCAAGGAGCTAAGGTACAAAGGAAGGATTTCAGATTTTGGCACCAGACCCAATTAGTTTGAATCCCAGCTTCCTCGCTCCCTTGATAGGTCACATTGGGCTATTTGATTATCCTCTTTGTGTCACCTCATCTAAAACGTGTGGCCTAACAGGTTTGTAGAGGGGATTCTGTGAGATAATAACTCTAGAAGAGCCTGGCCCCAGAATACCTAGCATATAGTTGGTACTCAGTGTGTGTTGTAGTGAAATGAACAGACTTTCTCTTTTCAAATTCATGATTTCACTATCACTTCCATCAAGCCTTGGATTCCGCTTTGTGTAGGTGATATTTAAATTCCATTACCACATTCCGATTATTTTCTTAAACACGATGATGAACACATTCCCTGAAAGTCTGTCTCATTTACTCCCTATGTCCTGGACTGCATAGTTTCATTTGAACTAAATAGAACAATACTCGATGAAAGCAGATGCTGGTGTAGAGTGCATTTCCAACCTACAGAGTTCTAGCATATGGAGAGCCGATGTGAAAGTGAAGGCTGATCTGATCTGAAGGGAAGGCGAGAGGGAATCCTGGTGGGCTTTGGCTTGAGACTCTCCTAATCCATTTCTCATCTCCCCAGTACACTTCACAAAGGTGCCTTTGGAAAGGAAGTGGGAAAAGGGTTTGCTCGGGTCAATGTCATTTGAAAAATGTTCCCATCCCTTGTGACTTACTTGTGAGTTTATCTGCTTTCAGCTGATAGCACCTGCTCTAAGCCTGGGCAATTACCCATGAACCTCACAGCATCTTGACTTCCTAGTTGAATGTACAGTCATCAAGCTGTGTGACCCCTGTGCTTCTTAACCACAGCACTTTAGTGGGAAATCAGTGTAGTGTGTAGGTAAGCCTTAAGGCCCTGAAATCAAAAACAAAGTGATCTGGATTTAAACATAGGTTGTCTTACCTCTGAGCTTCCATTTCTTCATCTGTAAAATGGGGAAAATCATTGTACCCACCTTTAAGGGTTATTGTGATAATAGAACTGATAATACAGTGTCTGGTACAAAATAAGTGCTCATTAAATGTAGGCTCTCATTGTTGTTTTACATAATAATCTTGTTCCAAACGACTTACAGTTTTACTCCTTAAATAAGATATATGAGCCACAGTGGGGAGATTGGTTAGCATGTTCTTCACTTATCTTTTGAAAACAATATTACTAATTCTTGCTCCCCCATGAAAAAAATGAGGTCCAAAAATAAATTAATGAATGTATTTAATTAAGGAAGACTAAATTGGCAACAGTGCATGAGGTAGAGAGGACTGGAGAGAGGCTGAAAATAGGGAGAGTATGAGAACAGTCTTGTTTTTGTTTCTGTTGATAGAGACAGTGGGGATGGAGAGAGAGGTGAGGATGAATATAAGAGTTATTGAGTAGGTGGGACTGGGATAACTGATTGAATTCAGGGGGAGATAGATCCCAAATGAATGCAAGTTTGAGCTCTGGTGGACATGCTAGTAAGAGATATGGTAAGCACCAGAAAAGTAGTCGTTTCAGAGTTGATGCATTTTGTGTTGAATTTGATGACCAGTACACACAGACTACCCAAAGCCTGAGCCTGAGCTGAGGCTGTGTGAGTGCAGAGACATCATCTAGGACAGTGTGGAGAAAGGAATGCAAAGTACGTAGGACTGAACCTTGGATGGGCTGAGGGTGCAGGTCTGGCTTGAGCTAGTAAATTTACCAAAGAAATGAGAGGGTCCCAGAGGGTTCTGTGTCATGGTATCTAAGGGACGTTCATGTAAAAGAAGAATGTCATATACTGCACAGATATCAAGGGACTTGTGGACTAGGAAAGGAAAAGATGATTAGATTTAGTTGGTGTGACGTCATTGGTGATGGCACAGAGAGAGGATTGAGAAACTGGCAATTGTCCAACCATGCACTGAATGAAAAGGGTACACATTTTGCTGTAAGGAGAACTTGGCTCAGAACCTGGCTGGGACCAGTACCTTCTTAGCCTCGAGTGCTATATCTATAAGAAGCAGATAATAATAGTACCTGTTCTACGTGATGGTTGTGTAGACTGAAGGAGATAGTCGTGTAAAGCACATAAAAAGGCCCTTTGTTTTCTGTAGGCTCTCAAATTGTTGGCATTATTTTTTTTGAAGAGATGGGGCATATATTTGAGTTGACTGGCTGTGGCTTTCAAATGTCAAGCTGTAAAATGGACACTAGTGATCCAGGAAAAGATCCTTTGTGGCATGTGACATGGGAAACCCTTTCTACACTAGGTGAGAAAGAATCCATGTAAGTGACACTGTCAAACAGATACCTGCGTGGCTATTTTCTAGACTCGCAGAACTTTCATAAGGTTCTGTTGACCCAGTCCAGTCACTTCTCCATTTGGTGACTGAAAAACTTAAATATCAGAATAAAATAATAAATTCTCCTTGTTCAGGCTGTTCAAGTAGATTTCCTCTGTTGGGGTTATGACAGAGAGGTATACCTATTTTTAATAAAACATTTATAATTCACATTCATCTCAGTGTTGCTCTTCCTTCTAGGATCAACTTTCCATTAAAGAAAAAAGCAAAGATTCAAATGGAACCTAAATTTTGAGGAAGTTGGTAAGTTTTGACTTAGTATTTGATTGTTGATGCAATAAACATTTAAAACGAAGGTGCATGCCGTATCCTACTCAGTATGGAATGCATCAGCAGCAATATGTATAGATTTATAATTTATAGAATCTTTTCGAACATGTTGCCTCATTTGTTGCTCCCAACAAATCCTTGAGATAATATAACAATGAACTCCTCATGACCCGTCATCACACACCTGGCAGTGTTCCCAGTGGCTCACGGATATCAACCTACTTAATCCTCACAACAGTTCTGTGAGGTAGGTGCAGGTACTTTATTGTAGTATTTTACAAATGAAGAAACTGAGGCACAGAGACGTCAGGCGTCTTGCCTAATGTCACTCAGCTAATGAGCGGTGGAGCCAGGATTTGGGGCTCAACTGTTTAGCTTCAGAGTCTGTGCTGCACCATTTTGCTATATGGCCTCCCTGAAGTAATGACACTGTGTCTTTGTAGGATTGCTGTCAGAATAAATGACATTGGCACTGGAGACAGCATCTTCCTCATGAACATGAACTTGATATATGTTTAATGTGAGTACGTTTTCTGTCATTACTGGTAAAAGCAGGTAGGGTCTCCTTTTTGCAAATGTGAGAACTTGAGGCTTGGGGAGGTTCATGCCTTATTTCAGTGGCCTGAATTATTTATCATTAAAAAAATCTCTATGGAAGGGCTGGCCCGGTGGTGCAGCGGTTAAATTTGCACGTTCTGCTTCAGCCGTCCGGGGTTCACCGGTTCGCATCCTGGGTGCAGACATGGCACCACTTGGCAAGCCACGCAGTGGCAGGGGTACCACATATAAAGTAGAGGAAGATGGGCACGGATGTTCGCTCAGGGCCAACCTTCCTCAGCACACGTCTTGCCGTACACTTCTTGTTCAAGCAAAATACTGATGCACAGTGAATGTGTAAACATCTGCAGGGTTGGAAGGAGGCTTGATGTCATTGACTGGAATGGCAAAGGGACCAGTAAATGTAGACTCCTCTTCAACTTGCTGGTCTAATTTAACAAAAGCTTATGGAAAATGTTTTGGGTCAATAGATGGTTGTGGTTACATATCTTAAAATGTGGTTCTTGAATTCCTTTTGAATGCATTGTGAGGTCTATGTGAAGACAAGCTTCCTGCCCGAATGAAACCCCACATAGCGTGGGAAACTTGTGGTCATGGTGAATGCCAGTACTGCCCGAAGCAGGCCTCAAATCACAAGTATCAGAGACAGGTCATTTCCTGCACTCACACACCAGAAGGTAAGTAGATTTTGGATAGCAAAGAAGCATGTTATCAGTAAAAATGAGCTGTAGAATTGGAATAATGTCTTGGTAATGTAACCCCATAGCATGTTGGTTGATGTGTAGTTTAGCAAAGTGTTTTCAAGTAGGTTCACTCTTGACCTGTGTGACCACTCTGCTAAGGAGATGTAATGATTACATCTGCCGCATGGACTGTGGTGAAGATCCCAGGAGAGAATCCTTGGATGTCAGGGCACAGTGCCTGACAGAAAGCACTCAATAAATCCTCGCTATTGCCACCCTTCTCTGTAGCAGATAGCATTTTCTTCCCGACTGTGTGAAAAACTGAAGTTGGGGATGTTAGGGGAGTAGAGCAAATAAGAGACACACACTTCCCTGCAGTTTTAGGATTAAATTACTTTGATTAGAGGAGTTACCCATGCTCACATACCTAGAGAAAGAGTACAGCTCAACCCATGTTGAGACACTTCCGTCTATACCAGCGCGCAGGTAGTCTACAAGAATTACTTCATTTTAAAAACAGGTATCATGCCCTGTACTTTTTTCTAGGTTTTTTAACTGAAAATATGCCATGAAAGTCCTTCCAGATCAGTAGATGTATCTTGTATTACATTTTAAAATTCAAACTTCCAACCAGGGAAAATGTATTGAGTGTAAATTGGGAAGTGCTGATTTAATAGTTTAATTTTTCCACAAATATCTAATTTTCCCAACAGCATTTGGTCTTAGTACTTTTTTCCAACTCTGTCAATTCTTGGTCCAAAACTGTACAGTTTTAATTTGGTAGTTTTATAATTCCATTTTAGTATCCAGTGTGAGAACTCTATCTCATTACTCTTTAATTTCATTTTTTGAATGAATTCTCCAAAGCTGAGCTAACACAGGTGACTGTTTAAATTTGAATTGCTTTTAAACCAAATAAAATCTCATTCCATCTCCAGTGCTTAAAAGCCACATCTGGTGAGTGGCTGTAGTATTGGGCAGCTTGGATATAGAACATTTCTATTGCAAAAGTTCTCTTGGACAGCACTGCCCCCAGGGTCACTCACTTTGGGATTTTTAATGTAGTTACCGTCAGTTTCAAGTGAGATACAAATCAACATTTTATTTTATTTTATTTTGCTAAGGAAGATTTACCCTGAGCTAACATCCACTGCCAATCCTCCTCTTTTTGTATGTGAGCCACCACCACATCATGGCCCCTGACTGACCAGTGGTGTAGGTCTGTGCCCAGGAACCCAATCTGGGCCACCCCAGTGGAGTGCCCTGAACTTAACCACTAGGCCACCAGGGCTGGCCTGAGCTAGAAATCAACATTTTAAATACACAATCTTGCCGTATAGAAATGTGGCTATATCCATTGCTCCAAGGTTTTGTTAAATCTCTCAGTAACATTTATAGCTTTATTTATATAGCTTCTTGGTATTTTATTATTGTTATTCAAAGAGCCGGTGTTAGCTGATTTTCAGAGATGGGAGAATTTGAGACCTAGAGAAATGGAGAGACTTGGTAAGAACATGCAAATGAGTTCACATATATTTTGCTGTGTATTTTCATTGATATTTTACTTACAAAAGTATCGCTTGCTCATCCTAATGTGTGAAATGCTGCAAAGTACAAGCAGAAATCTAGTGATCTTCCCTGACCCAACCCTTCCTCCACCGCTGCCCCCTCACACCCCGACAAACCAAATTTGAGTTTTTGATGCTCTGGCCTGGCCTTCCCAGCTCCGCAGCTTCAGCGGCTCTGTACTCTCTGACCACACCCAGCTTCCCAGACAAATCCAAGACCTGATTTCTCCCCCTCTCCTTTGGGAGTCCTCGTCTGCAGGTTGTTCTAAACTTGTCTGATCAGTGAGGAGAACCCGATGGACATCCCTCCAGGGGGACGGTTTTATGCTTAATATTTTAAAGAGCAACTCCTGATCCTGTGCAGAACTTTTCAGAGTTTTATCAGAAAAACTTTTTGGATTTCTTTTTTGAGGCTTTTGGTGAGATATAAGGATTAACTTGCTTCCCCCTAGCATGAACAAACGTCCAGTTTGTCCGCTGTCGAATAAGCTCTTGATTCTGATCCACTGGTCCGTGTCACCATCCAGGTCTCCCGGGTAGCATTTTAGATACCTTGAATTTACAGCACAATTTGCTGTGGCAAGTGTCCCTCATTGTTCTGCTTTTGTGGGTAATTTCATGAATTTTCTCACCAATTTATTGTCGCGGGTTAGCTTTAATATTGTTTGGTGCAATGATTGGTTGAAATGTAATGACTCCAAGGGTAGATTTTCAGCTGAGTGCAGTGGACACCTTCCCACAGTGGACTGAAGCCAGGCAGGGCCACGTGCATTTGTTCACTCCTTTCAAGCCCTTGTGCAAGTTCTGAGGGTTTCTTCATTCGTGTTCTGGGCAAATCTTAACTGGTTTCTTACTAGAATGTTTACATTTTTTCTTTCTGTTGAGAAGGGCGATTTTCAATGCTCATTGCTCAGACAGTGCTCATCTGTGTCTTTTTTTTCCCGTCTGCCTGCCTTGCTGAACTGTCTTTTGAGTTCTCAGAGATTTTCAGTTGACATTCTTGAGTTTTCAGGGAGGTAATTTTATCCTCTATGTGGGATACATTGCAAGCCTTCAGCCTGGAGACAAGCCCTCTCTTCACAAACAGGAGGGGCTATACAGGGCCAACAGTGAGCCAGACAGCAGCCTTGCTCTGGGGGAGTCCCCAGCTCCCACCACTTCACCCCTCTCTATGGACTTGGGTTTGCAGCCCTGTGGTTGACGTGATAGAGACCTTCACCCACAGGATTGGCACTGGGAGGGGCTCTGCTGCTGGCAACCCCGGGGTTTTCCGGGTAGCGGCGTGAGACTCACAGGCACTAGTCACATGTTGGTAAAAAGAATTGTCATTAAACCCTGGGTGAAATCCAGCCTCTAAGAGGCTTATCCCTGGTGCTCACAGCCTGGTAGGTGAGTTCTTAGTAAGAAAATGTGCATGTTCGGTGTTTAGTAAGACCTAGAAACAAGGCCATAATCCTCTATCATCTTTTTATGCCAGTTCCCAATTTGCAAAACTATTTTCACATTTGTTGGCTCACTTTGTCCACACAATGAATATAAAAGAAGTAATAATAGAATACAGTTATACATGTATACAGTATATTTATATCATGCATGGTATATAAATGTCTACAATAAGTAACCAATATATGAGATCATCCTTGTCTTAGCACTTAATGCAAGGTCTGGTAACTCAGCAAATAGTTGATAAATGCTTAATATTATTCTTATTTCTCCTCCCCTTCTCCGCAAGCCCCCCCCCCTCTGCTCCTAACTCCTCCTTCTCCTCCCTTCTATCCTCTCCTCCTCTCCCCTTTTCTCCATCCCTCCTTCCCTTCCTCTCTTCCTTCTTTGCTCCTTCCTTCCTTCCTTCTTTCCTCCCTTCCTTCCCTCTCCTCTCCCCATCCCTTACCTCCCTTCTCTCCTCCCCTCGCTTTTCCTCTCCCTCTCTTCTCCTCCCTTCTCCCCTCGCCTCTCTTCTCTACTCCCCTCTCCTTTCCAGCTCCTCCACAGCTCCCTCCTTGCCATCTCTCCTGTTGCCTTTCCTCTCCTCACTCCCTTCATTTCCCCTCTCCTCCCTTCATTTCTTCTCTCTCCTTTCCTCCCCTCCCTCCTGTCTGCTCTCCTAATCTCTCCACTCCTCTCCCCTTTTTTCCTTACCTTCTCCTCTCTCCTTCTCTTCTCCTCCCTCCCTCTCTCCTTTCCTTCTCTCTCCTCCTCTCATGCCTTCTCCCTTCCCCTCCTCTCCTCTCCCCTTCTATCAGACTCCCTTTCTTCTTCTTTTTGTTTCCTTTCTTTTTCTCTCCTCGCCTTTCCTCTCTTGCTCTCCCCTTCTTCCCCCACAACTCTCCTCCCCTCTTCTCTCTTTTTTCCTGTTCCTTCACCTTCCCCTCACCTCTCCTCCCCACTTCTCTTCCCTCCTCTCCTCTCCTCTCCTCTTTCTCTGTTCTTTCCTTTCTTTCCCTCCCCATCCCCATTCTCTCTCCCCTCTCTGCTTTCCTTTGCCCTCTCCTTCTTCCCTTGTGCCCCTCTTCCCTCAGCTCCGCCTCTCCTCCTCTTCTCCATGTCTTTCCTCTTCTCTTGTTCCCTCTTTCCCTTCCTCACTCCGTCCCTCCTTCCTTTCAAATAAACTAGCCTTGGTGTGTGTGTCACAAGTTAACTTGTATTAAAATATTTTTTGGTATTTGAAATATCTATGTAGCGCTTATTTATCCCAAATATAAGACAAACAAAGATATATGGGTATATATATATGGGATAACAGTAATCCCTCCCACTTCTCTGCATCAATCCCCCTCTATATTGCATATGCAGTATTTATAGTTTTGTGCCTCTACTTCTGCATAACTCTTCACACTCCATGAAATATACACTATCAAATATACACTAGGCATACTTTTGGGTTGTTTTATGGAAAACATTTTATTCTTTACTTGAATTCAAGTTTTTTAGCTTATGAAGGATGTAGTTGTTTCGAGCAGAGAATCTGTGTGTGCTTTTTCCCTTCAAATATATAACTTTCCCCTTATCATCTGAAACCTCCATTTCCTTCCCGTGAACTCTCAATTCTTGAGCCCTTAACCACTCTCTAGTCTATTCTTTATTGTAGTTTCCAGTGCCATTTCACATGACAAATATCCCTTCTTAGTCTTTATTTTTGTGATTTCAAAAAGCATGTCCAGTGCTCCATACTTTCAGATAAACTTTAACTTCACTTAGTCAATTTCCCTCTCGAATCACATTGAGATTTTTAGTACAATAACTGTAAATGATGAATTAATTGGAGAAAATTTATTTACAATGTTGACTCTCCCCGTCCAGCTTCAGGTGTATATATCGATTCAATTAATCCATCTTTTAGAACCTTTGTAAAATAGTTCTGGTTGTCTTCATATAGGTCCTCAACAGTCCGTGTTAAGATTCTAACCAAGGAATTTATTTTATACATTCTTTTCTTTACCCTAGTGTATGGTTCTATTAGCACATTGTTTCTTCTAATTATCATTGCTGTGTAGAGAACTCACTATTAATTCTTAAATATTTGTGTGTGTATGTGTTTGCCCACTTTACTGAAACATCTTCTCAGTTCTTAAAACTTTGCAGTTGACTCTCTTGGTATTTGTGGTTTGCTAGTAATAGATTTATGGAGTGTGATCAACTGCAAAATCAAAACCAGACAAACAGTGTTTCATAATATTGGTAGGACTGTAGAGTGGCGTGCTGGCAAAGCCAGGCAGAATTCTTGCTTTCTGGAGGAGGATCACCTCTAGATCCTCTGCACAGAGACAGCACGTGGACTTTCAGGGAAACAATTCATGGAACTTGGATGCTGCGGATCAAACACTGTTCTGGTAGCCACGTGAAACACAAATTCTCTAGGGCTCTTTAGGTAAGAAGAATAGCAATTAACATTTGCAGTTGAACTCAGCTGGTAAGCCTCACACTTACTTCCTGCCAGAAAGGCGTGTAGGCTGTCACTAGGAAAGAGACATGGTATATGAAGATGTTTAGTGTTACATTAAAAAAATCAAATGTGATGATGATTAACCTCAAAGTTTCTGTGCTGTCTTGCAATTAAGATTATTTTCAAGTATTGCATCTCTTTTGTTCCTCATTTCGAATCTGTGTGATAGGAGTAACAATTTTATATATGACAGTGTTTGTTGGGGGGGGGGTTAAGATTTAATAATCAGTATAAAGCACTCAGCACTCTGACATCTACATAAGCATTCCCTAAGTGTTAATTGCTAATTAGTGTATGCCTTAATGTCTCCTTTTTTAGAAATAGGGAATTTAGAGGATTGCAGAGGATAAGGGGTGTGTTTAAAGTCATATAATGAGTTTCTTGGTTTGCTTTCAATTTTTTCTTGATTTTTTTCCTGTAAATATTTGCTTATCAAGTGTAGGATGCAAGACACATCAGGGAAAAAAGTTGCCTCTCACCCCTGTCCTTACTGAATTCTAACATACCCTATATAAACAGGGTAACCACTCAGGAACATTTCTGCAACTTTTCCCAGGCTGAAGCAAATGGTTGCCCAAAGACATGCAGGTGTATCACTTCCTCTATATCTAGTTCTGTTTCTTTATATATGTATTGTTGCCCATTCTTCCTACATAAATGTGATTATGCTGCATATATTATTCTGCAGCAATGATGTCCTCAGTAATAATACATCATTGCCATACCTTTTAATCAAGTTTTAATAGAATTATATTATAAAATTCAACTTCTGAATTCATTTTGAATGGATTTTGGTACATGGAATATGAAGATTTAACTATATTCATAATCTGTAAAAATCCAGTTTATCCAACATCATTGGATTTTTCAAATCTCTAGTGAGCTGTCATTTAACCCTTTAATGGTAGGACATTATTACCTTTTGCTAGTTAAATCAACAAATATTTTTAAGCACCTGTGTGCCAGGCCCTGACTTTGGGGAATAAAGAAAAAGAGGGGACTGGCAACAGTTGTTAGCTTGGGGCCAATCTTCCTCACCACAAAAGAAAAGTCTATTGATATTTCACAAACAAGAGCAGTAGCATGATCTCAGCCTAACAGGTGACACTGGGTAAAGATAGTTAACAAAAATTAGTCATCTCCATATATTTTTCAGTCTACCCTTTTTTGCCTGGACCATAACATTCAAGAATATTCTCATGCTCAAACGTGCATACATTAATGCATATACAAATATATTGAGGACTTCTATTTTGGCGACTTGGTATGAGGTTGTATATATTGTTTATGTTGATTTCTCACTTAATACTACGCCTTGGTTACTCCCCTTGGACAATAGATTTTCATATTTTAAAATACAACTTATTAACCTGTGTAGAATGTGTTTGAGTATGTGAAAACATGTATTTAATTGTACTTTTTCCCTCAGCAAATCTAGAATTTGCCCTATTTTGTTGCAACTACCAGCTCTATTCCACAATGATAGGTCTGAGTTCTTGAGCCAGTACCCAAACAAACTTAAGTAGCTTGATAAGGAATTTCATGCCTGGTAATGAAGATGCCCATCTATTGATTCAAGACTTCTTTTATATTTTTTGTAAATTTTTAAAATTTCCTCAATATGGGTATTGAAATTTTAATGAAGATTTCTGTTGTGGGCTTTCCCCTCGTATATTCTATTTCATTATTGCTGGTTTATAAGGAAACTATTGTTATCAGTGTATATTACTCATATTTCTGCTCCGTTTTCTCCTGTGAAAATGATATATGAGCTATTTTTCAGATTTTTATGAATACTTTTGAATATTTTATGCCTATAGTATTATCTGCGTATTGTTTGCATTCCAATAGTATAGCCGTGCAAAGTAGCTTCAGGATACCACATCCACTTAAGTAAATGCTATCTCTAAATTATCAAACAAAACAAATTTTGAAGGCTCCTTGCTTTTTGTTCTATGTCCCATTTCCCTTCCCCAAACATTTACTTTAGTCTCGATTTTTTCTCCTCTTTTTTTTTTTCTCCTTTTCTTCTGAAAAGGGCCCTCAGGTAAATGTTTTGCGGGGACTGGGATTCCAGCTGATCAAGGGATGCCCTAGCAGCCACATGAGAACCAAACTCACTGGAAGCAGTTTGATATAAAGCATTACTGTCTAATAGAAACAGAATGTGAGCTATATATGTAACTTTAAATTTCCTAATAGTCACATTAAAGCAGTAAAAAGAAACAGGTAGAATTAATGTGAATAATATATTTAATTTTGATATATCCCAAATTTTATCATTTCATTATGTAATCAATATAGAAAACATTAGATAATTTACATTCTTTTTTCTGCTAAGTTTGAAATATGGTATATATTTTACTCTTTTAATACAACGTAATTTAAGCAGCCACATTTCATCTGCTCAATAACTCCATGTGGCTAGTTGTTAATGGCGATCATATTGGACAATGCAAATCTAAATAGTTAGAAAAGAGAATTAAAAAAAGGAACTCCATGATTTTTACCAAGATAACTGGAAGGATGGAATTGCCATCACCTGAGATGGGGAAGTCTCTGTTTTGTAAGGCCTGTGAGCTAAAACTGGTTTTTGCAGATGATCATTTGCAATCAAATGGATAGAGACCACTAATTTTGAACATCAATTAAGCAAAGTTGTATCCCCCCAAAATAGTGCCAT
The DNA here is from genome assembly GCF_037783145.1 of Equus przewalskii. NCBI lineage: Eukaryota > Metazoa > Chordata > Mammalia > Perissodactyla > Equidae > Equus > Equus przewalskii. Next base: position 116,812,224 of record NC_091863.1, on the reverse strand, counting down.
TTTTCTCATTAGTCAATGTGTATTACAAAGAAATTTACTCAATTATTATTATGCTTTGAATTTCATTAATTAAAATTGTGGGGAGAAAAAGAAGGCTGGAGGGGGATGGTTAGGAGATCAGTTAAATTTGAGTTGACTGTTAGCGTGCAAATGAAGATGTTAGGTAGACTCTTGTGTTCTTTACAGGTCAAGAGGGAAGCCTCGGCTGGAAATATAAAATTGAATATCAAAAGCAGACAGATGGTACTTAAAGTCATGGGACCAGAAGGTTCATCTAGGGAGTGAGTGTAGATACAGGAAAGAGAAGGAGTTCCGGGATGGAACACAGGAGCACTCCAACATTCAGAAGATGGAGAAGAGAGGAATCCAGCTAAGAAGACTGAGGAGGAACAGTATGTGATAGAGGAGGAAAAACAGTTGTAAATAGGAAGTGAACATGTCATAAGCAATTTGGGTGGGAAGATGGAATATTATGTTGTGATAATATAATAGCTTTGCTTCTTTGTTGCTTTTCAAGTTGTGGTGAGGGTCAAATGAGAAAATCTACATAAAAGCCCCAAGTACATTGCCTGCTGTGCAAGTAAGGATTGAGAAAGTGTAACTTCTTCCCATTATTCTTTTTCTATTGCTTCCTCTTTTGGTTCTTATTTATAGTGTTATAATTAGTAATATTAATACCAAATCCAGCTACCATTCCTGCTAGTAATTTTACTCTGACTCATTTCATTTTTCAGCCTGGGAGCAGGTTAATAATTACCTTGTAGCATAAGCGATCCCTGGACACATAGAGGTTAAATCTCTTGCTTTTTAATGATCTAATTTTCTGAGGTAATTCTCATTGATTCTACTGGGGAAAGGGAATGTATGAGGGGAGAATTCAAAATTGAGGAGAAGAAATTAATTTGCCCTACTTGGGTGATTTTGCTGCCATTTGATGGGGTAGAACTTGGCAGCCACCTGGACAACAGACAGTGTGTTGAGACTTTTAAGCTCCAAATATGGGCAGCGGGCAAATATGGGTTAATCCCAACTAATAGGAAAGGGGTTTAAAAAAGAGATTGCTCTCACTGTGGTGTAGTAAGCAATAGATTATGAAATTCAGCTTTTGTATTATTCTCCAAGGAAAGTATGCAGCCTTCCTCATAGATGTCTGGAAAGTATGCGATGAATTTATGTTTTGTTATTTTTACTTTTTTTTTACTGTTTCATTCTGTTCTATTTTTTTTTTCTGGGAAAGATCTGTTGCCAGTATTCCTCTCCCCAAAGCCCTAGTACATAGTTGCATATTATAATTGTAAGTCCTTCTAGTTCTTCTATGTGAGCCAACATCACTACATGGTTACTGACAGATGAGTGGTGTGCTTCCATGCCCGGGAACCGAACCTGGGCCACCAAAGCAGAGCACGCTGAACTTTATCCACTAGACCATGAGGGCTGGCTCTCGTTTCGTTCTTATTTTTATTGTCATGACTGACTGATTATTGCTTGTGGACAAGAAACATACAGATTTAGGCATATTTACTTTTTGCCATACCACCTTATCTCTTGACCTTTCTCATTTTTAAGAGCATTCAGAATGTGTGATGATACCTACAGGTTTCTGAAACAATTTTCTTTTTTTTTTTAATACGTTTAGGTGAGGATGATTAACCCTGTGCTAACATCTGTTGCCAATCTTCTTCTTCTTTTTTTCCTCCCCAAAGCTCCAGTACATAGCTGTATATCCTAGATGTAAGTTGTTCTAGTTCTTCTATGTGGGATGCCACCACAGTATGGTTTGATGAGCAGTGTGTAGGTCCGCGCCCAGGATCTGAACCAGGGAACCCTGGGCTGCTGAAGCGGAGCACCCAAACTTAACCACTAGCCATGAGGCTGGCTCCCTGAAGCAGTTTTCAATAGATTGACATACTGTGTAATCCCTCTATTAAGTGCTTTAAATTGTAATACAAAAAATAATTTTATGGATTGTACCTTATCAGGCTTCAACTCTTTCTCAGGGGTTCATTTTATTCAGAGAACTGGATAGTCTGATACACACACACACATATATATCCATCGAATAAACCACAGGGAATGCATTGGAGATTTCCTGGTTGCAACTGAGAGTCTTTTGAGGATTGTATATCCCGTGTTGGAATTTACATAACAGTTTTTTTTATCTTGTGTTTGTTCCCTTGAACTTGTCATTCCTGTCTTAAACAGCATCATACACTAATACTTTTATTATAGAATGATCACATATTTTAATGCATTGTATTGCCAGTGCTTCTTATTTGTCACTTTTGTTGAGGACAAACTAGATTGGTATCTCTAGGTTGGCACTGCATGCACGTATTAATCTAAGGTGTCAGGTAACAAAACATTGGTTTGCGGTGACCACAATCACTTTGTTTCCAGTTGATGGAGTTGGGTCTTGGCAGTCACCCATACACAGTAAAATTGGAGAGCCCCAATTTCTAAACATGGACGGCATCATCATCGTCTGTAAGCGGCAAGGGGACACTTCTAATCTGAGAAGAGTGCTGTCCTGCCATGAATTTGGAGGGATTGATTTCTGGTCGATAGTTAAGTGAAATATAAATAGGAGATGCACATGTCATAAGTACCTTTTTCCTTTCTACGTATGCCAAATTATGTTGTGGTAATATGATGCCTTTGCTTTTATCTGTTGTTTTTCAGATTCTGAAGATGTCTTCATGTTTTCTTATTAATCCTCACGAAAAATCTGTGTTAGTGAAAGATTCAGTGACATGTGTTTGTCGTGAGGTTAAATGAGAAAATCTACATAGACGCCGCAAGTGCATTGCCTACTGTCTTAATAAGGAGCAAGGAAATGTTACTTCTTTCTGTTGTTCTTTTTCTAGTACTTCGTTTTCTCTTCCTCTCTTCCTGCTCTTTATTTCTCTTTACTTTCCCTTACCCCTCCTCCTATGCCTCCGCTAATTCCTCTTCATCTTCCTCTGGCTAGTCTTCCTTTTCTATTTCTTTTTCTTCTTTTCAGTATTCAGACTACTAAGTCCTACTACTATCACTTTGAGTGGATTTATGACTCCTAATAACAGGAGTAGAAGCAAGTAATTAACATTTTGTGTTGATATCCTGAGATGTTCAAGTATAAATGGCTTCCTTATTATTAATCTACTTTTTTGAGTAATTTATGTTGATTCTAATGAAGATTGGATGTATACGAGGTTTAATTAAATATTATCAAAAAGAAATCCATTTGTAATACAGAGGCAGTGTAACTGCCACTAGAATTGTGATAGTCTCATTGACCTGTGACCTCAGTTGTCCTTGAGACCTTTAGACCCTAACTATGACCTATAGGACAGTGAGAGTTAATCCCAACAATTAGGAAGACTCCTCAAAATAGATCTAGCTCATCCCTTGATATAGGCTCCTAATAGGTTATGCAGTCCAGCCTTTGGGTTCTGCTGGAAAGATTTGCTATTTTCTTCATAAATGTCTAGAAAGAATATGATATGTTTATGCCTAGCAATTTTATACACGGTTTTCTGTTTTGCTTCTGTTCTTATTTTCATTGTCTTTTCTGACTGATTATTGTTTGTGGACAAGAAAACTACTGATGTTTGAATATTTCCTTTTTTCCCCATTACGTTACCTTTTGACACTACTCTCTTTTCAGACTATGCTAGTTTTATAGTTACACCTATGGAGTTCTGAAATAATTTTCAATAAAGCATCATGCAACTTAACACATTGGTTAAGTGCTTTAAGTCGTTAACAGTTTTCAACTCTCCTCTTGTAAGTGTTCATATTATTCAGAGAACTGAGCCCTAAAATCATAGCTCGGAAGGGCTTTTCCTCCTTCTCATCCAAACTTGCTGAGTATCTTCCTAAAACCCTAACATATAAAGAACTTCGGGTGTGGAAAAACCCAAACATTTTAGCTCCCATTAAAAGAGAACAGATTAGTGGTTACCAGAGTGGAAGGGGGTTGGGGGTGAGTGAAAGGGGTAAAGGGGCACATATGTATGGTGAAGCATAAAAATTAAGACTATTGGTGGCGAGCACGATGCAGTCTTTACAGAAACAGGTAAATAATAATGTACATCTGAAATTACACAATGATATAAACCATTATGACCTCAATAAAATAATTGAAAAAAATTGAGTGTACTTACTTCTTGATAGGGAAGAAAGTTAAAAGTGATTTACCCTTCGTTTTTAAGTGGTGTTTGGTCAGTATGGAAGTTTATTTTTCACAGGTGATTGCTTTCGCATTTTTGTGAATGTTCCCTTTCCCAGTGTTCTTCCTGAATGTTTTCTCAATCATTTGTGTCAAGATAAACTTGTTTGGTCTTCCTAGGTTACACAGCCTGCAGGTATTAACTCAAGGCATCAAGGTAGCAAAACATTGGTTTTCAGGTAGTGGAGCCACTTTGCTTCCAGTTGAAGAAGTGGAGTCTTGGCAGTCACCTGCACACAGACAAAACTGGAGAACTTGAATGCCTAAACCTGGACATTGTCATAGTAGGTAAGTAGCAAAGGAACAACTTCTGTTCTCAGGATTCAGTCACACAGTCAATTTGGAAGGAATTTGCTGGCAGCCGTGTTGGGTTGTCCTATAATGTATCTGAAACAGCAAAATACTGAGACCATTTGGTTTAGAAAAATACAATTGAGTAGCGATTGTGAATTATAACTAATAGAATTACTGAAAATATTACATCTGGTAGATAGGTAAATAAATTATAAATAAGAAATGTGTCAAGTACTTTTTCATTTTTAGATAGGCTAAATTGTGTTGTGGTAATATGATACTTTTGCTTATCTGTTGCTTTTTAGGTTCTAAAATTGTCTTCACATGTTTCCCCCTTAATCCCCACGACAAATCTACGTCAGCGAGTTAGTAGAAGATTCAGTGACATGGGTTTGTCAATGATAGGGGTTCATAGTGAGGATAAATAGGAAAATCTACGTAGAAGCACCAAGTCCATTTCCTGCTGTGTAAGTAAGAAGTAAGGAATGTAACTTTTTCTTGCTATTTTTCTATTCTTTTTTTCCCATTTTTCCCTTCTTTCTGTTCTGCATCCTCCTCCTTCTCTGGGTAGTTTTATGACTCCCTGTAATATATTTCTTGGCAGTCTACTTTTTGGAGATTATTTTTGTCAACTCTAACGAAAATAGGAATGCATCTGGGCTTTAATTAAATATTGTCAACAAGAAAGCCATTTGCAAACCTGAGGCGATATTGCTGCCATTTGAACCTTGGTATCGACAAGAACCTCAGTCCTTCTGGCCCTAACTATGACCAATGGGACAATGGGGGCTAATCTCAACCATTAGAAAGGGCTGCTCAAAGAAACTCTAACTCACCCTTGATACAGCTTCTCAATAGGTTATGCAATTCAGATTTCTGTGCTTTGATTTGATACTTCAAAATTCCTCTTTGTAGTAATGCACGGTAGAGGTTTTTGGATTTGTATCTTTAGGTGAGATTTTAAATTGATTTTTTCCTCAGGAAATAGAAAAATTTCATAAGCCATTTCAGCTTCCAATTTTGTTGTATGACGTTTTCTTTGGCTTTGTAAACCAGGATCATTTTGTGTTAACTACTCTATCCTTTGGTAATGCCATTTTGAATCTGATGTGGCCAATTCCCCACACTTCTATTCCTATCTGTGCTTTTCTTGATTAATATCATCCATTTATATTAAGAGGTAAACATTTCAGGTACTTTCTCAAATTTTATTTAAAATAATATCGACATTGTTGATTACAGATGGGTAATGAGTAAATTAAAAAAAAGTCAGTAATGTTACAATGTAAGTGTTCCTCATACCTGTCACAGTTAAATTAGCAGCTGCACAATAGTGTTTTTATTTGTTATTTTCTAGAATTTTTTTACTGTGCAGATGACAGAAAAACACAAGGTAAGTTTATTTTTTAAGAATTTTAAACTTCTTAAATGTTTTGCATGCATTCTCATTTCAGTAGTCTTTGGTCAGTAATTCTTGATTTCATTGGGGGCAGTACTTTTTTTTTAATAAGAATTCATCATATTATGTAAATAATGTTTGATAAATTTTTGTTGTGCTAATATCATTGCTTTTAATTTTCTGTTGATTTTTCAATTTCCGAATGTATTTTCTCTGTTTCCTTGAATACTCATGATATATCTGTTATAGTATTATTAAGAATTTCATTAATACATATTTGTTTTAACTGTTAAATGATAAAATCCATGTGGACGTGCCCAGCATAGTTTGTGTCAGGTAAGTAATCATTCAGCAAATGTTACCTAGTACTGCTGTTGTTACTATTACTACTTCTACAAGTACTACTACTGCTAGAATGTTTACTAGTAACACAAAGAGCACTTTTACTTACCACTTTCTCAGTCATTTCTCAGTCAATTCTAACAGCAGTTCTAGAATAGAATGCTAATAACAATTTCCTGTGATGAGAAATGTGAGTGAATTCGAACACGCTGGAATTTAATCTAAGAACCCATAATGGCAAGTAAGTATCATTAAGTCATTGTTCATAATCAGTATTAATGGTTAATAATTGTAATTTTTACTAACATCAAAAATTTTTATTGTTTTCGTGCACATAGAAACTTTTTGTTAAAGTGGCTTTTTTAGGATGCCAGGAAAGAGAGTGTTGTAAATTCATTTTCTTTTTTTTCTGTTGGTTTTTAATGATATGTACACTTACCTCACAGTAACTAGTGAATCTAAGATACACATGCACACACACACACTCTTACATAACTTTTGCATACCTATTTTCTTTTATTTTTATTTTTTCATTTTTTTCAAGGAATGATTTGCCCTGAGCTAACATCTGTTGCCTATCTTCATCTTTTTTTTTTCCTTCCCAAAGCCCCAGTTCGTGGTTGTATATCCTAGTTGTAAGTCGTTCTAGTTCTTCTAAATGAGCTGCTCCCACAGCATGGCAAGTGACAGGTGGGTGGTGTGGTTACACAACTGGGAACTGAACCCGAAGCGGTAAACACTGAACTTTGACCACTAGGCCATCAGAACTGGCTCCCTATTTCCTTTTAAGAATGTAAACTCCATGGTAACTTAATGTTGAAATGCGTTTTCTGTGTTTAAACAAACATACACTCTGTCCCTATAATGGACACCAGCGTCTGCATTTCTTTGAGTGTGTCTTGTGCCTGTCATTTTGCAAAACATTTCATCACACTCTGAGTTTTGTGTAATATAGTCAATCTGTGAATGTGAAAAAGATTTTTACCCTTCTAGATCAAAAGCATTTTCTGTTTTAAAATTCAGCTCTGGAATTAAAGTGGTATACGTTTGGGTTACTGATACAAACTGAGGGTGTAAGAAATTTTCCAACATATACATGTTTTCCTACATACCACAACATCTTGCCTTCTCTTCTAGCACAGTCTCTGAATTATTTGGGCAATAACCCCATGTGTTAAATATTTAACTTTTGACAATACCATTGAGGATCTGATGTGGAAAATGTAAGAAGTCTTTCTGAGGATTTTTTGAATAATGTTAATATTCATATTTAGATGTTAAAAATATTATCACTTTGTAAAGTTTTCCTGAACATCTGTATTTTCAGTGTGCTTTGCTACTGATGGATTTGGGCAAAATCAATATCATTGCAAAGTAAACTTTGCTCACCTGCTGATTTTGGTAGATTCTATACAGTTTTGTTTTCCTCAGGAAAGCCATGCAGTACTCTTCATGAATATCTAGAAAAGGTACGCTAAAAGCATTCTTAGCAATTTTTTTAGACTGATTATATTCTTATCCCCATTGTCTTTACTGACTCTTACTATTGGACAGATATGTGACTAGTTTTTCCAACCCAACTTACTTCTCTGTGAATTTTCCTTATATTTTAGATCATTCTAGTTAGATTATTACAGTTTTACTTTTTATGAATTAATTGAAATAAAGCCTTATATAATCAATTATTATCTGGTTTAGAATGAAATGCTAAACAAGTTTTGGAAGACAAGGGATCTAATCTTGTGGTGAGAAAATTGCTTTTTCTTCTGTGTTTCTTTTCAGGTTCCAAATGTACTTTGTGCTCTCGGTATGTAATCATTCACTGACTGACGCCTATTACTATCACAACTACTAATATGAACCATAACTACTACTATGATGACTAATTTTACAAGTATTTCTAAGACAAAACTCAATTTTTATCTTTTAAAGTGTGGGAAGTCCTTGGATATTTAAAGGCTAAACAACTTGCTAATGTGCCACTCTAAGTAGACTTTTAAAAAATACATGTTCTAGTGATTTTTAATGAAAATTTCCAATTCTCAGTGTAACACAGTGGGAACATGTCGTTTAATGATTAATGTATTACTTTTTATAAATATCCTACATATCTCTTTTTATCCATGCGTAACTACCTGGAGCTTAACAAAGAACAGTGTTTGTCACGTGCCACCTGGACCCCCGGCAACTGTGAAGACTTTAGTTATTAAAGACAAGCAATAGGATAGTGAAGGGAAGTCCTCACTAACAAGAAGGACTTTGCCTAGGTTCACATCATGTGGGTTTGTATGGTAAGTCTGAGGAGGAAATAACTATGTCATTGACATATGTGCCTTTGATGGAAATGGATGCTGTGATGATTTGACAGTTATGGATCGCTGTCACATTTTAGATTATAAGTTTATTTTACACCTTTCTTCATTCAAAACTCAAAACAATCCTATGATGTAAATAAAAAAAGTTTGATAATTAAATTCAATAGTCCAAAAATTTGATCTAAATACTCCATATGAAAGGTAAATAAAATCAAGTCAATGTAAATATTAGGTACTGTTTTTATTATTACTCTTTTAATATCAAAATTTTAATCATTATTTTAATGATGAGAAATACTGATGAATGTGGAATCTAGTGAATTGTTCATGGCCCCTAATATAATGAGTGATATAAATTCACATTTATTGTTTGAAAGAATGAAATGTCTTTAGTGATTTTTTTCTAATAATCGATGTAGTGTGATTTCAGTAAGTAGTAAACCTGAGCAGAAACTTTTTATATTTCTTAGAAGTGTTTTAACTGATATGAACTTTATGGTATATTAGTATTCAAAAGCTTTACATGTTTGAATGAGAATGTAGTACTCTGGTATGAAAAGAACTATAATGTATGTGGGGGTGCCCACGATTTTACTAGAATGGGATCCTGTATGTGCATTCTGTTATCTGATTGATTAATCCGTGAACATAAGACTATGGATATCGATCCACATTGTAAATCATATATCGTATTTGTATTTTAAAATTCAACTCTTTAATCCATGTGGGATATGTTTGGTTTTGTAATATCACATGACTATGTAAATTTTAAAAATATTTGTTGAATCACATACAGGTTCTCAATTCCATTCAAATCCCATCTGTATGAGTTGTTAAGCCATTCCTGAAATTTAGTAATCACTGTAACCTTTGATGGTCCTATTTAGGAAAAGGGGAAGCAAATTACATGCCTTACTCATTTTATCTGTCTAATTCTTGAACAGTCACAACTATTTATATTCGGTAGTTATTATTAACATCATTTTTTTAAGTTCCCTTTAGTAAGCGACCTTGAGTTTTGATTATAGGATGCAAATTTAGGAATTTGTGGAACATAAACATCTTTAAAAAGTTCTGTTCATTCATCCTCTGGTATGAGAACATGATCAGTTACACAACCCAGCCATTTTCAACTCAAGAAAATTATGCTGCTTCCTTCATGAAAGTCTGCACATTATGTGATAGGTTTATTCTTAGCAGATGTATATTTTCCTTCTGTTTTGAATGAAATCTTATTTCCAAGATCTTTATGGACTTTATGGTCCTTTTGGTGGTACGTGGTACCCAAGAAAGTTACTAACTTCATTTTACAAGGATTCATTTGTATGCTGAGAACCAGTTCCTACCAAGTTCAGAAGGATTTTGCTTTCACCTCATCCATGTTTGCCCTGGCTTACTTTCCTTGTTTTTTTTTTTTTTGAGGAAGATTAGCCCTGAGTCAACATCCACCGCCAATCCTTCTCATTTTGCTGAGGAAGACTGGCCCTGAGCTAACATCTGTGCCCGTCTTCGTCTACTTTATATGTGGGAGGCCTGCGACAGCATGGCTTGACAAGCAGTGCGTAGGTCTACACCCGGGATCTAAACCAGCGAACCCCAGGCTGCTGAAGCAGAGCTCTCAAACCTAACCACTGCACCACCAGATCAGCTCTCTGGCTTTCTTTTTTATGGAAAAAATTTTGAGAGAGATTAAATTTGATAAGTAGAATTCCTGCATAATTTATTTCTCCACAAGTGTCAAATGGAAGTATCAGCCTGGAGTCCCAAGTACATTGTTTGCTGATACTTAAATTATTACTAGTACTATTGTTAGTGCTTCTGTTACTATCACTGCTGCTACTGCTTCTGTTACTACTAATACTATGACTACTTCTGTATTCTTTGGTAGCATTAACAGCAGGTTCCATTATCACCTTTTATCAGGTAAGAAATTCACGATTTGTAGAGGATTATAGCTCTGCTAATGTCTCAAAAATGAGTCGACAAAATTGTTTTATTAATTTGTTAGGATCTAGTAATTTTTACATGACTGTTTTACATGAGTAAGGAAACAATTGATAATGAGATGTGTAATAATCTCCCATGAAAAATTACTTCCCCACCACATCTCACTTTTAACCAGTAATATACTTGGTGGATATCTTTCAATAATATTTTCCATGTTAAATCGTAATGCCAGTGGTGTAGGGGTTGGTTTATATTTCATATAAAACTGTAGAACATTCATGGCCTATAATTATGTTTTTGTTTACTTTCCAAAAAATTCCATGGATACCCACACCAAAAGAAATACATTTTTATTTATATTCAAACTTGAAATTGCAAAGAATGCATTGGCATGTGGATTAATGGGTACAATTGACAACCTTGCTAAATTGTTTCATTGAATTCTTCACAGTTCTAGCCAAAACCACCGTGTTTTAATAGTATTACAGATTGTGTGTGTGTGTGTGTGTTGTGTGCTATTGCCAATGTTCCTTATGACTTACCTCTTTTGAGTTTGTTCTAGGTATTGGTTTAGGCCCACATGTGAGTCTCAAATCAAAATTATTCAGGTAGAAAAAAGATGATTGCAGTAACCAGAGCAACATTGCTGCTTGTTGATACCATGGGGCCTTGGCAACCCACGTAGACCCCAGAAAATGGAGAAACCCATAGAACCTAAACATCCGCAGTGGAATAGTGGGATTTTACCTTCAGTAATAATAGCAGCATTTCCAAGGTTAAGATCTTGTGTGTTTATAACTAGTCTCTAAATTGGGACTGGCTGTCACGTTAAGACTGAGTCTTGATAGCTGCAGCAAGGAACATTGTGACATACTACTCAGTGATTTACCTTTGTCATATTTTAGGTTACTGAAGTGTTTTATACAGGTTGCCCCATTCAAACCTGACAGCAAACCTGTGATATAAAATGAATAATGGTTTTAGTATGACGCGAGTGTTACCTCAAGCAAATTAAATGATCTCCAAATATATATTAAGCACTCTACTTGGCTGGTGAGTAAGCATTGAGCAAATGTTAATTATATTTATTATTGTATTTGTTAATAAAATTGAGCAATTATCATAATTCATTTACAGAAGGAAATTATTGGTGACTGGAAAGATTGTACAAGGTGCCACAGGAAAGAAATGGTATAAATTTACTTTTTTACAAAATGAATTTGTCTTAATTTTTCATATTAATGTATTGCTTCACCATGATTAGGGAACCTGGGCAAACATACTCAATATTGAAATAAACGAATTCTCTACTTCTTTCTTCACTACTGGTAACTTCCTGTCCTTAAGAAAAGTACTTTTCTTAGCCAAACAAAATTATGGTGTATCCAATAAAAGGAACTAAATAATTTTGTATGTCTGCACGTATGAAAATTTGTTCCTCCTAATAATTTACATTTTATTTTTCTTTTGAATGTATTCTTATTTTCCTTATTGTTGTTTTTTGCTTACTGCTGGAAAAAAAAGACAATAATTGATTTTTGTGTCTTTCCGTATTGCCTCATTTGCTTAGCTGTCAACCACCTTTCTATTTTTTAGACAATTCCAGAAGGGTAACAACCTTCCTCTGTACAATGAATTGCAGTACTCAATAAATCCATGTCCCACTTCGTCAGAGTCGCTTAGTCACCAAGGATCACATCTGTTCTTAGAACTGACCTCTCATGTCATGAGTTTGGATGAACTGTCAGTTCCTTCCGGTTTGTTCAATCATCAGCTTCATTTAACATGTTATATCTGTTAGCAGTTTTTTCTGGGAATCTCTCTTTGACTTTTGTAAGCCATGATTTCCTTGCTGCGATTACTCTAACCATTAATAACACCATTTAGGATCTCATGTGGGAGATTTCCGCACATTTCTCTTCTCTGTAGAACTGTTTATTAGTATCTTCCATTTATATTTGGAGGTAAACGTTAGAAGAGCTTATTCAAAATTATTTTTAAAGAATATGAAGACTGTTAATTATGGACAGGCAATGAATGAATTTGAGAGAAATGAACAACATAGGATTTGCTCATAACTAATGTGGTTAAATCCCAAGTTACAGGATCCCTTCAGTTTTGCCTGTATGTGTATTTTAGGAACATTATCCTGTTAACTTCATAGATGTCTACAAATATTTGTATATTTTTAGAGAATTTCACCTTATCTTTCTTTTCTGTTGAATTCTTATTTCCTACTTTTTTTCTGAGTGATTGTTACTGATTGTTTGGGGGGTGGTTCTCATTTTTTAAACTTGTCTTTTTTTTCCTTCTAGCTTTAACTATCTACAGGTTGTAATATTCTACATGTTTCTGGGTGGAGAATAATACCCTATATATTTAGAATTGTTTTTAGTAAATGTAGACCCATTCTACATCATATCAGTGATTTGCAAAATCCATTAAATTCTGAAATGTCCACATTCCCATAATGGGTTGGTAGAGCTTTGCTGCCAGCCTGTTCAAGGTTTTCCAATGCTCCAACTGAAGAACCTATACATAGAGACCTTTTGCTTTAAAGAATAGTAATTTAATGGTGACAGTGAATTATCATTAATAGAACTGGAAAAGAAAATATAGTTTTTCTTTTTGATAGTTAAGTAGATTGTGAATAGGAAATTAGCATGTCATAATTTGTTTTTGGTATGACATGTTGCATAGTTAAGATTACTTTGTTTTCTCTGTTGCTTTGCAGGTTCCAGAAATATCTACCCATGTTGCTTCATCCATCCTCACAACCAACCCATGTCAGTGAGGTAGTAAAAGGTTCAGTGACACAAATTGGATGTGGGGATCAAATGAGATAATCTACCTAAAAGCTTCATGGACATTGCATGCCAGGTAAGTCACAATTATGAAATAGAACTCCTCCTCCTCCTGTTTTTAATAGTGTTTGTAGTAGTAGTAGTATAAAATGGATTAGTACTACTACTTTGGTAAAAATAAGAGCATGTTTAATAATCACTTGTTATTGGGTCAAGGATCCGGGAACATGTAGAGGCAAAATGACTTCCTCCTTAGTGTTCTCATTTTCTCAAATTAATCTGGATGGGTTCCGCAAGGTTAATGCTGCATGTGGTTCTTAACTCACTGTTGTCCAGGCAGCAAACCATCGATTATCAGCAACTGAACAACTTAGCTTCTAGTTGATACAGTGGGCCTTGTGAGCCACCTGGACCCCAGACCAATCAGAGACATGAGGCACTGAACATGGGTGATAGAAGAGTGAGTGTTAATCTCCACTAGTAAGAAGTTTTCAAAGACTAACACATTGTGTGTTGTTATGTACTTTCGGAAGAGAACATCACTGTCACTAACGCATTTGAGTTGAGGGTACAAATGGATGTGGCAATAATATAAACACTTATGTGTCTCTGTCACATTTTAGCTCACAAATATATATATATGTGTGTTTTTTTTTGAGGAAGATTAGCCCTGAGATAACGTCTGCCACCAATACTCCTGTTTTTGTTGAGGAAGATTGGCCTTGAGCTAACATCTGTGCCCATCTTCCTCTACTTTATATGTAGGATGCTTGCCACAGCGTGGTTTGATAAGCGGTGCATAAGTCTGCACCCGGGACCTGAACCCACAACCCCTAGGCTGCCGAAGTGGAGCATGCAAACTTAACCGCTATGCCACCAGGCTGGCCCCTCATAAATATATTTTAAACATATCACTTCATTCAAACAGAAAACAACCCTGTGTTGAAAAATGCTTAATTTTACATGAGAATGGCCTATGAGGATTTAATCAATCTACAAATCTGTATTAAGGCCCCAGCCTCATAAATCTTGCTCGTTCCCTGATATAGGTACATAATAAGTTAGATAATCTAGCTTTTCTGTTCTTTAGGAAAACCATGCTGCCTTTGCATAGATGTGTGGAAAGGATATGATGAGGATATGTGTAGCAGTTGTCTGTTTTTTTCTATTTTTATAGTCTTCTTATTTTCATCATAAATACTAGCTAGTTTTTGAGTCTGGACAAGATACATACTGATTTTTGTATATTACCTTTTGCCCCACCACCTTGCCTTTTCATTACTTTTCAGATGATGCTATTTAGATGAGCAAACTTAACAGGGTTCCTGAAGTGGACTTTAAAAAATCATCTTATCATGTAATCCCGCCAGTAAATGCTATCAGTTGTGATATTAAAAGGCAAAGCAGCACCTTCCTTTTTGAGCCGTGCCGTTCTTAGCATCCTCAATTCTTGCCTTGCAAGAGTTCATTTTATTCTGAGACTGAGCTCTAAAATCATGATTTTGGAGGACTTTGTATACTTTCAATAGGTTTGTCATAGGGTCTCCCTGAAGCACTACTACCTATAGAACTTTGGGTATGAGTACATAAAGGCGACTTTTAGCTCATATTCAGAATTTCTGAATGAATTTAATTCTTGACAGTTAAGTATGTAGGTTGCAAATAGGAATTCTGTCTCTCATATTTAAATGGTATTTAGAATTTGTTATTGTGATACAATGATTACTTTGCGTTTCTGTGGCTTTTGAGGTTCTGCATTTATATTCTACACATTTCTTAATTAATCCTCATGACAAATCAAAGCTTCAAAATTATTAACTGTTCCTCTGGTACAGATTTGTTGTGGGCGTCAACTGTGGAAAAACATATGAAAGTCTAAAGTTCATATCTGCCAAGTATGTAATCGTTTTGCAAATTTTTGTTTTTATAACTATTACTGTTATAAAAAGGCTATCAGTCATGTTAACCCTATTACTTTTATTAGTAATAAGAGTATCATCAGTTATCACTCATAGAGTGTAGTGGGTGGTTTGTTCTTTATATACATATTGGAATTTATTCTGATTACTATTCAATTTACATACTTTCTGGAACACTCTGGTGATCCATGCTGATAGAGATCATTTATTTACAATGCAAACACATATGGGGGGAAGTTAATAGTTGCAAATGACAAACTGTCTTGATTTTGTCCATCTAAGATTTCAAGTTATAAAAGTTTTATCACCTTATTTCATTACCTTGAACTCAGTATTATTGTTGCATAGAAATGGTGAGTGCGGACATCTTTGCCCCATTCCTCATCTCAGGAGTCAAGCATTAAATTTTTCACAGTTAAGTCTTATATTAACTGCAGACTTTTGTAGATGCTCTTCAACAGATTGAGGATATACTCTGCTTTGCCTAATTCGCTGATACTGTTTTTCAGATATGGATGAAATATTTAGTCAAATATTTGTCTGCATCTGTTGAGATGATCATTTTTTCCATTTCAGTCTGTTAATGTGGGAAATCACTAGGCTTTGCCAGGGTCCCTCCCACCCCTTCCAGCACTAGAGTCTTGATTCTCTTTCTGAGCAGTTGGCTTGGTCAAGGGATGAGCTGTCTTCATTTGTTTCTCTCTCACACAGATTGCTGCTGTGAGTTGGCCAATATATAGTGTCTGAAAATTTTTTTTTCTCCTATATATTTCTTACAGTTTTTGACAGCAGATAAATTTGGTCCCTGTTCCTCTATCTAATCTGGAAACAGTAATCTCAAGTTACCAAATGTTAGGAGACTGGAAATGCTGAGATATGTAAAGGCTAAAATATTCTGTAATGTCTCATTGCAAGTGAATGTTTAAAATAAAATACATTGCTGTATTGATTATTAGTAAAATTAGTAGTTATTCAATTGTAAAATAAGGCAGTGATCTATAATGAGGTATTTAATAGTCTCTCACTACATATTAACTGTTATCTTCCTAGTTTCATTTTAAATATATACACATCCAGCATATTATGTGATGTGCCTGGAACCATGTAGATCTTTGTTCAGGTTCTAGTAATTTTGGTTATGTACCTTTTTTTCGATTATTGGAATTCTTTCTGCCCATTATTGTACTACTTGTATATTTTTCAGAATATTTCATGGATATCCATGCTGAGATGTGTGTGTGTGTGTGTACGTGTCCATACGTATCCATATACCCATACACAGGAAATGTGTTGGAGGCTTCCTGGTTGCAAACAATAAACTCTCCAGATTTTATACTTCTCATTTGTGTCTTAAACAGTATCACACACTATTACTTTTATTATAGAATGATCACATATTTTAATGCATTATATTGCCAGTGCTTCCTATTTGTCACTTTTGTTGAGGATAAACTAGATCGGTATCTCTGGGTTGGCACTGCATGCACTTATTAATGCAAGGTGTCAAGTAGCAAAACATTGGTATGCGGTAACTGCAGCCACTTTGTTTCCAGTTGATGGAGTTGGGTCTTGGCAGTCACCCACACACAGTAAAATTGAAGAGCGCCAATCTCTAAACATGGATGGCATCGTCATCTGTAAGTGGCAAGGGGACACTTCTCTTCTGAGAAGAGTGCTGTCCTACCATGAATTTGGAAGGATTTTCCTGTTAGCCCCTGGGTTGTCCTTTCATATATCTAAAACAGCAGAATCTTGGGAGCATTTGGTTTAAATAAATATAATTGAATAGTGGTGGTGAATTATAACTAATAGAATTATTAAAAATCTCATATCTGGTAGATAGAGTATAATTAGGAAATGAAGATGCTGTAAATAATTTTTTTCAGATGTGCCATATTACGTTATGATAATATAATACCTTTGCTTCTCTGTTGCTTTTCAGGATCCAAAGTATCTTCATTTGTCTTCTTGCTGATCCTCAGGACAAATCTATGTTGATGAATTAGTAAGGGATTCAGTAACACGGATTTGTCATGAGGGTAAATGAGAAAATCTACATAGAAGCCCCCAGTAAAATATATGCTATATAAATAAGGAGCAGAGTATCGTGTCGTATTTAAATGATACTTGGTAAGTATGGGATTTTTTGTTTTGATACAGGGGCCCCTAAGGCCACGCTCAGGCGTGCTGCTTCACTAAAAAGATTCACAAAGGCTCAGAGGTGGTTATACTCATGGTTATGGTTTATCACTATGAAAAGATACAGATTAAAATTGGTAAAGGGGAAAGAGACATTGCTTAATTCCAGGAGAAACCAGGCATAAGCTTCCAGTTGCCCCTTCCAGTGGAGTCACAAGGAATGTGCTTAATTCTCCCAGGGATAACGTGTGAAGTGTTGCCAACCAAAGACGGTTACCGAAGCCTGGGTATCCAGGATTTTTATTGGGAGTCAGTCACCTAGACTTGCAGCACTTGTATGACTGACCTCAGCTATTCAGACTCCCAGAGCGAAAACAGGTGTTTCCCGTAAATCACAGTGTTAGCATAAACTATCTGGTCATACTGGTGCAGTGTTTCCAAAGACATGGCAGAGGCATTCTTATCAGACAGAACATTCCAAGGGCTCAGAGCTAAACTTCTAGGCATCTGCCAAGGGCCAGTACAGAAAATGGACCTTACTTGGGAATGTGCAGGGCTTGAGCAACTCAGGCCTGCTGAGTTAACCCTTTCTTGCACAGATTCTGATAGTTTCTGCATTACTTTAATTTTCATTTCCTAAATATACTTCCTACATATTTCTTCAATTAATTCTCATGACAAATAATGAACTGTAGAATTGTGATTTTTTGGTATATATTTATTGTGGTTAAGTATGGAAATCCACATGAAAGTCCAAACTGCCTTATCTGCTAGGTACATAATCATTCTGCAAAGTTTCCTTTTCATTGTTGGCATCACTACTCCTTTTCTGCTACATGCCTTAATATCTCTACCAGTACTTTTACTAGTAATAGGAAGAGCATGTTCAGTTATCACTCTCAGAGTGTGGTGGTGTTTGTTTTTCATATGCATGTTGGAATATATTCTGCCTAATTTTATTCAGTGTTTATTTACTAGAACATACTATGGATATCTATTCCAAGATAGGTGATTTCTCTAGAATTCAAGCCTCAAAGCAACTGCGACATGTGTAAGGGGTAAGTTAATAGTATGCTAGTGATAAAATTGATTTTGTCCATCCAACATTCAAAATACACGCAGAATGAATGAATGATGACAAATCAGTACAGCTATAGGTGACATTGTTTTTGGTGTAATCTAGTATAAATTTATATATTGTATATACATACACATGCATATATCAGAACAAAATAAGGCATATCAAAGTTTTATATTCTATTATTAGTAATATTAATTGTAACTGATTTCACAAGTCTGACTCGCCCAAGCTCTGTACTCTATTACATGGAAAAGCAAATAAGGCCTGTGGCTCTATCCTCCAGGTGCTTACGATCCAGTGAGGGAAGCAGTCCAAGACATCGATACTCGCGCTGATAGAAGCTAGAATGTGTTCAGGGCTACAGTAGACCTACAGACAGAGCCTGGTTGGAGAACAAGAGGTGGATCCCGACTCTGTGCATCTGTGAAAGTCTCTTGGAGGAGGTAAGGTTTTAACTTGGACTTGGTGAATGAATAGGACCTCCTTGAAAGGAAGCCACAGAGTGTGTTCTGCTTCCCTGAAGGCGTGCCTTGCTCTCTAGATTGGGCTAAAAGAACCTCTGAATTTGAGGTACATGGACACATCGCTGTAGGAGTGAGCACTGTGCTGGGGGCTGAGGCAGGGTTGGTTTAGAAAGATTGGAAGTGAGATTGTCAGGTTTCTGTGGAGGTTTTCTCACTCACTTCTCCTTTGGATTGAATGGGAGCTGGGGATTAGCAGAGGAATGCTTTCAGGGATAAATACCACACAGGTGGGTGGCATTTCACTTGCCAGCTGGTTATTCGAGTCTGAGCCTAACAGATAGGGTGCTGGAGGGCAAGTGACTCCTCAAGAGTTTACATACATGTCTTTCTGTTGAAAGACATTGAATCTTAAGGTTTTTTTTTTTTAATAAGTAACAGAGTCAAATGATGATAGTGGAATGGAATAGTAAAAGTATGCTCCCCTGTGGGTATGGATCATGACAGCTTTGGAATTTCTGAAGATAAGTCTGTGAAAAGATTACATTCTAGGCCAAATAACTACAATTCTTAATACTCTAACTCTATGTAAATATAACTTTATAACTAACTACACTTATAACTAATTATATCTGAAACTATACTCATAATAATAAACCATAACTACTCACAAGTACATCTAGCCAAAACTACAAGCAATCATAATTACAAACAACCATAACCAGTAATCACAACTAGTTAGCAGTCACAACACTAACCAGTCAGCCACTACCAGGCACTGACTTGTTAGTAGTTGCGACTAGTTACCACAGCTAGCTAGGTGGTCATAGCTTTAGTAAGCAAAGATAGTTATCAAGTATAACTAAAGTATGACTAACCATAAACACAACTATTACCTATAATTATTATTACTAACTAAATTACCACAACTAATGAACTAAAGATAGTTAACAATAATTATATCTGTAGCTCTAAAATAAGTAATTGTAACTAACAATAACTATAGCTACTGTAAACTGTATTTGAAGCATAAAAACTGTGACACGAGTTTGTCATGAGGGTAAATGAGAAAATCTACATAGAAGCCCCAAGTCAATTACCTGTCATGTAAGTAACCATTTTGGAAATAATAAACTCTTGTTGCTCTTACACTTTGATTTCTGCTTATTTCTCTTTTTCACATAACTTATGTTATAAAGCAATTAAATACTTAATAGTATCTCACCATAAGTCAACTGGTATCTTCAGAATTGTTTCCTGCATGGTAAACAGCCTATCCTCTTCTGCATGAGCTAAGTAAACAACCTAAGGACCCATGACAGATTTAAATAATGGGAGAACGGGGTCAAAAGAGGGATTATTTTCCAGATATTGCTCTCACGCTTTTACAGACTAGCAAAATCCCAGGGAATGGGCATATTTCTTCCTGCTCTGAACCAAGTATTATTTCTGCCTTGGTAAATCAAGGAAGTGAGTCTTTGCCCATATTTGTGTCAAGCTTTGTAGAGGGGTGTCGGGTGAAGTGAGATGCAAGTATTGATAATTTCAGGTAGAAGAGAGTTAGGATGCAATCATGACAAGGAGAAGTGATTCAAGGTCAGGTATTTCCTCACATACTCTTACAGCTTCCATCAAGTTCAGATGGGTTGAGGGAAAGTGAAAGTACAAGACGCCTCTGTCTCAGAATGTAAACAGAAACAAATAGTTTCAACAACTAGAACTCCAAAGGAGGGCACAGGAAATCCAGAGCTGAGAAGAAGAAAAGACAGCCATTGGATCTAAATTTATTTCCTTCCTAGAATACAGCAGAGATAAAAGTTTAGTTTCCCCTCAAAGGATTGGGGAGGAAATTAAATTTCTGCCTTCTCAATCTTTGACGCATCTCTACTCTCATTATAGAATTTCGGGTATCTTTTCACTTTTATTGTGCACCTGCCTTTAAGGATGTGTGGGGAAAAGAAAGATGTGGTGGATGTATTCAACTGTTTTTTTCTTCAACCTTAGGGAGAAGCAAACCATTTTCAAAGTCGCAATCCTGCCACGTGAAGACCTACCTGCATGTAAGAGAAGATAAAGATAATTCCCATTAGAAGAACAAGAACAAGCTTGTTCTCTCTGGGTCCTCTAATCATCCAGGAAAGCTTAGAGCAGGTGAGGGAATCACCACTGAGGGAAGGATGAAAGCTGGAGGGAGAGGGGAGGCTTTACCTAGGGTTATGGAAAATCTTAAGTACAGTCCTCATGATGTGGAGGAAAAGAGAAGAAAACTACATTTGAGAGTGCAAGGGGGACTGTGCAGGTCCTCCACCTTGAAGCCATGCTGTGTGCAGTGCCCTGCCCAGGATGGTGCTCATCACTTAAACCATGTGTAATTAATGCTCATCTAGTTAGAGTTATGCTCAACAAGAATGATTGTGGTGGCCTTCAGACTGGTAATGAGGATGGAGATGCTTGTGTCCTTGAGCTGCCTGCTTTGCACTCATCTAAGCCATTGTAGCTACCTGATCTCAGGCATCTTCAAAATGATTTCAGTGGTCTATTACTACCAATGTGAACACCTATAGGTTAGAGTGGATGAACATACATCTTAATAAAAAAGGAGAAAACAAGAACAAGCTTGTTCTCTCCGGGTCCTCATAACCATCCAGGTAAGCAGAGGGCTGTGGGGGATCCAGTGGTGCTGATCACTTAGATTACTTTTAATTAGTGCCTATCTGGGTAGAGTAACGCTCTAGAACAACATTTCTGGAGTCCTCCAGACCAATGATGAGGATGGAGTATATGTCTACTTTTGCTGCCTGCCTTGAACTCAGGAGGACCCTAGCAGCCAGCTGGATCTCACACATCCTCAAGAAGATTTCAGTGGTCTGTTATTATGAATGTAAACATCTACAGGTTAGAAAAGATAAAGATTCTTCTTAACAGAAGAAGAGAAAACAAGAACAGGTTTGTTCTTTATGGGATCTCATAATCATCTAGGTAAACGTAGAGCAGGTGAGGGCATCCTGAGTGAAAGGGGGAATCAAGTTGGAGTGCAGTGGAGTGCAGTCCTAACAAAGCCAACACCTATGAGTTAGAGTAGATGAAGATAGTTCCTAAAGGAAGAAGAGAAAATAGGAGCAAACATGTTCTCTCTGGGACCTCAAAATCATCCAAGGAGTAGGTGAAGTGATCCACACTAAGGGAGAGTTGCAATTGGAGGGCAGTGGGTCAGCATTGTGTATGGTTATGGAAAAATCTTGGGTCCAGTCATCATGATGTGGTAGAGAGACTCATGGAAGCTAAATTTGAGAAGGTGAGGGAGACTAGACAGTTCCTCCTCCATGAGCCATCCTGTGTGCAAGGCCCTGCCCAGAATGGTGCCGATTATGCAGACTATGTGTATTCAGTGACTTCTAAGTAGAGTGATGCTCAAGAAGAACAATGTTTTTGGTGTCCTTAGGACCAGTGATTGGAGTGGAGCTTCAGGTGTTGTTGAGCTTCCTGCCTTGACCTCAAGAGGGCCCTGGCATCCACCTGAATCTCAGGCACTCTCAAAAGGGTTACTGTTGTCCATTTCTAAGTATGTGAACACTTACAGGATAGAGAAGATGAAGATTCTTCCTAATAGGAAAGAGGAGTAAGCTTGTTGTCTCTGGGTCTTCATAATTATCCAGGTAAACATTGAGCAGGTGGGGTGATCCCCAGTGAGGGAGGGATGAAATCTGGAGGGTGGTGACTGGGCACTGTCTAGGGTTAGGAAAACGTCTTCTGTACGGTCATGATAATGTGGGGAGAGAGATGAAGGCTACGTTGGAGAGTACTGGGAGGAGTGGGCCAGTTCTCCCCCTTTAGCCATGCCGTGTGCTGTGTCCTACCCAGAAAGGTACTGATAACTTAGACTACATGTAGTCAGTGTCTTTCTGGGTAGAGTAATGCTCAGCAAGAACAACATTGGTGGTGGCCTGTAGCAGTGACAGGAGTGGAGCTGCAGGTGTCCTTGAGCTGGCCTGCATTGCATTCAGGAAGGCCTGATAGCCATCTGGATCTCAGGCATCCTCAAGATGATTTCAGTGGGCCATTCCTACCAATGTGATCTCCTACAGGTTAGAGAAGATGAAGACACTTCCTAAGAGAAGAAACGAAAAAAGGGATAAGCTTGTTCTCACTGCATCTTCAGAATCATCTCGTAAACATAGAGCAGGTGAGGGGATTTTCACTGAGGGAAGGTTGGAATTGGAGGGCAGTGGGTTTTCTTCTCTATGGTTATAGCAAAACTTGGGTACAGTCATCGTGACATGATCAGGACAGAGAATGAAGCTACTTTTGAGAATGTGAGGGCAACTGGGCAGATTCTCCACTTTGATCCATTCTGTGTGCAGTGCCCTATCCAGTAAGGTACTGATCACTTAGACTATATGGGATCAGTGCCTGTCTGGGTGGAGTAATGCTTGACAGGAACAACATTTGGGAGGGTCTTCAGACTGGTGCTGGGGATGAAATGCATGTTTCCTTGAGCTGCTAAACTTGAGCTCTAGACGTCCCTTGGAAGGAACTGGGTCTGATCTGGGTCACCCTTAAAATGATTTCCGTGGTCCATTCCTAACAATGCCAACAACTATGAATTAGAGTACATGAAGATATTTCCTAATAGAAAGAGAGAAAGGAGGAGCAAGCTGCTTCACCACATACAGCAGGTGAGGTGATCCCCATTAAGGGATGTTTGCAAATTGGAGGGCAGTTGGTCAGCATTGTCTAGAGTGACATAAAAATCTTGAGTACCACCACCATGAATTGTGAGGAGAGTCATGAAAGCTACATTAGAGAGTGCGAAGGCGACTGGACAGGTCCTGTGCCTTGAGCCATGCTATGTGTAGGGCCCTGTGAAGAATGCTGCTGATTAATTAGATTATGTTTACTTGGTGCCTTCTGGGTAGTGATGCTCAACAAGAAAAAGATTTGTGGTGGATTTAGGACCAGCAGTTGGAGTGAAGCTCAGGTGTTGTTGAGCTTCCTGTCGACTTCAGGAGGGCCCTGGAATCCACCTGGATCTCAGGCATCCTCAAGAAGATAGCTGTGGTCCGTTCCTAACATTGTGAACACGTACAGGCTACAGAAGATGAAGATTATTCCTAATAGAAGAATAGAAAACAGAGGAAGCATGTCAACTCGGGTCGGTAGAGTCATCCAGGTAAATCAAGAGCAGGGAAGCAGGTCCCCACTGAGGTAGAGAGTTAAGACGGATGGCAGAGGGTCAGTGTTTTCTAGGGTTATGGAAAAATCTTGTGTACAGTCATTATCACGTGGTGGGGAGAGAATGAAAGCTTCATCTGAGATTAGGAGAACGACTGGGCAGATCCTTCACCTTGAGCCATGCTGTGTGCAGTGCCCTACCCACAAGGTACTGATCTCGTAGACTATGTGTAATTAGTACCTTTCCGGCAACTGTAATGCTCCACCAGAATATGTGTGGAAGCCTTCAGACCAGTGCTGGGGATGGAGATGCATGTGTACTTGAGTTGTGGACTTTGCCCTCAGGAGGGCCCTGACAGCCACCTGTGCTTGATCTCAGGCATCCTACAGAGGATTCCTGTTGTCCATTCCTAACTATGTGAACACCTGGAGGTTAAGGAAGACAAAGATTGTTCCTAATAAGAAAGAGGAGCAAGCCTTTTCTCTCTGGGTCCTTGTAATTATCTAGGTAACCGTAGAACAGGAGAGGTGATCCCAAGTGTGAGACGGTTGCAAGTTGGATGGCAATGGGTCAGAATTGTCTAAAGTTATGGAAAAATCTTGGGGAAAGTCATCATAATGTGGTGGAGAGTCATGATACCTACATTTGAGAGTGCGAAGGAGTCTGGACAGGTCATCCACCTTGAGCCATATGGCGTGCAGTGACCTGCCCAGGATGTTGCTGTTTACTTAGACTACGTGCATTCAGTGCCTTGTGGGAAGAGTGATGTTCAACAAGAAGAATGTTTTGGTGGACTTAGGAGGAATGATGGGAATGGAGCCTCAGCTGTTCTTGAACATCCTGCCTTGCCCTCAGAGGGGTCTGGCAACAGCCTGGAACTCAGGCATCCTCAAGGATGTTGCTGTGGTCCATTCTTAGATTGTGAAGAGCTAAAGGTTAGAGAAGATTAAGATTATTCCTAATAGCAGAATAGAAACCTGAAGGAAGATTGTGGTCTCTGGAGCAACATCATCATCCAGGTGAAAAGAGAGTAGGTGGCCGATCCCCACTAAGTAAGAGAATCAAGTTGAATGGCATTGAGTATGTATTTTATAGGGTAATGGGAAAATCTTGTGTACAGTCATCAAGACATGATGGGGAGAGAACAAAAGCTTCATCTGAGAGTGCAAGGATAATTAACTAGTTCCTTCAACTTGAGCCATGCTGTGTGCAGTGCCCTACCCGGTAGGTACTGATCACTTAGCCTACGTGTAATTAGTACCTGTCTGGGTAGAGTAAGGCCAACAAGAACAACATTTGAGGAGGCATTCAGACCAGTGAATAAGATGGAGATGCATTGGGCCTTGAGTTGTGTGCTTTGCACTCAGGAGGGTCCTGACAGCCACGTTGGTTTGATCTCAGGCATCCTAGAGAGGATTGCTGTCACTGGGTCCTAAGTATGTGAACACCTGCAGGTTATAGAAGAAGATTCTTCCAAAAAGGAAAGAGGAGCAAGCTTGTTCTCTCTCTAGGTCCTCATAATTACCCAAGTAAGCATAGAAGAGGAGAGGTGATCCCCAGTGAGAGAGGAGTGCAAGTTAGAGGCAGTGAATGGGCACTGTCCAAGGTTATTGAAACATCTTGTATACAGTCATCTTGATGTGGGGAGAGAGATGAGGGCTCCATTGGAGAGGGCGAGTGGATTGGGCAGGTTCTCTCAATTTAGCCATGCTGTGTGCAGTGTCCTACTCAGAAAGCTGGTGATCGCTTAGACTACGTGTAGTTGCTACCTTCCTGGGTGGAGTGATGCTTGACAGGAACAAGCTGGGTGGTGGCTAGTAGCAGTGATGGAAGTGGAGCTGCAGGTATCCTTGAGCTGGTCTGCCTTGCACTCAGGAGGGCCCTGACAACAACCTGGATCTCAGGCATCCTCAAGATGATTTCAGTGGGCCATTCCTACCAGCGTGATCTCTTCCAGGTTAGAGAAGATGAAAAGAGTTCCTAATAGAAGATGGGAAAATAGGGGCAAGCTTGTTCTCTGTGGATCCTCAGGATCATCTGGTAGAGATAGAACAGGTGAGGGGATTCTCACTGAGAGAGGGTTGCATTTGGAGGGCACCGGGTCTCTCTTGTCTAGGGTTGTAGAAAAACTTGGGTACAGTCCTTGTGACACTCTTGGGACAGAGATGAAAGGTACTTTTGGGCAGATCCTCCACTTTGAGCCATTCTGTGTGCAGTGCCCTACCCGGTAAGGTAGTGATCACTTAGATGAGGTGTGATCACTGCCTGTCTGGGTGGAGTAACGCACAACAGGAACAATGTTTGGGAGGGTCTTCAGACTGGTGCTTGGGATGGAGATGGATGTGTCCGCGAGGTGATGCCTCCAACTCTGGGGGGCTGTGCAGTCATCATGGTTGAATCTCAGGTATTCACATGATGATTTCCATTTTCCGTTCCTAACAAAATCCACTCCTGTATCATTGAGAGGATGAAGGCACCAGCTTAGAGAAATGTAAATTTCGTATGACTGTGCAAGGGTCATTGCGAGGGTCATCCACCTTGAAGCCATGCTTCAGGAACTGTCCAGACAAGAATGGTGCTCGTCATTAAGACTACATGTAATTAGTGCATGTCTGGGATGGGTGATGCTCAACACCACAATGTTTGTGGTGGCCTTTGTATGAGTGATGGGGGTGGAGATGGGTCCTTGAGCTGCCTAATTTGAACTCACTAGGGACATGGCTGCCAACTGAATGCCATGTATGCATCATATGGTTTGATTGGTCCATTCGTAATAATGAGAATGTTTAGGGGTTAGATTAGATAAAGATATTTCCTATGCGAGGAAGAGAGAATTAGGAGCCAGCTTGTTCTCTCTGAAACCTCTTACTCATCCAAGTAAACACAGAGGAGGGGAGGTGATCCCAACATCGGGAGCATTGGAAGTTGGAGTGCAGTGGGCCAGCATTGTTTGAGATTATGGAAAAATCTTGGGTACAGTCATCATGACATGGTGGGGAGACAACAAATGCTTCCACTGAGAGTGTGAGGAAGACTGGGCAGATGCACCACCTTGAGCCATGCTGTGTGCGGTGCAGTATCCAGAAGGTACTGATCACTCAGCCTGCGTGTAATTAGTACCTGTCTGGGTAGAGTAACGCTCAACAAGAACAACATTTGTGGAGGCCTTCATACTGGTGAATAGGATAGAGATGTATTTCTTCTTCAGGTGTGTGCTTTGCCATCAGGTGGGCCCTGACAGCTACATGGGTTCGATCTCAGGCATCCTACAAAGAATGGCTATTATCCTTTCCTAAATATGTGAACACTGATAGGTTAGAGAAGACTAAGATTATTTCTGATAAGAAAGATGAGCAAGCCTGTAGTGTCTGGGTCCTTGTAATTGTCCTGGTAAACGTAGAAGAGGTGAGGTGATCCCCAGTGAGAGAGGAGTGCAGTTTGGAGGGCAGTGGGTGGGCAGTGTCCAGGGTTATGGAAACGTCTCATGTACGGTCATCATGATGTGGGGAGAGAGATGAGGGCTACATTGGAGAGGGTAAGTGGGATGGGGCAGGATCTCCCACTTCAGCCATGTTGTGTGCAGTGTCCTACTCGGAAAACTACTGATCACTTAGAGGACATGTAGCAACAGCCTTTCTGGGTAGAATGATGTTCAACAAGAACAACATTGCTGGTGGCCGGTAGCAGTGACAGGAGTGGAGCTTCAGGTATCCTTGAGCTGGCCTGCCTTGTTATCAGGGGATTCCTGATAGCCACCTGGATCTCAGGCATCCTCAAGATGATTTCAGTGGGCCATTCCTACCAGCGTGCTCTCGTACAGGTTAGAGAAGATGAAAAGACTTCTTAATAGAAGAAGAGAAAATAGGAACAAGCTTACTCTGTGTGGCTCCTCTTAGTCATCCGCTAAACCTAGAGCAGGTGAGGGGATTCTCACTGTGGAAAGGTTGCTGTTGGAGGGCACTGGGTCTTCATTGTCTAGGGTTATAGAAAACCTTGGCTGCAGTCACTGTGACATGCTTGGGACACAGAAGTGAAAGGTAATTTTGAGGATGTGAGGAGAACTGGGCAGATTCTCCACTTTGATCCGTTCTGTGTGCAGTGCCCTACCCAGCAAGGTACTGATCGCTTAGACGAGGTATGATCAGTGCCTGTCTGGGTGGAGTAATGCTCAACAAGAACAACATTTGGGAGGTTAGTCAGACTGGTGCTGGGGATGGAAATGGATGTGTCCGTAAGGTGCCTGCCTCCAACTCTGGGGGGTCGTGCAGCCTCCCTGGTTGGATCTCAGGTATCCACATGATGATTTCTGCCTTCGTTTGCTAACAATATGAACCCCTGTGAATGTTTGAGAGAATGAAGATATTGGCTTATAGAAATGTAAATTTCGTATGACAGTGCGAGTGGCATTGTGTCGATCCTCCAGCTTGAAGCCATATTTCAGGCTCTGTGCAGCTCAGAGTGACACTCATCATTTCGACTACATGAAATTGGTACCAGTCTGAGAAGAGTGATGCTCAGCCAAATGACATTTGTGGCGGCCTTTGCATGAGTGCTAGGGTTGGAGGTGGGTCCTTGAGCTGCCTAACTTGAACTCACTAGGGCCATGGCTGCCAACTGAATCCCCTGCATCCACCATATGATTTCATTGCTCCATTCGTAATAATGTGAATGTTTAGAGGTCAGAGTAGATGAAGTTATTTCCTAGGAGAAGAAGAGAAAATAGGAGCAAGCTTGTTCTCTCTGGGATCTCACAGTCGTCAAAGTACAGGCAGAGGTGACGTGATCCCCATGTCAGAAGCGTTGGAAGTTGCAGGGCTGTGGGTCAGCATTGTCTAAGGTTATGGAATAATCTTAGCTACAGTCATCATGATGTGGTGGGGAGAGTCACAAAACCCACACCGGACAGCATGAAGGGGACTGGGCTGTTCCTCCACCTTGAGCCATGCGGTGTGCAGTGCCCTGGCCAGAATGGTGTCGAATGCTCAGCCTACATGTATTCGGTGCCTTCTGGGTAGCATAGTGCTCAACATGACCGACGTTCTTGATAGCCTTATGACCAGTGTTTAGAGTGGAGCTTCAGGTGTTGTTGAGCTTTCTGCCTTGACCTTAGAAGGCCGTGCATCCACCTGCATCACAGCCTTCCTCATGATGATGTAGTCTGTTCCTAACGTGGTGAAACCTACAGGTTAGAAAAAGTGAAGATTATTCCACATACAAGGATAGAAAAGCGGATGAAGCTTGTCCTCTCTCGATCCACATCTTCCATATAAATATTAGCAGGTGAGCTGATCCCCACGGAGGAAGATAGTTCAGTTAGATGGCAGTGAATATTTGCTAGGGTTCTGGAAATACTTTATGTACAGTCAACATGTTATGCTGGGAGAGTATGAAAGCTTCATCTGAGAGTGCAAGAAGGACTGGGCAGATCCTCCACCCTGAGCCATGTCATGTGCAGTGCCCTGCCGGGAAGGTACTGATCACTTAGCATATGTGTAATTAGTACCTGTCCGGGTAGAGTAATGCTCAAGAAGACCATCATTTTTGGAGACCTTCTGCCTGGTATTGGAGATGGAGATGCATGTGTGCTTGAGTCATTGCCTTGAACTCAGGAGGGCCCTGCCTGACAGGCACGTGGGTTTGATCTCAGGTGTCCTGAAAATGATTGGTTTCATTCGTTCCTATGTTAACTCCTAAACATTGCAGAAAATTAAGATTTTTCCCAATAGAAAATAGGCATATGCTTGTTCTCTCTGTGTCCTCATTATTATTCAGGGAGACCTAAAGCGGGTGTGGTGACGCCCACTCAGAAGGGGAAGTATGTTGGAGGGCATTGGGTCAACGTTTTCTAGGCTTATGGTGAATTCTTGGGAACAGTCATGATGTGGTGGGGATGAAGAGGAAATGAACCTTTGAGAGTGCGAGGGGCATTGGGTTTGACCTGCACCTTGAGCTATGCTGTATTCAATGCATTGCCCAGAATGGTGCCGACTATTTTGAATACGTGTAGTCAGTGCCTTCTAGGTAGGGTGATGCTTGTCCAAACAATGTTTTGCTGACATCCATGTGGATCTAAGGCATCCTCAAGATGATTGCTGTGGTCAGTTCCTAACAACGTTTACTCCCACAAGTTAGAGAAGATGAAGATGATTTCTAATGGAAGAATAGAGAACTGGAGGAAGGTTTTTCTCTCTGCGTCCTCATAGTCATGCGGGTAAATAGAGAGCATTGAGCCTACCCCAAGGAGGAAAAGAATCAAATTGGATGGCAATGTGTCAGTGTTTTCCAGGATTATGAAAAATCTTGTGTATGGTCAACATGTTGTGAGGAGAGAGATCAAAGCACCATTTGAGAGTATGAGGTGGAATGTTCAGGTTCTATGTATTTAGCCGTGATGTGTGCAGTGTCCTACCCAGAAATGTACTGATCACTTAGACTACATGTATTTGGTGCCTTTCTGGGTAGAGTGATGCTCAACAGGAACAACATTGGTGGCAGCCAGTAACAGTGATAGGAGTGGAGCTGTGGGTATCCTTGAGGTGGCCTGCCTTGCACTCAGGAGTGCCCTGACAGCCACTTAGATTTCAGGCATCCTCATGATGATTTCAGTGGACGATTCATACCAACGTGATCTCGTGCAGGTTAGAGAAGATGAAAAGACATCCTAAGAGAAGAAGAGAAAATAGGGACAAGCTTGTTCATTGTGGATCCTCATAATTGTCTTGTACACATAGAACAGGCAAGGAGATTCTCAGTGTGGGAGGGTTGCAGTTGGAGGGCAGTGGGTTGTCACTGTCTAGGGTTAGAGAACCACATGAACATAGTCATCGTGACCTGGTGGGGACAGCAGTGAGAGCGGTGAGAGAATCTGTGGGGAATGGGTCAGGTCTTCCACTGGAGCCATTCTTTGTGTAGTGCCCTACCCATAAAGGTACGGATCACTGAGGCTATTTGTAAACGTGCCTGTCTGGGTAGATTAAGACTCAACAGGAAAAAGGTCTGAGATTGCCTTCAGTCTGGTGATAGGGATGAAATGTATGTTTCTTTGAGCTGCTGATCCAGAGTACAAGAGGTCCCTTTCAGCTAACTGGGTCTGAACTCAGTCATCTTGTATATGATGTCAGAGCTCCGTTCATAACAATGCACACACTAATGAGTTAGAGTAGAAGAAGATACCTTCTAACAGAAAGAGACAAAACATGAGCAAGCTTGTTCTCCCTGGGAATTCATAATTGTCCATGTAAACAGAGAGGAGGTGAGGTGATTCCCACTAGGGAGGTTTGCAAGGTGGAGGGCAGTGGGTTAGTATTATCTAGGGTCATGGAAGAATCTAGACTACAATCATAAGGATTTGATGGGGAGAGTTATGAAATATACATTTGCGAGTGCAAGGCGGACTGTGCCCGTCCTCCACCTTGAGCCATTTTGTGTGCAGCGCCCTGCCCAGAATGGTTCCGATTACGTAGATTAAGTGTAGTCGGTGCCATCTGGGTAGAGCGATGCTCAACATGAACAACGTTTGGGGTGTCTTTCAGAGCAGGTGTGGGAGTGGAGATTGAGGTGTTGTGGAGCTTCCTGCCTTGACCTCAGGAGGGCCCTGGCATCCACCTAGGACTCAGGCATCCTCAAGATGATTGCTGTGGTCTCTTCCTTATCCTGTGAACACCTACAGGTTAGAGAAGATGAAGATTATTCCTAATAGCATCATAGGAAACTAGAGGAAACGAGTCCTCTCTGCATCCATATGTTCATCCAGGTAAGCATAGAGCAGGTGAGCAGATCCCCACTAAGGAAGAGAATCAAATTGGATGGCAGTCAATCAGTATTTTCTAGGGTTATGGAAAAATCTTGTGTACAGTCGTCATGACATGGTGGGGAGACAACGAATGCTTCATCTGAGAGTGTGTGGAGGACTGGGCAGATCCTCCACCTTGAGCCATGCTGTGTGCAGTGCCCTACCCGGAAGGTACTGATCACTTAGCCTACATGTAATTAGTACCTGTCTGGGTAGAGTAATGCTCAACAAGAACAACATTTGTGGAGGCCTTCAGACTGGTGAATGGAGGGAGATGCATTTGTCCTTGAGTTTGTGCCTTGAACTCAGCAGGGCCCAGACAGCCACCTGGGTTGATCTCAGGCATGCTAGAGAGGATTGTTGTTGTCCTTTCTTAACTCTGTGAACACCTACAGGTTAGAGAGAGGAAGATTCTTCCTAATAGGAAAGAGGAGCAAGCTTGTTCTCTCCGTGTGTCCTCATAATTACCCAAGTACACGTAGAAGAGGTGAGGGGATCCCCAGTGAGAGAGGAGTGCAACTTGGAGGCAGTGGATGGGCACTATCCAGGGCTATTGAAACGTCTTGTGTAAAGTCATCTTGATGTGGGGAGAGAGATGGAGCTCCATTGGAGAGGGCGAGTGGATTGGGCAGGTTCTCTCAATTTAGCCATGCTGTGTGCAGTGTCCTACTCAGAAAGGTGGTGATCGCTTAGACTGCATGTAGTTGGTACCTTCCTGGGTGGACTGATGCTCAACAGGAAGAACCTGGGTGGTGGCTAGTAGCAGTGATGGAAGTGGAGCTGCAGGTATCCTTGAGCTGGCCTGTCTTGCAGTCAGCACGGCCCTGGGAAGCCACCTGGATCTCAGGCATCCTCAAGGTGATTTCAGTGGGTCATTCCTACCATCATGATCTCGTCCAGGTTAGAGAAGATGAAAAGAGTTCCTAATAGAAGATGAGAAAATAAGGGCAAGCTTGTTCTCTGTGGCTCCTCATGATTGTCTGGTAGATATAGAGCAGGTGAGGGGATTCTCACTGAGGAAGGGTTGCATTTGGAGGGCACTGGGTCTTTCTTGTATAGGGTTGTAGAGAAACTTGGGTACAGTCCTTGTGACAGTCTTGGGACAGAGATGAAAGGTACTTTTGACAATGTGAGGAGAACTGGGCAGATTCTCTACTTTGAGCCATTCTGTGTGCAGTGCCCTACCCAGTAAGGTACTGATCACTTACTTAGACTACATGTGATCAGTGCCTGTCTGGGTGGAGTAATGCTCTACAAGAGCAACGTTTGGGAGGGTCTTCAGACTCCTCCTGGGAATGGAGATGGATGGGTCTGTAAGGTGCCTGCCTCCAACTCTCGGGGGCCGTGCAGCCACCATGGTTGGATCTCAGGTATCCACAAGAGGATTTCCGTTTTCCATTCCCAGCAATGCAACGCCTGTGTGCTTGAGAGGATGAAGATGTCGGCTTAGATAAATGTAAATTTCGTATGTCTGTGCAAGGGTCATTGTGAGGGTCCTCCAGCTTGAAGCCATGCTTCAAGCGCTGTCTGGCACAGCATGGTGCTCGTCATTCAGACTACATTTCATTAGTACCTGTCTGGGACGAGTGATGCTCAACCACACAGTGTTGCTGGTGGCCTTTGTATGAGTGACGGTGGTGCAGGTGGGTCCTTGAGCTGCCTAACTTGAACTCACTAGGGCAGTGGCTGCCAAATCAATCCCCTGAATCCAGGTTATGACTTCATTGGTCCTTTCATAATAATGGGAATGTTTAGGGCTTATGGTGGATAAAGGTATTTCCTACGAGAAGAAGAGAAAATTAGTAGCAAGCTTGTTCCATCTGGGACCTGGTAATCATCCAAGTAAACACAGAGGAGGGGAGGTGATCCCCACATCAGGAGCATAGGAAGTTGGACGGCAGTGGGTCATCATTGTTTGAGGTTATGGAAAAATGTTGGGTGCAGTCATCATGACATGGTGGGGAGGCAACGAAAGCTTCATCTGAGAGTGTGAAGAGGACTGGGCAGATCCTCCACCTTGAGCCATGCTGTGTGTGGTGCCCTACCCGGAAGGTACTGATCACCTATCCTATGTGTCATTAGTACCTGTCTGGGTAGAGTAACTCTCAACAAGAACAACATTTGTGGAGGCCTTCAGACTGCTGAATGGTAGAGTGATGCATTTGTCCTTGAGTTGTGTGCTTTGCCCTCAGGAAGGACCTGACAGCCACCTGGGTTTGATCTCATGCATCCTACAGAGGATGGCTGTCGTCATTTCCTAAATATGTGAACACTTTCAGGTTAGAGAAGACTAAGATTCTTTCTGATAGGAAAGAGGAGCAAGCCTGTTGTCTCTGGGTCCTTGTAATTGTCCCGGTAAATGTGGAGGAGGTGAGGTGATCCCCAGTGAGAGAGGAGTGCAGTTTGGAGGGCAGTGGGTGGGCACTGTCCCGGGTTATGGAAATATCTTGTGTGCAGTCATCATGATGTGAGGAGAGCATTGCGGGCTACATTGGAGAGGGTAAGTGGGATGGGGCAGGATCTACCACTTTAGCCGTGCTGTGTGCAGTGTCCTACTCAGAAAGGTACTGATCACTTAGAGGACAAGTAGTCACTGCCTTTCTGGGTGGACTGATGCTCAACAGGAAGAACCTGGGTGGTGGCTAGTAGCAGTGATGGAAGTGGAGCTGCAGGTATCCTTGAGCTGGCCTGTCTTGCAGTCAGCACGGCCCTGGGAAGCCACCTGGATCTCAGGCATCCTCAAGATGATTTCAGTGGGTCATTCCTACCATCATGATCTCGTCCAGGTTAGAGAAGATGAAAAGAGTTCCTAATAGAAGATGAGAAAATAAGGGCAAGCTTGTTCTCTGTGGCTCCTCATGATTGTCTGGTAGATATAGAGCAGGTGAGGGGATTCTCACTGAGGGAGGGTTGCATTTGGAGGGCACTGGGTCTTTCTTGTATAGGGTTGTAGAGAAACTTGGGTACAGTCCTTGTGACAGTCTTGGGACAGGGATGAAAGGTACTTTTGAAAATGTGAGGAGAACTGGGCAGATTCTCTACTTTGAGCCATTCTGTGTGCAGTGCCCTACCCGGTAAGGTACTGATCACTTACTTAGACTACATGTGATCAGTGCCTGTCTGGGTGGAGTAATGCTCTACAAGAGCAACGTTTGGGAGGGTTTTCAGACTCCTCCTGGGAATCGAGATGGATGTGTCTGTAAGGTGCCTGCCTCCAACTCTCGGGGGCCGTGCAGCCACCATGGTTGGATCTCAGGTATCCACAAGAGGATTTCCGTTTTCCATTCCCAGCAATGCAACGCCTGTGTGCTTGAGAGGATGAAGATGTCGGCTTAGATAAATGTAAATTTCGTATGTCTGTGCTAGGGTCATTGTGAGGGTCCTCCAGCTTGAAGCCATACTTCAAGCGCTGTCTGGCACAGCATGGTGCTCGTCATTCAGACTACATTTCGTTAGTACCTGTCTGGGACGAGTGATGCTCAACCACACAGTGTTGCTGGTGGCCTTTGTATGAGTGACGGTGGTAGAGATGGGTCCTTGAGCTGCCTAACTTGAACTCACTAGGGCAGTGGCTGCCAAATCAATCCCCTGAATCCAGGTTATGACTTCTTTGGTCCTTTCATAATAATGGGAATGTTTAGGGCTTATGGTGGATAAAGGTATTTCCTACGAGAAGAAGAGAAAATTAGTAGCAAGCTTGTTCCATCTGGGACCAGGTAATCATCCAAGTAAACACAGAGGAGGGGAGGTGATCCCCACATCAGGAGCATAGGAAGTTGGACGGCAGTGGGTCATCATTGTTTGAGGTTATGGAAAAATGTTGGGTACAGTCATCATGACATGGTGGGGAGGCAACGAAAGCTTCATCTGAGAGTGCGAAGAGGACTGGGCAGATCCTCCACCTTGAGCCATGCTGTGTGTGGTGCCCTACCCGGAAGGTACTGATCACCTATCCTATGTGTCATTAGTACCTGTCTGGGTAGAGTAACTCTCAACAAGAACAACATTTGTGGAGGCCTTCAGACTGCTGAATGGGATAGAGATGCATTTGTCCTTGAGTTGTGTGCTTTGCCCTCAGGAAGGACCTGACAGCCACCTGGGTTTGATCTCAGGCATCCTACAGAGGATGGCTGTCGTCATTTCCTAAATATGTGAACACTTTCAGGTTAGAGAAGACTAAGATTCTTTCTGATAGGAAAGAGGAGCAAGCCTGTTGTCTCTGGGTCCTTGTAATTGTCCCGGTAAATGTGGAGGAGGTGAGGTGATCCCCAGTGAGAGAGGAGTGCAGTTTGGAGGGCAGTGGGTGGGCACTGTCCCGGGTTATGGAAATATCTTGTGTGCAGTCATCATGATGTGAGGAGAGCATTGCGGGCTACATTGGAGAGGGTAAGTGGGATGGGGCAGGATCTACCACTTTAGCCGTGCTGTGTGCAGTGTCCTACTCAGAAAGGTACTGATCACTTAGAGGACAAGTAGTCACTGCCTTTCTGGGTAGAATGATGCTCAACAAGAACAACATTGATGGTGGCCTGTAGCAGTGACAGCAGTGGAGCTTCAGGTGTCCTTCAGCTAGCCTGCCTTGTAATCAGGGGAGTCCTGACAGCCACCTGGATCTCAGGCATCCTCAAGATGATTTCAGTGGGCCATTCCTACTAGTGTGCTCTCATAGAGGTTAGAGAAGATGGAAAAACCTTCCTAATGCAAGATGAGGAAGTAGGGACAAGCTTGCTCTGTTTGGATCCTCTTAGTCATCCGCTAAACATAGAGCAGGTGAGGGCATTCTCACTGTGGGAAGGTTGCTGTTGGAGGGCACTGGGTCTTCATTGTCTAGGGTTATAGAAAACCTTGGCTGCAGCTGCTGTGACATGCTTGGGACAGAGAGATGATAGGTACTTTTGAGGATGTGAGGAGAACTGGGCAGATACTCCACTTTGATCCATTCTGTGTGTAGTGCCCTACCCAGCAAGGTACTGATCGCTTAGACGAGGTATGATCAGTGCCTGTCTAGGTGGAGTAATGCTCAACAAGAACAACGTTTGGAAGCGTCATCAGAGTGGTGCTGGGGATGGAGATGAATTTGTCCATAAGATGCCTGCCTCCAACTACGGGGAGCCGTGCAGCCACGATGGAGCTCAGCTCTCCACGTGATGATTTCTGCGTTCCAGTGCTTACAATATCAACCCCTGTGTATGTTCAAGAGAATGAAGATATTGGCTTATAGAAATGTAAATTTCATATGACAGTGCGAGGGGCATTGTTTCAATCCTCCAGCTTGAATGCACGCTTCAGGCTCTGTCCAGCTCAGAGTGGCGCTCATCATTTTGACTATATGTAAGTGGTACCAGTCTGAGACGAGTGATACTCAGCCAAATGACCTTTGTGGTGGCCTTTGTATGAGTGCTGGGTGAGCTGCCTAACTTGAACTCCCTAGGGCCATGGCTGCCAACTGAATCCCCTGCATCCACCATATGATTTCATTGCTCCATTTGTAATAATGTGAATGTTTAGACGTCAGAGTAGATGAAGATATTTCCTAGGAGAAGAAGAGAAAATAGGAGCAAGCTTGTTCTCTCTTGGATCTCTTAATCATCCAAGTAGACTCAGAAAAGATAGGGTGATCCCCACGGAAGAAGCGTTGGAAGTTGCAGGGCTGTGGGTCAGCATTGTCTAAGGTTATGGAATAATCTTGGCCACAGTCACCATGATGTGGTTGGGAGAGGCACGAAACCTACATCGGACAGTGTGAAGGGGACTGGGCTGTTCCTCCACCTTGAGCCATGCAGTGTGCAGTGCCCTACCCAGAATGGTGCCGAATACTTAGTGTACATGTATTCGGCACCTTCTGGGTAGCGTAATGCTCAACACGAACGCTGTTCTTGTTGGCCTTATGACCGGTGTTTAGAGTGGAGCTTCAGGTGTTGTTGAGCTTCCTGCCTTGACCTCAGAAGGGCCTTGCATCCACCTGCATCACAGCCTTCCTCAGGATGATTGCTGTTTTCCGTTCCTAACGTTTTGAACACCTACAGGTTAGAAAAGATGAAGATTATTCCTCATAGCAGAATAGAAAAGTGGAGGAAGCTTGTCCTCTCTCGATCCACATCTTCTTCCAGGTAAACATATAGCAGGTGGTCCGATCCCCACTGAGGAAGAGAATCAAGTTAAATGGCAGTGAAGATTTGCTAGGGTTGGGGAAATATTTTGTGTACAGTCAACATGTTGTGCTGGGAGAGAATGAAAGCTTCACCTGAGAGTGTGAGAAGGACTGGGCAGATCCTCCACCCTGAGCCATGCTGTATGCAGTGCCCTGCCCAGAAGGTACTTATCACTTAGCCTACGTGTAATTAGTACCTGTCCGGGTAGAGTAATGCTCAAGCAGACCATCATTTTTGGAGGCCTTCTGACCGGTGATGGAGATGGAGAAGCAGATGCACGTGTCCTTGAGTTGTGTGCCTTGAATTAAGGAATGCCCTGACAGCCACGTGGGTTTGATCTCAGGTGTCCTCAAAATGATTGGTTTCATCCATTCCTAACTATGTTAACTCATAGACATTGGAGGAAATTAAGTGTCTTCCCAATAGAAAGTAGGCACAAGCTTGTTCTCTCTGGGTCCTCATTATTATTCAAGGAAACCTAAAGTGGATGCGGTGACGACCCCTGAGAAAGGGAAGTAAGTTGGAGGGCATTGGGTCAACGTTTTGTAGGCTTATGGTGAATTCTTGGGAACAGTCATGAGGTGGTGGGGACGAAGAGGAAATCAACCTTTGAGAATGCGAGGGGCATTGGGTTTGACCTGCACCTTGAGCTATGCTGTATTCAGTGCATTGCCCAGAATGGTGCTGATTATTTTGAATATGTGTAGTCGGTGCCTTCTAGGTAAAGTGATACTTGTCAAAAGCAATGTTTTGCTGACATCCATGTGGATCTAAGGCATCCTCAAGATGATTGCTGTGGTCCGTTCCTAACAACGTTTACTCCCATAAGTTAGAGAAGATGAAGATGATTTCTAATGGAAGAATAGAGAACTGGAGGAAGGTTTTTCTCTCTGCGTCCTCATAGTCATGCGGGTAAATAGAGAGTATTGAGTCTACCCCAAGGAGGAAAAGAATCAAATTGGATGGCAATGTGTCAGTGTTTTCCAGGATTATGGAAAGTCTTGTGTACAGTCAAAGTGATCTGAGGAGAGAGATAAAGCACCATTTGAGAGCGTGAGGTGGAATATTCAGGTCCTATCTATTTAGCCATGATGTGTGTAGTGTCCTGCTGAGAAATGTACTGATCACTTAGACTACATGTATTTGGTGCCTTTCTGGGTAGAGTGGTGCTCAACAGGAACAACATTGGTGGCAGCCTGTACTAGTGATGGGAGTGGAGCTGTGGGTATCCTTGAGGTGGCCTGCCTTGCACTCAGGAGTGCCCTGATAGCCACCTGATCTCAGGCATCCTCAACATGATTTCAGTGGGCCATTTCTACCAGTGTGCTGTCACACAGGGTAGAGAAGATGAAAAGACTTCCTAAGAGAAGAAGAGGAAATAGGGACAAGCTTGTTCTTGGTGGATCCTCATGGTCATCTCGTACACTTAGAGCAGGTGAAGCGAATCTCATGACGCGAGGGTTGCAGTTGGAGGGCAGTGGGTTGTTGTTGTCTAGGGTTAGAGAAGCACATGGACGTAGTCATCGAGACCTGATGGGGACAGAGGTGAGAGCCATATTTCAAAATCTGTGGGGAATGGGGCAGTTCCTCCACCTGAGCCATCCTTTGTGCAGGGCCTTACACATAAAGGTACGGATCACTAAGACTATTTGTGATTGTGCCTGTCTGGGTAGACTAACACTCAACGAGAACATCGTCTGAGGTTGCCTTCAGTCTGATGATAGGGATGAAATGCATGTTTCCTTGAGCTGCTGACCCACAATGCAAGAGGTTCCTTTCAGCTAACAGGATCTGATCTCAGTCATCTTCAATGATGTTTCAGTGGTCCTTTCATACGAGTGCACACACCAATGAGTTAGAGTAGAAGAAGGTACCTCCTAATAGAGACACAAGAGGAGGAAGCTTGTTCTCTCTGGGAACTCATAATTATCCATGTAAACAGAGAGGAGGTGAGGTGATCCCCACTAGGGAGGTTTCTAAGTTGGAGGCCAGTGGGTCATCATTGTCTGGGGTCACGGAAAAATCATGACTATAATCATGAGGATTTGATGGGGAAGGTTATGAAATGTAAATTTGCAAGTACAGGGAGATTTGGCCTCTTCTCCACCTTGAGACATTTGTGTGCAGGGCCCTGCCCAGAATGGTGCTGACTACGTAGATTAAGTGTAGTCAGTGCCATCTGGGTAGAGCGATGCTCAACATGAACAACGTTCGGGGTGTCTTTCAGAGCAGGTGTGGGAGTGGAGATTGAGGTGTTGTGGAGCTTCCTGCCTTGACCTCAGGAGGGCCCTGGCATCCACCTAGGACTCAGGCATCCTCAGGATGATTGCTGTGGTCTCTTCCTTATCCTGTGAACACCTACAGGTTAGAGAAGATGAAGATTATTCCTAATGGCATCATAGGAAACTAGAGGAAACGAGTCCTCTCTGCATCCATATGTTCATCCAGGTAAGCATAGAGCAGGTGAGCAGATCCCCACTAAGGAAGAGAATCAAATTGGATGGCAGTCAATCAGTATTTTCTAGGGTTATGGAAAAATCTTGTGTACAGTCGTCATGACATGGTGGGGAGACAACGAATGCTTCATCTGAGAGTGTGTGGAGGACTGGGCAGATCCTCCACCTTGAGCCATGCTGTGTGCAGTGCCCTACCCGGAAGGTACTGATCACTTAGCCTACATGTAATTAGTACCTGTCTGGGTAGAGTAATGCTCAACAAGAACAACATTTGTGGAGGCCTTCAGACTGGTGAATGGAGGGAGATGCATTTGTCCTTGAGTTTGTGCCTTGAACTCAGCAGGGCCCAGACAGCCACCTGGGTTGATCTCAGGCATGCTAGAGAGGATTGTTGTTGTCCTTTCTTAACTCTGTGAACACCTACAGGTTAGAGAGAGGAAGATTCTTCCTAATAGGAAAGAGGAGCAAGCTTGTTCTCTCCGTGTGTCCTCATAATTACCCAAGTACACGTAGAAGAGGTGAGGGGATCCCAAGTGAGAGAGGAGTGCAACTTGGAGACAGTGGATGGGCACTGTCCAGGGCTATTGAAACGACTTGTGTAAAGTCATCTTGATGTGGGGAGAGAGATGGAGCTCCATTGGAGAGGGCGAGTGGATTGGGCAGGTTCTCTCAATTTAGCCATGCTGTGTGCAGTGTCCTACTCAGAAAGGTGGTGATCGCTTAGACTACATGTAGTTGGTACCTTCCTGGGTGGACTGATGCTCAACAGGAAGAACCTGGGTGGTGGCTAGTAGCAGTGATGGAAGTGGAGCTGCAGGTATCCTTGAGCTGGCCTGTCTTGCAGTCAGCAGGGCCCTGGGAAGCCACCTGGATCTCAGGCATCCTCAAGATGATTTCAGTGGGTCATTCCTACCATCATGATCTCGTCCAGGTTAGAGAAGATGAAAAGAGTTCCTAATAGAAGATGAGAAAATAAGGGCAAGCTTCTTCTCTGTGGCTCCTCATGATTGTCTGGTAGATATAGAGCAGGTGAGGGGATTCTCACTGAGGGAGGGTTGCATTTGGAGGGCACTGGGTCTTTCTTGTATAGGGTTGTAGAGAAACTTGGGTACAGTCCTTGTGACAGTCTTGGGACAGAGATGAAAGGTACTTTTGACAATGTGAGGAGAACTGGGCAGATTCTCTACTTTGAGCCATTCTGTGTGCAGTGCCCTACCCAGTAAGGTACTGATCACTTACTTAGACTACATGTGATCAGTGCCTGTCTGGGTGGAGTAATGCTCTACAAGAACAACGTTTGGGAGGGTCTTCAGACTCCTCCTGGGAATGGAGATGGATGTGTCTGTAAGGTGCCTGCCTGCAACTCTCGGGGGCCATGCAGCCACCATGGTTGGATCTCAGGTATCCACAAGAGGATTTCCGTTTTCCATTCCCAGCAATGCAACGCCTGTGTGCTTGAGAGGATGAAGATGTCGGCTTAGATAAATGTAAATTTCGTATGTCTGTGCAAGGGTCATTGTGAGGGTCCTCCAGCTTGAAGCCATACTTCAAGTGCTGTCTGGCACAGCATGGTGCTCCTCATTCAGACTACATTTCTTTAGTTCCTGTCTGGGACGAGTGATGCTCAACCACACAGTGTTGCTGGTGGCCTTTTTATGAGTGACGGTGGTGGAGATTGGTCCTTGAGCTGCCTAACTTGAACTCACTAGGGCAGTGGCTGCCAAATCAATCCCCTGAATCCAGGTTATGACTTCATTGGTCCTTTCATAATAATGGGAATGTTTAGGGCTTATGGTGGATAAAGGTATTTCCTACGAGAAGAAGAGAGAATTAGTAGCAAGCTTGTTCCATCTGGGACCTGGTAATCATCCAAGTAAACACAGAGGAGGGGAGGTGATCCCCACATCAGGAGCATAGGAAGTTGGACGGCAGTGGGTCATCATTGTTTGAGGTTATGGAAAAATGTTGGGTACAGTCATCATGACATGGTGGGGAGGCAACGAAAGCTTCATCTGAGAGTGCGAAGAGGACTGGGCAGATCCTCCACCTTGAGCCATGCTGTGTGTGGTGCCCTACCCGGAAGGTACTGATCACCTATCCTATGTGTCATTAGTACCTGTCTGGGTAGAGTAACTCTCAACAAGAACAACATTTGTGGAGGCCTTCAGACTGGTGAATGGGAGGGAGATGCATTTGTCCTTGAGTTGTGTGCTTTGCCCTCAGGAAGGACCTGACAGCCACCTGGGTTTGATCTCAGGCATCCTACAGAGGATGGCTGTCGTCATTTCCTAAATATGTGAACACTTTCAGGTTAGAGAAGACTAAGATTCTTTCTGATAGGAAAGAGGAGCAAGCCTGTTGTCTCTGGGTCCTTGTAATTGTCCCGGTAAATGTGGAGGAGGTGAGGTGATCCCCAGTGAGAGAGGAGTGCAGCTTGGAGGGCAGTGGGTGGGCACTGTCCCGGGTTATGGAAATATCTTGTGTGCAGTCATCATGATGTGAGGAGAGCATTGCGGGCTACATTGGAGAGGGTAAGTGGGATGGGGCAGGATCTACCACTTTAGCCGTGCTGTGTGCAGTGTCCTACTCAGAAAGGTACTGATCACTTAGAGGACAAGTAGTCACTGCCTTTCTGGGTAGAATGATGCTCAACAAGAACAACATTGATGGTGGCCTGTAGCAGTGACAGGAGTGGAGCTTCAGGTGTCCTTCAGCTAGCCTGCCTTGTAATCAGGGGAGTCCTGACAGCCACCTGGATCTCAGGCATCCTCAAGATGATTTCAGTGGGCCATTCCTACTAGTGTGCTCTCATAGAGGTTAGAGAAGATGGAAAAACCTTCCTAATGCAAGATGAGGAAGTAGGGACAAGCTTGCTCTGTTTGGATCCTCTTAGTCATCCGCTAAACATAGAGCAGGTGAGGGCATTCTCACTGTGGGAAGGTTGCTGTTGGAGGGCACTGGGTCTTCTTTGTCTAGGGTTATAGAAAACCTTGGCTGCAGCTGCTGTGACATGCTTGGGACAGAGAGATGAAAGGTACTTTTGAGGATGTGAGGAGAACTGGGCAGATACTCCACTTTGATCCATTCTGTGTGCAGTGCCCTACCCAGCAAGGTACTGATCGCTTAGACGAGGTATGATCAGTGCCTGTCTAGGTGGAGTAATGCTCAACAAGAACAACGTTTGGAAGCGTCATCAGAGTGGTGCTGGGGATGGAGATGGATGTGTCCGTAGGGTGCCTGCCTCCACCTCTGGGGGTCGTGCAGACGCCCTGGTTGGATCTCGGGTATCCACATGATGACTTCTGTGGTCCGTTCCTAACAATTTGAAACCCTGTATGATGGAGCAAATGAAGATACTGGCTTAGAGAAATGTAAGTTTCATATGACAGCACGAGTGGCATTGTGTCGATCCTCCACCTTGATGCCATACTTCAGGCTCTGTCCAGCCCAGAGTGGCGCTCCTCATTTCGACTATATGTAATTGGTACCAGTCTGGGATGGATGATGCTCAGCCAAATGACCTTTGTGGTGGCCTTTGTATGAGTGCTGGGTGAGCTGCCTAACTTGAACTCCCTAGGGCCATGGCTGCCAACTGAATCCCCTGCA
The DNA here is from genome assembly GCF_037783145.1 of Equus przewalskii. Lineage (NCBI taxonomy): Eukaryota > Metazoa > Chordata > Mammalia > Perissodactyla > Equidae > Equus > Equus przewalskii. Next base: position 116,768,134 of record NC_091863.1, on the reverse strand, counting down.
TCCACCATATGATTTCATTGCTCCATTAGTAATAATGTGAATTTTTAGAGGTCAGAGTAGATGAAGTTATTTCCTAGGAGAAGAAGAGAAAATAGGAGCAAGCTTGTTCTCTCTGGGATCTCGTAGTCGTCAAAGTACAGGCAGAGGTGACGTGATCCCCACGGAAGAAGCGTTGGAAGTTGCAGGGCTGTGGGTCAGCATTGTCTAAGGTTATGGAATAATCTTGGTTACAGTCACCATGATGTGGTTGGGAGAGGCACGAAACCTGCATCGGACAGCGCGAAGGGGACTGGGCTGTTCCTCCACCTTGAGCCATGCAGTGTGCAGTGCCCTACCCAGAATGGTGCCGAATACTTAGTGTACATGTATTCGGCACCTTCTGGGTAGCGTAATGCTCAACACGAACGACGTTCCTATTGGCCTTATGACCGGTGTTTAGAGTGGAGCTTCAGGTGTTGTTGAGCTTCCTGCCTTGACCTCAGAAGGGCCTTGCATCCACCTGCATCACAGCCTTCCTCAGGATGATTGCTGTTTTCCGTTCCTAACGTTTTGAACACCTACAGGTTAGAAAAGATGAAGATTATTCCTCATAGCAGAATAGAAAAGTGGAGGAAGCTTGTCCTCTCTCGATCCACATCTTCTTCCAGGTAAACATGTAGCAGGTGGTCCGATCCCCACTGAGGAAGAGAATCAAGTTAAATGGCAGTGAAGATTTGCTAGGGTTGGGGAAATATTTTGTGTACAGTCAACATGTTGTGCTGGGAGAGAATGAAAGCTTCACCTGAGAGTGTGAGAAGGACTGGGCAGATCCTCCACCCTGAGCCATGCTGTATGCAGTGCCCTGCCCAGAAGGTACTTATCACTTAGCCTACGTGTAATTAGTACCTGTCCGGGTAGAGTAATGCTCAAGCAGACCATCAATTTTGGAGGCCTTCTGACCGGGGATGGAGATGGAGAAGCAGATGCACGTGTCCTTCAGTTGTGTGCCTTGAACTCAGGATGGCCCTGACAGCCACGTGGGTTTGATCACAGGTGTCCTCAAAATGATTGCTTTCATTCATTCCTAACAATGTTAACACCTAGAGGTGGGAGCAAATTAAGTGTCTTCCCAATAGAAAGTAGGCACAAGCTTGTTCTCTCTGGGTCCTCATTGTTATTCAGGGAAACCTAAAGCAGGTGTGGTGATGCCCACTCAGAACTGGAAGTAAGTTGGAGGGCATTGGGTCGATGCTTTCTAGGCTTATGGTAAATTCTTGGGAACAGTCATGATGTGGTGGGGACGAAGAGGAAATCAACCTTTGAGAGTGCGAGGGGCATTGGGTTTGACCTGCACCTTGAGCTATGCTGTATTCAATGCATTGCCCAGAATGGTGCTGATTATTTTGAATATGTGTAGTCGGTGCCTTCTAGATAGGGTGATGCTTGTTACAAGCAATGTTTTGCTGACTTGTATAGGTCATGGGAATAGAGCTTCAAGTGTTGTTGAGCCTCCTGCGTTGGCTTCAGGAAGGTCTTGGCATCAATGTAGATCTCAGGCATCCCCAAGATGATTGCTGTGGTCGATTGCTAAAAATGTGTACACCTGCAAGTTAGAGAAGATGAAGATGATTTCTAATAGAAGAATGGAGAACTGGAGGAAGGTTTTTCTTTCTGGGTCCTCATAGTCATTTGGGTAGAGAGCACTGAGCAGACCCCAAGCAGGAAGAGAATCAAATTGGAAGGCAGTGTGTCAGTGTTTTCCAGGATTATGAAAAGTCATGTGTACAGTCATCATGTTGTGATGAGAGAGACCAAGGCCACATTTGAATGTGTGAGGTGGATTATTCAGGTCCCAGCTATTTAGCCACGATGTGTGCAGTGTCCTACCCAGAAATGTACTGATCACCTAGACTACGTGTATTTGGTGCCTTTCTGGGTAGAGTGATGCTCAACAGGAACAACATTGGTGGCAGCCAGTACCAGTGATAGGAGTGGAGCTGTGGGTATCGTTGAGCTGGCCTGCCTTGCACTCAGGAGGGCCCTGACAGCCACCTGGATCTCAGGCATCCTCAAGATGATTTCAGTGGGCCATTCCTACCAGCGTGCTCTCGTACAGGTTAGAGAAGATGAAAAGACCTCCTACCAGAAGAAGAGAAAATAGGGGCAAGCTTGTTCTTTGTGGATCCTCATAATCCTCTTGTACATGTATAGCAGGTGAGGGGATTCTCACTGCGGGAGGGTTGCAGTTGGATGGCAGTGGGTCGTCATTGTCTAGGGTTAGAGACCCACGTGGACATAGTCATTGTGACCTGGTAGGGACAGAGGTGAGATCTATATTTCATAATGTGTGCGGAACGGGGCAGTTCCTCCACCTGAGCCATCCTTTGTGCAGGGCCTTACACATAAAGGTACAGATCACTAAGACTATTTGTGATTGTGCCTGTCTGGGTAGACTAACACTCAACCAGAACAACGTCTGAGGTTTCCTTCAGTCTGGTGATAGGGATGAAATGCATGTTTTCTTGAGCTGCTGACCCAGAGTACAAGAGGTCACTTTCAGCTAACTGGGTCTGATCTCGGTCATCTTCTAGATGATTTCCTGGCTCTGTTTATAACAGTGCACACACCTATGAGTTAGAGTAGAAGATGCCTCCTAATAGAAAGAGACAAAAGAGGAGCAAGCTTGTTCTCCCTGGGAATTCATAATTATCCATGTAAACAGAGAAGAAGTGAAGTGATCTCCACTAGGGAGGTTTGCAAGTTGGAGTGCAGTGGGTCAGTATTATCTAGGTTCATGGAAAAATCTGGACTACAATCACAAGGATTTCATGGGGAGGGTTATGAAATGTACATTTGCAACTGCAAGGGGGACTGTGCCCGTCCTCCACCTTGAGTCATTTTGTGTGCAGCGCCCTGCCCAGAATGGTTCCGATTACGTAGATTAAGTGTAGTCGGTGCCATCTGGGTAGAGCGATGCTCAACATGAACAACGTTCGGGGTGTCTTTCAGAGCAGGTGTGGGAGTGGAGATTGAGGTGTTGTGGAGCTTCCTGCCTTAACCCCAGGAGGGCGCTGGCATCCACCTAGGACTCAGGCATCCTCAAGATGATTGCTGTGGTCTCTTCGTTATCCTGTGAACACCTACAGGTTAGAGAAGGTGAAGATTATTCCTAATAGCATCATAGGAAACTAGAGGAAACGAGTCCTCTCTGCATCCATATGTTCATCCAGGTAAGCATAGAGCAGGTGAGCAGATCCCCACTAAGGAAGAGAATCAAATTGGATGGCAGTCAATCAGTACTTTCTAGGGTTATGGAAAAATCTTGTGTACAGTCGTCATGACATGGTGGGGAGACAACGAATGCTTCATCTGAGAGTGTGTGGAGGACTGGGCAGATCCTCCACCTTGAGCCATGCTGTGTGCAGTGCCCTACCCGGAAGGTACTGATCACTTAGCCTACATGTAATTAGTACCTGTCTGGGTAGAGTAATGCTCAACAAGAACAACATTTGTGGAGGCCTTCAGACTGGTGAATGGAGGGAGATGCATTTGTCCTTGAGTTTGTGCCTTGAACTCAGCAGGGCCCAGACAGCCACCTGGGTTGATCTCAGGCATGCTAGAGAGGATTGTTGTTGTCCTTTCTTAACTCTGTGAACACCTACAGGTTAGAGAGACGAAGATTCTTTCTAATAGGAAAGAGGAGCAGGCCTGTTGTCTTGGGTCCTTGTAATTGTCCCGGTAAACGTGGAAGAGGTGAGGTGATCCCCAGTGAGAGAAGAGTGCAGTTTGGAGGGCAGTGGGTGGGCACTGTCCAGGGTTATGGAAACATCTCATGTACAGTCATCATGATGTGGGGAGAGAGCTGCGGGCTACATTGGAGAGGGTAAGTGGGATGGGGCAGGATCTACCACTTTAGCCATGCTGTGTGCAGTGTCCTACTCAGAAAGGTACTGATCACTTAGAGGACATGTAGTCACTGCCTTTCTGGGTAGAATGATGCCCAACAAGAACAACATTGATGGTGGCCGGTAGCAGTGACAGGAGTGGAGCTTCAGGTATCCTTGAGCTGGCCTGCCTTGCAATCAGGGGAGTCCTGACAGCCACCTGGATCTCAGGCATCCTCAAGATGATTTCAGTGGGCCATTCCTACCAGCATGCTGTCGTACAGGTTAGAGGAGATGGAAAGACTTTGTAATAGAAGAAGTAGGGACAAGCTTGCTCTGTGTGGCTCCTCTTAGTCATCCGCTAAACATAGAGCAGTTGAGGGGATTCTCACTATGGGAAGGTTGCTGTTGGAGGGCAATGGGTCTTCACTGTCTAGGGTTATAGAAAACCTTGGCTGCAGTCACTGTGACATGCTTGGGACACAGAGGTGAAAGGTACTTTTCAAGATGTGAGGAGAACTGGGCAGATACTCCATTTTGATCCATTCTGTGTGCAGTGCCCTACCCAGCAAGGTACTGATCACTTAGACGAGGTATGATCAGTGCCTGTCTGGGTGGAGTAATGCTCAACAAGAACAACATTTGGGAGGGTCTTCAGACTGGTGCTGGGGAAGGAGATGGATGTGTCTGTAAGGTGCCTGCCTCCAACTCTGGGGGGTCGTGCAGCCTCCCTGGTTGGATCTCAGGTATCGAAATGATGATTTCTCTGGTCAATTCCTAATAATATCAACCCTGTGTTTGTCCAAGCTGATGAAGATACTGGCTTAGAGAAACGTAAATTTCATATGACAGCACGAAGGGCATTGTGGCGATCCTCCGGCTTGAAGCCATGCTTCATGCAATCTCCAGCCCACAGTGGCGCTCCTCATTACGACTACATGGAATTGTTACCAGTCTGGGACGAGTGATGCTAAGCCAAACGACGTTTGTGGCGGGCTTTGTATGAGTGCTGAGGTTGGAGGTGGGTCCTTGAGCTGCCTAACTTGAACTCACTAGGGCCATGGCTGCCAACTGAATCCCCTGCATCCACCATATCATTTCATTGCTACACTCGTAATAATGTGAATGTTTAGATGTCAGAGTAGATGAAGTTATTTCCTAGGAGAAGAAGAGAAAATAGGAGCAAGCTTGTTCCCTCTTGGATCTCGTGATCATCCAGTAACCCTGGATATGGTGAGAGCATTCTCACTAATGGAGGGTTGCGAGTTAGAAGGTAGTGAGTTGTCATTTTCTATGGTTATCTAAACATCTTGGGTACAATCATCATGATGTGGAGGGGAGAGAGATGGAATCTACATTTGAGAATGCATGTAGGACTGGGCAGCTTGTCCACCTTGATCCATGCTGTGCGTTGTGCCCTGCCTGAAGGATGCCGATTACTTAGACTAGGTTTAATTGGTGTCTTCTTGGTTGAGTGATGATCATTAAGAAAAACTGTTGTCGTAGCCCTAGGACCAGTAATTGCGGTGGAGGTGCAACAGTCCTTGAGCTTCCCTTCTTGAACCCACCTGGATCTCACTCATCCTCAAGACCTTTAGGGTCTAACTATGCCATGGGCCAATGAGGGTTATCCCAATTGATATCAGAATGCATTCTCATAATGTATCTTGCTCAGCCTCTAAATACCGAGTAAAGGAAACAATCTTGGTTTTGGGTTTTGTGGGAGAAATTTGCAAGTTTCTTCATTGATACCTGGAAAAGATGTGATAGGTTTATATGTAACCATCATATTTTTAGATTTTATTGATATGTTTTATAATTTTGTATATTTATCGTTTTTTCTGATAAGTGGTTTTCTTGTGAACATGCCTTCTAATTTTTTTCTATTTTTTACCCGTCCATTTTACTCTTGACACTAATTGCTGTTCTAGTTGTATGTGGTTCTGAAATTGTTTTCAGTGAAATTTTATTTCACGTAATCTCTCTCTGAATGCTTTAAGTAATTAGCAATCTTGAAGTTTTCTCTTGCAAAGGTTTATTTTATTCAGAGATCTAAGCTCTAAAATAATGATTTGAAATGGCTTTGTGTCCTCATCCAGGTTTGCTATGAGCTCTTCGTAAAACAGTAATTTCTAGAGAAATTTAGGTATGAGTAATCGATAGTTTAACTAATGTTAATAATCAGATATGTGTTTTTTATTAAGAGAAATGTTTTCGTTATGGTCAAATAAGAAAATATATATGAGAAAAATCTGCATGAAATTCTGAATTCTATTACCTCATTGCTGAATATGCGTGTTCCCTTTATAGCCACCGTCTTGAGGGTGTCTTGGTTGCTTGCTTATGTCCAAACTTATCAAGCTGTATGCACTAACCGGGTGCAGTTTTTGGTATATCAATTATACCTCAATAAAGCTGTTAAAAAAAGAAAGAAAAACAAAGTATATTACCTCCTAAATAAGCATTCCTTCAGCAAGTGAATTATGATTACTACTGCCATCACCCCCGCTGCTGCTCCTCTGAGTTTAACTAGTACTGATCCTACTCCTGCTCTGTTTATTTGGAGCACAGACAACACTTTACGTGGTCACCTTTTAACAGGGTGGTATCCCTGGCAATATTCATGGCTATAGGACCTGGCTATATCACATATGACATAACTTTTTTAAGAAATAATGTTGTTCTGTTGATACATATGGATATTTTAAAATTCTCAGCAAGTTGAGTAAAATGAGGAAATGATTTTGATAATTTAATAATACCGTGTAAGGATCATGCTCTTCTAGAACACATATTTCGCCAATTCCGTATGCTTGGTGTTCATCACACAGCTATATTTTTCATGTTACACGAAAGATGTAGATACCCATGTTTAACTGTAATTTCCAGGGCATAATGGTTCATTTCTGTTTCATATATTTATTGATATATATATATATTTTTAATTTGCTTATTCTTTAGAACACTTCATTTATATTCATGCCTGGATAGATTCATTTTCATTCAATTCAAGCCTTGAAGACTGAGGGAACACATTGTGGAGGGTATAGGTTAATGGCTACAAATGACAAAAAATTTTGATTTTTTCAGCCACAATTTCAAATTATACAGTAGGGCTTTATCCATGCCTCTGTTGCTTTGAACTCAGCTTCTCTTCTTCATCCATGTTGACACTCTTCAGATGATTGCATTTTATATTGATATGCATTTTGGTTCCTGCTATTGTTATCACTCAATTATTATCTTCTTTGTTTAGGTCACTCTTGAGTTTCACCAGGTTAGACCTGATTGCACTGCTGATTTTAAAGTTGTAAAAGAAGCAACATTTTGTTTGTACTACCTGGATTAAGGTTGCTTCCAGTTGATGCAGTTCCTTTTCCTTGCCACTGGGACCCAAGACACCTGGAGAACTCTAGCATGAATGATGGGCAGGGGCAGAGTAAAATTGCTTTTCACTTAAATGCAGGATTTCTTTGTTTACGTGTGAGGAATTTGCTTTGATAGTGGTGGAAATTAATGATATGAGAATATAGTCATTGATGTGTCTTTCACTAGGTTACAGAAACATTTAGAATATATCTCCTCACCTTTAACACCAATTCTATAATTAATAACAATTTTTATGATGAAGTGTGTTGAGGATGAATTTAACATGTGAATGAAATCTAAGCACCCGGATTGGCAGGTAAGTTAGCATTAAGCCAGTGTTAAAGATGGTCGTTATTAGTGTTTAATAATTATGGCTGTCTTAACATTAAAATTTATGACCATTTTCTTACAGATAGGAAGCACTGGTGAGAGTAAAGTTAAGAGACTTGGTTATTTCCCCCATAGAAAGAGAGTTGAATATTCATGTTGGAGTTTTTTGTATTATTTTTTCATGATAAAAATATTTTTGTCTCACAGTGACCAGAGAATCAAAGAGATATATGTGGATAGATCTGCATATTCCACATTTACATTTTAATAGTGTTTACTTTGTTAAACCTTAATGTTCAAATACATTTTCTCCTTTTGAACAAACATATACTGTGGTGTTTAACTTTGTGTGTCATCTTGGCCAGGCTGTGGTACCCAAATTTGGTCAAACACGAGTATAGATGTTGCTGTGAATTAGGATTCAAATCAGTAGACTTTAAGTAAGGCAGATTACCCTCTATAGTGTGGGTGAGCCACATCCAAACAGTTGAAGGCCAGGTCCCCCAAGGGAGAGGAGATTCTGCCTCCAGACTGCCACAGGGACTCGAGATGCAACATCAGCTCTTCCCTGGGTCTCCACTCTGCCAGGCTGCTCTGCAGATTTCAGACTTACCAGCCCAAACAATCACGTGAGCCAATTCCTTCAAATAAATCTCTTTTTCTCTCACTCTCCTCTTTATGTTTGTGTGTGTAAATCTGATTGGTCCTGTTTCTCTGGAGAACCCTAATACATATTCCATGTCATCTTAAAAGAAGCTGACAAGGGGCCAGCCCATTGGTGTAGTGGTTAAGTTCACACACACTGCTTCGGTGGCCAGGGGTTCGTGGGTTTGGATCCCAGGCCAAGCCTACACACCACTTGTCAAGCCATGCTATGGTGGTGTCCCATATACAAAATAGAGGAAGATTGACACAGCTGATGGTTCAGGGAAAATCTTCCTCAAGCAAAAAGAGGAAGATTGGCAACAGATATTAGCTCAGGGCCAGTCTTCCTCACCCCCTCCCAAAACAAGAAAGAAAAAGAAAAGAAACTGACATGTATTTCTGTGAGTATGTGTAATGTGGCTTCATTTTTCAACAGATGGGATTATGCCCTGAGCTTTGTGTAATATGGTGAAACCATGAGTGTGAAAAAGACTGATATCCTACTACATCAAATGCTTTTTCTGGTTAAAGTTTAAAATGTAACTATTTCATGGTATCAACTTTAAGGTTAGTGATAGAAACTAAGGATGCAATTTTTTTAACCTTTTACATGTTTTCCCTTATGCTGCAACAACACACAATTCTTTTATAGCAAAGTCTCTGTGAGTTATTTGGGCAATAACTCCATATGTTGATTACTTTCTTTAATTTTGATATTACCATGTAGGATCTGGTTTTTGAAATGATCCTCCTCATTCTTCATTTTTGAGGATTTCTGGGATAATCTGATTCATTTATATATAGGCATTAAAAAATAGCATTACTTTGTCAAATTTCCCTGAATGTAACATTTAACTTTCTGACATTGCTTTTGCAATGAGGGACTTTGGGCAAAATGAAAATCTTTACAAAGTAGAACTTGCTCATCTGATGTGAGTATGTGCTATACAGATTTTGTTTTCTTCAGGAAAGTCATGCTGTGGTCTTCATAGATAGGTAGAATGAATGTTATAGGTTTATTCCTAGCATTTCTATTTCTATTTCTTTTTGTGTTGATTATATTCTTATCCCCATCATTTGTGCTGACTGATTATTGGTGGTGGACAGTTAACATGCCTACTTTTGCCAACTCAACTTACATCTCTATCATTTTGTATCATTTTTAGCCCACTTTAGTTGGAGAATTGCATTTAAAGGTTTTATGAAGTAGAATTAAATAAACCTTCTAAACACGTAGACCTTTTATCAACTGCTTTACAATAGAGTAGCAAAATAGGTGGATAGCACCTTAATTGTTAACTTTTTAAATCACATCTTCCTAAGTCTTTCTCAGACTTTCTTTTATACTGATTCATTTTTACTCTGAGAACTTGGTGGTAACATCTGGATTTTTGAAGGACTTGGCTTCCAGTACATCCTGTGTCATCACTGTGTCCTCCTGAGTCACTGCCCTCTGGAGACTTTTTGGTATGAAAAACAGGACACTGTAGTGTATGGGTTACTTTTATCTCGTCAGAGGAATTCCTGAAAGAAGCTCTTTTTTGGTAGTCTGGTAAGTTTGCAAATAGAAAAGCAATACATCCTAATTAAATGGGTTTTGGCACATATGGATCTAATCTTTTGATGATATTGTTTTTGCTTCTGTGTTTCTTTTCAGGTTCCAAAAGTATTTTCAGATGTTGCCTCATGACAAATCAGGGCTGTAGAGTTATTAAAAGTTTATTCAGTTCTGGGTTGTGAGTGTCTAACCACAGAAATGTTTCATGTACCTTGTCTCCCAGGTATGTAATCATTCATCAAATGATCATTATTACAATTACAACTACTCTACTAATATAACCATACCTAGTACTAGTATGACTGACTTTACATGTATTGCTAAGATGAAGTTCAATTTTTACCTTCAAACTGATAGGAAATCTACCTGTTAAATAAATAAATATAGATATATTTGAAAGTATATGCTTACAAGAATGGGATCCTGCTATACACCTTCTATTGAGTACACCATGGATATCTCCACTGCTGAACAGAAGTTTTAAAGTTGGTTTTAGATTCCTACGCTTGAACCAATGCAGAATGTGTGATGGTAAGGGCAATGAAGTGAGGATTTTATTTAATTATTTTCCTTCTCAAATAAGGAATTAACTAAGCAGTATTTCTACCAGTGAGTTATGATTCTTAGAACCTATTCCATACCTTTTCAATTATTGTAGCTTTAACATAGGCAATGAATTTCTTTCTTCCCTTTTTTTAGGTAAACACTCTTCAAAGCTTTTTACTCATTCATTCCAGTTCTCAGGGCCAACTCTATTAGCACACACTAGTATCTCTGCACATCATAGATGAGACCTGAGACTTAGGTTACTTGTGCAAGGCCAGGCAGCCAGTGCAAGGTGAAGCCTTAACAGTCCTCAATATTGTTGCTCCATTGCTATCATTACCTCACTGGAGTTCTGATGAGTGCCCTTGGCGAGGGGGGCCTGTTGCTGACATGTGCAGCCCCACCTCCAGGTCACTGAGCATCCTCTGAGGCCAGGGCCTCACGTGGGGTTTTGGGGGCTGAGAAGACCATGAGGCCCCGCCAGCCGGGATGGAAGAATGGAGGGAAGGGTCCTTCAGGCAGAGCAGAAGGGGAGGTCCCTTGGGCATCCAGAAACCTTGTCAAAACCTTTCTTTGAGTTAAATCTTAATTCTTTTCTTCCAGAAGTGTTGGAAATAGGATCTAGAAGCCTGAAGTGAGACATATGGCCATCTGGCCAGTGCTGCCACCATTAAGAAGCCAAACAGCCTCTCAGATAATGAATTGCAATATCTTGTATATTTGTTTTTTATCTATTTACAATTTTCTGAACTACTTTATCATTTTTCAAAAATTTTCAATTGATTCTCTGGGTTGATTACGATAATATTGTCTGTGGGTTTTATGTATTGATTTTCTACATTGACTTTTTAAACAATGTTTTCTCAGCCTAACTAGACAAAATCAGTAAAACTGAACACTGAAAACATAGTAACATCCCCAAGCAACCTCCCTCTTCTGAACTTTTTCTTTAGGCATTTTTTAGAACTTCAGATCATTTGCATCATTCTCCATGCTGAAACACACATATGTATACACATGTATATGCATGTATGTAAAATACATTTTGTGTGTGTGACAGAAAATCTGACAGTCACTGCTCAAGCTCAAAACACACAAGCAGTTCTCTCGCTTGATTTCGTATGACATTCATTGGGATTTATTATTGTTAAAAACAATTTATCAGGGGCTGGCCAGGCCACGTAGTGGTTAAGTTTGCACACTCTGCTTTGGCTGCCCAGGATTTGCAGGTTTGGATCCTAGGCGCGGGCCTAGCACCACTCATTAACCCATGCTGTGGCGGCATCCCACGTAAAATAGATGAAGATTGGCACAAATGTTAGCTCAGTGACAATCTTCCTCAAGCAGAAAGAAGAAGATTGGCAACAGATGCTAGCTCAAGGCCAATATTCCTCACCCCCCCCAAAGAACCTTTATTTTTTCACCTAAATATGAATTTATGATACAGCATTTTAGCTGTCATTTTTAACTAGTGTTTCATATTTGTTGACATTTGTTTCAAGGTAAAATCTACATACAGTGAAATTTGCAATTCTTAAGTGTACTTTCAATGAGAATTTACTAATTCATATGCCCATGTAACCCAAGCCCCTACCAAGTTATAAAATATTCCATTTCCCCAAAATTTCCTCATGCCGTTTCCCACTCCAACCTGAGGGAATCACTATTTTAATTTTTTTCTACCGCAGATTAATTCTACATGTTCTAGAACTTCATGCATGTGGGATGATGTGGTGTGTATTCCTCTGTGCATGACGTTTTTCTTTCATAAGCAAACTGTTTTTTAGATCTACCCATTTGGTGTATCAGTGTTTCACTACTTCTTATTGCTGAGGAGTATTACATTATATGAATATATCACAGTTTGTTTACCCATTCTCCTACAGATGGACACCTGGATTATTTCTAGTTTTGGGTTATTATAAATCTGCTATTAACATCCATGTACAAGTCTGTGGACATACATTTTCATTTCTCTTGGGTAAATACTTAAGAATGCAAATACTGGTTTATAGGGAGGGGTATTTTTAGTTTTATGAAAAATTGACAGACCTTTGCCAAAAGTCTTATAAACCTTTATGCTGCCACCAACCATTATATAACAGTTCTGATTGTTCAGCAACTTCACCAACATTTGCAATTGTCAGCCCTTTTTTACTTTTAGCCATCTTGGTGGAGTGTATTGGTATCTCATTGTGGTTTTAGTTTGCATTTTTCCTGACACCTAATGATATTTACGTATCAACTTTTCCTTCTTTATTGTTTATTAATGTATAATTTTATATAGAATAAAATTCACCAATTTTAAGTGTAAATTTTGATAGATTTCAGTAATAGTATACAACTATGTATACATTGTCAAGATACAGAACAGTTCTATCATCCTAAATAATACCCTCATGCTCCCTTGCATTCAATCTTCTATCCCAGCCCTGGACTCAGGCAACCATTAGAATGCTTTCTCATAAAATAGGTCTGCCTTTCATAACATTTCATATAAGTGAAATCTTTTTCATTTTATTTCTTTCACTTAGCATAAGGAATTTGAGATACATGTATGTTATTGAATATATAAATTGTTTATTCCTTTCTCTTGCTGGATTGCATTCCATGGTATCATGTACCATAATTTGTTTATTCATTTACCAGTTTTTGGATGTTTGATTTGCTTCCGTTTGGGGGCTATTATGAATGATGTTGCTGTGACTGTTCTTGTTCACATTTTTGCATAGAAATATATTTTCATTTCTCTTGGCTAAACATCTAGGAGCAGAACACCTGGGTTGTTTAGTACAAATATATTTAACTTAGAGTATTGCCATGCTGTTTTTCCAAAATGGCTAAACAATTTTGCCTTCACACCAGCAGTGGATAAGAGTTTTACTTTCCCCAAAAACTCAACAACAGTTGGGAGTGTCAGTCTTATTTTATTTTATCCATTCTAGTGTGTATGCAGTGGTATCACATTTTGGTTTTAATCTACATTTATCTGATGACTATTGATGTTGAACATCTTTTGTACAAGTTTATTGATCACATGTCTATCCTCTTTTCTGAAGTGTCTGCAGATTTGCTTATTTATTTATGGCATTGTTTGTCTCCTTACTATTGAATTGTATAAGTTCTTTATATATTCTAGATGCAGTCTCTTGGTTGGATCTGTGTTTTGGAACAATTTTCTCCCAGTTTGTGGCTTGTATTTTGTTTTCTTAGCTATGTCTTTCTAATAGCATATTTATTATCTTGAAGTCCGTTTTATTAAATTTTTCTTATATCTTTTGTGCTTTTGGTGTTCTATTTAACAAATATTTGACCTGATGTCACAGAGATTTTATTCTATATTTTTTATAGAAGTTTAATAATGTTCCTTCTTAGCGTTAGCTCTATGATCCATTTTGAGTTAACTTTTGTGTATGATGTGAGGTAAAGGTAGAGGTTCATTTTTTTTCATACAGATATCTAATTTTTGCTGTATCATTTGTTGAAGAGACTATCTTACCTCAGTTGAATTTCACTGGCAAGTTTATCAAAGATAAATTGATCTAATTTTTTTGAGTCTATTTCTGGACTCTTATCTCCATTCCATTGAGCTGTGTGTTTAACCATAAAACAATACCACATTGTCTTGAATCCTGTAGCTTTATAGTAGTTATTGATATCAGATAATATAAATCATCCAACTTTGTTCATTTTTGGAAGTTGTTTAGATATTCTAAGTCCTTTGCCTTTCTACGTAACTTATAAATTGAAATTGCCAATTTATTCAAAAAAGCGTCTTAGGATTTTGATTGAGATTGCATTGAATCTACATATTAATTGAGGTGAGTTAACATCTTTAAAATACCTGAGTCTCTTTCAATCCAAGAATATGACACATCCATCCATGTATTTAGTACAGTACTTAAATTTCCTTTGTGATGTTTCATAGTGTTTCTCATACAAGTTTTTCACATTTTTAATTTATTCTGAAATACTTGTATTTGTTTTGCCATTGTGAATGAAGTTTATTTAATTTCATGTTATAATTACTAGTTCCTATTAAGTAGAAATACAATGGTTTTTGTATATGGTGAACTTGTATCCTGCAACCTAGTTAATTTATTAGTTCTAGTAGCTTTTATGTAGATTCCTTAGAATTTCTAAATTCATGATTATGTCATCTGCAAATAAAAACAGTTTTATTTTTTCTTCCAAATATATATTCCTTTTATTTTTTTCTTCCGATATTGTAGTAGCTAGGACCTCCAGTACGATGATAAATAAATGCACTGAAAGTGAGTATCTTAAACTTCTTCTCAATCTTAGGTAGAAATAATTGAGCCTTTCACCATTGGATATGTTGTTAGCTGTATGTTTATCATAAATGTCTTTAATTAGTTTTCCCTTCTATTTATAGTTTGTTAAGAGTTTATTTTTAAAATGAAAGGATGTGTAATTTTGCCAACTGCTTTTTCATCATCTATTGAAATACTAATTTTTCTTTTCCTTTAATCTCTTAATATGATATATTACATTGATTTTTAGAATGTTAAACCAATCTTGTGAGATGCAGAAATATTACTCCTATTACCTCTATTCCCTCTTCCTCCTTTTTGTACCATAATAGTTATGCATATTACATCTGTATATATCAGAAACCCAACAATACATTGCTATGATTACTTTATATAACTTTTATGTCTACAAAAGAAGCTTAGAAAAGAAAGGAGAGCAAATATGTGTTTACAGAAATATTAACATTCTTACTATTTCTAGCTCCCTTTGTTTCTGTGGATTTGAGTTACCATATGGTATGATTGACTTACTCTAATACAGCTTTACTCCCACTAACACCTTTTTTGATGTTTTTTTTCCAATATATTACTATTCAACCTTTTATATGCCCTAAAATACTATACACACTGTTTTTATACAGTTGTTTTTAAATCACTTAAGAGAAAGAGGGAGAAGAAATATGTATTTATACTTTTATAATTGCATAATTACTTTTATCAGTGCTCTTTGTTTTTTCCTGTGGATTTAAATTAGCATTTGGAGTCACTTCCTTTCAGTTTGAAAGCTTCCTTTAGTATTTCTTGTAAGGCAGGTTCACTAGCAACAAAATCACTTTGTCTGAGAATGTCTCTATTTTGCCTTCATTTTTTTTGAAATATAGTTTTGCTGGATATAAGATTGTTGGTAGACAGTTATTTTTTTCTTTCAGTGCTTTGAATGTCATCCCAGTGCCTTCTGGCTTCCGTTGTTTTTGATGAGAAGTCAACTTTAAGTCTTAGAGGGGTTCTTTTACACGTAAGTTATTTTTCTCTTGCTGTTTTCATGATTTTCTCTTTGTAATTGTATTTCAGCATTTTTACTATGACGACTGGATATGAATCTCTTTGCACATATATTATTTAGAGTTAATTTAGTTTTTTTGATGTTTAAATTTATCATTTACGTCAAATTTGGAAATATGTTAGCTGTTATTTCTTTGAATCGCTTTTCTATTCTTTACTTTCTCTCTTCTTCTCACAGTCCCATTACACATATGTTGATGTTGTTAATGGTGTCCCACATTTCTCTAAGGCTCAGTTCAATTTTCTTCATTTTTTTGTTTTTAATATTGCATAATCTCTGTCCATCTTTCTTCATGTTTGCTGATTCTTTTCTCTGCCAGTTCAAATCTACTTTTAATCCCCTCTGGTGAAATTTTTACTTCAATTAGTGTAATTTTCAGTTCCAGAATTTCTATTTGGTTCTTTTAAACAATTTCTCTCTCTCTATTGGTTTGCTCTATTTGATGAGACATTGCCATCCTAGCTTCCTTTACTTAGTTAAGTATGATTTCTTTTAGGTTCTTTGAACATACTTATAATAGCTGCTTACAGTCCTTGTCTTTTAAATCCAATATATGGGCCCTCTCACGGTTTCTGTCGTCAGGTTTTATTCTTGTATATATATCATGCTTTCCTGTTTCTTTGTGTGTCTTGTAATTTTTGGTTAAAAACGCAACATTTTAGGTAATATATCGACGTCGGATTTGCACCCTCATGTCCTGTTTTTCTTGTTTGCTTTTTCATTTGTTTAGTGACTTGGCTGACCTCTCTCAGTGAATTATATTTCTCCCTCAATGTGAAACCTGTGATGTTTCTTCTCAGAGGGTGAAGACTTGGGAGTGTGCAAAGTTACCATGGGATGACAGTGATTTTAGCAAGGCTGTCTTTGATTTTCTCTTTCCCTGATTTCTCTAAGCTGTCTGCCTCATTTGGTATCACATCCAGTTGTTAGGCTTCACTAATTTCCAGATGATTGCTCTATTATTTTTCACAATGTCCTGGGGCATGAGATCCTCTAAAGTCTGATCCAATTAAATTTGTGCAGAGATAGTTTTGGAGACCATTCTTTGAGGTTTGTTCTGACCCAAGGAGAGCTTTCTTACATAACCTTTTCCTTTGTTCTCTCTATTGAACTAGCTGGCCTGTGGTTTAGTTTGTTGATCTTAATTAAGATGAGCTTCTTATCTCCTCCTGTTTTCTTACCACCACAATAGCTATTGTTTTCAAGAGCACTTTTAGTCTTGAACTTCCCCACACTCTGTTTTTAAATAAAACCAGTTCTTATGGGAAGAGCTTTGGATCTGTCTTTTCTTATAGACTGCCTCTCTCCCTGCGCAGTGTCTGAGCCACTTATCCGAGTGCTGGGCAGGATGGTAGACTCTGGTTTTCTCAGCTTACCTCTCCCATGTGGAACATCCTCCTAATAAGCAAGCTAGGGCAAGGGTGATCGGGGCCCCAGTAGCTCAACAGCTGCAGCTGGGATAGAACCTACATCATGTAAGTGTGGGATGGATGTAGGAAGGGAGCCTCCATCCTCTGACTGTACCCACAAGGAATATAACCTTTCAACTTGGATTGGGAGAGTCTGGGAAATGCTGGTGGCTTGGCCCTCCCACTTAGATACCATATTATTTGATTGAGAGCTAAGAGGAGAGAGAACCAATCTTCTTGGCTACAGTCATGGGGAATTGAGTTTCCTCCCACCTGAGCTGGGGGAGAGACTAGAGGAAGTGGGTCATGGCTCAAGTGCCACAGATGGTTGCTGTTATTACCAAGTTTCAGTAAATTTTGCCTGAATAAGTGTTTCTTCATTTAATTATGCACTTAGGACATTTTCCAGAGACTTTTTTTAAATAGTTTTCACCACTGAGACTTCTTTCTCTGGCGAGTGACTTTGTGAAGCTCCTCGTGCTGGTATCTCAGAATTGAAACTCTCATTACTTTTGATTTTCCAGGATTCTAGTTATTAACCTTAGCTTGTATTCCTAAAGTTGAACATCAGCCTAACTTTCCTCCAATTCTCTAGGTTTTTATACAGTTTTAAACTATCTGTTTGATGTATTATGCTATTTAGAAATGTCAGATCCCAATTTATCTTAGGCTTTTTTTGCCATATTATGGAAGTCAAACAGCAATGTTTTTTTTAATATTGTCTCTGAGATCTGGCATGTAAATGAACGTTTTGAGGTTCACTTGGGGTCACCTTTTCACTGTTGTGCTTATAGTCGATCGAAAGTATAGACTTTTAGCGGTCTTATTGTGTTAAAGAAAATTTATAGTCATACGTAAAGATTATTAGTTGTTTATTAGGGTGAATCCTAATGTTTAATTCCTGCTCAGTGAGCATTTAGATTCTAAGTAGGAACCAAACTTATCAATTAATGTGTATTCTTAGACTTTAAGCTGTTATCTTAAAATTCATTTATTTGTCTATTATTATTCATTGTAAGTATTTGTAATACCAGCTGCCTCATCTTATCTTTGCATGAACTCTGATATGGGAGCAGTGGTTTCTATTTTATATCACTTTTATGGATACAAAACACATGTCAATATACAGAGCACAGTGCTTGAACTTCTGGAAGCAATGTGTGATTGTAATCTGCTGCTGCTGTTCTTATTAGTAAATATTGTTTGTTCCCATCTCTGTAAGAGTTGAACTTGAAATTGGTTTGATTAAATACCATTTAGTATGTCACAAAAAGGACTTACCCAATTTTTTTCACATTTTTGAATATATCTTCTCATTTAAATGTTTTGTTTGAAAAAGGAAAACATAATTATTGTTGCTAAAATAGATGCAGAGAAAGTAATGATTTTAGTCACCATTCTCCTTGGATCGTACTTCCAGCCTCACCCCAAGTACCCATTACGGGCAGCTTCCACATCTTCGTATTTGCTCAAGCTAATACGGACCCTTTGTTAACCTGCATTTTCATATATTCTGCTCTCATGTAGCCTTACAGGGAAGTGGTTGTCATTTTTACTCACTTTAGAAGAAGAAGATTATAGTATATATATATTACTCAGTAAATAGTTTTCCTTCTCAAAAACATTTCTCATGTATATCCTTCCAAGTCAATTTTTATGTCTATAATATGAACTAATATTTAACTTTATCATTTCCTCAAATACAAAGTTTTCCCAACACAATTTTTCTCATGTATTTGGTCCTTTAATCTATCTTTTTAAATTATTTTTGACATTATGACAAAGTTGCTTTATCCTTTAGTGATGGTGTAGAAATTTTTACATTTTATTCCAGTTTTGAGGTCAGCTTGGTTAATCTGACCATCTTATGTTTGCTTATAACCTGTAATAAGCACTTTGTCAAATGCCAGTAGAGTTGAATTGACATTTTTTCCCCTTTCTCTATATTTTTTACCTAAAATTGTAAAATATTTTTAGGAAACTGAACGTTTTTGGCATTATTGAATCTTCCCATACTTTTAAGATTGCTATATATTCATTGATCTATTATTTTATATTATACTATAATGTTTTTAACTTACTTATAGAGCCTGAAGTATTTTTCCATAATCTTATTGCTTGGTAACTTACTTTTGAAATTTTCTTTTGTGCTTGATTCTTTGTTTGCCATTGTATATTCCAGTTGATAATTGCAATACATGGAGGCTATTGTTTGTTCATCAGTGATATTGACCTGTAATTTTCTTTTTTTGTGTTGTCCTTGCCTGATCACCCCTTTTGCACTCTTCCTCTCTCCTTCCCCACTGGTAACCAACAATCCAATCTCTGTTTATATGTGTGTGTTTGTCATTGTTATCTTCTAGTTATGAGTGAGATCTTATGGTATTTGATTTTCTCCCTGTGTCTTATTTCACTTAAAATAATACCCTCAGGGTCCATCCATGTTGTTGCAAATGGCTAGAGTTCATCATTTCTTATGGCTGAGTGGTATTCCATTGTGTATATAAAACACATCTTCTTTATCCATTCGTCCCTTGATGAGCACCTAGGTTGCTTCCAAGTCTTGAGTATTCTATGAATAATGTTGCAATGAACATAAGGTGCATATATCTTTATGCGTTCGTGTTTTCATGTTCTTTGGATAAATACCCAGCTGTGGAATAGCTGGATCATATGGTAGATCTGTTCTTAATTTTTTGAGGATACTTCATACTGTTTTCCATAGTGGCTGTACCAGTTTGCACTCCCACCAGCAGTGTATGATGGTTCCCTTCTCTCCACATCCTCCCCAACACTTGGCGTTTCCTGTCTTGTTAATTACAGCCATTCTGACAGGAGTGAGGTCATATGTCATTGTAGTTTTGATTTGCGTTTCCTTGATAGTTAATGATGTTGAACATCTTTTCATGTGCGTGTGGGCCATCTGTATATCTTCTTTGGAGAAATGTCTGTTCAGATCTTTTGCCCATTTTTTAATTGAGTTATATTTTTTGTTGTTCAGATCTATGAGTTCTTTGTATATGTTGGATGTTAACCCCTTATCAGATATATGGTTTGCAAATATCTTCTCCCAAATGTTGGGTTGTATTTTCGTGTTGTTGATGGTTTCCTTTGCTGTGCAGAAGGTTTTAAGTTTGATTTAGTCCCATTTGTTTGTTTTTGTATTGTTTCACTTGCCTGGTTAGACATGGTACTTGAAAATATGCTGCTAAGACCAGTGTTGAAGAGCATAGCACCTATGTTTTCCTGTAGAAGTTTTATGGTTTCAGGTCTTATGTTCATGTCTTTAATCCATTTTGAGTTAATTTTTGTGTATGGTGTAAGATCATGGTCTACTTTCATTCTTTTGCATGTGGTTGTCCAATTTTCCGAAGGCCATTTATGGAAGAGACATTCCTTTCTCCATTTTGTGTTCTTGGCTCCTGTGTTGAAAATTAGCTGTCCATAGATGTGTGGGTTATTTCTGGACTCTAGATTCTGTTCCATTGATCTGTGTGTGTGTGTGTGTTTGTGCCAGTAACAGGCTGTTTTGTTTACTATAGCTTTATAGTATGTTTTGAAATCAGCAAGTGTGATACCTCAAGCTTTGTTCTTTTTTCTCAGGAGTCTTTTGGCTATTCATGGTCTTTTGTTGTTCCATATAAATTTTAGGATTCTTTGTTTTCTGTCTGTGAAAAATGTTGTTGGAACTTTGATAGGGATTGCATTGAATTTGAAGATTGATTTAAGAAGTATAGACATTTTAACTATGTTAATTCTTCCAGTCCAAGAGCACGGAATATCTTTCCATTTCTTTGCGTCTTCTTCAGTTTCTTTCAACAGTGTTTTATAGTTTTCAGTGTGCAGATCTTTCACCTCTTCGATTAGGTTTATTCCTAGATATTTTCTTCTTTGTGTTGCAATTGTAAATAGGATTGTAGTATTAATTTCTCTTTCTGCTATGTCATTGTTAGTATATAGAAATGCAACTCATTTTTGTGTGTTGATTTTGTATCCTGCAACTTGACCTTATTCATTTATTATTATTAAAAGTTTTTAGTGGATTCCTTAGGGTTTTCTATATATAAAATCATGTCATCAGCAAATAGTGACAGTTTCACTTCTTTCTTTCCAATTTGGACCCTTTTATTTCGTTTTCTTGACTGATTGCTCTGGCTAAGACTTCCAGTGCTATCTCAAGAGTGGTGAAAGTGGGCATCCATGTCTGGTTCCTGTTCTTAGAGACTGACCTTTCAGTTGTTCTCCATTGAGAATGATATTAGCTGTGGGTTTGTCATATATGGCCTTTATTATGCTGAGGTATTTTCCCTCTAAACCCATTTTATTAGGTTTTTATCATAAATGGATGCTGTATCTTGTCAAATGCTTTCTCTGCATCTATTGAGATGATCATGTGATTTTTATTCTTCTTTTTTTTAATGTGGTGCATCACATTGATTGATTTTCAGATGTTGAACCATCCCTGCATCCCTGGAATAAATCCCACTTGATCATGGTGGATGATCTTTACAATGTATTGTTGTATTCGATTTGCTAGCATTTTGTTGAGGATTTTTGCTTCTGGGTTCATAGTGATATTGGCCTGTAGTTTTCTTTTTTGTGTTATCCTTGTCTGGTTTTGGTATAAGGGTAATTTTAGCTTCATAGAATGAGATAGGAAGCTTCCACTCCTCTTCCATATTTTGGAACAGTTTGAGAAGGATAGGTATTAAGTCTTTGTTAAATGTTTGGTAGAGTTCACCAGGGAAGCCGTTGGGTCCTGGGCTTTTATTTTTTGGGAGGCTTTTGATTACCATATTGATCTCCTTACTGGTGATTGGCTTATTCAGATTCTCTATTCCTTATTGATTCAGTTTTGGAAGGTCAGATGATTCTAAGAATTTATCCATTTCTTCTAGATTATTCAATTTATTGGCATATAGTTTTTCATAGTATTCTCTTATAATCTTTTGTATTTCTGAGGTATCTGTTGTAATTTCTCCTCTTTCATTTCTGATTTTATTTATTTGAGTCTTCTCTTTTTTTTTCTTTGTGAGTCTAGCTAAAGGTTTGTCAATTTTATTTATCTTTTCAAAGAACTAGCTCTTGGTTTCATTGATTATTTTCTATTGTTATTTTAGTCTCTATTTCATTTATTTCTGCTCTGATTTTTATTATTTCCTTCCTTCTCCTGATTCTGGGCTTTGTTTGTTCTTCTTTTTCCAGTTCCTTTAGGTGCACTAACAGTCTAATAATCGTTAGATTGTTTATTTGAGATTCATCTTGTTTGTTGAGGTAGGCCTGTGTTGCTATAAACTTCCCTCTTAGAACCACTTTTGCTGTATCCTATACATTTTGGAATGTTGTATTTTCACTTTCATTTGTGTCTAGGTTTTTTTTATATCTTCTTTTATTTCTTCATTGACACAATCATTCTTCAGTAGCATTTTGTGCCTTTTCTGATTTTCTTCATGTAGTTGATTTCTGGTTTCATAATTTTGTGGCCAGAAAAGCTGCTTGGTATTTTTTCAGTCTTCTTAAATTTATTGAGACTTGTTTAGTGGCCTAATATGTGATCAATCCTGGAGAATGTTCCATGTGCATTTGAAAAGAATGTGTATTCTGTGGGTTTTGGATGGAATGTTCTGTATGTATCTACTAAGTCCATCTGGTCTAATGTGTGGTTTAAGGCCAGTGTTTCCTTATTGTTCTTCTGTTTGGATGATCTATCCATTGGGGTAATTGGAGTATTAAAGTCCGCTACTCTTATTGTGTTACTATCTATTTCTCCTTTTATGTCTGTTAATAATTGCTTTATATATTTAGGTGCTCCTATGTTGGGTGCATAGATACTTACGAGTGTTATATCCTCTTGGATTGTTCTCTGTATCATTATGTAGTATGTAGGGCCTTTCTTTGTTTCTTGTTACAGTTTTTATTTTAAAGTCTATTTTGTCTCATATAATTATTGCTACCCCAACTTTCTTTCCATTGCTATTTGCATGTAGCATCTTTTTCAATCCCTTCACTTTCAGTTTGTGAATGTCTTTAGGTCTGAAGTCTGTCTCTTGTATTCAGCATATAAATGAGTCTTGTTTTTTTATCCAATCAGCCACCCTATGCATTTTAATTGGAGCATTTAGTCCATTGACACTTAAAGTAGCTATTGGTAAATATGTACTTATTGCCATTTTTTTATCCTTTTTCGGAGTCTTTTAGTAGTTCTTCTCTGTTCCTTTCTTCCTCTCCTGCTCCCTTCTCTTGTGGTTTCATGGCTTTCTACAGTATTATGTTTGGGTTCCTTTCTCTTAATTTTTTGTGTATTTATTATAGGTTTCTGGTTTGTGATTAATATGAGGTTCATGTATAATAATCTACGTATATAGCAGTTTATATTGAGTTGATGGTCTCTTTAGTTTGACCTCTTTCTAAAAGCTCTATTCTTTTGCTTCCCTCCTCCCACATTTTATGTTTTTGATATCATACTTAACCTCTTAATTTGTGTGTATGTATCCATTACCCTCTTATCATTGAATTAGATAATTTTAGTACTTTTGTCTTCTGACCTTCAAATATGAAGGTCTTCATAGGTGGTTGATCTGCTGCCTTTACTGTATTTTTGCCTTTACCAATGATTTTATTTCTTTTTTTGATAAATTTTTTATTCCTGTTTGGGGTCTTCTCTTTCCCACTTAAATAAGTGCCTTTAGCAATTCTTGTAATGCTGGTTTCTTGGTGATAAATTCCTTAGTTTTTGTTTGTCTGGGAAGCTCTTTATCTCTTCTTCCATTCTGAATGATAGCCTTGCCTGGGCGAGTATTCTTGGCTGTAGTTTTTTTTTCCTTTCAGCACTTTAAATATATTGTACCACTCCCTTCTATCCTGTTAGGTTTTGGCTGAGAAGTATGCTGATAGGCTTTGTATGTCACTTGTTGCCTTTCTCTTGAAGCTTTTAGGATTCTCTCTTTATCTTTAATTTTGGACATTTTAATTATAATGTATCTTGGTGTGGGCCTGTTGGTGTTCATCTTTTTTGGTGCTCTTTGTGCTTCCTGTACTTGGATGTCTGTTTCCTTCCTTAGGTTAGGAAACTTGTTTTTTTTTTTTTCTGCTTTATTTCCCAAACCCCCCCACCCCCGGTACATAGTTGTATATCTTAGTTGCAGGTCCTTCTAGTTGTGGGATGTGGGACGCCACCTCAACATGGCCTGTCGAGCAGTGCCATGTCCGCACCCAGGATCCAAACCCTGGGCCGCCACAGCAGAGCACGCGAACTTAACCACTCGGCCATGGAGCCGGCCCCTGGTTAGGAAAGTTTTTAGCAATTGTTTCTTTAGATAGATTCTCTGCCCCTTTGTCTTTCTCTTATCCTTCTGGGACACCTATAATGCAAATGTTAGTGCACTTGATGTTGTCCCAGAGTTCCCTTAGACTGTTCTCATTCTTTTTAATCCTTTTTTCCTTTATCTGTTCAGCTTGGGTGATTTCCCATAGTCTTTTGCCCAGCTTGCTGATCCGTTCATCTGTATCATCTACCTTGCTATTGAGTAACTCTAGTGAATTTTTCATTTCCAATATTGTGTTATTCATCTCTGATTGGTTCTTTTTTATATTTTCCAGTTCTTTGTTGGAGTTCTCACTGAGATCATCCATTCTTCTCCCAAGATCAGTGAACATCCTTATAACTTTTTGCTTGAACTCTTTGTCAGTTAGATTATTTATTTCTGTTTCATTTAATTCATTTTCTGGGGTTTTGTCCTGTTCCCTTACTTGGAATGTATTCCTTTGTCTCCTCATTTTGCTTCTTTCTCTGTGCTTATATCCATGTATTAGGTTGGTCAGCTGCATCTCCTGATCTTGGAGAGGTGGTTTATATAAGAGATGCTTTTTGTGGTTGAGCAGTTTGCTGCCCTGTCAAATGTTCCAGGAGTGACCCCTGTGTGGACTATGTGTGTCTTGTTGTGGCAGGGTTTCTTTTGCTGAAGATGCCCAGGGAGACTAGGCTGTCCCCCGGCCAGCTGGTTGTAATCCTCAGCTGCGTGTGCCTGCTATGGATCCTTCAGTCACTTTATCACGTTTGAGGAGCCCCAGCATAGTTGGCTATGAGGTCTAATAGTACATTCCTTTTCTAGTTTTTTCTGTTAAGTGAGTAGGCCTGCAGTGTGGCTGGTTGCTAGGCTCAGGGGCTTACAATTGCTGTAGGCCTCTGGCCTGCAAGGCTGTTGTTAGTGCTCTCAGGATTGCATCTGGGTGGGGCTTGCCCCAGGCACAGGAGCACCCAATTGTTTCAGACTTTGAAAGTGGAGGCCAATCCCTTATGTGGCTGTTTGAGAAGCACAGGTCTTCTGCTGCTGGTAAGCCCCAAGGCCCACAGGTCCACACATGCTATCAACACATTCCTGGCCCATGCACAGGTCCTGACCCCCTGGGGTGTACCCAGTCGCCCCACTGCAGAGGTCCCCACACACTTCAACAACGCCCCATCCACTCCACCCGCTTCTCATACACGCTCTGCCTAGCAGAGGGGCACCCACTTGCCTGCTTGTAGAGGATCCAGGCACCCAGTCTTTGCAGGTCAAAAAGTTGCCTGAGGGCTTGGTGTTGGGTGGGACCAGTCCCTAGGGTGGGCTGCCTGCCCTGGCTGAGCTGGATTAATTTGATGCTGTGGTGGGCAGGGCAGACCCTGGGCTAACATGCCATGGGAAGAACGCCAATGGTGTCTGCCAGAGTCTGTCAACACACCTGTACCAGGTCATGAGAATGGCTGCCACTAATGTCTCAGTCTCTGGAGAGGTCTCACCTCTCACTGAGATGCACCCATAGCCTGTCAAGTGAGTCTCTTTTCACCAAAGGACTATGTACCTTTCTGGTGATTTTATGTTGCTTTCTGAAACAGGTGAATTTGTCTGTGGGCCCTTTAAGAGCTGGCTTTTTTTCTGCTTATATCCAGTAGGTTTTCTAGGGGTATTCCCTATTGTAGTTAATAGCCAGCAAAGCCAGATATTATGACACTCGTCTCAGATGTATTGAGTCCAAAGGATGCTTATAGCGGTAATGTTCCCCTGCTCAGATCCCCTACTCCTCCTGGGAACGCTATGTACCTTAGGATTGCTCCTGGCCAGCTGTGAAGTGCCACAGCTTGTGAAGCTTTTTCTCTCCAGAAAGGAATTTCTGCCTCAGTTAAGACTGTCTCTTGTTGCAGGGCTTCTTTTTATCCCATTTTCAGTTCTCTCTCAGGGGTAATTGTTCCAAGAATAGTTGTAACTTGGTTGTGTTCATGGGGGGAGGTGAGTTCCAAGTCCACCTATGCCACCATCTTGACATCAATTCTAAAGTGATTTATCTCTTAAAAATACCCCCAAAGCATTTCATATGGATGTCTGTGTTTGTGTGTACGTCTCTCTCCCTCTCACTCACTTCTCCCCCTCTCTGCCTCCTTTCCTCCCTTCCTTCCCCTTCCAGATAGTTTAACTTTCAAGATTAGGTTCTGCTGTTCTTCACCTCACATTGTCTCAACAAGTAGCCATTAAAAATAAGGCAGATTATAGCACTGCCTTGTATCTAGGCTCCCCACTTCACTCCTCACATTCTGGCTGCTAGAACTCTGCTGTGGATTCTAGACCATTAAACTGTGTAAAGCAGGATTTTTGCCAGCTTCTCCAGATTTGGATAGTCAGACATGTGAAATGAAACCTCATGAGAGATATTTGGATCTCCTGCCACTCTGGACTCTTTGCTGTTCCTGAGACACCCCCAGTGAAGTCCCACCCCAGTCCTTTGCACTGGCTATTCCCTCTGCCTGAATTCTCTTCCTCCCAGGTCTAAGTTGGGTTAGCTACTTAAACTGCAAATCTTTTCTCAAGTGTCTTCTACTCAACCATGCCTATGGTGACCTCTTATTTAATTCACTATCCTCATCCCTGTACTCAACTCTCCCATGCCCCTTACCCCGCTCTACATTTTCTAATTTATTTCATATCACTTGTCACATTTTAGCATGGTTTATCATTTACTCATTGTGTCTTCTCCGGAGGGAACAACCATCCCGGTTTCCTCTGGGA
This sequence comes from Equus przewalskii, assembly GCF_037783145.1. Taxonomy (NCBI): domain Eukaryota; kingdom Metazoa; phylum Chordata; class Mammalia; order Perissodactyla; family Equidae; genus Equus; species Equus przewalskii. The sequence goes on along the minus strand of NC_091863.1, from coordinate 116,741,037 downwards.
CTGACAGGCTTCCCAGGGTATGGGACTTTTCAGTTTTAAGACCATGAAAGTCCCAGGCAAACTGAGATGAATTGGCCACCTTGTTTCCTTGTCTTTCTCCTCTCAGCAGAATGAAACCTTCACAACTGTGGAGATCTCTGTTTTGTTCAGTGATTTATCCCACACATCAACAACAGTGCCTCACACATAGTAGGCAGTTAATAAATCTTTGCTGAATGAAGGAAGGAAAGACTAAAGAATAAGAATTACAGTGCTTACATCCTGGTAGCTAGGCATGTAGATTCTAAATGAACCTGCTATATGTTATTTGGGAGGACAGAATCAAATTTACTGATAATTACTTAGGTTTCTAAGTCACATTTTAGTTCACAAAAGTGTTATTTCCCTATATCCTGCCTCATTAAATCTTAATGGCAGTCCTACAGCATACAATGAATAATAATATCTATGGCATCAGATGTTTGTGAGGGTAAAAAGAGGTCATTCCCATAAAGGCATTTCCCCACTCCCTGACACTCAGCAAACACTCAGTGGATTTTCCTAATTTCATTACTATTGCTATCATCATTAATTGTGTTATTACTGAGATAGTCATTGGCCTCTTTTTCACAATGGGAAATTTGAGTATGAGAGAAGATTGGTGACTTGTTTAAAGCAAGTGAGTGCCTGATGCTAATGTTTTTAAAGATTTTCTTTTGCAATTTGTTTGATACAAATGTAATTCTCTCTTAGTTAAAACAAGGAAAGGTTTCCTTTTTTCTCACTTTATTGAGGTATACTTATTATACAAAAAATTGCACACATTTAATGTATACATTTTGATGAGTTTGAGCATATCCAGTCACCTGTGATACTATCACCACAATCAAAATAATAAAAATCTTCATCACCTCTAAAATATTTCTCTTGTCCCCTTGCTTTGTTCTTTCTTTTGTGATTTTGGCAAAATGAAAATATGTACAACTTAACCCACCCCTGACACTTCACATCAGTTTCGTTCAATATGCTTTTCATAATCAATGTTAATAGCCTGGTGCATTTCCCTTTTCTGTCTAGGCAGGTAGGTTACTCTTTTAATTTGTTTGTACAAGTATTGGGACCATAATCGATACATTACTTGCAGCTTTCTTTCACTTCCTAACAGTGCATCAAGGCCTTCCATCTAGGGTAATAGGACTCTATTTTGTTATATTTTTAAATTCAGCTTTACAGCCCATGCAGCGTTCATCTGGGTGCATTGTATGAAGTGAAATTTTCATTCATCTCCCCAGCCCGCTCCACTCCTCAGAAGTGCCAAATTGGCCCAGCACCATTTATCAATCAATTTTGCTTTGGTGTTATCTTTTTAAATTAATCTTCCAATACTGCAGTTTTAATTAATGAACCATTTAATATCTACTATCACAAATATTCCTCATTTCCTTTCTTTTTTGAGGTTTTCCTTGTATAATCTCACTTACTGAAGATTTACAGCTAAAATTTAACCTCACTTTTCAAATTTCTATAACACCACATTTGGCTTTCTAACTTATTTGCAGTAACGTGAGAATATTTTTTGAGAAAATGAACAATTAATATTGACTTACTGTCTCAGATCGTGTGTGTGTGTGTGTGTGGTGGGTCCTCTTCCAAAGCGGCCCTTTAAATTCCTTAGAAAAATTCTATAATTTTCTTTATGTAGGCTGAATAATTCTTCATGAGTGTATAGCTGAGTAATTTTTTTCTCGCTATTGTGAATTAGTTGTAAATTGGATTATGTTCATAAAATGTTGGTGTAGAGTGAAAGCAGTGATTTTTATTTGCTTATTTCTTAGTGCCCAGCTTACTACAATGTTTACCACTTTTCAGAGTTCTGGAGGCTTGATTTTCACATGTTATTTAGGAACTTAAAAGATATCCATGTATTTGTATTCCAAAATCAAAATTAAGCTTCATTTCATATTGTGTAAGTAGGCAAATTTTACACATGATGCACAAATGTCAGAGTTCATGGATGGGCATTAGTAGATTTGGGAACCCTCTAAAATAAGAAAAATAAATTTAGGAATATGATCATAAATATGTTTTTCAGAGTGGATGGAAGATAGATTTCATCAGATCCTCAAGTGTATCTATGTCAAAAAATATAAGAATACATACACAATATATTACGTGCTTTTAAAATATGTACATATGTAGATCATCTTTTAAAATATAGCTCTCTAACCCATTCATTAGAGTTTATTTTTTCAAATGAAATCAAACGTGATATTTTCCTCTCAAGTAGCTAATATACATCACAAACTTTTAGGAATCCATTTTGTGTCATTGATCACTTCGTTACTTTCTTTAAGTCTTTCCTCAAATATAACCATCTTGATGGAGCCTAAGGGGAGCAACCTACCCACCATCTTGACACCAATTCTATTCTCTCTATTCTGATCGACTCGTTAGTTTTTGCACAACATTGATTATCTTCTAACCTAATTTTGTTGTTTTATTAATTATTATTATTTTAATTTTCTCACCTCAGCTGAAAAATAGAGCATAGGTTCAATAGAGAGGTATTCTTTTCTATTTTGTTCACAGAGAATACCTTGTGTGCCAACAGTAGCACATGGCACATAGGATGTGCTCGTTAAATAATTGCTGAATAAAAATATAAAGAATATTCTAACAATAGAGGCAAACTTACCTAGTAAGAAAGATAATGCAGAGTACTCACATGTTGGTTAGTGGGCACAGATTCTAAATAATACTGTTACATGTTAATTTTTAATTGTCTTTGTAGGCATGGAATCACTTTTCATGATAATATAATCTCTTATGTTTCTAAGTAGCTTTTTAACTTACAGATGTGTTTTCCATAAGTTTAATGAAGATTCAATCCTATGTCATGGAATTCCTGCTGGTATCTGACTGAGGTCTTTTATGTGAGCATACATACAAAGGCATTTCCACACTTCCTGACCTGGGAGTAATCCTTCAGTGAATGTTAATGATTTCATTAGCATTCTTAGTGTTACTGCTATCATTATTATTAAAAGCAGTTACTTCATTTTTTATTCTGGATAGCAAGTGTGTGTGTAGAGAGGATGAATGATGTGTTTAAGCACACAAAACCGAGTGAGTGGCTGATGTTTTCATTCATTTTTAAAAAGTGAATATTCTTGGTCACTACTGTTAATATTAAAAGTAGTATTTTCAGAGTTTATCTAAGGAAAGAATTTAGAGATACAAATTGACAAATTTAATAACCTACACCAAAACTAATTCATTCCACACCTTTTCCATTATCTTTATTAAACTTGTGCTCCATCCCCCTCTCTGCATAAAAACAGACAAGAACATACGGACACATAGAAAACTCCATATATTTCCTTGTTTTTTATTCATTTTATAAGAAGAGGATTATTTTATGAAAACTGAGTATTATCCCACACATTTCTCTGAAAATTGCTTTCCTTCTTGGGCATTTTTCCGTAGACAGCCCTCTATATCACAGTATACTTTACTGTTTTATGTGTTAAAATTCACCTCAAACCAAATGGAATTCATTAGATGATATGAGTTCCAAAAAGGAATCAAATTATATCTTCCTGAAAAGAGCCAATGTATACAATAGAATTTTAGGAAAGTCATTTATTTCCTTGATTATTTAGTTTTTAAAACAATACCACACTGTTTGAATTTTTATAACTTGATGTTATCTTCTAGTTACTTTTGTCCTCACTAGCTGTTGTGGGTTAGATTGTGTCCCCAAAAAAGATATGTGGAAGCCCCAATACCCTAGTATCTCAGAATGTGACCTTATTTGGAAATAGGATCATTCTAATTGTAATTAGTTAAAATGAGGTCATACTAGAGTAGGGTGTTCCTTTATTCAATTTCACTGATATCCTTATAAGAGCAGGGAAATTTTGACACAGACACAGATGGAGAGAAGATGGTCATGTGAAGATGGAAGCATAGATTAGAGTCATGCTGCCAAAAGCCAGGGAATTCCTGGACCACCAGAAGCAGAAAGAGGCACGGAGAGACCTTCTCCTAGAAGCTTCGGAGGGAGCATGGCCCTGCCAATGCCTTGATTTTGGGCTTGTCGCATCCAGAACTGTGAAACAAATTTATATTGTTTAAAGCCACCCAAGTTTGTGCTACTTTCTTATGGCAGCACTAGGAAACTAATACACTGGCCTTCAGTATTTTTCGTAAGTTATTAATTCCCACTAATATATTCTTACAGGTGGAGTTTATCAGCTATTTGTCAAGTTACCAAAAAGTTCCCACAGAGATTTTAATCTGATTATCTTAAAAACATAGATGAAATTGAGAAAATTCCACATTTCTACAGTGTCAACTTCATGTTTGGGAGCATGGGTATGTATCGATCATTTAAACTCTTGTTTTATGTAATGCAGCTTTGCATTTTAATTATAGGTCCTGAAATCTTCTTAATACATACTCGTAGTAGTTTACATTTTGTGTTTCTGTTGTATTTTTGTTTCTTTTTCACTTTCTACATGTTGGATTCTATAATGTAAAGACAATGATATTTTTCAATTTATGCTTTTGGTTCATTTTTAAAAGAATATATTCTGCATTCTCCTTTCCTCATTTGAGTATTTTACTTTCTTTTTCTCCACTTTTATTGGGATATAATTGACAGATAAAATTATGTATATTTAAGGTGCACAGCATGATGTTTTGATATGCATATACATTGTAAAATGATTACCACAATCAAGCAAATTAACATATCATTATCTCATATAGTTACCATGTTTTTGTAAGTAGTGAGAACACTTGAAATCTACTCTCTTAGCAAATTTCAATTGTGCAATAATATTATTAACCAAATTCACCATGCTGTACATTTGATCTCTAGAACTTATTCATCTTATAACTGAAAGTTTGTACCCTTTGACCAACATCTCCCCATTTCCCTCATCCCCCAGCCCCTAATAACCACTGATCTACTCTCTGCTTCTATGAGTTTGACTTTTAAGATTCCACATATAAGTGAGATCATGCAGTATTTTCACTTTTTTACTTTCTATGTAGATAATTATTTTTTATAATTTGGATACATTATATCATCATAACAAAGATACACACCACATCTGGAAATTCCCTGACCTGTCAAGCGCACAGATCAGTCAGTAGCCTTTCACTTGGGGACCCAGGAAACTGATTCTCTTTCTGAAACCCAGTCTCAGGAAATGTGGTTTGAGGAACTTTAATACCAGCCTGTCCAGGGCTGTCCAGGCGGTCACGTGAAAGCCCAACTCACTAGAAAACTTTGGATTTGAAGAAAGATGATTTATGAGTGAAATTTCAGCCTAGCTATTAAGCCAGCCTCCTCACTATAGGCACAGCCTTGGATGTGCACACATGACATGTGTGTTGACGTGTTCACAGTGTAATTTAAAAATACCAAAATAATAATTCTTAATTCTGCATTGTTATGTAAAAAAATACTGTATATTGTCATACATTATGCCTATACAAACATGTTGATTCCTTTGATCCTTGAGATAAGCTTCTAAATTAGGAATACTGGGAGAATCTCCTCCATAGGAGTGACGTGATGATTAAAAGGCAAGTCCTGCATACAAGCACTGAGCACATCATCTGACTCATTCTCAGCCCTCCGTCAATCCTAAATGTATTGATTTTATTAAAATTACTACCACTGCTCCTGACATTTTTGAGAACAGATATTTTTTTTTTTTTTGCTTAGAAAATTGAAGCTAGGAGAAGTATACTGACTTCATTAACTTTGCAGATGACGTATTTGACTTTTTTATGTTTTAAAAGTATGTACACATCGACATATACTTACATAGTGTTTGGGGTTGTATTTTACAAAATTGAATCTTATAATAAACATTCTACAATTTGCTTTTCTCACATAACAATACATCATAGATATCTATAGAATTCTATTCATATCCTGGTTTATATTCATATTTCCTGAAATCCACCATTTTAAACCATAAGGGATGAATTTTATAATGTGTTGAGTTCTGTATTTTTATATTTTCCCTCTGCCTAAAAATGAAATTTTGGCACTATTAGTTCTGTTCCTTAGATCTATGAAAACTCATCAGAGATCTTTCCATGATTTTTGTTTTTAAAGAGTTTCTTTTTTAGAGCAGGTTTAGGTTCACAGCAAAATTCAGCAGAGGGTCCAGAGATTTCCTGCTTACCCCCTGCCCCCACACATGCATAGCCTCCTCCATTATCAACATCCCCCACCAGAGTGGGACATTAGTTACAATTGATGACCCTCCATTGAGATGATCACCAAAAGTTGATACTTTACATTAGAGTTCGATCTTTGTGTTGTACATTCTGTGAATTTGGGCAAAAGCATAATGACATGTATCCATTGTTAGAGTATCATACAGAGTATTTTCACTGCCATAAAAATCGCCTGTGCTCTGCCTAGTCTGCCCTCCCCTCACAACCCTTAGCAAAAACTGCTCTTTTTACCGTCTCCATAGTTTTCTCTTTCCAGAATGTCATACAGTTGGAATCATACAGTAAGGAGCCTTTTCAGATTGGCTTCTTTACTCAGTAATATGTATTTAAGGTTCCTCCATGTGTTTTCATGGTTTGAGAGCTCCTTTCTTTTTATCACTGATTAATACTCTATTGTCTGTATGTACCGCAGTTTATTTATCCATTTGCCCAATGAAGGACATTTTGGTTGATCCAGGTTTTGGCAATTATGAATAAAGTGGCTAATACATTCATGTGCAGGTTTTTCTGTGGACATAAGTTTTCAACTCCTTTGGGTAAATACCAAGGAATGTGATCGCTGGATCATATTGAAAGAGTATGTTTAGTTTCGTAAGAAACTGCCAGACTGTCTTCTAAAGTGGCTATACAGTTTGCATTCCCACCGGTGATGAATGAGACTTCCCGTTGCTTCACATGCTCAACAGATTCGGTGTTAGTGTTCCCAATATTGGCTATTCTAATATGTGTATAGTGGTATCTCGTGGTTTTAACTTGCATTTCACTGATGACATATGATGTGGAGTGTTTTTTAATATGCTTATTTGCCAGTGTCTGTTAAGGTCTTTGGCCCACTTTTTTGATTGGGTTGTTTACTTTCTTATTGTTGAGTTTTAAGAGTTCTTTGTATGTTTGGTATTTTAATTATTATATCTTGAAAATACAATTTAGGCACTTTTCTTGCAGGTGTCTTTTATTTCTTGCATACTCTCACCTCATTATTCTTTGAGATCAATATTAATACTAGTTTCTCAGATTTAACTAACTATCCCATTGGGATGTCTATCTTGTCAATACTACAAAGATGAGTAAAATCATCATTTTTGCAATAGGACCTTCTCTTCCACCACCATATGTACAACTCCCCAGTTTTGTAAGCTGTTTTATAACACTCAGAACAGTTTTGTAGCTTTCTTCGTTTCTGTACTGAACATTACTTGATCAATTTGTGTATGAGTTGTATACGTTTTCTCTTTCTATTGTAAATGGGATCATTTTAAAATTGATTTTTTACCTATTGCTAGCCTATCAAAAATTTATTAATTTTTGTATATATATTTTCTGTCTGCCTAAATTACTGACCCCTTTTCTAACTCTCATCATTTTCCAGATGATTTTTCAGTTTTCTTGAAATGAACAATATCTAATTTCAATATATTGAGATAGAAAAATGAAGTCACATGTCATTTCGTTATAATCAATAAGTTCTTTTCATTGCAAACTCAAACCAGCCAATCAGCACTACTGCAGGCTGTGCGGGGACTGTGCCCTTCTAATCCCATTGACAGTTGATCCTTTGCACCTATGATGTTCTTGTGTGTTCAGGTATGTGGATACCACATAAGGAGGTTAGATGGCCTGTGCCGCCAGCTTAGCCATGGGTTTTCCTAGCATCCACCACAAGTCCAAACATATCTCTTGAAATTAAAAATTGTAATTTAATACTGTGGGTTAATCTTGTGTGTTAAGAATGCTTATCCTAATCTTTATCGACTGTTTGGTAAGTTGTTTTTCAATAGGAAACCGGCGTGTTACAATGTTTTGTTAAACTTGAAATTGAATCTTATGATATGAACTGTTACTTAGGATTTTATGTTTCTTGACATTTGTCAAGATATTTTCATGTATTTATCTCAATCAAGAATAAATTTTAACAAGACAGCTGACTTCTCCAAGTCAAGAGGCTCCTAGTCTGTCTTGTTTGAGGTCAAATAGCAGTTAAATAGCTGTTTGGTTTTTCCCTACAGAAACTTTATAATGTGTGTGTCTGTGTGTGAGAGACTTTTTTTTTTAATATTTCTTCTAAATTTATCACTAGGTATTTTATAGTACTTCATTTTTGGTTAATTTGCTTCTATGTAATATCATGCTGTGATAGTACCTTGTCATGTCTATAAATAGTTTTACATTTTACTTGGTATGTTATCTCATATTGAGCAATTTTATTTTTGAAGTAAATCTGATGTCATTGGGGAAAAAAAAGACTAACACACGTTTTGCCTGAGAATCTAATGAGAACTTCCATATAAAAGTCCCATATCACAGGGTCTACCATGAGGTAAGTATATAGTAGCTATTTACAATAAGCTTTGTTGTTATTGTTATATTTTACTAGGTGCTGTGACCTCTGCTGCACATGAGATAAATTGAACTTGGAGAGGTTAATGTCACATAGGAAGTAAAAGGTCCCCGTTTCCTTTCCCTTTTTTTGGTATGAAATATGTTGCATTTTTTCCGTTTTGTAACCAATAGGTGTTCATTATCTCTAATTTAATAAAGTATAAAAATAATATTAGAAGTTAAAGGTCACTTTAAATCCCATCCTTTTGAGATGCTTCCATTGCTATAATGGAAGACTTTATACACTTTCATATATCTTTTTATACCTATATTATATATAAGTTTATAATTTATACATTGTATGTGTGTTACTTAATTGGCCTCATCCGCCGCATGCTGTTTTTACTGTGGGTATCTTCATCTTCCCCTCCCAGCATCCGTGCTTCTTCATCCTTTCCTTTTGTTGGTTTAATGATATAGTATGTATTTCGGCAGACATTTCTTCATGTGCATAATATCCTCCACAGTCCTATTTTTTCAGGTAAGTGTATGTTTTCATATGTAAAAGTGTTAGATTTTTGTTACTGATTTATAAACTATCATCATCCTATAATTACTTTTTATGCCTCTTGCTTTATCACTTAAGAATACCTCATGAGGGGCCAGCCCGGTGGTGCAGCAGTTAAGTGTGCATGTTCCGCTTCGGCGGCCGAGGGTTCGCCAGTTCGGATCCTGGGTGTGGACATGGCACCACTTGTCAAGCCATGCTGTGGTAGGCGTCCCACATAGAAAGTAGAGGAAGATGGACACAGATGTTAGCTCAGGGCCAATCTTCCTCAAAAAGAAAAAATAAGAATACCTCATGAATAATCTTTCCTAGTCATCTGGTATAGCTCCCGTTCATTCTTTCAGTGAATGGGTACTAGTCCATGGTAAGAATATACCACATTTCAGTCATCCGTGTCCCTAGGTATACACATTTCCTTTTGTTCCCCCGTTTCTTCATCCTGGGAACAGTGTTATAATGAAATTTTTTATGCATATACCTTTAAGAAGTTTTACTTCTATTTCAGTGCAATAATTACAAGGAATATCATTGATATGTCAAAATGTATATGTATTTCTAATTTTTGTATATATGATAGGCTACCTTTAAAAATGTAGACCACTTTACATTTCCACCAGCAGTGTTTAAGAGGGCACTTTTCCCTTCATGCCCAACAGCAATTGGTGTTATGCTTCTTGTTGCTGGTGCCATTCAAATGAGTGGAAAGTGATATCAGCTTGTTACTTAATATAAATTTCCCCAACTCCTAAAGAATCTGAATATTTTTTCAGTTGTTTATTGGACATTTGTGTTTGCTCTTCTGTGAGTCTTCTTCTCAAAGAATCAGCGCCGGCCTGGTGGCGCAGCAGTTAAGTTCACACGTTCCACTTCTCAGCGACCCGGAGTCCGCTGGTTTGGATCCCGGGTGCGGACATGGCACCGCTTGGCAAAAGCCATGTTGTGGTAGGGGCCCCACATATAAAGTAGAGGAAGATGGGCATGGATGTTAGCTCAGGGCCAGGCTTCCTCAGGAAAAAGTGGAGGATTGGCAGCAGTTAGCTCAGGGCTAATCCTCCTCAAAAAAAAAAAAAAAGAATCAGTGACATATTTTCCATTTTGAGGGGTGGTCTTTTTCTTATCATTTGCTGAGAACTTTTTTCATTAATGGATATTGGATTTTATCAGATGCATCAATTGATATGATCATGTCATTTTTTTTCCTCTTAAGCCTATCCGTATGGTACATTTTATAATTCTTTAAGATTATTTTTTAGAGCATTTTTAGGTTCACAGCAAAATTAAGAGGAATGTACAGAGATTTCCCATATACCCTTGGCCCACACACAAACTTAATCTCCTCCATTATCAACACTCCCCACAAAGTGGTACATTTTTTTAAATTGATGAACCTCCATTGACACATCATGATCACCCAAAGTCCATACTATACATTAGGGTTCACTCTGGGTGTTGCACATCCTGTGGATTTGGACAGATGTATAATGACATGTATCCATCACTATAGTCTCATACAGAATAGTTTCACTGCCGACAGATCCTCTGTGCTCTGCCTGTTCATCTCTCTCTCACACCAAGCCCTGGAAACCACTGATCTTGTTACTTTCTTCATAGTTTTACCTTTTCCAAAATGTCATATAGCCAGAATCAGACACTATGTAGTCTTTTCAGATAGGATTCTTTCTCTTAGTTGTATGTTTTTAAGGTTCCTCTATGTCCTTTTGTGGCTCAATAGCCCATTTCTTTTTAGTACTGAATAATATTCCATTGTCTGGATGTATCACTTTTTTTTTTCCTTTTGAGGAAGATGAGCCCTGAGCTAACTACCGCCAATCCTCCTCTTTTTGCTGAGGAAGCCTAGCCCTGAGCTAATATCCGTGCCCATCTTCCTCTACTTTCTATGTGGGATGCCTACCACAGCATGGCGTGCCAAGCAGTGCCATGTCTACACCCGGTATCTGAACCAGCGAACCCCGGGCCACCGAGAAGCGGAACATGCGAACTTAACCACTGCGCCACCGGGCTGGCCCCTGGATGTATCACCTTTTATTCATTCACCTGCTGAAGGACGTCTTGGTTGCTTCCAGATTTTGACAGTTATGAATAAAGTTTCTTAAATATTCATGTGCAGAATGTTACGTGGGCATACATTTTCAAGTGCTTTTGGTAAATAGCAAAGGGCACGATTGCTGGATCACATGGTAAAAGTGGGTTTAGTTTTGTAAGAAACTGCCAAACTGTCCTCCAAAATGACTGTACCATTGTACATTCATACCAGCAATGAATAAGAGTTCCTGTTGCCCAACATCCTCACCAGCATTTGGTGTTGTGAGTTGTTTCGAATTTTGTTCATTCTAATAGGTGTGTCGTGGTATCTCGTTGTTTTAATTTGCAATTCCCTAATGATGTATGATGTTGACCATCTTTCCATATGTTTATTTGTCATTTGTATATCTTCTTTGATGAGGTGTCCGGATCTGTTGCCCATGGTCTTCTTTTTTAATATGTATTCTGACAGTCTCCGTCTTTTGTTATGTTTAGACCTTTCACATTTATAGTGATTATTGATATTGTTGGATTAATATCTGTAACTGTTTTCTACTCATTACACTAGTTCATTTCTTTTTTAGCTTTCCTCCTTTTTCTTCTTTGTTTTAATAGAGCATTTTATATGATTCTATTTCCTCTCTCTTACTATACGAAGTATATTGCTTTAAAATCTTTTTTGTGTGTTTGCCCTAGAATTTCCACTATACATTTATAGTTAATCTAAATCCACTTTCCAATATACATTATCACTTCCTGGATATGCAGGTGCCCTATACCAGAACATTCTGATTACGTCCTTCTGTTTTTTATTCCTTCATTCATTTCCCTTATCCATACACCATAGTTACTGAATACATTGTTGCTGTGATTTCTTTGAACAAACAGTTACCTGTCTGACCAATTAAGAACTACAAAAATAAAATATTTTGTATTACTTTTATTTATTCTTCTCTTATTCTCTTCCCATCTTTATGGTGATCTGAATTTCTGATCTGTATCATTTTCCTTCTGTCTGATTAACTGTTAGTATTTCTTGCAAAGCATATCTACTGGCATGAAATTCCTTTAATATCTGTTTGTCTTTCGAGAAAGGCTTTATTTCTACTTTACTTTAGTTTGTTGTTAAATAAAACTGTACATGTTTAAGGGTACATGATGATTTGATATACATATCCATAGTGAAATGATTAGTCAAGCTATTAACATATCTATCTCCTCATAGGGTTATCATTTTTTGTGTGTTGTAAGAGCATCTGAAATCTACTCTTTTAGCAAATTTACAGTATAGAATACAGTATTATTAAGTATAATCATGATGTACGTTACGTCTCTAGACTTATTCATCCCCTAGGACTGCTACTTTGTGCCCTTTGACCACCATCTCCCCATTTCTGCTATCTCCTTACCCCTCATAACCACCATTCTACTCTTTGCTTCAATGTATTTGGCTTTTTTGATTCCACATATAAGTGAGATGAAGCATATTTTTCTTTCTGCCATCTGCATTATTTCACTTAGCATATTGTTCTCAAAGTTCATCCATGTCACAAAAGGCAGGATCTCGTTTTTTAAGGGTGAATACTATTCCATTGTATATATATCTATATATATTCCATAGTTTCTTTGTCCATTTATCTGTTGATGGACACTTCAGTTGTTTGCACATCTTGACTATTGTGAATAATCCATTCAATGAACATGGGAGTGCAGATATCTCTTCTAGGTATTGATTTCATTTGTTTTGTGTATATACTCAGAAGTGGAATTACCAGATCATATGGTAGTTCTATTTTTTATTTTTTGAGGAACCTCCATACTGTTTTCCATAGTGGCTGCACCAGTTTACATTCCCACCAATAGTGCACAAGGGTTCCCTTTTCTCCACATCCTCGCCAGCATTTGTTACCTCGTATCTTTTTGATATAGTCATCTTATCAGTTGTGAGGTGATATTTCATTGTAGTTTTGATTTGCATTTCCCTAATGACTAGTGATGTCGAGCACCTTTTTATTTACCTGTTGGCCATTTGTATGGTTCTTTTTGGAAAAATATATATTCAGGTCCTTTGCCCATTTTTTAATTGAGTTGTTTGTTTGCTATAAGTTGTGTAAGTTCCTTATGTACTTCAGATATTAACCCCTTATCAGATATATGGTTTGCAAGTATTTTCTCCTAATCTGTAGGTTGCTTTTTCATTTTATTGACTGCTTCTTTTACTGTGAAGAAGCTTTTTAGTTTGATGTAGTCCCACTTGTTTATTTTTGCTTTTGTTGCCTGAACATTTGGTGTCATATCCAAAAAGTCATTGCCAAGGACAATGTCAAGGAAGTTTTTCCCTATGTTTTCTTCTAGGAGTTTTACTGTTTCAGGTCTTACATTTAAGTCTTCAATCCCTTTTAAATTCATTTTTGAAGTGTATTTTTTCTATCATACAGAATGCTAGGTTGGTGGGGATTTTTCTTTAAACACTTTAACTATTTCAATCCGCTCTCTTCTTACTTACGTGGTTTCTGATGATAAGTCCAATGTAATTCTTATTCTTGTTTCTCTATAAATTAGGCAGTTTCCCATCTAATTGTTTTTAACTACAAAATTAATATATGATAATTGATTCTAGAGAAATAGTGCAAGGATGTTTAAAGATAAAGATCTTCATTGATTTCCCCTTCCAGGTCCATATGTTGGTACATGTCCTTCCACTGGTTTTTCAACCTTAAACACACATAAACATGTATCCTTTTGCTAAAAACTGGAATGTCTGATAGGCACCATTCTACTAATTGCTTTTATTTTCCCCTCAACAATATTGAGTAATGAATACCTATTCCTATATTGGTTATTTTAAAAATCATTTTCTTAAATAATTCTACATTTAATAATATGTTGTACCTTGATAATACTTTGTGAAGAGAATAAGTTGAAAAACTTCCCTGGGAATATCCCATTCAACCAATAGTTTATATTTGTAATTATTGTGCTTTTACCAAACTATACATTTTGTAGCTGAAGAGATTGTGTGAAGTTAAATGATTCACCTACACGTCCCCTCTGTCTGGTCCCACAACCAACCCCCTTAAGAAAACTATAGCCTCATGAGTGTCCTTTCACATAACAGTATACTCATATATACATTTAGATGTGTTGTTAATTATCTTGGCAAAAATTAGTAAGTGTTATACACATTACCCTGCAGATTACTTTTCTCTCTCACAATAGAGAATGTCAAAAATTTTATTTTTACATTACCATGTTTTAAAATTTAACCCTTGATCCACCATGAAATATATATTTTGGGTAGTGTGAATATCTCACTTGATTTTATATTCTCCTCTTTCTCATCTTTCCCAATAGAATTTTATCAATTAATTTTGTCCTGTAGATCTCTTTCAGTTACTGATGTAATAGCTATTGTTTTAATGATTGTAGCTGTATTCTACCATTTACACTTTGTAATTAAATATGCTGCTCATAATCCTTCCCGCCCACGACATTGTGTCTTTTTAAAAAATATTTATACCCCTTGGCCAATCTCCCTTATTTATTATGGTAAATTAATTTTAATAAGAATATGGTTTAGTATAAAATCTTACAATTGCATTTTAATTGTATTATAACTATAATAAATCTTGAAATGTTAGCAGCTATTCCGTATTGATTCTTCTCATTCAAGACCATGAGCGTATTTGTAGTCAATGAAGCCTGTTATTTGCTGCTTGGGGGACTTCATGTTTGTCTTATATCGATCAAAAAAAAGCTCATAATACCTTTGTTGCTTGGTATTAGAATTTTCTCCTTTATTGTACATAGATTACTTTTCATGTATCTTTTCTGATTATTACTAGTGTGTAGGAAATCTATTAATTTTATCGTATATATTTTTTCCCTCTACTTACCTTTTGAGCAGTCTTACCAGTTCCTATCATTCCTTTTTTCTTCTCTAGGATTTTCCAAATCATTATATACGTAACATGTTTTTTAAGTGTTGCAATATTAAAATCGTCTTACGACTTCAAGGTGTCACTGGGAATACTTCCTGGACCTCACAACACAGACTAATTCAAACAGACCCCTGCTGTGAGTGCTTTGCTCTTCTCCAGCCATGTCTAGGCTGGTCTCTCAGACGTAGATTCTTCCTCTGCACTGGGACCTGGGCAGGCCCTTCTGTGGATTTGACTCTAGAATCCTCCAGAGCTGTCCCTGCAGGAACCTGAGACATAATCTCACTGCAAACTAGAAACTGTGTGATATGAATAATGACAAGTATAAAGGGTGTGTTGATATTTTTATTAGAACAAATTATTTGAGGTATTTATGTCTGATGATTGGGTTCTAAACAGGAATTATTATGATTTATATAGATGGATTTATCATACATGGACTCAGGTTGTCTTTACCTAAACATTAATGTCCCTATGTGGCTTTGTGGTTGACAAAACTGTTTTTACATGTTTTGTTTCACTTGACACTCTTCGCATAACAGTATAGTTCCTGGGTTTGCTATGAGGATTTCAGAAGATAATCCACACTTAGCACAGTTTTTGGAAAGTAAGTTAGCACTCTGTAAACGTTTATCTTTTAGTTGTTACTGTTATTGCTATTATTATTGTTAATAACGCCCGTTATATCCTTTCTATAGACAGAAAATTGATGTTTGATGGCACTTAAGTGACTTGCTTAGGGCTGCACAGCATTTGCTTTTCTTTCTTAAAATTTTACTGTGTTTAATTTTATTTCATGAGAAATGATGCCAACTTGTTGAAGTGAAACAGTACAAAGATGCATGAAGAAAAATGACATAGTTCAGTTCACGTTAGATTCACTTCATCCCTCTGCCGTAAGCAGTGCTCAGTGTGCGGGGCATATACTTCTTCACCACCTTGCACGATCAATTACTTACAGATTAACTGGGCCCACATATTAAGGTATTTTTGGTCACTGCTTATAAAAAAAGAAAAAAATGGGGGCAGGGCAGAATTTTCTTTATGAATTTTTCAACGTCTTATTTTTCTTCCTGGAGGGAAACAGCTGAGGGAGCATTCCCAATTGCCAATGAGACTTTATGGATTTACGTGTTGATATTCAAATTAGCAGCCCGGGTTGTCAGCATTTGGGTGTAATAGTATGTGCTGAATATCTCTGACATTATTTAAGAATTTATTCTTTTTTCTACTGTTCTCTCATCAATTCGTAAGTCAATATCACATTGTTTTAATTAGTGTACTTTTTACATTTAATAATTAATATGAAATATGTCTCTCACTGCTTTTCTTTTTTGAGGTTTCTCTTACATATTCTAACATACAAAATTTCCCTACAGCTAAACCCTAGCCTCAGTTCTTGAAATACTGTTGGAGGAAGTCATCAAGAGTACGTGACTGCCAGTTGACCTGAGAGCTGGACCCAGGCAATTGGAGGCTCCTTAACTTTCCCCTGCCTTGGGAATGGACGTTCCACCCACTATTCCCAGTCTTGGAGGCATTTCAGGGATGCAGCTTGAGATAATAATGTGTTGTTGAGACCATCCGGACAGTATACGCAACTGAACCCAGGTAAGGCCCCTATACGGCACACCTTGGGGATATTGCAGGTTTAGTTCCAGACCACTGCAATAAAGCGAATATCACAATAAAACAAGTCACATGAATTTTTGGTTTCCTAGTGCATATAAAGTTATGTTTACACTATACTGTAGTCTAAAAAGTGTGCAACAGCATTATGTCTAAAAAATACCAATGTATGTGCCTTAATTAGGGGCTGGCCCAGTGGTGCAGTGGTTAATTGTGCATTTCTGCTTCTCGGCAGCCTGGGGTTTACCGGTCCGGATCCCGAGTGCGGACATGGCGCTGCTTGGCAAAAGCCATGCTATGTTAGGTATCCCACATATAAAGTAGAGGAAGATGGGCATG
Organism: Equus przewalskii; assembly: GCF_037783145.1. Lineage (NCBI taxonomy): Eukaryota > Metazoa > Chordata > Mammalia > Perissodactyla > Equidae > Equus > Equus przewalskii. The sequence goes on along the minus strand of NC_091863.1, from coordinate 116,723,955 downwards.
GATGTTAGCTCAGGGCCAGTCTTCCTCAGCAAAAAGAGGAGGATTGGCAGTAGTTAGCTCAGGGCTAATCTTCCTCAAAAAAAAAATTATATATATAATTTATTGCTAAAAAATGCTAACCATCATCTGAACCTTTTGTGAGCCATAACCTTTTGGTGGTGGAGGATCTTGTAAAAAACGCAACATCTGTGAAGCACAATAAAGCAGAGAGCAATAACATGAGGTATGCGTGTGTAAACTTTAAGATTCTGACAGGCAGATTCAGAGATCTACTCTTCTTGCGACTGCCCAAGACAAGCCCCTTATGTAAGTTCCCTTACTTATTAAAACTGCCACCTACCAATCTGGAGTGGCCTACTTCAGTCTTCAGTCTCTCCTTGCCCACCATGTACGGGGGCCAATTTCATATTTCTCCCAGGGAACTCCCAAGTTTGCATACCAACAAATACCTAGCCAAAAAAGGCACATGGGAAGTTTTTACCGAATTACCTTAATATTAAGAATATATTTGAGAGATGGCCAACCCTGTGGCCAAATCATTAGCTTCGTGCACTCCACTTTGGTTACCCGGGGTTTGGCCAGTTTGGATCCTGGGGCCAGACCTAGCATGGCTCATCAAGCCATGCTGAGGGGCGTCCCACATAGCAGAGCCAGAAGGACCTACAACTACAATATACAACTATGTACTGAGGGGCTCTGGGGAGAAAAAGGAAAAAAAGTTTGGCAGCAGATGTTCGCTCAGCACCAGTCTTTAAAAAGATAAAAAGAATGCATTTGAGAAAAATCTCTCTATTTGATATTGAATCTTTCTGTATTAGATCATGTGTGCATATATTTTCTTTATTCAAATCACCTGGAATAGGTCTCAGAAAGTTTTCTAATATTTTTTAAAATAGGTCCTAAACAATTCTTAGTAAGATTATTTCTAGATAATTCTCATCTACTTATTTTTGAGTGGATACTGAATTCAAATACCTCTTTTAATATCGAAATACTTTTATTTGACACACAGATGTCAATCTCATATGTATATAGAAAATACTTTGCATAAAGATAATTTATTCAAAATTATTTGTAATGATTTATATTCAAAATTAGATGCTAGTTCAAAGGATCCCCTTTTCATTCTGTGCTGTACAATCTGAGCCTCATGTTGCTAAATGCCTTTTTGAATGAATTATAGCTCATATGCAGTAAAATTATCTGTTTTTATGTTTCTTTTCTGTCTACCCAAATTACTAAACTGTCCTTTCAATTCTCATTAGGTTGCATTTGGCCCTTTTTGATTTCTCTATATTATAAGTAACATCGGTGATCAGAAAATGCTCTAAACAACCACATCGCGTATTTGTTTCTTTTTTATAAAATACAACACAGGATAATATACACAGAATTTTACTTTGCAGCTTTATTTCTCACCTAACAATAGTAAGCGGCATGCACTGGGACAAGATGTTCCGTGGATTCGAGTTCCTGATTTCAACACTCTTGCCAATGGGGAATGTACTTGGGTACATTGGGTGACGTAGGACTTGAAATTTTTTCTCAAATACCAAGTTACCTTCACACCTTTTCATCACATTTGTTCCAGGAATAACTCTGAATTCTGGATCCCACATATATTGTAATTGTGGCTGCAGAATACAGTCTCTGGGACAGACATTCACCGTTTCTATTTCTAGACCTTCTCTTGAAATTCTCCTCTAATCAATAATCTTATAAACGTAATTTGTCATCCCCTTCTCAAATTACCCTAAAATGCTCATTAAGAGAAAAAGTCATTACTATAAAAACTTAAATGAATTGTAGGAATTTAACACACGGTCAAATTTGAGCCTTCGCATCAGGATCAGATCACGTGTTTAAAACCTTGTATTCAAGCTGGTTTTCTACATGAAGGCCCTTAACAATTATAAAGCTTATTTCAAGGACCTTATATTTGTTCTGTTTATTGAATATTCAGAATAGAGTTGTCATTTTTGTTGCTGTTGTTGTTTTGATAATCCTCCTTGCCATTATGTATGTTTTCAGAATTCCGCTGGCTCTGCTTGCTCATAGCATCTTTTCTTTTTAAATGTATTTTTTTAATTTGTTAATGATAACTAGTAAAATATGAGTAGCTGATATGTCATTTGCTTTTTCAAATTAATTATTCATTCTAAAAGTCAGGTATTATTTGATACACCTCTCTTCTGTCTGTCCAGCGAATTAAGTATATTACAGTTATCATCTTTTTGAGGTAATTTTCTCAAATTATCTACGTTAGTAAAAGCAATGGTATATTTTGTGCGTTGTATAATTCAAACCAGGGCCCATGAAATATCATCATCATCATCATCACAATCAGTGTGCTACACAACCTTGTGGGCCAAATCAGACTACCTCTTGCTTTTGGCTCTCGGCTCAGTTCCCTGTTCCCTCTTTCTCTTTGACCTCAGCTCTGGAATTTGAGCCCTAAGGTTCACTTCTCAGATGGATTTTGCTGCCAGCTCCTGCGGGGGTGCCCATGCAGCCTTTTGAAACCTCAATTCCCTAGAGACCTTTTAGTATCAAGAGTAGTGATTTAACAACAGGGATTAAAGTAAACTCATTACAAGGATTAGTCAAACTCATATCCTGCTAGGTAAGAATGTAGTTTTTAAATAGGAAGGCAACGTGTTACCTAAAAGTGTGTTTTGTTGGAGAAGTTACTGAATGTTCCATAAAGATATCCATATATGATTCTATGCTGATTTTCATTTTAAAAAATATATTTTCACACACTACCTCATTCAAAAGACAAATCAAGGGCCAGCCTGGTCCCTCTTTGGCGACCCAGGGTTTACCAGTTCCGATCCCGGGTGCGGACATGGCACCACTTGTCAAGCCATGCTGTGGTAGGTGTCCCACATACAAAGCAGAGGAAGATGGGCATGGATGTTAGCTCAGGGCCAGTCTTCCTCAGCAAAAAGAGGAGGACTGGCAGCAGCTGTTAGCTCAGGGCTAATCTTCCTCCAAAAAAAAAAAAAACAATCAAGGAAGCAATTATTTTTAAGGAAAAGGAAGTTCAGATATTCACTTGCTGCATGGTCTTTAAACAGCCCACGTAACATTTCCCGGCTTCTAATTTCCCGTTCATTAATACTCATACTTACTAATAACAGTAATAATTGTGCTTTTTTATATTTATGAACCACTTGCTTCTTCAGTAGAGTTTTAAGAACTTCTAAGTGAATTATTCTGATTTAATCGTAACAGACCTGAGACATTGCATTGGCATTAGTGTTATTTCTGTCTCGCTCATTTGGTCTTTTGAGTGAGGCAGTTTGTTTTGATTATAGTGATGCAAACGTTGTTCAGAGCCCAATCAGGTCGTATACTGTGATGATGCTTCCTTTTTATAGGACTTGTACTTCCTTTCTCCCCAAAAGTTAATTGTTTTTTTATAATTTTTCAGGTGTCTGTCGCTAGTTTATCTCCATACTCTCAGTAGAGATATAAATCTCCTCTCAATACTTTCAAACACAACAAGCAACCTCTCATTTTCAACTTCTTTTGGAGACATCCTTCTGGAGTTCTCAGTCACTCTGCTCCAACCTTATCTGCTGTTCTCTAGGCCTATTGCTCACGGGAGAATAGGAGGTTGAGTGGTTCCAGGTTCTAACTGCTTTACGTATAGACGTTCAGCCAATATTCCTGTTTTCAGCCCCACCTTTACTCTCATTATCACAAGTACCTTGTGTTTCCAATTCCCGGGGATTTTTTAGATTTGGAGATTTGCAGATCAGGCTGCTTCTGGGCTTCCCTACTCCCCAGGTTTTCTTGGGGCTTTCTCTTTCTGCTAAATCATTTTCCACTTACCTATCTGCATCTTTAATGCATTGCAAAATTATCAGGTGTAGTATCAAACAGTTGAGTTCCCCTCAGCTCTTATCTTTTAGACCTGAGAGATTCACTGTTTTCCTAGGATCTGGTCTTTCAGCCGAACTATTGACTTTGCGGCCAGCTCCTGCTTAGTTATCCATGTAGCCACATGAAACCCAAACAGACCAAGGTCTTTTTGGTATAAGGAATGAAAACTTATTAAGAGAGAGTTCATCTTAGCTCATTAGAAGAATTGCTTAAAGTACTCATAATCTAACTTATATGTTCTAGATTGTAAAGTGGTGTATTATCCAAAAATGAGTTTCATGAGAGGCAGGATGGAAAGTTGCAAGTATATGATCGCCTGTGTTTTGTTACACTTTTCAGTTCGCAAAAGTGCTTTTACATAGGTTGCTTTATTAAATCCTCATTACAAATCTGTTGTGTAGAATTAACGTCATGTACATCAGACATTTATTGCGGGGATTAAAAGAGCTAATCTCTATAAAAGCAGTTAACACATTGACGTTTAAATAAGAATTCATTAAATGTTAATAATATTTATTTTATTATTTTTTAAAGATTTTATTTTTCCCTTTTTTCCCCAAAACCTCCTGGTGCATAGTTGTATATTTTTAGTTGTGAATGCTTCTAGTTATGGCGTGTGGGACACTGCCTCAGCATGGCTTGATGAGCAGTGCCATGTCTGCGCCCAGGATCTGAACCGGTGAAACCCTGGGCCACCGAAGTGGAGCACGCAAACATAACCACTCGGCCATGGGGCTATCCCCAATATTTATTTTATTTTAAATAAAAAGTAATAGTGTTAATTGTACCTGAGGTACAAAGAATTAAATTGGTCATGTTCTTCATGCATGGCATGCCATCACTAGAAGTCCTGCTTGTCCTGCTTTTATTTAGTTACTTAATTAGTAATTAATTAATAATGTAAGAAACACAAACCTATCACTGAGAATAAAAGCTGGGACATTGATAATAACCTCCCTCTTGCTATATACCCACCCCTGCCAACTCATACCCTGGCCTCCTTCCACTAGAAGTAACCATCACCCCGATTCCCATTTGGCATTCCCTTACTTCCTTTTCTCTTTCTGTATGTAATCTTCTTTGGGGCTTAATTTTTTTCACTTTGTTATGAAGTTTTAACCTTATTTTTGTGTGCTACTGAAATGTATTACATTTGACTACTACTGAACATTCCATAGTGTGTATTTACCTTGGGTTTTCATCTATGCTCCTGTTCATGGACATTTGGACTGTTTCCAGGTTTTGGTATTGTGAGAAGTGCTGCTATGAATAGTCTTAAACATATTGCCTGTTGTAATGGAGAAGAATTTCTCTAGGGCCTTTCCTAGGAATGAAATCAATGGGCCACAGGTTAGGTAAACATTCAACTTTATGAGTTAATGCTAAACCATTTCCCAAACTAATTCCAGTAAGTTACACTCCCGCCAGCCTTGTGTGAGATGCTGTGAATTGACATCCTGACCAACACTAGGTGTCGTCAGTCCTTTAAATTTTTACCAGTAAAATGGAGGTAGATGGTATCCTCTTGTGGTCTTGATTTGCATTTCTCTGATTACTAATGATGTGGAATATCTCTTCATAATTTTCTTGTTGTTAATACTAAGAATGACTACTTCACCATTAAAAATATATTTGCTGTAGTTTTTTGGCAGATATACTATTAAGTAAGTTTTTCTATTCCAAGTTTATAAGAATATTATTAGGAATGAATCTTTAATTTATTAGATGCCTTTATTGTGAGAGTTACAATCTAATTTCCTACCTTGCTAGGGTTCATAACCATGCCCCTGTCCTGCTCACTACTATAAAAACCCAAGGCTTTAAGTTACTGAGCCTGGTATGAGCCCTCCCACCATCCACCTCTTCATCTCCATTAACCTTTCTGATTATATCTCCTTCCTGGGTTTGGACCCCAACTCTATTATGTGCTCAGCTCTACATTTGAAAAGAATTTTGTTATGTTTTATCCCATATTCTAAGTTTATAAGAGAAGAGTATATCTTTAGGTCATTTATACCACTGATTCTTAAACTTTAATGTGAGTAGGAACCACTGGGGATCTTGTTAAAAATGCAGATTCTAACTAAGTATACTGTAGGAGAGCCCAGGACTGTAGATTTCCAACAAGTTCTCAGGGGATACCTTGCTGCTAATCCCTGAACCACACTTTGAGCAGCAAGTTCTTACCTCGACCAGCCTAGCACTGGAAACAAGATTCCAAAATCAGTCTTCACATCTGGGCCCTGAAGAAAGAAGTGTGTAGGGATTTTGTGGCCAGCTCCTCCGGGGTTGCCTTGAAGCCAACATGACACTCGAATTCACTGAATAAATTTTGGTGTAAAAAAAAGGCAGCTTAATAATAGGAGTTTAATCTTAGCCAACAAGAAGATTTACTTAAAGCTCTTACATCCTGACATATTGGCGAATAGTTTTCAAATAGGAAATTAACATTGTGAGTAAATATGTATCATTGGACATGAGATTGAATTTTTTGCCATATAAATGGCCTACATTACTCCGATATCTAGATTTGCCAAACTATTTTGGTACAGGTTGGCTCACTTGATCCCCACAACAAATCTGGGAGGTACATTGTGGTGACATCCTCTCTCTGCCAAGGGTTTTTTGTTAGGGTTAAATAGGATGATGCTCATAAAAGCACTTAGTCACTGCCTGACGTGTAAGTAATCACTCAGGAAAGGTTATTTCTGTTTCTGTTATTGTTATTACTTACACTATTTGCACGTGTTATTTGTTTTTTCAAATCATAAAACTTGAACATTGTCAGAGGTAAAGTGACATGTGTGACATGATATGTGTGATCTTAATCACTGCACAAGAGTGGCCTAGGTTTGCTTTTCTTTTGAAAATGTGTTCCTCTATAATTTTTCATTGCAAAAGTGATGCTTCCTCATCCTAATTAGCAAAACAGTTCAAAAATAGATGAAGGATAATTGAATAATCTCCCCTCATAATACGTTATTCCTGATCCATTGACAGGCTTCCCAAAAATGCTAATAACATTTATATAAACATCTGAGCATTTTTTTTGGCTTAAGCAAATACTTATCAACACTTATTTGTATCAGGACCATTTCCTGGGTTGTTGCTTTGAAAAAAATGGGATCTACTGAAATAAATTGTTTTGCAACTTCCTGTTGTCACAGAACAATATATCATGGGCATTTCATAGGTCAATAGATTTTCTTTGTTTTATGTTTTAATATTCCTATTTCATTCCCATGGAAGGCATTTGGTTGTATGTTATGTAGTGAGAGTTCTATCTTTTTAAAATGTGCAAATCTCCAATCTTACTAGTTACAATTTTGTTTCAGTGAAATTTCTGTCAATTTTGGAGGCAATAACAGTCTTATTAAAATAATGTATGGTTACGGTGCCATTTAGAATCTGACGTGACAGATGTTCCTTATTACTTTTCTATTGTGTTATATTTCTTAAATAAACCCTTTTATTTTGAAAATAAATGTAATAACATTTTCTCAAATTATCAAGCAAAAAAGGTCACATATGACATATGATATGATAGAATTGATTTGCTTTACAGTAATGTAATGGATAGCAGGAGCAGGCCAGTCAATGGAGTACAAAGGAAATGTTTAGCCATACATTGATAGGCACCACAGATGCGTGATAGGTAAACTATTACCTCTATTTTCATTGATGTTTGAAATCGTCCATATCAACAAATTGAAACATGTATATTTGGCCTCCATGTTCCACTTTTTAAACAATGCTACTCTGGAATTTTTGAGGAACAAAAATGTAAATAATTTGAAAAAACTAACAATTTTATAATATCCAGTCTTCCATCCAGAGTGAAGCATATACATGCCGATATTCAAGCCTTCTTTGATACCATTCAGAGAAGGTTTATAGAGCCCTTCATATACTACTAGAATAACTCTTGACCCTTTGATCTCGAGATGTTTTATGCTTATCCTTGCTGTCATCAATGGATTATTTTCCAATTGATTGTTACTGGTATAATGGGAAACTAATGAATTTTGTTTACTTTTTTTCTGACTACTCATCTTACTTTCACTAGCTTAATACTTATCAGGTACTTTTGGGTATATAATCCTATTAACTGTGTATTTGATGCAACCTTAACCCACGGTTAAAAATGCTTCTCCATTTGGGGCTGGCTCTGTGGCTGAGTGGTTAAGTTCATGCGCTCTGCTGCAGGTGGCCCAGTGTTTCGCTGGTTCAAATCCTGGGCGTGGACATGGTACTGCTCATCAAACCACGCTGAGGCAGCATCCCACATGCCACAACTAGAAGGACCCACAACGAAGAATATACAACTATGTACCAGAGGGCTTTGGGGAGAAAAAGGAAAAAAAATAAAATCTTTAAAAAGAAAAATGCTTCTCCATTCTAATTGATTAGTGGCAATGCACTCCCAAATAAAACAAATCAGATAGAACAATTGCTTTTTTTGGTCTAGGTCTGGACCTGGCTGCTACATGGCCACTCCATCTTTTAGATATGGGACATTTACCTGTAGTATGGGATCTGGGCCCTCAGGTAGAGAATTTAAAGAGATAGGCTCAACCAGAGGTGGAATAACAGCCACATGAAACTCAAATTCAGTACTGACCTTTGAATACAATTGTAATGACTTAGGATTGGAGGATGTGAACGGTAGGCAAACTTAGCTATCGAGTAATATCAAGCAGAATTACTCACTGAGTCAAAATCCTGGCTGTAGGCTTCTATATTCTAAATAGGATGCCAATATCTTCTCTCTGAGTGTCTTTTCTTGAACATAGTGCCCTTGTCATATATGCTTACGTTGAATTCTGGGCTCTCTATTCTGTTCCACTGACGTTTGTGTCTTTTTTATGCTGGTACAATACTGTTTTGATTACTATATATTTGTAATATAATTTGAAAACAGAAAATGTGATGCTGATGCCTCAAATTTTCTCTTCTTGCTCAAGATTGCTTTGGCCAATTGACGTCTTTTGTGGTTCCACACAAATTTTAGGATTGTTTTTCCTATTTCTGTGAAAAATACCATTAGAATTTTGATAGGGATTACATTGCATCTGTAGATCACTTGGGTAGTATGGACATTTTAACAATATTACTTCCTCCAATACATGAACATGAAATATCTTTCCATTTATTTGTGTCTTCTTTGATTTCTTTCTTCATTGTCTTATAGATTTCAGTGTACAGATCTTTCACCTTCTTGGTTAAAATTATTCTTAAGCATTTTATTCTTTTTGATGCTATTCAAAATGGGATTGTGTTCTTGATTTCCTTTTCTGATAGATCATTGCTGATGTAAAGAAATACAATTGAATTTTTGTATATTGATTTTGTATCTTGTAACTTTGTTGAATTTGTTTATTATGTTTGTGTGTGTGTATAGACTTTAGGATTTTCAACATATAGAATCATGTCATCTGCAAACAGTTCATTTTACTTCTTCTTTTCGAATGTGGATTCCTTTTATTTCTTTTTCTTGTCTAATTGTTGTTGTTTGTACTTCCAGTACTATGTTAAATAGAAGTGGCTAGTGGCCATTTGTGCCTTGTGCCAGATTTTAGAGGAAAGCTTTCAGTTTTCCCCCATTGATTCTGATGTTAGCTGTGGGCTTCATAAACGGCCGTTATTGTGTTGAGGAAATTTCCTTTTACACCTATTTGGTTAAGAGTTCTTATCATAAGTGGATGTTGAACTTTGTCAAATAATTTTTCCGCATCTATTGAGATGATCATGTGATTTTTATCTTTCATTCTGTTCTGTGGTATACCACATTGATTGATTTTCGTATGTTAAACCAGCCTTGCATTCCAGCTATAAATTCCACTTAGCCATGGTGTATAGTCTTTTTGATGTGTTGTTCAATTTGGTTTGCTAGTATTTTATTGAGAATTTTTTCATCTATGTTCTTCAGAGATATTGGCCTATGGTTTTCTTTTCTTATGTTTCCTAAAGCTTTTCTTAAAAACTCTCAGCAGTTTACTTATGCAGAACAACTTTAACATAACCTATTTGATTATGCTAAAAATTCCCACACCCAGGAGTTTCTAATGTAATTTATAATATAAGATATTCCCACTTGGGGTCCTAGGAATATAGTTATTTATTTAAGTTACTTTTTATACCCCTCATGAAGTATTCATATTTTTCTTCAAAGGTCCTCAAAAATTCTTTCTAAGCTTTTCTCAGAGATATCTAAATTTTGTTTCCATTATGAATGGATTCATTACCTAATTTCCTTTTAAATAAATACTGTTAAATATATGGAAGTTTTAATATTTCTGTTTATCCTGTCGGGTATCTTTTTTTAATTTATCAATTGATTTCAGGGTTACGATAATATACATACATCGGATGCCTTATGGATAGAAATTGAAGTCACATAACACACTCATTATTATCCCCATGTACTGCACATGCCCATACACAAGAAGTCACCCAATACCCTTACTGTGGGGACTGTGTCACCCCTCAGTATTTGTTATTTAGTGAGAAATGTTTACATTTGCTTTAACATCTGTGAAATTTGTCTTCAGTTTCATGGTTATGTGGATTTTGCTGTCTGCTTTTCCAGGGTTCCCTGGGCAGCTTCCTGAAACTCAGCTCACTAGAGATGTTTTGTTGTAACAAACCCCAACCTAGTAGTGGAAGTTAATCTTAGTGCATTAGTCAGGATTCTCCAGAGAAACGGAACCAATAGGAGAGAGAGATAGAAATAGAGAGACAGATTTTAAGACATTAGCTCATGCAATTGTGGGAGTTAGCAGGTCCAACTCTAAAATCTCTAGAGCAAGCTGGCAAGCTAGAGAGCCAGAGAAGAGTTGTTGCAGTCTTGAGTCCAAAATCTGCAGGACGGGCCAAGCAGGCTGGAAATTCAGGCAAGATTTCTATGTTACACTCTTAAAGCAGAATTGCCTCTTCTTCAGGAAACCTCAGTCTTTTCTCTTAAGGCCCTCACCTGATTGGATGAGGCCCACCAAAATTATGGAAGGTAACCTGCTTTACTCAAAGTCTACTATTTAAATATTAATCACATCTAAAAAGTACTGTTTACAGCAACACATAGGTTGGTATTTGACTAACAACTTGGCACCATAAGGTAGCTTAGTTGATACATAAAATTAATCATCGCCCTTAACAAGGAAGGATTACTCAAGGCAGTTAAACCCTAGTTAAGTAGGTAAGGAGCTGTTAAATAGAAATGCAACATGCATGTTCCAAGGAACCGTGTTTTGTTACACATGGAACAGAATTTTGTCATAATAAGATGGATTATGTTTTCTGACCAATTTTAGATCACCAAACTATTTCCTCTTTGGTTGGTACATTTGACCCTGAAGACAAATCTGTGATGCAGATGTAATCATATTCTCTGCACCGTAGGTTTGTTGTCAGGGTTAAATGGGCTACTTTACATGGAAACAACTAGCAAGTTGCTAGCTGGACATGCAAATAAGCACACAGTGAAAGTTAATGATATTCACAAAAAGGAAATTTTGAAGCTATGATCATTATGTAAGTGATAAGGCAAAGTTAGAAAATAATCAATTGTCTATATTTGTGTCAAATAAAAAAGCTTCAATATTTTTAACTACAAAAGTAATACTTATACTAAATAGCAAAAAGGAGCAGATAGGTAAAGAAAATTTATTAATCTCCCCCCACAATGTGAATACCAAATTCACTAATGTTTTGTTTTGGGAAACTGCAACTTAACAGTGGAAGTTATCTTAACGATTAAAGAGTATTCGCAGAACCTAAACCCTGGCTGGTCTGTAAGTAGATTTTTTCAAAAGGAATACACTATATTATAAAATATTCAAGTATTTCCCAAATATAAAATGAAGTTTCTTTGTAGTATTATGTACTTTCTCTGTAGAATTTCATTTTCACAAATATGCTCACACATATTGGCTCGTTTGATTGCAGATGTGATAATACATAATACATGCCATAAGTTAATTCTGAAGATTAAATAAACTAATCCATGTTTAGGCATTCACTATGTGGATGCAACTTCTCAGTGAAAATTTATTATCATTTTCTTTATTAGTCTTTTTTATTCTAAAAGCACATATTTTTACCTCCTTTATATGGAGGATACCTCCGACCTGGAAAATTTGCATGAGTCACAAGATAATCAAGTGACCTGTTTTGCTTTAATGTTTTTTAAATGTTTTCTTTACTTTTTAATTACAAACGTAATACTTGGTCATAAAAATTAAAAATCTTATCCTCCTCCAACTCCCTGTTTCCACTGTCCTGCCTTAATGATAAATGTGCCAACAGCATACTTATACAATTTTCTATGCTCAAACAAATGCATAATCAACCTGCTGAAAATCAGAGAAGAGAGTGTTTGATTGTTGCTTGTTTCTAGAAAAGTAATATCATACTATGTGGATTTCTCTATAACTTGCTTTTCTTACCTAATAGCTCTGTCACTCTGTTTTTTTAAGGGTTTTATGCTCTAAAATTCAGCATTTCCACAATGCAGAATACATTTGTGAAGTATAAATTTAAATTCGTATAAATCCATGAATACTGAATTTTCCCAAGAACATCCGATGTTTCAGTTTATGTCTAGGGTTTCGAATCAATACTAAATCATTTCCTTATTATATCTGTACAGTAACTCTTAGTATCTGTTATGAAACATATCCCTTATCACTCTTCCTAATTGGGATCTTTATGGAAAGGTCATTTTTCTTTCAAATGAAATTTAATATCTTCATTTTGAATGTTTAAAAAATGTCGCATTGTTTAATTAACAGAAAAACATAAATGAATTTGAGGGAAACTACCTACCTACCTAATTCAATGTTCTTATATTACTCATTGATTGTTTTCTTGAGTTTGAGGTTTCTATGCAGTTAAGTCTATCGTCGCTCCATTTCTACATCGCAACGATAAAGCAGTTATATATCACCCACCCACTCCTCCCCTCCACTTCCCTGCAGCCTCAGGTTAACCAATATAAAGAGCTTGGTTACACCTTTCCATATATATAATATATGGTATTTAGTATTAGAATGTAATTATATTCGATATATTGTCCAAAGGGTTCTGCGTCATACTCTTCTTAGCTCACAACACATATTGGACATTCTTGTAGGTCTTTAGATTAAGGTTTTATGTTTTAAAATTCAACTCTATAGCACATGTGGAAAGTATTTGCATGTATGCTGTGGATGAGGTTTTAACATTATTCCCTGCGACTATAAAAGTTTCCCACAAAATTTGAATTGTTGATTCTGTAACATTGTTCTCTCTCACAATTCTTGAGCTGATGCCATGATTGTTTTAATTGGTAGAGCTTTACAATACAATTTGAAGGCAAGTAGCCTCCAATCTTTGGATTTTCTCCTTTAACTCTTTTACCAGTTTTGGTTGTGGTTCAGGTGAAACCGAATGTCATTTTTTTAATTAAAAAAATAAAGTCACTTTGGAACATTTAATATAATTAACTTTCTAATATTGGATCTCCCAGGCTCATAAATATTTATTAGCTGGTTTTTATATTCAGAACAATTTCGAAGTTTTTTAAAAGGAATTTTGACTAATCCTTGCTAATTTGATTTCTAGTTATTTTCATTTTAAAAAATATTTTCTGCTGTGAATTGATTTTTGTCTAATTTTTTAAAAGAAATATTGTTGCTATATAGAAAAAGTACTATTGTATTATTTTTGTTTTCTGTCTGCTCACTAAGATGTGAGCTTTCATCATTCTTCGCTGGATTCTTGTGGATTATCCACATAAATCATACTATCTCATAGGACTTGCCCTGCAGCATTACGTACCATCACAGTCGCTGAGGGCTACATGTTACTGTGCAGAGCAGGTCAGATATTACGTTTGCTTTTGGGTCTTCCTCCTTCCACTTCTTCCATCTCTATCTCTTAAAACTTGGCAGTAGGTGCATGCCCTCAAGTAAACTTCTGGGATGGATTTGCTGCCGTCACAAGAGGCCTTTACATATAAAATAACAATTTGACAATAGAGTTTAAAATCAGCTAGAAGTAAAGTGTATTCAAAGGACTTATATCCATGGCAGGTAACAATAAAGATTCTAAGTAGGAAAGCAAACTTCTACCATGTGTTTTGCCTTACAAGGAGTCAAATGTTTGAATAATATATTTGCTTATATTTCCATGTTGATTTTCACTTCAAAAAGTATTTTCCTACTTGTTACTTCATTGAATCCTGAAACCATAAATAGAGTCTACGGTATAAATTTTTGTAAAGATTGAGATAATCCATGTAAATTCACTCAGTACTGGCTGAGAAATAAGTAAGTTATTCTTATTAAGTAAGTAAATGTTAATAATGATCAATATGAGTAGTAGTGGTACTAAGAACCTGTTTTATTTTCTCCTTTTTACAGAATAGAGAACAAGATTGGAGAGGCTCTTGTTTCAATCATCAAAAGGCCCAAGTTACTTAATAATAAAAATTGTTTTTTCAGTCTAACCTGTGAAAAATCGCAAAGATATAAACTGAAGAAGTTAATAATCTTCTTGCACATCCTTTCTCTTCCACAGTGCAGATATTGAAAAGGTACATACTTGTGATCCTGGATAGCAAAACCCAATGTTATATTGATGTTATCTTCTCTCAAATACATCTACATTGTTTTGGCAATTTCAATTTAACACTCTATTATGCCTCTGGAAATTCGTCAAAGTGATATTAAAGTTCATCTGTAAGACTAAATGGGTGACGATGTTTAAAAATACAAAATACAAGAAGAGCAATGAGGTATATTTAAAGTATCAAATAAATTGTATTCTAAAGCTATAATGAATACAGGAATGCAGCACTGGCACAGAAATCGACAGATAGCTGAACTGATCTTATTGTTCAGAGTTAAGCAAATTCACTAATGTTTTTCCATAGTCCCTAAAATATTGTTGATAATTTTGCTTCTGGCTATCTTACAAATTTTCTTTCTATTGCAAATGAACATATTTTTCCATCATACTATTTAATTTCTTATTGCTGTTATATAGGAAAGCTGTTGATTTCAGTATATTTAATTTTGCTTATGCACCTAACTGAACTATCTTAGTAGTGCTCATCATTTTCAGTTCATGCTAGGATGATGGTCATGTTATCTATGTCACAGATCCAGTGTAACATTAAAACCAAGCCACAGCCTCATTGTCATAGTCAGTAAGTGGTATATATTGTCCAATCACACTCTGTCCTAACTACCCACTATAGTCTTTTTGACATGGTTTACTAACCCTAGTATTTACCATCATATCCCAGAAGACGTGGTTAACGTCTATAATCAGTTGACTGTAGGGAAAGTAAATTACCCTCCATAATGTGGATGGACGTCATCCAAGCTGTTGAAGGCCTTAAGAACAAGAACTGAAGCTTCTTGGAGGAGAAATTTTGCCTCAAGACTGCAACCTCAGCTACTAGCCAAGTCTGCTGACCTGCTTTAGACTTCAAATATGCCTGCCTCACAATCTGGTAAGCCAATTCTTTAAAATAAATCTCTCCTATACACTATATATCTTCTTTCTCTCTATTTATATATACCTATATCTATCTATCCATCTATCCTGATTCTGTTTCCCTGGAGAACCTTAACTGATACACCACACTTAAAACTGTCTTTGGAGTTGTCTTAGCTAACCTGATCAATACAATGACTCTCTGCAGAGACCTCACAATCTAAAATGCAGCCCGAAGTCCTCTTGGTCTAGATAGAACTTTGTAAATTACAAGCTTTGCTGTTAATATCTTTTGGAAGATTGGAACAGTGGTTAGTATTTTACATAGTTTTGTGTGAGAAATTTAATAATTAGCAGTATCAGTATAGTTTAGAAGGAAAATGGTAACAGGGAAGAAAGAAATGAAAACAGGTAGACAGGTAGATAAACAGTCACAAATGGCCTTCCTTCTATACAGGTAAAAATGTTAGAAAAACTTTTAAAGATGGGAGAATGTTGATTGAAAACCTTACTCAGATGGGAAATCAATTCTGTGGAAGAGAAAAAAGCATCTGGAGTGGGCCCAAAAATAAGACAGTAGCATCTCCACCCAGTTCCCTGTGGTGTAAGAGGACACAGAAGACCACCACCATGGTGCCTGTGACTCCATCCGGGTGGAGGGCTGGAGTAGAAGATGAGTAGCCATAAGCTTAAAAGCAAATCTTTTGCTAACAGAGAGAGGCAGCATAGCCCGACGCCTGGATTTGGATCCCATCCCAGTGTTGCCACTTCCTAGCTGTGTGGCCTTGCAAATTGCTTAACTCTCTGTGCCTAAGTTTGCTTATCTATAAAATGGGGATAATCATCATCTATCTATATAATAATAATCTATGAAATAATCCATGAAGTGGGGATAATAATAGTAATGGGGATTAAGTGAGTTAATAGATGTAAACCACTTAGAACAGCGCCTACCACGTAGAATGTACTAAATACATATTAATGATATTAATCATAACTATTAAGAATGCAGTCTAGGGGCCGGCCCTATGGCCGAGTGCGTGCTCCGCTTCAGCAGCCCAGGGTTTCGCCAGGTCGGATCCTGGGTGAGGACCTAGCACCACTCGTCTGGCCATGATGAGGCAGCGTCCCACGTGGCAGACACGGAAGGACCTACAACTAGAGTATACAACTATGTACTGGGGGGCTTTGGGGAGAAGAAGAAGAAATAAACATTGGCAACAGATGTTAGCTTAGGGCCAATCTTCAAAAAAAAAAAAACAGTCTAATAGTGTTGAAGTTGTCTACTATCCAGATTATACACATTATTCACATCTTGGTAGTTAAGTGCGTATATTATAAATAGGAAGCCAACTTTTTGGTAATAAATGTGCTTTGTTAAATACATAATGTGCTACAGAAATTATATCATTTGCATCCGTGTTGGTTTTCACCAAAAGTATTTTTCCAAATCTTTTCAATTGAGCCTCATGAGAAATTTCTGAGTTTGATGTAATAAAAGCATTCTCATGAGGATTAAATGATATAATTCTTATAAAAGTCTCCTAACAATTACCTGAATGGTTTTATTATCTATTTTTATGGATATAATAATTTGAAGCTTTGAAACTTTTAGTGGTTTCTTTCAGTTGGCATAACACTTGAGTGCCCAGGGTTCTTTTTTGTTTTTAAATTACAAAATTATTTTTCTTCCTTAAATTGTGTTTATTCACAACTGTAATATGTGCACATTGTAACTAGTGGAATAAGGCAGATAAATTTAAAGAAGTTGCTAATCCTTCTTCTTACCCTCTCTATTTTCATCCCCCTGAGATGGTGGAATGCCAACATCTTGGTGCATATTGTGCTGGTTTCGTTCTTTATCCAGTTCAAACAAACAAGTAGGAACTTATACATACATATGTAAGATGTTCATTATTATTTTCTTTCAAAAACATTTTTAATCATAAATATATTCCTTTGCCACTTGTTTGTCTCATGCCAAAATATTTCAGAGTATTCCTTCTAGGTCAGTGGTTTTCAACAGGGAGAGGTCTCGCTCCCCCTCACCCACCCCCACTAACCCCAGGGGAATAGATGGCAGTGTCTGGGGTCATTTTTGGTTGCAGTAACTGGAGGGAGGATGCTACTAGCATTTAGTGGGTAGATGTCAGGGATGCTATTTAATATCCCATAATGCACAGGGCAGCCATCCCCCATCCCAACAAAAAATTATCCCACCCAAAATATCAATAGTGCCAAGGTTGAGAAATCCTGCTGTAGGTCAGTAGAGCTACAGCTAACTCTTGATTTAAATAGTTGTACAATATTTCATAATAGTGACAAACTGCAGTGTACTCAATTCTACTAATGATGAATTGATTTAGCAGTTTCCAGTTGTTGCTAACACAGACTGTGCTACGATAAACATTTTTGTTCATAGACCGTCGCATGCTGATGCTCTTCTTTCTCTTGGATAGATTCCCCAGTGTGAGAGTGCTGGGTCTATTTTTTAGATTTTAATAGATTTCTGTATCACTTTTCAAATTATTTACAGTAATTCACACTCTACCATTAGAAAATAAGAGTGCCATTTACCCAGCATTCTCTCTAGGAATTGGATGTTATTAATCTTCTATAATTTTAGCCAGTCATTTGGGTAAAAACTGCCTCGTTGTTATCTTAATTTGCATTTGCCTAATTATCACTAGCATTGAGCAGCATTTCATATTTATTAGCTATTTGAGTATTTCTTCTTTTTTTTTTTTTTGAGCAAGCTTAGCCCTGAGCTAACAGCTGCCAATCCTCTTTTTGCTGAGGAAGGCTGGCCCTGAGCTAACATCGGTGCCCATCCTCCTCTACTTTATATGTGGGACGTCTACCACAGCATGGCTTGCCAAACGGTGCCATGTCCGCACCCGGGATCCAAACCGATGAACCCCGGGCTGCTGAAGCAGAATGTGGGCACTTAACTGCTGTGCCACCGGGTCGGCCCCTGAATATTTCTTATTAATCCCTGTTGATAACTTTTGCTGAATTTTTCTGTTGTCTTTTTAAAAACAATTTTTCGAAACACTTTGTATACTGTGGTTATTTTTACCTGTCATATGTGATGCAAATATTTTTCTCTTCTATAATTTGTCTTTCTGATGTTGTATCTCTTTCTATTTAACACGTTTTAGTTTCTGTATATGTTATTTTAACTTTTAATGTATTCTTATATTTTTGCCTTGCTTAGGACAGTATATCCTACTCCAGATTCATAAAAATACTATTCTAAATTTTGCTGATACTTTATTATTTTACTTTTTGTATTTAGCTCCTTAATCCATATGGAATTCGTTTTTTTTTTTGGTGGAAGAGTCTAAATTAGTCTACCTCATTAGAACTGCTTTTGCACTGTTAATTAATAAATCATCCTTTCCTAACTGAACAAAACTTGTTCTTAAGGTTTCTTGAACCTTTTGTTTTGGACTTTGAATTCTCTGTTAGTCATCTATTTGTCATTTCTATGTCAGTACCATAGTAATATAGTTTTATTCTAAGTTTTCATATCTGGTTAGGCAAATCTCTCTTCACTATTCTTGTTCATAAAGGTCTTAGCTATTCTTGAACAAATATTCTTTTTTGTAAACATTAAAATCATTTTATCAAGTTTCAAAAATAAATTTGTATTAAAGTCCTGGCACGAAACAAATGACACGTTCACCTAGATAAAGAGGGAGAGTTTAATAAAGGGACATGTGTGAATGAGATAAGGGGTCCTTAAAAGGATGGTGAAGCACCGCACCTTCAAGCTAGCTACAGCAAGGAGCCACTTCCACCTCTGGGTCTGAAGGTTAAGGGAAGGCAGAGATTACTGGAGTCCTGACAGAACGTCTCCATTGGAGAGGGTTTACAACAGGAGTTGTAGAAGGCACAGCCAGCCCATGGCACCTGGCTGGGAGGAAGCCAAGGAGAGAAATGTCCTGACCTTAACTCTCCTCCTACCTCCAGAACTCCTGCCAGTGATTCCTGTTGTCCAAACCCACCCAGGAACCAGAGGGCAAGAGAGGGGTTGATGCAGTCTATACAGGTCAGCCTCCTGGGGTACAGATCAGGATGGAGAAGGGTAGAGGGTGCGTCTAGAGAAGCAGACAGTATGTCCAGCCCATAATCCATTGGCATGCTGATACACAATTTCATTTAACTTATGCATTAATTTTGTGAGGACTGAGATTTTTCTATCAGTCTTTTCTGTCTGGGAACCTAGTATATATCTCGATTTTTTCATATCTTGTTTTATGCTCTTCATTAAAATTTTGCAGTTTTGCATTTCTCCATGAGTTTATTCCTACGTATTTGTGATTTTCATTGTCTCTTGGATAAGATTAATTTTCCATCCTGTTAATAAGTAGCTCTCAGTGATATGAAGGAGAGTTTTTAACTTATGTATATTTATTTTGTATAAAACCACCTTATCACAATCTTATACAAATTCTAGTTGGAATTTTTTTTGCCCTCTGATGCTTTCTAGATATAGAGCCATATCATGAGCAAATAAAGAGAATTTTTTTCTTCTTTTTCAATATCTATTCTGATTATTTAGTTTTCTTTTGTAATTGTTTAAATGACGATATCCAAGCAATGTGGAAGAATAATGGTGGTAGTGGACAATACTTTGCTACTTACGATTTAATTTTTTTAAATTCTAGAGGCAGTACATGATTCTATTTTTATTTTTTAGTTGTAGCATACCAGATCAAGCTAAAATCCCCTTTGAACAGTATTCCCAACTATTGTCCTCTCCTTCCATTCTTCTACCTTAGTTCCTTAATCTATAAAATGGAAAGAAGAATAATACCTACCTCATAAGGTTATTGTGAGAATTAGGTGATGTTATATATGCAAAATACCTAGAATAGAGCCTGGCACATAGTAAACTTCCGATAATTATTATCTACTATTGTTATTATTATTATTATCACCACCCATTAGAAACATATAGCATTATTTTGTTGTAACTCCTTCCAAAAGTGACTTAATTGTTCTGTATCTACTGATTTATAGGCATTCTTAATATACTCTGGATCTTAATCCTTGTAATTGTTACAAAATAGTTTCTTTCTAAGCCAGCCCTGATAGCCTAGTGGTCAAAGTTTGGTGCACTCCACTTTGATGGCCTAGGTTTGGTTCCCAGGAGTGGAACCATGCCACTCATCTGTCAGTAGCCATGCTGTGGTGGCGGCTCACATAGACGAACTAAAATGTGTTGTGATTAATTTATTTATTATTTTCCTCTTTTTAAATTTTTGTGTCTCATAGAGAATTTACCTACTCTCAAATGATAAGCGTATCTTCATTAATGTTTTTCAAATGTGTTTATGGCATCTTTTTAAGTTTATCAAGATTTTGATGTCACACTTTTTGTTAAGGTGATTTCTGGGTAATTATGTTATTTCCTGCTGCTTTAAATTATTTCTCCCTTGTTCATTCACCAACCATTTATTGAATTGCTACAGTGTGTTGCATACTTTGCTGGATGCTTTGAACACTACAGTAAACAAGTTTGTCAAAAACATGTTTTCATGGAGTGCATTACTATATAGGTATGGGGCGGAGAGCAAGGGAATTGAACAAGTAAACAAATTAAGACAAGTTTGTCTGTCTATAAACAGTGTGAAGAAATTAAATAAGTGCTGTCTTAGAAAGTAGGTGGGATTGGGGAAGGGAGCACTACCTTAGATAGGGTGATCAAGGCTACCTCTTTGGGGAGGCGCTATCTGAATTGAGACCTGAGTGACAAGAAGAAGCCAGCCATGCAACACTCTGGAAACAGTGTTTCATGCAAAGGGGGACATCAGCATAAAGACTCTGAGGTGAGATGAATCTTGGAAACCTGAAAAACAAAGAAGGTTGGTGAACTGGAGCATAGTGGGTAAAGCCAAGAGTGGGAGAGGTTGAGTAAGGCAGGAGCAGGTCATCTAGAGCCTCATGTAACATGGTTAGGAGATTGGGTTTTATTGTAGGTACACTGGTGTGCCATAGGAGGATGTTTAGCTGGAAAATGACATAAGTTTACCTACATTTTTACTAAAATGGGTTATAGTTAATGAGCTAAATGCTTGTCTCGTAACATGTATGTCCAAGTTGCTGTCCAATTGTACCAACGTATACTCACTTTAAAGAGTCTCTGGTTCTGTCTTTCAAAAGCCTAGAGTATATTATTTTAAAATTGTTGCTAATTGTTGGTTAAATAAATAAATAAAGGTATCTTGCTGTCTTGATTTTCATGTCTAAGTAATGGTGATATTGCCACTTGTTTTTTAGTTGTTATTGGTCATATGAATTTAATTTGGAGGGATTAATTTATTCCTATCCTTTGTCCATTTTCCCATTGGAATATGTAGTGGATGCCATGGTGTGCCACCCAGATCCCCCTTTCAGGACAAAGGCACTTTTTCTTCCACCTGGCAAGGATGTTGATGTCTGATGACTCAACTAAATCCCTTGCCAAAGTCACAAGGTCACCACCTCCTCTGGGGGTTAGCCCTCATCCAATGACTGTTCAATGCAGGGGAAAAGGCTTGGCTCCCTACCCTAAAGACGTACATCTCTGAAGGTCTCTCTCAGGTTTAGAGCTCTCATGCGAGGAGAAGGAGGCAGTGGAACTCCTCACTCTGTCTATTCATGCTTTCTTCACACCTTACAGGTGTTGATCTCAGCAGCACTTCCCAATAAACTTATTGCATGAAAATTCCCACCTCAGAATCTGGTTCCTGGGGAACCCAAATTGGGACAAGATGATAGTAATTTATCACTTAATCAGTGATAGGTCTTTATATTTACCACTCTATCTAGCATGTTTGAGAACCATTTTCCTGCTCTGCTGTCATTTTTGCTCATAGTGGTTTAAATTTTTTTATTTAAAAGAAAACTATCTTAAGCAAATTAATAATCTCTCCCATTTGTATATTTTTCACATACATAAGGCTTATTCTATTTTTTCCCACAGAAAATATTAGCTTCTCAATGCAGTGCTTCTTTATTTATGGAAGATGTAAATTTTTATTTAGTCAAGTATAATGATTTTTTATAAAATATTTTCAGACTTAGTAAGCCTCTGACATCAGATTTTTAAAATATTAATATTGTCTCCTAGTTCTTTCCTGGTGATCCCATGTTTTAAAGTTTGCTTCTTTAACTCATGTAGAATTCATTTGGGATTGTGGGATGAAGTGAAAATCGAATGCTATGCCTCCAAAATATATTCATCGTAACCAACAAGATTCCAGCTGTCAGTCAGGCTCCATTGTTCTGTCTCTCCTTAAGCCAATACCACAATATTTGTATTATTCCAGCTTCATACCGCCCCGTTAATATCTGTATGGCAAATGAGCCCTCATTTCTGTTTATTTTTTTACGTTTGTCCTGAATACTTTTACCTGTTTATTCTTACAGATGAACTGTAACATCATTTTGTTAAAAAGAAAATGTACAAGTCACATTGGGATTTTAATGTAATTATCTTAATTCGAAATTAGTTAGAAAAAAATTAGCATATCTATAATATTGAGTCATTCTACCCAGAAACAGAGACTCAATTATATATTTTTTTCATCCCTCAGGAAAGATTTCTAGATTTATTCATACAAGTCCTGAACAGATCTTGGTAATTTATTCTGCGTCTCATGTTTCTTTGGTTTGTGAGTGGCAAGGCCACTTGCTAGGCTGTGTAATATTAGGCAGTTGCTGAATCTTACTCACACCGCTTTCCGCGTCTGTAACGTGGGGATAACAATAGCCCTTCCCTCATGGGTTATTTAGTGTGAAATGAAAGTACACATAAGGCCCATAACATGTCCTTGGCACATTTTAAGTGCATGATACACAGACATTATTATCCATAAAACATGCTTCCCCCAGAAAATTCTCTTAGCTGTTCTGTTCTCTTGGTGCCCATTAGTATTAGCCATCAGTAATCACTTGACAAATATTTGACACCATTCTCCTGACCCCTGGAAACCTGCTTTTATTAAGTGCCAGCCACTGTGCTGGGTGCTGGGGTAAAACGTAGTGAATGAAACAGATGTGGTCCCTGTCCTCATGGAGCTTCCAGTATTCTACAGATAATTACATGGTACACACTTAGATATCTGATTGTAAGTTGTTAAATTATATGTAGGGGAAGAAAGGCATGTGTTTAACACTTCTGGGGACCCAATTTAGCCAGGTGGTAGGGCCGAGCAGTAATCTCATTTTAGCTAAGATTCGACACGCAAAGAGCTGGTACCAGGCAGAGTATTCAAGACACAGTAAATGGTATGCCTGAAACCTCTAAAGCAAGAAAAAGCTTGTGTTTCTAGGTACACTGGGTCATGGAGAGACTGTATTGTGTAATAAAGTAAGCATAGGTTCTCAGATCACGCAGACTTGCAATTGAATCCCAACTCCCTACCACTTAGTATGGACTCTGGGCAAGTTAGCCTCTCTGTAGCTAGGTTTCTTTATTGTAAAATGAGGACACTAACCACCAGTCTTCCTGGTGGTTGGGAGGATTACCTGAGATAGTGCATGCAGTGCATTCTTAGCACAATGCTTGCATAAAAGAAGCACCAAATAAATGTTATCTTTTGTTAGTGGTAAACCTTGTTCCACTCTCTAAGGATTGTGCTCAGCTTTCATGTTGCTTTGTTGGTGCCTCTTTACATCTAGGACTCTGTTAGTGCAAAGTTGCTTACAAGAGAAAAAAATATTTGCCTTTGCTTTCATTCTGGAAAGCTTACTATAATCATAACATCAACTGTTTATTGAATGTCTATTATGTGCTTACATTAAGGTAGTTATTTTTACACATTGACTCCTTAAAACCCATCTGGAAGGTAAGCATCAACATCCACATTTTAAAGATGGGAAAGCCAATGTGCAAAGGAGTTATTGATATAAACCCAAAGCTGCACTATTAGTAGTGGTTGAGCCATGATTTTGAAAGAGGTCATGCAGCTTCCTTCTTCATCAAGTTTGTATTACAACTGAAATGTACCCATTATTCACACTTGAACCTGCTTCTAACCTTCCCCTCCAGGTTACCTACTCTCGCACTGGTCTCCTGTTTTTGTCTTTCCTTCTCCTTTCAGGTTAATAATTTGCACCATTTTCTTGTCTTCTACCTTGGCTTCTCATAACCAGGATTCTGGTTCTCCACCTAAACTAGACAGTCTCAAGTTGAGTTGGGTAAAACATTCCTTCAGGCTTGACTCAGTGAAGAATCCTCCTACCTTAAGATCAACTCTGTGAGCGGTGTTCCAATAGGACTTGCCCAACCCAGTGGGCAGGAACCAGACAGTGTCTGCTTTGACTTTCCTTTACTCTTAAATGAACAAAGAGCATATTTGGATCGAGGGATTAATCTAATTTCCAGCTCCAAATACTCTTCAATGCATTCCTTTTTGAAAACTATTTAAAAATTAAGAGCAAAAGACCTTGTTTTTTAACAAACTAACTTCAAGGCAAATTAAATAGCTCATGTAGATTATCAATAGACCTAGCACATGGTCAGACTTGCCAGCTTTGGAATTAAATAGCAGATTATTCAAGACACACATCTTCATTCAACTGTCTGGTAGTTTTATTGGTAGAGGAAACCCAGGTGATATTTTATATCCAAAATTTCTTTTGAGGCACTCCAGTCATTTAGAAATGCCTTCCCAGAATTTAAAGAAGAGGCTTTTCAGACAGATTATGCAGAATGCCAAAAGCGAAAACTTCAGTCTGAATTCAAGTCTCATCTTTGCAAAAAGCAATAGCTTCTTTGTAGAGCGGGCATCCTAATTATGTCCACTAATTTCCACACAGCCCATAATGAGAACAAATGATTCACAACTAAAAGAAGTTTGAGTAAATTAAAATCATGAGTTCTAGCAGGAGAAGTCATTCAGTGAGATGGTTTCCCTGTTCTTAGTAATAGACTTCATTGACCTATTGTAGAGAAGATCACGATGTAAAAAGAATAGAAAGCTGCTCTGGGGGGCTAAGGAAGAGATTGGCCCCATTCGCCAGGGCCCCTCTCCTCTGAAGTGGCCAATGAGTGCTTTTGCTGAGCACAGTTTAAAAACTATTGGCTTAGATGTCTTCAAAATACATTTTCACAATTAAAAAGGAAAAGAAAGCAAACTTATCCTCCAAATAAATTGTTCCTGGAAGTACAAGCCAACTTTCCTCTTTCACCTGAGGTGCTATTTTCATCTGAGGTAGTGTTTTCATTTGGATAGCTTGGAGCCTCCTCTTCAATCATTTATCTCATTTAGACAAACTCTTATCGCCAGTGGCAATTAAGCACACTAGTTCGTAGTAACAGCCTAAGTGGAGTTGGACAAATAAAACTAGCTCATGTCTTATTCATTCCCACATATTAACCTTAGAATTTTTAACTGGCATTCTTCATAGTGAAGCAGACAACGACTGACCTTGTGCAAAGCTTCACAATTTCTTTTGAAAGAGGAAGCACCCCCACTAGGCAGGCAGTTCAGGATCCAGAGCAAAACTTTGCCATTTTGCTTGTTCATCCATTGTATTTACAAACCTTTTAGACAAAAGTCAATAGTGCTGATTCAGAAGTAATTCTGCAGCTGAATGTTTTTAATGGCTAGAAGGGCCATTTGAATGTTACTCTAGACTTGGGAATAATTGAGGCTGAATAATAGATGCTCACATTTTGTCTGACAAACAACTTAGGAAAAAAACTTGGTGCAAATACTGAAAGGAATGCATTGCTAGTGGTTGCTGTATTTTAATAGTTTATTTTACTTGAATTCAGCTAAATTTACATCATCTGTACCCATTACACTGAGGCCAGCTGAATGAATATCCTTATAACAAATACAACAACGTCTAAGCAGCTGAATTTTCTAGAGATTTCGGTATTCTCTAAGAAATCACTGTGTATATTTGTCCCTATCGTTGGGAACTCATTAAAGAACTGTGCTTGAAAAATTCAGTAGCTGATTTTTTTTTTCAAATAACTGATTTTTTTTTGGCAATGGACTGAGAAGTTTTGTTAAAGACAGGAAAGTTGATATATTTTCTTAACCAACAAGAAATTACTTAGGCACTAGGGAGATCCTACTCAGAGAGCCAGTTCTTTAAGTACATGTATTTTTGACTTGACAGATCTTTTTATGGATATATAAAAAGCACACATTATCTTACAACAGTGCAACTGAAGAATGTTTTAATTGAAGATAGTAAAAAGGACAGTTATTGGCCTGCTCTCTAAATTTATTTCAAGGAGAAAAAAGTTATGCTTGAAATAAGACTCTGAGTACACACACACAGAGATGTACTTCACCTACTATCCATCGAGGGACAAATAAAAAAATATGAGCCATTAGGTTCTAAAGATGACTAACTCTTGGTTAGTCATTGGAAAACAATGATATGGGATTTGTTTGCTCATAAGAAACACATTTGTAAGAGCTGGGGATTTTATCCACTTGTCCAAAAATTATATATATATAATTAATTATATATATAGTTATATACGTATAATTATCCATACTTTGTTTTCACAGTTCACACTCAGTAAGTTAATTGTATAAATATATTTCATGACTCTCTTTCTCTATTAATAGACATTCTGTATATCTGTCAGTGTGTGTGTGTGTGTGTGTGTGTGTGTGTGTCGTTTCTCCAAATAATAGTCAACAAATTCACATAGCTCTAATAATTAGACACAGTTAAGAGAAAAGTAATTTCACTAACTCTTAGAAGTAACTAAGGTCACATAAGTTGCTTCTCATAATGTGCAAAATTATTTATATTTTACTTGCCCCAGGCTTATTACATTTTCTCCCTCTTGCAAAGCTAGAACTAGTGTCAGTAGCATTTTCTGTCTGCGGCTTTTGGCTTTTGGAACATTAAGCTAAGGGGGTAGCCAAGTTGAGAGTGCAGAGGCCTGAATGAGTTCTGTAAAGTGAAGGAACTGCATGCTGTGGGTTGGTAAATTGAGGAAATCTCAAAATGGGTTTAGGAGAGTACAGCATAAAGCCGAGGGCTTGGAGTCCTGAGAAGATCAAGGGAAATGTTAACAATAAGTCAAATGGGGGAGTATGAGGGCATAACAGTCTGAAAGAATACCAGTAATTAGGTGACTTTAACCTAGGAAGAGCTTTTCCTTTCCCCTCAGGCAGTGGGGTGTGTGGTAAATTCTAACAGTGCCTTACTCAACCCTATCTCAATTGTGGATAATTGAAAGCTATCTGCATTGGGGTTCTTTACTTGTCCATTATAACCAAAGAATCTATGCCAAAAATGCCTAGCTGTAGAAGAGAATCAAATTATTCAGCATTTATTTGGTGAGATCTCCCAGGATTTTCTCTGAATAATCACATCAGGTGGTCCAGAGTAGAGCCCTTAGAAAACGTTTTCTGAAAATCCCCAAAGTCTCATTATATTGAAATTACAACTCTCTGCCCAGCGTTATTTTGGAAAGACCATATCCCAAGTATCAAAGCTTTAAAAAATACCTCCCCAATGAATTGTCAAGGTCCAAGGGACAGAACCAGGGTATCCACAACTAGGGTACAGAAATTGCTAAAGATCTTTGATAAAAACTCACTTAACGGGTCATGCAATTGAACTTTTAGTTCTGAGAAATTAAGCATATTGCAGAAAATGCTTTCATATAAAGATGTCAAATCCATTGCCCTGTAAAAGGCCTTTAGTAGTTATATGTCAGTCCTAAGAAAATCAATTCTACCAATTTTGACAAGATTCTTTTTCAGTAATGATTCTCATTATTACAAGATTCTTCATTATTGAAACTTCAGTCCTTCAAGTCACACCTTAAGCCCTATATTTTTTCAATCCTAACATGTCCTCTCAATTTCTTTGTGGCTTTTCAAAAATGGCAGCTAATGTCAATCATATCTAAGATTTGTAAAACATTCATACATTTATTACCTTATTAAATCCTAACAACTCTGTGATGCAGGTATTGTTATTATCCCCGTTTTACAAACATGCACCTGATGATGATGGGCTTTATTCAAAAACACTCATCTGTTATGCGGTGGAGCCAATTGCTCAAATATTCCAGTATATACACTGGTCTAAGCACTTAATATGTATATTAACTCATTTGATCCTCACAGAAACCTAAATGTAGGTGTTATTAGTGTCCCATTTTACAGATGAAGAAACTGAGATCCATCAGTGAAGTCCCTTTTCAAGGTCACACAGGTTAAACAGGCAAAGTCAGGACTCCAACCCAGGTAATCAGGCTCCAGAGTCTGTACTCTATCATGGCTTCATATCCTCAGCCAGTAGAACTGAGGGAGAATCCTTGGGTCATACCTGGATTAGCAATCTAATTTCTGCAATC
Organism: Equus przewalskii; assembly: GCF_037783145.1. Taxonomy (NCBI): domain Eukaryota; kingdom Metazoa; phylum Chordata; class Mammalia; order Perissodactyla; family Equidae; genus Equus; species Equus przewalskii. Next base: position 116,695,244 of record NC_091863.1, on the reverse strand, counting down.
ATGGCCTTCACTTTGGTTAACTAATCTGATTAGTTATTGAGCTTTATTGAACATCCTACATGTGTACATGGCATATGATTCAAAGATTCAGTTAGGCATTCCTTCAATGTCAAAGAAGACAAAAGTGAAGAAGTCATGTTCATACTCACCCGGATTTACTCTTTAAAATATTCGGAGGACTTAACCAAGGGCTTCTTCATTTCATGGGTATAGGGAAAAGCATGTGTTGTTGAGCAGTTACAGCTGTTAATCAACTAGAGTAACAAAGCTAAACCCCAGAAATAGCTGAAGTTGTTCCACTTTAGCAAAACAATACTTGGAGTGACACAAATCAACTAGGGAAGAGGCTAGAACTAATTTGTGAGGCCTACCACTTAGATTTGCTGATTCTGCCTGTCTTCCCTGTTCAGATCATAAGAGCTAAAGAATAGCCATCTACTTCTTCCCACTCCTCCTCCTGCTTCTCCGCTCTTCCCCCCAAATGTGTATGTGTGTGTGAGTGTGTGTGTGTGTGTACAGATAGACATTAGTACATTCAAAAACTTTACAAGTGAATAAATTTAACCATTTGAAGAAAGGTAGCAAGTAAGCCTAAAATCAAATTACCCTTGGAAATTCTTTAAATTGCTCCCAAAAGTACAGTTTGGAACACCTCTGTGTAAGTTCAGGATGGCCAGTTTTTCCTCCAGAGTTGACGTGGGTTATTTCTTCAGTTGGTCATTGGATGAATTAATTGGCTTGTCTTTATGGGTTGAATTAGTCAGGGTTTGCCAGAGAAACAGAACAAATAGGGTGTGTGTGTGTGGAGAGAGAGAGAGAGAATGTACAGAAAGTATATGAGTATGTATGTGTATATATATATATATATATGGAGGATTTACTATAAGGAATTGGCTCACATGATTATGGAGGCTGGTAAGTCCCAAGATCTGCAGTCAGCAAGCTGAAGACCCAGGAACAGCCGGTGGTATAGTTCCAGCCTGAGAACCAGGATAGCTGAAAGCTTAACTTCTGGTCTGAATGCCAGCGTGCTTGAGACCCAGAAAGAGCCGATTTCTAGTTCAGGTCCAAAGGCAGGAAAAGACTGATGTCCCAGCTCAAGGCAGTCAGGCAGGAGGAATGCCCTCTAAAATCGGCCTTTTTTTTCTATTCAGGCCTTTAACTGAGTGCATGAGGCTCACCCACATTAGGGAGAGCAATCAGCTTTACTCAGTCTACTCATTCAAATGTTAATCTCATCTGAAGCACTCTCACAGTCATACCCAGAATAAAGTTTCACCAAATATTTGGGCACCCGTGGCCCAGTCAAGTTAGCACGTACAATTAACCATCCCAGTGGCTATATATTGAATGAAAAAAAGGTATCTTTAAACACTGGAATCACACTCTGCACAGAGAGATGCTTATGTTTCAGAAGGCACAGCCCTGGGATTCGGAGAGAATGGTCAATTCTTATGTACCATCTCTTGCTTGCTCTGGGAACACAGGCTTGCAAAGTTTACTTATAAATGGTATGCAGATTCACCCTCATCATTTTAATTGTTCTTTTCTTTTGTTTTTTGTTTTTTTTAGATTGGCACCTGAGCTAACGACTGTTGCCAATCTTTTATTTTCTGCTTTATTTTCTCCCCAAATCCCCCCAGTACATAGTTGTATATTTTAGTTGTGGATTCTTCTAGTTGTGGCATGTGGGACGCCACCTCAGCATGGCCTAATGAGCGGTGCCATGTCCGCGCCCAGGATCTGAACCCGCGAAACCTTGGGCCACCGAAGCGGAGCACGGGAACTTAACCACTTAGCCAAGGGGCCAGCCCCTAATTGTTCTTTTCTGCTCATTTTTTCATTCCCTCTCCCCCTTCCTCTACTCCTTCCTCCCTCCTTTCCCTTGCTCTTTCTCTCTCCCCAACCCAAGTGTTTACAGTTTAAGTTAAATGCACATATGATACATCCTCACTATGTATGCTGCTTCTCTTTCTTGCTATTGCAACAGGGCATTGAATGGGCCTTTCCTATAAGGCTGTAGAACTTTTGTTTTGGTTAATACTCTGAATCTGAAGACCATGGTTGATAAATACATTCACCTTCTAAAGAGTGTTTGCTAGACACATCTCCGTGAGACACCAAAATGTGGCTAAATTGTTCCTGCAAGCCTCATCACAGCTACCAGCCTGTAGAGAGAAATTAGAAACTTCTGAATTCATTGAATTAGGTGCATTTGTTTACATAGGGGAATTTATAGCAAGGAGAGGTAGGCCTATTGGTGGAGAAGTGTGGCTTTTCACTTCCCCTACCCCCTGCCCAGCCCAGGGGGGGTGGGACGCTAAGAGACCCACTTAGAGCAATGGAGGCTGTCTACAATTGGGAGGCTTGTAATTGTCCCTTGGATCCATTCAAAATTGCTCTTCCCACATCCCCAGCTGGATGCTTGCTGAGCTACAAAAAAGCGTTAACCCTATCCATGCTGACACCAGAGTGGAATATGATAGGACGGTTCTTAGCAAACTTATATGTAATGCTTGTATTGGGGGAAGAAGTGAACATAGACACTTGTGTTTGCCTCTGGCCTGAAGAACAGAGAAAGTCCTTTGGCCCTACCTGGAATGGCAGGGCAGGAAGAGAGAGCACCGGTGAGGCAGCCTACATTTTTACCACTTGGCATGGCAAGGATGTAGAGGTTTCTCCCCAAACCAGTAGATGGCATAGAAGGTAGCCAGGCTTGAGCCATTTTGCTCATAAGACAGTGATCTTCTAAGGAAAGGGGACCTGGAACATACTTTCAGGAGGAAGAACTGAGAGAGTGAACAAAGTTTTAACCAGAGTGTGCTTTTCCCACCTTTCAGGAAAGCATGTAGTGCTGAAGTCCCTGCAGCCTTTTCTGAAGAACCTGTGTATCCCCACAGTGGAGCCAGCATTGGGTCACCAGCCACACAGGACATTTACAACTGACAGAAAACGAAAACTCCGACCAGCTAAATAAGTAGGCTTTTCCCCCTTTCCTTTCAACCACTTTCCTCACTCTGATCCTGGGGAAAAATGGAAAAGAATAAAGAAAAAGCAAAATACACAGGCCACTTCCTCCTCTCAACTGCAGGAACCCAAGGCAGATGTCAGGCCTGAACTTGGAGAGAAGGATGAGCACAGGATAGGGGAGAAGCTTTGTATTGGATGTGAGATTGCAATTTTAATTTGGACTGGGCTGGACTTTCGAATCCCTGAAAGTGAGCCATGGGGATTTTTTTTATAACCCTCTGTGACCAAAACTGTGGAATCGGTGCTTCCAGTGGTGGAGCAGGGAGGTCCTTCAGAGCAGAGAAGAGAACAGTATTTGGAGAAAGATAGAGTCATTTCCTTTTTGTGTCTTATCACAGTCCAGTTAATAAACTGATTGCATTTGTGGAAGTAAGGTCTGAAGAGTGTACTGGGGGCAGAGGTTTGGGAGAGGAACTGACTATGGCTTGTCAGTATGGTTTACTAGGGGAACACCATTCAGAGTCAGAATCCTTTGCAGCCAGTCTGGAGAGTAGGTTTTATCATTTAGAGGTACCTCTGGGGAAATTATTTTCCCATCTCTAGGAGAAACCATTACCTAAAGTCGAGATTAGTTTTGCGCACTATTATTGGATCACTGGGTTGACTGTCTTTCAATAATGGCTATGACACGTGGTCTGAGAATCGCTGTGAGTTGATGGAATGCCTGAGATGTCTAGCCTTTGAAATCATTAGCGCCACCCAATCAAACAAACCCTCAGATGCTGGGGCAGAATTCTTGAGTGCCCTTGGGGGCTTTCAGACGACTAGAAAGAGAGCTGCGGAGAGTGCTGGTTGTCTGGTTGGAGTTCAGAGTCTGGTCCAGCATCCAGACAAAGGAGCCTAGTCAGGACTCTCCAGTCTTTCAGGTTCTCATTGGATGTGGATTAATAATAGATCTCCAAATATAATGAGAAAACTGAAGGATTTACCCAAAATTGAAGTGGAAGCCAAGCCATCTGGACTTAGCAAATAAGGGTGTGAGGGAAATTCTATGGTTTAGCACCTTACACACAACACAGCAATGATTACCTGATTAGGGCAACTAAGACAGCGAGACTGATGGAGATAGGGCTCTTAGGGAAGCACCAGGGGCGGCCAAGATTGACTCAAGTGTAATCCTAGCTGCAGATATCAGCTGAGCAGGGCTTGGGAGGAATGGTAGCAAATAGCTGTGGAGTTTCCATCAGCTGGGCACATGATACAGCAGGCATATTGGTTTGAAATCCTATTAAACACTGTCAGCACATGACTAACACTTAGGCGTCCAATAGAGGCCCCACTCTGGGAGGAGGGAGGGTGAGGAGTAATTTTGAATGGACCCAAGGGACAATTTAAAAATCTAAATAAATAAAATGAAGGTGTCCATCTCTGCCCAAAACATTACCATTCATTGGCTCTAGGTCTAATGAAAGGCCAGGAGAATTTTCTGTAAAACCTCAAAGCTCAGTTTCTCAGTGACTTATCATGAGGTGAAAAATCTTCATAAGAGGAAACTGAGATCCCCCAGATCTTCAGATATGTTAGACACTAAGTGTTGAAATAGACATGAAAATTACCTTTGAAATGAAGCAATGGAAATGAAGGAAACCCAATGTCTCTTCTGGCTGCTGAAGGAGAACACTGCTTCCCCACTTCTGAGCGGCAGAAATTGGGTTAAGGAAGACTCCTAGCTCTCTCACCCTCTGGCCTTCTCACTCCCTTTTCCACAGGGGAGAAGTGACCTAAAGTGATCCGTGAGTTCTTAAGAAGCAGCAGGACCTGGGAGGTCAAGCCCATTTCCATGTCTTTCTTTTGGAAGAGAGATGCTGTAGGAAGCTTTGTGTGACTAGGTCTTTTTTTTTCCTTTTAGAAGGAAGAGGCTAAATTCCCTGTGTGTGTTGTCATTGCATGTCAGTAGCAACAGTCTCCCTAGGAGAGTGAGACAACCCATCACCTGGTTAAATACAGCAGGAGCTTGGAACCTTTGGGTGCCATAAGAATTTGAAACACTCCCACTGCCTCCCAACCCCATTTTGGGGAAAATCTTGAACTTTGACAAGAGATAGAAAAGGGGAGTCAAGCAAATCTTATCCTGTTCTTAAAGTGAAAGGAGACTTTAGATGGACTTCTGAGGTATGTGTTTGATTTCCTGAAAATATCCTTTCAAACTGACATTTAGAAATGCTTTTTCATCATTTTCATGAAGTAGGAACAAGAGTAACCACTGAAATATCTTTCATAGGAATGAGAACAAATGTGCTACCCTTATATATTACAACCAAATGATCTGATTTCACACTGACATTTGATGAGACTCTGTAGTCTCCTGACACCAGTATGAAACACAGAATTCATACATGTGTTTTGCATATAAGTATACAGTTAATATGTGTTGAATTAAATTTAATTTGAATTCAGACCTTATTACACAACAAATAGTACATAACCCACAAAGGCATGTACATAAACTAAGCATTTATATGGGAGAAAATGGTTCGTCACCTATGATTATCATATATATGTGTATGTATATATCGCTATATACATATAGTGAGAAATTCTGTGTCATCTGTTAAATTGCTGGTTTGGTTTGGCCAAGAAGGCATCTGTGAGACTGTTTACTTCCTAGGAGGAGCCTACAATTCATAGTCTGCTTGGAGGTGAACGGTGATTCTCAGTCACATTTACCTTTGGCAGGAAACCAGCAAGCTTCCATTCAGGCTTTCTTTCTACTTTCAGATCTTTCTTTATCTTCCTCCTTACACCTCATCCAAGGAATCACTATAATTGTCCTTTGGAGTGCTAGCTGATATTTTCAGCTTCCTGTCTCTTTGCCCGAGGGAAAAATGCTGATTTCCTCTTTGCTATTTGGCAAATGTCAAAAGAAAAAGACTGGCTACACTATGTATTCCTTTCAGCAGCATGAATGAACATCCTGTATTTTTCCCCCAATCAGGAGAAGATTTAACTAGCTAAAACTTAATTAGCCTAAGCTCAGAGGACTTTTTCCTATTACTTCTCTATTGCTTCTCCTTCATTTGTTCCTTTTTCTCTTCCAAGAATTCCAATCCTACATACTTAAGAATTCCGTGGCCTTTATATCTTTGCATATCATGTTTATCTCCAAGTCTTTTTTTCTAGGTTCTGAAAGAATATTCCGAATTCTTCTACTTTATGGATTTGGTTTTCTGCAGTAATCTATCTAGTGTTCACTGCCTCCATGGTATTTTTTTCATTCTGTAATTGTGTTTTTCAACTGAAAGCAATCTTGTCTGATTTCATATTGCTTTGTCTTCACCTATGAAATATTCTCTCAAAACTCTTGGAGAATTCAAAATAGAATTGTTGTAACATTTTCTCAAGCTCTGTAGAGTGAGTCTCCTTCATTGGGAGAAACTTGCCCTAATTCCTTGGACCAGCCTCTTTCTTTGGGTCTACCAGCTCTTTTCAAATGTCAGGGAAGCTGTTCTGTTTTCACATCCTAACAGGGTGGTCTCTACTAAGTTCTAGTTGAGGTGGGTTTCTGTACAAATAGTTTTATTTCTGACATGAAAAGTGGAGTTTTATATTTCTGTAGTTTTTTTTTCTAGATTGATGATCTAGTTGGTTGTAAGTAAATATGGAGGGGATTCCTGTGGACAGTGCTGTGCCCAACAGTTTCTCTCTCTCTTTGTGATGGTAGCATAAACTTAGCATGAGGACTTTCCCTCTTGCCTAATTGTCATCACCATCCTTTCTGAACCTGGTATAGCACTTTCCTCTCTATTCTTAGCACATCATCTGTGCTAGGGGGAAAAGTGGGTGAGTAAGCACCCTGGCCTGCCACTTAGTGCCCTGTGTAGTAGAGTGGTTCTCCGATTGTTGTACTGTCCCCTTCCCCACCGCTGCCCCACAGGTCCAGGACCTCACCTGCACTTCCACACCAGCTGCGGGAATTTGCGGAGGTTCTACTCAGGGATCCCATCAACTTACCTCGTAACTCTTTGACTGGGTTTTTCATTCATGTGTGGAAGAGCAGAATAGTATTTCCCTTCACCTTTGCCTGTCCATACAACATCTTTCCGAATGTCCCAAGTTTCTTGCCTAGTGATGGATTCCTTCTGTTTTCCAGCAATGGTACAGAATTTTTCCATTTTTATATTAATGTGAGCATTTTACTTAATAAGAATGTTTAGTGCAGCATTGTTTTTCATAGTGAAAAGTTTAAAACTAACAAAAGGTTAAATAAATTGTTTATAGCCATTAAATATGAGGTAAATCTATATTTATTTCTAAGTAAAAATGCCTGGTACACTATTTATGGCATGGCATGATGACTATTAAATATTTTTTTAAAATTTTATATATAAGCAGAGAAAGACAGAAAGATCACAGTGTCATATAAAGTCATTCTAACATTTGAGATTTGAGGAAAATTTTTTGATCTCCCATCCCATGTTCTGTGGGAAGTCCAGTATCTCCCCCAATATTTCTGTGAATTCCTGACAATTTATGTCCCCATGCTCACTTCTGATTCTGAGTTCTTGCTTCTTCTTAAGTGTTTTGCTTTACCTCCTCTGGCCCAAACTCAGCCCCTATTCCTTTATTCCCACAAACCATTTCTGTATCCATTCAGCAAGTAGTGTGACAGACGCTCGGTTTCTTGCCATTAAGGAGGAGGGCCCCACTTGCGTGGAGCTTCCGTTCTCACCCAAGGCATTGGTAGGTGTGCTACTGATGGCTTGAGTGAATGCAGGGGGCCCATTTGAGATCCCTGTGCTTTACGTTTCTCTGGCGACACTGCCACAGGGAGCGCTATACAGCCACCCCTCCTACCAGGCTGCTCATCAATATCTTCAATTTCTTCTCTCTCACTTTCTCACATTGAATCCCAGTCCCAGTCCTTCCTTTCTTTTTTTCCAGAACAGTTTAGTTGTTTATTTCATTTCCTTCTTCCAGTTACATGCGTGGGGCCTCATCTTTCTTGTCCCGAAGTGCGTATGAAGGCATTTACCTAATCAGATGCAGTTCCTTTCCCAGAAAGATCTCTAGTAGTAGCCTTTAAAGTAGTTAACTTTACTACCTCACTGACTGTATTTATGGGTTTACAAGTCTGTGTAGATAGGGACACAGACAGCCAAAAGGATGATATTATCTCTGGGCTATGGAAATAGGGGTGATTATATTCCTTATTCTGTTATTGATAATCTGCGTTTTCTACTTTCCAAAATCAACGTTTATTATTTAATAATCTTTGAAAGCAAACAAAAAAAACTTTATTAAAACCCTTAACCTCTCCATCCTATCTAATTGAAAGTAGAATATAATCGATCCCAATTTATCTTTTCGTGTCCCAAAAGTTTTTTGACATGCATCTTTTTGTAAATTGACATTCCCTTTTCCATCCTATATATTTTTAAACTCATTTCATCAAAACAAGTACAATTTTAAATATATACACAGAATTTGGGTATATACATATAAACCTATAGAAAAATCAGACTAAAACAGTTAAATGGTTTAATTTGAGGGAAAGAATAAGGATTTACTTTAAATCTTTCTATGTGGTTTTAAATTTTTGCCATCAGGTTCATGTCTTACAATTATTTTAGAAATTGAAAAGAAACACACAAAACATACAGCAAGAGCTTCTCTGGAGCCTTGTAAACTTATTCCCATCAGAAAACACCCTTCATAGGTGATTTTGAGGGCTTGACTGTGTTACACAGTAGTGCCTTAGCACGACTCATTTAATCATGGTATAGTGAAAAGAGATTCTGCTACTAACGAGTTATACAACCTTAGGCACGTCATTTCATCTAATATATATTTGGCCATCTGCCAAATGAGGGGCTTGCACTATGTCATAGTGTATAATCCCCAGGTCCTACATTTTTGAGACTCCATTGAACAGTAGTTTAAAAATCCAGAATGAAAGATGAAGAAGAGTACGTGTTAGTGGGTAGAGATGCAGAAGACTGGTTCTGGGACTAGGAAGCAAGCGTTCATTTCACTGAGAAGAATTGTTGAAGGCTCACAACTGCTTTGACACCCCTGCTGTATGTGGCGTGCAGAGCTGACACTTTCATAGCCCTCTTTGCCAAATATTTTCTATTTAATTTGTGATCATTTTTTCCTATGGCAAAAAGTGATCTGATTTTATAGAATGTGCAAATAAGAGATTTGATCTCCAGCCAGCTGTGCTGGGCTGCCTTTACTCTGTAGAGAGAAGGATGCTGGAATCTAGATGTGCAAAGCTCTCGGTTCTGGGTTATTCCTGGTAGTGACTGAGTTGCAACCCAAAGCTGCCTCAAGGAGATGTCTGGCACTTTGCAAAGTCATGCCGTTTCCTTCGGATCAGTTTAAAAATCACTACATTGATTTGATCTTTTAAACAGTGTCCTCAGCGACATGAAAGAGTACCACTTCCCTAAGTGCCTGGATTTGGCACTAAAATATCTGGTCCCTCTTGCGCCCAAATTAAAACTGACATTTATGTAGGGCAATCACTTTTATGAACCTAACAGGAGACACTCTGCTCAGCTTCAGTACAAACATACAGAAGTTTAATCTGTAATGGAAATAAGGCTGTAGAAAGCTGGTTTCAGTAACATTCTATTCTTATTTAAAAATTACAGAGTGCCTCAAAAATAGTGGAGGCAACAGTTTTATAATAATCGTTACCTGACATTCTGGCCACCTGAAATTCAAAAGGCTTCCCCGTATGCAGGAATGAAGAACAAACTCTTGAAAGAAAAGATCACAGGTCTTTATTGGGCCCAGTTGTGTTCCTGTTGCTGCGCTCTTAGTTCCATAGGCCAGGTGGCCCCTATTGTCTCTTCCATATGATGCTCACTGTGAGATCTCCAGGCCACTTTTTCAAGTCTACTAAATTATCCTTCCAAGTATGCTCAAAGTATCTAAATCATAATGCCCTCATTCTGTCGTGTTTGTTTAAAACGCATATTGGTATGTAGGCTTATTTTATTATTAAAAAATCAGATGCCTCCCATTTTGCTGTGTCTAATATAAACAATCCTTAACTATGTCAAGCCAGGAATTAATTAGTTTTATATTTCTTATGTTAATTTCTCTCCCGTTCCCAGTTAGCTTCAGTGGAAATCTGTTTTATTAGCTTAATAATACTTCTATCCTTCCGTACTAATGGGATTTTTCATAAAATATTCAAGGATTTCATATAGACCTGAATAAATAGGAGATAATTGAATGACAGGGCTGATAAATGGGAACTCCTCAGGTACCCAGCTTCCATAACCCCTTCAAGTCCCTGAGTAGAACTATCTCTGCTCCATTTGCCATGACAGTTCAGCAGTGGGCAGATCCAGTATCAAGGCAGTCATCTGTGTGTGACCTGTAGGGTCACAACGGAATGCAGGCAAATTGGCTATTTCTTTAAAGGCAAAATTTCAAGGGGCTGACCTAACAAACTGGGGACAGTGACTAATGCTTTCTATAGACAGAAACAAAGCAGATGAACAAATATTTCCAAAGGTTAGATGCCATCCATTGAACTCCATTAAGCAATCAAATACCAGATGACTCAGGGTCACACTGATCCTTATGTTGGGAAAACTTCCACTCCACCCACCTCATCCATTAATGCCCAGCCCCTCAGCAAGGAAGGGCTCTAACCTGAAAGAAGATGTAATTATAAGGAGGATGTTAATGGACAGTGGTCCAACTTAAGGAGGGCTCTAATAGGCTCGATTTTAATGATTATCCTCCAGGGAAGAACGCATTATACAAAGAGAGCTCTCGAAGTGGCAGTGAGGGCGTACTTGTTACTGAGGAGTTTAGGGGATGTTCTTTAAGATTCACAAGATCTTAAAGGGCCATGAAGGATTCAGGAAAACAGAAGTGAGAGTCACAAGTCCTTGAGGTGCTACAGTGACCTATTTTTATTTTTTAAAATTGTGGTGACTACACATAACATTTACCATCTTAACCATTTTTTTCCATTTATTTGTTTATTTTCGGATATACGTCATAATATATTTTGAATTCTGTGTAGATTACATCATGTTCACCACCCAAAAACTAATTATAGTCCAGCCCCTCACATGTGAGCTTAATCACCCCTCTTGCCCTCTCTCCTCCTCCCTTCCCCTATGGTAACCACAAATCCAATCTCCAATGCTATGTGTTTGTTTGTCGTTGTTTTTATCTTCTACTTATGAGTGAGATAATTTGGTATTTGACTTGCTCCCTCTGACTTATTTCACTCAGCATAATACCCTCAAGGCCCATCCATGGTGGCACAAATGGCCGGATTTCATCATTTCTTATGGCTGAGTAGTAGTCCATCGTGTATAAATACCATATCTTCTTTATCCATTCGTCCCTTGATGGGCACCGAGGTTGCTTCCAAGTCTTGGCTATTATGTATAATGCTGAAATGAACATAGGGGTGCAAGTATCTTTATACGGATGACCGACAGGCATATGAAAAGATGCTCAACATCATTAGCTATCAGGGAAATGCAAATCAAAACTACAGTGAGGTATCACCTCACTCCGGTCAGAATGGCTATAATTAACAAGACAGGAAACAACAAACATTGGAGAGGATGCGGAGAGAAGTGAACCCTTGTTCACTGCTGGTGGGAGTACAAACTGGTGCAACCACTATGGAAAGCAGTATGGAGTATCCTCAGAAAATTAAGGATAGAGCTACCATATGATCCAGCCATCCCACTGCTGGATATTTATCCAAAGAACTTGGGAACAAAAAGGCATAAAGATACTTGCACCCATCTTAACCATTTTTAAGCGTACAGTTCGGTGGCATCAAGTATATTCACATTGTTGTGCTACCATAACCACCATCCATCATAGAACTCTCTTCATATTGTACCACTGGAACTCTGTACTCATCAAACAACAATTCCTCATTCCTTCCTCCCCCGACCCCTGGCAAATGCCAATCTACTTTCTGTCTCTATAAGTTTGACTACTCTAGGCACCTCACATAAGTCGAATCATTTTTGTTTACCTTTTTGTTATTGGCTCCTTTCACTTAGTCTAATGTCCTCAAGGTTCATCTATGTCTTAGCATGTGTCAAAATGTCCTTCCTTTTTAAGGCTGAATAATATTCCATTGTGTATTTTCTTTACCCATTCATCCTTTGAAGGACACTTGGGATACAATGGCATATTTCTGAATTAAAACCAGATGGCTCCTGGACACTATCTGGATCTCGGTTGCCAAAATTGTGTCCTAGAGAAAAGTTTTTGGGACACCATGAAGGTCCTATTCATGATAGTTTAGCTTTCTGAGCAAATAACAGAAGTGATAAGAAAAGCCACATGGCATAACTGCTATTTGCTTGGAAGCAGGGAAACAGCATTCATTTCATGTATTTGCTTGGTTACTTGACAATATATATCTATATATTTTTTAATTAGAGCAATAGTCCTTAGTTTAAAATAAATAAAATTCCAATGGCACAAGTTCTCTCCTAAAACACCTGACACACTTAATAACTTCATACTTTTGATGATGTACATTCCATAGGTCATGTGGAAGTTTACCTTGTAAAGATGTATAAAATCCTATGGGCTTTTGGTGTATCATGGGTGAAAAGTGGTGCTTTAATAGATGGATACAATGGATATTACATGGATAATTACATAAACATTGGATACAAAATGTTATGTAAACAGTGGATATTACATACTTTTCAAAACAGCTTATGGTTTGAAATATAACATTCATTTTTCTTTAAAAAGACAGTTTATAAACTTTGGAAATGTGGAAAAAAAATTCATAGCAGGCTGGTGCAAGGATTTTCAGCATGCTGTAATATCACGTCCTGGCATTTGATGCCCTTTCTTAATCCCCTCATTATTTTCTCTCTCATCTATATTTCTCACTCTCCTTTCAAAGTCAGTTTCCCTTATGTTTTATCTTCCTAACTCATTCCTTCCTTAGCCTTGCCCATACCTCAGCCTGTCCTAGACCCCCAGGTGTTATAACCATTGCTCAGCCCTGTGATGGTTCTGACAGAAAGAGCCGATGCTAGTGGATTGTGACATCCAGCTAAAAGATCCTTAGACTCCCTCACCCATGCAAATGGATATGTCAGAATTGCCCTAAAACTCATTAGGTTACAACGAAGTATTATAGACAGAAGACACACAGATGGAATGTTCTTGCTAATAAAAGCAAATGTCCAATAGTCATTTTATTCTTAAGAAGATTAACTGTTGGTGTGGATTTTTAAGGCATTTACTATACTAAATAATGCAAACAGTGGTGATATAAACTTCACCCTATTATAGATATACATCTAAAAAGCCAAACGTTTTCAGTGAGGGTTTTTCTTGGGTTCTTTTCTCCCTTGGACTTCATGGATCTTTGGATTTCTCCATGATCTTAATTGCAGTCTATACTAAAATTTGGATCAACCTGCATCTGTGCCGATATTGATGTGAAAATGCCATGTAAATAGCTTTACAGCTTTTCTCCATATTTTTAATAGCTGCAGACTTTGGTTACAGCCAAACAGATTTGCTTATATTCATTGAAGCCCCAAGTCACCGAAACGCTAGCTGCCCAGATGGAAGAAAGTGCTGCCACTGGTTTCATCTCTCTCTGTCTCTGTCTCTCCAAACGTACACACACACGGGGCTTCTTTCCACTTAAGCTGGGCATTCTTAGGAAAAGGCACTCTTTCCCCACTCTTGGCCTCACTTTCTCTCTCTGTAAAATGAAGAAGACTAAATGAACTCTAAGACCCCTTCCTGCTCTAACATTCTTTGTTTCAAAGTCTATGAATAACCGTGACACTAATATCCACATTGCTACTGCTCTTTTAAAATGACCTATACTCTGGGAAAAGGAGTTTGATGAATGTTGTAAAAATCACTTCCTGGAAATGAGATGAGCCATTTTCATAATGAATATGATTTCACGCACCTAGCTTTTAAAGAAGCAATTTGCTTGCCGGGTTGCTAAATTGAAGATTATCATTGTGATAAGGAAATTAATGGTTAACGTTTATGGCCATTTACGAAATATACTCCACATTGATCAGTTCTCAAGCATAGCCTAGAGGATTCCGTTAAAGGGTTAGATTTCTGTTGTACAGATGAATATCCTAAAGGTGAAGTACAAGTGAATTGAAATATAGGCTATAGCTGATGTATTTAAATTTAAATTTGAATTTGTCATATGTCAGAATATAATGAGCACACCATAAAGCTAGCTGCAAATGTTTCATTTACTTTTAAAGAGTGATGTGAAAATTATGTTTCTGAACAAAACGGGTTTATTTGAATGGTTAGTGACACTCACCTCCTTAAAATAAAGCACGTCTAAAAATATGTTTATCTTTCTGAGCCCAAACCAATGAAAAGGCATGCTTATTTACTTTCTCCATCAAGTAGGACCCATAGCTTTATAATCAGACCAAGATTAATGGTAGGAGTATCTCTAACCAAGATATTAAACTATTGATTTGGGAAGACATGTCATGCTTCTGATTTTATTTTCAAAATATCTCTGAGCACTAAGCACCGTTAAACAAACAAAATGCAAGGAAATGTGGGTTGTGCTAAGTTATCTCCTCCTCAGACCTCCATTCATCACAGAAACTGGAAAGCATAGAAGGCTCCAGACAATGGAAAGGAGAATCGCCACTATGGTGGGTGGCTCTCACTTTGTGGTCTTCAAAGGGCATTACTGCCTGGGAAGGAAAACACACTGTGAAATGAGTGTGTCTCATGAGTCTGAAGTGACACAATAGATGCCTTTCTTATAAGTCATAATATTGCTCTTGACTTTTAAAATTTAATGCCTATATAAGCATTTTGAAAATGCATCTTTATATTGTGGGAGTTGTGCTTGTGGGTAAATTCTGATGTATGTAATGTCTCTGGACTGAGTTTTGAAGGATTTAGAAAGCCTTTTTTATATTTATTCATCTTCTTCCTTCTTTTTCTCCTTCCTCTCTTACATTGTCAGATATTAAATATTGCAAGAGAAACAAAAATGCATAAAATATGACTTGATTGCTTAAAAGAAAGATTAAAAGAAGAGATGAAAGATAAAAGGAAAAGAAGTGTAGAAATAAATTGATCCAGGTGTGAACTAAAATTGCAGACCATGGTATTCTACACATCTTCCAAGGATATGACCACAAAATTGTCTCCAAGAGGCCTGGCAGCCACTAGGAAAAGAGATAATCTATATGCTGTAAAGGCCACAATGTCCATGAAGTACAAATGCATCAATTATACAATGGATGTATAATCGTTCTTGGTAGAGAGGCCAGAAAGTTTTCCCAGGCATCCACATAAACAGTAATACCAGTAGTATAACGACTAAGGTCTCTAACACTATATGTAACAATGAGTTTCATTGGGCTATTGCTTAACATGACCCTTAATAGAGGTGAATGGTGTAGTATCATACCAAAGCATAATTTGGGAAAAGCCATTCTGCTGGAGGACCGTGTGATTAAATCTATGTACCTAACTCTCTGCTGACACACCTGAATCCAGGGATGTATTGGAAGAGTTGGATGGGTCACGTCTACTCCTAGCAATTCTCCCATTTAAGGAGCTATTCAACTCAACTTTTGAGAGAGATTGAGTGGCAGGGAGCTGGGATTGTTCTCCCTGGTGAACTGTTAGAGCTCTGCTGCTTTGTGTTGCAGTTGAACTTACGTAGAAGCAGACCTACATGTTTTTACAGATAGCAGAGCTGGGAATAAGGTAAACATCCTTTTCTTGAAACTTGAGGAATGACGAGATAAAGGCTCAGTTGAAGTAAGTTATAAAACAAAAGATAATAGTAATAGTAAAGATTAATTGAAGACTATTTTTGGGCATTGTTCAAAGTACTTTATATGCATGATCTCATTTAATTGTCACATCGACCAATATTATACCCATTTTCCATTTAGGGAGACTGAAGATCAGAGAAGTTAAGAAATTTGCCTAACATCATACAACCAGAGAGTGATGAAGCCAGAATTTAAAACCAGCTGGTATCCCTGCAGATTCCACATTTTTAACCACCATAGTGTGTTACCTCCTCGTGAGAGAGCTTTTCTCATTACCCCAAAATATATCTGAGCAAGGAGCATAAGGCCACTAGATAGCGAAGCATTTCATAAAGAGGACTCAGCTGTGATGCTGACCTTGGATTACCCAAGCTGAACAACGTGGGCACTCCCAAAGACCTAACTCCACTTTGGCCTGGCAGGCATGGGAAAGAGATCTGCACTTGAAATCAGGTGACCTGGATTTGAGTCCTTCTGATGCAACCTTGAGTAAATTTCTCCTCCTGTTTGGCTCAGTTTCCCCAATGGTACAATGAGGGTTTTGAACTAGAATGTGGGAGGTCTTAACCAGGGCAGCATAGTAATATCACCTGGGAAACTTCCAAAGCACATTGTTTAGGCCCTGTCCCAAACATGCTGAGCGGCCGCTCTGGTCTAGGTGCTATGGAGGGTATAGAGTTACATTTTTCAAGACCAGCCTCTCCTTTACAAAGGCCTTTTAGGCTTGATGCATTAAGAAACAATTCTGCCTATGTAGGGGCTTTCGCTGTGCTAAAAGCTAGAAGTGTGTGTCTGAATCGAGCTACATCTATTAAAGCAGCAATACTGCCACTCTTTCATGGTGAAGGTCACTTGAAAAGGGGCCATGGGGAAAAGCTGAGGATCAGTGGCCAAACCAAATCTATAAGGCCCAGGACAGGCTGCTGAAGTGAGCAAATGCCTGGCACTGACTCCTGGAGTGAGCAAAGCGTGAACAGCAGCAGGCAGTTTGCAAGCAGATCTAGCCCTGTTAGGAATCCCAGTAGAGCTGTGAGGAATAAGGGCAAGGCCACTGACTTTGCTGTCACCTGTATTCGCTTGAAATCCCAGATTTGTGATTTACCAGCTGTGTCATCTTAGGCAAATTTATTTGACTTCCCTGAGCTCCGATTTCTGCAGTTGGAATATGGAGACAAACAGTACCGTACTCGTGGCGTTTTATTCCAGTTTTTGTGCTGTTTTTTCGTTAACATTTATTGTGTCCTTTCTACTTGCCAGGTCGTGTTCTAAGTGCTTTACATGTGTTATTTCATTTCATATTTACCAATCCCCAAAGAACATGTTGCAGTTATCCAGCTAGTAAGCAGTTGGCTGGGATCCAGTGAGTCTGATTCCAGAGGCCACTCTCCGACTCTGAAAGAAGGTGGATGCTCCAGGATTACTTGTTCCCCTCTCCCTTCTTTCTACTTAGCATGGACAACAGCTCCAAAAGGACAGAAGCTACTAAATTGCTTCTTTACAAGCTAAGTCCATTAAATCCTCTCCATTATGAAAATGGCTTCTCTAGTTCCAGAAAGTGCTTTTTACAAGATTCATTAAACTCCCTTTCCCTGTGTACATGTCATTTTATGAGAGCAGCAGAAATATAGCTGTTAGTGCCATGAGTTTTCATAGACTCATAGAATAACAGTTAGAGCTGTGAAGGCCCTGAGGCATCATTTAGTCTATTCCTCTCATTTTATGCATGGGGAAGCTGAGGCTCGGAGTGCGTAAGTGAATTAACCATGAAAACCCACCAAGCTTATGACTTAATCAGAAAAAAAGCCCAGGTTCTCTGACTCCTAAGTCAGTGCTCTTTCTACTTTATCACTTACTAACGTCAGCCAGCAAGATTGCAAGCAAGTACCAGTGGTGATTCATTCATTCATCCAGTTAAGAGATGTTTATTGAGTACTTACCGTGTGCCACACACTGTGCAAAGTCCTGGGATGAGAAAAAATAAGCAGGAGATTGTGCTTGGCTCAGGCAATCCATCATCACTCTTACTGGAAAAGGTGGGAGGGAGGGGCAGAGCAAGGGGAACCCTGTAAGTCAATAGTTCTTGACTTTGGCTACACACTAGAATTACCTCAGAATCTCTTAAAAATGCCTAGGGACCCACCCTAGACAAATTGAATAAGAATCTCTGCAGTAGGCCCTGGGCACTGTGGTGCCCCGGGTGATTGTAATGGGCCCCTAAAGTTGGTAACCACTGTTCTAAGTGCATATTCTTCTAACAGTAGTCTCGTAGAGTATAGAAAGGATAGTTCTCATGAAAACAGTAAGGCTTCGCAGGTAATTGCTGTTGCGCTTTAAAGAAAGCCTGGCTGGAGAGGCAATGGCTCCAGGAACAACTGAAATATATTCAACTGGAGCTCATAGCTTAGCACACTCATCAGTGGGTCAAGGCACACTGCATAATATTAGGTACTTTCTCATTCCTTATACTGAGAGATTGTTTTAAATTTATGAATCACCTATTGGGTGCTAAGCACTATACTCGGCACTTTCACAAATATGAGTGCATTGAACCCTTACATCACCGTGAGGTAGGGGCTATTATTATGCCGGTTTTCCAGTTGAGGAAACTGAGACTCAAGGAGATGAACTTGCTCAAGGTCACAGAAGAAGTGGCAGAACCAAGATTTAAACATATGCCTCTGACTCCAAGACCCTTTTCCACCATATCATGTTGGAAAGGAGAAGCCCTTTTATGACATAAATAGGTCATGAAATTTTATGAAATAATTTTATGAAATTATTAGGCCGTGTGTAATTTAAATTGTACCGTCAGTATGCTGATCAATAACATGTTAAACGGATATCTTCCCACCCTGATTCTGGTCTCTCTCATCTTCCCTGCCGGCTTCCAGTATGTCTTCCTGCCATATCAGCCAAAGGTGCTGTCATGAAAGGTAGAAAAAAGAAAGACTCTTGCCATTCAACTCTTTCTCTTCCAGGAGGTATGAACAAGTCCTCACTTATGACTTTGTAATCACTTCTTGTAATGAGTTTTGCCAGAGAACAGGCACAAAGAATTGTGTCTTATTCTTAGCACATATTCTCAGCATGCCTTTTAATGACTCCTGTGGAACCAGTTCCATGCATGCTGTGTTTCTGTCTATACTGAACACTAGCAAGCACAAACAAACAGTTCTCTACAATGGCTTGAAATTAGCAAGACAATGTTGAACACATTTCTATTCTTATGTTGCTGAAAACTAAAATATGTATTTACTTTCTTCTTAAGTAACCAAAAACTTCAAACTACACTGTTCCTGTCTGTTTGGGCTGCATTTAAGATTTAAAGGAAAGCACACCACTTGACGTACTATGTGCTATGTACATACGATGTAGACTTGAGCCCTGGCCTGCAAGTATTTTCACCTCCTTTTTGGAGGTGGTAGGAAGAATGGTGAAAGTGTGTTTGTTTCATCTCTTGGCAGCCCATTCCCATGTCCAATGCGCTCATGCTCATGAAAAGTCTCTGCATTGAGAAGCCAGCAGAGGGTGTCAGAAGAAATAAAAGGCAAACCAAATTTAATCTTGGGATTTTTATGGGTACTGCAAGGGAAAAGTAAATGTCACAATGCTGCCTGCAAGATGCTACTACTTGCATGCCAGCTTCCCTTTCCAGTGTGACTTATCAGCAAAGTTTCGTAGCCACTGAATGAGAAGGTTTTTAGAATAAAAGCCTGCTCACATACACAGTGGCTCCCAAGACATTCACACCCAAATGGAAACAGATCCAATCTTGCAATATCCGTAGTTTATAATGCACTGTTGACTTTTGGGAGTGGGGGCATATGTGAGGTCAGCCGTATCCCCCAAAGTCCTTCATGCTTAGGTGGGGTAGGGTGGGTGGAATATAATCATAATCCTAAAAAAAATTCATTAGAACAAACAACCACGATTGTTTCATGCTAGATCCTAGCAGAAGGAGGAGGTCTCCATGCTCTGGTTGCCAGGGCAAATGAGATAGTCAGCTTGATCTTCCAAAGCCCCACTAAAGCCCGAGCACGTAAGGAATCATTAGTGTCTCAAAAAATAATCTTGAGTTTCCTCTCACTTTCCTACTGACTGTTCAGGCCTAGTTTTAATATTCTGTTCATGGATTTCAAACATCATCATAGAGCATGTGGGCTTTTATAACCGTTGCATTGATACAAGTGCTTTTAAAAAGTGCTCGGTAAGACCATAACAAGGGCACTATGCAGGTTGCCAAAAAGACTTCCCAGAAAACTGAAAATATGGTGCATTTTTTCCAGACTCATACAGTAGCTGTGCTCTGTGACTGTCCTGAAGCACTGTGTCACTATGGTGCCACCTTCACATACTCTGGGTAAATATCTGGGCTGCTGAAGGCTTTCAGGGAGAAGCTGCTCTCAGGCACTTGCGGGAGAACAACTCTGTGTCTCCTGTAAAATGATCTCTCCCTTGGTCGTCGGTCTCCCTAAGCAAGTTGAAAATAGGAACAGCACACGCGCTGTGCTAGCCAGAGCCCTCTGGCTCTTGCGCATCGGGCCCACTGGTGCTCCAAGCGGCACATGGTGCTTGCTGCTGCTCCTGCTCCCAGCAGCGCAGTGGCTTGGGCTCTTGGCACTGCCAAAATATTTCTTGGGCTTAAAAGGCTGCCAAGCCAGGGCTGAGTGCCATAGTAAGGGAGGAAAGAAATGAACCAATGAAGGGAATTTCTCTTCTCTTTTCTCAGAACCCCATACTAAAAATAAAACAGGACACTATGAACTACTAGAAATACAAACCAGCACAGGGGGAAACCACCTCCCCAAACATGCACACACACACACTCCCTCATAGGGTATTTGTGAACATGGCATAAATTAATATGGGCAGAGCACTTCAAATATTGTGTACCACAAATTAAGCACTATATAATTGTTACTATAGTTACTTATATTTAGAGGGGCCTACATCCATGTTGGAGCAGTCAAAGGGATAAAACACACCGAGTTGCTCAAGATATTTGCTTCAGTCAAGTCTAGGCAAGAATGGATCAAGTTGTTGTAAGAGGACTCACCTTTGCACATTAAAGTCAATACAGAAAGAGAAATGAAAGAAATAATGGTAGTAATTAGGATCATGCCAAGCGTAAAAAACAAAGAGAAGGAATTCTAAAGATCCTAAGCAGAATCCCAGAGAAAAGTAGGTATCAGTTGACCAAATAAGATCACCTGACAGACTTCAGAAAACCTTTTCAGAACCGCACCCCCCCCCCCCCGCCCCCGCCAGTGTCAGGAGTCTTGTGAGCAGCCATGTGATTGCAGAGGTGAAATCTTCCCAGGCTTATAGAAACCAAATGCTGAAATCATTTTCCTATCTGCTTGCCTTCTACTGGCTGTCTGAACCCCCTCCCCCGCTCATTCCTTAGCGTGGTGGTCAAGCTGTCTGTGTTTATTTCACACAACTCAGACTGAACCTTCCCTGTTCGACATCTGGGTTCAGAAGGGGCTGTCTATAGCTGTGATTTGTGAATGGCCATATCCACCAGGGTGCTTCTCACACATAAGCCTAATTCATCGCCCTATTCAATTTTCTCTTCAAGTTATCACGCTTGAGACATATTTAGAATCCTGGAACGTGAGAGCCGGAAGGGGCCTTTGAGATCAACTGGTCCAACCTCCTCATTTTACACTCACGACTGATAACTGCATTCCAATTTGTCACCAACATTGCTTCTGGCACGATTAGGGCTTCTAACACTGGGAAAATTGGAAATCTTCCTCTTCCCCACATTCTCAGAAAGGCCAAGGTCACAGCCATCCCTCCCCCAGGCAGCCTCACACACAGTTTTCACTGTTTCCTTTCTGCTGCTGTGTGAGGCAGCTTATAAAGCAACAGCCCTTTGTTGCTGAGGGAAGAACAAAACCCTGGCCTCCCAGCAGTGGAGAGATTTATAAGAGCTCAAGCAAGGTCAAAAGGGTAAATTACCCTGTGACTTGTATGTAATCAGCATCTTTCTAGTGTTCTACAGGATGAGGCTGATTACAGGGAAGGCAAAGGTGGAGAGAAAGAGCATAAATAATCACAGAAAATGAAGCTTGAACAGGTTATGGTCCTCATCTGTTTTTTGGTCTTTACACAGCATTCTGCTAAATATTTTTGGAAGAGCATTTAGGAAGAACAAACGTTAAAGATTCTGGATTTATTTTAAAGTAGGAATAGGAAATAACTAGATATTGTGTGAGATTTTCTTTATTTTTAGTCAAGAAAGAATATGCCCATAAATTGGAGGAAATGATCCAGAATTGAGAGCTGTAATTATTGAGGAGTCACTTCCACTTGGATGAAGCAATGGAGGCTTCATGGAGGAAGTACAACTTTCACATTTCTTTCCCCTCTTCCTGTTTCATTCTTTGTTGTTTCCTTTTACAGATGACTGAGACAATGTAGTTGCCTTTACGTAAAATTAAGATAAGCATATCTTTACTGCTGTTTCTCGCTCTCTCTCATACATCCAAGCACAGAAACCTCAAGTGCCTTTGCATCCTGGGAACTTTTGGTCCCTAGTTAACCTCCCCTTGGCACTCAGTGCATCGCACTGCAGGTGCACTCTAGGACACAGTAAGATCCATGAGGGCAGAAGCCTGGTCTGGGTTATTTGCCACTGTGCGCCCAGCACAGAGGAAGTGCCCAATCAATTGAATGAATGAATGATTTTGGCAGCTCTCTCTCCAGTTCTTGAGGAGCTATGTGGCTGTGATTTCAAATGAAACTGGGAAGAATGTATTCCCAGGCAGTGTTTCCCCATACCCCCTTGACCTTTATAAAGGTCATTGCCCATCTCCCTCATCCATGCTGGATTCCAGTACCTAGCATGGTATGGCACTTGAATATTGGTATAATGGCATAATGAGTATATTATAGAAATCATTTAGTAAAGCAACCATAGCAGAGCTGGAGGTTTTAGGATGGCCCCTTTCAGTATAAAATACAAAAGCCCTTTTAAGTAACAAAATTGAGAAAGAATCAAATGCAAGTAATAAGTCAATTACAATTCTCTGCTTGAATGCTTTCCAACTGTTGCTGTGTGTAAGATGTGACTGACATCCAAATTACATTGACCTTCCACCTAAAACTAATCCCAATTTTACATTAAATTCACATGTTACAGAGTTCCCATATTTTATAAAGAATTTATATGCCCAAACAATCACCACATACATGTCCATACTAAAGAATAGATACCATTTAATGTTCATGATATGGAGAAACTGGTAGCACATTCATTAATTAGGGCATTTATAGATATTTCTGTTGGAGTTACAACCATTTATTTGAAGCAAGTCATTTACAAAAGACTTCAGTGCATATGAAGAAGAGAAAATAGCTATGCTTCTCATAGGTACTTTGGAATTCCACACAAACGGGGATATGGGCTTAGTAAATGTTTTTTTATGTCCAGACTTTATTAATTATACAAAGCTTTAGTTAGATATATGTGACCGTCTCATATAATATGAACATGCAAGATGCTAGAAGGATTTGACCCCTGCATTGTTCTTATCTTGCAAGCATAACTAATAACATGTCCTCCAATTCCTTACCTCCTCTTCTCGTTAGGACTTCCATACCACTAGTTTCAGCTGCTCCAGCTCCTCTTTTGACTTCCAAATTGTTTTTCCCACCTCTAGTTTCTCCCTACCCTAGTCTATTATTCAAGGCATCAAAGTGAGTTTTCTAAATACAGATTTGACCACGTTACTACCCTGCTCAACTACCCTGTTAAACCCATAATGCCTCTAGTCTCCTTAGCATGACGTTCAAGACCCTTTGTGATTTGACTCAGCGTACCTCATCAGCCTCATCCTTGCCATTCTGCCCTTACACCCTATCCTGCAGCTGGTTACACCAGATGTCTCACCATGACCAAAACATGTTATGCACTCGCACAGGTCTGTGTATTTGAATCTGCTGTTCCCTTCCCCAACTTCCCCAGCCAACACAATTCTACTCACCCCTCTAGGTCCAGCCCTAGTGTAACTTATGCTAGGTCTTTCTGCCCAGTTAGTGGCCACCTCCTCTCTGTTCTCCACGCACTCCGTGTATCCTTCCATCAGGGCATTTACAACTCTGCATTAGCATTTGTTTTGTGCATGACTTTCCGTACAACTTGATTGTGAACTCCTGGAGGATTAGAGACGGAGTTTTTCCCAGTGTTTAATAAATGTTTATTACGTGAATGAATGAATGAGTTAATTATTTTCCCCTACTATGGACGTTAGTCAGCATTCAAAACAGTCCTTTTCCATTTGGGAATCTCTTTACTTCAATATAGTATAATGAGGCCTCTTAAGTTTACCAGAGGTCTGGGAAAAGAAAATATAATAAATGGGAAAGTATTTTGAAGTAGGTATGTGTGGGCATTAGCTTAAACCTTTTAAAGACAGAAGTTACACTCTGGAGAACACTGTGAACGAGAATGTTGGAAAAACGGTTTGTTGCATAATAGCGAGGAGTAAAAAGTTCTTTTCTTTAACCCTGGGAACAGCAAGGTGATAATCCATATTTCAATCCCCTCCCCCTACCTTGTCTTGCCAGTGTTTACCATACCAAGAAAACCATCGTGTTCCTTCATGCAGACTTCTGGTCTCCAAAAAGTGAAAAGGAAATATTTTCATGTTCTTGATTTTCATAATTTTATGAAGATCAAGTGAGATTTAAAAATATACTAGCATGATTTTAAAAATAAATTGCTTGCTTAGGTAAAAAGTATTTGCTCAGTTTACAGAACTTTGGATACTTCTTCATCCAAAATGTAATTCACAACAACTAGAAGGACCCACAACTAAGATATATACAACTATGTGCCAGGGGGATTTGGGGAGATAAAGCAGAAAAAAAACAAAAAAAGATTGGCAACAGTTGTTAGCTCAGGTGCCAATCTTTTTAAAAAAAATATGTAATTCACAGGCTTACTCTAGCATAATTCGAATCATGGCACAATTTCTGTAGTAGGCTATAGAATTGTGCATTTTTAGATCAAAAGAGGTCTTAGGATCATTTTTGTCCAATGTAGATGATAGATTTGGGGAGACTTCAGTGTCATTGTTACTTATAAAAAACAAAAGTCATTGGCGAGCCCAGTGGTGTAGTGGTTAAGTTTGCACACTCTGCTTTGGTGCATGGGGTTTGTGGGTTTGGATCCCGGGCATGGGCCTACACATTGCTCAACAAACCATGCTGTGGCGGCGTCACACATACAAAATAGAGGAAGACTGGCATAGATATTAGCTCAGGGCCAATCTTCCTCAAAAACAAGTAAATAAAAAATAAATGTAAAGAATTCGTGATTTGTCTATTTAAGAATTAAGCCAGAGACCTATGTACTTATTTACAAATTATGTTTAAGGTTTATTTCTATAATCTTTACTTGGTTTGATTGCTTATAACAATCATAAATGGAATTCAGTAGCGCTAAGGTTATTAGGATAAAACAAAGCAAAGCAAATAATGCCAGAAGTTTTCTAAGTCACAAACTAGCTTTCTACTGTGATTCGGCAACTACTAGCAGTTGCAGAGCAAAGGTTTTTTGAATCTATAGCCATCTGACCAGTGCCAGAGCTCAAGGAGAGAGGCTTCTGTTGCCTGAATCCACACTTCCATGCTTGAGGAAGCAAGGCAGCCAGCCCAGCAGCGGAGCCTGCCTCTCCTCGCTCAGGGCTCAGGGCCTCTGCACCACTTGGCACTATTGGGATTTTGTCAGCCTAAGGAATCAATGGGCTATGTGCTGAGTTCTTTTATTTTTTTTTTTTTAAAGAAAGAATGTAAGCCCTGAGCTTTGAGCCCGACATACAGTCTGAACTTCCTAAGTCACACCAGTGCCCACACAGCCCTTCAATAACTGATGCGTTTTCAGGTCAGAAAGACCAAACACATCAATCAAAGACGCCGTTGTCCCTATGGCTCATTCATTTGCATTCTAAGTAAGACCCATGGTTTGTGGGTCAGATGTAAACAAAAGACGATATGTGGCCCAACATCTCAGGCTTCCGAATGCTGCGAAGGCAGCTGTGAGGTTTGCCTATGAGCTCCTCCTATGTGCCTGACAAATGCTTCATGGAAATCTTTGCATGGGCGTCGAGGTTTTTTGCTTGTACAATGCTGTCATGATGTGACCTTTCTCATTTACTATTTAAAGAGTTTTGCTGTGAATAACTGTGAAAATTTATCTGAGTGCCATTTAATGGAAATCCTCAAAGGCTTATGAAACAATTTCCTTTACAATGAAGCAATAGAATGTAATCGAAATATCCTGATCCTGTGAATCAGGCTTTCATCATATCCACCCCTGCTCTAACTTAGTGCCAACTTTTCCAAGTTCCTTTCCCCTCAAAATGCTTTTGTTCCTTTATGTTATTAAATGGAGAAAATGCTGTC
Organism: Equus przewalskii; assembly: GCF_037783145.1. Taxonomy (NCBI): domain Eukaryota; kingdom Metazoa; phylum Chordata; class Mammalia; order Perissodactyla; family Equidae; genus Equus; species Equus przewalskii. The sequence continues at coordinate 116,669,031 of NC_091863.1, read as the reverse complement.
CCTTCTTTTTCCTTTCTTCTTAAGGCTGTTCTGATGAATGAAACCTGGGTCCATTGGAAGTTATTCTTGTGGTCACAGCTTAGATGACAGAAAGTTAAATGGAAATTTAAAAAGTACACTATTTCTTTCCTACAAAGCTTACCCAAATCACACAAAGCTTTTTTTTTTTTTTTTACCTGCCCTACAAAGACCAAATTGCTCTTCTCACATTGCAAAATCGTTCCCCTTCTCTCACTGGCTATACACCACACTGTTGAGATAACAACAGGCTGTGCACAGAACAGAAACACTGCATCCCCCCGCTGTGGCTGCTTCAGCACTGGATGCTTTTATTTTTCTTCAACACACACACATTCTGAATTAGCTAAAAGGTTGTGTAAAATGTAAATAAAATGTGTTTGAAAGAAGAAGTATCTACAATGGAATGGGAGACGCGTATCCAGAAAAACGAGAGGTTGCATGACCTTCATAAAGTAGTAGTCTGCCTCAGGCCAGAGGAATTTGGGGTAAATTAATTGAGTCACTGGTGTCATAGACCCATGACTGGTTACATCATTCATGAGTCCCAGTGCAAAGTGAAAGTGTAGGGTCCCTTGTTCCAATGTTATTAATAATTTCAAGAACCATCAGGGCAGCAGAACATTAAATCAAGTGTGGGACACTTCTAAGCTTGAGTCCTTGTGCAACTGTACAGGTTGCACGCCCATAAAGTCGGCCCTGCACAGATTGAAGACCCAGCTGGCCTATGTGAATCTTGGGTAAGCCTGAGATTCCTCCCCAGGTAGCCTCAGGTTTCTCCTCTCATAACTGAACTCCTTCAAGGTTCTCTCCCTTCCCTTCAGAATCCATGAAGAAAAAAGTCCTTTTTTTCTTTACCCATTTTGCTCTACCCTTTTTCCTTAGAGAATATGAATATTATTAAACTAATAATATGCTGCTGATAAAAGATGGATGTGTTAGTAAGTATGGCTCTTTAAAAGATCAATCTGTCCTCTCAGCTTATGGATAGTCTGTGGTTGAACCTGAGAGCAGGATCTCCTGCCTTCATCTCTCCGTTTCCCTAATCAGGAGGGCTCTCTTCCTTAATCCGGAATCAGCTCCCTGGGCCCCAGTCTCCTCTCTGCCCAAATGCTCAGATCCCTCTGCTGGACAACCCATTGCTATTCTGTTTATCCAGTGAGACCCAGTGTTGGAGTGGAGTGAATTTAAAGTCAGAATGGTTTCAAATTACACCTTCGCCACTTTCTATTTTGCTTAACGAATATATTTTATTTTGCAAATACAGATCTTTCTCCACCTAAACGATGGGGTTACAGCCCGATAAACCCATCGTAAACTGAAAATATCATGTCGAAAATGCATTCAATACACCTAACCTACGGAGCATCATGGCTCAGCCTAGCCTACCTTAAACACGCTCGGAACATTTGCATTAGCCTATGGTTGGGAAAAATCATCTAACACAAAGTCTATTTTATAATAAAAGGTTGAATATCTCACGTACTTTATTGAATACTGTACTGAGAGTGAAAAGCAGAATGGTTGTCTGGGTCCAGAATGGTGGTAGGTGGATCGATTGTTTACTACAAGGGCTGACTGGGGGCTGTGGCTCTCTGCCCATGCCCAGCATCATGAGAGAGGATCGTATGGCACATTGCTAGCCCGGGAAAACAGCAAAATTCAAAATTCAAAGAACATACTGTTTCAACTGAATGAGTATCGCTTTTGCACCATCCCTTTCGTAAAGTCGGAAAATTCTAAGTTGAACCAGGGTAAGTTGGGGACTATCTGTATGTATGTAGAGATGCTCAAGGAAAATACTCAAATGGTAATTACAGGGATTAACATTAGAAAAGCCATGTGAACTACTTTATAAGGACCTATACAAATGTTAACAGTTCTACAATGTTTACTTTGCTTGAAGAAACTTCCATTATTTTTGGAATTGAGTCCAAATTTCTTACTCTGGCTTTCAAAGGCAACAAAAGGTAAATCAAACCAGTTGTTCCAGGCTGTTCACTGTTCTTGACATGCTGATTTCTGTGTCTACATTTTCAAGCTTGCTGGTTCCCCAAGCCTTTCCCCAATTCAAGGCTCTTTTTGTGTCCTGCCTCCTCCAAGCAGACTTCTCAGATAATGTCCGTCTAGTCTACATTGATCTTTTTCTTTTCTGACCCTGACCTCTCATATCCCTTTCAAGGACAAATAGCTCTTCTTCCCAACTTGGTTATAAATTCCCTGAGGGAAGGAGCAATGTCTTATTTTAAGTGTATGTGTTATGTCTGCTCAACATATGAGAGGTCCTTGACACACAAACAGAGGCTAGTGAGTTTTCCAATTTCCCCCAGTCTCACCCTACTGCTGGGCACATGCTGGGCCTTCAGGAGCACTTGTGGATTTGTTTTAGATGTGCACAGCATCTGCTCGAGTGTTCAGCACACAATGAGCACTCCATAAATTGTATTTTTAGAGACAATCTGTTACCACATAAGGACTACCAGAAATTACTCATACTCTCTGTGTAAATGGATTTATACAATTATAATGTTTAGGAGCTGGAATAAAGATCAGGGAAAGAAAATCGTGAGACTGTTTTTCAAGCTGAAAGGAACAATAGACCTTCTAGTCCAAATGTTTTCACTGGTATGTCACAGAACAGGTGTGAGGTTTGTTGAAAATAATTTGTTATTAATGATAGTTAATGTGTCAAGTTTGCAAATGATTTACTATTTTTATGAATTAAGCAGCTTCCAGGTTTTCCCAGTAATAAGCTCATTTTAGTCAATTGCTTTCTTGAGTAGGAAGGCTAAGTCTGACTACTGTCTTTTTCAGATGAGGAAACTGAGCCTCAGAGATGAGAAGGAACTGGTCCAATGTCACATGATGAGTTAGCATAGACAGGAAGGCTAAATCCTAGGGCTCCTTGTCCTCTGCTGAATGGTCCTCCTGCTTTCCTCAGAGCCTCCTCAGTCAACAAATCAGAAGGAATCAGTGACACTGAAGACCAAAACAACACAGAACCCAGTAAAATCCAAAGTCTTGCTCACATTGGAAAATATTTGTCTCCTGGTCAGGGATCAAGGCTTGAGGAAGAGATCTCTTGGAGAAGAAAGACAAGGGGATTTTGTGAAACTCCTGTTTGCTGGCCCTCTGTTATAAATCATTTGAGAAAGTATATATTTACACCTCTCCTCCTAAGAGTTTACCTTGCCTTTGTACAAATATCCATCTTGGATATTAGATTTTGCTCTAGAGTGAAACTCAGAAAGTCAAATTGAAAACCAACAAATTGCATCAACACAGGCAGAGCATCCCCCCATTTTATTCTGCAAGATCAGATTAATTGCTTATTTTTGAAATTTCAGAACATTTGAACTGTTTGCATAGTATAAATGAACAACTTTCTGATGAATTTGCACAAAACGAAATCTGAATAAACGCAGTTTAAAACTAATGAGATTCCTTCAACAAGCCCCTGTCTCAAATTACCCAGATTATTGCTTAAAATGTGTTTGCTTTCCAGACATCAGTTTAGTAAATAAAATATATTTTGTTCCAAAATTTCAAGTTAACCATTTGAAATGTAATCATACTCTAAGTCTGCAGTATCTCAATGGCATCCTATTTATTTATTTTTTAAGATGACGGCTTGGACAAGGATAACTTACATTAACTTTTTCGTAACCTTCTGTTACATGACAGAAGGAACCACACAGCAAAGTGTAGCTGGATTTTCATTTCATTCACTAATGCTTTTAATAAGCCCCTCAGAAATCTCTGGAAAGCAGAAGTTTTTGAATGGATGTTTTTTCCTCTTTTCCACTCTTGCAAAGATCGTGTCAGCTGAATATGACAAGATTGAGGGCTTTATTTCTTTCCTTATTTCCAGTTAAAATCTTTCTGACCAGATAGAGACACAGTGGCCCAGCAATAAGACTATGGCTGAATTTTATGATCAGGAAGAGGCCAGACACCACTTTGTCAGCTAAGAGCTTTGCTCACTGGAATGAATCATTAAATTTCTGAAGCTCGACTGAGTTGTCCAAGGGTCCATCAGTTTCCCTGATGATAAGGAACTTGGCAGTATTGGCTAAAAGGCTCGGAGATGAACAACTAAATGGGAAAACTGCTCTATGCCCTGAAATGTGATAATGTGACCTTCCTAGACAGATTCCTAGTTTAACTTTCATAATTATCAAACAGAATAATTAAACTCATCAACTCCATAGACAGCCCCTGTGCAAAACAGCTAAATGAAAAACCCCAACACCTTCCCTGCCCCTCCACCAAAAACAGCAGTAGGATATTGTGATTTACACAGAAGATAAGTGGTTTAAACTTTTTTTAAGTCAAGTTTAGGAAGAGAAATTAACCCAAGACAAATGGTGCATTTGAATCCTGTCAAAATAAAGTCAGAGCAAGGGCGTGTCCAAATTATACAACTGAACGGAGAAGGGGGTACGGGATTTTCAGACTTGAATCACCTGGATAATTGTCTCAATGCCGTATTTATTTTGTGTGTAGCAACCACTTGTAAAATAGCCTAGAATCATAGAGTACTAAAGTTGAATATGTCCACTGAGCTCATCCAGTCCAACACTATTCCCAGATGGGGAAACTGAGACCTAATGAGAGCTATGATTTGTCCTCACAGCTTTATAGTTGCACGAAGATCAGAACCTCAGATGCTAGGACCCTTCATTATGAAATACCACCTGTAAGTTCTTATTTTGTATAAATTGGACTTATGAGACAACCATGTTCTAACAGAAATATGACTTTAATATGGTCTTGAACCCAAAGAATTTCTCTCCTATCTGGAAGACATAAGAAACAAACAAATCAAATACACAGAGCCATAGGAAGAAGTAAATAATAAGCTCTGGAAGAATTCATCATTCAAGTTTGTCAGGGAGTGCATTTGCTATCAACTCAGAATCTCCAAATTCCAAAAACCAATAACAAAGGAAATCTCACAGCTCAGCAGCAAAGCTACTTTTGACTCTGGAATGAGATCGTTGTGTTCACATTGGGTCTGCCTGCATGCACTAAACTTTGGATCTTGGCTGTGTTACCATAACTTCTCTGCCATCCTCATGCAGTATATCCTCGTCTCTGTGTGTGTTTTTGTGTGTGTGTGTGTGTGTGTGTGTGTTTCTCATCAGTTCTGAAAAAGTTCCAACTAAAGATTTAAGACTTCCTGGAACAGCTAAGAATCCATTGTAATAATGTTTTGAACTTTGAGCCCCAGTTTTCAACTCTTTCGTTTATGTTCAGAGCCAGAGTCTTAGTCATTCTTTCACTGCTTCATGAAGGAAATATTTATTGGAGAGTTATTATGTTCCAAAACACTAGGTCAGGGGTTTAATGTTGTGAAGGTGAAAGGGGCTTGAGAAGTGAGGGACTTGGCCAAGGATTACCCAGAATAGACTCCATTCACCTACCCTGTCTGCCCAAGAGTCACTTTGTGAGCTGGAAAGTACCTTACATTTCATATCGTAGCCAACATTCTGTCAAGATCAAATATGTGCAAAAATGCAAGGTAACTGGATCTGACAGATAATTAGCTCAAAGGTTCCTTTTTAAGGTAATGTTGATAGCAAACATAAAATAATATTTGAAAATCAAATTAATGAAAATGATGTATAACTAATTACAAAGCAGGTGCCCAGGGAAACATGGAGCAGGTGCATTTCCAGCTCCATTCAGGAATGGCAACATCTATTTTGATGGTCTTTTTCCAGCATCAATAGACACATACGACTTGCTGTTTTACATTACGTATGTTCAGAATGTACATTGCTTTCATTCCCATTCCATTCCAACTAATCTTTTTAAAAGATCAGATAATCTAGTTACTAAGCACCAACTCTTATTCTTCAACAAAACACTTTAAAATGAGACTATTCCAATTGTTTCAGTACACTGTGAAGGCTACACGAATAAAGTGAATACAGTGAGCATATAGCAAAATAATAATCTCAAGAAAGGATGATTTGTTTGAAGTCGTCAAGTCCACCACAGGAATCTCAAATTCTTTGTTATGTTATATGTTTGTGAATGGAGCATACCTCCAAGATATTTTCTGATGTTCAACCAAATGCAAATAACCCAAGAAGTCATTTTGCTAGAATATCACCACAATTACAGCAGCAAATGCGTCTTTCTGCCCCTCTCATTTGTTTTAACTCTAGTCTTTGGGAATATAGTGATAGAGTCTCCATTAATGAATTCATAATTTCTATTCCTTCACTTTGCATGTCAATCTGTCTCTTATTTTATAAAATATAAATTAGTTCATTTACAGTATTGGAAAGAATTTTATAATGAAAAACAGTTGGCTGTGTGTGTGTGTTCGGGGCGGGGGGGGAGTGGGAAATCAGTAGACTGTCTTTCAATTCCTAGAGAGAAATCTTTATTTGAATTGTTTTTGTTCTTTTTACTTTTAATATTTTAAATCTGATACTAATGGACATTCGTGGAAAAGTATTAATATGTTTTGAAAAGCTCATTGTACCCTTCATATGTAAATTATGACCATATAAAGAATAGAAGACCTTAATTTGTAAACATTAGAACAGCATATATCAAGGCAGAGAGGACGGTTCCAGCAATACTTTGTCATTAATTCCTCTTAAGATTCTAAAGAATTTTTCTACCTAATTCAAATGATCATTTTTAGTGAATATTTATTTATTAACTGAAAGCTAACAATAGCATAAAATAACTGTGTAAACAGTTTATCCAATAAAACACAGTATCATTTGATCACATTTCCAATATTTCATTTTGCCTATTAACAGCCCAAAATATGACATTCATTCTTTGAAACAATGTCACTATTTGGCACAGAAGTCTATTTACACGAGAGCTTGTTTCATTTGCCATTTATTCCAGTAACTTGAGAACAATTATTTGCAACTAAATCTAACAGTATTTGTACAAGTATTTTCAAGCTAAAATACTGCTAAAAAATTCTAACACACATGCAATTCAGTATGTTTACATAATAACATATTTCTTATAAAACCTGTGACTCTAAGCACTTTATAGGATGTGAATCCAGGAGTCACCCTATCTTCTAATGAAACATGGCCACATGTGAGAGAGGAGACGCTGCTAAGCAGAAGAGTCCTATGCTGAATTGGGTTGAAATGGGTTGGCTGCTCGGGCTGTTCAGGAATGCTGCTGCGCCATCATAGAATCGCTTGATAGCTCAACTCACACAAAACTGCAGCAGGTTTTCAAGTATAAGCCCTTAGCAACCAAGAAACTGGTAGCACAAGCGGCACACTGGCAAAACCCACTCTGATTATGCAGGTGGGCTCTGTTTTAAGCAAAGTCGGTATTGAAAATCCAAACATACAAAACAGAGAGATTAGAGAGTGATTACTTGTATTATAAAATGGTTTTCTGCTTTATAAAAGGATTCACCAGTTTCGTCTAAATGGCAGCTTCCCTAATGCATTTAAAATACAATTTGATTTACAAAACTTCAATTGACACGTGACTTTTTGCACAACCATTGTGAGAAGCAAAGTAAACCTATATACAGTACTTAATTTTCTCTCTCAGGATTTAGGTTAGTGTCTTATTGTATCGGTAAAAGACACTTAAGCCAAAATGTTATCTTTTAAGCCACTGAAATATAAAGTAAATATTGCCTCTAAAATATTGATATTCCATAAAATTGAAGTACATTGTGAATTTGTATTTACAATTTTTGGACTCATCTTTACAATGTAGATCTTTAGATAGCCCAAGTATATAGCTATCTTCAGGCCATAATATTGGGCCCTATTCTGCAGAAACTTGTTTTATTTTATTTTTGTGGGGTTTTTTCCTTTTTAGCTGTGTAACTCTAAAGAGATGTTGTAGTTACATTGTAGCTAGTCTGTTGATGATACATCAGTTTTATACTTCATTGTACAGAATCACCTTTACAAACCCAACTTCCTGCATTTCCTGACTGTTCCCACCGTTTACTCTGGGTGATTGTCACTCAGATAAGGTTCTCCTTTATTAGCACTATGCTCACTGTGGAGGGTGGGGGGAGGAGAGAGGCAGAGATCCTGTCTATTCTATCTCTGTGTCCCCTCGGCACACAGAATAGAGCCTGGCACCTAGGAAGCAAGCACTCAATAAATATTTATTGAATGAATGAATGAATGAAGAAATGATTGGATTGGGAGGATTGTCTGGAAGGCTTTCTTCACTCTAGCATCCAATCCAGTACGTTTCTGGAAGGTGTACAATTAAAATGAATTTCCAGAGTCTGAAAAATCACAGAACCTCTCGGTTGTTCCTTATACACTTTTTGTAAAATCCATGAAATATTGAGCCCTTGATGACATGCAAATATTTAGAGAAATTAAATCAGCTTAGGAGTTAGAGGACAAAGCAGAGGATATTGAAGGGTCATTTCCTTACTCACCAACTGCTGGAGTAAACTAAAAAGGCACACAGGTTGACCAAATTTGAGAACCAAATTAGACTCTTGGCAATTGTGTCCAGACTGAGAAGTGGTATTTTTGAGTGTTTCAATACAAATTTAGCCACAGGTATATTCAGAAACAGTGAAAGCAACTAATTAAGAGCTGGAATCGAAGGGAGTTACCATTTGCCATTTGTAGGGCCAGACATATAGATCTGTTCCAGGCAGGGCCAGGGGAGATCGCATTCTGTTGGCTGGAACCATTTCGCTGTGCTGATGCTCATACCCATTACAAGCTGCATGTGAAATAAAAGGAAATAGCAAAATCCAGCTGTAGGAGATAAAATTAAAAATCCTAAAATAAAATATGTTTGAAAGCACTTGAGTGGATAAAGCAAAACAATGTAGTCAGTGGGGATGCTATTAAGTTAATAAACTCAATGTTTGTAATTGCATTAGAAAATAAAGCTTCAAAGTATATGATGTGTTATGCCTTTAAATGAAATAGTCTGGACCACATTCAAACAATTTCATCTTAAAACCTAATATTAATAAAGTACAAATCTAAGAAGCATGAGAATCTAGAAGTAAACTGTAATTATTAAGCAAGAGAGTTTATGAATCGTTCTTCCAGGAGGCCTCTTTAAAATCAAGTAACTAAGTGAATATTAAGCTATCTCCATTTAAGACTAATGATTTAATGATCTATGGATGATGGCATTTTACAGGAATGAATTTACTTTCAGGAGAATAAGAACACCCAAGTGGAATCACTACATCAGTAGTTCTAGTCATGTAGTTTAAACCTAAAAACTATCTTTAACAGAGTATATATAATAATTTGCCTTCATAATCATTTCCCCAAATACCTACCTCTCTATTCCGTATTTATAATTGCACCAAATGAGAGCAGCCACAAGCGGGTTTTTGAAACTCTTTTTTATGTATAATAAGTACTTCACTCAAAGAGAAGAGAGGAGATGGTTTCCAGGAGCTATCTCCAAGTTCAACCAGCATGATACTCTTGCTCCTCTTCTATGAAATGTAAAATCTCTCTACATTACCTTTCTTGTAGATCATTTCAGCCCACCGTTTTCGACTTTGATCTAATAGATTTAATAGGAATTATGATCTCTAATCAAAGAATGAACACATTAGCTTGTCACTGTAGATATTCAGAGATTTTAGCTTGTTAGAGGCATTGTTTCCTGAACGCCCTTTACATTTATATATACACAATTACCTTCTATTGTTTAAAAAAAGCTATTTTGCACCAGTAGTTATTAATCCAAATCATTTGGATTTAAGTAATTCCTAATTGAAAGCCTATCACATGAATTGTTTATAGTGACAGACAATGTACTATTAGTCATTTTAAAGCTTTAAAAGTAAGATATCAGGATCCACTTCAATGTCCACATGATAATAAAGGATTATTATGTGCAGTACCCTATTTATGAAAAGGAAACAGTGTGCTTCTTTCAGACGCCATCAATTGCTCTAATAAGGAAGTGAAAAGCTGGACTACTTTATATGCAGATCACCATCCCAGTTGCATAAGGATTTACAATAGACAAAACAAAACGATTTTTTGTTGTAAAGAAGGGCTGTTTGTTTAAATCACAAAATAATATTTGCATCTAAAAATTATTTACAGGCGAATAGGCTTCAGAAACGTTATATAGACTTGGTTAGTTAAAATCATTTTAATGCTAAGACCAAAAGGAAAGCCTTGCTCAAGCTGACAAGGAAAAATTCAAGTAACACATGCCTCAAGAAGGCAGAAGCAACCAGATGCAGACTGTCTTGGGGTTAGGGACTCACTAATTGATTCGGAGATGCAAATAGTACGCGATATGACAGCACCCCATTAACGCTTAGGTACACTCAAGAGGAAAATGCTGCTTTCTCTGAAAATGTGAAAATTGAGAAGGATTCTGACCCTAACCTTTAATCCTAAAAGAAATAGAAAGTAACGTAGACATTTGTCTCTGCTGCCTTGAATTTGCAGAGAACTTACTTGGGAAGTTGAATCTGACCTTTGAAGTCTTCCTTCCAGGTATTTAATGGCTCCTATGTCTTTATTAAATGAGGTGTGTGGCGGCCTCTACTGGTGTGTGTTTGTAGAAAATGTTTCAATAGGCAGAAAAAATATTAATTTCAATTAAAAAGTTAGAAATACAGACTCTTTCATTTAAATATATAAAAATATCTAATTTAATGCAGAAAAAATATATTACAAGTTGTGTAATGTACTCTTAATTAGGAAAATAATCTAAAACACTGACCATGTTAGTGTAAAATAATGATTTAGGGAAGGGCATTAATTGTTCAATTCACTCTGATATTGGGTTAAATATATTTTATTAATGAATTACTAATCCCAACTGAGGTGGTTTATTACCTCTAGTCCACTGTTAAATCCCCTTAGTTGACTTAAATAAAATCACTTACAACAAACCCAGAGGAAAGGAAATATTTTACAGTTAAATCTATAAAGTCCTAGAACTAGAATCATTTGATGATAGGCTGGTTTCTATAACTCAAGCAAACTGTACGTTGACTTCATATAGCTGACATTTCAATCTATTTTACAGTGTTTTTAATTTCAAAAATACAACACATTAAAATATGTTCAATTTATCAAAGCTAAAAGCAACATTTAAGTAATGTACTTAAAGTGCAAAGGCACTTTAACACAAAGAAGTGATGCCTAGTGGCTATCTTGAAAACTGAAGACGGAAATACCATATATCATTATTTACAAAAGAATTTATAGTCTCAAAAGATCTTTGGAGATCTTCTACAAAATATCCGTTTTCATCTGCAAAGTTTGCTTACTCTTTCTTCATTCACTATAATCTCCTCTTCCCATTCCCACACTGGAAAAATAAAAGAAGAAAAAAGAAACAAAATATATGAAAAAAATGCATTGTAGAAACATTCATGTTCAGTGATGATTCCTAAGGAGAGAAGGGAAAAAAAGGTGGGAGGGGGAGAGCCAGAGAGAAATAATTTAAAGGAAAACTTGAAAAAGCAGTATCATTGCTTCACCCCATCCCCCAAACATTTGCAAAGTCCCCCACTGACGCTGGGAAAGGGCCAACACAAACAGACAGGAGAGCAAATGCAGTGCTTCCAACAGTTTGGAGCAGCATCCTCCGATGCCATAGGGTTGTAAATGATTTCCTTTCACAGCTGACTGATTGCAGTTTGTTTTTCCAGAACTTCGAGGTAGTCTGGTTCTGATTGCGGCTTAGCTTGCAGTAAAGGGTGGTCGGGTTTTGACTGCCCCACAAAGCATTTCCTGGGAGTTCCATATAAAACGGTTTTATTGATTCTGTCTTGGTTTTGGCGTCGAGATTCATACGAGGGGGCGAACTGCCTTTTAGGTAAGGTACAAAAGTTATAGTGGACTAGTCCTGCACTGGGCAGTTCCTTGACTCGCTCAGCAATATTCTGATACAGCAGCTCAGGCTCTCTTGGTGTGGCCTGCTTCTCTAGCAATTCAGTGGCACTTATAGTGTAAGCAAGTGTGGCTGGCTCTTCTTTTTTCTCCTCCAGGTTGCCGTAGCTGAATTCTTGCAGGTTTCGGTAATAGGCTACTGGGTCTCCTTCCTTCTGCATGTAGATGGGGTTTTGACACATCTGACCTACAGGTGGGGGGATGTAGTTATAGACATGGCCATCCGTTTTATCCTGAGTCTCAGTGTTGTAAGACCCATACTGTAACTGGAAGGAACTTACATCTAAGTTGTTGGCACTCCTGGGGACACTTGGCACCCCCTTTCGGCGTTTCAGGACAAAGACAAATAAACCAGCCCCAAAACAGACAGATAAGATAAAGACAACAAGCAATCCTAAAATTAAGACGGAAAGTGGAACTTCAGTGTGTAGTTCAGGATAGGAACTGGGAGACACACTAAGCGACCGAGGTGTGTCTGTGTTGTGATTCATTGACAAAATGGTTCCATCTGACAAGTTTGGACTGTCCGGGCAAATAGCCTCCCTCCCCAGAAATTTCAGTATCTCCCCTGCGTGCTTAGCGGGAGATTCACAGGTCACCTCATTGATGATGACAGGAGAATTGGCATGTTCCGTCCAGTCCTTTAGCCCCATGATGTCACAGGTGCAGTCCCACGGATTCTCTTGCAGATCTATCTGGATAAAAGCAGGGAGCTGATCCAGCACCCCTTTCACAGGCAGGTGAGAAAAATGGTTATTTCTCAGATTCAGCCTGGTGAGGGCCGTGCCCCCAAATATATTATCAGGTAAGGACCGCAGCAGGTTGTTATTCAGAAACAGTAGCTGGAGGTTAATCAAAGCATCAAAGGTCAGTGGCTTAATTTCCTTAATGACATTATACTCTAAATAGAGATACTGCAAGCTCTGCAGTCCATCAAACATAGAAGGATACAGCACTTCAAGGTAATTGCCATTCAGATAAAGTCGGCGTAAACTGGTCAGGTTTGTGAAGGCACCTTCCTGAATGACTGCAATCCTGTTGTTTCCTAAATGTAACAAATCCAAAGAACTGTATTCTAGGAGGTCGTTCTTATAGACAGTTTGAAGATAGTTCCCTGTTAGGTAGAGTTTCTTTGGACTGGTAGGTTTGGGCTGCAGGTCAGAGATATTAGTGAACTTCCTTTCTTGGCAGTTTACGTTTAGACCATTGTCTGAGCTCTGAGAGGTGCAGACACAGCTACTGGGACAGGTGAGGGGTACAGGGGACTTGGTCTGGTATACCATGATCGGTCCAAAGCTCTGCCTGTCCTTTGACACGGTGACCCGGGGAGTTGGCCGATTTCTCATTTTGGGTGGCCGGCTGGCTTTTGGAGCCCTGGTTGGGTTGAGAGCAGGATTCATTGTAGGTGACAGTCTTTGGACATGTGCGTCAGCATGGCTGCCCCTTTGACTAGAGTCACCGGTACTTTTTCTGGGACAGAGGTCTTGCCTGGTCAGTTGGGTCACATCTTTCCCATGCAATCTAAAGGGAGTTTCACAGACAATCTCCCCAACAAAAACGGTTATGGTGTCCAGCCAAGCCTTGAGAGGAAGTAAGTCACAAGTGCAGTTCCATGGGTTTTCCTCCAGCTGAATCTCCATAATCCCTCCAATATGTTCAAGGACACCAGCGAAAGGCATCACTTTCAGCCTATTCCCTCTCAGGTCTAAGTGGGTCAGCAGGACGAAGCGGAACACGTTGCTGGGCAGCGACAGCAGAAGGTTGTCATTCAGGATGAGCACTTTGAGCTTATTCAGTTTGCTGAATGCCCCTGCCTCGATGGCACTGATGTAATTGTAGTCAGCCTGGAGGTACTCCAGGCTCTCCAGGCCCAGGAAGGTGTCCTCTCTCAGCACCTCGAGCTTGTTGTTGTTGAGGTGCAGTCTCTTGAGGGTCTTTAGGCCGCTGAACGCCCCAGTTCGGATCTCCTGCAGCCCGTTGTTACCCAGGTGGAGAGTCACTGCGTTGGAGTAATTGACGAACTCGTTTGGGTACAGTCTTGTCAGGAGGTTTCCATTGAGGAAGAGCTGATAGATTCGATACTGGGGGGGCTGGAGCAGGCTGACGGTTGTAAATCCTTTGTTTTCGCAGTTAATATTCAGTACGTTTTCCTTCTCTTCGCACAGGCAGCGGATCTTGCAAATGTCTTTGGCAGTTTTGCGACTCTCCGTCCGTAAGATCCCGGCCACGGTTAACACACTGAGGAACCAAACGCCGCTCAGCATCTTTAGGCACCGTCGGTGTCAGCTCAGGTACCTACAGGCAAACCTTGGGGAGGGGGAGCGGGAGAGAGCAGGATGCGGGGGAGAAAGAAACAAGGAAGCCTGATTAAAATGGCAAAGCAAGAGGGCGGAGTGGGAGGCAGGGAGAATGCGGGGAGTGGGCCACACGGCAGAATGAAATCACTGCGTCTTTCAAAGCGGTTTCTTCTCTCCTCCCCTCCCCCGTCCCAGCCCACCCACACACGCGTCCCCGAACACATACGCTTGCACCTGATTTCCCGGCGGGTCCCAGCCAGCCGCGGAGTCATTAGTAACCGAGTTGTCCTACTAAATCCAGCCCATCTCCTCCTCCCCTGGGGTATCTTGAAGAGATCTCAGGCGGCTCGCCCGTCTTGGGCTCGCAGCAGAAATTGCTTTACTTTTTTTTTAACTGCGCAAAAAGGGGGTGGGAAAATCAGGGGACTGGCGGCGGGGGAGCGGGGGAGAATGGAAGAGGAAAGACAGAGCCGGGTGGGGGTTACTCACACATCAGGAGAAGACGGGACCCCTCTCCTCTGTAGTCCGCCAGTAGTTTAGCATCTTCAGAAAGAGAGGGAGAGCAAGGTAAAAGGAGACGCCGCGTCCAGGGGGATGCCCCGCTTTCCGTTGGTTGATTTAATTTGGCTGGGGGTTGCGCGGAAATTAGAAATCCGGCAGGCAGCAGGAGAGATAGAGGAAGGTTCGAGCGGCGGGAAGCGGAGCCGACGGGAACCCGGGGTGCGATTGCGCAGGGAGGTGGGGGAGCCGGCCGGCCCGGTCGGCGGGCGGCGGCGACGGCCGAGCCTGGGCGCGCGCTTCCAATCCGGTGGCAGCGGCAGCAGTGCGCCTAGCAGTTTGAATTTGAGAGGCTTTGCAGGCTCCCCGGGACAGGGCTAGGGTGACGTCACGGGGGGAGGGGGCAGGCAGTGGATCGAGGGCGCGCGGTGGGGGAGGGAGGGGCAGATGCTTCCCTTCCCTGCGAGTGGCTGTGCAAAGCTCAAATCCGGGCTGCGTCAGTTGATTCTAAACTACTCCACCTCCAACCCAACCCTGCGGGCGGCGAGCGACTGGCGAAGCTCCTGGAGAGGGGTTCTCCAGGAGGGGCCCCGCTAAGGGGCTCGCACCGGCTGGCCTCCTCCAGCCCCTCCGAGTGGTTTCTTCCACCTGCCACTCCCTCCTGGCCATTCCTGGGGGGTCTCATTACAGATTCCCAAGCAGGGGTCCAAATCTGCCCAACAAGGGGTGTGTGTGTGTGTGTGTGTGTGTGTGTGTGTGTGATGTAGAGATGTGCCTCTTTGCTATAGTACTGGGGCCCGCTTGCCTGCCAGCTTCCTAGCTCAGATGCTCTTGGTGCGCAGAGTGGGGTGTGTGTGCGCACCAGTATGTCTGTGTAGGAGGGCGAGGAGTTCTTCTAGGGGATTTATGCTTTACATACAGAGCTTTGTTTCAGTGCTGAGAGAGTTACTTTCTGGGTGGTGACTGGCCAAACATATCTGTCTGGATTGGGAAAGCCAGCTCAATGTTAGCTTATAGACTGAGATAAACAACAACAAAACCCTTCTCCCCCCTGAGGTTTTATACTTAGTCAGATAATGAGGTTTAAACGTGTGCTTTTTGCCTGAAGGAAGGAGAAGAAGAGTGGGTGTCAGAAAGGCACTGCCAGGCTGAGCCTCAGCTGGGCGTGGGAGCCCACGGAAGGGTGCCTAAGCTCTCCAGGCTGCAGGGGCAGGGGGGCTAGGAGAACAGGAGGCCGAGATGCAGGCAGACTGGCTCCTGAGAAAGGAAGGAAAGCTGAAGGGAGTCCTGGCCTGAGACACAGTAGTCTTGGGTTCTGATCTAGCTCTGTTGCCAGGTATGTCACTTGTTTCTGGATCTTCCCGTCCCCATCGGCAGAAGAAGGTGGACTGTAAGGGCCCTCTGTGCTCTGACATTCAATCGGATTCAGATAATCTTTCCATAGCATTATTAATGGCCAGGCGTTGGGTTTTTGCCTTCATTATCTCGTTTCTCCTTAATTATATCTTAAGGTCCCCTGGACCCAGGAGTCTCCCAGTGTGGAGTCCATTTGCAAGATGTAAATGTCTGTTGTTGCCGGGAGGACCAGGGGCTGTCTCTGGTGGGGATGGGGGAGTTGAGGCAGGAAAAGGAGGAAATGAAAGAGAGTAGTAAAAGGAATCGACCAAGCCATGTGCCTGTCCTGCAAAATCTTTCAGCTTGCTTTCCTCGTCCCTTCAGTCCCACCCTGCTGCAGGCAGAGTCAACACAGGGCCCCATTGCTGGGCCAAAGGTGGATAGAGAGGATCACATAGGCAAAATGAGCCCTCTGAGAGCGGAAAGCCCCCTTGCTTCTCCCCTCCTCCTTCCCTGTTCAGCTCAGGTCCTAGAATTGTTCAGCTCGCACAAGCTCTTTCCTCCCCAAGGACTCAAGATAGTTTATAAACTTAGGCACTAAGGCAACCTGTGGCTCTGGTAGTCTCCTCTGGAACTTTTCTCGGGCTTTCTCCTTCCCCCCTCCTTTTCCTTCCAGGAAGAGCCTTGGACCAGATATCATGAGTCCCATGCCCATCCTCTAAGTCTTGCTCCGTCTTGGGCAAGATGCTTTCTTTCTGGGGCCTCAAATTTTCCTTTTCTATGTCAAAGAGCAACATTGAGATGAGCTGTCCTCAGAGGGGGAGGGGGCAGCTCTGTGATAGCCCCCCACTGTCTATTGCAATTGCATCATTAGGTGCAAGCAGCGTGATGCAGTGTGAGCACAATTCAGCTACCTTTCATAGGAAAGGGGCATTTGTTTCTACATATTTCCAAATATTAAATATACATAGTTCCTAGAGAGACATGGTTTATTCATTGTCATTCATTTAACAAACATTTATTAATTAGGTTAATATTTCATTGAATTGGAAGCCCTTTGAACAAGGGCTGTACAAGACCTTTGAAATTATTCATTTTATAGATGAGGACATTCCTCAACCAGGGGAAGTGCTGACTTGCTTAAGTTCAAGAATCTATAAAATTAGACACAGAACCCAGGGATTCTGAGTCCCAGTCCAGCAGCTTTGCAAAAAGCTCACTACTGCTTAATATGAATTACAGAAGAACTATCTACCCAAACGTAAATAGTGGTGGTGGTGTTTTACCTAAATGTGTCTTTTTTAGAAATTGTATTTGAAGGTGAAATATCAAATTTTAGTTTTAGTTCTCAAATATAGTAATTTCCTTCGAGACATAGTTGAATTGCCGCTGTCAATACTCCCTGAGAACAGAGACTATTTTCTTAGGAATTTCAGAGAGAGAGGGAGAGAGAGAGAGCTTGGGGAGGGAGCTGGGGGCGCTTGAAATTCTTGACAGTTACAGAGTGAGGGAAATGTGGCGGTAAGCCGGCTGGGGGGAACGACGCTGGGGACCGTAAAGTGCTGTGGCAGATCTTCCTTCCCTGGTTAGCTTCCTACACAGGCCGGTGGACCCTCTCACCCCTCCTCCGTCTACTGCCTGTCCCTGAGCTTCCACAGCTGCTTTCCCAAACGTGGTTCTTGGAACGACTCAGCCTCCACCCCGGTACAGTACTTTAAGTAAGTTTCCTTTGGCCCCGCGTCTCAGGGGAACCGCCGCAGCACGCCGCTAGGAGAGCGGGCTTTTAAGGCGGTGGGGAGGTTCTGGGTGAACTGGGAGCCCAAGGGAGGCAGAGGCGGACGCTAAAATAAGGCACACGCTCCCCGGCCTCGCTAGGGCGAGGGAGGCATAAACGAGGACTTCGTCGCCTCAGTCTCACTTGCATCTAACCGAGTAGAGTCCGGCTCGAGTCGCCAGGGCTTCCACAGGGCGCGGTGAGTGCCAGCGGGCGGAGAGGCCCCCTTGCCCCGGCCGCCCGCAGGCCACCAGGGGGTTAACAGCAGTCCGGCAGGGATGCGGTGGTGCGGTGGGGGAGGGGGGGTGGAGGGTGGTTTCTGCTGCCAGCCCCCGGCCGCCTTCTCCCATTGCCGGTTGAATGCCATTCCCGAGGTACTCTTCCGGGCGACCAGAGAGCTCGGCGAGTACCTTGTCGCCGGGAACCGGGCACCGGCCGCTAGCGCAGCCCTACCTGCCCTCCTCCTTGTTGCTAGACGCCCGGTGCCCGGCGTGGGGGCCCGTAGCCTCGACGGCCACGCGCGCTGCCCTCGGCCCGGTCCTGGGAGCCGCTCGCCGGCGGAGCCTTCTCTTCGGGAGCGGCAGCCCGCATCGGACGCGTGGCCGCCCGTGGCGGCGGGGACCGGGGGCTGCGCTGCGCCCAGAGCCCACGCCCGCGAGGACGGTCCCGGGGCTAGCGGCCCGGGCGGGGGTGGCAGGAGAGGGCGGCGGGCGCGCAGTCTTCCCACGCCCGTGCCCTCCGCGAGGGAGGCGGCCGGGGAGGCAGAGGGCCGAGGGAGCCACCTCGCCGGCCTCGTCGTCACGGCGTTCCCGAGCGCTCAGAACTTACCAGCGAGCGCGCAGCCCGGAGCTTTCCCGGAGGCGCCCGCAGCATCCGCGACCCAGGGAGGCGCGGGAGCCGGCACAGCCTCGGACTGGCGCGGCCCAGGAGCGAGGGCACGGCGGCGAGCCGGCGGCGCCCCTAGGGCAGGCAGTTCCCCACTGGAGCAGCTCGCCGCCGGGCAGCGCTACTGGCAGGAAGGAGGGAGGGAGCCGAGAGGGAGGAGGGCAGAAGAGCGGGAGAGAGCAAGAGGAGGAGGAGGAGGAGGGAGGGACAGCGGCCCCTCTCCCGCACTTATCAATCACCCCGCAGATCAAATGTCCCCGCTGTGCACCCGGGAGGGGGATGTACCAGCCCACAAAGGAGCCGCTGCTCCATTTCTCTGACAAGCGCCGCGGAGCGCTGCTCACGCCTCTCGGCCCCTCTTGCCTGGAACTCTGCCCAGCCCTTGCAGCTTCCACCGTCGGCTGCAGCTCGGACTCGGTCAAGTGAAATAAGGATGGCACCCGGTCGGTACCACATCCGAAGGGAGCCTAAGACCACTGGGTGGAAGTTATGGACAAGCGAAAGAGCAGCCAGCCCTCTGAGCTGGACACCCTCTGGGAGGGCTGCCTCCCGTAACTAGTAAGCGCCCAATCATTGGAGTTCGCAGGCAGATCTTTAAGGACCTCCTACGAGGATGGTAAACAAGGAATTTCCATATAATATAGAGCTGAGCTACACTTGTACAAATGTGTTAACAAAAGCAAGCCCTTAGCAGTGTTCCAGTCCCTGTTTTAATTTGATTCTTTCTATTCTTCACCTCATTGTCTGGAACTACCTCCTTTCCCCTTCCTCCTTTCTTTTTCCTCTTATTAGTAGTCCAGGTGGTTGTGATTCGCTTAAAGGAAGGCGCTCAGTGACAGAGTCACTGTAGTTCGAGAGGGCGGTGCGGCTTGGGCCAAGAGCGTTGCAGTTCCCCTCAGGACCTGCTTTCCCTAGGGCCTCTCTTCACTCTCCTCGGGGGATTCGGGACAAAGTTGCAGCTGTATTAATTTAAGCCAAATTTATTTGATGGCATCAGGACATTTCCCCCTTAATCCCGGAGGAGAACAGCCTTAATGAAAGTCATCACTGTCCCCTGTCCTTTTCATAACCCCTCCAGAGTCTGTAAAACCCCCAGTTCTTCAGAATATCCACAAGCTCCATGGGAGAATAGAAAGGGAGGCAAGGAGAAGGTGCAAAATTAAGAGCAAAAATTTTCTCTCCTGCTAATGAATCTGCCCCGCATTTGTCTGTTTTCAAGGTTATTTCCTATACATTTAAACCAGGTTCTCACAGCACGGACTTCCACCTCATTCTTGTCCTTCCTCTTGGGAATCTTTTGTGCTTCTTCCTTCTCTTCTTCGCTTTCTTTTCATAACAGTTTTCTAAGGAGACCATGCTGGGCCTTTTTAAAAGAATATTACTGATAATCTTATGTTATGAATATAGGCAGAGTTTACTTTAGTAATAGTCCAAAGGATTATCTCTTATAATATCTCTGAGGTTTTAAGGGTCGTTCCTGTTCGTTTTACTTCATCCCCGAGAAAGCCTTTTTGAGATTTCCCTGCCTTTCAAATAAGCAATTTCAGGATCACACAGTTCTCACATTTGCACGTGGGCAGAGTGTTTACCGGTACTGATTCAGATACATCGCCCCACTTTGTTAAGATCCTTATTTGTGTAAAACATCCACCATGCTATTTGCTGCAGACTGTAACGGCGGCGGGGCACATCGTGTTGTTACCAACTTAGAACAGTTCATGCTGTTTCCTCTCTGTCTTTACCTCATTTCTGACTGTGTCATCTTTTCATGTAGTTATTTAATGGGTGCTGCAAACAACCACCCAAGCCAGAGCTGAGAGGCCTTTCAAAGGCAGAATTAATGAGACAGTCATGCTGAAAACAGGAGACAGTTGTACTGAGAAGGATGGTGTGTCCCTAGCCAAAGGGAACATACAAAACAGCAATGTGCACAGATTGCATGAGGAATACCGTATCAATGGTAAAAACCGACATTATAGTTTGCTCCAGTAGAAACATGTAAAATATGGCATGCATCAATTGTAATTAGCCTTGTAAGCAAAGCTAACGTGTTTACCAGCCCTCAGAGAAGCATTTAGCAGCCTCCTTTCCACACGGGACAGCACTGAAGTAAGTTACAATGAGAAAGAGCAGGGTTTTCTTTTTGTCAGCATAAAACGTTCAAGTAGGTGGGTGGCGATTTTGAAAGGTGTCCTGAATGCACACAAACAAAAAATGATGAGCCATACAAAACTTCCTTTGAGGGTTGTTGCATAGATAATTACAGTAGAAGAGAGCCTGAAGTGTGTGAAAGTTTTAAATGTACCGATTGATTTGAAAGCTGCTTTATACTGACTTTTCCAAAAGTTTTTGTTAGGGAAAATTTTCTGAAATAACTGAAAATTAAAGACATGCATATTAATTCACTTTGTTAATTAATAAAGATGGCATGATGAGTTCTTTGGTGTAGTGGTATTGGAAGTGTATCTCTGTGTTTGTGTGCTGTTCTCTATTGATTAGCTCACATTACCAAAGGCCTTGGAGATCCGTGCTTGTAATGCTATTGGGAAAAGAGAGAAATAAAATTAAATTTTCCTTGCGTTTTTATAATTTCTTTCTAAGCTTAGGAGAAACTCAGAAATTTCATCTAGGATTAATTTAAAAATGTGTATACATTTCTAAGATGATGCAAAAGTTGTCCAATTGCTATGTAGTACACAGTTTGCCTGAGTTTGCCTCCACCTTCTACATACCTACCCAGAGCTGGCAAGCTTTAAAAAATAAAAAAAAGAGGACAAAGTAGAAATGTTATGTAGAGTCAGTAATTCTAAAACAGATGTTTTCAGAGAATACTGTCCCTTTTGAACCAAAGGGCGAAGAAGAGTTCAGGCAGAGACAGACAAATTCCTAAATAAAGAAACGCAACAGAGGACATGCCATTAATACCAGTAATTACAGTTTAAAGGATATGTAGAGTTTGGTTCTTGATGCTATTGAAAGTGTGGATATTTTTAACTCTAATTCAATTATTTTGATTATTTTGGCAAGCACGTTGGCCTGGTTGGAACAGTGCTGGCCCAGGACCCAGAGTAGTTTGTCTTTTGATCAAACACATATTGAAACCCTGGAGACCAAGGACCTGGGTTCAAGTCCCACCTCTGCTTCTTACCGCAGAGGGGCTTGAGCAGGCACTGCGCCTCTCTCATTTCCCGCCCGTGTAACGCTGGGGATTAGCACCTGCATGTGCAGTCACTAAGGACGGCATTCACACAAAAGCCCTTGAAAATTGTGCCGTGGTCTACATAGGTGAGGGGAAATCTTGAAGTGAGGGATTCCTAAACTCACTTCTTAAGATCAGTAAATTGTATAAAACAATGATTTTAGTGAGAAAGCAACATTTGAATTTAAATTGGGTAATAGAATCAGGATTAAAAAGTTACCTGTGATTCTAGTTGGAGCAATATAATGTCAAAGATTCAAATGAAAACTTAAAAACATTCTGTCTCTTCTCTAGCATTTTCCAGATAGTTGGATCTCTGTATATGTATGAGAGTTTCTCAACCCCGACACTGTTGACATTTCGGACCAGAGAATGAGTGGTCGTGGTGGTCGTGGGGGCTTGTTGTGTGCAATGTGGGGGGATTAGCAGCATCCCTGGCCTCTACCGCTCTCCAGTCGCACCAGCATGCTGTATATATATATATATATATATATATATATATATATATATACACATAACATGTATATGTATATGTTCTCTATATATGTTATTTGTTTTATGTATACATAGTATATGTGTGTATGTGTATAAACACTTTATGTTTAACACTTAAACAAATTGAAGGAACACAACGTACATAATATACATTATGACTTAGCAACAGAGCAAGAGCAAGGTCCTGGGCTCCTGATGCCCTGCTTTGTGGTCTGCTACCTTGTGCAGCCTGCCAGCTCTTATGCCCCAAGGACCATCAATGGAGGCAGGCAATGTGTATTGGTGCTGCTCTTCAGGAAGAAATGTATTTTCCATCGTGACCCAGAGAACAGTCAAGGGTTGAACCACGAGTTTCTGAAACAATATTACCCTTGTCATAGCCATGTACCCTGAAATACTCCATTGTAGTTGGTTTAAAAAATTGCAGGCTGTGAACTGCTAAATTGATTTCATGAGTGACTAATAGGTTGTATCTCAGTTTGAAAAACACTGACATTCTGGATCGTGCAGGGGAGGAAGGAAAAATGGGACAGAACAGAGAACAGGGGCAATAAAGAAAAAGGAGAAGAAGAGAAATAGAGAAAAAAAGAAGTGCATGGGTGGGAGGTTATGGAAAAAGTTCTGGTGCTCAACCTCTTGTATCAAGTGTCCCTTAGAGATGGCACCTGCTCCCTCCGGCGTCTAGAGCTCCCTCCCTGTTGATTGAGTGGAGTGATTCATCCGTGAGAACCATATTTAAGTTTACTGGGCTTGGGAGTGAATATACACGGCCAAAGCTGCAGATTTTACAGATAAGGCTTAGAACACCATTAGTAGGTATTTCATTTATCCTGACACATTCCATCCTATTAATCTCCCTGCAGCTGGAAGTTATATTTTGGTCTGGAGTTACAACCTAATGCGTTCAGGAGGAAACCAAATTTATTGGGTTTGACATTGCACATTATTGGAATGGTATAATGCAGTGGAGCCTCTGTACTAAGTTCTGTTGATTTTATTTATGTATTTGTGTTTGGCTAGTATAAATATATGGTAAAGTATGTGCTGTGGTAGAGAGTTTAATGCTGACTCTGCTGGAACATTCAAAAATGTCTGCACACAAGACACCCAGTTGTAAAGAGTTACAGCCAGAAGAACAGCTACTAAAGATTTGCATTAAGTATTTCTGATTTTTAAAAAAGTCATCATTTGTGAAGCGGACTAGGCTATTAATATTCAAAAATAGCAAGGATGACACACTCCAGATCTACCCTGAAGTTGTGACTTGCACAAAATGAAGCAGGGTTTAGAAATTGAGGGTTCAGAGGGAGGTGAGTCATATCTAGAAAGTAAATAAAATCATTTTCAAGTAGTAGCTGGCTGCAGCGTTCAACCATCACTGCAAATCAATGAGAGGAGAATTTTTTTTTTACCTTGAATTTTGATGATTTATTATGCAGATGTGCTATCACTTCTTTTATTTTCCTTCCATTTTTCATCTTCCAAGAAGTTTCCTAAGTGACTTTACAATGACACCTAGCACACACCCATATTACCTGATTATTACAAATGAGGTCACCTTTAAGTCAAATGTAACGGCCCTGGGACATGTGTCAAACAAATTTTGCATCTGTCTGTGGTTGTATTGTGATTCCTAGGCAAATTAAAAAGGAAAAAAAAGCTTCAAATTTCATGACACTTTTGATAACCTAAATATCCCTGAAGCTCTCTCAGAAAAATAGCCTGAAATCTATCTGGGGTGGAGGAACCATATGGAGTTTCTCAAAAGCACTTTGGGGCAACCCCAGGAAACCAGGTCAAAACTAGAGGCATGATCATCACCAGGTTTGTCCTCCACTCTGGGCATCACCACAGCAACTCAAGTACCATAGTGAGATCAGTGTCACTTTACTAGTATTTTGAAAGGAAGCAAAAGGAAGCTCATTTATTGCTACACATCATTGCTTCAGAATAATGAATTCAGCATGCTGATCTTTGAGCCCTTTATATATAGATCTAGTTGGTACAGGTCAGGAAATGGCACTACTTGAACTGGACAACTTATTTGCCATAACTTAAATATGTTGAATTGTTTTATTTTAATGCACTTTTCAATAGAAATATTAATATGTAACTGTATGTAACTGTAATATGGACAGTATTGTTAAATGATGAGTGCTGGTTATTGTTTGCAGCAAGTAAGGACAGTAGTCAAATTAATGAATCAATGTTCTGCTTACAATTTTTATAAAATATAATCACTCAACGTAAGAAAACTCCTATCTCTTGAATACAAATAAATAGTACATAATTTTGCATAAGCCTGAGTCCCTGCTGTAAAGTCCCAGTTGCTTGGAATTCAAATATATGAGTTACTGAAGGGTCTGAACAGATCCACCATGATTGACATTGACAACCTTGGGATGTATTAGGGAACAATGACACTGTTCACTTGTTATCCCTCCTATGGCCATTAGGCAAATTCAGTCTTGAGCTGTAGTGGTGATATTGATCACAGGCCACCTGATCATCAAATTGGGCTTTTCCACTGATTATTAAGTAAGTGGTTTGTCTAAAATAGAGTCCTAGAACCCTGATGAACCATAATACCTATATAGAGTTAAATTATCCAGATTCTTGATCCGTTTTCAGTATTAATATGCAATAGAACCTTAAGTAATTAAAAAAACCTACTATGATATATTAATCTAACAAATAATTCTATGTAGAAAGATCTCAGAATACAGGGGAGTGGAAGGAGTGATCTACAATTAAACTCTGCAGATTTACAAAGCTGCTTTCACACATGTTCAATTGTTATCTTTCATTGAAATACCAAAGTAATTAGTCCTCTTTAAGAATTTTCTACTTGCAAAATGTCAGTGATTACTTTGGGTATAGATGTTGACTAAAAGCACTTGATAGCCTGAGAATTTGTGTTTTGCATATATGCCTGCCTGCCCGCTTTACTTCCTTGCTTCCTTCTCTCCCTCCTCTTTTCTTTTAAAGTTGATTTGGGAATTCCTTCGTTCACAATTAGGTGTTTTGTCAAAGAAAACTATAAACACCACAGGCAGCAGTCTATATCCTGAGAAAATGATTAATTGAAATGGGCCAACAGCACATAGAAGTTTCTGCAAAAAAGATGCCATCATGGTGGCTGTTTTTACCGAATTTTCTATGGCTTGGCAGAATGGTAGAGCTGGGAGGGGATTTCGGTTTGGTGTACCTTACAGTGTGGTTTGTGTGCACCTCCAGCATCCATATTCCCTTGGACCTTGGTAAACAGGCAGATTTCTGGGCCCCATTCCAGTCTCAGTGAATGGAATTTTGTAGAGGTGGAGTCTGGGAATGGCATTTTTATAGGACTCTCAAGGGAAACTTATGCAACCTGCAGGGCCAATTCTAGTCCGACGTCTTCATTTTATGGATGGGGAAACTCATCTCAGGCTCAGAGAGGTGAAGTGACTTATTCTAAATCACACAGTCAGAGCCAAGAGTAAACTTCAGGCTTCCCAACTCTCACAAATGCCTCTGCTTGGTTGGTTGATGTTTTGATACTTTGGTTTTAGAATTGTATTTTTTTTTATTGACAATCAGTATTACAATTTAATATAACACAATACACGCTGCTCATGAACCATGTTACCATATGGCCATAAAAAGTGGCTTGTTGGTCAGCCACATACAGCAATAACGTTTTATTTTCAAACTCTTGATTAAAAATGCATTGCTATTTATTTGTGCTTTGGGGGATAAACTATATAAAGTGGAATAAAATGTTTAATAAATACTTATTGAATTGAAGAAAAGTGAGCACAGACCTCAGCCTTGAGTTTCAAACATTTACTTTATTATTGGCACGTAGATGCTAAAATGTCAAATTTAAAGGAATCTGAGCTTACTTTTCGTATATTTCATTTACTAGGTCTACTGAATAATTTTGAGGATGTTGCAGGGAGCCCGGGGTCCATAACGGTTTTTTTTCATTTTACTTTCTTCTTCTTTTCAAAATTTTAAGTAAAGTTATATAAATCCTTCAGCATAGGCTTCATAAGTGTGGGGGCTGATGACTCTATGTTGAAGCTCCCTTGACCTATAAGTGTCAACTTCAAGAAAATTTCTGCTAGGAATTTTTGAAGATAAAATAGAACATCTAATTAACATTTAGAAGAGGAAGATACATATCCATTTCAAGTAACCTGA
Source organism: Equus przewalskii (assembly GCF_037783145.1). NCBI lineage: Eukaryota > Metazoa > Chordata > Mammalia > Perissodactyla > Equidae > Equus > Equus przewalskii. Next base: position 116,642,463 of record NC_091863.1, on the reverse strand, counting down.
CCTGGATTTCAGTAGCAGGATCTCTTCTTGACACATTTGTAACTCATTTTAATTGCTAATAGTTACTGCGTGTACACACCCAAGGCAGAATGGGCCTTAACCTCTCAGAGTTACAAAGGTGAATTAACTTAAAACTAAATAATACATTTTTGTGAAGAGACATTTGATTTCGCGTGATTTAATACTGAATCAAATGCATGTGATTGGCAAGCACCGATTATCCAAGAAAGTTGAAAGGACTAGTGACATTTTCATGCCTCATCTACATTACTATAATTATTTTCAAGAGAAGTCAGGTGATTTTATTGGTATGATGTGTGGATAGTAGAACGTAGGTGGGCTTTGGAGTCATACACACCTGGGTTTGAATCCCAGCTCAACCATCTAACCAAGAGTGTGAGTATGGACAAGTTACTTAAACTCTCTGAGTCTCACTTTCCTCTTTTGTAAAGTCTTGATAATTGTCCTGACTTCGTGAGGGTTGCTGTGAGAAACGTAGAAAACAGATATAAAATGTTTCATACTGTGCCTGATATTGAAAAGGGGAAGAGGGAACCATGTTCTCCTTCCAGTGTACATAGCTTGGTCCAGAGAGTAAGGAATGTCATCCTTTTTGAGTATAATCGGAAGAGAGTGCTCTCTCTCCCTCTCTCTCCCAATCCCAAAAATGAAGTGACTTTGCTAGTGATGTTGAGTGAAGAATCTGGACAAGCTTAGCTCATTGCCTTTTGTGTTCTCCCTCTTTCAGGGCCATCTACCCTCAGAAGGTGCATAGCACTGCCTGGGACTGGGTGGCTAAATTCACTTGAGAAATCTTCACTAGGAAGTCCAACTGTGGCCATAGACCTAACCAAATGATTGAATTAAAGGTTTACAGTATGAAGCTGGCACTTTGATCTCCATCTATGTGATACCTTCATTTACTTCTCAATTAGTCGTGAACCCACAGTGGATTTAAAAGAGTGAACAGCTATCACCCGCAAATCCCAACAGTAGACAATCAATTAATTATAGCTACTGTTATCATAGGAGCTTTTGACTGAACCGTCATTCTTTCTATAGTAATTCGTTCTGCTCAAAATACAAAATATCTATAACCTAGTGAACTCCTTATGGGACATTGCCATAGGCTCTAATTCTTTATTAATTAATTGAGAGAAAAAATTGACTGTTAGTATCTTTTACCTAAGTGAGTAGCACTATCTGGCTCATAGTTTGTCAAAACGGAAATTCTTTTTACAACTTCAAAGCGGGAGGAAATGCTACGTTTGGTGCTTCCTCAAGGTCAATTCTGCTTAGTCATAAATTGTATGCACTCTTTTTAAACTCAGAAAATGTCTGGTATATCCAAAGTAACTAGATTTAGAGGTATTTTGAGGTAATAATCTTTATCATAGCAAGACCAATGTCACTATGGCAGCTTCACCTGGTTTGTGAGAATGTGCACGTCTGTGTGTGTGTGTGTGTGTGAATTTAATTGTCCTTTATACTTTGTGACATGAATATAGACAGTGGCATAACAAAAATGTATGAGCCCAAGGGAAAATATTAGCGATAGACTGCTTGCTGCTGGGTAGGCTGAAAAGTTCTTTATCACATTTTTTTTGAGAGTTTTTTTTTTTTTTGAGAATTAAAAGAAAGAAAGATTGAAAAAGGAAGGAGAGAGAGAGAGAAAAAAAAGTAATACAGAGTATAACAGAGCTAATACCTTTGTTCCCACCACCCCAATTGATGATGTAGGACCTAAAGTCAATGAAAACAATATTATTAATATAAAAATAAACATGTGAAGATGCAGGTGAAGTCAGCTTTGCATCTCACCCCCAGTTCCATTCCTTTTACCTCTCACCAAAGGCAAACACATTGATGTGTAGAGTTCCGGTCAGTTTTGTATAAATTTACATATGCATATTTCTCCATGGGCAATATATAGGCTTGTTTTGTGAGAGAGCACTGTATGTGTATTCTTTATTGTTGTAATTTAACATTTCTTTGAGATCTTTCCATGCTGTTGCATATAAATCTAATTCATTCAGCTTAACTGCTATATAAGTCATCAGATAAATATATCAAATTATATTTATCAGTTCCCTGATTAATAGACATCCAAGTTGTTTCCAATTTTTTCACCAGTACAAATGAGCAACATCCAGATAATAAACACGTTTTTGGGTCACTTTGTCTTCAGTGTTCTGAGTAGGTGCTTGTTTTTCTTCTGTATTGCAGACTCTTGTTTTTCTTTTTCTGTAGAATGTAACTCTATAGCAATGTATTTAGTTATTCTATATAGTATTTCCTTTTCCTTTCTCGTAATGGCTACCTTCCCGACTACATTGGAAGGTCTGTATGCAGGGACTGTGTTTGTTGTTGCTGTTGTATGTTTGGTAACTGACACAGAGTGTATACTCAAGAAATATTTCTTGAATAAATGAATGAAATGCAAACAACAATGAATGACTCTTTCCTTAAGGTGAATTCTCTGCCAGGAATCTCCTCAGTCCTTCACACAAATAGACTTCTGGCAAGCTTGCTCCATGGGTTAGCTAAAAATATCCAGGCCTGTCTAGTTCCCTGTGGTAAATGTGGCTTAGATTTAAGCTCTGATTTCTGCAACGTGTGGAATAATCTACCAAGAAACCAGACACCATATGGACATGTCATTTCCCTGAACCCCAGAGTCACTGGTTAGAAGGGACTGTCGTTCTTTGTAAATATAAAGTTGTCCTCAGAACTCTTAAGACAGACCTTAAGACAAGCAAAAGCTGCTGCAGCAGGCTTTCAGTTTCTGTTCTCCAGTCACTTTGCTTGCTTAGTCAGAGAAGCCCAAATTTTATTCTTGCACATTGTCTCCCAGAATACAGACTATCATTACCAAACTTTTTTGCAGCTAAGTATGACCATGTGACTAAGTTCTGGCTGAGGAGAGTGGAAGTGTCATTTGGGAATTCTGGGAAATCTCCTTCAAAGGGAGTGAATCCCTTTGTTCTGCCCTACTTTGATTCTGTTCCTACAGTCAGTTTGGACAATAAAGACCAAGGTTACCCTCTAGGGTGGTGGAACAGATTCACAGAAGGTGCTTAGGTCCCCAAGAACCATGTGGAACCATCATACCAGCCCTCAATTTTTTACCTTTGGGGTTTTTTTAATGTGAGAATTAAACTTCTATATTCAGGTGATACTAATCCAAACAGATATATTTAGCTAAATCAATACCATCCTAAGTATCTTGCCATTTAAGAATAAATATCTATACCCACTGGCACAGGAGCCGCTTAATAGCTGTTAAAACCTGAGCAACTCACTCTCAGGGCCTAATTTTTTCCTTCTACAAGACAACAGAATAAGCTTAAGACTGTATTAGATCTTTGTCTGTTAGAGAACCCTGTGACCATATCTAAATACAATCACTCTGGATTGTTGAACGAGCATTAGTAAGAAATGAAGCCTGTCTTTACAGTTTGGCAAAAGCTCATTAATTGGATTTTTTTTTGATCATTTGAATGCAGGCTAGGCTGAAGTTTATCTTTGTGCTACCTAAAAAAAATCTCTCAACAAATCTGCAGGGTAATTGTTGGCTTACTTTAGAAACCAACTGCTTTTTAATTGAAAGTTGGCAGCTTCCTATTTACATAGAAACAGTTAAAGTACTAATTTTAAATGATTTTTTAAAATCCATTTACTAAAATAGTCTGGCAAGACCTTATTAATGTTACTTACATTGTAGTGAGGTGGTCCAAGACTGAACCTCAACATTTCTGATTCCTTGATGACTGGCAGCAGGGATAAAACTGCTTTGCAAACATTGCAGGAAATTTGTTTCCTGGGGCTGGAAGAGTGAAAGTAGTAGTGTGCCTTGAGAGGAGGTAGTCTTTCTCTTTTTTCTGGAAGGGATTAATTGTGAGCTTTATTGACATGCAGAAGTAAGCTAAGCACTTATTCTTTGTCCTTTGATATTGGAAGTAATCTAAGTGTAATTAATTCAGAGTATATATGCTAACTTATTCTGATAATGCAAAAGTTTGCTTTTGTCAGGGGATGGTGGGATAGGATGGGAATCTAAGCCCTCATGGATATCTAGGGATTTTCTGTCTCTTCTGGCACGCCCTGGGACAAAAGCTGAAGAGCCTTGGAACTGGGGAGAGAGAGATGATGAGAGAAGAAACTCTGGCAGTTTTCCTGCTGGAGACCCTCCATGTTGGGGTGTCTCCTATGGATTTGGGAAGCAACAATGTCTGATACTGAGCTAAATTTTCCTTTTCCACATTGTAATCTTCTTATGAAATCTCAAGTTTCCAGCACAATGTGTTCACCACTACTACCTGGTTTCAGATTTGCGTTAGCACTGCCTTGCGGAGGGGAGGTATGGGCTCTGTTTCTGTATTCAGACAGGTTTTTGAGAACTAGACTGGTTTGGCTTACTGGTAACTAGAGGGACTAAAGTCGGCAGTGATCCAGAGAAACTGGAGGCGGCAGTTTGGAGCCAAATGTCACAAGGAACAAGCAGAGGCGATAGATTCATACTCCCCAGGAACCATTTGAAATACACAGGACTCTGTTACACGTGGTCATCTAGGATGAGGTCTCAAGTTACTTTATTTGGATGTTCAAGAAAGGTGATTCCTAGAAGGCTAGAAAACTTTGAGCACTGGGGTTCCATAATCGTACAACTGCTATGTCTATTGAATGTCTACACTATTCTAGTCCCTATGTAAGGCACTTGATACATATGACCTCGTCTGTTGCTCATAACACCGGAAAGGCAGCATTATCTTCTTACCAGAAGAGGCAAATGCATAGAAATATTGTAACTGGAAATTTGTTTTATTCTATATTCTTGTAATGAAAGTATTTTTCTTTACATTTTTTTCAGTGGTTCATACTGGTCTTCCTTGCAGTTAATATGAATTGGTGATATTTTGATAGATTACAACTTTCACGAATTACTGATCAATAGGATTCATTTCCAGGAAATATTTCTGCAATTCCAGAGTTTGTAAAAATAATAGTCATGCTTAAAATACGTAATAAAAGGGTCTTTACAGCTTGAAGTTCAACTAAACTTTATTTTTTTTTATAATTGTATACTTTGTTTTGAATCATGATGCAAAATAACAATGAGCATATTGTGTTTAATATTCTAGTATTAAATGACTGAAAATTACTGATATTTACTAATAAGCTGCATGACTCAAATTTATTGCCATGTTCTAGAATGAGTAGAGTGAGCGTTTGTTGCTATCACAGCATACTGTATGCAGACTTACTAATGAAAAAATGCAGCAAAAATAAAAAGCTACATTAGTAATGGATAATAAACTCAGAGGAGCTCTTAATGGTGAGCAATATTACAGTTGCTGAGTCTGCTGCTTCTCTTAACCTTTTTATTTTTTACTGCTTTACTACTGTTTTACTGTGGAGGGTTTAACACTTATTTCTTCTTTTTTCTTCCTTAACCAACCAGATTGTTAAAGATTACTTGTGGAAATGGACTCAAGTGTAAGTGAAAATTCCTGGCAGTAAAAGTTGATTGGCCTTTCCCCAAATTAGAAGAAATATTTATAGCTATTCACCAAACAGAGTTGGTTGATTACAAAAAAGAGTGTGAATTTAAGTGTGCTCCTGGAGGGACCTTTTGTCACTTTGTCATATTCACAGTGGCACACAAGTGAGCTAGTGACTTGGTACGATTGGGGAAAGGGGTGGCTATAGTGTCCTTATCACTTTCCTGCCCACAGTACTTTCTAACTCGGCCTTAAAGACTTTCTTAGGGAACCTCTGGAGGTGTGTGTCCAGCATAAGGCAGCACTGTAGGCTGCCAAGTCGATGAGGATTCAGGTGGGAGAGAGAGGTGATCAGGCTGCCTGGAGACACAATCAGTCATATTATGGCCAGAGCTTAAAGTAGAGGTGCGGTCATATAGAGAGTTGGTGGGGGCACGGGGCCTACAGAAATCGAACCAAAGTCTTGTTCTTAGGCAGGAGGTGAAGCAGATTCAAATGACTTGGCACATTGAGGCATGATCCCAAAGAGAAGTCTGGGCAGGATCAGGACAGGAGGCTATCATGCTGAGCATAAGGCAGGAATGAAGCAGGCCAGGTGTCAGATTTTGAGATTAGATTCTAGATTCCAAGAGCACTGGTTTCTAATGAGTATTGTGAATTTTATAGGAGTTTACAGCAAAGTCAGCATCCCAGGATCTGAAGGGCCAAAGCCTCTTTGGACTGCCTGCCCCTAATTTCCAGGGAGGGAGGCTGGATCTCTGTCTCCTGAGAAGCCCCCTGAGCCCAATGCACATGATGATCCCACCTTCTCTGGGTGTATTATGGGCTGGGATTGGTCTGAGGGAGTATTTATGTACTATCTGGGTACTAATTCCTTCTCAGGTTCATTGCCATTCTTTTCTTTACAAACTTCTCCGCCCAGGATTCTAACTTCCTCCTCTTCTCAGGTCTTGACATCTAGACCCCTGGCAATATGTTTTTTAAGATGCTATGATACTTGAGTCTTGTGACACCTTAGCTACCTTAGAAATGTCTTAGCAGTATCTATGGTTATTGTCTCTGCCTCCTCCATGTCTAATTCAAGGCTTTATACAAATGTCAACAAATATTCATCATGTATTTTTGATAAACTGATGGATATTTGGCACTATGAGGGATCCAAAGAGACATATGTGATATAGTAATTTCCTTGAGGACTGTTCAGTCTTGGAAAAAGACAGAAAATACACCCACAAATAATTTCAGTAAGAATTCAAGGTAGTATGCAATTAGGGGCCAAGTTAATTTGATAGCCAATAAGTGTTGTGTGATTTGAAATTGTCCAAAGGTTTCATGTAAGGGGGGAATTCTCCAGGATTTAAAAATTAAATAGGTAGGATTGAGATGGGAAAAAAGGGTAGTAGAATCTACTTACTCATTTGACAAACGTATATAATGCTTACTATATACAATGCTCTATTTTGAGATTTCACAAGCAGTAACTCATTTAATGCTCACAACCACCCTATGAAGTAAATCAAATTATTAGAAAACTGAGGCACAGAGAGGTGAAGGAACTTGTGCAAGGTCATACAGCTAAGTAGTGGAGCTGGGAGTTGGACCTACATGGCCTAACTCTAGAACTGCGCTGTGCAATCTGGTAGCCACTGGTGGCTATGTAAAGTTAAATGCATTAGAATTAAATAGAATTAAAATTCAGTTCCTCAGTTGCTCTAAACTCATTTCAAGTGTTCAATAGCCACGTGTAGCCAATGGCTACTGCAGTGGAGCACAGACAGAGAACAATTCCATCATCGCAGAACTTTCTGGTGGGTGGCGCTTATTCACTATCTATGCATTTAACCATTCCTCTGTGCCATCTTTTCCTGGGGTAATGATATGAGCAAGCATGTGGAGGGTGACTACATATTTATGAGTCCTTACATCAAGAGTTGTCTTGGGCTAGAACAAGGAGCAGTAAAAGACGGTTTTGCCAAAACAAAAAGTAGAGGCTGGTCTTGAATACCAGGCAGGGAACTGGCTTAATTCCAGTATTAGTTTCTACAGCTCTGTGGCAAACTGCCACAAAACTAGCAACTTAAAACAAGACACATTTTATTATCTCACCGTTTACATGGGTCAGGAGTCCAGGCAAGGCTTAGGGAAATCTGCTCAGGGTCTCACCAGTGTGCAATCAAGGTGTCAGCCAGGGCTGCAGTCTCATCTGAAGCTAGGGATCCTCTTCCAAGCTTGTTGATTACTGGCAGAATTCAATTTCTTGAGGCTGTAGAACCAAGGCCCTCAGCCCCAGTCTGCCTGCCATTTAGAGTCTGCCTGCCCTTTCCTGTCACATGGCCCCCTACATGGCGTGGCACTTTTCTTATTCAAGGTCAACAGAAGAGTATCAGCTGCTGCTACTCCTGTCTCTGGACTCTCATCCCAGTTTTAAAGGGCTCACCTGATTAGGTCAGGCCTATCCAGAAAAACCTTCCTTTTGATTAACTTAAAGGCAACTTAATAGGGACCTTACTAAAATCTGCAAAATCCCTTCACCTTTGCCATATACATAACATACTAACATACTCACGTAAGCGAAATCACATCATCTTTACAGGTCCTGATCACATTCAAGGGGAAAGGATTATCCAGGGTTTATACATCAAGGGGGTGTTTTAGAACTCTGCCTGCCACAATTCTGTATGTTTTGAGAAAGGAATGAGTTTTCTGAGTATGGACATTATGAGGTGGGGCTGTCATGCTTTCAAGGTGCTATTTATTTCCTCTTAGTTATTTGGCCTCTAGCTAACATATAATGTCAAATTAAAACCTTGGTCTTCTGGTCCAACCATCTTGTCTATTAATACATAGCTTTAAAAGGGATATCTCGTGCTCTTGAAACCTAGTTATGCTTAAAAATCAAAGTGCTAACATTTTGGCATTATTTTTTAAGTACAAAACTAACACATGCTTATTGTTAAAAAAGTAAAATGATACAGAAGCACATTGACTATGCAGTAAAATGTAAAATTTACCCACCTCCGACCAACCCCCTTATTTCACTCTCTAGAGATATTCTTTCAGATTCTTTGCTAAGCATACACAGACACATATTCCGTATTTTTATTTTTAGTTTTTACTCTTATTTTCTGCAATGCTGCATGGATATAGATGTTCTTCCATGTCAATACCTATAGACAGTCCTTTCTCTCTCTCTCTCTCTCTTTCTATATATATAGATAGATAGATAGATAGATAGATAGATAGATAGATAGATAGATGATAGATAGATAGATATAGCTGTCTCCATATACATATAAAATCATGAATGTAAAGATTGAAAGAGCTCATTCTAAAGGAAAAGCTATGAGGAAGAAGAAATGCTAGTCTAGAACTCCTTATCTGACCCCTGGAATAAGTTTGCTTTGGGTCTAACCCTGGTTTTAACTTCCTTAGAACTAAGGAGAACCCATCTTGAAACTCACCTGAATCTTTAATCTTCGTTTTATGTCAAGAGCTATTTTTAGACCATAATCACAGCTCTGGAGCTTTAAAGCATCCAGGCAATTCCATATCAAAAGGATTTGACTTTGTTCTTTCTAGGGAGACAGATGAAAATGCCTGCTGGAAATAATCAAGTGGCAGCAGAGTTGGCTCTTTCTAATCCCTACTTTCTCCCTGGATTAGGGAGGATGAAGAAGAAATTGCTCAAGGAGAAGAGAAATTTAACATCTCTCTGAAGTCTTCAGTCCATAGCCTTTTCTAGACCCTTGGCCTATTCCAGGGACTGTCTCCTCACTGGCTCTAGCACCAATCCCAGTCCTTTGGCGGGGAAGAATGAAGCCCTGAGCCTGACGTTTTACTGTAAATCAGCTTTTCTATTGATACTGATCTGATAACTGAATTCTAACAATTGGCCTCCTGCCTTGTTCCTTATGATTAAGGTGCCATTTTAGGTCATTTTTGTGAGTAAAAAGGGATGCTGTTAATAACTAATCTGGGACAGCAGGAGCACACCTTGGCTGTCCCATGGAAACTGGACATATGGTCGCTCAATTTATGGTCAAAGAACACCCGGTACCAGTGAATGATAAGAATCATACTGCACTTTGATTGAAGACTTACCAGGCACTTACTAAGCTCTTTACTTAACGTATCTTATTTAATCCACACAGCCAACTACCCTATAGGATAGGTGCTATTATTCACATTTTACAGATTAGGAACCCAAGGCATAGAAAGGTGAAGTCGCTCAAGTTCCCATGGCTAAATTCCCCTCAGCTGAGACAAATTTCAGGAGCTTAGAGAAGGTAAATGGGAGTATCAGTTCGTTTGAGAACAAGGAGGGGTGGACTGGAATGAGGGATGATACAGCTGAACTCTACAAGGAGGTGTGGCAACACATTTGGGTGGGATATTTTTGGGCTGGAAGTGTTTCTTAAGGAGGCCAGGAGAGGATGGGCTAATGGATTATTTTTGTTGCTGTGCTCCATGATTCTTTTCTGATGACAGCACATCAGTGCTGAGATGAGAGCCACACATCACCTCAGGCTCCCTTCAGATGCCCAGGCATCTCATCTGTAACATGCCAGCCCGCAGCACAGTACAATGACAGATAACCCAACTGTGTCAGCAGCTCTCCAATGCCATCCTCCTGTACCTACAGAACTCTTCGTTAGGAGCAAGCTAGGCCCAGTGATTTATGTCTGTTTATCTGGTCAGAATTCCAGGAGCACTTAACCTCTGTATCCCTCACTTTAGCTCTTGCTCTCTGTCATCTTTTATTGCCCCCTAAGCATTCCTTGTGTAAGCCTTGTCTCCTCAAGCAGTTGGTAAGCAACGCAAAGGCAGGGACCAAACCACTTTGGCATCTCCCTAAGTGACTGCCACAGTGTTAAGCACAGAGAGATATTCAACAAGAATGTTTTCTGTATTAGTTTTCTAATGTGCCATAACAAATTACTACAAACTAGGTTGTTTAAAACAACACAAACGTATTATCTTACAGAAAGCCAAAGTCTGAAATAGATCTTACTGGGCTAAAATCGAGATGTCTGCAGGGCTGTGTTCCTTCTGATGGCCCTAGAGGAGAATCCGTTTCCTTGCCCTTTCCAGCTTCTAGGGGCCACCCGCGTTCCTTGGTTCATGGACCTTTCCTCCACTTTCAAAGCCAGCAGCACAGCAACATCAAATCTCGCTGACTCGGACCTTTCTTTTGCCTCTGTTTTCCACTTTTAAGGACTATTATGACAACACTGGGCCCATCCAGATAATCCAGGAGAATCGCCCCATCGCAAGGTCAGTTGATTAAAGAATCTTAACTCCCTCTTGCTTTGTAACATAACATATTCACAGTTTCTGGGATTAGAACATGAACATCTTTGGAGGGCCATTATTCTGCTTACCATTCCCCTCCACAAGTGGGAGGGAGGAAGTGGGGAGGACAGGGTTCTCCCTGTATTAGTTTCCCGTTGTTGATGTGACACATTTGCAACAAACTTAGTGGCTTAAACAGCACAAAATCATTATTTTACAGTTCTGTAGGACAGAAGTGTGAAATGGGTTTTAGTGGGCTAAAATAAAGGTGTTAGCAGGGCTGCATTCCTTTTGGAGGTGCTGGCACAGAATCCATTTCCTTGCCTTTTCCTGCTTCTAGAGGCTACCTGCATTCCTTGGCTCGTGGCCCCTTCCTAAATCTTACTACATCTTCAAAGCAATATGTGGTCAAATCATTCTCATGTTGAAGCATTATGTCCCTGCTTCCAGCACCACATCTCCTTCCTTGAGTCTCACTCTCCTGCTGCTCTATTGTACTCACAGGGCCCTTTGTGATTACACTGAAACTATTCAAATGATCCAGGATGATCTCCCCATCTCAAGATCAGGTGCTCAGCAACCTTAATTCCACGTACAACCTTATTTCCCTCTTGTCATGTAACCTAACATTTTCACAGGTACTGGGAATTAGGACGTGGACATCCTTGTGGGGCCTGTATTCTGCCCCACACCTTTTAAAAACTTTTCAAAAAATGTTCAAATATGCACAAAAGTAGAGAGAGAGTATAATAAGTCCCCATTTACTCATCCCCCAGCTTTGGACTTAGTTCATTTTTGAGGGTTATTCTGTGAGTAGTTGGAAGATTATTATATACAACGGATACTGGTCAACTTTGTTCCTAAATTATTTCCTTTTCTTGTTGTATAAACATTGAGATTATAAAGTGTTGTTTAAAAGTTATTTTGTAAACTTTAAAATTCGTAATGGTTATAAATGATATAAAACAGTATGTCTAAATACCTTTAAGGAAGAATCTTGTATTTAAAAATCATGAAAAGCAGGAAGGTCACAAAAACCTAATATTCTGACATCCCTTTGTACAAAATAATACCTCTGAAAATATATTTGTGGGAAATTTTGTCAGAGCATACAATTTTTAAGCCCATGATCTATTAGAAACGTATACATATACATGCAAAACCCATGTTTGGATTGTAGTTTGTATTTTCAGACAATCTCCATTGTATTTTTCTAATTTTATTGAGAGATATTTGACATGTAACATTGTGTAAGTTTGAGATGTACACAGTGATGATTTGATACCCATGTAAGTTGTTAAGTTGACAATGTGCATTATTCAACCCAAGGATATATAGTTTTAAAGTCGAAAATGGTAGAATCATATTCACTTTCGTTAGGTTTTATAAGATTTACAATGTAGAAAGCATTTTAAAATTTCTTGATAGATCCGTTGTGAAGCACCAGCTGCTTTTTTTCATCTGTGCTGTCACCTTACCTTTATCTTCTCCCAGAGCCTTGTTGGATTTAATGATATCCACAATTCCAGCCAAGGGAGGTACTCTGACCAGTGTTCAAGCTTTTGCTGTCAGTATTTGTGACAGTAGATCTGACTTTGTGTATTATGTATGTCTATGCATTTGTATTAGTCAAGCTAATACTTATTTTGGCAGTAGCATACCACCTGGAACTTGTGGGACCTCAACTTCATGTGGGTTTATTTTTCACTTGCATAAAATCTGATGTGGCTGTTCCTGGTGAGGAAGCTCTCTCGGGCAATCTCCAGTCATGAACTTGGAAATTGGGCTTGTTCCATCATCTTGGATTACTTCACTTCCACCCATATAGATGGGGGAGATAGGGAGAATGTGGAAGATTGCATGGCAGGATTTAGGGGCCAGGCTTGGAAGTGGTGTATATCACTTCCACCACACTCCATGGACCAGAACTGGGTCATGTGGTCCTGTCTTTATATAAGGGTGGGCTGGAAAAGGTAGTCTTCCTGTGTGCCCTGGAGAAAAATGAAACTATGTGAACACATGGTATTTGTCTCTGCCACAGTTTGTGAAGAGAATTTTTAGGTCTTAGATCTGGAAGAGAACTTCAGGTTCAGCATCAGAAGTAGAAACTGAGGCACAGTTGGGGGGGAAGCCTTGCACAAGACTAGAGAAAGTGCCAGGCCAACATTCTAACACCTAGTATCTAGACAGCAATGGAGGTTCAGACCCTTTGTAGCATCATCTGGACCAATCTTCTACCTAGTGGAAAATGGGCCCTCATCAACAGCACCCCTGACATCCCTCTAATGAAAGGCTGAATTTTTTTAGTTAAAGAATGAAGAGAGGTACAAATTTACAAATGCCAAGATAAATGTACATGTAATTTGCTAATATTTTAACATCAGTTTTATCTTTCAAGTCATGGAGTAGTGTGGCATTATATCATTTTATTGTGCTGAAAGGTTTCTTTTTGCCCGTTGAGTTTTATTCACATTAAGTAGAATTTTTGGAAAATATGTATGAGACATAAAACTAGAATACTTAATATTCATACTTGTTATACTTTAATATCTTGCCTAAGAGTTCAGAGAGGAAATGACGTTTGTGTCCTGCATATGCCAGTATTTCTAAACCTTTCCATTAATATTCACATTAGAGATAAGTGAATGAAAATAAAAATTATCTGGAAATTGAAATGTTTCTGCATTAAATTTAAGGTTTTCATTTTCTAGAATATATTATTTTTTGGTTTCAGCTCTTGTAATCTTGTTATTACCATGTGGCCAATATATTATACCTAAATTATACAAGGGGAAAGATTTGGTTTGGAGAGTTGGAGTGGGGTAGCAAATGGAGAATAAAGAAAAATAAACACAAGTTCGGGGAGATTATTCCTTTCCTACTGAGGGGTATCAGAGCTCTCTCCATGGCCACAGTGGGATGAATACTGTTGCTCTATTCCTGTATCCTGCCAGTTCTGAGCTAGCTTCTGCATGTTGAAGTTCAAAAATTCTTGGAAAGCTTGGTTTTTCCCAGCTTTGGTCAGAACTCTTACAGTGGGCATATGTCTCCATTGTAGGCTAGCGTTTGTCTTAGCTACATTGGTAGAAATGTAGTGTAAACATCTTCTACCATATCTGGGGTATCATGGCCACTCTAGGATGTTATACATTTACAATAACAACAATGGCAACAAAACAACAACGGTACCTAACAATTCTAGAGTTGTTATATGTCAGTTATTGATTATGTACCAGTCACTGTACTAAGTGATTTATATATATATTAGCTCATTTAATTCTCAAAACAAATCTGTATCTCTCTTATGTTCCTTTTTAAGAATGAAGAAATCCTTCTCAGAAGCCTTTAGCAGATTTCCCCTAAAGTCTCATTGGCCAGAATTACTTCACTTGCTTATGTCAAACCAAGCATTTACCAAGAGGAATGCTTGGCTTAGAAAGTCCAATCAAAACTCATCACTTAGGTATGGGAAGGACATTGCAATTCAGCGGAGGTTGAACAAAACCTGGGTTATGCTAGCAAGGAAGAAGGGAGAGGTAAGGCTATTTGGTAGGAAGCCAACAGTGTTCACTACAGTAGTCAGGGATAAAGGAGTAAATGTCAACAGAATTCAAACTGGAGGCATTCTTCAAACATGAATAGAAAAGTGAAAACAAAATTCCATTAGTAGTTGTACCATTTAAAAATGATGAACATCAACCGAAATAGCTGCACATTTTCTGGGCATCTCTAATTAATTTCTTTTTAATGGTTTGCAGTGTAACTCCAGGCAAGTTAACTTAAGCATTTGGCATTTGTTCTCTGAATATGACAACCCAATAATGAGACGTTTTAGTTCAAGAAACTAGAACTGTCGTTCTTTGTTCTTAATCCACCCTAGATGTTCACAGCTTGATCTATGTTACTTCCCTCATCACCAGGATCCAACGAGGGCAGAAGGAAACGTTTCAATAACCACTGAAAGCATTTGGGAAGACCTTTAACTCTCCTACGTCAGAGGGCCAAGAGCCTGATACCTACAGCCATTTATGTGCAGCAACATCTATATAACCCTTTGTTTGCCCAGGTTTGGGGTTCGATCCTCTCCCTTCACTCCTGTGCATGATCCTAGTCAGTTAACACTACAGCAACTTTGTCCCAATCTTCCCAGGCATCTGGGCCCACCACAAGTTTGCACAACGGTGGGAATATCTGTGAAATTCAGCAATCTTGTAGGCGTCTCCTTCTCTCAGTCAGACGTAGACAGATTTTTCCACATGTAATATTTATTGTAGTTTAAATCATACTCTATGCAATTGTTTCTGATTTTCCGCCTAGGATCATTGTCAGCTTGCAACTGTGTTACATTTTCACAACTCTGTTTGGACTCTATCTCTGATATGGGAGTCTTGCCTGGGGGCCAATGCTGCATCTACGTTCCACCTCCGTTGCCTGCCAGGATTCCCAGAACACTCTTCCCTTAGGAGTCCAGCTCCCTTGCTCATAGGGGACCAATAAAGCACCATAATATGTTTCTGTTCTCGAGAGTGACAATTGACAAGAATGACTTTGTCCCACATAGTGCAAATCTTTCTATTTTATTCCTTGTGGATACTGTACACTTACTCTTGCGATGTTGAGCCATTCTCCTTTGGAATCACCTTCCCAACTATTTTTCCAGAACAGATGAAACTAATTTCATTATTTTCTCATCAGACATTGCTTTTGACTCAAAGAATAATACCCAGGTGGATCATTCACTTTTTTAAAGAGATTTAGCTTCAAATGGCATCAGGGTTGTTCTGAAAATTTACCTTCAAAGGCTGAAGATCAGCCAATGAGTATTGAGTGTGCTTTTGAATAAAGAATGTCGTAGGTGTTTTCAACTGACTACCATGTTTAAGAGACTGCTAGGGACTGTAATTTACTCATTGTGGAAGGTTCTGTTTAAATCCAGCCCTCATCCCATAAAGCAGTCCCTATTCAGTGTTGGAAGTGATACTTTCCTCCTTGGCCCTGTGGATTACTCATAAAGCACTTAATTATTTGTTTGCAAAGTTTCATTAAAAAGCAGGGCCAATCATTGCTTGCTGACCTAAACATTCAGCTTATGTACTATTCAGCTCCCCACCTTTATGCTAAGCTGCAGCTGCAGGAGCAGAACTCACAGGAAATACACACACCCGAGCACTCCAGAAGCTATTTTATACAAGTGGGTTTTATAAATAACCGCAAGCTCTTCTTATCTATCAAATTTCGACACCCAGCCTCCCCTGTGCTCCCTAGAGGAGTGCCAAGAGAGAGGAGAGAAGAAAGCCTCCAGGTTCACCCCTTTGACTCTTTAACCCTGAGCTGCCAGTGTTCGCATGTGCCATGACAGGTAACTTCTGATTACTGAACTCCTTATCTTAAAGAAAAAAAATAGGATCGAATGTCCCTGCATTGCTCTTTATCTGCATTTCCAGAAATAAAGTGTGCTGCAGGGAGGGGAAAAAAAGGTCATTGGACCACATTCATTATCAGGAAAAGAATATTGTAAGAGGAATTCTTGAGCGCAGTGCTATTTAAACTAAATTTTGAGCAAGAGTAATAATTACCCTTTATAATATCACACGTGTAAAACACACTCTTAAGCTTCCTAATGGCAAAGAGGGAGGAGAAGGGGGCGTCCTAATCTACAGATAATGAGTACTCAGGTTGCTGATCACTTGGTCCTGCCCCATATGTCCTGTATGTTTGTTCTGGGTGTGGATGTGTACTGTGAAGTAATGTATGACAGACTCTTCAGATCAAATCCTGTCCTGACCAGTTCTCAGACTCTTCTTAGCTAGTTAAGTGGCCCATGGACTCTCCTGCCTGAGTAAACTTTCTTCAGAACCCCAATTCTAGCAGTGCTTTTTTTTTTTTTTTTTTGCCTTTTGACTTTTCTTATTACTCAAAAAAGCTTCATTTTTTTATTTAGCTTTCTGACTCTGTGCTTGTGCCTTCAACACTTTCACAACGATTTTCTGCTCCTCAATAAGGAAAGCATGCTTGATCCTGTCGCGGACACATTTAGCACACATGGAACCTCCGTAGGCCCTGCTGACGTGTTTTTTCGTTTTAGACAATCTCATAAGAACTTTAGGCCTCACAGCACGAACGCCTTGCAGTCGGCCTGGGCACACGCCACACGCGGACTTCGGTGCTTTCCCAACTTTCTTGGTATAAAGGTAAACAATCCTATTACCAGGGGTTCGGGACAGCCTCGTTTTGTTAGACGCTGTGTTGTAGGAGAGCCTATGGCGGTAGGTCAAACGCTGGACCATTCTGAACGCCTCTAGACGCCGTCCCCGGAAGAGCTAGCAGTGCTTTTTAAAGTGCCCGTCCCCTTTGCTTAACTCCCAAAGACTCCACTGACACATACTCAGAATGCCCCACAAGTGTCAGAAGAAGAAAGCCCTTACTTTCCAGAGGGAGAGGAAGGTCTTAGTGTTTTGTACTCCTGGGTGAAGCTTTTTATTGTTTTGTTTTATCATTTATTTTTGTCCCTCAGTGCTTCATATGACGATTCAGTTACCTTAAATTCTTCCTCTCTGTCAGGTCCTAACATCCACACTAAGCCTCCGCTCCCGGTAAACTGCCTGCCTCATTTGGAGAGGATTCTCAGGACTCTGAGAGTCTGAGCACTGGACACCAGCATACTGGACAGAATGCTGACGGAGCCTGGAAGACTCCTCGTGGAGTCGCAGACTGGCTCAGCTATTCCAAATGTGCTCCATTCTGCAATTATTATCACGATTGCTCCTTCCTCTTTTCCCTCTGCTATTCGGGTAGGATTTTCAATCTTGTTTCCTCATCCAATCCCATCTCATCTGTGTTCTACTATCTTTCTACCATCCAGGATTTCTTTGAAATCTCTAGTCTATTGCCTGCTGGTTTTCTGATGACCCTCCCCCAAATATTTTTCAATAATTTCAAGAGGACCTTGGGAGGGAAGAGAAGTAGATGTGTGCTCAATCCATCATTTAAAACTTAAAGCCCAGATTTCTCTTTATCTGTTTTTAAAATCATCTATTAGTGGGAATGTACTTCATGCCTTATCTATCAGACAGAAAAGTCAACCTTGTTAACTATT
The DNA here is from genome assembly GCF_037783145.1 of Equus przewalskii. Lineage (NCBI taxonomy): Eukaryota > Metazoa > Chordata > Mammalia > Perissodactyla > Equidae > Equus > Equus przewalskii. The sequence continues at coordinate 116,624,574 of NC_091863.1, read as the reverse complement.
CTAGTTTAAGGAGCTTCCTAAGCACTTTGCACAAATTATCAGTTAACCTATCTGATTACATACTCATCATCTGAGCTAATGGCCTTTCCATCAGCCTCTCTTAGAGCTCAGTGGGTGCTCTATGGGACTTCCTCACTCAAGTCAAATACCGATTCCATAGCTTTCTGTGGTGATTTATGCCCCATCCTTTTTGGTGATGTCCTTTCTAAATATCATAATTACAGAGATAAGCTATGGTATTCAATTCAAGCACAAAAGTGTCATAACACCATCAATTTTCCTATCATTGCTTCATTATTGTTCTGTTGAACACAGAGGTGTAAAACATCCATGGTTACTGAAGTCAATAGATTTTGAAGGCAAGTTGAGCTGAAATCTCCCATTAAAAAAGTACTCTTTTCCTTACAATAGTGATTATTTTTGGACACACAGATAAAGCCGGGCTGATTTAATCCCCATTCTGCCCACTGCCAAAAAAGTTTCTTTCTCCAACATTCTATAAAGTCATTTTCTTTCTTTCTATTTCCCCATTCCACTTGGAGTGACGGAAGCTGTGGACACCTGTTGAATTTTTGAGTTACACAATCCGACGCTATGGAATGTAAACAATATATTGGAAAATAATAATTAATTAAAGTGGATCAATGAGGTCTTCTCTACTTGATGTAGCTACTTTTGAACTTGCATAAGAGGGCTTCACATAAGCAGAAAAAACTGATTACTGCCAAGACATCTTACTTCTCAATTAAAATCACTCTATCTGGAAACACTGGAGTTATCTTCAATTCATACACTAGTCACCTGGTTGTAGGTTCTCTCAAAGTCCTCTCTTCCATGCGCACTGCCAATGTTCTACTTCAGGACCTCCATGTCTTTTGGTTCCGCAATTACAATAGACCCTGACTGGTCTCCTTACCTCTGATCCAGTTCATCCATCACCAAATTTTAGCTTAAAGTGAAAAGCAACTTTCTCTTGCTCCTCATCTCTTAACTATCAACCCTGTTTCTCAGAAGGACACACTTTTTAGCTCTTTTAACTTTTGCTTCTGGTTGCTGATAAATTTCTAAATAATTTATATGCATCGTTGTTTCTTGATTTACTGATGTTGTACATTATACATCCTTACTTTCTGCTCCCAAACCTCCCACTGTATGGTTTTCTTCACTGTTTTTAGCTCCTCTCTTGATTACCTTTGTAAGTTTAAGTAATATATTAACAATTTTATTGTACATTCAAACAACTTCAGACAATATTTCTGAACTCCTCATGTGGTGAGATGGTGCTTGCTGGGCCTGCTGCATAGCTCTGATCCTGGAACATCACTGCTTACTTGCTTGGATTAAATTGCCTCCTGACTCCGTGTTTTCCTTTGTCTGCTTACTCCCTTTATATATTCTCTGTTAGTTTTCTAAAAGGAACACGAGTTTTGGCATGTTTAAAAATTCATTTTATCGTTTTCTCAACCTTGAGAAACACTTTGGCTATGTATGTGGTTCTCACTTAAAAATTGACCCTGTATTTTGAAGGCATTGCTCCACTGTTGTCTGGTGTCTAATAGTGATGATGAGAAACCTGATACAAGTCTGCTTATCATGCCTTTGTAGGTAACCTAACGTATTCTCTTAAGAGTTGTGGCATCTTCTTATTATCCTGGCTGTTCTGAAATGTCACAATGATGTGTCAAGGTCTTTTAACCTTTATTCTGTGCTGGGCACTTAGTGGGCTCCAACATTTGGAACACTCAAGTCCTTTAACTCCAGGAAATTTGCTTTTGTTCCTTCTATCAATTCCTCCCCACCACTTCTGTCTTTCCACAACACCTGTTTGTTGGATATTAGACAGCCTGTACTGAATTTCTATCTTTTATATTTTTCCTTACATTTTCCTTTTTCTTTTAGTTTTGTTCTGCTCTGAAGGAATTTCCATTATTATATTTTAATTAGATTTTAAATTTCAGCAATCATATTTTTAATTTTCAAGAACTCTTTCTGATCATACCTGTTTCATATCATCATCTTCCTGTTTATTTGTTTGTTTGTTTGATGGAAAACTTCTCTCTTTGGCTGCTACCTCCACCCCTCACAGACTGAGTATGCTGGCCGCAGCTGCTGTTGCCGTAGCTTCTGCTCCTTTTTGTTCCATTCCTCCTCTTCCTCTTATCTTCTCCCTCTTCCACCTCCTCTTCTATAAGGTTACTTAACTTAATTCCCTCGTATAATTATCATTCTTTTTTGCTGATAACAATTAAGGTCTGTTCTTTTAGCAGTTTTCAAATATACAATACAGTTTGTTAATTACAGTCACTGTGCTGTACATTAGATCCTCAGAACTTATTCATCTCATAGCTGGAGGTTTGTACCCTTTGACCAACGTCTCCCCGTTTCCCCATCCCCAGTCCCTGGCAACCACCATTCTACACTCTTTTTCTATAAGTTCAGGTCTTTTAGATAACACATATAAGTGAGAACATACAGTATTTGTCGGTCTCTGTCTGACTTATTTCACTCAGCATAGTGCCCTCAAAGTCCATCCAAATTGTCAGAAAAAGGAGGATTTCCTTCTTTCTTTATTAATTAATAAATAACATATATAAAGAACTATTAAAAGTAACCCAAAAGTGTGGTATTATCACAAGGATGAATAAAAATATCAGACTGCCCGCTATTCCAGTCCTGCTGAACACATAAAAAGAAATGTATTTGCCAACATTTACAGCCTATACTTGAGATACAGAATTTGTTTAACATTTAGGTAGTCAAATATGTCTCTTTCTTTGATATTTCCTCCAGTACTTCTAGTTTTATAAACTCCTGACCCTCAAGAGTTAATAAACATTCACTTTTGATTTTTATATTTTCTAAATTTTCTGTGTCTGTTACCTTTACAATTAAAATAATAAAGTATAGTTAATATTATAATTAATATTAAGCCTAGATTATAGATCTATAAGCATATTGGACAATCTTTTATAACCTGACTCCTTTCTCTTTAAACTTAGTGCCCAACTAGGCTTCCAAAGACTTTCTAGTAGTCTTTGGAATGATGCTTTGTGTCTGTGTCGTCAATTCACCCTCTCTTGTGCAGTGAAAAGCCTGTAATAGAAAGGGGATAATGGAAGAGTAGAGATTTTGGAGTCAGTCAGATCTAGGCTCAAATTCCAGCTATCTCATTTAGTAGCTCTTCGATTGTAGCCAATTTATCCAACAATTGCCATGCGGTTGCCATGAGCATTAAATGAAATAATATATGTAAAGTGTCTAGCACATAGAAGATGCTCAATAAATGTTAGGTAGCCTTTTTCTCTCCCCCACCCATCCCTTTGGGCATTTTGCAACTAGCCCAACATTCATTATTGACATGCTTGTCAGGAATAGTTGTTAAAATTACTTGCTCTATGAACTGAGGGAGTCACTTGGCTATCCCTGAAATAAAAATTATAAGATGGAAGATGTATTTTACACGTAAGATAGCACAGAACATTCTGGTAGAACACAAGGTCCACTGAGAGTTAATTCATGAAAGCAAAGCAAGTTTCTTTCCAATATGTTTTGCATATCAGTCGAATTTTGCTAAGTTATCCTATAGTAACAAATAGCCTCCAAATCTCAGTAGCTTCCAACAATAAAAGTTTCTTCTCACTCACATTTCACAACCTTTACAAGCCAAGTACATTTCTAGTGTATATCCTCTTCATTCTGAGAACAAAGCTGAAGGATCAGGCCCTTTCTGAGACATGCCAGTCTCAGTCAGAGGGAAAAGTGAAAGAGAAGAACGACACGCCACATGATGGCTCTGAAAGCTTCTGCTCAAAAGAGGCACATGATACTTATCTCATATTTCATTGGCCAAACCAAGTTACTTGCCTGAGACTGGTGTCAATGAGATAAGAAGTCTAATTCTCCTGCAGGGATGACCCAATAGGGGGGTTTGGGGCAAGGTTGGGGTCAGCACATATTAGAGTAATACAATTTACCACATATGGCCTCTCAAGTATACGGCTCTCATTTGAGGTAACTACAGAATGTCTAGAGCTGAGGTAAGACAGCTGTAACGTGAATGAAGTGGTGTAACAGGTGTGCAGTTTAGTCATTTCTGGATTCTGTTAGGTCGATCACTGTAGCGTGTTACCAAAATCTCTTTTCATGCTTTAGTATCTCAGACTGTTTTCTGCTCTGAGGAGATGCCTCCCTTCAGCCATGACAGAATGGTCTATCTTGCTCTTTAAAGCATCTAGACAAGAATGGCCTACTGGTGAGCAGTGCTTCTGTGTCTTTTGTAGAGCTACAGTCAAAAATATTGCCCACTGTGCTCTTCAGTGCTTCCTATATAGGGACCCACATGATATCATCAGAATTTTTTCTGCAGAAACAAACCTTGTTTCTGTAGACTAATGTGTGTGCTTTCTCTCTTCAGACAATAAAGAAAAGATCCACCGTGTTTCCCTTTTTGGACTTTCATTGCCAGAAATCTTGGTACTCAATTCACTGCCAAACTGTAGTTGTTGACAACTCAGCTGCCTGGTAGAATTTCCTCTTCCTGACTTTAAATAGTTCTTGTTCCATTTAATATCCTGATTGTCCAGATTTGCATTTTTTTAAGCCTCTACCTGTCTCAAATGTTTTGGGATATAGTCCAAATATTGAATCCTGAAAAAAATAAAAATGTGAACCAAAATTATAAACTAATTCAGAAGAATATGTTCCAGTTCTTACTACCATATCTACAGAGAGATGGAGCATATTATAAGCAAACTTTAATTCACTGTAAAAACTCCTATTCCTTAAGCCCTAAACCACAAAAAAATTCAAAATAATGTTTGTGTCACAGAGTGTTGTATGTAAATGTTTTTAAGTGTTGAATTCTTGGGTAGAATGTGAACCTGATGAAGATAGGATCCATGTCATATTTATATTTCCAGCATCTACCATGCAGCCCCAAAGGGAAAGAAGCATATCCTGCACATAGGACACCTTGCTCTGTGGTGGAACTCAGGACGTTGAGTACCTTTCACGAGGTCACAGAGCTAGGAAGAGGCAGAGGTGGAATTCGAACTGAGTGCTGTATCATTCCAGACCCTGTGCTCTTTGCATTATACAGTATTTCCCGAAGTGAGGTCACACATGTAAAATTGGTGAGGTATGAGATGTTTTGGGGTGGTATGTGTAGGAATCTTTTAAAGTTATGCATTTATTTTCATGTGTGTCAAAATATAATTAGAACACCTCTGATTTCATGGATACTATGAACTAAGATGAAACACAGTTTAACTAGAAAATGTGAGTCAATTAAAAGAGCAATGTTAAGTAACCAATACTGTGGGTGGTATGAGGGCTATGGTGAGTAGCCTACAGGTGTGCTAGGAATGACGGAAGTCTGGGAAACAGCATGCTACACTGCTGCTTAACTCCCATCTCATTCTGGTTTCACTGTTATCACATAACATATTTATCCTATGATACAACATATTCAATCTGAAGTCTGTTGAGCACCCCCCGCTACTTGTCAGGCACTTAGCTGGGTGCTGAGATTAATAGCCGTGTTGCTTCTCCTCATTAAACTCTCAGCGCCTCAAAGACACCTGAAACCGGCCACCTCTGTTGTGGACGGAATGTAGAAAAAAAAAAAAAGCTGCAATCTACAGACATTTCTGCCCACCAGTTCTAACCCTGCATTTTAAAATTCTTTGCATTATAAGTTAGATTTATCCTCTATTGTGTGGTAATTTCCTTCTTCACTTTAAAATAGCACTTTAGATGTAAGTTAATTCAGCTGCGCTGTTCACTCCATCAACGTTCAGTTATCAGCGCTGATTAAATAGGGTGTTGGCTCTTTGCATTTGTGATATGGGCTTTAAAAACAAGGATGCCAGAGAACCAGATATCAGGTGAAGCTGTGCCCTATAAATAGAAAAGATAATAAGGTGCTTCAGCTTTCTGCTAGTAAAACTTTATGTAGGGTCTTGGTGACTAAAATTATAGGCATTTAGAATGTCAGGAAGAGGAAAAAAACTTATTATGGTAAAATAGCACAGAGTTTGCCTCTCTGTAATAGTTATGAGTTTTTTCCTCACTTAAAATAACATGATTTTATGAGCTTATAGTACCTGCTGGAAATTAAGAGGAGGACTGCATTTTGCAGCTCATTAAGTGTTGATTACGTAAGTATTTCTGGGTGAAGCATCATTGGAATTTTCCTCCAAAAGCAAAACTGACAGTTTTTCTCCATCCTTTTTGTCATTATTTTCTCAATTATGTGTTTGTAAAGCACATAATTACTCTTAGTTATTCTCATGAGCATTCATTTTCATATCTAGTAACAATCTTAGTTCGAAAAAATTTTGCAAAAGAAGCAATAGAAAAATCTATGTACTGTTAGCAGGAATTAGCATTTATGAATATTTTAGTCGCTTTTTCTATAGCTAGTTTTCATTATCCCCACATTATTTTCTCTATCATGTCTTCATTTAAATATGTATTAACATGAGTTAATTTAGTTTTAGCTGGAGAACCTTTTAAACAACGGCTATAGCTCTGTTAGTTCTATCTCCAGATAGAGTGTGATTGAGGACTGATGGGCCCGCGATGGCTGAGTCTTGGGCTAAACACCAAATACTCCCACACCTTCCCCAGAAGATCAGATATTCAGGACTGGAGGGGGATGGAAGGAGAGGGACTAGCATTTTAAACAAGTTAATGTCATTCAACTAACCTCGGTATATCAGTTTGGGTCCAATCAAGAGACAGAAACCACACTGATTTTGGAACTGAGAGGCAATATGTTGATAACTGGCACACTGGGTTGTGGTTTTCACCACCTTTGTGGCACTTGGTCCCTCTTCTTCTCCCGTCACCCCTGCATCCCAATATACTTTGAATACAGCAGGCAGGATGAACCTGTTAACATGGAAATTAGGTCAGGTCACTCTTCTTTGCAAAACCCTTGCGTGGCTCCCATCCTACTCAGAGAAAAAGCTAAAGTCCTTAAATCTACTGGGTCACATACAATCTGTCCCTCTTTACCTCTGTCACCTCACCTTCTACTACTACTCTTCCCCTCTGTCATGTGCCACCTCAGCCACAATGGTCCTCTTGATGTTCCTCAAGCATGCCAGGCAGCACCTGCTTCAGACCTTGGCACTTGGTGTTCCCTCCCCCTAGAGTGCCCTCCCCTGCCATTGCACGTGGCTTGCTCCTTCCCTTCCTTTACTCCAATGTCACCCTCTTAATGAGGCCTTTCCCGGGTATCAGGTATCAATGTCATATGGCAGCTAGCTCTTAACCCTTCATATCCCTCTTGGTTTCTTTTTTTCTCCTTCATACCTGGAATTCGATATACCTGTAATCAATCATGCCAGGGTTACACTAGTGCCAATTTTGCAGGGATAGTATAAAGATTATATCTAGATAAAGTGGAGGCCCCGATGCATAGAGAACACTCAAGAAATATGAGCTCCATATAGCCAACAATCCCTAGGAAGGATGACCCCTTTTTGCCTATATTAAAGGCAGGCCTAATCCTACACTGCAAGCTGGCCAAGTGGCCACCTTGTCCCACACTCAAATATAGATGCACAAGACTAACCTTCTGATGGCAGGAAGAGGCAAGTAAAGACAAACATAAGGACAAGTGTACCAACGGAAATAAATATTATAGCCCTCTGGCTAGACATTGCCAAAGAGGACACACCAACAGGAGTCAGCCAAGGATATAATAATGTCATGTTCTAACTTCAAGGCTTGGCAGAGGAGTACAAGTAAGTTCTGATGATATCTCACCATGGGCAGCCATTTGAGATATTGTCCCCAAGTGCAGGCACACACTCCATCCTGGGTTAGTTTTTGCACCATTTCCAGCCACCCCCATGAGAAATCTCAGGCATTTTAGATCCCTTCCTCCTCCCCTGCTTCTCTTCTTGTTCATTTCCGAGGTCAGGGCTGCTTGCTCGTGTCATCTCCCTTCCATTCCCACTGCTCTGCTTCATGCCTCAGCATTTCTCACTTGAATTAGGGTAATAGCATCCTAACTTGTCCTCCCTTCCCCGCCCCGTAATCTAACATTCATGCAGCTGCCAGTTATTCTGATTCTGATGTCATGCACCGAGCATTTACTGTCTTTCACATATTGTTTTAGGTAGTTCACCTTTATCACTCATTCAACTCTCCCAACATTTTGAGCATAGGACTGGCAGTAGTCTGTATCATCAATGCAGAAGCAAGTTCAGAGAGGTTAAACAACTTGCTCTAGGTCTTTCAGCTAAACAGTGGCAAGGTTAAGTCTATGGTTTTTGCACCACCTCATACCTGCCTCTCATACGTCTTCCTAGAACACAGATCCCTTTGTAAAATGTGATTTTTAAATCTTAGCATTCAGAGATCTTCATAATCTAACTCTATCCTACTTCTTAATCTGTATCTCCCATCTAATTGCCCCTCACAATTCATGCTCCAAATTAACCAGAAGACTGCTTTCCTCCCAATATTCTAGGGACTACAGTGTCCCTGTAACTTTGCATGTGCTTTTTCTGCCTGGAGTACACATCCCTCCCTCTTAGTCTATTAAAAATCCTATAATGTTTCAGGCTCAGGTTAATTGCTGTTTCCTTCATGAAACCTTCCCTAATGCCCCTTGGGCAGAATTCATGGCTTTTTCTTCTGTATCCCCACAACACTCTGCCTTTATTTCTAATATACTACTTTTTTTCATTCTGTCTTCTATTATAGTTGTTCATATATGTGTCTCCTCTCTCCAGACCAAAAGTGCCTTCTGGGCAGGAACTATGTCTGATTTATCATTCAATTTTCATCATCTAGCATGGCGCCTGGTACATAAAGTTTCATAAGAAAGGTTTGTTGAATGTGGAGCGAATACTGACCTTCTCCAAGGTAGGAGTAGCTCTGAGTTATCAGGCTAATCCCCGCCTGCTGTAATTAGCATATTCAGCCAGGCCTCTCCAGTCAGCGTTAGGAACCTCTCCTTTAGGCTCCCAAGATATCCCGTGCACTTTGAACATCGCATTATAATTATCTGTTTACCTACCTGCCATCCCTGTTCGGCTGCCTGAAATGAAGGAAACGTGTGTGAAGCCCAATGACTGTGACTCAGTGAATGGGCTTGGAGTGATTAAATGAAGGCAGACTGGACCTCCACAGTGCCTGGCATTCTACCTGTGCTGAAGGGATATGTTTATTCTCACTGATGCCCTTCTGATGCTAAACCATTTGAGTCAGTCTTCAATAAATCACAGTGTGATTGGCAGAGAAATGGGCAAGTCAGTTGTTCTCTAGGGGAAATGGACAACTATGGAACAATTTGACCATAATGGTGGTCAGAATGACTAGATCTGTGTGGCTGCTGCTTCCCGCATAGACCTAGCCCGAAACAAATAGACATGAATTTGGCAGCATAGGCACATCTGTGGTCAAGGTAATAGTCAAAATGAATATCTGCTTCCTATCTGCTGTTAAGAGAGGTCTATCACATTTGTCTAATTTCCCATTTCAAGAGTATCAAATTCGGATGGTCAGTTTCAACAAAACTCAACTGGAAATTTGGTATTTTACAGGAATAAGTACATGGAGAAAGACACAGCAGAACTGAAAAATGGCATGAAGGATGCCCTGTGACATTATCAGTATAATGCCTTGACCTTAGTTATTCAATCTCTTGGTTGAAAAATGCAAAATATTTGCATGCATAAATCGCTCGATAGTAATTTTTTCTTTTTTGATATCCACCCACCTAGCCTGAGATTTTGTAAACCAGGTGTTTTTTTGATTCTCACAAACATGACATTTTTATGAACATAATAACACAAAAATATGTATCAGTGCCAATGCATCTTAAATATTTTCTATCAAACTGTGACCTTTTCTATTTGAAATAATATCTGAGTCTTTTTTCCTGGTGTTCACAAAACCCGCTGGGAAATTCAAATGATATCATCTGAAATGTAAAGGTATGCTTAGTAAAATTGGTTCAACCCAGTTGTTTATTCAGGGATGCAACAGCTAGATATAGCTGCTGATTGAAAATGGAGCTGCAGGCTCCTGAGTTAGTTTGTCTGAATCACCTTCTAGATGAGTGAGTCCACAGGATGGATCAAATGTTTTCATAAAGAAGAAGATCAAGAGGAGTTGGAAACAATCCCCTGAGGGGCTAGATTATAGTTCACAGGATATTTAGAGAACATTTCCTCCCTCTCCTGGGAGTGGGCAATATGTGTCAAAGGTGCCTAGATTGTATGCACGTAGTTTGTGAGGATATTCTCAGAACGTCCACTCCATCCCTTTCTGTAAATCCTTTGAAAGGTCTGAGTGTAACTAATTTAAGCTCTCTCTCCCTGCCATATCATCTCCAACTGTGGCACAAGTAACTGGAGAAACCATGCAAAAGAGTAATGCTCTATCAGGGCATGTGTGTCTTTCCTTCTTCCTCACACGGTAAGTCAGATACAAAGAAACTAAGTAATTCTATTATAGTAAGCAACTTAAGAGAAACGCCCAAGGGGTAAAAGTAACCAGTTTCTTTCCTTAAACAGGATAAGGGCTCTTCTCCTTCCTTCTTGGCAAACTCCTCCTCATCTATTAGACACAAGCCTCTGCTGTGAAAGCCTTGCTGACCTCCTCGGTAATAGTCAGAAACTCCTCTAGGGGGCCCTCTATATGCTAGGCACTATGGGAAGCAGACGAAAAGACAAGACCTTTGCTCTCAAGGATCTTACAGAGCAGAAGGGAAGACAGACGCGTGGATATAAGCCCGAAATATTACAGTAAGGTGCTGCTCTCATGGACATATCTACAGTGTAATAATAAAAAAGTGCCTCAGTCAGCCTGGGAAAATTATGGAAGACTTCTCTGGAGAGGTGAGCAAACCAACTCTTGATCTTACTTAAGCAGACAAAAATGACTTATTACAAGATTTCAAAAGAGGTCTCAAGGATTCCAAGAGGAAGGAACTGAAACCAGAAATTGAAATACCAGCAGGATTATAGTTTTATGCTTTTCATCTCTACTATTTTTTAAGAGTTGGCTTCAGTCTCTCTCCCTCTCTCTCACGCTCCCTCTCCCTTTTTCTCTCTCAACCAGCTATCAATACTTCAACTTATCCACAGTAAAATATGGCTGTTTGCATTCACAGCCTCACTTAGAGAGTGCTTCCTGGGAAAAGAAAATCTGATTGGCCCTACTCAGGTCAATATGTACCCCTAATTCAGTGCCACAACTAGGGGTCAGGGTCATTCAGCAGAAACACAATTTCTGGGTCATAAACCGCTGGATAGTGAGAGGAGTTCTCAGCGAAAAGTGTCTGGGTGACACCAATATGTATTCATTACACAAACCACACGCAAAGACATCCCATTAGCTCTAAGGATGATGTGGGTAGAGAGGCAGGAGATGAGGTATAATGCTACGCAGGGTAGAATTTGTCTTGTAAAGTGATATGATAAGCTTTGCAAGGGGACAATAATATATATCACTACTGATCGAGATGGAGAAAATTGGAGAAGCAACATATATTATTATATATAACTGTGTACTGTATATAATGATATTGCATACCATAATGATACTATATATAATACCATATATGATATATTGGATAAACTATTGTATACTGTTATATATTAATAGTCCTCTTGTTGAGTTTGAAGTACTTATATTGAAGTGGAGATGCTGCATAAGAGCTAAACTTTGTTGAGCACTCTCTGTGTGCCAGGTCCTCCACTTTACATATATTGTCGGATTTAGTCCACACAAGTTCTCAGCCAGATAGGTATCATTTTGGTCTCCATTTTACAGATGAGGACTCTGAGGCACATAGAGATGAACTTGTCCAGGGTCACAGACACAGGAAATCCAGGATTTGTATGAACCAGTCTAATTGCAGTCTGTACGCCATGGCCACATGACTTTCTTTGGCCAATGAAAAGTGAGCAGAAGTGATTTATTTTTACTTCCACGTGGAAGCATTTAGAGTTGCAGTGTGATTCTTCATGCTCTTTTTCTGTGCTGTGGCAGGGCCTGGAATCTCACGTTGATATGGAGGAATTATATGGTGGAGCTGCTGTCAGCTGGGATCCCTGAGTGAATGCATAGGGCAAAGATAAAGCACCTCACCCCCACCAAAATATATTGGACATATAGCTTGAAGGAGAAATCAACCTTTATTGATTGAAACCACTAAGTTTTGAAGGTTAGCTGTATTGTAGCATAACTTAGTCCATTCTGTCTGGTACAGTGAGCAATTGCTGTTGGTTGAGTGATAATATCTCTCCATCATTTCTACCTCCTATTCCCCATACATCAACAATGCCAGCATAATTATCAGAATCCCTTTTCAACAGGTAAATTTTGTAAACAGTGGTGATGAAACATTGGGGGCAGTATGAGAAGCCTATTATTTATCTATGATCTGAGGAAGCTGAACTATATTTTCTTCTTTCAAGTATTGCTCGTAATGACTTCAGTAGTCCAAATTTGTGACATTTCTCATACCTCAGGCCAATATTTGAGTGCCAGGCACTGCCCTAGGTGCTGGGGATACATCAGTGGACAAAACAGACAAATATCATCTCTTCTGGAGTTTACATTCCAGACGGGGAGACAAACAAAATGAGTACGTTATACAGCAGGTTAGAGCGTATGAAATGCCATGGAGAAAAGTAAAGGAAGAAAGGAGGCTGGTGGGACCGAGGGGTTACAATTTCAAATAGGTGGTCAAGGAAGGCTTCCCTGAGAAGGGAGACAGCGCCATGAGAACATCTGGGGGAAGATTCCAGGCAAAGGCAATGCAAGCAAGAAGTGCCTGAGGCAAGAATGTGTTTTGTATTTTTGAGGGACATTGTGAAGGCTGGCGGTCAGTGAGGTAACTGGGTGGGGGGCGAGTCAATAAGGGACTTGTCAGCTATTGGGAGGACCTTGACTTTTACCCTAAATGAGATGGAAACCTATCACAGGATAACTCAATTAAAACCTACTCTGTTAAGTTAAAAGCTTGTGGTTTTTACATTCAGTTTTGCGTATTAGAGCTTCCAACAGCAAAATGTGTGCATTTGTGAGTAAACAGAGTTTAAGGAACACAGTGAAGGGATTCCTGCCTTAGTCAGATCTTCACTCATTTCCCAGTCTCTTCCACTTAACATTTCCTTGCTTTGTAGTAGTACTTACTGGTTGTCCATCATCACTACCACCACCACTCTGAGCCAGGCCTTTCTTATCTCCCTCGCCCCATGGCAAAGATTTCAGCAGCCCCCGAGCCTGTGTCTTCTACCACTCACTTCTCTATTTCACAGGAATCAGAGGGCGAATTACCTCAACTACTGTTCACTCCCACTCACTCTAGCTCAAAGTCATGCCAGCAACTAAAACTGGTACTTCCATTGAACCATAGAAATGCATTCACCATTGCCCGATGCCTTAGAAGGGTTGCCTTGGAACAGTGCCTTTCAAACTTCTTTCAAATATCCTTAATGGAAGAAGAAAGGGGTTGGGGCTGAGCCTAGAGCAACTCAGTTTAAGCATGAAATGTTTTTAAAGTCTCCAACTTTATCTTAAAATTGTATGCAAATTTCACATTCTTATTCATTATATATCCTTATTTATTTTAACACGAAATAAGGTTTTCCCTCAAGTCCTCAAGGGATATTGATTTTTCCAAGAAATGTGTCCTGCAGATTGTTTACTACATATCTCAGATAATCAGAAAAAATGTACCTGGACTCTATTATCTTAGCTCCCCATAGAAATGCCTTCACTATGATTTAATGTTGTTTTTTAAATATTTTTATAGAGGTCTGTCTAAGAGAAATCCATGTGAAGAAAGTACCTGTGTCTTTCATCAAAGTGTACTCACAAATATTGTCTAAAACAGTACTCAGTATCCTTTGTGCAAGGAGCCATGCAATACATTTTTATCAAGTTTTTCCTCTGTCTTTGAGGACCCCCTAGGTGTCCCTAATCTCAGTTTGAGGAGTAAGACCTTGGTACAGTGGTTCCCAAAGTGTAGTGCCTGGAGCAGCATTACCAACATCACTTGGGAATGTGTTAGGGATGTGTATTCTCGGACTCCACCTCAGACCTACTGAATCAGAAACTCTGGGGTTAGAACACACAGCAATCCGTGTTTTTAAAATTTTATTTATTTAATTTTTTTGCTGAGGAGGATTCACCCTGAGCTAACATCTGTGCCATTCTTCTGTTGTGTATGTGGGTCGCCACCACAGCATGGCCGCCAACGAGTGGCTAAGTCCGTGCCCAGGAACAGAACCTAGGTGACCGAAAAGGAGCACACTCAATTTAACCACTAGGCCATGGGGCCGGCCCCAGAAATCTGTTCTTTGACAAGCCGTCCAGGGGATTCTGATGCATGCTAAAGTTTAAGAACCACTGCCTTAGCAGATGCCTCAGGCCCTCAGTAAAATGATGGAGGTGGACAGTCAGCATTTTGTTCTGTTTCCATTTCCTTTACAGCTGCCCAGTGCTCTTGGGTTTACTTCTTCCCACCCCATCCCCACCACCTCACACCATTTTCCTGTATGCTCTACTGGTCTCCTTTCCCTGTCTAGAACACATCAAGCTCCTTCCTGCCTTAGAGCCTTCATACTTGCTGTTCCCTCTGCTTGCAGCACTCTTCACTACGGCTTTCAAGTGATGGACACCATGTTGTCCTTCAGATTTCAGCTTAGTAATGCCTTCTCAGAGAAATCATCTTTGAACAGCTAATTTAAAGTAGCCAATCAGTCATTTCATAATGTCACCTTCTTTATTTCTCTCCATAGCACTTATCAGCATCTTCCACACTACACATTTATTTATTTGCTTCTTGTCTGCCTCCCTCACTGGAACGAAAGTTCCATGTGGATGGGGAATTGTGTCTGTTCTGTTTACATTTACATTTGTATCCCCCACACCTAGAATATCCCCTGGCACATAGTAGTAGCTCAGCAAATATTTGGTAAATGAATAAAAAATTAGTTAAAAGAACCATAACTAGGAGTCATGAGACCTGGGAACAATAAAGAAGAAATTTAAAGTGTAGTTGTGCCCACAATTTCCACGTAATGAGTTTGTCTCAATTCTTATTTGCTGCACTGGATTGAGGATATGGCTATGTTGTATGTGATTTTTGGACAATATAGCTCTTATATTCAAGCCAAACTACTCATTCTGGTGTTCAACCAAAGAAACAAGGCTGTGTTACAACGTTGGAAAAAAAATGGTTGTAGTGGACTTATTGAGAGACGGTAGATAGGTCTCCAAGATGGTACCATCACACAGATTTTCAAGTGTGACCTTAGACTGAGTTTATAACTTTCTCCTTGAGTAATACATGACTTCCCTGTAAATGTGCTTTACGATTCTCTCAAGTAACCTTAAAATTACATTCATGAAATCGCCCTTCCTACCTTCCTTCCTTCTGTTTCTTCTTCCTTCTTTGTCAAAAAGCAATTAGGCAGACCTAAATGTAATAGGAAGGCACTCTAGTGGTAGCTGAGGCTCCTTCAAGAAGGATGTGCAACCTCTGCCGTGGCCTTGCAGGGTTGGGAGACTTGATATGTATAGGGAGATCAAGCAAAGGAGTAACTATATTAAGTAAATACTTTGAGAAAATAAGGAAATATATTGAGACAATGGGAGCCACTTTTTTATTATTTGAGAAGGGAGTTATGAGCATTTAACGGGCTAAAGCTAGACTGAACCCCAAGATTTTGGGTGGGAATGAGAGGATTGATGAGAACTCAGTAGTAAATATATACAATGTAGAAATAAATCTATATGTCAATGTGTATACCTAAATATATCTATATATTTTTTTGAGGAAGATTAACCCTGAGCTAACATCTGCTACCAATCCTCCCCTTTTTGCTGAGGAAGATTGGCCCTGAGCTAATATATGTGCCCATCTTCCTCTACTCTATATGTGGGATGCCTGCCACAGTGTGGCTTGACAAGCGGTGCATAGTTCTGCACCTGGAATATGAACCAGCGAACCCCAGGCCGCCAAAGCGGAACGTGTGAACTTCACCACTGTGAACTTAGCCACAAGGTTGGCCGTATACCTATATATTATATGTAAGTGTGTATATATGTATGTTTATGTGTGTACATACCTCTCCATAAACAACACATATACACACATATATCTCCTAACTCCGTTCATTGAGCAGTCCTGGGAGCTGTGATACCTGGTAACAATAAGCACACTTAGTGTCCAGATCATTGGTTTCTGAAGACAACTCACTATCCAACAAAAGGAGCCAGAGTGCCTTTGAGAAATGATTGCTTCTAGGTTTGGGGCAAGAAAAGAACCAGATGAACCTGGAACCCTTTATTGTTCCCAAAAGAAGGAAATTCTCTAAGAATGATAGGGATATGTCAAAAGCATACAAAGGCCAGCTTAAAGAGGTTCACACTGGCCAAATCCAGGACAATATGAGTATGTATGTATGTATGTGTGTGTGTGTGTGTGTGTGTGTATACATATATGTATATAGTACTGGATTATAACCCACTAAAAATAGTAATCCACAGATCCATCCACATGTAAATAGATGAATACGTAAACGGAAGAAAAGAGGAAGCTTTTCCTTACAATAGAAAGTCAACTGAAAAATTTAGAAGGAATGATCAAATTAGAAAATCACCATTTGGCAATCATCATAGAAATGATTAATTCAGATAAGAAATAACAACAGATGCTAAAACTAGTGGGTGAAAATGAGATGAAGAATGGGATTTTACATAGCTCTAAAAGATCTCAACCTGAAATACGTATTCCTTATGAAGAAGAAAAGTTAGTGCACAGTAGAACAAAACAGTGCTGATACCATATTAATCATGTGACCAATGTTAGCACCAACTTAGGCTGACAAATCAACATGATGTACCACCCAACAGGACAATGAGAACATACCATCACTCTTATTATATCTCAGTGAAAATGGCAGAGCTTGGGTATAATCATGAGGAAACTTTAGACAAACTCATAATGAGTGACATTCTCCAAAATGATATCTGTAATCTTTAAAAAAATCAAGGTCAGGAAAATCAAGGAAAGACTGAGGAATAATTCCAAATTAAAAGAGACTGGGAGGATATTCAACAGGGTGCAACCTGTGGTCCTGGATCGGATACTTTTGCTAGAAAAGATATTATTGTGACAATTGGTGAAGTGGAAATGGGGTCTCTGGGAAAATGGTATAGGGGAATTCTTTGCAATTTTTTCTTGCTACTATTGTGGAGGTTTGACATTGTTCAAAATACAAAGTTTTTTAAAAATTATTTTATTGGGGTCATAATACTTTATAACATTGTGAAATTTCAGTTGTACATAATTATTTGTCAGTCACCATATATATGTGCCCCTTTACCCCTTATGCCCACTCCCTAATCTGTTCTCTTTCTCCATGTGTTTGATTATTTTCCACATGTGAGTGAAATCATATGGTGTTTGTCTTTCTCTGTCTGGCTTATTTCACTTAACATCATACCTTCAAGGTCCGTTCATGTTGTTGTAAATGGGACAATTTTGTCTTTTTTTGTGGCTGACTAGTACTCCATTGTATATATATACCACATCTTCTTTATCCACTCATCAGTTGATGGGCACTTGGGTTGCTTCCATGTCTTGGCTATTGTGAATAATGCTGTGATGAACATAGGGGTGCATAAGTCTCTTTGAATTGTGGATTTCAAGTTCTTTGGATAAATACCAGGTAGTGGGATAGCTGGGTTATATGGTATTTCTATTTTTAATTTTTTGAGAAATCTCCATGCTTTTTTCCATAGTGGCTGCACCAGTTTGCGTTCCCACCAGCAGTATATGAGGGTTTCCTTTTCTCCACATCCTCTCTAACATTTGTTATTTTATTGTCTTGGTAATTATAGCCGTTCTAACAGGTGTAAGGTGATAGCTCATTGAAGTTTTGGTTTGCATTTCCCTAATTTATGATTATTTTTAATAGTTTCAATCTCTTTTGTTAAGTATCCCCTCTGTTCATTAATTTTATTCCTGATCTCATTGAACTGTCTTTCTGAGTTTTCTTGTAACTCACCGAGTTTCCTTATGATACGTATTTTGAATTCTCTATCATTTAAACAGTAAATTTCTGTGACTTCAGGATTGTTTTCTGGGAACTTGTCATTTTCCTTCAAGTCTGGAGTATTAATATACCTCTTCCTACCATTTGCTGGGGCAGACTTGTGACTTCAGATAGTGGTAGTATTTGGTCTCAGATTCCACCTGCCACTACTTATTGGGAGGTAGGAGCTGTGTTTTCTGTGCCTGCCACAACTGCTGTTAGTTGTTCCTGTGTGTTGGAAGCTGTGCTGACAGGGCCTGTCTGTGTTTGCCCACTGGCTGCTGCTGTTTTACACACATATGCACAGGTGCTCTGGCAGGGATCCCCAGCTCTGGTGAACTGGCCAAGCTGTTGCACCAGGTGAGGGGAGGGGTGCTTTCTTGAGCACACATGATCCCCCGTGCTCCTGCTCTGCACTGACTATCTGCCCACTTGGGCTGCTCGAATTGGTGAGGACACACCCATGATTGCTTTGTGGCCTTGGTGTGGAGCATTCCTGGGGGCTGGGAGGCAACTCTGCTAGCAAAAACTGGAGCGTTCCCACAGAGGGCTGCATTTTCCCCATTCTGCTCTCAGAGTCATGTGCTGGCCACTGCACCAGGTCCCTGGCCCCAGATCAGTGTCACTGGGCAGGCAGAGGAGATCTGCTTACCTCCTTCCACTGCCTCCTTGGGGATTCCAGCACCCCCACTTCAAATGTATGACTGTGTGGATCTCTCAGACATCTGTTGAGTTGTGTGAATGTTCTCTGCTGGTTTATGAATGTCCTTTTCATTGTAGGTTACAGGAGAGAGACTAGGAAGAGTTTACTCCACCATGATGCTGACATCACTTCCAAAGTTTGTTTTTGTTTTAAAGGCACTAAAGTAATAACATAAGATCATATAAGAAACCACTTAATTTTGATTGAGATTCAGGTATTATTTCTTGAGCACCTACTGTGTGCAAGCCATTATGCTAGTTATAATTATGGCTAACATTTCAGAAATATTTTTCCAAGGTCTAATATGTGCCACATCAGAGTTATTATAGGGTTGAACTCCTGTTTCCCTTCTCTCAGGGAACTCAGTTCGGTACTGCCTGATGTCCAGCATCTGAAAACAGTTGTATCATTTGTTTTGTCAAATTTACTTGTCATTTACTGTGTGAAGGCAAGTATGGTACCATTTATTCCATTATGGCCACAAACAGAAATTCTGTGTAATTTTATTTCATTTTCTTCAATCATTTTGGGGAATTATTTAACAGTTTCTCATAAAGTTACACATATACTGATCATATGATCCAGTCATTCTACTTCTAGATTTTTACCCTAGAGAAATTAAGGCATATGCTTTTGCTAAGATTTGTGTGCAAATATTTACAGCAGCTTTATTGTAATAGCCAAAACCTGGAAACACCCAAAATGTCCATGAACATGGGAATGCATAAAGAAATTGTTTTATATGCATACAACAGAACTAAAAGGAATGAGGTACTGATACATGGAACAATTTAGGTGGATCTTAAAACTATTATGCTGAGTGAAAGAAGCCAGATACAAAAGAAGATATGTGAAATTTATATGAAACATGAAAATAGGCAAAACTAACCTGTAGTGGCAGAAAACAGATCAGTAGTTTCCATGGGCTGGGGTGGGGAAATTAAGTCCAAAGGAGCAGGAGGGAACTTTTTGGGATAATGGACATATTCTGTATCTTGATTGTGGTGGTGATTACATGGGTTTGTATATGTGTCAAAATACATTGAACTAGTCAGTTAAAATGAGTGTATTTTATGTAAATTGTATTTCAATAAAGTTGGTTTAAAAAGAAAAAAAATAGCCAAGGAGCCTTCCTAATAAGAACAAACAAAATCACTCTGCATAGGCAACCATTTAATTTAGAATTTAAGATTCAACTATCATTAGTTTAGCTCTTCCTAACACGAGCCATTATGATAATCACAACAACAACTAACACTTACTGAGCATTTACTGTGTACAGGTACTGTGCTAAATGTTTTCCATGAATTTGTTGTTTCAACTCATATTTATCAAGTTGCTACTATGTGCAAGGCTATGTTCTAGGTCCTGGGGATACAGTGGGCTCCTGCTTTCACATAGTTTACAACCTAATGGTGAGAGACAAACAATTTATCAATGAAAAGGCAAGATTGGAAAACTTTACTCTGAACTCCCAGCTTAAGACACTTTCATTGTTAATATACAAGCTTATGCATATGTCTGTACACACATGCACAGACATGCACAGACATACCTGCTCATATATGTGTGTGCCCATCTGGTCTGCCTGCTTTTGTTGTATACACACTCTGAAGTTGCTGGCCTAAGATGCTCCTGATTCCCCTGCACATCCACATTCATATTTGGCCATGCCCTCTCAATTACTAGCACATACTCGCTCAGAAGCTTTCAGGCAAGTATACTATGTATGCGTAGCCGTTACACTCACCTCTTTCACTCACTCTTTTTCCCTCCTCTCCCAACAAATTGCTTTTGCTACACAGAGTCAAAACATGTAGGCATTCTGTAGGATGAAAATAGCCTGGATCTCATGACATTTGCGAAGACTCTTCGTTGAATTCCATCCATTAAAATTCTATAAAGTTTCCACTTTGGCAGGCCTTGGGATTCAGAAGTGAATGAGACCAAGCCCTTGTCCTGAAGGAGCCCATCAAGTGGTGTGTACTTGAAGGTGAACATCCCAACCATTACCAGCCTAATCTCCACCACACTTTTACCTTCTTGGAGAAACACTGTTGGGCCTCCTGGTCTTCAGATGCCAATTCTCTGTGGTAGAACAGAACATTCTCATGAAGTGATGTTATTTCCATTCAGCATCAGTATGTTCAAGCTGAAAGACCCCCTCAGAGGTCATCTAGGCCAATGATACTCAATATGTGGTCCATGGACGTGGTCTGGGTTTTGAAAAATTATCTGTTCACAATGTACTAAGTGCAGAGTGTGAGAGTAAGCATATATGGACTTCTAAAGCAATTTATCATTGTGGTGATGTCCAAGAGTGTAATTTAATCTTTCATTATAGACAGTTTCAGAAGCATAACTCCCTCATGTATTACCTGTGGAAAGTGAAATCCAGACTGGGAAACGTCTTTCGCGACGGCTCCTGGCTGTTGCTTCAGGCCTGTTACCTAGCATGTTCCAAAATTTATTCTGAACTCATTTGAGGCAGAATGCTGAATTGATACCAAAAAAGATTAATGATGGCTACCATTTGCAGAGTATAGCCTGTGTGTCAGGTACTGCATGAGGCAGTGTTTATCCATTATCTCTTTTCCTCACAACATCTCTTCATTGTATGTATAACTATCACCACTTTGCAATGACGAAATTGAGGCTCAGAAAGGCAAATCAACATATCCCAATGTTACTCAGGAGGTAAGTGGTAGAACCTGGATTCAAACAGGTCTGTGCAGATTGGAGCTCTTATCCACCATAGTATACATGCCTTATCTGTGAACCTCAAACCATCTATGAGGTAGAGACGATTGTTAATCCCATTTTACAGTTAGAGAAACTAAAGCTCAATGAGATTAAGTGACTTGCCTAAGACCATACAGTTAGTGAATGACAGAGCTGGATTTAATTTGTCTGCTAGCTCTAAAACCCACACACTTTCCCACTATGCTACACTGCCTTAAGTGTTCAAATGAGAAATGTTAGCAAGATAATAGAATATTGTTCTCTTGGTATTGAAGCATATCGGTTTCATGGGAAAGGTCACAAGGCTGGGGAAGTTCGGAAGTCTAATCTGGGACTCATGCCAAGGTCTGAGTCCTGTCTGGCTGGCACATACTTAGACAGGGCATATATCAGTGTGTCACCACTGTGGGCTATAGCTCATGTTAACTGTTTAACTCTTTTTCTGTAGCCAAGTCTCAATGGAATTCTCTAAGACTCTTCTGGATTCTCTCTGTCCAGGCAGATGCCAGTGATCTCCCCTTTGCCTGGAATTATCTTTTCCATCTCTTCGCCTAGCTAACGCCTATTCATCATTCAAATAACAGCTTAAATTGTATTTTCTCAGATAAGCCTTCGAGCACCCCTAAGGAAGTCAGATCTCCCCCGTGTGCACCTTCGTAGCATACTAAAATACTCAGCAGCATTCCACATAATGGTAAAGTAGTGATTATATAATGCCCGTTTTTCACTTTCTCTTAGTAGGATGTAAACTTTGAGAGAGGAGGGGCTTTGCTTACTCTTACGTCTCCAGTTCCTAGCACAGTGCCAGCATGCTAGATACTCAGTTAATGCTGTTGTTTTTGAAATAAAAAATGGCTGCATGGATGCAAATGTTGGATTCTTATGCAACCATGCCTTTTTCTGTCTCTATGTTATGTCTTCTGTGTTCAATTAGACCAGTGTTTCCTAAACTCGCCTAATCATAAAATTCACCTGGAGTCCTTCCCAAAAAGTATAGATTATCAGGCAGAGAAGCCTGGGAGTGGTCCAGAAATCTCATTTGTTTTTCTGTTTTGTTTTGTTTTCATTTTTCTTTTTTCTTCTTTTCTTTTCTTTTTTTTTTTTTTTACTAGCAGACTGGGCAATTCTTGTGAGCATGCTAGTTGGGGAAACACTGACTTCGAATATTTGTGTCTTATTTCTGAGGATTACTTGACAATTGGATCTGTGGCTTGGTTAATCCTATTCTTTAACCTAGTGCTGAGGCGTTGTCTAAGCATTCTGTATTGGAGGAGATGTTGTATACAATGTTGAACTTGCTGTTCTGACCACAGCACCCCCTGCTCAGTTGCCTGGCATGGATCACCAGTGATGTCACAATGGAATCTAAAGCCCTTATCCTGGCATTGAGAAACTTCTAGGATCTGACCCGAAGCTCCTTTCCAATTGCCCCTCTTCACATGACCTTTGCTTCATGTACACTAAACTGCTTACTTTTTATTCCTCATATACACCCCACAGGCCAAACATTTTGATTTTAGTTGTGCTATTTCTGTATGTTAGAATGCCTTTTTTTCCCATTTCTGTATCTTCAAATGCTAATTTTGGGATCCAGTTCCATGCCCCTTCCTCCATGCAGACTTCTGTGGCTTCCCCTTCTTCTGATCCCTCCTCACATTGCGTACCTACCTCTTTGATGGCTCTTACCATATTCAACTTTGTATTGCAGCTTTTTCTGCCTCTATGTTATCACTTCTTTTAGGTTGAGAGCAATATGAGGGCTAGATTCTCACCCATGCCTAAGTTGCAGGCTCTCCTGAAGCACACACAAGCCTTTGCCCCCAGAAGAACCAGGGATTCATTTAAGACATGTACCCCCCAGCTCCCAGCACCAGTAGGAAAATAGAGATCATCAGGTAGAGGCTTCCTCTACAATTCTGTTCTCCTCAACTCCAAACCTATCCAGGTCCTCAAGCATCTTTTCCTTTTGTCTTAGCAGAGGGATGCTTACTCCTTTCTAGAGTGAACCTCTCCACAAAATGATTTAAACATTTTGACAAATGAATAAATGAATTAGTCAGGATAGACTAGATTATTGCCTGATTCAAAAAAACACAACAAATGTCAGTGGTTTAACACATCAGAAGTTTATTTCTCACTCATGCCACATGCAAAACAGCTCAGCAGGGGATTCTGCCCCCTTATGGTCACTTAGGTGCAGGGTGATGGAGGCTTCATCTCAACATGTATTTCCACATCACTGCAGCAGCGGGAGGAAAACGTTGTCAATTATCCCCTGGTTCTCAAAGCTTCTGCCTAGAAGTGACATACACACACCACTTCTGCTACACTTCCCTTCCACTCATATCTCATTAGCCAAAACAAGTCACATGGCCATACTTAATTTAAAAGAGGGCAAGAAAGTGTAATTCTATCATTTGCCTGAAAGGAAGAGAAAACTGGGATATTTGTGAACATCCCTAATGATTACCAAAATATGTGGATAGAACATATTTCAGTGACAGTTTTCTGGCTTTATTTTTAATTACTTTCCCCATCAGTCTCCTGTTTAAAAGGTACAACTGTCTTTCCTTTCTTCGGCTTGCTGAAAGTATGCATACATTTGAGAAAAAGTGGAGTCATCTATGACCCCGTGTACATGCAAGAAAGTTCACTATAGACTGACTCTTGCTTTGGTAGAAAGTCCAGAGAAATTCTTCACAGTTAAGAGACTGAGATTCACAGCAAGACAAGTTTGGGAAAGTGTCAGACTCTGCTACTTTAGAGGACAATTAATTACACTTAATAATTTGCAATTTAGTGCTTCACTTTCCATGCAGATAACATCTGCTTCCTTATAAAGAATATATAGGAAACAATAGCCCTAAAGATACATTTTGGAAGGAGATTTTAAAGAGCATTCAGGTGTGCTGATAAGTTGCCCTTTTGTTGTGGCAAGAATTTGTATTTGGCGGGGGCGGGGGGGGGGGTGGAGGGGGGTGATTCCTGACTTCATCGTGACTTGTCTTTGCATGTTTGATAATGTAACTCAACCTTTCTCCACATTATTTCCCTGCATGCAAAAAGGAGATAATACTTGCTTTTATAGCTTTTTGGGAATTTCAGAGGGAAGGGCTAGGTAGTAAGAACAGCATTGAGGAAGAGACCCTATATGGATGGTAGGCTTCAGCTAATTTATATTAGCATAATCTTAAACATTTATGCCTTTCAAAAGGCTGCATTATATAGAAGAAAAAGCACCCATTTGGGATCAGAAAGACATCACTTTGAGTCTCATCTCTGTCACTTCCCAGCCCTGTAGACCAAGGAAAGGCAATGGGACAACACTTACCTCATGGCACTGTTGTGATGAGAAAATGGGAGAAAATATATGTCACCAACCACAGGGGCCGGCACACGGTAAATTGTAAATAAAAGGCAATTATTAAAATTAAAAGGCAGGCAAAGAGATGGATCGTTTTAGAGGATTCAGCAACTCCCAAAATGACCTTTAACCAAATATGCCTTTATGTTAAACATTCAGGGTTAAACCATTCCATTGCATAACTTGTACTTATAATTTCAATGTACACAGATACTGAGTTTCTCACCTCTTTCTGAATTTATCTTGGTTAGCTAAATTGTTCTCTGAGTCGATAAAACACTTGGCTTCCAAAAGGGATGTTAATATCTTCCAGAGTTACATACATTCTAATAGACAGAAATTACCATGCCCTTATCTTTTAATGATTCAAAATTGAGACTCAGATATTCTCTGCTGTGATATTCATTATTAACGTGTAACAGTAGATTTAGATTTAAAATTATGAATGTGTGAATTGCTATGGTGTCACAAATTATGGCTTTGCATATTGAATCATCTCATATTAAATATGAATAAAATGTAGATAGAGAGATACATTTATGTAATAAATTCAGCAGAAAAGCAAAGAATCCTGATCAAACAACCATCATGAGGCTAGGAAATCTTTCTCTTAAAGAAGTGCCTTTTTTCTTAGTATCTGCCATTTTATTTCTGCATATTTTTCTGCTACTTCAATAATAACGAACAGTCTCAAATAAATATTTACATTAGCTCCTTTTGCAATATGTTGCTTACTTAGACTGTATGGGGCATCCAATGTTTGAATGCACTTTCAAATACTTGGTTGAGAAAGGTTTCAACAGAAAAACGAAGAAGAGCATGTGTCTCTGCAACATTACAGCTGGGAGGGGCACTTAAGAGCGTCTCTAATCTAGTGCGTTCATCTGGCAAATTGGAGAAACCGCTATCCAGAGAGATCCAGTTACTTGCCAGGGCTAACTGTTAGAGGCAGAAGCAGGATTAGAACTCAGGCCATCACACTGCCTCCTGTGTTCTGTTTATTTTAAAAACAAGGCTGCCAAACTGGAAACTCACAAGCCCACATGCTCACAGAAGGACTCTAAACCCAGTGTTTTTGACCTTCCTTGGGAAACAAAGTATAAGATAGCTGTCATCTTTATTCTCTCTGTTTCCCTTTGAGAAGAGGACAGGATGAACACTCAGATATTGCAAAGCGAACAAGTATACAGTGATATGTCTGACAGGCCATATCCTCAACCCTCAATCCCCAACAGCAGGTGTAACCTGTTAAGTAAAAACAGCAAACCACTGAGATAGGAAAGAGAATAGCCTGCTTATCCCCACCTCTCCTCCCTTCACATCTAAGTAAAACATACCTGATTTGGTCTTTGTGACTCAAGCTGGGACTTGATTTAAATCTAAACCACTACTGTGATTTTGTTTGACTCAAACTCCTGTGATGGTGGGTGAAAACACAATGACGATGTGAACTCATATGCATTTTCTGCCCTCAAATAGACAAGGCTCTGTGAACTGAAGATCAATGCACATTTACAGCTGCATTTTCCATTGTTACTCTTAATAAAAGAACACTCTTTGCCATGTCATTAAGTGATAAGTGGCATTAAATAATACGAAACTTGGAAGCAGTCATTCCAATTTATGTGACTAGCCAATGCCCTTGCCTAAACAAAGAAAAAAAAGTGGTAAAAATCAATATGGCTATCTTCTGATCACACTTAAAGATTTTTCAAATTTGAACGATCAAATCTAAAGGAAAAGAGATAAATATATTGGTATGAAAACAATTTAATAATTTAATAATGGTTATGAGTGCATAGAGGCTTCTTGGGGGAAAAGGAAGGTGACCAACACAAGGGAAGTTTCTCAGACATATGTATCTCTTGACAGTGAGGGCTATTTAGGCGTGGAATGGCTGGGCCACCTGCTGTCTATGTTTTTTTTCTCTGTGTGTTCAGCCAAATCTTTATTAGAAGCCAATTTCCTGTAGGAAAAGGAATGGTGAGGGCATCAATAATAAGGGATCTTTTATTTAGTAAAAATCTAATATAAAAAATTATCAGAGCACCAATTAGCAAGCTGTGTTGCTGGACTTCAAACTAGTTTCATCTATAGAGCAAAGACTTGGTGGTAAGTATTGAAATAGGAGTCTCTGAGTTTCGGTTATGCAGAAGAAAGATACAGAGGAGGAGGTTGAATGCCTGCTTCCTGCAGTGGCAGTCTCCTTAGCACACTTGAGGCCAGGACAAACCAAGCATGATCTCTAACTGAATTAGAGAGATGGAAGGGACACCAGGTCCGCACTTCCTCTTAATAGTTTTCACATCCATTCATGCAGCCATGCAGATTTCAAGCCTTGCAATCCATTTCAGAAACTTCTGTCCACAATCTTTGGACAGAGAATAAGAACTAACATTTGCTGAGGACTTGTGTGTACCTTGTACTCTACTAGGCTCCTTGGATCCATCAGATCCTCTCATCAACCCCGGGAGGCAGATATCACTAGGATACCTATTTTCCTTGAGAAAAAATTGATGCAGAGAGAGGTCATGTAACTTTCCTGTGCGGGCTACTAAGAGGCAGCGCTGGGATCTAAATGCAAATGTGGATACCTCCAGAGCATGTATTTTTCTCACTAGTCTGTGCTTCCTGTCATATTATGCTTGCTTGAAAATAAATGTTTTTAACTAAAGGCAAAAAGGCGAGCATTCAGTTGAATTACCTTGGGTGAGTTTTAAAGAGGTTTTCTATATATGGTATTACAATCCTTCTGAATTTCCTGGCTAGCATTCTTAATATTCAGCTCCCTAGTCAGGTACTGAGATATGCCCATGGATTAATTATTTTTATGCAATGGTGAATATTTTCCGAATTGAACTGTTTTAATAGCTAAATTCAGGCATGCACATATGCGTGTGTGTACACATACAGAGAGAACAGATCAAGGGACCTAATGTTATTGCAGGAAGCATCAATATTTATGCTTGGTAAGTGTATAGACAGAAGTTTTCAATTAAGGAAGCAGAAGAAAATAGTGAAACTAAAATTGAATCTAAACTAGCTTGAACGTTTAAGGATCAGTGAAGTTAATGTTACAGTTAACTGAAGGTTAGAGAGAAAAATCCTCCCTGCTTCCACATTTAAAGCCCTGTTGGATTGCCCAGCGAAGCTCACCCTCTGCCTAGCTCTCATCCGAGAGAGGAGGTGAGCAGGATTGATTTGGGTGCCTGTCTCTGACCTCAGCACTTTGATCATGGGCTGTATGTGCTATTTTCTCCTTGATTCCAGCAGTGACCTTGTGTGTCTCATGTCTTTCAGGCACTCAGGGTAATCTTGGTTAACATACGTTTCATCACTTACCTCTGTAACTGAAGACACAGGTTAGCAATTACATCTCTGTTCATCTCAATATAGACACGTGAAGCTGCTGTTTAAGAATAAACACTTCATGTTCACTTACTTTTGCCTAAAAGCACGAAGTAGAAAATTCTAGGGATGTAAGGGTAGGACTCAGTGAACTGCACTGATGTGGGTACTAGTGCCCCTTTCTAATGGGTCCAAATGCAGTTACTCATGTACTAGAATAAGGAAGAGGTAAAAGTAAATTGAGTAATTGTGATAGGAAATGTATTATAATTCATGGTGGCATTTTCTTTGTTTTCAGCTTAAAGAAAAGCTAAACATTTTCTAAAATAAGGTTTCACTTTTCTTGTTTTCTTGATGCTAACTGAGTCTTAAGTGTAAGCTGGAACTATGTAGAAGTGAAAACCTACCAGAAATTACATCCTTGGTTGTTTTATTATCAATCAGTAAGAGGATTAAAAAGGCTTAGCATCAATTACCTGACTAGACAACCAATGGAAAAATAAAATTACATCCAAATGTAATAGTGATCATTGGCATATTCCGGCTGCTGGAGACCTTATTCATAGGCCCTATGATTACACCTTCATTATACCCACTGAAGATATGGCTCTCTGGGGCACCATGATTCATAGGATAAAGCTCAATGTAGCAGCAATATTACACCAAAGTGGAATGTGACAGGTGAAATCAGGCCAATTAAACACATTTAATTCTGGGACTAGTTAAATTTGTTCATACCAGATTGCCTGGTTAGTGTGAACTAACCATATTTGCCTGCTTCATCTGATTATGATTTTACCTCATGTTTAATCTTATCTAAATGAATGGAAGTTGGGCTGTGTACCAAAAGATACTGACCTTATTATTTTAGATATTCCTGGCTCAAGTTTTAAGGGCTTGTCCATTAACAAGGCTATAAGTTTTACCCCTGCTCCTGATCAGAAAATGCGTCCATTTAAGCTAATGTGGAGCAGGGTGTCCTCCTCTGGATGGACTGTCCTTCCTGCCACTCTTCACTGGCTCACTTCTACTCATCTTTTAAGGCTCAGGGAAAGGCTTCCTCTTCTGCTTCTTCCCTGCCTCACCACCTAAAGTCTAGGTGAGGTGACTTTCTTAAGTACACTTCTCTCACAGCCTGTAAGACACCTGTAAGAGACAGGTTAACAGATTGCATCCCAAAGCTCAGATGTACAAATACACAGAGATGTCATTTCAAATGGCTTGGAAGTTACGTGCGTCAATTGATAGTAGCTTAGCACAGTTCCTTTGGTCTCTCTCAGTCCTACAGAGGTGCTCTGACTGATGGACCCAGATGTCAGCAGATGAGACTCACTCATCAAGACTAAAGAAATACCCACCAACTTTCAAAACTTTGTTAATACTCATTTTGTTTGTTTGTTTTTGATAAGTGAAACTTTGCTCTTATCTTAAACAATCTTTGATTTATCAGGATTCATCTGTATATACCATATTTAAATAACTTGTTTAAATCCTTGGGCAGCTGCCCATAAGAGCACGTGGTCCAGGTTTCCCTTTCACATGAAGCCCCCTATGTTGTGTCTCTCACATAGCCATGCACCAGTGCGTTTACTTGTATGTCATTTACACCCAACTGTAAACTTCTTGGGAGCAGCCAAGTTGTTTTCTTCATCACTAAATCCCTAATACCTAATACGAGGCCTGGCATATAGTAGGTTTCCAGTGTTATGAGCTGATTGAATGCATAAAAGCTAGAATTTATTGGATGCTATTTGTATGTGGCATTGTACTAGGCACTATCCCATACAGTTATGAAGCGGTTACTATAGTTATTCTCATTTTACAGATTAGAAAACAGAATCATAGAGTTAAAAATGCCTGACGTCATAGAGCAAGTAGGTGGCTGAGTTGGGGTATGGCCCAGGTTGTTCTGACCTCAAAGCCCTTGCCCTTAACTATTACGAATAATGCTTCTGGTAGCTGAATCACCCCTCCAAGGAAAACAGGGACCTGAGACACTGTACCAAGGCTTGGACCTGTCACACTGCAATCTAGGACGGGCTATCATTTGTCCTCAGGCTATGGTCCATGAAACCAGGGAGGTGTCGTCTAAGAAACATTGCCCTGTGGAGAAATGATGCTAGAGATTGGCAGACAGTCCCACTGAACCATCAAACTGAAGGGGCTCGGCAGATGGAGCCTCCAAATACAACATCATGCCAAGGGAGCTGGCAAAGAGCAAGAAGGTTCCAAGTGGAGGGCTGAAGCCAGAGTCTCGAGGGATTGTTGAACTGGAAAGAGTAGCTGAGGCATTGTGTGGATTTGTAAGAATGCCAATCAGCTCAGACTGCTGAATAAGCATCCATCCATTCAAACAGTCCTCATTTATGGAGAACCTTCTCTTGGTCAGCCACTGAAGATACAGACAGAGGCAAGTCATATCTCCTGCAGCAACAGTATTGGAGAATCTTACACACTTGCACAGACTTTGGCACACAGTGGGTGCTCCTATTGCCCTGCGTCCTGGCTGCCTAGCAATAATTGATGCTAATAGTACATTTTTATTGAGCACTTACTATAGGTCAGGCACTGTTCTAAGGGCTTTTCATGCTTTAAAACATTCTATCTTCACAACAACTCTTTAAGATAGGTATGATTAGCATCATAATGTTGCAGATGAGGAAACAGTAGCACGGACAAGTTAGGGGGCTTACTCAAGGGGACACGCTTCATCAAAGATTGGAACTTGCGAATTCTGGCTGCAGAGTTTGAGCTCCTAACTTCTATAGGCACTAGCTCTCTAAGTGTTACTCCTTCCCTAGGTCCTCTTTCATCCAATAGCATCTATTCATTCACCACATGTTAATGAGAACCTACCGTGTGTTTAGGCCTGGGGTGGATGCTGGTGATGTAACAGTGAAGAAGATAGGCAAGGTACTAATACTGACATAGACGGACTGTTAACTGGCTCATGAGATTAGAGAAAACAACAACACCCCTCCTGTCCCCTTCAGGACTCCAGTCATACCCCTCCTCTATTGCTAAAAGCTGCACATGCTTCCCAATAAAGGCCAATAGTGAATCCTGAGAAACTCCACCCACTCTCATGAGTTGGAACTGCTATGGGAAAAGAATGCAATGCCAAATACATTGGGGAAACTGGTTTAAGGAACTGCTAGGATTTTGGTTTGAATCCCTTCTGTGTTGGGATTCTCCAGTGTATCTGTATAATGGCAAACAATTCCGTCGTTGTATGAAAGGGAATTCATACCGGAAATATTTAATTCCTGGAACCAAGGAATTTAATTTGACAGCAAGCATATTAATTGAGAATCTGTGGCCACACTACTGACCTTAAAAAAATGGCCTTGCTTGTGTAAACTTGAGAGCATCAGTCTGTACCCTGCTATGGCTGTGTGGACCAGAGTCAGCAAAAGACTAGAGAGTGCATTTTTATTTATTTATTTAGTTAGTTAGTTAGTTTTAGGAAGATTAGCTCAGAGCTAACATCTGTTGCCAATATTCCTCTTTTTTTCTCTTTTTGCTTGAGGATAATTATCCCTGAGCCATCATCTGTGCCAATCTTCTTCTAATTCGTATGTGGGACACCACCACAGCATGGCTTGACAAGTGGTGTAGGTCTGTGCCTGGGATCCAAACCCACAAACCCAGGCCGCTGAAGTAGAGTGCGCAGAACTTTAACCACTCAGCCATGGGGCTGGCCCCCTAGAAGGTGCATTTTTAAGTGAAAAGAGATGTCCAGCTGTATTTGTCTGTTGCGACATTATTATGACAAAGTTTTATTGCGTAATTTTATTAGTTAAAAGTAGAGCTGATTATAAACTTACATAGAGAACAAGATAAATAGATGTTTAAAATGTCCTTGCTTTCAAGTTCAATGATGAATAACTGAAAATCCAACTTTTAAGGATAGCAACAGGAGGGAAGAAAACACTATCTTTTGAAAAACAGATTTCATCTGGACCATGTGGGAAGTCCTCCAGTGTAACACAGGCTATTATGTGGAAAATGTATCATACTTATCTCATGGGCAGGCGGAGGATTCCATATTGTATCTCCACTTTGAGTCATTTTAATCCACATCCTGCCTTTTTTTATTCTGGTTTCAATACCAATTTTGCTTTATTGGCTTGGGTCTTAATAATGACAAATACCAGACATCAGTACTTTAGATTAGACAAAGTGAAGCACCTTTGGATTCCAATTGTCTGGATTTTGACAGAGAACTCAGGACAGGGGCCCTGGGCAATTTTATATTATCCATTCAGCACACATTTACTGTGGACTGGGCCCTGTGCTATGGGCTGGGATGTGAAGCCCAATCACATATATTCCCTGGCTCCACAAGCTTGCAGTCTAACGGGAGAGGAAGACACAGACAGATGAGTGTAAGATGGGGAGTGCATTCCGAGAGAGCTCTGGAGCTGGGTTAATTCCAGCGGGGAGTGTACATCTGTGGCTGAGGTCTCCGTAAGAGGGCAAAAAGCAACCCAGGTGGGAGGCAGAATGGTACATGTAGACTAAAGCAATAGTGGTTAAGGGAACGAGCTTTTGCATCAGCCAGATGTGTGCCAAGGCTCTATTTCAGGATTTAGGAGCCATGAGGCCTTGGGCAAGTTAATTAACCTCTCAGAGCGTCCATTTCCTCAATTACTGAAGAGTTTTACACAGAGGAAAGATATAGTCAGATATCTGCTTCAGGAAGATCTCTTGAGCATCTGTGTGGAGGGTGGGTTGGAGGAGGCAAGGCTGGAGGCAGGAAGGAGAGGAGA
The DNA here is from genome assembly GCF_037783145.1 of Equus przewalskii. Lineage (NCBI taxonomy): Eukaryota > Metazoa > Chordata > Mammalia > Perissodactyla > Equidae > Equus > Equus przewalskii. The sequence continues at coordinate 116,591,565 of NC_091863.1, read as the reverse complement.
GAGCAGAGCTCTGTTGAGGAAATGAACGGCTCGAAACGCAGACTCTTTTATATGCATTGCCCAGCATCTGGCAATACCGGTGCTGACAATGATTCACCATATACAGTACTTACTTCAGGTTTGGCAAGTGGCCAGGGACCAGTGAAGAGAGCTACCCCTCCTCCTCTGCTCAGCACACAGGGCCCATTCAGTATCACCCCTTTAGACTACGGCTGGGATCCTTGCCCTCCAATCCCTGGGCTCCACTGGCCCTGGGGAAATGACAGGCCCTGGGAATCAGAGAGACAGTGCCCTTCCTCATCACGCTCAGCTGCCCTACTGTCTAGGAGGTCATAGATCGTCCCAGTGGCAGGGAAGCTTTTAGTGCATGTGCTAGGAGAGTCTCGTAGATATAAACTCTGCCTACCTCTGGGCACCCAACAGGACGTGGGTAGGCTGCAGCTCTGCTGTACTGGAGTCAAAATGCAAGAAACCACAGCACCTTCGTGCTCTCTGGCTGCAGAAGGGCTTGTCCCTGCTTAGTGGGACAGTGCTCGCTTGCAAGGAATATTTTAAAGCAGTTTGAGATTTTTCCCAGGGCATGTTTCCTACTCTGGCCTCGGCAATGCTCTTCAAGAACAGCAACAACAAAAATAAGGACTATGCCTTTTTGTCTGTTAAGGGCATTGAGAAATGCTGCTGTAAAGAAACCTGTTTAACTTTCCTTAAACCAATTTCCCCAATGTATTTGGCATTGCATTCTTTTCCCATACATCTGTTAACAGCTCTATTGAAATAATATGGGCAAAAGGCCACTGTAATGAATCTGGGAGGGGGCCGGAGGGACGTGGGGAGTTTGATATAACGGAGAGTGGCCGTTGTGGAGTCAATGTTGTACTTTATTATCCATGTGACTGGACAGGTTAGTTAACCTGCTGAGCCTTTGTTTTCTTATCTGTAAAACTGAGATAATGCCTAACTTGAGGGTTGTCATGACGATTACCTGAGACCAAATAGGTAAAGCTTCAGTATGGGTGAAGTAATTGACAGTTATCTTTTCTGCATGTGGGCAATCATGAATCTAGGCTTCCAAGGATTGGTTCTCTCAGTTCAATTGTATTCACTCATTAAGGTTTTAGCTGTAAAACGTGGAACTGACACAAATACGATTTATTTGAAACAGAACAACATTAAGTTGATTTCAGGACTGAGGATAGAGGCAGAACATGGAATGGTTTGCATTTCTCTCATGAAAATTGGGGCTACATGGAAACCTGGATCTTTGCTTCCTAACAATGAACAATGCAGGCACAGCTTGTGAAAAAGATTCCCAGTCTTCAAGTCTGTGACATTAAAAGTTAACAAATTTTGTCTGTTCATTGTTGTTTCTGTTTTTCTACCTACACAGGAAAATCAAGTACTAGATTTGGGGTATGAGGAGATTCCAAACAAGAGGGAAAGAACTGTGATTTCTGGGGCCCTTTGCTGGCCTAAAACATTTCTCCACCTGCTGGCTTTTGCTTGGAATTACATATCACAAAGCTCTTCTTTTCATAGCTGGCTATAAAATCTGCCACATAGATGATGCATGGACGGACGGACGGACGGACGGATGGATGGCTAGATAAAGCTAGATACAAAGTTCTGGTGCTGTTGCCTTGATAAATTGTCCTTTTGTACATAACAGTCCTTTCCTTATCTGAAGATATCTATTTTGCAGCATCTAACTTGTTTCTTCTCCCAGCTACACTACCCCAGTTTCTTCTCTTGTTGCCTATATGCCAGTCTCAGTCTCCCAGTCCTCTGACACCCTGCCTGCCTCACTGATTTAAACAGTTCCCTTATCCACAAATGTCTCTGCTGGAGGGAAGTCTAATCCCACAGCCCATCCACTCAGGCCTCTCAAGTGTGCGCCCTAAACATTAGACTCTCAGCAGCCCCTGCCCCCACCTGCCCCTGCCCTGTTTTTGGAATTTAGAGGTCAGAGGACAGGAAAGTTCCTAGTTCTGTGAGCGGGAGGAGAGCAAGAGTGGGAACAAATGACATCAGCAGATGACACTCCCTGACATCGCTTCCCCTTTCTCAGAAGCGGTGTTTTGTTGGTTGCTTTCCCACAGCTGAGCTTGTCATAAAAGGAGCTCTGTTCTCCCAGGGTTTGTTAATTGCAGCATCACTGGGTTAAAAAAAAACCCTTCAAGAATGTAGGGAATCTTGTCTTAGTTCATTTTGATATCTAGTCCCTTACTGCAGTATCAGTTTCCAAACTTATTTTTGATACACCAAAAATTAACAAATCAAAGTCATACTGACATACTCAAATCTCCAATATTTAAATAACCCTTTATGCTAATTAAGTGTAAATTACATTAGATGTATCAGGTTACAGCTCTGCATATCACCCAACAGTTACGTAATCTTTTAAATTCTGTCAAAACCTATGATTTCAAACAGGGTTAGCTTTTTTTTGAGGAATCTCTGTTAATATCTAGTGAATATCCAGGTCCCTCAGTGAAATTTTTGTGACAACTAATTTTCTAGCGCAGCAAATATCAGTTCTACTTGGGAGTTGGCTTTGATCCTTTGATCTGGTGATGATGTGGGTGTGAGTGTGTGGGAGGGAAAAGGCTGAGTATAGTTCACTTGGTGATTTATATCGCCGCTTTCACATGATTAGAATGAGAATCCTAAAGCAAACAGCATTGTGGGAAGCCATAATAATTAGGAGGTCTCTCTTTAGCTGGACTAAATTCCAAAGTGATCCCAGTGGCTTGGAAGTCAGAGAGTCCATTTCATTCTGTGCTTAAGAAGCATTCCCCTGAAGGAGTCCTGCTGATTCCGGAGATTAAGGAAGAACTTCCTGGTGGCAATTAATTAATTGCATGCAACACTTTAATTTAAAATGAGTCTCTCCAGTTTTGGAATAAATAAAACCCTCTAAACTGTGAAAGTAAAATGAAAATAAATGTTGATGGCCATATTGCCAACCTTGTCTGTGCGTTTAAGTGTGTTCCTTTGGAATCTTAATGCCAGTGCCACCAGGACCGCAGTCTGTACAACTAAGATGAGCGTTCAGCTCAGTCCCAGGACCCACACTGATCTCCTTTAACTAGGCTTCCGTGCCCACCATGTGCATTGCTAGGGGAACCAGGCTAGAGCTGGGTGGGGCTGGGCAATTTCATTGCCAATACCAGGGTTCAGTCCATGTCGTTCTTTTCTTTTTCTTTTTTTAAATTTTTTTAAAATTTTTTATTTCTTGAGGAAGATTAGCCCTGAGCTAACATCTGCTGCCAATCCTCCACTTTTTGCTGAGGAAGACTGGCCCTGAGCTAACATCCGTGCCCATCTTCCTCTACTTTATACGTAGGACGCCTATCACAGCATACCACTTGCCAAGTGGTGCCATGTCTGCACACGGGATCCGAACCGGCGAACCCCGGGCAAAAGAAGCAGAATATGTGCACTTTACCACTGTGCCACTGGGCCGGCCCTGATGTCATCCTTTTCTAAACCTGAAGACAGGGCATTAGCATTTGCTTCTCCATCAGGTGAATTCTTTCAGGGACCACAGGGCTTCTGAAGCCAAGAGAACCTGTGAGGAGCAGAGGGCACCCCAGGGAAGCTGCTGGCACATTTTCATCCTATGAATTTTAACCCTTTGGTATGCACACTCATTTGCACATTCTTATTATCCCTGTTAACTGATGCTCCTAGAAAGCAGAGCTTGTCTGGTCTATTTCCAGGCCTCCACCAGTGCTGCTTACTGAGGGGGCTTTTCTATCTACCAATTCCTACATGTGCTGCAGCTCTGAAGCCTTTCCCAAACCTCTCAGGCTGAATACATTACTCCACCTGAATTTGCTCACCTCCAAGAGGGGGCTGGTAGCAAACATCATGCTCTAATTTCTTTGGCCCTGATCTTGGTCCATTTCACAGACTTGTCATCTGAGCTTTTGGCCTGTGCTCGACAGGGACACTTCAGTTCTGCTCCCACACTGTGCTGTGAGCCCTCCCACACAACCTCGCCTGCACCCACAGGATTCTTATAAAAAGTCGCAGCAGCTGGGGACCGGCCGACTGAGGAAAACACTTCAAGCCTTGCCTTCCCTTCTCCAGTTCCTACTTCCCCAAGGTACCAGCATTTCTGGTAATGCCATCATAAATTGCCCTTTCTTTCTGTATTTCTCTGTTTAGGCTTGATGGCTGAACTCCAGCCTCTTCTCCATGGCTAACTTGGAAATGCCACCGGTTGCAGTGGCTGCACATCTGGCAGGGTTTTAGTCTGCACAGCCCTAAAGCACTCACTCCAGAACTCTGCTACAGTGAAACACAACTTATGGAAGGAAACTGGACACACTCTGTCGATCCCCCACCATGGCCTAGGGCTTTCTGAGAGGGACAATTGGGCCCTGCCTCACGCTACGCCCACCCCCGGGCTGACCAGCAGCGGGAACGTGGCTCTCTCTTCTTCAGCACACACAGCTGTTTGCTTGTCCGCAAGTGCTTTAATTCCAGCCTGTCTAAGAGTCACTTGGCTCAATAGCTATCACTCTCCATAGAGCATGAGACCCTCAAGGGTGGCTGAAGCCTTGGTACCCCTGTTCCTCCCTATAGTGTCTAGCATATTAAAGGATTTCAACAGTTTCTGAAATGAGTTGACTCTGTGGCAGTTGTCCATCATGGCAAAGCTCTCAGAATAAATAGCAAAGAGGCAGAAGGAGAGAATAGATATGAGTGGCAGGCTTAAGTTTCTGAGAATCCACGTGTGGAAACAGCACCTTAAAATGGTCCTTCCACACACAGCGTTTTGGATTTAACATTATAAAGCCTCTCCTTAGAAGTTTGCCTGGGTTAATATCATTGGCTTCATTCATATTTTAATATCCCATCCCTTTGTATATTCACCATTAACAAAAAACATTATGAAATTTCCAACTTTATAAAGACATTCAGCCAGATTATTAAGCAGGGGGATGCGAGGACAGGCATTGTTAGACGTCAAGGGAGAATTCAGATTCTGTCTGAGTGCATTATCTTTTCTTTTTCAGATCACTCTCCTTAGTTGCTCGATAACATTGTAGTTTTTTTGACACTCGCTTAGTAATAAGCAAATAAAGGCAACCAGCATAGTTTTATTTTTTGTTGTTGTTGTTTTAAATAAAAGCTTGTTATATGCAGATGGTAGTAAGCATCCTTGGGCTCAGAGCCAAATCATTGGTTTTGCTTTCATGGAAACTCATGACTAATTATGTGCTCAATTATTATCTGCCCTTCTTAGATCAGCAATAGAAAACTTTTCTCTTTACTGAGCTTCCACAGTGCCCTGATAGAAGAACTTTATCAGTCAGCTTAGGCTGTGGTAACAAAAAAATCCTAAATCTAAGTGGCTTATATTAGCCAACGTTGACTTCTTGCTCTCACCTCATGTCCACTGTAGGTTTGCTGCATGTTTTCCTCACCCAAGGTGATGGAACAGCCCCTAGCTGGGATGTCGCTCATCTCACAGCGGAAGAAAAGGAAAGGCAGTGGCAAAGGGCATGATGGCTTTCAAGGCTTCTGTTCCAATGGAGTGTGGATCAATTCTGCTCATTTCTATTGGCCAAACTGAGGTGTGTGGTTAAGCCTGACAGGGCAGGGATGTATGACCCTCCCTACGGGATGAGCAGTGAGTATATGAAGAATAATATAGTCTTCTACAGGCCTCCTCTTTCCAAGTTCCCTCTTAGCACACTTCTCTCAAAAGTGCCGAAGTTGATTTTGCATTTGAATCATGGTCTTTTAATTGTAAGCTGATCCTTTGCAGTACTGGACAGTAGTTTTAGGAGGAGCCCTTGGGCCTCTTATGTCAGAGAGATTTCCTGACCTGTATCAAAAGTCTCCTGGGGATCTGTGGCATCATGGAAGGGAAGTTGTTCAGAAGATGCCCTCTCTCGATAACAAAGGCCTTCTTCTCCCATAGCAGGGCAAACCAGAACAGAGTTATTGCTTTCCTGAAGTTTCCTACATCCATATAGTAAGCCTGGGTATCAGCAAACCTGAAATATTTTAAACCATAGTCGTTAGCATTTTTTTAAGATTTATATACTTGTAATTGCCTTCAGCATGTGTTATTGTCGTGTTTGGTTTCTTTGTTTTAGATTTACACGGCATTCTACATTCTACTTTTTAACCATAATCTCCCTTTTATATATGTTTACAATATCTGTCTCCCCTGATTTAGTCACATGCACCCACCCCTAGGCCTACCCCTTCTGTGCCCAACTGTTCTCATCCTACTCCTTTATATTGATGTGGGTCTTGAGATATCCTGGGCCATTTCTCTTGGACATGGAATGTTGAGTTCCTGCTTTAGGATACATTTATGGGATCCATTCTTTTATGTATTCTGCACACCAGCTTCCTAAGACCTCCTCTTTACTCTTTTCCATCCTCACTCTTGTTCCTGTGGACTTCTAAATTTCCATCTTCATGGAAGCTGGTACTCAGTCTTCAGTCTCATGAAACATGGAGCCAAAGTTCAAGTCGGGGTGAAATTGGGGAGAACCTGGAACCTCTTTCTGGAGTTGAAAGGCCTGGTATCCCTAGAGAGTTAGAGGCTGCTAAACATTCCCATTCCCAGTGAGAAGCTGGGTGTGTAAGGAAAAGAATGCCTCCAGGCCCCAGAACAGTGCCACGCGGGTGATACCACTCACTGCCACCCCAAGATGTGTTTGTCCTTTGGGGAAAGGGCACTGCAGCCATCCTGGCACTTTGTTGGTATACTAATATTAAAATCAAGCCAGGGAAAAATGCAGTGATGTTTTACGTAAGAAAATGGTTATCTTATAGCACAGTGGCTGTAATGTACTCACTGATCTGTTTTTCTTACCTACCTGTCAAAACTCCAGTTTGAGGATTCATATCAAACTTATTTTACTTCACAAAAAAAGGCTGTTGCTATTATCGTTGGGAGAAAAAGCATCACTGGCTTGTTCACGACAGTCCTTTCATATACAAAAGCAATATCCACAAAATAGAGGAGCGCCCAATCAGAGAAAGCATTCATAGACCAGTTGATAGGTTTCTAGCCCACACATAATGCTGTAGAATGCACACACTGACATACACACACACACACACACACACACACACACAAAGCTGACTGCTAGTTGGAAGGCAGCTTGTTGGGTATGGAATTCCTAGGGATGGAGATGGCAGCACAGAGACCAAACAGCACCTTCCCTTCAGCCAAGACAGCATTCTCATCTGTAACCTAAGAATAATCAGAGTACCTATCTTGTAGGGTTACTTTTGAGGATGCAACATGAGAATGCTCGTACAGTGCTTCACATTGGGCAGGGCACAGTGGAAATCATTGAAAACATTAATTTGCATTGTTATTGTAAAGGTCTCACCTGACCAGTTTTTGAAAGTAGAGTCATTGCCATACTTTGTATGCTAAGGTGATGGCCTGGAGGATCCTTAGTAAAGTGTGCAATTAGCATTGCTTATCCAGAACTGGGACTGCGATCCCTCACCCCAGTTCTAGATGCCCTCCTCAGGTCACTGTATATAGTAATCACTGAGGTGGCTGCCCAAGGCTGCCCCCACTGCCTGGGGCCAGGAAATGGAGTGAACTTAAACTCCCATATGGCCAAAATTACAATTCTGTAAGAGCTTCTATTTGTTGAATGCACTTCTGTGCACCCAGCATCATTCCTAGTTCCTAACATACATGGTCTCATTTGCATTTATTCCACAGGACAACTCTAAAGGTAGGCACTGTCATTAGCACCCTTTTATAGATTAGGAAAATGAGGCACAGAAAGGGTAAGCACTTGCCTAATGCTACCTGGTAATCTAGTAAGTGGCAAGGCTGGGAATCTAACATAAGCCTGTGAGGGCTCAAAGCATGAGCTGTGATATACCCAATCGGAGACTATTGTAATATTAGCAGTAATGGTAAAAAATAGCCTTCTATTCCTTATTTTTTATATTTCCCTAGGGGTCTTATGTCTATTTTGACTTCAAAGAAAAGACTATGAAAATCTCTTTTAAAGCAAAATGATTATAAGTAACTTTTCTTCATGTGCTTAAAGATTTATTAAGGCACTATTATTAAAATTCCTTGTTCAGGATTAAACTGTTCAATTTATAGTACTTGATAAATTACTTTGATACACTTAGCTACCTCTTCTGTACCATCTCTTTAAATTAAATTTTTAGTTTAAGAGCAGAGAACATTGACAAAAATGAGAATTCAAAATAAAATGACTGCATATGGAAATCTGTATATAGCTCTAAGATTTCTGAATGTCTCAACATTTTAATTCCTATCACATGGATATAAGCTTGGACTTAAAATATCTGTAGAGTCATTTCACTTTGAATCAGACGTTTAATGATTATTTTTTGTGCCTCACTGAATTTGTTTCTGCTTCCTGTCTTCACCACAGCCTTAGTTTCACCGACACTGGACTGACACTAATCGTGAGAGCAGGTTTAATTTCATCGGAGGAATTTGTATGCACATGTGAACGCTGAGGTAGTATAAGCAATGTAGCCACATCCTGGGTTTAGCAATTTTGGAAGAAAGCCTAGAAGAGCTCAAAGAGCATGGGATTTTAGGTTAGGCAGCGCTGCATATCGCTACTGACCCTGCCACGTACTAGCTGCGTGATTCTGAATGTATCAGTTAATCTTAGTGATCCTTCATTACCCGTCTATAAAATGGGGCTAATAATACCTTATTCTCAGCAGAGATGTACATCAGGGCCATAGCAGCTCCCACTTTTATTGAAAAGAGGAAAAAGTGTTGATTCCAAATAATCCTGTCATCTTTTGTATCAATAAAAATAAGAAAAAGTGAATCACTTCTAATGCATAATGTAGAAAGAACTTTTTAGCAGTTTCTATATATATATATATATATTTCTTTACACTATACATGTACAAATTCTGTATATATACATATATAGTCTCCACACTATACTTGGTGTATATATATATATGTAGTATATATACTATACATATATATATACACTATTCATATATATATATTTAGAAACCCTGTATTTTATACACATATATTTACAGACACACACACACTTGCACACTGGGTTGCTTAATCATTAGCTGACTGTTGAGGTATGCATGGAGGGAAAGTAACTAAAACAGGGTTGCTAGACCGGCTTAAATGAGATTCTCATCATGTTATGCTTCTGCTCAAGAACAAACAATTGGCTCCCGATTCTTTAAAATTAAGTTAGAATTCCTTTATTCTTCAGTGTTGTTTGTATGTTTAAATTTTTACGTTAGGTTCTTCTTTAAGTTATTTTTTAAGTGATGCCTATGTCAGGCACTGTGCTTGGCACTTTCACATAAATGATCTTATTGAAGCCTCATAACAACCCTGGGATGTAGGTGGTATTATCCCCATTTTGAAAAGTAGCTTTATTGAGACAGAATAGATGTACAATAAACTGTAAGCTTTCAAGTGTACAGTTTGATAAATTTCCACATATGTATGTACCTGCGAAACCATGACTACAATCAAGATAGTGAACATATCCATCACCCACAGGAGTTTCCCCCTACTTTCTTGTCATGCATCCCTCCATCCCTCCTTTCCCAAACAACCATTTATCTGCCTTCTGTCACTATATATTAGTGTACATTTTCTAGAGTTTTATACAAATGACGTCATATAATAGGTAGTCGTTGTTGTCTGGCTTATTTCAATTAGCATAATGTTTTCAAGGTTCATCTGTGGATGTAATTGAGATCAGTACTTTATTCCTTTTCATTGTTGGATAATATCTCATTATATAGATGTTGATGGACATTTGGGTTGTTTCCACTTTTTGGCTGTCATAAATAATGTTGCTATGAACATCAGTGTACATGTTTTTGTATAGACATATGTTTTCACTTCTGTTGGGTAGATATCCAGGAGTGGACTTGCTGGGCTATGTGGCAATTCTGTGTTTAACTTTTGAGGAAATGCCAGACTGTTTTCCAAAGTGGCTGCAAAATTTTACATTGCCACCAGAATTTTTAAATATATCAATAAACTGACTTAAAGAATGGAAAGAACTTATTTAAGGCTACACCACTTGGTGTCAAGTCCAAATTTTCCAGAGTCTGTCATTTCAAAAATCCAAGGAAGGTGATGGTAAGCTTCTTGAGGCTAGGGGTGTTTCTCAGACTTATTCACTTCACAGCACAGGCAGGCTCTGAACCAGACTGCTTAGGTTACAGCTCAGCTCCACCACTTACTGGCTGTGTAAGACTAAGAAAGAATCTTAACCTCTCTGTTCAATTTCTCATGTGTAAAATAGGGAATAATAATAATGATAGCTACCTCATAGGATTGTTTGGTAATTAAATAAATTAATAGTTACAAAATACTTTACCCAAGCCCTGGAACACGTAGAGTTCAGTAAAGATTGCTTATTATCATTATTATGATTATTATTGCTGTTGTTGCTATTATTTGCACCCAGAACAGCTCTTGATAGATGTGAAATCAACCCTCCTTAGAAACCACACCAACAGGCTGCTCTGTGACACATGAATTGCCATCTGGTTCCAGGAGGGAGACTTCTTTCATGTCTCAAGATAGTGTGGCACCGCGTATACAGACTTGAGTAAGGGGCGTTCCTGCTCTGGGGACTCTCAGTCTATTGTGATGGCTCTTAACCTTTCGGGGCTTTGAGCATTGGATGAAGGTTACGGACCTTCCCTGTAGGAAAGTTCACACGCAGAAAGCACTTTCTAAGTCATTTCAATTATGGCTATCTTTCAGAGGGAGGCATGAGAACTAACTTTTAGTACACACCTCCTCTATGACAGGCTTTCTCCTAGGCACTTTACATCCAGGGGTTTATTCAGTCCTCATAATAATCCTAAAAGGGAGGATTCATCACTTTCATTCATGGAGGAGAAAACTGAAGTTCACAGAAGAAAGTGGCTTTCTCAAGGTCGCATAGTAGTGATGCTTGCACTGTTTCCAAAGCCATGTTTCCTCTGCCATCTCTTCCACTTCTTATTTTTTAACTATAACTTTAAGCACCCTTAAAGGTGAAATTGCTTCAAAACTCCTTCCATGATTTGACAGTCTACATTCAAGTATTTTAGTATAATTGGAGAAGTCAGTGGGCAGGCGATTTTAGCTTGCTCTAGTAGAAGTCGGTAAGCCACCTACTTGGGATTTTGTTAGCGAAGTTTCTCTGCTTTGTTTCCTCTTGATAACACAGCAGGATGTCATTTTAAAGGATGCCAATCCCAACATGGTTCTTGCACCTAACTTGCAACATTAATTATTGACTGGTTGTGAGAAATGCATCCATTGTATAAATGAGCTCATTTACTTTGACACCTAAATTGTCTTTGAATCACATCGGGCTCAAGTCACTCAACTTGAATACAAGGCAGTTCCGTAATGTGCTTGTTATACAAGTCGGAGGGTGAAGAGAGTGCTTTCCAATTTCAGACCCCTAATCCAATTTGCTAGACACTGCAGCTCATACAACTTTTCAAGCAGAAGAGGACATACTCTACCATTTTCCAGAGTGGACTTGAAAGCCCACTGGTGAGGACACCTCATTAGGCAGAATCCTAAAAGGAGATTCTTGGTTTATCAAGGGCTGGAGTCCAAAAAAGCGATTTCATCAGTGGCTGTGGTTTCTCAAAGCTCAGTGGAAAGGCCTGGCCAAAATCTCAGTGCTCAGTGTGGTGGTGTGGCAGGGGGAAGGGGGACAAGGATGGCAGGGAAAGTAGAAAAGCCCACCCTGACCTCCTTGGCTCAGACATGGCTTTCCCTTGGCTCAGATGCCAGTCACTTCTTCTAGCATCCTCCAACGTATGTGAATGGGCAAAAAAAAAGATACAAGAGACTGCTTCTGCTTTTATTCACTAATTATATTAAGCAAAAGAGAAAACGTTCTGAGCTCCATCTCACTGTGTTTTTAATGCCCCTTCCCAGTGTGTCACAGGGATCACATTTTCAGGACCAGCCATCCTCCTTCCTTTTCACACACAGAAAGTAAAAGGGGTAATTATCCCCCAGGAACACCTTAATTGTTGCAATTAACCTGACCACTTTTTGCAATCAAAGCCAGGCAGAGAATAGGATTTAAAGCGATCAAACATCATTTTATGGGCTGTAGATAAGTAATAGACAAGGCAGGGCATTTCTTATAAAGGAGGGACTCTGAAATGAAATAGGCTTGCACTTAGAGACTTTTCTACCACTATTACTGAGAAGAAAAATGACATTTTAGGAGCTTTTTTCTACCATCATTGTGCCTTTCTTTAATAATATAGCACAATTATCTGTGCTTATTTAAGCTGTGGAAGCATTCTGCGAGTGAGACTGTTTAACTGCTTTCTTAGGCAGGCAGGCCTGGGTTGGAATTTTCCTTCCAAATCTAATGTGCACTACCATATTGGACTAGTAACTAAACCCTTCTGAACCTCACTATCCTTATCTGTGTGCCAGGTCCTTACCATACATCATCTCAGTCAATCTTCACAATTCTAAGAGGTGGATATTGCACCCATTTCTTAGAAGATGGAATTGAGCCTCAGTGGACCTAAGTGACCTTCGCAAGTTTATAGTTTGGCTTGCTGGTGAGTTAGAGTTAATTTATTCTTTTTTTTTTTTTTAACCTCCTAACATTCACTGAGACTCTATCTATCTACCAGGCACTCTGCTAAACATTAAGGACATAGTGCTAAAGATAATGGACATAGTCTCTGTTTCGATGGAACTTAAGTAGAATTCAGCACTGGTCACAAAGCCCATATCCTAATCACTATACCAGAGAATTTTGCCTTTCTCACGGTGTCGTTATGCTCGGATGAGTGAATGAATACAAAAGTGCTGTAGTCTTTAAGGAACTTGTGTCATGTATGTGATACACACATACACACACATCCTACATCAGACTGAATCTTCATGAACTTGCTCAAAGCTCATTTAGACATGACTGAAGTGACAATATAACTAAAAATTGGGCCACTTGGGTCAAAATCAGCTAATTTGTTAAATAAAATGTAATAAAAAAATATGTAGGCAAAACTGTAGAGACAGAAAGTAGATTAGTGGTTGCACTGGGGCTAGAAGTGGGAACAGGGATGACCGCAAGTGGGAACCAGTTTCTTTTTGAAAAGATGTAAATGTTCTAAAATTGGATCATGGTGATGGTCGTACAACTCTGAAAATTTACTAACCATCTTTGAATTGTACACTCAAAACGAGTACATTATATGGCGTATAAGTTATACCTCAAATAAAGCTGTTAAAACAAAAACACAAAGTAAGTTAATAAAGACCTATGAGTTAGTCCTGATGGGAACTGTAGTGAGTTCAAGTATCTCTGGGCTGATCCAGGAAGAGACAGGATCACGAATGGCAGTAACATACAAGCTTGATTGACTGATTGATTACTGTGATTATTTTTGCCTGGGGCACTTTCACTTTAAAAGTTATCTCCTGGAATTATGTCACAATTCATGAGAGGAAAATTGGTGGAGGAAGGGTGAATACCAGCCCTGGGTTCACTTGATTATCCATGTCAGTAAATGTCAAATACATTCTTTTGTTACTGTTTGGATGGACCTAAATTTCTGGTGAGAAATGCCAAAGACAATGGTAACAACTTGTGGACGTGAAAAACAGAAAGACTATTTTACTATTGTTCACTCGTAGTGTTAATCAGGGAGCTTTTAGTTAAAGCAACAACTAGTTGTAGGAATTTAACTGTAGACAGAACGATAAGCTGAGGATTTACTAATTGTCCCTTGCTAGGTTCTGTCCTTGTTATTGACAAATCAATTACACACAAACTGAATTTGTAACTTTTCAGTTGGACAACTTTAAAAAAAAATGAAGCATTTGCTTCCCTGAACTATTTACCTGATTGAGTTATTTTTAAATTACACCTTGAGAGTATTGCCAAATACTGAAAGCTGACACATCATCTTAGCAGGGGTGAAGTTTGATTGTGAAATTGGACATGAACTTATCTGGCAAGAACACAACTTCTGAAGTGTTCTTGCCTAAAATGTTTCTTCTCATAAAAACTTATGAGAATATCAGAGAAGACATTTTAAAGGTCAACCAATCCAGCCCTCTTTTAGGCGTAGATGAAACAAAGACCTTACAGAGAAGAAGTTAGTGAACCTGCTTATGGTCACACAGCATCCTTGGAACTGAGTCAAGACTCAAAGTGATTAACCTTCAGACGATCAGGTCTGATCTCCATCAGACTGTCTTGCACCTATGTATATGACTCGTTTCCAAATGCATATAGGTGCTGTTATTAATAAGAAAGAATAAAATGCAAATGTATTTGAAAGCATTGCTGAACATAGAGGAAGTTGATAAAAATCAATGTATTTTTTCTCCACTCAATAAACAATAAGATTATAATGCCCCTCATGTGGAGTCAGCATCATTGAAGGGGGGCCATTGAGACGTTCTCATACTCACAAAAATTTGGAAACTTCTTGTTGTGGGTTGAATTCTGTCCCCTAAAAAGATATGTTGAAGTCCTAATCCCAAGTACCTGTGAATGTGACCTTATTTGAAAATAGGGTCATTACAGATGTAACCAAATTACGATGAGGTCATACTCAATTAGGGTGGCTCCTAATCCAATAAGACTGATGTCCTTATAAGAAGAGAAGAGATACACAGGGGGAATGCTATGTGACCACGGAGGTGGAGATTGGAGCCATGCAGCTAAGAGTCAAGGAGGGCCAAGGATTGCTGGCAGCACCAGAAGTTAAGAGAAAGGCATGGAACAGGTCCTCCCCTAGAGCCTCCAGAGAGAGCATGGCCTTCTGACACCTTGATTCCAAACTTCTAGCCTCTAGAAGTGTGAGACAATGAATTTCTGTTGTGTTAAGCCACCCAGTTTGCAGCGATTTGTTATGTCAGCCCTAGCAAACTAATATACTTCTCTTTTGCAAACAGTCCGTATTGAGGGCTGCCAACAGGCTGTGGGAGACAACTGCTCAGATGGAAGTTGTCATTATGTGCTATTCATTTATCTGACTTATTTCCTTTCATCTTGATACCACTTCTTTCATCACAGTGCTTCGCCTTCACCTGTCCTATGTACTGACTAGATTTTAACTAAGGTCGTCTATTCTCCTGTCCTCTTCCACCCCCTATCCCCTATCTCCCGTCTACTGGCAGGGATGGAGGTTTTCCACACAGCAGTTGTAGATTAGATTTGTTTTAGAGGATGAAAGTGGATGGGGTAAAGCAATGATTACTTTTATGAACTCTCCCATACTTTCATTCTTTTTAAAACTCAGTTTGCTTTTATTGAATATGTTAAGGATTATTTCCTCACTATTCCTTCCCCTCCAAATTAAGGCCTGTATATCCTTCTATCTGAATCCTAACTGGAAATCTGGGCTTTTTTTTGCTGTACCAGCTGAAGATGAAAGCAGAAGTCAATATCTAGGAAAGATAACAGAGAACCATGACATATGTTATTTCAGTGGCATAAAATAATTGTAATTATTCCCCTTGGCAGTTCTGTTCCAATTAGATACACAACTGACCACCTCACTTTATTGTTCAATGTACTCAAGTGCAGGGCTTCTTAAACATTAATGTGACACTGACTTTAAATCTTGCTCTTTCAATGACATTATACTCTGGCATTAAACTTTGGAGTTGGGAGGGTCTTAGAAGTCAGTGAGCTTAGTGGGGCCTCGGAAAGCACTGAGACCTGCATAAGTTCACAAAACTAATTGATAATAGAGTCAAGCTTGGAACTCAGGCTTCCTGTGTCCCAGTCTGCCATTCTTTCCACCAAATCTCTCTTCTTTTTAGAGGACATTTAGTTTCCTTTCATTAAGTGTTATTGCTCTTCCTCTCCCAGGCAAGTGTAGTGTAGTTCAAGGTGTGATCTCTTTCCTGCATGGTCAGAACTTTCCTGCATGGTCATGTACTTCATTGCCCTCTTATGTCAACTAGAGTTGCAAAACTTTACCCTCCCACCAATAGAATAGAACAGAATAGAATAGAATCTTCAGATGGTGAGATAGGTAATTCATAATATAATTTCAAAATTAAACAATGATAATTTCTTAGTTTTGATCATTGTACTAAGGCTATGTAAGATGTTAACATTAGGAGAATCTGGGTCAGGGCTGTAAAGGAACTCCATACTATTTTTGCAACTTTTCTGTATGTCTAAATTTAGTTCAAATTAAAAAGGTTTAAAAATTGAATAAGCAGCATTTTGAAATATACCCATGGCTTTACTACCTAACCTAATTCCTGAAAAAAAATGTGTGTGTATTCCTCAGAACATTTTTTATAAATTCATAAACCTTACGCTGCTGTAGCACAGTAAGTTTGATAAGCCCCCTCTTATCATCTTGTGAAAATTACATTTTGTTAACAGCCATTAACAATCATATGATAGACTGTGTGCTCAGGACCCATAATTTGCACATAGGAGAGGAAAGATATGAGAGGGAAATCAAGAGCACTCTTGGAGGCAATGCAAAGGTTGGATAATCCTCTTTTGGAAAAGCCACAGTGCTCCACTTCTCCTGGGGGAAAATGCATTTAGTATCAACTACAGTCTGAAATGGGTAGATTCTTCTTTCCAAGCCCATGCCTACATTCAAAGTCCATGTAATTGCTTCAGAAGAAGCCCAAGTGTATTTAACGTTATCTCCTACAATTGCCCCAAGTGGATCTTGTAATGCATTTATATTCATCAATCAACTATTGAGTGCTTTCTATTCAGAAAGCACCATTCTTGTTGGAAAGACAGTCAAGTAAATGGATTATTATTATATGATATTTGATAAGTGCTATGGTGGAGGGAGCTGCATGGTTCTCTCAAGGCAGAGGATGAGAACTTCTAATTTGGCCTTTAGAGTCAGGATGTCAGGGAGCACTTCCTGAGGGAGGAACTATCTAGGGCTGAATCTTTAAGGAGAGCATGAGGTAGCCAAGCACAGAAGTCAAGGACTGTAGAGAGATATTCTAAGCAGAGTGAGGAATATGAGCACAAGTATGAGGAAGTATGGCATGTTTAGGTAGGTAGTCCATTACAGTTGGGTCATGAGGTATATGTGTACATGGGAGGGGTAGTGGGGCAAGGCCTTTTGTCCCAAACCTTTTGGGGAGAGAGGAACAGCATGGTCTAACTTTTGTCTCAGAAAGATTATTCTGGCTGCAGAATGGAAAGTCGATTGCAGGTTAACCAGAATGGAAACAGGGAACATAGTGAGAATGCTATTGTAATAGACTGGGTCAGAGAAGATGGTGGTTTGGAGAAGGATGGTGGCAGGAGGGGTGGCGAAGCATACTCTTTAAAGCTATAGTTAGGAGGTAAATTTGAAAGTACTTGGTGATTTATTTGGATGTGGGGTTTAATGAGAGTAAAAGATGATGTCGAGGTTTTTGCGTTTCCATAATGAGTTAGCTATAACTTCAACTTCTTTCTGAGCCTCTCCTCCACCTCCTGTCTTAAGTGAAACCTCGCTCTCCTAAGGACACTGCTTTCCTTGGAGCCCTCTCAAATGAAGAGGCAGAGTAAAAGCGACATCATATGTTTCCAGATACAGTTTACGGGGATGCCAAAAAGACATAGGTCAAATATTTTTTCTTACCATTTTGCGCTCAGTTAAAATGAATGAAAATTTTGAAAATTGAATACAAAAATATACTCCAGTTACACTATGAATTTATTATTTTCTATGAAAATCTTAGCATGGAATAGGGAGAGAAGGCACAAACAGATTACACTGCCACCTAAGCATCAATTACTCTTGCTATGTCACTTCTCAAGTGGTGGACCCGGAAGTAATAGTAGTGTCACCATTTCTCTCCATGGGCTCTTTTAGAATTTTACTTCTGTATGCTGTAGTTAAATCTCTTTGTATCATGAAATTCCTATCAGCTAGTTCTAAAAATTTCCCCCTCTCCATATTGCTGTCAACTACTCCACTCATTCATTTAAGATTTTGGCACCTGATTCACAGTCATCCTCTCTACTCTACATCCCAGTCATCCTAGGATGACATCATTGCCTACATGGATGACCCATCCAAATATACTCGCCTCCTAATTCCAATGACTTTCTTCTCCAGTCCTCTTCAGTTAGCCCTCCCCAAGCTACACTCTGGACCTTATCATTATCCATAACTCTTTCACCTCCAAAATCTCTAATTTCAGTACCTCATTCTATGACCACAACCACCTCTCCTTCTAGCTTTATAGTTTAACTACTCCTATCATGACTGTTATTTTACCGCTTTCAGACATCCAAATCACTTACCCCTCTATTTTCTCCCAATCAACCTTCCCCTTTCTTCACTTCCCTTTTTAATCAGCCTAGTTTCATAATTAATCATTTCAATAACATCTTTGTCAATACTGCAAATATCTTACGTTATTTCTCTTTTTATTGTATCAACTTGAAAAAACCCGACCTTGGACCAATCCAACTGTCCACTTTCCCAACTGTGCCAATAGGCAGTTAAATTCTAGAAAAAACTGTGATCCAACAGAACAGCTGAGCTCTAATATGAATTCAAGATCATGAGCTTCATGTGGGCCCACTATTCTTCCTGACAAACCTATTATATTTCTATAGTCAACCTGTTTTCCGTCTCTTCACAAAGATTATTTAAAACCTTTTCTTCAAACCTGAATCCTGCCTCAAGTCTCTCCTTGTAGATGAGCTTTTATCCTGTCTTAGGAATAAAAAGACAGAGACCAGAAGGGAACTTCTGTATTCCCTCTATCAAACACACAATCTACCTGTAACTGAGCTGCATCCATTTCATCTTCCTTCAGATTTGTCATAATATCAGATCTGTCCTTCCTTCGATCTGAGGCCAGGCACTCATCTTGAACTTCAGATCTCATCACCTACCACTTTCCCAGGACCTTTACATTCAGGGAACTTAACTTATTGTTTACCCCTTTCTCTTTATTGTTTTCAACTTTTCATTCTCAAATAGATGATTTGCATCAGCATTTATACATGCTTAATTCTCTCTCATAGAAAGCAAAATAGCACTTCTTTACTGACTTCTCTTCTCCCCTGTACAGGCAAACTTTTCGATAAGTTGTTTACACTCATTGCCTCTACTTCCTTCCCTCTTGTTCACTCCTTGACCAAACATAATCCAGCTGCCATCCCATTGTACCACAAACTAGCTTTCACTAAAGTCACTAATGGACTCTATGTCACTAAATCCAAAACACATTTTAAAATTCTCATTTTGCTTGACCTCTCATAAACATTCAATCATCTGTTGACCACTCTCTTTTCTGAAAAAAAGAAAGTAAAAGCTCTCATTACTCAACTCTTTCTTTGTTTTCCTTCTCCATCTCTCACCTCTCCATTCTCTGCCTCCTTGGCAGGTGCATTCTCTTCCTTTACCTTCATCCCAAAACTCAAGTTTCCCCTTTCTTCGCAATTTCAGTGCTGCACATGGTATGAGAGGATGCCATAAATAGGTGGAGTATCTTGTATTGTTGTATTCTGAATTCCATGGTGCTTTCATTGTAGGAGTCCAGTAAAAAAAATTTCTACCTCCAACTTCTCACCATCCACCCACTAAGGTCAATAGCTTTCAAACTGTGTCTGCTGAGCCCTTGACTTCTGTGAAGGTACTTCAGGGACCACTGTGGGGTAGATCAAGGAGAAGGTTGAGTTGATAGGACTTCAAGTCCCTTGCTGTGTTTCAGTAAAGTTAGGTCCTTTTTTATCTGGTTTATATTATTGGAGTTTAATGTAATATTTCATTTGAAACAATGTTTTTTCTGCACACACCCACATTTATATGTACACACAAACACAAACACACACACACACACACACACACACTGGCCTATTCCAATGGCTGCACTGAGCCTGAGACTAAGAAACAAAACCTGTTGGTATTATTTTAAGTTTCAGATATCTGACCGTTTTCTTCCAGTGCATAAATCCTCTGTAGAGACAAATTAAGGATTGTATGTGAAGATCTCAGACAGTATGAGATATGCTGTTTTCAATGTTGCCTCATTCTGACTCAAAGGAAAAATACGTTCCTTTACCCCATTGCCTGAACTTGATGTATCTTGGAATTTCTAACCCCACCTCCATTTAATATGTCATGGCATCTAAAGCCTTTGCAGATGCCCTAAAATGGAAATTGCCAACCAGGGATGGAAGCATCTAAACAAGACTTATGAGTATACTAATTATTTCAGGGGATAGATGCTCTATAAAGAGGACTGATGGGAGACACTTTCAATGTTAGCTACCAAGAAAAGGAAAGACAGAATTTTAGCAAATAGGATGCTTAATCAGCAAGAGAAAGCCTTCTAAAGATCAGTTTAAATCTTAAGCATGAAAAGTACATTAGTGATTGTCAAGCTGAGTATTCAGTCTGCTCTCGCCAATTTAAGTTTGACTCAAAGCACATTTCTGGGGCTTGGTATATTTCAAGTATTCTATCCCATGCCACGGAGCATACAGGTGAATGAGTCATAGTTCCTATCCTTAAGGAGCTTTCAATATATCATGTACAGCTTACACGTCTTTTGCAGCAAATGATTAAACCCTAAGGTCCAAGCTGCTCGAGGTGAGTTGAGAATGCAGAGTACAAAAGAGTCAAATAAAAAAATACTGTGGCACTGCTCGTATCCAGTTTCCAGAAAGACCCAAATAGGAAGTGCTCTCCAAGGCAGGTTTAAGGCAGCCTCTATGTTGCCACTGTGCTCAGAGAACACAGATATAATAGAAGGAACACATCTGGCAGAGCAAGCTTATTTCACTTTGGCTAAAAAGAAAATATAATAGCATTATGAAGCCATTCCCATAAATCAATAAAGCAGGAAGCCAGTATTTTGCATGGTTAACTGAGTCAAAAGGACTGAGAAGTCACATAGGAGGAAGACTAAGGATCGCTTGTTGGATTTATTAATATTACTACTGTTGCTACTAATACTACCATTATTACTAGCAATAGATAACATTTATGGAGTTTTTACACTCTGTTCCAGGTGTTTTTCTAAGAATTCCATTTATAGTATATCATTGAATCTCCCCAACAACGCTGATAGATATTGTTATTTTAATTTTATCAATGAAAAAGCTAAAGCTTAGAGGTTAACTAACTCATCTAAAGTAAGTGGTGTAGCCAGAAATTACTGGCTGGACATTGGTGATGTGGACAGAAATGATATAAGTGGAATGGTAGGAATGGAAGACAGATTCAACTGGATGAAGGAGTGAATATATATGAAAACGTACAGACAAGGAGCAGAGGAGACACATTTGGAGGGAATTTTTTGTACAGATTTCTTTTTTTAATTAAAGAAGGAGGAAGATCGCTACTGAAACAAGAAGGAAGAAAGAAAAGACTGGTGCAGATATAGGGAGGTTTGTAACATGTGATAGGCAGAAACTGAGGGACTTTTTGTCTGATGGCATCTGTTTCTTTTGTAAGGGAAGAGACAAGATCATCTTATAGAGAGAAAAGAGGAGATGGGGTCGGAGCGTTGGAAGAGAGTGATCATGCTTGAAATAGACCTTGTAGAGAGTGGAAGAGTCAGTCAAGAAGAGGAACATAAGAGGAATGCTTGGCAGTGTTGAAGATTGATTTATTTACGGTTTGTGACTATGAATTTATAGTAATATGAACCTGTACTATTTCAAGATTTTCTCCTTCAGCCTGGGATTCTTCATTGCAGGAAGAGAAAAGGTGGATATTTGAATTTAGCTCTGGTTGGGATTTGCCAGATAAGTGCAATGAAATGCAGATGGCTGAGGGAGATTAGGATAATGACAACAGTGTTATTGACGTGATGGAATGTGGAATCTAAGCTGGATAAAGAGCGCAGCGAAGAAAGTGGAGGACTGATCAATAGAAAGTAGAAAGTAGAGAAGTTGATGGACTGAATGTCATAAGGAGTGGTGCTAATTTAACACTCACAGTGGGAATGCTTTAAGGCAGCTCGAAGAGTTAGACATAATGTTCAAGAATGATATGTTTGAACCAGTGCTTTTAGTGGCAGCATAATTTCAGGTAATAACAGAGTCCATAGTGTGAATGTGGGAATGGCAGATAAGCTGGAGTGGAGAAGACAGCTTAATTCTTTCTGGATTTTCTAAACTTGACATAAAGTCTAGGTGTTTCCATTGTTTCTTTCGTTATTTCTATAACTTGTGTAATGAGATAATGTACAGTCTGTTGAAATATTAATTTTTGTCTTGTTCTTACTGTAGTAAATTTGAAAAATCAGAAGGTAATATTGGTCCCAACACTCGAGCCTTGTGTTCTACGATGTAGGCCACTGAGTCTAAGCTAGAGCGCTACATCACCGCCTCACCCGACACTCCACCCCAGGAGGCCTTTAGAAGTTGAGCGAAGTGTTTTCGGTTGTCATAAAGATTAAGGAGCACTACTGGCATTCCATGAGCAGCGGCCAGGCAGCCTAGATGTTCTGCAATGCTGGAACAGGCTTTGCAAAAAGAAGACAAATGCCGTTTTCTGCACAATTTTAGAATGCCCCACCAGACATTGTAGGTATAAAAAGTGTTTATACTTATCAGAGTTTGGAACCAAACTCAATTTTATATGGAAACCTAAAATATTTGTCATGTATCTTAATGACAATTAAAATTTTGAGAAGATGCCAAATTCCATGTAAAATGGGAGAACCTGTCATTAGTTTTGTTTGGAACTTTCTCAAGATTTCTTCACCACATCACAAGGTAAGACACTAATATGAATTCTGTTAGACGTATTTGAGATACCTGTATCTGCATTTGTACCTGCTGCATACAAATTGGTAAGAGGAAATTTTTACTTCTAAGTCTGTTCAATGGGCATAAAAGTAAATATATGAATTGCAGTGATCTCATTGAATTTCCTCAATGAAACTTAAGTATATCATTATTACTATTATTGTAATTCAATAATTAGACTAGACATCTTAGTTATAAACATTTCGTATAGAAAATTTAGTTAATTTTTGAGTTGCCTATTGTTTTTCAGTCTTATTCTAATCCTGTCCTCTGAGGTCTATGATAACCTCTCTAAAGCTTCTTTGATTAGCGTCTTTTTCGAATATTCCCTCTGTCGCCCCACTGTCTACTAAAGACATGCTCTCCAAGGTCTCTTTATGTATTGAAGACTACAATGCAGACCTTGGCATGTGATGGGATTTCAAATTAGGAGATGTCTTTTTCATGATACTTCACTAGTACCCTGTAGTGATATACCAGATCATGATCCTTAAAAATGAGGACCAATTCACTTGTGAGAATAACATCCTTGCACCTTTTCCAATCTTGGAAAGTGTAATTTGTTTGGCATATTATTCCCATTATAATCAAGGTTGTTTCTCCTTTTGCCCTCACCATTTACAAATCTGTCTAGACCATTATTACTTATCCTAACACGTTTTCACTCATTATTAATTTCTTTTAATTTCCCCTTTATGATCCAATTCTAGTATTACATTATATTCTTTATCTTAATTATGTGAGTATGTAGATTTTATTATGGGTGAATTTCTTTTCAGGATAGTAAAAAGGACATTACAAAATATTTGTCAGAAAAGGGAGCACCAAGTCTGATATGGTTGAGGTCCAATGGCTAATGGCTGGGCTTCCCTTACTTCTCCCCTCCTCTGAGTTAAGCATTTGCAGGTTTCAATGTTAGATCCTTCAAGGGATCATGCTGGACTTGAAGAGAAGGAAGCTGGTTCCTGGACCAAAAGTGAGGAGAGACCTGACCTGGGATACTCAGTGGACTCCCCTAGGGATTGCAAATGGATTTGGGTTTTAGTTTTGGTACCGAATTCCTTGAATAGAAGATACTTGTTCTCTGCTTCCATGCAAATCTCCAAAGTGGGCATGGCTATATGTATGATTGGCGGGGGGTGGGGGTGGTGGGGACTAGACATTGGATGCTTCAGCTTGGGAGCACCGTCAAATTTTTGTGTTTAAGCTTGACATGAAGGGGAAGAGCCACTTGAGTTTGAATGAGGTAGGATGGCCATGAGCAAGGGCCACAATGGACTAAAGACCAGAGGCCCACCATCACATTTTCTGGATTGAATAGCCCTTCTGTCTCCCGCATAATCCCTTGGGGAGGAGGAGTTTCCCAAAACACGGCTGAGACTGAATTTCCTATCAATTGTAAGAGATGGGGGCTAAATTAGATTTATTTGATTTTAAGAAAAAAATAAAAGTTGCCAGCCCTGAAGTACACTGGTAAAAATTCATACCAATTACACTGGAGCTTGATAATATTATTTTAGACATATTCCTATCAAAGAAACATTGAGAAACCTTTAGTGAGAGAATAAAAGCACGGCTGTAGAACTGCGTATCCCAAAGCAGTAGTAGCTTCTTGTTGATCTTCTGTCCTGTCCCTCCATCATCTTTGGAATGAATATCTTTTCCTGTTTAAATCTCCACATCCGCTAGCATCTCCATGTGAAGGCTCCAGGGAATAAGGTTCTGCTTTCCAGAAAGATTCACACATCTTGCTCTGGTTTGTACACTGCAGAGGGCATGGTAATACTTCTGCTAAAAGAAGAGCTTCAAATTGTCAAACCCCAGCGCTTTTGTGAAGCTGCTGTTTGTAAGAAAGTGGACTGAATTCATCAGGGTCAGACAGCAGTTGGAGTAAATCACCAGGGAAGACCATGAGTGGCAGGGAGAAGCTATTGGAGTGCATATACTTGGGAAATGAGAAAACAGATCTTCGAGCTGTGCTTACTAAACAGAGCTCTCTGGACATATCGCTTAGGAGTGATTGGATAGTGAATTAAAACGTCTGTATTCGTATTTCCCCTTGAATGACTGTTGCACAATGAATGCTTTTGAGGAGAGATCTATATGGCTTATTTTCTCCTCAACTGAAATCTCTGGAGCTCAAGACAAGATAAAGTTGTGTGGCTTCATTGTGTGAGTCGTCACAAAATGAGGTGGGGAAGAAATATTGCTCTTTAAAAGTTAGTGAACCGTGGGGATTTTACGTGGTATTGTAAAGAATTCAAACTAGTCAAGGAAAGAAATGGCAGATGGACAACTCAAAGAGGGTTCAGGCAGTGCTTGAAAGACATGGGCATTGATTTCAAAGGGCTTTCCTTTCAGAGATGCACAGCCTAGGCCTCGAGGACTTCAATAGGTGGTCACGAAAATATCCATGTTATTGCTCTGGGCTTTTCGCTGAATACAGTTTCCACATCCATCCTCAAGACAAGTTTATAGCTAGCTCCACACAGCACATAAACTGCTTTGAAAAGACGTCAAATGGTTAAATTTCATCAAACAAGTGGTCACTTTGAAAAGTACTCATTAGCATCCTGTCACCGAGCGGGGCATTGACTGAATCGAGTTACTTGTTTTCAAACACCTGTTTGAAAATGTACCGTACGCAGACCAACTCAACTAGAAGAGAATTTTCATTTTCAGAAACAAAATCTTAGACATATTTTAAAAACAAATAGTAATTTCCAAAGCATTTTATGTCCCTTTGAGGAGGACACACTCTGGGTATCTTTTAGTACCCATTTTGCAACTATTGCAAGAGTAAATTGTGGTCCTTGTGAAATCTTCATTCTACCTGACCTCTCAGCAGCATTTGACACTGTTGGCCTCCCTGTTTGGCAACTCCATTCTCCATTGTCTATTGACCTGCTGGGTTCCCACTACAGCTCTATGACTATTCCTAATCAGATTCCTTTGTGGGTTCATTTCTCTGCGCATCCCTGAAATGCTCATTTATTCCCCTCAGTCCTATTTTAGGCTGTTTTCCCTTCTTATTCTACACGATCTCTGTGAGCAGTCTCATCCTCCACTGTCTTCAATTTTCCTCTATCTTTCTGCTGTCTACTATGGTAGCCACTAGTCAGGTATGACTCTTTAAATCTAATTTAATTAAAATCAAATAAACTGTAAAAATTCAGTCACACTAGCCATACTTTAAGTGCTCAATATTCATAATAACATGTGGACATGGCCAGAACAATTATAGAATGTTTCTATCATCACAGAGCGTTCTATTAGAAAATGTTGCTTTGTATGCTAATAACTCTCAGGTTGATCCTAGTCCAGACATCTCTCCAGGGCCTCAGACTCATAAAACCCTACTGGACGTCTCCATTTGGATGTTCCATAGGCCTCACAGACAAATTATTTCCAACAAACTTCTCCTTTCCTGGAAATTAGAATGGGGCCTTGAATGCAGAGAAAAGGAATTTCATCTTTATTCTTTATGAATGGGAGAGCCATCAAGAATTTTGAATGTTTCCAGATGATTAATTTCAATATTGATAGTTCTTTAAAATAAAGAAGACTCCTAGTTTTCATGTGTGGCATTTGACAGTTTCTAAGTTGAATCATCCCTTGCAATGACCCTGTAACTGGCACCCGTTTCCTCCCATTACCCCTGTCCCCAAATTAATTTCACATACTGAATGCAGAATGAGGCTAACAAAGCAATCTTTGTGATAGGAATTCCACAGATTGCTTAATTGACACTTCAAAATCTCTCATTTATTTGGATTTCTAAATCAACAGAATTAGACTACAAATTAATTCATTAGTGCAAACAATAGAAAATGAGGTCAGGATTATTAGGAGAAGAATAGACAAGGAGATGAATTGATCCACAGTCAGATATACAGGTTGATCCCTGAAACTCAGAAAAAGTAGGTCAACCTCTCCCCTCTCTCTTAATTACATGCCCACAAGCTTTCTTCTGTCAGGTCTGGAAATCTTGGGGCTTATTTCTACACAGTGTAATTATGTTTCCATATCTGATCGCGTCCAATTTTGAAATGAAATAAACAGTAGGAACTAGTCACATTAGCAAGTGGAGCCACCAAATTACATTCATTAAGGCATTGTTCAATTACGGAGTACAATCCTCCAGTGACCCCAGGAAAGCAAAAATTCAGTTTACAAATAAGGATCTGTGGTATTTAATAAATATACGTATTATTTTAGGAAGAATGCATTCTTTCCCCTTCTATCAAAGGGAATCTAGATCTGGAAAGGGCTTGAATAAAGGATAATTACACTTTGATGAAAAGAAGCTGAATTCACCTTGATCCAAAATCAGGTCAGGAATTATCTGCTCTAATGCAGTATAATGATCCTTTGGATTTATAATTATAAACTTTCAGGAGATTCTCAGTGTAATTCTAAAGTAACAGCAAGGTAACAAGCAATGTTTCCCATTTAGTTTTCCACAACATACAGCACAATTCTATACTGAATTACTAGTATTCTTTTATTATAATAATTTCTCATGCTTTTTTAAAATTTCTACCTCTCTAGACAAATATATAGCTCCCATTGTCAATCTTAGCTTGTCTTCCCACCTTTAAACACATTGTTCCCCACAGCTCTGAAGCAAACTGCCTCTTATCAGGCAGGCAAAATGTCTGTCTCCTCTCAAAGTTTTCTTTTCAAATTTCTTTTTTCAGCAAGACCTTTTTCAGAACTGCCAAGAGCAAACAAGAAACGTTGATTTCAGCTCAATAATTAAAATGGCCCAAGAGGAGGCTGTTACCCTTGTCTGTCCTGTGTTTGCCTGTCTACCACTTCATGCTACGTCTGCATTTGATATCTTATTGGATTACAGCATAAAATTGCGCAGCACAAGTCTACATGGCCATGAGGCGAGGCACACAGACTCACACAGACAGAAAGACAGAGGGACAAAGAGGAAGGGAGCGAAGGAAAAAGAGAGAGCGAGAAAGAGAAATGACGCAGTATTATAAAATAGAAAGGACACAGACTTTCACATTCATTATGTGCCCTTGAACCAAATATTTCATCTTCTGAGCCTCAGTTTCCTCATCTGTAAGATGACAATCAGAATACATATCTCTTAGGGATATGTGGACTAAATAAGATAAAGCTCTAAAATATCTAATACAGCACTGGCCACAAAGTAACCATTCAATAAACAATGGCAAGTATTCTATTAATTACCAAATAGCTGCATAGACATATTAGGCGTGTTGACATATATAAACAGTGTAAGCATACAACATTATATATATAGTCATACACATTTGAATTATAAATAGATATTGGACGGATGTGAAATATGGAATAATTGAAAGAGTGCCTGGTTTGGAATCAGGAAATCAGCGTTTGAGTCTTGACTCTGAATGTTGCTAGCTGTATGACCTTGGGAAAGTCATTTAACCTTTGGAGGAGGAGTTTCCATATCTGCAAAATAGGGGCCACATTACCCATCCTGGACATTTAGTGTGCTAATACGTGCAAATGGGCTGTTATGTGTAAAGCTATTTATATGTATAAGACATAAAGGTGTAAAACCCTATTTGCATCCTTTGCCTCTGGAGGAGCAGTTCCCAAGGCGGCCCTCTCTGTGCGTGGCTGAGAATACTTGTGCAGGACTCTTTTTTTCCCAAATGGACTTTGGAGTGCATCTGGAACCTGGGCTAGTCTTCGACTTAGAGTCTGACAACAGCCTCTGGCCCCACGTGCGTTAAGCTTCTCCATTCTGTTTTTTGAGGGACAGGGGCGACTGCTGCAGTTGCAGGCTGTGTCCAGCCATATCTCAGTCAGGAGTCAGGGAAAGGACTCATCTGGGCACCAGAAATGGAGATGAGAAGGTAATGGTGCAGACTTCTTGATGACTCTTACAGGCAACGGGGCTGAACATATCAATTTTCAGGGATGCAGACACAATCTTGAAATCATGTTCTGATCATCAGCATCTAGCAACAAAAACCTAGCACACAGTAGGTAACCGGTAAATATTTGTCAGAGAATTCCAGGCAATCTCAGGGTTTGCAACCCCAATACACCTAATGACTTAGAGTCAACTGACTCTCCCTTCAGTCACTATACACAGCATTTAATGGAGATTTTGTCCCTCTTTCCTGGGAAAATGGCTTGTCTTGCTTGTCTTTTTTTTCCCCTTCTTTTTTTTCCCCCTCAGAGACAGCCTTCCTTTGTACGCTCCTGTGACCTCACATTCAAATCTACAGTGAAATCAGGTGGGAAGCATCTTCTGGATTTTTCTTTTCCTGCCAACTCTCAGTTGCTGATTGGGTTGCCATTTTGAATTGCTAAATGGCCTTCTAATTCCCATTTCATGCCTGGTGCTTTGTCTCTTGTCGGTTCTACAGGACTGTCAGAACCTATTTACTAACCTCGCCTATCTCCTCCTTCAGAACTCTTCAGCCAGGCTCTTTTTCCTGCTCTGTATTCCGTTCACTGCTCAGCCACCCTCACAGGCCTCAGCTGCAACAGAAGAGTCCATGTGAAACAGGACACTCAGCCCCATGATGCATACATTTCGAAGAGAAATATCCACTCTTTCCTGAATCGGTGAAGTTTTAAACACCAGAAGTCTGTTTCCCTATTAAAGAGTTTCCAAAAAATTACAAATGGTCTTCTTTTTAACAAAATCTCTTGTAACTTCATGCCACACAAATCACATTTGGGTAAACCTGGTTTTGAGAAGGGGGTGATCAACTGGCAGTCACTATGATATATATTTGGTTCTCTGAAAAAAAAATTTCTTTTCTGGCCAAGTAGAAAAGAAAATCTATTATCTGATACAATTTTGGATCCTCTCCTTTTCTGTTGAAGATTTTGCACTGAAAACATTTTTACAGAGCTGAATTAATGGCCCCCCAAAATAGTGATTTCCTAAATGTTAATAAAGTTTTAACATGAAAAAAATAGATTTTCTGAGATAGCAACTGGCAGTTTGGGGATAGAAATAATGTATTCAGTAAATAAATTTCACACAGCCCAGCTAAGCACTCCTCCAGACTATTCAGATCAATATTTGATGAGAATGTATCAAAGCAAACTTATTGCTATGAGGAGCCACTGCTGTCTTTTGATTGAAGTTAATGAAGCAGACATATTAGTGTAAAGCACTTGCTGGATACATTTGAAATTTGTCCTAACCACCACTAGTGCTGCTAATGGAAGATGGTAATTACTGTCCACATAATTCTGAAATAATTAGGAAAATGGGCACTTTTCAGAATTGTCCTATTAAAATGCAGGCCCAATAACAGAAAAGTTTCGAGACATGTGCTGATTTGAATCAGTGAAGATAAAAGTGACAGAGTGCCTTTTTACTTTACAATTGAAATCTCTCTTCTATCGCATTCTGTAAAGCTTTAAAAGGACGAAGAAGTCGGAAACCTTGCCAATGACAAGGCGTAGAGAAGAGCGCAGGCAGTAAAGTGTGGTAGTGACAGCGTTCCTCACATCCCTGTTATGGTTAAAGGCACTGTAGCCATCCTGTAGCTGGCACCCCCTCTTCCTTCATCCATGTAAAGGAAGATACGCAATTTGGACGGGTCTCTTCGATGCTTCTCTGAAGGCACATATAGATCACAGCATTGACAAGGACCTTCTAGGACTGAAGATGTTCAGAGCATTCAGCTCCATCTCTGAATAAAGCAGGGCGGAACTGGCAGTGCCAGACAGGTGTGCCCTGCTCCCAGCATCAGGCCTGGCCCCTGCGGATTTGCAGTCGGTGCACTCTCCCGTGTGCAACATGAGAGAATTCTAAATGCAGTGTGCGTGAAAAAAAAGACGAATGGCTCCTGGAAGCACATTGTCAGTTGCAAGACAGGGCTCCCTCCCATAAAAGAGAAGGAGCTGCTTACAGAAAGGGAACCTGGGACCACATTAATAAAGAGGAGACAACCTGATAAGCAAACATGGTCTCCGTGGACCAGAGCATGTGCAGACTTCCCCAGTCAATTTCAAATGTCTTGAAAGTAATTTGTAATTGCGGCTTGTCTGAGCTGAAAAAAAGAAGAGCCTTACGAAGGATGGGCTGGCCTAGAATATGTAGGGGAAAGCATCTCTTTAAAGTGAGATGGCTGCTTGGGCAATACTGCAGGTGTCCAATGAAAGTGCACGGCAAGGGATGATTCAGAAAAGCTCTGGCACAGATTTCCTGAAACGAAGGGCTAAATCGTGCAGCATCCTTCACAAGCGGTTGTACAATCATTGGCAGTGCAGAAGGCTCTGTCATACATTTTCTCTCAATTCTCTGCATAGCCACCCAGTAAGGACTACAAGGCAAGGAATTAACATCCCCATTTTAGAGATGAGGAAAGTGGGGTTCAATGAGGCAAGATGAATTGTCTATGGGCAGACCTTCTGATTCCTAGCCCAGTGCTCTTTCCACTACAGCACTCAGAGGCCTATAGTCTCCCTGTGGCCACGCCTCACACTGCTATTCTTGTCACCTCTATGTCCCAGGGTGAGCCCGGCTGCCCATCCTCAGTCCCCAGCAATCCTCTGATGTGGCTCTGCTATGTACTGTGTGCTGGCTGGCAATTAGCATCTTCCACAAAAAAACCTGTTCTCAGAAAGAAAAAGAGTGAGGAAAAAACTCTCACCAGAAAAAGAAAAGAAAATCTATCATGAGACAATGCTCTTAAAGAAGCCCACTTCCTTCCTGTTGTTTCCGCAGGGGTTCTCCAGGACTTCCGGGTGAAAGCCCAAACCTCTGAAGCTGACATTCGAGCCCCTCCATATTTGATGCTTCGCATCAAGGCAAGGAATTAACATCCCCATTTTAGAGGAACTCTTCTGTCCAGCCAGGCTGACCTCTTCTCCAGCATTTGAAACCACATTTATCTTTAACAGCACACTTTCTCCTATGCTATTCCCTCCATTTGACAGGGCCTCCTTTCCCTTATCTTTGACTAAATCCTGCCCAGGGGTGTTGATGCAGAGTCAAATCCCACTGGTTCCATGCCGCCATTACTGCAGGTTCAGCCCATGGATGGTGGGCCCATTCCGTGTCTATTTCATGCATCGAATTCCGAGAGATTGCTGATTGTAGCAGTCACAACTGATCTGATTGCAAGGGCCAGAAATTCAGCTTGATCTGGCTAAGGCAAAAAGAGAAATTTACTGGAAGGCTATTGAGGAAATTAATATACCAAAAAGAGGTGGGAAGATCAAGGACAGCTGGGCCCTAGGGACATTTGCAATCAGAGGCTCAAATGCTGCCGGTACTCTGTCCCTCTCTCATATTTGCTTCCCTTGGCATGGCACCTTTTCTCTCTCAGCTTCTTCCACATTCTGGGAAACATGGCAACAATAGTTCCTGTGCTGCACATCTCACAGGCTTCCTACCAGAGGATTTATGTTCTCTCCTCAATTTCATTTCACATATTTCTAGAGGAGCACTCTGATCGGCCTGCTTGCTTCAGACACCTGTCTCCAGAAAAATCTGGTATGGCCTGGGGCAGAATCACTTAAAATAGACCCTACCACTGGGGACCTTGGGCTGTGGGTCATTTCCAGAGGAGACAGGAAATCGCTGTGATCCTGGTAGCCTCCTATTGGTGTCTACTGTATTGACCTGTGGTCTCTCATGAATTGCTGCTTCATTTTGCATGCATCATCTCTCCTTTCCTGAGCAATTTTGACAGCTCTTTGAAAGCTGAGCCTAGGATCACGTGTTATCCTTCTAGAGTTCCCATGGTACTTACTATAGTGCTGGGCAACTCCATTTATTTACACAACCTCTTCTCTGACAACATCCTGTGCCAGGTGTTGTAGATGGATACTTGTTATCCACCCTGACTCTTGCCACAAACTACTTGCCATTCCCTGAAACCACTATGCCATTTCTCACCCCTGTGCCTTCACACATGCTATTTCCTCTATCTGGAATACCTTACCAATTCTTCTTCCCCTGACAAAAAAGCCCATTTGGTCTCCAAGACTCAGTCAATGTTATCACTTCTGGAAAGCCTTTCCTGACCACATCCTCTGGTCCCTTCATCACAAGGCTGGATGAAGTTCCCCTCCTCTCTGCTGCCACAGAACCCTTCATGACATTTACTGCCTATCACTGTGAAATGTAATCATTTACTTGTTGGTCTCTTGTACTAGGTGGGTGGTTCTCAAAGTGTGGTCTCTGGACCATCAGCATTACCTGGGAACTTGTTAGAAATGCATATCCTTAGGCCTCATTCCAGACCTAATGAATCAGAGACTCCAGGGGTACACCCAGTAATGTGTGTTTTATTGAGCCATCTAAGTAATTCTGATGCATGCTCAAGTTTGAGAACCACGGAGACAGGCACTCCCAGCAGTCTACGTGGTCTAGCTCATAGTAAATGCTCAGTAAACTTTTGATGAATGAATTAATGGATCAATATTTCCTCCTCCATGTGAGGATTTTGGGATGTATTGTTTCTTCTTGCTTGCTTTTCAGGTACTATCAACAGGTAGATGACCGGTTTGTGTTCATTAATTAGAACATCCATTTATTTATTCATTCATTAGACTATCTAACAAACTTGAGATTCCAGAGTTGAATTCATACTGTTTGCCATAACAATGAGGTATATAGCTCTCCCAACCACCAGGAGTATTTTGGGAGCCATCTTTCATGGCTATAGGCCTCAACTTTATAAACGTGATAACTTCCATTGATACTTTTTCAAAAGAAACAAGAAATCCAGAGAAAACCATGTACTTGCAGCTACTGATATCCTTTGAGCTTGGCATGATTTAAAAAAAATACCCTCAGTTAATTCTGAGTGCCTCCGAGTCATCTTTGCTGATAAAGCCTGGGCTTAAATTGTAAACAAATTAAAGACTGAAAACTTTTCTTCGCCACATTCTTTCAAGAACTTTATTGCTGTCTGTGAGCTACTTGGTTCCTTTCAGAGGGAGCAATTCTCTGTGCGCTGGGCTGAGCAGGGCGGCCCTGCACCTTGGCAAAGCCAAGTGGGAGTGTGTATGAGAGACTGAGCTGTCTCAATAGCCCAATGTTATGCTTTCAGCAAGCTTTTGAGAACAAAGTCTCTGTTTTTATTGCTCCCCCTGCCAGTAATCACGACTGGCTTCTTTCAGTGGGACATTCCATGCCTTTGCACTGAGTGCCAAAGCATGGCATCCCTGAGCACTCCAGGCTCCTCAGAGCGTCCTGAAATGAGGCCATTCTCGAGGCCACCCTCGCTCCCATTCTGCACACACAACCACATGCACAAACATTTTCTGATAATCCTTTCCTGCGTCCCAAAGAAGACAGTGAATGTAAAGCCCCCAAGAACAAATGTACTGTTTGTTATACTAACTTGTTACATTTTTTTCTTTTTAAAAAACTGTAAGTAATTAGTTTCTGGAAACTTGTTCTGCATTGTAATGTTCGAAACTTATGCCACAAACACAAAAAACTGACTTAAGGGAATGAACTGCTTAAAGCTTGGAGGTTAAGGTTAAACCCATAAAGATTAAAAGCATGAATTATGTAGAGAGGTTTCACCCGTGTGATATAAAATTGATATATAAAGCAATTCCCGAATGCCGCTCTATGGCGCTTCACAGCACCCGGAGATTCATATTGAACATGCAGATTTGCCTGGAGTGTCTCAGTCAGTATGTAGTTCAGGAAATTGATATTTTTAACAATTGCCCCACGTAATTCCAGTGTGTAGCTACTGCTGCAAACGTCTGGATTAGATGATGTTCAACTTTCCTTCCAATGCAGAGTCTGTAATGTTTTGTATTACCACACACTTCATGATTCTCTCATTCTCTCTCCCTCTCTTTCTCTCTCTCTCTCTGTCTCTGTCTCTCTCTCTCTCTCTCCACACACACACACACACACACACTTCTATCCAAATAAGGGAGGTAATAGCAGCTTCATCATTATACTGATTGTCAGAAAACCTGGGTTATGGCCCCATTCTGGCCACACAATAGCTCTGTTACTTTGGATAAGCCATTAGCTCCCTCTTACTTCAGTTTCCTCATACACAAAACAAATAGTCTGTACTGTTAGATCCAATAGTGTGTTGATAAAAAGGAAAAATAAGAAGGCTTGATTTGTGGTGTTTGTAGCATTTGCCAATTTCCATGGTGTAAATAATACCAGCTGTCATGGCTGCTTTCAAGCTATCAACATGATGCCACTAACATAGAGTTGGGAAGAGATGCATGCAATCTACTATTGCAAATTGGTACAAACTGGCTCCAACTCACCACTGACTAGATCTCTTCCAGCCTTGAATCTCTATATTCCATTTTATTAAATTAGCGAATTAATAATGGTTGCATCTTTTCTTTAAAGAAAAAATCAGTCATTGATGCTGTGGAGAGAACTTGAGCTTTGTAGTCATACAGAATTAAATTCCAACTTCACCATTTAGAGTTATGTGATCTTGGACAAGCTAATTAATTTATGGGTCCTGGTTTCCTCATTTGTAAAACAAATAAACAAAACAACTCTTTTAGTGAGAAGTAATGAGTTAATGTATGTAGAGTGCCCAGCGGAGTGTCTGGCATCGGTAACATGCAAATAAATTAAACTAGAGAAGATAAAGCAAAGCAGTAGCAGTCATGCATTAGAAAGACCAGCACGAGGCTGAATATTCCACTCCATGTATAAGCCACATTTTCTTTATCTATGGATGGGCCTGGAAGACATTATGTTAAGTGAAATAAGCCATACACAGAAGGACAGATACTGCATGATTCCATTTCTATGAGTTATCTAAAGTAGCCAAACTTATAGAAGCAGAGAATAGAATGGTGGTTGCCAGGGACTGGGGGAGGAGGAGGTGGGGAATTGCTAATCAACAGGGATAAAGTTACCATTATACAGGGTGAATACTTTCTAGAGATATGCTGTACAACATAGTTAATATAGTTACATATATAGCTATATATAGCCTATGGTTAACAATACTGTATTGTACACTTCAAAACTCGTTAAGAGGGTAGACCTCATGCTAAGTGTTCTTACCACAAAAAAAAAAAAGAGCAAGGAAACACATGAAATCTTTTAGAGGAGATGGCTATGTTTATTACCTTGTTTATGGTGATGGTATCATAGGTGTATGCATACGCCCAAACCCTTCAAAACATATACATCAAATATAACTTTTTAAAGTATTAATTATACCCCAATAAAGTTTTTAAAAAACACCAGCATTAGGCAGGAAAGATGTCCAAAGGGAGAATATGAAAGAGAGCTCACAATATAACTTGAGGATAATGATAACAGTTACTGTTTTATTGAGAAATTGCCATGTCCTAGGTGCTGTGCTAAGAGCTGTACATGGGTTATTCGATTTTAAAAGCACAGAAAGCTACAACTGTTATAAACTAAACTGTCACTTTAAAAAAGTAATTTAAATGTCTTAAAAGCTAGTTTCAGATTTGAGCTTCTACACAGGACAATTTGCAGGAGGATGAATCTAGAAGGAACAGGGATATGAAACCAATTTACCACAGTCTCGATCTTTGTACTTTGTATTCAAGACAATTCATTTGTAAAGTCATTCAATGGACAGCCACTATCTGCAAGATACCGAACAAGGCGCTGGGGAAAGAGGGATGCAAATTTGAATAATACGGGGCTTTTATTAGTGAGAGACAGACTCAGGCATAAATCACATTGATTTAAGACTGACTCAAACCAACCATTCTCATGGTCCTTTAGACTGTCTGGATCTGAAGCTGTTCACCTGGGCATCTTGTTCTCACTTTTTTGTTCTAAACACAGTATGCTTTCTTTCTAAACTACATGAGGCATGTTTCAATTGGTGTGTAGTGAAAAGACATCAAAGTTTGAAACACTATTTCTATCCTATTTACCAGCTCTAGCAGCCAGGGCAATTTCTGTCACTACCTTTTGTTTCCAGATTTTGTTTTATACTTGGAGCTCAATAAATATTTGCTATTGTTTTTAGTAACTTTTTCAAGTAAGTTGCTACTAGCTCCTATAGTAAACAAATCCCAAAACATATCATGGCTCAAGCCTGATAGAAGCTTACTCACATAAATTCCAAAACAGGTCTTTCTCATTAGCAACTGGTTCTCTTTCACATGGTGATTGAGGGACCTAGGATCCTTCCATCTCATGGATCCACCATTTTCAATAAATGCAGTTCAAAGTCATCAGGCTCTGCTGCTTCAATCAGGAGAGAAAGAATCTGGAGAATCCAGTGTGGAAGATGTTATGGACCGGTCCTGGAAGGAGCACATATGACATCCTCTCATAATTCATTGGCTAGAACTCAGTCATACCACTACACTTAACTTAATGGGAGGCTGGGAAATGTATAAATAAGAAGAAATGTTTTGGTGAACGGCTGGCCAGTCTTTATGAGAGTAACCAAATAACTCTTTCCTATTCTATTCTGAAGATTTCACCCAACATAACACCATGTGATATCCAGTTTATATATTCATTTTTCATCAATATTAACAGTATCAGAAATGTTCTAGGTGCCATAGTTTCATATTTTGGTACAAGTTTGTAGGAGAGAAGGTTTGAAGCAAACTTTCTCTCCTTCCTTGCCCTTGGTGAGTTTCCAGCATTTTGTTTTTGCTTTATCTGCCCTTCATCAGCTTCTATCCCATGGTACTCCTGTTTGGATGGTCTATTGTGTGGGTCTGAAATGCTAATAAAACAAAACTTGAGAATCAAGCTAGGCACTGAGAGTCAGAAATAAGTCATAAATCAGTACTGAGTTGATAGAAGCACAAAAAGGGCAGGAGAAATGTCAGAAGCCTATCTTGACAGGCAAAAAATAAGAATGTGCAAGTACTGAGGGTGGAGAAACCCAGGCACCATATCTCATGATAATGATTAGAAATCAAGGTACTTGCGGAAACTACCCAATGTCTCAGAGGCAGAACCAGAGTAGTGTTATTTTTATAATACAAAAGCAAAACACATGACCAGAAGGATTAGCAGATTTGTTAGTATTCTGTTTCCTTGGGAGACATTCTCCTAGCACTTTTACTTTATTCATATGAATCATCACAATTTGTAATTATACATGTTTTTTGATGATTTGTTTAATGCTTATCTTACCAACTAGCCTGAAGACTATGTGAGGGAATGAACTTTATATTCATCAGTGCTGAGCACAATGCTTGATACATAGTAGTAATGCTCAATAAATACTTGTTGGATGGGTTGATGTATGAATAGCTACATTATTATCTTGGTCCTAACACAAACTGAGTGACCTTCTAGAAGATTTTCCTCCAATCTTAACAATTTCTTCCTACTTAAAACTGCTTTTTCTCTTGTCTCCAGCCCAACTTCCCTCCCCTATTTCCTTTCCCATATCTTATAACTTCTATCTAGTCCTCTTCTTAGGCTTCTTTCTCTGCTCGTCTCCTAACTATTGAGTCTCCCAGAGTTCTGCTCTTAGGCCACTAGTCTTTTGTTCTAAATACTTTCCTGAGATGGTCTCTTCCAACCCATTAAGTTCTTTGTCGATAGCTCTGATTACTACATACAGCAAGGCAAGACCTTGCCCTCAAGTTTCAGATGATGTGAATTGCTGGGCATCTTCATTTTGAGTCTCAAGTCCATCATAACTAGAAGCAAACTCATCACATTTTCTTGAAAACCTGCTTTCGTTTCTGTGTTTTCTATCTGTGTTTTTATATGTGGAAGTGTTTTGCCCCCCCCCCCCCCGTGCAAATATCTATCATAGCACTCAGCACATTCTATTGAAATTCTGCCTCCTTCTATAGGCAGTTAACAACTTTTAGAACAGGGGCTATGTCTGATTTATCTTTGTGCTCCTAAGACCTAGAATAG
This sequence comes from Equus przewalskii, assembly GCF_037783145.1. Classification (NCBI taxonomy): domain Eukaryota; kingdom Metazoa; phylum Chordata; class Mammalia; order Perissodactyla; family Equidae; genus Equus; species Equus przewalskii. The sequence continues at coordinate 116,552,991 of NC_091863.1, read as the reverse complement.
TATATGACACAGAGCTGGTGTTTACTGAAGCGAGTTCATGTATGAATATCATAATTATTCTTTCAGGTTCCTTAACTTGACCCATGAAACTGTATTTGATTTCTCACTGTTGTGTGTTATGACATTCAGTCAACCACAAAATTCCATGGATTCCACCTCTAAAATGTCTCATACGCTCCTCCTTTCTAATCGTTCTGCTCTTGTCCAGTCCTTCACCCAAACTATTATAATGGCCTCTTAACTATTGTGACTAAATATGATTTCTTCTCACTAATCTCTCCTATAAAATGCTCTCTTTCTTCCTTCCTAATTAACAGAGGTTCGTTGAGTGACTACTATTTGCCATGCAGTTTTCTAGACACTGGAGATAGGGCAGTGAACATGACAGAACAACTTCTCAATGAGTTTTCATTTGATTGGGGGACACCCAAAATTAATCAAAAGCCAAATATATCATACTTTTTAAAATTTTTTCCAGCCTTATTGAGATATAATTGACATATAACATTGTGTAGGTTTAAGGTGTAATGTGATGATTTGATATACATACATATTGTGAAATGATTACCACAATAAGGTTAGTTAACACTTCCATCACCTTGCATAGTTAGCAAATTTTTTTTGTTAACTATAGTCATCATGCTGCACATTAGATTCCAGACCTTATTCATCTTATAATTGGAATTTTGTACGCTTTGATCACCTTAACCCATTTCCCCCACCCTCCCATTCCTGGGACCCACCATTCTATTCTCTGTTTCTATGAGTTTTTTAGATTCCACATATAAATGAGATCATACAGTATTTGTCTTTCTCTGTCTTATTTCACTTGGCATAATGTCCTCAAGTTTCATCCATGTCGTCACAAATGGCAGGAATTCCTTCTTTTTTATGGCTGAACAATAGTCCACTGTATATATATATACACACCACATTTTCTTTTTACCCATTCATCCATTGATGTGTGCTTATGTTGTTTCCATGTCTTGGCTGTTGTAAATAATGCTGCAGTGAACATGGGAGTGCACATATCTCTTCAAGATAGTGATTTCATTTCCTTTGGACATGTACCCAGAAGTGGGATTGCTGGATCATATGGTAGTTATATTTTTAATTTTTTGAGGAACCTCCATATTGATTTCCATAGTGGTTTCACCAATGTACATTCCCATCAACAGTGTACAAGGGTTCCCTTTTCTCCACATCCTCACTAGCCCTTGCTATCTTTTGCTTTTTGATGATAGCCATTCTACCAGGTGTGAGGTGATATCTCATTGTGGTTTTGATTTGCATTTTCTTGACGATTAGTGATTTGGAGCACCTTTTGATGTGCCTGTTGGTCATTTGTATATCTTCTTTGGAAAAATGTCTATTCAGTTCTTCTGCCCATTTTTTAACCAGATTACTTGTTTTTTGCTTTTGAGCTGTATGATTTCCTCATGTATTTTGAATATTAACCTCTTATCAGATATATGGTTTGCAAATATTTTCTCCCATTCTGTAGGGTGCCTTTTTATTTTGTTGATCATTTCTTTTGCTGTGCAGAAGCCTTTTAGTTTCATGTAGTCTGCTTATTTACTTTTGCTTTTGGTGCTTTTGCTATATTATATATTTTAAAACAGTGTTAAGTGGTAGGAAATAAAAATAAAGCAGGGTAAACAAATAGAGTTCCTTGAAGTGTGAGTTAGGAGACATTTAGATTGGTTAGTCAGGTAAGGTCTGTTTGAAGAACTAATGTTTGAATAAAGTAGAGGAGTAAACCATGTGAATATCTCTGGAAAAAGAGATCAAGACAGAGGGAACTGCAGCTGTAAATGTCCTTAGGTGGGAGCCTGCTTTGTGTAAGCCATGTGTCTGATGTGTAGAGGCAAGAGGTCATTAGGAATCAGTCATGTAGGACCTTGGAGACATTGAATGTTATTCTAAGCATGATTTCAGTTATTATAAATTTGTGAGTAGTGGAGTGCCATGATTTTATCTAAGTGTTAGAAGATGTCTGTGTGGTTAACAGAATGTAGGGATGTATATCAACCAGCCACTGACACAATAATACTGAGAAGCAAATCACTCCAAAACTCAGGGGCATACAAAATTTAGCAGTATGTATTTCTGAAGTGTTTGTGGATTGGCTATGGGTTGGGCTCAAGCATACTCATGTCTCTCATCTTCTTTGAACCAGCAGCTACTCAAGGCATGTTCCTTTCATGGAAATGGCAGAAGCAGAAGAGGGCAAGATCAAACACATAAACATATTTTGAGCCTCTACTTATGTCTCATGCACTAATAGCCTATTGACCAAACAAATTGCATGGTGCGGGGAAGAATATGCTTCTCATGGAGGTGAGGGGGATGGACGTGAAAATTTCACTTGCCAAAAATCCAGTCTATGCAAGATGCAAGTTGGAAACAGAGAAATGTGTCAGGCTATCACTGTAGTCCATTTGAAAGATGATGATCATTTGGGCCAGGAGCTAGTGTAAAAGTGGCGAGAAATGGATGGATTTATGATATAATTTAAAAGTAATGCTTATGGGAGTTAAAGATAAGTTTGATATAAGGGATAAGGAAATCACATATCACTCATAGGTTTTTTTATTTGAGCAATTTGCACCTAGAGGCACCATTTACCAACCTAGGAAAGACTGAGGGAAGAACAGGCTCTTGACCTTGGACATGTTATAGTTAGTGAAACCTATTAGACGTCCAAGTGAGGATGGTTATGGGACAGTTGGCTATATGAGCCTGGAAATTAGGAAAGAAAGTAGAACTGGAGATAAACATTTAAAAGTCATAAGCGTCTACATGTAATCTAAAACCCTGAGACTGGAAGAAATGATTCCCAAATAATCTTCCAAACCCAGCTATGGTCCTGCACGTCCCTGGCGTTTCCACTCTCATCTGCTGTTTCTCACATCCTTACACATTATCTAGAGGAGACTAACTTCACATTCTCAAAATGTGCCTGCCCTTTCACATCTCCTCAACTTTGTGCATGTTATTCTTTGTGTGTGGAATGCCTTTTTGCTCACTCTTTTCCAGTTGATAGTCCGTTTTTGCAAGATCAGGTTCACATGACACCTTCTCCATGGAGCCTTCGAAAATACCTATATCTGAAATTGACCTTTGCTGCTCCCATTGTTCTTTGCTTAAATATCAACTACAGGAGTTCTCACATCTAGCTTTCTATTAAAGCCCAATTGACTGAATTTCCCCAAACTGCTTTCCATAGCTCCCATCACACTTCCAATAGACACATCTAGGGATCTGCATAACAGTTTTGAAAACCACTTTTTCAGTCTCAAACCCCAATTTTACAGATGGAAATTTAGGCTCATAGATCGTAAAATACAGGTTCAAACATGTACTAGCAATAAGTCCTATTTGTCCATGTGGCTGTATCATCTATTAGAATGTTACCTCTCTGAGGGCAGGAACCTGATCTAAATCAAATTTTCTCCGCATACCTCCTAGCTTCTGCAAATTATTGGTGTTGTATAACATTTTTGTTGAGTTTGAATTTGGATTATCTCCATAGACTATAGAGATACCATCTTTCAGTTGTCTTTCTAGGATAGCCAACATAGAGACCCAGTGGAGGATCGCTGCAATGTGAATGTGTTATTGGCAGAAACTTGCTATACATCGGTTTACTGTAAAGAACGTTCACTGCCCTGCGAATAAAAACCAAGGCAAAAACTAAATGTTTTACTTCTCCTACATATTTATTCTCCTATATTTTCACCACTCAGAATTCCTGGCTATGGATAAGGCATGCTACACTGAGATTTTTTCAGCTATATTGACATATAGTTTACAAATAAAATTTTAAGATATTTAAGGTGTATAGTGTTACACTGAAATTTTAAAGAAAAATGGAAACAGTAGAAATTATAAATAATCTGTCATTTCTCTGAATCAAATAAGTGTCTCTCTGAGCAGGTAGTGACTCAGAAAGCAAACTGCCACAGTGCCAGGAATTACCTTTTCTTTGGGGTGGAGGATATGGAGCCATCGGCTCCAGGCTAGCAGTGGAAAAATAATATACCCAATAGGTTAGAAGGCCATTTCAGAGAAGGGGACAATTGCTTAATAATAGAAATCTGTGAAAGATTCATTTTAAAGGATATTTTAGAGAAGTAGAAATTCTCTAGTTGAAAAAATGCCAGGGGCCGCCCTGTGGCCGAGTGGTTAAGTTCGGTAGCTCCACTTAAGTGGCCCAGGGTTTCGCCAGTTCGGATCCTGGCACTGCTCACCAAGCCATGCTGAGGCAGCATCCCACATAACACAGCCAAAAGGACCTACAACTAGAATATACAACTACTTACTGGGGGCTTTTGGGGAGAAGAAAAAAAAAGGAAGACTGGCAACAGATGTTAGCTCAGGTGCCAATCTTTAAAAAGAAAAAATGCCAAATTTTAAATACAATGTAAATTTGCTTCAGAATGTTTTTATTGGTTTCTTGATAGTGTAAGTACATGAGTGGATTTTATTCAAAACATAGTAATGATCTTATGCTGATGTTGATATTTACCCAATCATTTCATAATGAAGAGGAGACAACATTGCACTGGAAGGTGGGGGAACCAGCTTCTTGTCTCAGCGATGCCATGAACCAGTATATGATGTTGGGCAAATCGCTTCACTTACTTATGTATTTTCATCTATCCATCCAGTCATTAATAAGTACCTACACTGTATGGTATTAGTAATAACAATATTGTATAAAGATTTTGGTTACAATCTTTTTGATTCTAACAATTATGTACTCTGACTAGCTTAAGTGAAAAAGGAAACATTATTATAAGAATTCTAGGGTGTCTCTTGGAGCCAAAGTGCTGGTTGCAACCAAGCCTCAGCAATGACCTAGAACTAAGGGCTGGGAAAAGCTTCAGGAGTTTCTTTCTCTCTGCCTGTGGCTCTACACCTTTCTGCATGTCTGTATCATTTAGTCAGAATGAAATTAGAATTGTATTCCCAGCTCTGATTTATCTAGGAAATGATCATTTGCACATACGGTGTCAGAAGCCTATCTCTGGTTCGATCAACTGCGGCCTGTGAGGAGGAGTGGGGTGGGGGTATTGTGTTGTATTGTATGAGCACATTTGCTAGGAGCCCTACTCCTGTAACTATGTGGACGAGAGGTGGCTGCGGGTGGCTGAGTGAGTACTGAGATTCAGTTCCCAGGAAAGAGAGAGGAATTGAGATGTTATGGTAGGCAGAATAATCCCTACTCCTAAAGATGTCCATGTCCTGATCCCTAGAATTTGTGAATATGTTATGTTATATGGCAAGAAAGAAGGAAGGTTGTAGATGGAATCATGGTTGTTAATCAATTGACTTTGATATAAGGAGATTATTTTGGATTATCTGGGAAGGCCCAATGTAATGAGAAGGGTCCTTATAAGAGAGAAGCAGAAGGTCAGAGTCAAAGAGATTTGAAGATTACATGCTACTGGCTTTAAGGTAAAAGGGCCATGAGCCAAGAAATGCAGGTGGCTTCTAGAAGCTAGACAAGGCAAGGAAATAGATTTCCCCTTAGATCTTCCAGAAGGAATGTAGCTCTGCCAAAACCTTGATCTTAGCCCATTGATACCCATTTGGTTCTTCTGCTCCCCTTACAAACCTGTAAAATAACAAAATTATGTTGTTTAAACTGCTAAATTCCAGGTAATGTGTTACAGCAGCAACAGGAAAGTTACCTAGAAGTTAATTCAACATTATCCCTGTATATTTACTTAGAGATGGCACATTGACTCAGAGCAAAATATATAATTGTAAACTATTCTAAATCTATGGAAAGAAATGAATTTGTTATAGCAAATAATAAAAATGCCAATCTCTCACAGCTATAGTTTCTTCATTGATTTAACAAATAATTATTAAATTGTTGAACCTACCATTTGCTGGCACCATGCCAGACATTAGAGGGAACAGCATGAAATGGGGGATGCCGAATAGGCATCAGGGAAATGAGTCTTAGAACCTCGTCTCATCATACACAACCTGGAGGTCAGCCCAGACACGAAATCTACTGCACACACATTCATATTCAACAGGATAGTTTATGCTTTCCCTAGATGAACGCAAACTATCCAGAACCATGTTGCAATCATTTTTCTATACATTGAAATGTCCATCTTTCGCTCACTGTTGTAATAAGGAATTCAATTTATTCTAACTTTTCAAGGCTATATTTCACCAGAGTATTAAACTCTTTATCCTCAAATGCTCTGATGATTAAAATAGCATAAACTAGGGAGAGAATTTAAAATTAATATTAAACATATAACTTCTGAAGTCTCTTTCCAGTGTGTATAAATTCCTGCTTAAATGTGTATCCACTTTTGGTGCTTTACTACTGCTGAATTCCAAACCACACTTATACACTAGGTGCAAATGGATTTGGAGATTTTTTTATATCCCCCCAAAATTAGTTATTTTTGATAAGAAGTTCACGTTTGCATACCTCAGTCAGTCAGTCCATCAAATCTACTTATTTCCTACAGCAAAATGATTTCAACAAAGAGAATCTATGAAAACATAAAAGTTTAGATGTGGCTGAAAATCACGATCCAGTCAATTCTTGCTCCTCTCTTTCCACATTAGACTTTCTCTTTCAGTGAGAACTTCCTATTAAAAGTGTCTTTTATAGAGAGGTTGAGCAATGTACCTTTAGCCAGGCTTCTATCATGACACCAGCTCCCCAAACACCTCCCAGATATTTCTGGGCTGCCGATGGGGGTCTTATGCATTCAGGGTCACCTCTGCCTCGGAGCTCCTGCCCGCACATTTGCTGTCCCCTTCTGTATAACACTGATCTAGTGATGAACCTCAGCCTATTCCTCAGTTGCCACATAGATATACACATACAAACTTTACTCACACAAAATATATACTAGTATGATAGATTTCACAAACCGGATTGGATTGGGAGGGCACAGACAAGTAGTATACCTTACAGCAACACAAACAATGTCAAATTTGACATTGAGGCATCCTAGATTGTATTAGTTTCCTATACTTATTGCTGCTGTAACAAATTGCCACAAACTTAGTGGCTTAAAAAAATATTTATCCTATACTCCTGGAGGTCAGAAGTCTAAAAGCAGTCTCACTGAACTAAAGTTAAGCTGTCAGCAGGTCTGGTTCCTTCTAGAGGCTCCAGAGGATAATCTGTTTTCTTGTCTCTTTCAGCTTCTAGAGGCCGCCTTCCTTCCTTGGCTCATGATCCCTTTCCCCATCTTTAAAGTGCTTCACTCTAACCTCTGCTTCTTTTGTTTCATCTCTTTTTCCTGACTATGAATCTCTTGTCTCCCTCTTATAAAGACTCTTGTGATTCCATTGGGCCCACAGGATAATTCAGGATAATCTCCCTATCTCAAGATCCTTGACTTACTCACAACTAAAAAGTCTCACTTTCCATGTAAGGTAACATAGTCACAGGCTCCGGGGATTAGGATGTCAACATCTTGGGTGGCTATTATTTTGTTGACCACAGTGATATGAAAATTTTAAAAGGTTCTTTTACCTTCCTACTACCAGAGAATTTTTACTGCCTAGTTCAATTTACCTGATCCCTCAGCCTCAGGCACCTTAATAGCTCCCCTCTCCTCTTCTCCTCCCTTTAGTTTTCCTCTACACCCCGTCTCTTCTCCTGGATTTCCTAGATAACTTCAAAATTGTCTTACTTTATTACTCATAGCCATTTGACTCTGTTTTGCTATTACAAGCTAACTCCAACTCAGGCCTACCTCTGCTCATCCAAAATTATCAAAGTGCTGAGCACAACAGCAGAGTTTCCCATTTAACTGGAATGACTTTCTCTAGAAACAATGATTGTAAAAGGAAAAAACTATCCTTATATTTTGTAGAGCATTGACATTAAGGCCCAGGGAACTCTTCCCTATTATAGTCAGCTCAGTTGGTCAATATATGAGTTGTGAAAAGTTGCCTTTTCCTTGATATCAAGATTGTTTCTTAGTCTCTTACCCTTGGGCTTACAAGCAAAAGTGAGTCCTTCTTCCTAAGGCCCAGTAAATAGTCTGCTAATGTCAATAATGGTGGTGACCCCAGTTTGTTAGAGCTTGCCTCCTACTACGAGGTCTTTCCAGAATAAGAACAGCACCCTTCTGACCAAGAGGCTTCCCCAGGCCTATTTTATCACACTGACTGGATAGGAAGGAAGAGAGAGAGAGAATCCAAAGGGAATTCTTATGGGTTGAATTGCGTCCCCCCAAATTCGTATCTTGAAGTCCTAATCCCCAGTATCTCAGAATGAGATCTTATTTGGAAATAAGGTCTTTGCAGATGTAATCAAGCTTAGATGAGGTCATTAGGGTGGACCTTTAAGTCAATATGATTGGTGTATAAAAAGGGAAAATGGCCACGTGAAGACATAGACACAAAGGAAGAATGCCATGTGATGAAGTAGGTAGAAGCTGGAGTGATGCAGCTGCACACCGAGGAGCGCAAGCATTGATGGTCACCACTAGCACTAGCCAGGAAGAGTCAAGGAAGGATTCTCCTCTGCAGGTTTCAGAGGAGTCATGGCCCTGCCGACAAGCTGATTTTAGACTTCTAGACTAGAACTATAAGATAATACATTTCTGTCGTTTTAAGCCATCCAGTGTCTGGTACTTATTATAGCAACCCAGGAAACTAATACAAGAGTCAAACACAGAAAAGCGAGTTTTTGACTTCTGAGCAACTCTAAATTCTATTAAGTATGTGGCCTGGGCATATCTATGTCTCACTCCTCCTTGTGAGGGATGAAACGGGGCTGAGGAACCTTGAGCTCCCTCAGAATCTTTGATTGGTCACGTAACATTTGCATCTTGTTTTATATGTTAGCTCAATGGCCTCTGATCAGATCTGTGATCAATCTGGTACATTTTGAGACTATCCGAAACGTCCAGCTCGCCTCTTGGTGAAACTGCTTCCTCATTCTTTAGTGCTGCTCTTATGAATCTACCTCAGACCAACAGGAAAAGCATTTCAGCCTCTCAGGACCTTTACTTGGTGAGGTATTTCTCCAAGGAGCGTCTGAAATATTCCTGACAATTTTATAATTAAGTTTTCTCCTAAGGCCAAAATGCATATTAAGTAAAAAAAGCAACTTCTATTCTTTCTATTCATTAATTACGCTCAGCTGGTATATCCAATCACATTCAACATATGAGGTTATGTAATGTGCATTAGGTTGTAATGTACCATCTCAGTGGTATTATAACATCCAAAATATATCATAAATCTATGAAATTTAATACCTTCTTCATTTATTATCAATTCCTATGACTGTGTTCACAGATCAATTAAATTTCCAAATAGAAGAAAGAACATCTTTCCCAGGATTTTTGTGGTTGCTGTTCTCTTCTATCCTAAAAAGAAGAGTTTTAGTCAAGTGTCTTGCTAAAGCCCACGTATCCTCTTTAGCGTCTGCAGCCTTAGGAAGCTTTTCATGAACTGATATAGTTCCTTTGATACCTGCAAGGCCTCATGATACAAGGTAAATTTATGAGTCAATAGCTTTTCTATATACAAGCAATGAACAATTCGAATTTGAAAGTAAAAGATAATATTATTTGTAGTAAAAACAAAAAAAGAAATTCTTTGGTTAAGGTCTAATAAAGTATGTGTAGGATTTATATGTGGAAAACTACAAAACTCTCGTGAAAGAGACTAAAGATCTAAATAAATGGAGTGACATTTTGGGTTCATGAATTGGAAGATTCAATATCACTAAGATGTCAATTTTTTTTCAAACTGACATATAGATTCAACACAATTGCAATCAAAATTCCTGCAAGCTATTTTGTTGATGTTGATAAACTGGTTCTAAAATTTATATGGAAAGACAAAGACCCAGAACAGCCAACACAATAGTGAAGAAGAATGTTGGAGGACTCACAAGATCTGATTTCAAGACTTACTATAATGCTACCATAATCAAGACCACAAGTGTAGGTAAAAGTATAAACAGGTAAGTCAATGGAATAGAATAGAGAGCCCAGAAATAGATGCACACAATACAGTCAGTTGATTTTTATCAAAAATATAAGGCAATTAATGGAGAAAGGATAGTCTTTTCAACAAATGGTCTGGAGCAACTGTGCATTAATATAAAAAAATGAATCTAGACACAGACCTCACACTTTACACCAAAATTAACTCAAAATGGATCATGGACATACATGTAAAATGAAAATTATAAAACTTCTAGAAGAAAACATAGGAGAAGATCTACATGGCTTTGCATTTGATGATGAGTTTTTAGATACAACACTGAATCCATCATCCAAGAAGGAAAATAAATTTAAAACTTCTGCTCTGTGAAAGACACTGTTGAAAGAATTAAAAGATAAGCCACAGACTGGGAGAAAATGTATGCAAAGATATATATGATAAAGGACTTGTATGCAAAATATACAAATAACTCTTAAAATTCAACTATAAGGAAGCAAACGACCCAATTTAAAAATGAGCAAAAACAAGCCAATCCTGATGGTCTAGTGGTTAAAGTTTGGCACTCTCACTGCTTTGGTGGCCTGGGTTAATTTCCCAGTCACCAAACCACATCACTTGTCTGTCAGCTGCCATGCTGTGGTGGTGGCTCACATAGAAGAACTAGAATGACTTACAACTAGAATATACAACCATGTACTGGGAGCTCAGGGAGAGAAAAAAAAGAGGAACATTGGCAACAGATGTTAGCTCAGAGTGAATCCTTCCTTGCAAAAAAAAAATCTGGACAGACATCTCACCAAAGATGTACAAGCAGAAAAGAAACATTTTACCCAACACCGTGGGTTTCCATGAGGAGAGTCTTTTCTTAAATACTCCTGTATTCTTGCCCCACTCTTTGTTCTCCTCCATGGAAACGGAGTGAGTTACCTGAATGATAAGTTTGACAGAAGAAAGTGCAAATGTAGCTTGATTCCTTTCTCCATCATTTCTCTTTTGGATCTTACTGCAAAGAGAATGTGCTCTGGACCATTTTACTTATGCTGGAAGCTTAGTGGCAAACACTTGCTCTTGGTGCTAGTGATTAAGGGGTGTTTATGGTAGTATCTGATTATTCTGCTCAGCCTGTTATTCTGAAAGGAAATTCTTAATTCTGGGATTCAATGTTTAGAAAATTGTTGCTGAACACTTAAGCTACGAAGTACAACTCAGCATTTATCAATAATGATGATGCTATTTTCATCTTTATATGTTTGCCCCATCTCAATTTGTTTAGTATTCAGAAAGGAAGATGGGTGCTATTAATTTCTACTATAATGACAACAGAGGATGTATAAGCAACTCCAGAATTTTGGCCACAATGAATAGATGGATAAATAGATTGTAGCTGGGTTATTACTGAGCTCAAGAGATGTTTTTGCTGCATTTAGCAATGTCAAGATGGAGAGTATACTAAAGCATGTTTGTAAGCTGATAAGAATAGTCCAATAAAGAGGCAGAGCTAATTTGCTGGACAACTGTAGGAGAAAAGTTTCTGGAAAATGAGAGGGGATGGAATCCAGGGCTCTAGTGAAGAGAAGTTTGTCCTTTGTAGGAGGAGTGATAGTTTCCTTACTGTAATGTGGGAAGAGTACATAAGCAGATCAACATGTAGATTTGTGGGTGGTTGTTGGATGATCCCTTCGATTTCTCAATTTATCATGTGGTAGCTAAAATTTATCATCACAGTAGCTAACAGTGATAGTATAACAGAAGGTATGAAAAATCTGAGGAAAGAGAAGTTATGAAATAGTAATTTTAAGTTGTGGAAAGACAAACTCCTAGGGAGCCTGGTAGGATTATTGGTCAGGAGTTTCTCATTCAATATTTTTATTATACAATAAAAGTAAACACAATCAGCTCAGTTGTGTAATTTTTTCCAGAAACAATCAACTACATAGATATAGGTATAAAAAAGGTAAACTAGTAAAGTTCATCCAGAGTCTGGTGTTTTCCATATAAGTTTGACAGAAGAGGGGGAGCAAAGGATTGGAAGTTATTGGTAAAGGATTGATTATAATGATGAGTCTATGAAATGAAGAATAGGCTGTATATAAAGGAGTATGGACAGAGAGGTGCTGATGGAGAGTGAAATTGGTGGAACTATTGGGTTGGTGGTCTTAAAGAAGTAGAAAAATTACGAAGTGGTGGTACTTATATGTGAGTTAGAAGGTTAAGAGGTGTTGGTCAGAAAGTGGCATGCATCATATCCAGATTTTAAAGGTAGTGTTGCTTCTGGCAAAGTCTAGGATCTACAGTATGACTATGGAAAGACTGAATTAAGAGGACTTAAAAATAAAGTTAATTTGGGATGAGTAAAGCAAGGAATTTTGAGGCCAGAGTGTTAGGCGGGTCATCCATATAGACAGTGAAGTTACCTAGAGAAATGACAAGAATTGAGGTGGAGAGGAAGACAGTGAACAAGAAGCTAAAATCTTCCCTGAAAAAGTGGATTGACAAGGAAGTAATGGGAAATGACAGGGACAAGAAAGGAGAGTGATGTGCTTGAATGGCACGAACTCCAAAGCAGCAAGAGTGGGAGAACAAATCACTGCAGGTTAGCAAGAGAGAGCAAGGAAGCTGGCTACCCTGTCTCCCATTCTTGAGGTGCCCAGAGTATGAGAAAAGCAGCGATAACAAACAAAAACAGACAAATAAAACACAGTATTTGCTTGAGAGGGCTAAAAGGGAAGTTATGCATTTAGATAAGACAAGGCTGAAAGCAAAAGGATGGAAAAAGATAGTCCAGTCAATGCAAGTCGTAGCCAAAAGAGAACAGGAGTGGGCATACTTATATCAGACAAAATAGACTTTAAGTCAAAAATTGTCACAAGAGACAAAGAAGGATATTATATAATGATAAAAGTTCAATTCACCAGGAAGATATAACAAGGATGGGAGTTGGGTCATATAAGACAATGTAATAAGCAGCACGGGGATAAGAGCATAGTAATAATGAATTACCACGGGCCTTAAAGTTCTGGTGATATATGAGGTTCAGATATGTCCTCTGACAGTTCAGCTTCACCTCCTATTGGAAGGATGGAATCAACATTAGCTGACATGGGGAAGATGGTGAGGGAAGAGGGAATCAGAAGTTGAGTGGGAATGTGGATGGGAATCAGAATTTGGTTTGTGATATCTATTAGATTTCTAATTGGAGATGTTGATTGGGCATTTGGATGTACAAATCTGGAGTTCAAGAGAAAAGATGTGAGCTGGAAATATCAATTTGGGATGAATTACTAAATAGATATTAATCAAACCCACAAAACAGAATGATATCACATGGGGAGTCGATGTATATAGAAAACAAACAATGATGTCCAAGGAGTTAGCCTTACAGCATTCTGACATTTAGATGTTGTAAAGTTTAAGGAACCAACAAAAGAGACAAAGAATGAGTAAGTGGCCAGTGTGGTAGAAGGTAAACTAGGTGAGTGTGGGATCCTGGAATCCATGTGAAGAAATTGTTTCTGGAGGAAGAGTGATCAGCTATGTCAAATCCTGCTGCAATTAGCAATAACATGTGGATCAAGAAATGACCATTGGGTTGAGCAATGTGGAGGTCATTGCTGACTCTGACAAGGGAAGTTTAGGTGGAGTGTTAAGGGAAAAGGCCTGTTTGGAATGGTTGAAGAGACAATGAGAGAAGAGAATTTGGAGATAGTGAGTACTAATGAATCTTACGAGTTTTTATTTTTAAGGAAAGGCCTGTAGTTGGAGTGGAAAGTGGAGTCAAATGAGGGTTAGCTAATTTTTTTAACATAGGAGAAATAAAAGCATGGTTGTATGCTGATTGGAAAGATCCAGTAAAGGGGGTGGGGTGTTGACGATGCAGGAGAGAGAATAGAAACAATGTCCTTGAACAGGTGAGAAGGTCAGAGATCTAATGCCCAATTGGCCTTAGTTAGGAGTTTGGGCAGCTCATCTATGGAAACCGGAGGGAAGGCAGAATACAGGGGCCCAAATGTAAGTAGGTAGGTAGGTAGGTAGATGTGGCTGTGGAAGATTTTGAAAATTCTCTTGTGATTGCTTCAATTTTCTCATCGAAGTAGGAATTAAGGTAATGGATGAGGAGTGAGGATTGGAGAGATGTTAGGGGTCTGAGTAGAGAGGAGGCAGTGTTAAAGTCTCATCTAGGGGAGTAGAGAGGGGATGAACTAGGGATACCTACTGTGGTTGTCCAGCAGCATTCAGGGCCCACTTGAAGTTTATGGTCATGAGTTCAAAGTGAGACCACTTTGCATGGTTTGTGTTTTCTCCAGCTATATTCAGCTGTATTGGGGGAGAAAAGCAAATGCTCTTTGCTGCTCCGTGAAATACTGAGCTGGATTCTTTATCTGGTGGCTAAACTCGAAGTGCTGGATTGCCTTGGAAAATGCTCAGAGCTGTGAACAAAAGTTATATCCTTTAGCTTCTAAATTCAGGGAACTGTCATTTAGGGGGCCAGATTATTCTAATCCTCCCCAAGATGGGAATGAAAGTAAGTTTGTTCAACAGCTGCCAAAAAGGAGACTAGCAAGTATAATGCTGTCCTTCTCCTCCTCTCTGAGTGACCCCCCCTCCTCAACACCAAAGAATCCCCTTAACAATCTTGAGCTACTTCTTCATAGAGGGGTTGGACCTGCAATCTGTCTCAAATTCACACCACCTCGGAAGTCAAACATATACCTAGCACTGTCAGCTGTGGGATAAGGGTAGCAGAGAGAAAACAGAGTAGCCTAAGAAATCAAGGGAAGACAAAGACTTTTCCCATTTCTGCAAAATTTGGCATGGAGGGCTCCAGGAAGTAGCCAGGGGCTGGGCTGGCTTGCCAGATCCTTCCAAGAATCCAACCAATTGGATGAAGGGATTTCAATTAGAAGTTGTGGGGTAAACCACAAACTTGGGGTAGCAGTTGTGAGTCTGTATGATAATTAGTATCAGGAGGCGGTGGAGAGGGTCCCTAGCGGGTGTCTACAAACCATTGATCGTTCCATGCAAAATCAATGGCTTTGGACAAGCTTTGTTTTTTCCATTCTTGGATAGACCACACTGAGCAATAGTTACAGACATCTGCAGATGTGCTGCAGCGGCGTCAGACTGGGGATGTGGAGAACCTCCATCAGATTCCACCAGCTACCTCCTCTACTCTCACCCCACCCCTGCCCTGTCAACCACTTTCAGGCGATAGGCATTGTTATGAGTTGAATTGTGTCACCCCCAAATTCATATGTTGAATTCCTAACCCCGAGTACCTCAGAAGGTGACCTTATTTGGAAATAGGGTCATTGCAGGTCTAATCAATTAAGATGAGGTCATACTGGAGTAGGTTGGGCCCCTGATCCCATATGACTGGTGTCCTTATAAAAGGGGGTGGGCCTGGCCCAGTGGCATAGTGGTTAAGTTTGTGCACTCCGTTTCGGCGGTCCGGGGTTTGCCGGTTCAGATCCTGGATGCAGACCCACACACCACTCATCAAACCATGCTGTGGTGGCATGCCACATGGGAGAGCTAGAAGCACTTACAACTAGGATATACAACTATGTCCTGGGGTTTTGGGGAGAAAAAAGGGGAGGGGGATTTGGAACAGGCACAGACATACAGGGGAATGCCACGTGAAGAAGGCAGAGATTGGGGTGATGCTTCTACAAGCCCCACAATGCCAAAAATTGCCAGAAACCACCAGAAGCTAGAGGAGAGGAGTAGAACAGATCTTTACCTCACAGCCCTCAGAAGGAATCAACCCTCCCAAACCTTGATCTGAGGCTTCTATTTTCTAAAACTGTAAGACAATAAATTCCTGTTGTTTAAGCCACTCAGTCTATGGTACTTTGTTATGACGGCCCTGGCAGACTAATACAGGGACTTTTAATCATTTTTGTCTTTTGAAAATTGGAGCAGAACCATGGGAAGAAGAAAGGGAAAATACCTGCATGAAGGGGAAGCACTGAGGTTGTGAACCTGACAGTGACTTGCATCTGATTGCATATTTAACCAAGAAATACTAAATTTTAAACCAGAAGTATCTGAAGCATTATGAGGTTGAACTGGAATGGAATAAAATAAGTTGTCTTCTCTGGGCAAAGTGGGGGTTCAAATCTAAGAAGAGTATGTGCAGTTTTGTGAATAGATCAAACTGTACACTTTTCCCTCTCAAAGCAGGTCTGGCTCCAGATGACTGTTTCTCTTGTATGATACACTGCTCAGGATAAGCCTTCCAATGGTGCGTGTGTATGTGCGTATGCATGTGTGTTGAAAGGTGGGTCGTTCTGAAGTGTCAGCAGATTTATGGCCAATTATATGAAAGCATATTAGCCAAGTACTAATCACTGAATATTTGAAAAACAACCAAAATGATTTTTGTAATATTCTGTAAGTCTTGGTAAGTCCAGCTTAGCAAGACTTTAGCTGTTTTCTCAACTAAAAACCTGTGGCATTCACACAGTTCAAAAGAAAGGTTACACTCCACACGAGGTTTAAATCTGCTTCATAATTCTCAAAGATGTATTGGGCAAATCATAGATGCCTGTGTCGACTGCATGAAAATTGACTATATCTACGAGATGTGTTGTTTATACGTGATTATGTGGGCAAAATTCATTTTCCTTTAAAGAAGTAAAATTGTAACAAAAAAGCAACATAGACATTTTCAACCCTGGATGAGAAGAAATTATGGGAGTGTTACAATTATAGCTGTCTTGCAGTTCTGAAAATGCCTCCGTTAAATGCCGAGTACTCTAATATAATGACCCTAACCCATCCTCATATGCATTGCAAATAATTCTCTTCACATAGATGCTTCCTTTATGCTGTTTTATAGACGGTTTTTCCAATTCATAATAACTAACAGTTTTGGTATCAATATACAGAAACTGTTGAAAATGTGGGGCTTTTATTTGGGGAACTTTTGCACAAATTGAGGGGGAAATATTATATGACATCACAGTACGTATATTTGTAGTACTAAAGTACCTATTTGATTATCATAAGGAATGAAAACTATACATGTATTCCACTTTAAACATATTAATGCTGGATAGAATTGCTGAGTGGAAAGAATTCTTTATGTGAAGATAATGGTCTAGTGTTTTCCCTACCAGAAACTGGCTGTGAAACTTATCTCCTTGGTGTCTCATTTGCTGCACTGATAAAACAAATGGATTGCACTAGGTAAAGTCCAAGTTGTCTTCCAGTGCCAAAATTCTAAATTCATTCAACAGATGTTTATTGCCTAATGTGTACAAGGCACTATGCTAGTAGGCACTGATAATATGCTGGTAAACAAAACATAAAAATCTCGGCCTTTGTGTAAAGAAAAAGTTGCTAGTGCTCTCCTGGTTTCCAGTGTCTGTCCCAACCCTCCCATCTCTGTCTTGTGCCATTTGAGTCATTTTCTTAGATCGTGCTTTTGACCAAGCCCCTCCAATACTCAAGACTTGTAAGGGTCTCTATCAATTGCAGAGTATGTTGCAAATTCTTTAATTAGGTATTCCTTACCCAAAGTGACCTGACCCAATACCATGTTAACAATCTCATTACTTCAGAGGAAGCATTGGGTAGTAGAAAAAGAAGTGATCCAGGAGTCCAAAGCCCTGAGTTCAGGTCCTAGTGCTCCCACTCATTAGCTGTATAACTTTGGGCAGGGCATATAAATTCTCTGAGCCTCCATTTCCTCATTTGTAAAATAAGAACGCCAATAATCTAGCCCCATAGAGCAATATGCAAGCAATAAATCACACACAATAAATAAATAAAAGGATGAAAGTATCTCGTAACTATTAAGGTAAAGTGGGATAGCGGAAAGACTGTGGATTTTGCAATCACTTAGAACTAAGTTTGAAATCTGGCCCAGCACTTTATTAGCTTTGTGACTTTGAATAAGTTAATTAATATCTCTGAAGTCCTTGTCTATAAAATTGGATCAAAATAGCTATTTTGCATGGTTATTATGAGTGCCTAAATGAGACAGTGTAAGGAAAATACTTGACAGTTAATGGGTAAATAGGTGATCATTGAATAGTAGCTATTACTAAGGCAGTTAGTATATATTTTAATTCTGCATAGAGAATGAATTGTATAGATACTATGATCTTACTAGTTGACAAATTAGTTCAAACCTTCCTCAAGAGAAATCACATAATATGTTTTGGGGGGGGGGGAAGGGAGAAGGGAGATTATGAAAGATTCCAACTGGAACCACGATGAATTGCAATTCATATTCTGAGGTCAGGCTGATCTCATAGGACCATTAAGTAGCAGGAGATAGTCCACACACAGAAATGCATAAGAAATAAAAAGATTCAGGAGATTGATTTGGTATTTTTGGTAGAGTTGAACATGCATAAACTTTACGACCTAGTAAGTCTACTCCTAGATATATACCCTGGAGAAATACCCATGCATGTCCAAAATGGAGTATGAACAGAGATGCTAATTGTGGAGTTGTTTATAAAAGTGAAATATTAGAAAGAACTTAAAAGTCTATCAATTGAAGGGTGAAAAAAATAATCATGATTTAAATAAGATATATACCGCAGCGAAAATGAGTGAACCATATCACTTACGTATCAATGATTGATTATCTTCAAAAACACAATGTTGAATAAAAAAATAAGGTGTGCAGAATAGTATTTATAGCACAATATCATTTATATAAAGTTTAAGAACTTACAAAACAATACTATATAGTATTTTAAAGCATATGTGTATATGTGGTAAAATTTTAAAGACACGAAAAGGAGAGAGAATCACCAAATTCAGGACAGAAGCTAAGTCTGGGCAAGATGTGTGTGTCGGGAGGAGGGGATGAGGAGACTGAATCAGGGTGAGTTACAACAGGGAGCTTCACCTGTATTTGCGATGCTCTGTTTCTTAAGTAGATGGCGGGTACATGGCCGCTTTTACGTTATTTTCTATACTGTGTCTATATCTGAATTATTTTGTAATAAACACTGAAAAGAGTATGATAATAAAGTGAGAGGAGAGGAGGGGAGGGGTCTGGTTCTTGCTGTTAACCATCAGGAAGTCACAATGAATTGTGAGTGCTGATTACCCAGTGAGAAGCTAAGAAAAGTAATCATAGTACACAGAGTGATATCAACATTTCCCAACTAAAAAGAAAACAGCCATGGAAACTTAAGCATTGTACACGTTTGCATCTCCCATACTCAAACTCAAGTATGTATCTAACCTCATCCTGGAGGCAGCTAGGTGGGGAAGGGCAAGCACATAGTATCAAATGAATGGACGAGAAGAAATACAGGCTTTGGAGGCAAACTGACCTTTCCTTTCTGCCATGGAAATGAACTGTAAACCCAGGACAACGAATGCCTTGCTATATTACCTTAGACAAGTTTTAGTTTCAGTAAGCTTAAATGTAAAATGAAGATTATAATATCTATATCTATATATCTATGATATCTAGCTCACAATATTTTAGAGAATACACACACATAGACCCATATGCCTAGAAAAGAATAGGTGTTCAAGGAATGCTAGTTTTCTTTTCTACCCACTACGAGATTTCTTACAGCCTGAATTCTCATAAGATCAATTATTAAGTCTCATTACAATCTACTTGAAGATCAATTTGTTTAATTCTATTATTACAATGACCTGGAGCAGCTTTGACATAATGACATTTTTCTTATTTTAGTACCTTTGTTCACCCTTACTTTTATGACAATAAATTGCCAAAAAATTAGATTAAGTTTCTAAGGCATTTAGATTGAAGAGACTAATTACCTGTTCCTGTTCTCCCCTGACAGGTGCTGCTAAAGTACATGTGTGACCATGGGCAGCACCATCTCCCTTGCCCACCAAGATGGCACTCCTGTTGCAGAATGAACTTTGAGTACCTAAGCTCTCAAAGTGCCCTGGCTCATTTTCTCAGCATCAAATTTGAGTGGATCCTAGCTGCAGAACAAGCTGAAATCTCTGTAGTAAGCCAACTGGGAATAGAGAGAGGCCAGGAATTGTGGGACTATCACTATGAGAAAGGACACAGTTTTGATTATATGCACCTGAGAAAAATGACTAGCAATTAATATTTCAAGGGCTAATGAGAATCAGAGAACTCAAACAACCACCAACCTCTCATAAGCTTATGGCTCCTAGAGAATCTCATAGCGTGATTTTTCTGAGAAGAATTTAGGACAGAGTTGTTAAATATCATACATAGCCAAGGTAGGAACAACCTAATTTTCTCTCCCATGACCAAGCTAACTTATACTTATCTGGAATAACAAGCCAGGACTTTATAAACCTGTTCAAAGTCACTTGCAATCATAGGGTAGCATGCTGAAATCTTGGAAGACAACATAGAGGAGGTGAAATACTTAACATGGTGAGATTGCATGGAAATCCAAAAAATCTGGTATTTTATCCTGCACTTCATATTCATGTGCTATAATTACAGATTTTTACCTGTGGGGGGAGTATGTAGGTGGTAGAAATTCTGCATTTTGTCACCCTCATCTGTTGCTTCCCTGACTGCTATGAAATAAAGCTAGAAATTAAATACAAACAGTTTGAAATTCATTCAAAGCCAACCGTTTAGAAATTTTAAAACATTCTTCTAAATACTGCTTAGGTTAAAGTGGAACTCTAAACTGCAATTCCAGGCTACTGACGATATGACGACAATGAGAACACTACATCTCAAAATATATGGACTGCGGTCAAAGATGAACTGAGAAGATTTACAGCCATAAGTGTTTTATTCCTAAACACAAAAGAACATAAATAAGAATTCAATTAAAAAGAATAAAAATAAATCACAATAAATATAAAGTAGAAGGAATTTATACATTCAATAAACATCTTTTGAGTGGCTACTATGTGCCAGACACTGTGCTAGGTACTAATGATATAGCAGTAAAGTCAACCAAGTCTAGGCACTCACAGAATTTACATTGTAAGAGAGCGGGAGAGAGAAAAAACTAACACATAAACAATGAAGTGAATAATGTGTTAGGTGGTAAGTACTATGAATAACAATAAGGCCGGGTAACAGACAAGGCATATTTGAATGCCAATGAAATATGGATACTTGTGACATATATTACTCCTGAGCAAAGCTTCAAGAATCAGTGTATGTGATTTGCTATATTCCCTTTCTCCCGCCTCTATGATCATGGAAACAAGTGTCAAGATGGGGCCTCCATCAGCCGGGGTCCACTAGACCCCTTGCTTACTCATGGTGGGTATATATCGTGCTTGAGAAATAAACATTGTTGTTTTAAGCCACAAGCATTTTCATACTTTTTGTTACTGCCAT
The DNA here is from genome assembly GCF_037783145.1 of Equus przewalskii. Taxonomy (NCBI): domain Eukaryota; kingdom Metazoa; phylum Chordata; class Mammalia; order Perissodactyla; family Equidae; genus Equus; species Equus przewalskii. Next base: position 116,531,729 of record NC_091863.1, on the reverse strand, counting down.
ATAGCCTAAGCCATTCTTACTCTTAAAATCATCTCTGTGGAAATGTCAAGTAGGTAGCTGTTCACATAAGACTTTTGGAAAGAAACTGGGAAATGCTAAGAGTATACATGGTGGTTAAAGTCATGAACTGGATAAGATCCCTGAGGGAATGAGTCTATATAGAAGAAGTCTGAGTCTTGAGCTCTAGGGCCCTCAAAGTTTAAGAGATCAGTAAGAAGATAAGGATCCAGCAAAGGAGACAGAGAAAAAGTGACACATGAGAAAGAAGAAACAGACAACAATTATTCTTGAAGCCAAAAATAGTGTTAAAGAGGGGAAGGAATACTAATGAATCTAATGTTAATAGGTCACAGAAAAAGAGGACTGAGAATTAATCATTGTATGTAGAATACGGAAGTCACTGATGACCTTGGCAGATGTAATTTTGGTATCTTAGTCCATTTGGGCTGCTATAACAAAGTATCATAGACTGGGTGGATTATAAACAACATAAATCTATTCTTCACAGCTCTGGAGGCTGGAAGTCTGAGATCAGGGTGTCACCATGGTTGAGTTCTCATTGAGGGCCATCTTCTAAGTTGCAGACTACCGACTTGGTGTATTCTCATGTTGTGGAAAGAGAAGAGCAAAAGGAAGGTTTTGTGTCTCTTCTTATAAAGGTACTGATCTCATTCATGAGGGCTTCACACTCAGGACCTAATTACCTCCCAAAGGCCACACCTCCTAATACTATCACATTTGGGTTAGGATTTCAACATACAAATTTTGGAGGGATACAAACATTCAGTCTCTAACAGATGGGAAATTCAACTTGAATGGAGTGGGTTGATGAGATAATAGGAGGTAAGATGTCTAAGCAGTGAGAATGAATAACATTTTAAAGGAATTATTTTGCAAGGAGGCGCAGAGAAAGGGGTTGGCAGCTGGAAAATATGTCAAGTTAAGAGAAGTTTGTTTTCTAAGATGGAAGATAGCAAATTATGTTTGTATGTTGATTGGGAGGCTACAGTAGAGAGGAAAATTTGATGATGATGCAAAAAAGAGAAAAAGTTTTGGCCCTAGCTAGGAACGTGGGCAGTTTATCCATGCCAACAAAAAAGAGGTAGAGTATGCGGGTCCAAATGCAGGCAGGTGGTCAGATGTGGTCTGGGAGTTTGTTCCAATTCTTTTATAGTTATTTCGAACTTCTCAGTGAATTAAGAAGAAATCCATCAGTTTAGGGTGGGGAGGGTGAGAGGATATTGGAGCTTTGAGGGGAGAGGTGTAATTACTTTGGAAAATGGGAGAGGGAACTATCAGGTAACTAATATAGACAAATGTGGGACTTGTAGACAAAAGTGGGAGTTAATAAATTAGAACAGAGAAAAGTAACAGAATCTGTAAGTACATCTAAAACTTGGTTCTTTGGAAATATCAGTAAAATAAGCCATCTTCTGATAAAACTAATAAAGAACAAAAGAGGAAAAGAGAAAGTGAACATACACAATATTTGAAATCAAGAAAGATAACTACAGATTTGGAGAATACTCAAAATATTATATATATATATATAAATTTAGGCTAACACATGGAAAAATCTTCACACAATGAATAAATTTTCTACAGAAATAAATATTACCACAAGCATGTTAAGAAGAAGTAAATTGGAATAGGACAATAATCACAGAAAAAACATTATCAAAGAACTACCTGCAAAAACAGCACCAAACTTAGATGATGTTAAAGGTAAGTTCTTTCAAACCTCCAAGATCTAAACAATTTTCATGCATTAAACTTTGCAGAGTGTGGAAAACAATGACATACTTTCCAATTCATTTTATGAATGAACTTGTGTTCATGATGCTCAAATCAAAAGATAGCATAAAAACTCTAAAGACCAATTCACATGAGAATATAAATAGCAGAAAGAGGAAGGTTTACATCATGGCCTCTTTCTTTAATAGTTATGTGACCTTAGGTGTAGCAGAGTTCTCTACCTAAAACTAAAGTTCTCTCTAACATGGTTTAGAATTATCGCTGGAAAGTGGCTATCCAGCTGTGGACTACATTTGGCAGTTCCCTTTGCGTCTACAGGAATCACATGACCTGTTCTTGCTAGTGGAGTATGAGCAGAAGCGATGTGAGACATTTCCAGGCCAAGGCACTTATGCAGATGTGCTTTCTCTAATCTTTTTCCATTTGATGGCTGAATCTAGGTGACACAGAGGTCCTATGGGAAGGTGGAGTCAAAATATGGAAGCAGCCTATGTTCCTGAGTCACCATGTGGAAGACCAGTCTGACAAACACAAACAGCAACATTGGACTGGTATGTGAGTGAGAAATACATTTCTGTTGGTAAATCAATGAGACTTTGGCATTTCTTTATTACAGCAATTAACATTATCCTAATTGACACATTAGATTAGTCAGTTGACTGCCCTAAGCTTCCATTTTCCCACATCATTGATTTCCATACACCCACTCAAGGAAGGAAAAGTTGGTAAGGATTGGAGCTATTCCATGACACAGATCAGGCTATATATGCTAGTGAGGTGGGTCACTCACAATCTATTTCATAGAAATAAAATAACCAGAGCATATTACGTAAACAAAGATATTTATCACAGTACTTTTGTAGTAGCAAAAGAGGAAGAAGAGATGGAGGAAGAGGAGAAAGAAGAAAAAGAAGAGGAGGAGGAGGAAGAGGAAGGACAAGAAAGGAGAAAAAGGAGAAGAAAAGTAAATGAGGAAGGAAGAGAGGGAGGAAGGGAAGGAGGGGAGGAGAGAGGGAGCACTCCCTAACTCATTTTACAAGGTCAGCATTACCCTGATACAAAAGCCTGACAAATATAATACAAGAAAAGAAAATTACAGTCCAATATCCCTGATGAACGTAGATGTAGAAATCCTCAACATGATATTAGCAAACCCAGTTCAACAGCATTTTAAAAGAATCATACACTGTGATCAAGTGGGATTTATCACGAGGATACAAAGATTGTTCAACATGCACAAATCAGTAAACATGATAGACCACATTAACAAACTGAAAGATAAAAATCATATAATCATCTCAATAGATGCATAAAAAGCATTTGCCTAAATTCAACATCCTTCCGTTCTAATAATTCTCAACAAAATAGGTACAGATGGAATGCACTTCAATATAATAAAAGCCTTATATGACAAGCTTACAGCTAACATCATACAACTCATACATACATACATACATACATACAACTCAGTAGTGAAAATCTGAAAATTTTTCCTTTATGATCCAGAATAAGACAAGGGTGCCCTCTCTTACCACTTCTGTTCCACATAATACTGGAAGTCCTAGCTAGAACAATTAGAAAAGAATTAAAAGACATCCAAATCAGAAAAGAGGAAGTAAAATCATCTGTTTGCATATGACATGATCTCATATATAGAAAATCCTAACGACTCCACTAGAAACCTGTTAGAACTTATGTGTGAACTCAGCAAATTTGTAGGATACAAATCAACATATAAAAATCAGTTGCATTACTAAACAATAACAATGAACTATCTGGAACAGAAATTATGTAAACAATCCAATTTGCAATAGCACCAAAAAGAATAAAATCCTTAGGAGTAAATTTAAACAAGGAGATGAAAGATCTGTACACTGAAAACTTAAAACATTGATGAAAGAAATTGAAGAAGACACAAATAAATGGAAAGATATCCATATTCATGGACTGGAAGAACTAATATTGTTAAAATGTCCATACCACCCAAAGCAATCTACAGATAAAATGTAATCGCTATCCAAATTACAATGGCATTTTTCACAGAAGTAGAAAAAATAATCCCCAAATTCATATGCAACCATAAAAGACCCCAAATAGCTAAAGCAATTTTATGGAACGAGAGCAAAGCTGGAGGCATCACACTTCCTGACTTCAAACTATATTATAAAGCTATAGTAATCAAACAGTACGGTATTGGAATTAAAAACAGACACATAGACCAATTAACTGAACAGAAGACAGAGCCCCAAAATAAACCCAGGCATATTCAGTCAACTACTTTTTGACAAAGATGCCAAGAATATTCAATGGGGAAAGGATAGTCTCTTCAATAAATGGTGCTGGGAAAACTGGATATTCACATGCAAAAGAATGAAATGGACCCCTCTCTTAAACCACATATAAAACTCAACTCAAAATGAATTAAAGACTTAAGCATAAGACCTCAAACTGTAAAACTCCTAGAACAAAACACAGGGGAAGAACTTGACATTGGTCTTTGCCACGATTTTTTGGATTTGACACCAAAAGCACAAGCAACAAAAGCAAAAACAAACAAGTGGGACTACATAAAACAAACGTTTCTGCACAGCAAAAGAAGCAATCAACGAAACGAAGAGGCAACCAGTGCAATGGAAGAAAATATTTGCAAATTGTATATCTGATAAGGGGTTAATATCAAAAATATATAAGTAACTCTTACAACTCAATACAAACACACACATACATAACCCCATTAAAAAACAGGCAAAGGACTTGAACAGACAGTTTTCCAAAGAGTGTATATAAATGGCCAACAGGTATATGAAAAGGTGCCCAACATTACTAATCATCAGAAAAATGCAAATCGAAAGTACAATGAGATATTACCTCATGCCTCTTAGAATGTCTACTGTCGAAAAGACGAGATAAAAGGATGTGAAGAAAAGAGACCTCTTGCATGGTGTTGGTGAGAATATAAATGGTACAGTTATTATGAAAAACAGGTTTAAGATGAATAAATTCTAAGGATCTACTGTACAGTATGGTGACTACGGTTAATAATACTATATGGTATACCACAAGAGTAGATCTTAAGCATTCTCACCAAAAAACAAAAAAAGGTAACTGTGAGGTGACAGTTGTGTTGATTAACCTGATTGTGGGAATCATTTCACCATGGATACATATATTGAATCATCATGTTGCAAACTTTATATTACAATTTTATTTGTCAATTATATCTCAATAAAGCTGGAGAAAATATAAGCAGTTGAAGCAGTTGGAAATGTGGTTCAATATTTTTTTTAATTTTGTAGATGTTGGGCTCGTACCCTGGTAAGTCTTTGGATATTTGGAAAAGTGGGACATAGGAGAGTCTTAAAGTTGGATTAACCCCAATTTTGAAGCTGTTGTGAGTGCTACACAATATTTGATGGAACCCAGGCTAGGGTATATTTGCTGATGGATGAACCCAGACCAACCAGACACCTAAGTGAGACCCCTCTTCCTGGGCTCTATCCTGGTGATAATATGGTGAAGGTGAGGTTTGGGGGTTATTACTTCCCTCTGGGAAACAGAAGAAGGAAATTCACATTCCGTTAAAAGTAGGACGATATATAATATGCTATCAAATGAGCTACTATTACTCCTCAGCACTCTCTGCAACTTTCCTGGCAATAGATGTCAGATTTTCTCTGATGGTTGATGCTAGATCCTGAGGACTGATGCATTGAGGAGTAGAGCTTGAGATCACTCCATTTTCCAAATGTGTATTCTCTGGCTATCCAGGCATCGAGGCAAACAGCCTCGATGTGCTGCCTGCTCCAAGTATGATGCTATGGTTCAGTTACTTCATTAGCATGACCTCCGTTCTCTGTCTTGCACTCTGGGGGTGGGGGTGCAGATGTCAACATCAAGTGCTCTCTGCCCAAGCCCCTCTCACTTCCTCCCCACTGAATACTAAATGATTCCACACCACACATAGGAGAGGGCCTGAAGATGTAACAAGTGACAGAAACATTTGAGAAGGGGTTAAGAGGGCACTGTGATTTTCACCTTTGTTACCAGGGACTGATGATAATGGGATTCTTGTCATTATAGCCCATAGAGGAGAAACAACACAACTCAAAAGGAAGCATTGACTGCTTCATTACCATCAGGAATGGTGGAAAGAAGAGAAAGTCAGATTTGAGAATTCATTTCAATCAGCTCTTCTTTTGGTTTGTTTAAATGTCAGTTTTTGTATGTCCATATGATGGAATGATATGCTGCCAATAAAAGCATATTTCTGAAGAATACATAACAACTGACAGTCTTATGATATAATCTTAGATGTTAAAAAAAGGATGCAAAACTTTACTCATAGTATGACCCCATGTAGAGGGAAAAAGCATTTAAGGAATTATATAAAATGATGGGATCTCTCTGTGGTTGGAATAGTTTTTTTTTTTCCTTTTTCTTATATTGCTGTATTTTCCAAATTCTTTATATTAAATTTATGTTGCTTTTGCAATTAGAAAAATAAAAACCATCATTTTGTAAATTTCAGTTCATTCCTTGTTGAAATCACAGGGCTTGCTTCCAGGAACACCTGAAATTACACAAGTGAAAGGTGAGAAAGGGAGGATGGGGGAGGGGGTTTCTCATTTTGCTTTCAGCTGAGCTGCTTTGGCAGCTCAATTTGAATTACTCAAGCTGATGGGTTTTATTTTAACCTTGTCTAACAGAGAAGCAAGAGGGATAAAGTAAATGGAAGGACAAAGTATAGGGTTGGCTAGAAATTCCATTATAATAAAGAATTAGAGAGAAAACGTGGGCATTGGAACAGATAGCCAGGTTTATTAATTCTTACAAAAAAACAGAGGCGAGGACAGCAAGGAGATTCATCTCTTTTCTAAAGGCATCTGAGAGTGTCTTGATAAGAAATTCAGTTCTCATAGACGCTCTATACCCTATAACAAAACAAGAATAAATAATGATAACAAACAAATCTATGAAACGAAGATTTTATCAGCTCCTCACTACATCTCCCTACGTCACTCATATACTTCAGTTACTCTTTCCCAATTTTTTAACTTTAAATTTCAATTATTTTAGAGTAGAAATAAAAACAGTAGAAAAGAATTTCAAAGCTCCTTGTAATAAACTCAGGATTACTGAACCCAAATGGTCAACTCCATGGAGTTTCTGGTTTTCTAAGCTGCAAACTCTGTCCTTAAAGTCTGCAGATAAGTCTGCTTTGGAGGAATTTTTGTGCATGCTCTTGAGTCTGTACAATTTTTATCTGGAACGAAAATATAATTTTGACAAGTATAACGAATGTTGCATCTTGAACCATCACTAGATTCCAGGGCATTTTTATATAATACTGTTGTTAATTGAAGCCTATTCATAGAATCATTGAAATTTAGAGGCAGAAGTTACTTTAGAAATATAAGAAAAGCTAACCACCTCACTTTACAGATCAGAAAATTGAAGCTGAAGAGGTGAAAGTGTGTCAAACCTAAGGCTAACTTGAGCGCTACTGTTGCCATTGCTCTCTGCTGCATGCTCAAAGGGGCGACCATCAGGGATTACTGATACTTTTACTTGGAAGGTCATCAGAATGAAAGTGAATCAACATAATATTTTAAATCTTAAAAATTTCCAACTGACACTGGGCTGTGAAAATTCTTCTTCAGCATTCCTGCCTGGGTGTCAGGAAGCTACTGCTTATGAGTGAGAAGGCAGGCTTAGAAGGTTTCAAAAAGTGACATATGTTGGTTGTGAGCATGGATAAGTGAAAAGGTTGCCAGGCAAAAAAAGGATGCAATGCCTTTTTAAAATATTTCACTCAGCAAATAAAAATATCAACACATCAATAGTTAAGTTTCATTTACCTTAAAAACAGATTTTTCAGATGATGGTGGATGAATAAGAAGGTACAGTATTCACCTCTCTTTTTCTAATTTCATAACACAAAACATTTCTCTCACTCTTTGACCCCTGTGCTCCCTGCTGATGGATTTAGTACTGCTTTCATATTACTATATTTTGATTAATTTGTTATGTATAGTTTTCTTATTTACTTTTAAAGCCATGATCATTAGCTTTGTAGTTCTTTCCTTTACTTTGGTCACCAAGCTCAATGACTGATATTCAAGGTTGCAGTGGGAAACAAAATAACCATACAACATCTCCTATTTTGACCAAAAAATAAACAAGCCCCCAAATGATCACTCTAAATCCAATTAAAGTTCAAATACCATGTCTGTCTTTGGTTGAACACAGACTTTCTAATAAAATTACAAGGGGTGATACCATTCTCTAATCTTATTGAAAAACTTCTAACTTGACATATTGAGGTGGTAATAATTGAATTCATTAAATATGTGATAGCAGATACGATACGTCAGAACACCATACAAATATAATTCTACTTGTTACCTACTCATTGCTGAAAATAAAGCACATGTTTCAGGACCAGCTTATCTATTAATTTTTATAGAATTTCCTTTTAAAAGGCATGTTTGTAATATATTCTTTCATTTATTCCTCAAATATTTACTGATTCCCCCTATGAGTCAGGCAATCTTTTAGGCTCTGACATATTGACACAAGTCTCTCAGCTTTCATTCAGTTTAAATTCTAGTGAGATAGGGCCAGAAAACAAATGAAGAAATAAACAAGCTGAGTTTAAGCTAGTGAAGAGTACTAGGAGGAAAAGAAATTAGAGGAAGGGTGATAGAACATGGCTGAAGGAGGGGAGCAAATTTCAATTTGAATAGTTAGGTATACCCTTAATGAGGGTATGTGAACTAAAATGTGAATGGCATAAGATCCGAGCATGAAGATACATGTAAGGGGAGATTGGACGTGGTGAGGGAGCCACCTGACGGTCTAGTGGAATGGTGTTCTAGGCCGTAGGGCAAACACCCTAAGGTGAGGATAGATTTTAAGATTAGGAAGATTTAAGGATTAGAAAGAAATCCAGTGGGGCTGGAATGTAGTTAGTGACTGAGTAAGTTAATGGTGGAAGAAAAGGGGGTCTAGTACTGAGCCACGGGGTACTTCAAAATTAAGAAGTAGAGCTGAGGAGAAGGAGACAGAAAAGGGAACTGAGAATAAATAGCCAGGGAGCTAGGGAAAAAAAACTGTGATATCATGGAAGCCAAATTCTTTTTTTTTTTTTTTTTTTTTTTTTTAAAGATTTTATTTTTCCCTTTTTCTCCCCAAAGCTCCCCGGTACACAGTTGTATATTCTTCGTTGTGGGTCCTTCTAGTTGTGGCATGTGGGACGCTGCCTCAGCGTGGTTTGATGAGCAGTGCCATGTCCGCGCCCAGGATTCGAACTGACGAAACACTGGGCCGCCTGCACCGGATCGCACGAACTTAACCACTCGGCCACGGGGCCAGCCCCTCAAATTCTTTTTTTTTAAGTGCTGGGGCTGGTCAGCTGTGTGGAATGCTGCTGAGAGGTCGAGCAACATCAAGACAGAAGAGCGATCATTGCCACTGGAGAATGGAAGCCATGGGTGACCGTGGCCCATACAGTTTCAGGGGAATGGTAAGAGTAGGAGGCAGGATTGGAAGGGTTGACGAGAGAAGAGCAGATAATGCAGTGGTGACAGAGAGGAAAGATAGCATTTTAGACAAGTTATTCTGTGAAGAGTAGCAGAGAGATGGGACAGTAGCTAGAAGGCAGGCAAAGTGGGGTCAAGGGAGGTTTGGTTATTATTTTTTCAAGATATTTGAGTGTGTACCACAGTTTGTTTATCCAGGCCCCTGTTCAAGGATATCTGGGTTATTTCCAGTTCCTGGATGTTAAAAATAAACCTGCTATAAACATTTGTGTACAGGTTTTTGTGTGAACATAAGTTTTCATCTTTCATGGGTAAATGCCCAGGACTGCAATTGCTGGGTCATATGGTAGTTACATGTTTTGGTTTTACAGAAACTGACAAACTGTTTTCCAGAACACTACTTTACACTCCTACCAGCAGTGTATTAGTGATCCATTTTCTCCATGTCCTCACCAACATTTGGTGGTGTCACTTTTTTTATTTTAGCCATTCTGATAGGTGTCTAATGATATTTCATTGTGGTTTTACTTTGTATTTCCCTAAATGGCTAATGATGTTGAACATCTTTTGATGTGCTTATATACCATCTGTATATCCTCTTTGGTGAAATATTCTTTCATGTTTTTGCCCGTTTTTAATTAGATTGCTTGTTTTTCTTCTGTTGAGTTTTGAGAAATTTTCATATATTCTAGACACTAATCTCTGGTCAGATATATGGCTTGCAAATATTTTCTCCCACTTGCCAGCTTGTCTTTTTGTCATCTTAACAGTATTTCACAGAGCAAACATTTTAAATTTTGATGAAGTTAAATTTATCAATCCTTCTTTTTTTTTTTTTTTTAAAGATTTTATTTTTTCCTTTTTCTCCCCAAAGCCCCCCGGTACATAGTTGTGTATTCTTTGTTGTGGGTTCCTCTAGTTGTGGCATGTGGGACGCTGCCTCAGCGTGGTCTGACGAGCAGTGCCATGTCCGCGCCCAGGATTCGAACCTACGAAACACTGGGCCGCCTGCAGCGGAGCGCGCGAACTTAACCACTCGGCCACGGGGCCAGCCCCTCAATCCTTCTTTTTATGGATCATGTTCCTGGTTCCAAGTCTGAGAACTTTTTGCATAGCCCTAAGTCCTGAAGAGTTTCTCCTATGTTGTTATCTAAAAGTTTTTAGGTTCACATTTTACATTTAAGACCAAGATCCATTTTGAGTCAATTTTTACATACAGTGTGAGGTTTAGGTAAGGTTAATTTTTTTTTGCCTATCAATGTCGAATATCTATTTTAATTAAATTATTTAATTTATAATTCAAGTGGAAGAAGTATTGACATTCTTCACATCTCTATCAATTTCAATATTTTCCTATTTTAAATGTGAGATGTTCCTAGAAAAGTCATTTTACATAGCAGTATAAAACAGGAATAAATATTTTCTTGAACATCATCAGCAATTTCTCTTTCTACTATCTCCCAAATGGAACTATATTAAGCAACAGTGGAGGCGCATTTTAAAATAAATCTATGATTAGTGATAATGTGAGCATTTCTAATTAGAGACTAGAGTTTCTAAATTTCATTTTAAGAGAAAAAAAACAACATGTTCTTTGGCTACTTTGATATACACAGGTAAAATAGAAGAAAGCTATCAGTATAGGCATTCGATCTATTTTTCAGAATCAATGGCGCTGTGTTTTTTCCCCAAATTATCAAGAAAATTACCTTAACTCTGCACTCAATTTAATATGCACTATGGTCATACTTTCCTAAATTCTGTCCCTGAGTCCAGCGTCATACACCCTGAATTCATAATATACCAGCTAAATCTTCTTTAAAACCTATTCAATCATATTTCTTTCTATTCCCCTTCCTTTCGGTTAATGTCTCCTCATTTAATAATAAGTAGCACTGATTTTTCACCTTGGCATTGCAGGCTCCCCTCACCCTGGTCTCTACAGTAATTTTCGCCATGTAAACTAGTCTAATTCTATCTCAGAACCTTCCATGAACTTCCTGCAACCATTCTTTCACTCATGCTATCCTCTTATATCTGATATTCTATCTGTTGAATGGACTCTTGTTTTTCCTACAGTCAGTGAAAATGCTAACTCTTCCAGTCAACCTCCTCTGGTCATTCCAGCCCAAATCTTCCAAAGGTTGCCTTTGTCATCCGGAATAAAATACAAGAGCCTTACCATCACCGAGGAGACCCTACCTGGTCTGGCCAGTGTTCTGTCTCTCACCATATCTCTTATGATGATTTCTCTGCTTACTAGTGGCCTCTTCCTCCAGATTCAAAGCCAGCAGCATCCCGTCTTCAAATCTATCTGACCCACTCTGGTCTCTTCCTCTTTCATTTACAAGGACTCTTTTGATTACACTGGGCCCACCTGGATAACAGAGAATAATCTCCCTATCTCAAGATCATTCACTTCATCCAGGTCAGCAATGTTCTTTTCGCTATGTGACGTGCAATATTCACAGGTTCCGGGCATTAGGACATGGACATATTTGGGGGCCAGTATTCTGCAAATGATATCTCTCAATCTCCATGTATGATTTCCTTACTTCACTCAAGTTTCTCATCAAATGTCACCTAATCATCGATGCCCTTTCTGAGTGCCCTAAATAAAATAAAATATCATACCTTCCTCTTCCTGTATATTCCTTCTTCTTCCTTTCCTTCTTCACAATTATTACCACTTGACCTACAATTTTGTTTTTGTTTATGGCTTGCTTGTCTCAACTAAATGATAAGCTCCATGAAAGCATGTCTGCTTTGTTCACTGCTGTATCTCCTGCACCCCACTCCATCTAGAACAATGCCTGCCATATAGTAGGTGCTCAATAAATGTTTATTAAAATGGTGAAGATTGAATTTCTGCACATATTATTTCCATTATCCAATATACACTCCTGGAAGTTAAGAACTATGTTTTATATCAAATTCATAAACTTTATGCACTGAAGAAATCTGATTTCCTTATTAGGATTCCATCTTGGCCAGTAAGAAGTCAGAATCCTCTGTCCCACACTCCTATTCTGACCTTGTTCTCTTTCTTAATTTTTAGAAGGTTCCATTGAGTTATTTTGTATAACAGAAAAGAGCTATTTCTCACTCTTCTTATGAGATGGAGCCAACAGGCCGTGGTCAGAGCTTTTTAAAGACACTGGGCTCTAGCTTTCTATAGAGATGGAAAAAACCCTTGGAAACATAGTAGTAACTTGGACATTATATCACATAATTGGAAATAAATGTTAAATAAACATCTGCTTAAAAATATGTCTTTAAAATAAATAAGGGTCATTTTATGTAGTTTTAAAAGTCACAATAAAGCTTAAGACACATTTGACTATTATGGATATTTTTAATACAAAACAGAAACATCAGCCTCTGATACAATGGGGTTGAAGGAAAAAATGTGGGAAAAAGCAAAGTCTAACTGCGTCACTAGCTTATTTGTATATTATTAGGTAATATTATTGTTACCTCTTTGAGTCTCAGTTTCCTTATTTATAAAATGGTGGTAAAAAGGCATCCATATTTATTTAGTATCAATTGAAAGAAAAAGATGATGATACGGTGAACAAGTCAGATATGGTTCCTAAAAAGAAGTTCTTATAAATCGTGTTTCAATACTGGCCATATAAAATGCTTGGAACAGGATGGAGTAGAGGAGTGGGACAGGGGGCTGACTCAGGGGAAGATGGAGGAGAGAGATCTGCCTTGGTGGAATTGGCAGTCTTCCTTTCCCTTTTGAGTCACAGGCCAGAAATTCTCAACAAAATGACCTCTGAAAATATTAAACTTCAATACGATCCTGAGTAGAGGTTAGAAATCAAGGGAGTTGAATGCCTAGAGAACAATATTGGGAATAAAGTTTCAAGACTGAGAATGAAGACTGAGGTGGCAGAAGAACTCCGGAAGGGAAAGTTGACTATAAGGAAGGAATGGAGAGAATCCCATGCAGCCTCTAGCAACAGAGCCAGCTCGCAGGGATGAGGCTGGAAACAGGCTAGGTGCCCTCATGTATCAGAGACCATACACTAGATCAGGGACCAATCTGCAGACAGCCTGGGTGAAAGGGGGACAGTCATGTGGACCACCGACTTTCCAGGGTATATGCATGCTGCTATTCCTGGGTTCTATGACTTTGGTGTGTCACACAACAATATATGGCAGTATTCTCTTTACAGGTGAATCCTTCTAATACATTGTCAGGCTAGGCTCCTCTTCCTGATTTTACAAAGTGGGGAAATGCCTGGGGCTAGGCCTGGGGAGATTGACAGCTAGGACAGCTTATGATCAAAAACCGACTGATCACTTCTTTTAACATATACTACAATAAATGTGGCAATAGCATTCAAAAAAGTAGCATACAGACAAGATCCAAATAAATGTGTCCTTTAGATTTGTGTTTTTTTCCCCCAAAATACCCAAATAATTGAACAGGAACAGTAGAGAGACTCTGAAGGTATCAAATGGCTACTCTGGTTTGTCCCTGGGAAACAGCACATTGCTAACACGCTTGCTTTAACAATGCTGAAAATACCATCACAATCCATTTCAAGAGTAGGGAAGAAAAAACGAAGAAGATTAACTAGATGAAGTGTCAGCAATGATTGAAAAGAACCCAAATGAATCATTTGGGACTGTCACTGCCAAGAGACGTGTTCTCTGATGTCTTGACCTGTTTCATAAAGACCTCTAACATATATTTATTTGTTGTTTGGTGTTATGAAGATGACTTGGCACTGCTAAAACAACTGGTATTTTTGGTCACATCAAAGAATGAATCAATTTGTTGAAAATAAAAATGTAATTTGTTTACCAGAGTGTGGCTATAAAACTTTTAACCCCCTCCACTCAAAACCCTTGGCCATCAAATGCTTGTTTAACTAAATTTTTCCCTTGTTCATTAGTGGGCTGTATTATAATAAATGCAGTGCAGACAAATGTCACAATTAGCTCATCTCCATGGATTAATTCACTCATTCAATACATTTTTATTGAGTGTTTACTAAGTGCTGGGCAATCCTCTAAACACTGGGATATGAACATGAACCAGACAAAGTCCCTGTCCTCAAGGAATTGAGAATCTAGCCCCCAAATACACCCAACTGCTTACCACCCAGATGGACCCTGGGGCTGAGGAGAATGAAATCAGCCCCTGTTCCTTTATGTCCCCCAGTATTCTGTGCATGCATCCATGGTGCCATTTAGCATACCAAGTTGAGTCGTCTGTTAACTAGGAGTACCCCATTAGGTGGTGAGCAACTTGGGAGAAGCTGGGGTGTTGACTAAAGAGAATGCTTTTTCAGCTGAAATGCTGGGGAGAGAACTGAATGTATCGTCTGTCCCACACTCACTCCCCTACAATCTAAGCAGGGAGGGCAGGAGCCTTGCCTTGTTCACTGCTATATCTCTAGCCTCTAGGACAGTGCCTGGAATATAATAGGCACTTGATAAATGTCTGTTGAATTGACAAATTAACAAAGAAATCAGCTTTTATGATTTCTAGATTCTGATTCTTTTCACAATACCATACTACTTTGTGCCCCAAAGCACTGCGTTCTTGCTCATTTCACAGGGCACGTGGCTAACTTCCCAAAAGGGAGGAGACTGCTATATCTTATGACAAAACTTTGGCACCAGTGTAGTCTGTAAAACTGGATTTTTATGTGGGCACACTCTCTACCCATGACTAGGACTCTAATTGATTCATCCCCTTACAGCCAGTACCCAGCAAGCGAGAGCTCCAAGGCCCTGAGCCCTGTTCGTGGCTAACGTCTTTGACCCTTTTTTCTTTTTTTTTTTATTGAGTTAATGATAGGTTACAATCTTGTGAAATTTCAGTTGTACATTAATGTTTGTCATTCGTGTTGTAGGTGCACCACTTCACCCTTTGTGCCCACCCCCCACCCCACCTTTCCCCTGGTATCCACTAAACTGTTCTTAGTCCTTAATTTTAAATTCCTCATACGAGTGGAGTCATACACAGATTATCCTTCTCTAGCTGGCTTATTTCATTTAACATAATTCCCTCGAGGTCCATCCATGTTATTGCAAATGGAATGATTTTGTTCTGTTTTACAGCTGAGTAGTATTCCATTGTATATATGTACCACATCTTCTTTATTCATTAGTCTGTTGCTGGGCACTTAGGTTGCTTCCATGTCTTGGCTATTGTAAATAATGCTGCAATGAACATTGGGGTGCATAGGACTTTTAGGATTGCTGACTTCAAGCTCTTTGGATAAATACCCAGTAGTGGGATGGCTGGATCATAAGGTAGTTCTATTTTTAATTTTTTGAGGAACCTCCATACTGTTTTCCATAGTGGCTGCACCAGTTTGCATTCCCACCAGCAGTGTATGAGGGTTCCTTTTTCTCCACAACCTCTCCAACATTTGTTACTATTAGTTTTAGATATTTTTGTCATTCTAATGGGTGTAAGGTGATATCTTAGTGTAGTTTTGATTTGCATTTCCCTGATGATCAGCGATGATGAGCATCTTTTCATGTGCCTATTGGCCATCCACGTATCTTCTTTGGAGAAATGTCTGTTCATGTCTCCAGCCCATTTTTTGATTGGGTTGTTTGATTTTTTGTTGTTGAGTTTTGAGAGTTCTTTATATATTATGGATATTAAGCCTTTGTCAGATATATGACTTGCAAATATTTTTTTCCCAGTTAGTGGGTTGTTTTTTTGTTTCAATCCTGTTTTCATTTGCCTTGAAGAAGCTCTTTAGTCTGATGAAGTCCCATTTGTTTATTCTTTCTATTGTTTCCCTTCTCTGAGAAGGCATGGTGTCTGAAAAGATCCTTTTAATACTGATGTCAAAGAGTGTACTGCCTACGTTTTCTTCCAGAAGCCTTATGGTTTCAGGTCTCACCTTTAGGTCTTTGATCCATTTTGAGTTTATTTTGGTGAATGGTGAAAAAGGATCGTCAATTTTCATTCTTTTACATGTGGCTTTCCAGTTTTCCCAGCACCATTTGTTGAAAAGACTTTCTTTTCTCCATTGTATGTCCTCAGCTCCTTTGTCAAAGATAAGCTGTCCATAGATGTGTGGTTTTATTTCTGGGCTTTCAATTCTGTTCCATTGATCTGTGCACCTGTTTTTGTACCAGTACCATGCTGTTTTGATTACTGTAGCTTTGTAGTATGTTTTGAAGTCAGCGATTTTGATGCCTCCCGTTTTGTTCTTTTTTCTCAGGATTGCTTTAGAAATTTGGTGACCCTTTTTTCTTGATTTCACTTTGTTTGCTGACTTGGCTCTCCTTTTTCCTAGTTTCTTATTTCTTGCATTCTTTCTCCCTTTTGAACCCTGCATTCACTCCCTTGGATCTGCAATTACTTCTCCAGCTTTGAAACTCATACCATGGGTCTGAAATAGCCCTGTAGTCTGGCCAGTCTTTTCTGGCTGCCCTCAGTAACTACATTTCTTGATAGGGCCACCAAATGCCATAATCCTCTTCAGAGTTGGCTCCCATGGCTGGCATCCACTGGTATGGTCTTAATCCAGTCCCCAAGAGGAAGAATCAGACACAATAGGCATTCAATAAATGTCTGTTCATTTGAATTCATTCATAATAGTAGTGGATACAAAATGGGTCACTGCCTGGCTCACAACAGCCCCCTCAGTGACCATGCTCGTTATTCTCCTTCCTTTGGAGGAATTCTTCTCTGCACTCAAACAAATAGTCTAAATGAAATCCACCATTTTCCTATTTCACACACCTGCTTAGTCATAGTTTGTGATCAAGGGAGGAAGAAATTGACCAAACCTTAACAAAGCATGTAACCTAGAATTAACCCCACTTCTCTTATCAGGACCAGCCTTGTAGGACTTAAAAAAATGGGAGCAGAACCTAGAACCATGAGATTGACTGACTGATCAAATAATTCTTTCTCCAGTCAAAAAATTAGTCAACAAAGGAATGTCTTCATTTTGCTATCTCACTGTCCATCAGGGCGAATATATGCACTCTTGTGTGCTACTTTCTCTTTATTTCTCCTTTTCTTGAATGGGAGTCTTTATTGCTATTTTATTCTGTTTTTATTTCACTATTATATACGAGTTATCTTGTGGGTGGTTAAATTTGTCATTTAGTCATAAGGCATATGACCATATGGAACCACATTCGAACTTGGTCAAGAGGAATAGAGGTCATTTTGAGATCCTGGACTTGGAGATGATGCTGTGGCGATGTGTGACCAACTCCATTGTCTCTCATGAGGGAGGCCTGGGAATGGTTTTGGTTGCATATGGGAAAAATGCATTATTGTCCTGCTAATGATAATGAGAAGAGGGGTATTTTAACAAACATATTATAGGAAGTAGGTGTGTGTATGCTAGGCAATCAAGATAAATTTTTCATAAAGTGACACGGCTATCTGGCTTTCAATGATTCTCTTAATTGTGACATCTGTGCTATCACCTCTTCCTTGCAGAAACTGCTTCTTCTTGCACCCCCAAGTAGTGTCTGTGGTTCAAATGTGTGCTTCTGTGTCCTTACATGACTTCACTAAGCCAGCCACAGGGGTCAATTGTCAGTTGGAGTAGAGGGCAATGTCTCAAGATAGTCTAATCAGTGTTTCTTCCATGAGATTTTTCAAATTCCTCTGGTAGCCCTACATCTAGCTTCACAGGGAAGGATGTCATTACTCAGAAGCAAAAGAGAGAGACGGGGGAAATAGAACGAGAGAAAAGAGACAGAAAAAGGAGAGAGAGAGAAGAAAGAGTGGCAGGTTCTGAGAGTGGTCCAGCCCTGGCTTCTAGTTCCACAGGATTTTGGTTATTGCCTTTGGAAGCTTAGATGTTCATTTCTTCATTCATTTGTGTGAATACTTCACAGCCTTCCGAAACATACCCCCTTTACCTAGCCTACTTTAAATGAGATTTCTTGAGTCTAACAACCATAACAGTCCAGACTAATATACTAGTTCATAATCCATTATTTGATGATGAAATAAAAAAAATTTTTAAAAATTAATAGAAAAAATAGAGTATTTTTTAGCGTATCACAAGAAGTAGGGGCAAGTATTGGTTTGACAATTTTGGGTGTGTGTGTATGTGTGTTAGCACATGCATGCATGTACACACTGGGTCACTAGAGGGTCATGCTCAAAAAAATTTGAAAGCCATGGCACTAAAGCCTTTGAATCTGTGACTCAGTGGGACCACTTTAATAGTGTAAGAAATCAGATCTAGATTGTCTTATTGTTAATGAGCACCCCAGGTATAGGGGAAGTGACAAAAACCTGGAGAAAGGCTGAGTCGTTAAAGAAATTTCTCTGTATTTGAAGCAAAGTATCCTCCCCAAAGTGACACTCCGTGGAATAGTTCGTGCTTATGAATTTGGTGAGGACTGTAAACCAAAAGGCCAGACAGAAGTTCCTTTCGGTAGCAACAGCCTCACCAGCTGCAGAAGAGTTCCAATTACCCAGGTGATCGGCTTAGTGTGAAATCCACATATTATGCAAACTCTGATGAAGGGTCAGAGGAAGTTGATAGAATCAAGGCAGTGACAATTTCACAGTCATCGCAGGATAACGGATGTGCAGCAAGACTCATTTAGGAAAATAAAGCAAAATATCAGGATGCCTTAGTTATGAATGATCACCTGAGCTAATCTCCTTCAGTGCTGCTGAAATGACACGAGTCTCCCATTTGTGGAATTCCACTCCAAAGGGAGGGATTCAGTCCCTAAACAGAACCTGCTGAGACAACAGCCTCTTTTCCGAAGTGGATAACTTCGGTTGAGTGACAGCTGCAGTTGCTCTATGATGAAGGGATAGAAAATGAATCAGTACCAACTTGAAGCTAGAGTATGGATGGGGGGAGCAGTGTCTCACCTGAAGGTCGAAGTGATTCCTGGCACTGATCAAATAATCTGGAGGGAAAATACAGTCTTTATAACAGAAACCAGAACTGTAGGAGGGATTTTGGTATGCTTGAGGATGGGGCCCAACTCTTGGTCAGGACTCCAGAGCAGCGCTGTTCAATAGAGTTTTCTATGATGATAGACCGATTCTGTTCGGTCCAATACAGTAGCCATTAGCCGTATTTGACTGTTGAGCCCTTGAAATAAGCATAGTGAGACTGAATTTTAAATTTTAAATTCTATTTAAATTGAATTAATTTAAACTTAAGGTTAAATAACCACATGTGGCTACTGGCCTCCATAGTGTACAGCAGTGGCTAGCCCATGAGAGTGCCCAGGTGTTTAGGAGGCAGCTACCTGGTGGGGGGTCTGAAGCCTCCACCTGGAGACAGAGTGGGAGATAGATAGAAAGCATGGATGGAGAGCTCTGAAAGCAAGCCAACTGTGGGAGAAAGCAAAACTTGCCTGTGTTAGTCACGCACTGCTTACTTCCTACACTCCTCTTCCTTGAATTCTCACCTATGTTTGGTGAGATCTTTTGGAAAGTCCCACTCTCCCTGTTTTGGGCTCGGTGGATTCACAGGAAGGAGTGTGTTCCCAGATTGACTTGGGTGTTAAAAGGGGAGCAGTGCATCCTCGGCTTCTAGGGCTTATAGGTGCAGGAGGAAACAAAACAAGAAATTTTACCCAGAGGTATATAAAAGTTTTAGCAATATTTTGGGGCTGGCATGGTGGCGTAGTGGTTTAGTTCATGCACTCCACTTCAGCAGCCCAGGATAGATGGGTTTGGATTCCAGGCATGGACCTACACACCACTCACCAAGCCAAGCTGTGGTGGCGTCCCACATACACAGTAGAGGAAGATTGGCACAGATGTTAGCTCAGGGCCAATCTTCCTCAAGCAAAAAGAAGAAGATTGGCAACAGATGTTAGCTTAGTGCCAATCTTCCTCACCAAAAAAAAAAAAAGTTTTAGCAATATTTAAACTTTTTAGTCAAACTATTAATTTTGCCTTATAGGCATATTAAACAAACAAAAACATTTTGTTGAGTTCTACATGTAAAGAGATATAAATCGAGCTAAAACAGTGTGTCTAAATAGAGATAGCTTCGCATTGGAGTTTCATTCATTTAATATTGGACCTGCTAACTCATTCTAAACAAGTGTCTTATGTTCCCCACACAAAATGGTGTCATTATTCTCTTACAAGTCATCTAAGTGGAAAACACAAAAACATCTTTTTTCTTTGTAAAATTTAGAAGAAGTTTTAAAAGTATTGCACACGGTTTACTTGTCCATTAGAGAAAATTGATAAGATAGAGGTGCACTTACATTTATATTAAAATGAGATCACCCAGCATAATTGTTTGTAATCTGCTGTTTTTCTCTTTCCATGTAAATAAATAGTTTTGTTTAAAAATATACGCATCTGCACACATTTTGTAATTTAATAGCTGCATAATATTTCTTTGTGTGGATGAACCAGAATTAATTTTATTACTCCCCTGTTATTGTACATTTAGGTTTTCTTATTCCCCCACCAATAGACAACACTCTGCTGAACATTATTGTATCTATTTATTTGCATATTCATACAAGTATTTCCTTAAGGTATTTTTTTTTGACTGGATGGATACATTTGAGAGGTTATAAATTAAAATATTATGATCTTTGTCTTTAACATCAATGATGATGATGGCTGAGATCACTAAGCACTTACTATGTGCTAAATATTACTGTAATTGCTTTACATGAGTTAATTCACTTAATTCTAATAGGTGCTACTATTATACCCATTTTACAGATGGTAAAACTGAGACACAGAGGGTTTATTAACTTGTCCAAGATTATTTAACTAGTGCAGAGGAATCTGGATTTAAATTCAAGCAGTCTGACTCTAGTCTTTGCGCTGAACCAGAATTTCTACTGTGCTCCCTCTCCATGAGTTTTCTTTTGGGTGCCCATATTAGAAATCCCTTTCACTAACATTTCTCATATATAGGGCTGTCTTTTGGGCTTTTGCTGCTCTGGGCGCATTGGAAAATATGCCACCATTCAAATATCAAAAGGTTTCCAATGGACAAAGGGAACTGTCGGGTTTTAGGTAACCCCAACTTCAGAGACAGGAAAAGATAAACACTTAACAATAACAACAGCAAAGAGTGATGGCCTTCGTTCAGTTTCTCCATTCTAGTCAGTACTTGGAGTAGCTAGTATTTTCCTACGGTGGTGTTTGTGCGTTATGTTATAATTTCACACATCACATTAATTTTTCCCATTGGACTGTGGGGGATGAGCGGTGATGATCCATATCTTACTAATTTCTGTTGTGTGGGGCCTAAAACAGTGCACTTTAATTTCCAAACTGAGGCAAACACATGATCTCGTGACCACATTTTGTCCACAAAGTGCTTTTGTGGATCCTGTAGCTTCAACAAATAAGGAAGCAATCTTGGTATTGATGATGTGAAATAATAAGAAATATATATTTTGTCTTTGTCTCTGGGTCCTGGCACACAGCTGCTAAAACCTCTTGCAATTTCCTGAGCGATAGGTGTGACAGGAGTATCATTGGTTATAATATTTGGTCTTAGTTCTAGGTCCTGACACAAGAGCTTCTAAGACCCTTGGGATCTCAGGAGCGATGAGTGCCTTTTTGTATGCTAATGAGATGGCTGGTGGCTGGGGGCCCCTAGATAGCCTCAGCATGTGGTTGCCTGAAAGACAAAGGTATGATTAGAGGGTTGGAACTTTCAACCCCTCAGCCCCAACCTCCAAGGAAGGGAGAAGGGCTGAAGATTGAGTTAATCACCAATGGCCAATGATTTAATCAATCATGTACATGTAATAGGACCTCCATAGAACCCCCTAAGTGAGGGAGTTCAGAGAGCTTCTTGGTTGGTGAACACAATAAGGTGCTAGAAGGGTTGTGCGCCCAGAGAGGGCATGGGTGCTCTGCATCCTTTCCTCCCACACCTTGCCCTATATGTTTCTTCCATTTATTCATTAGTTGCATCTTTTAATAGTACATAAACTGTTTTCCTGAATTCTATGAGCCATTCTAGCAAATTATTGAACCTAAGGAAGGGGTCATGGTACTAGCTGGTCTGTCAGAAGTATGGGAGGCCGGAGAGACTTGTGATTGGTGTCTGAGATGGGGGCAGTCTTTGGAACTGAGCCCTTTACCTGTGGAGTCTGATGCTAGCTCCAGGTACTTTTGTCAGAGTTGAATTGTGGGACACCCACTGGGTGTCTGGAGAGTTGGAGAATTGGTTGGTGTGCGGGGGAAAAAAAAACCCTCACACTTTTGCTGTCAACTGCTTGTGGGTAGAAAAACAGACCAGAGTATCTATTTACTAAATGACCATTGATTCATAAAAAGCTGAGCTGAGCTGTGGCAGCTCCCAGAAGTGGGGATCCTTCGAGGTGGCTCTCAAAAGATAACTAAATATGTACATTTAAGAGCTGATTTATGTAAAAATACTATGAGGGGACTGAACTATTTTTCTCAGTTTCTATTACTATCTTATGCTCTCCTTGATGGCTAAAAATCAAGAATCAGCTAAAAGTTAGACATGACTCCACTGAATCAGAGAAGTTAGGAATTTACCATTGCTGTAAATGCTCAAGATGTTTTAGTATTTAAAATATTACATGGGAAATTCAGAAAAATTTGTGGCCATAAGGATGTTGCATGGGCATGACCATTTTTCAATCCTGTTCCTAATCCTATTCATTTAAATTATCAATTGAACCAAATATTAGAATACATTAGGCCATCAATTGGGTTTGCCTTTTCATTTAGAACTGCAGGCATAGCTGCTGAGAAATCTCAGGTGTGACAATGCAATCAGGGCTTTAGAAAAGCACAGCCAAATGCAATTTATATCAGTGCTCAGAGAAAATTGATTGCGATATTATTTATATCATTTTTCTCTGCATTCATTTCTCAATCCATGCATATAAAAATGTTACTTTCTAATTCATAGACTATAGACACCATAGATTATATGAAATTGGTCATACATTTAAGATTTTAGAATCTTAGGGGGGAAAAACATGTTCTACATAGTGATCCATCTTAAATAAAAATATCCAAATAAAGAGAATTGATGTCCTTTGTGCTTCCACTAGGCAGGAATCAGCCTGCTCTATAATATATCATATTAGCATGAAGTGCTTGCTGCATACCCGTATGATGGGCAGTCACCATTGGCAGCGGTAGCCATTGGAGGGACTAAGCTGCAGCTGAAATCCACATTTGTATTTGTGAACCAACCTCTCCCTTCTTGTCTCCACATATTTAAAAGTGTGGCTAAAGGAGCCACAGAAAGGGGATTGTGATCTCTGCCTGGGAAGGGCCCCAAAGGCAGAAAACAATCTTGCAAGAGATCACGTTAATACAAATAATCAGATTTCATCAATTCATATCCTCATAGATGCATTGAGTTTTTATAACATGAAGCTTTTCCAGCAAAATCTCCTCATTGCTGCGTGGAAAAATGGGGCAAAAAAGAAGCAGCTGTAGTCATTAAGTCCAAACGGTGCTAGAGATTGAAAAATAAACTGTGATAACATAGGCCTCAAGATATGAAAGGGTCTGGTCTGGTTCCTGACCTCAGGGTCCCCTAGGACAGAATGCTTTTTTTCCATTTTTTTCTTTATAACAGCTTTATAGAGATACAATTAACATACCATGCAATTCACTCATTTAAAGTGTACAATTCAATGGTTCCCAGTATATTTACAGAGTGGTGCAACAGTTACCACCATCGACCTTAGAACATTTTTATTTCTTTTAAAAGAAACCCTGCACTAAGTCATCACCCCCAAACCTCCCATCACCCCCTCAGGCCCTGGGCAACCACTAATCTACTTTCTGCCTGTATAGATTTGCCTGTTATGTACATTTCATATAAAGAGAATCATAGAGTATGTGGTCCTTTGTGACTGGCTTCTTTCACTTAGCATAATGTTTTCAACATTCATCCATGCTGTAGCGTGTATCAGTACTTCTTTTATTCTTATAGCCGAATAATATCCCATTGTCTGAATATGCTACATTTTGCTTATCCACTCATCAGCTGACGGATATTTGGGTTGTTCCCACCTTTGGCTGTTATGAATAATGCTGTTATGAATACTTGTGTACAAGTTTGTGTGTGGAAATATGTTTTTAATTCTCTTGGGGATATATCTAGGAGTGGAATTGCTGGGTCATGTGGTCCTCCTATATTAACATTTGAAGGAATTGCCAAACTGTTTTCCAAAGCAGCTATACCATTTTACATTCACACAGCAGTGTATGAGGTGTTCAACTTCTCTACAGCCTCACCAACACTTGTTATTATCCATCTTTTTTTTTATTATAGCCATCCTAATGAGTACAAAGTGGTATCAAATTATGGTTTCAGTTTATTTCCCTGACAACTAAGGGGATGCTTCTTCATGAGTGATTAGAAAGAAAGAAGGAGAAAAGCTACGGGCTAGCTGTGGGAGGTGGGGCCATGCAAGGAAAGGTAACGAGTGGGGCTAGGGCCTGACTCTTTGTGCTTAGCACAAAATTTCCTGACCCGGACATGGAAGTATCACTATTGCAAAGACAGAGTTGCAAGTTTTGTTTTTTTTCAAAGCAATAACAGTGAGGATAAGAGGTTCTAGGTGAATTTTCTGAAATCATGTGGTCCAAAACTAAATTGCTAGAGAATAAATTGGTCAAAAGGACAAATTATTTGCAAAGATGGATTATTTGAAATGACTGATCAAAAATGAGAATTTCCAGTTGGTAATATGGCAGTACAGAATAATGGCTCTGATGTCCTCATATTCCTGCTGCAGGGGTTGGAGAAAGTCTAACAGAAAGGACAAGATAAGCTCCAGGATCAATTCAAGGTCTAATAATCTGTGAATAAATGATAAAGCTTTTGACCATTATTAAAATCTCCATCCTGTATATACATCTATAGATTGTATAAGTTCTTCTTTTTTGGCTTGGGGTTGACCATTTATTTTCATTTCTCTGTACTTAGTACAAATATGCACTTTGCAAAATTGTTTCCTTTGGGGAAAAGGGATGGGTTTTGCCATAGCTTTAAAGGAGCCATTAATGATAGTGCATGTGAATTCCATAAATGTTTGTTGTGGTTTCTCTCAGCTCTAAGCTAGGCCTAAGATGTATCTAGTCTGCCACAAAAATCATAGCACTTATATGAGTTTAACTATGTAACTTCCATGAGTAACGTTCGTTTCCAGTATCCTCTTGACTAAACAGAATACTGCTAACACTAAACTGGTATGCCAGTCAGGGGTATGGATTTCTTTTATCATTGCATTCAGTTAAGTTCCACAAAAACACAATTTAAACTAGTTGTCATAATTTTATTCTTGTCTATGCTGAAGTTTTCTAACTTGTGAGTTTCTTTGTATGAGTATCAGAGTATTGAAGAAGTTTCCATGTTTTTACAATTCCATTCTCTCTCTCTCCATGTAGATGGGTGGAAAAGCCAGGCCTCTTATATTTCAGTTTGTGCATTTCCTTTGGCTGTTTCTGGCACCTGATTTTCATATCCTGTGCTTTTCTCTAATTCCAATTTTTTCAAGAGAATCAGAGTCCATGCTTTCCGGAACCAGGAGTCTAGTGGGAGAGAAAAAGATGGAAACAAGGTAGGTACTCTATATATCTTGAATGCAAAAAAAAAAAGTAATAATGATAATAGGTACCACTTATTGACTACTACCTATGTACAAAGAATTGTGTTAAACACTTTATATGCATTTCATTTTGTTTTTGGTTTCACTAGAATATTTACCTTTGATTTTATTAGGGAATCTGTAATTATTTTTAATATGCACTCTTTTTAAAATATACTTTCTGTTTTTCTATTGAAGTATAAAATATGATTATCATTTGAAAAAATTAAGAACATAGAAAGGCAGAAAGGAAAAAATACCACCCATTTTATGCATTTCATTGGTAAGACAACCATATAAGGTAGCCACCCTCATTATCCTTATTTTAAAGATGAGAAAATTGAGGGTTACAGGAGTTAAGAAACTTGCCAAATTAAAAAATATAGTTTGTAAATAGCAGATCTTAGATTTGAATTCATGTTTTGAAATTTGAAACCTGAGTGAATTGATACATCAATGCATAAGTAAATTATTCTGCCATGAGACAAGAACTATATAATACAAGTATGAATGAAGAGAGGCTAACCCTGCTTGAGGGCATTGTGGAAAATGAGAGAATGGAGGAGACCTCAGAGCTGGTCTTGAAGGATGAATGCAGGTCATTGGGGAGAAAGCAAAGCCTGGATCTGTAGTTGCCTGAGGCCATTGTGGATGAAAGGCTGACTGTGCAGCACTGGACGTTGCTATTAGAGGCAGCCAGCAGCACTACTATAGGCCACAGTGTCTGCATGGGTAGAAGCCGAGGCGTCAGACTGACCACGGCACATTAGAGAGTTGCAAGTGGTCAATATGTGTATGAAGTTTGGAAGCACAGAGAGAAGAGGCTGCAAAAGTAGGTTAGGCTAAGTAAGGTCTTAAAGGGCTATTATTTTAGTGTGGAGATCAGATCAGAGAAGAGCAGAGACATATATAGTCCGTGGGTAGCTATGGCAAGAATCCAGGTAGGAGCCGGAGGTGGTACGGGGAAGAGGAGACTGCTGTGAGATTTGCTGGCTGGTTGAGAGCAGCGGAATGTGAGCTGGGGGCATTTACAGTTCAGATGATGTCTCTCAGCAAAGCATCACTGTTAGATCCCTGCCCCCGACTCCCTTCTGCTGTGACCTGGGATGGAGCTTTAAGTGCACAGGTTCTGCCTGTCTCAGGATAAGTACTCCAACGCATTAAAGATTCTAATGTTGATTCTGCCACTTATTAATTGTGTAATCTTGGGTAATGCATCCATTTGTTTGGGCTTCTGTAACAAGGTACCATGGACTGGGTGGCTTAAACACTGAAGTTTATCTTCTCACAGTTCTGGAGGTCAGAAGTCCAAAATCAAGGTGTCAGAAGGGTTGGTTCTTTCTGAGGGCTGTGAGGAAGGAGTCTGTTCCAGTGATGTATCCATGCCTTGTAGATGGCCATCTTCTCTCTGGGTCTTCATATTGTCTTCTTTCTATGCATGTCTGTGTCCACATCTCCCATTTTTATAAGGCCATCACTCATATTGGATTAAGGCCCACTCTAGTGAACTCATTTTAACTTAATTACCTCTGTAAAGACTCTATCTCACATTTTGAGGTACTAGGAGTTAGGACTTCAACGTATGAATTCAAGAAAGAGAGGACACAATTCATCCCATGACAGGCAAGTTACCTGTCGTAGATTCTCGAGGTGTTCCAACCAGTTCCTCTTAACTGGCTGGTACACCCATCCCTGAGCTGTGTTAGTGCTGGGACTAATGGCTTACACTTGCGACCTGCTCTTGAACATTCCCCTTGGCTACTGAGAACTGTCTGGCCAAGAGATGCCTGGGACTTAACTGGCCACCTCTGGGGGTGGCAAATGACTTTTGGGGCAGGGGACTACAAATGCCCTTTGGCTTTATTGTTACAAGGTGAGCTAACTCTGTGGTGTGATTTATGCTCCAGAGCTTATGCTGCTCCCCAGCCCTCTATACACACATACCCCATGGATTAAACCAAAACTACAATTTACCTGAGACCACATGCTTCCTCAGCTCTTTCCCGTTTCCTGCTTTGTTTCCATCCCTACCATACAGGCTTTGCCTGAAGAGCACATTCCCAAAAAAGAACATCCATATCAATTCCCTTCTCAAGTGCTGTTTCCAGGATACCCAATGTCAGATGTTACCTAATTTTTCTGTGCACCACTTTCCTTATCTGGCACATAGTAAATAGTTAATAAATGTTGGCTGTCATTTCTATTATTGATATGGTATCTGATGTGGTATTTAATTTACAGCAAACCATTAGATATGGTTGGTATATTGCAATGCTTCATAATGAAGAGAAATATTGATTCTTTATTCATATTTTGGTAGCTCAGAGATTCTACCTTGGAAGGTTCGAGTCAATTATAGAGACCTTAGACTTTGAGAGGATCCTAAAGTGTCTAGTTAAAAGGGTTCACCCTGTAGGAGAAATAGTTACATGTGTACTGAGAACTGGACATTGGGATATCAGAGAGCTAAGCAAAGTCTGCAGCAACAAGTCTTAGATAAAATGAAGGATTCCTTTAATATGTGCAACCATTTGGAAATCTCCAAATTAGTAAGAAGGAACATTACAGTGAGCTAGAAATGCTGTAGCACCACGCGCAGGTGAGAATCAACAAAATATGTGTTATAACAGGCCCCATTTTAAGTGTTATCAAACATGACCTTAAGGAAACACCAGTTTTACAAACAAATAAGATTCCTCAATACATTAAACAAGTCATTCACTGCAACTGAGTGGGATTTTCCCCAAGAATACAAGGGTAATATAGTATTGAGACATCTACAATGTGATACTGAGCAGCTTTTGCACAAGACAAATAGAGAAAATAAAAAAGGTTTACAGAGTTTTACCATGAAAAAAATACCATCATTGACTCCACTGAGAAAATGTTTCTTGCAAGTTAGAATACCTATCTTATAGAATAAAAGAATGCCAACTACAATAATAGCATGGCATTTTAGTGCGCTTCTAGGCAAAACTTAGATGGAGAAGCTACGTAAAGACAGTTTTTTGAAGCTGGTGTCCTGGTTTAAATGTTGGAGTGAGGTATGATGGCAGTAACAGAAGACTTAACATTAATAGTTCCAACAAGAAAGGCCATGTCATTAACCTAACAGACATAGGAAGTCTTTTATAACATTCAACACCCACGCAACACCTACTCCAATGCCTGGCACGTAGTATATACTCCATAAATATTTGTTGACTTAATGCTGAATTGTCTCCTAAGGAAAAGGGAAAGAAAACTTTTAGAAGAAAATGAGTTATATAAGGATATTTCCACAGGTCTGAAGCTAACAGCTAATGTCATACTAATTTTCAAAATATTCCAGCTTTCATGGTTCAGAAGGTCAGTAAATAATACCTCTCTTGCCTTCCCCTCCTTAGTTCTGAACTGAAAGAAAGAGGGAGCGAAAAAGAGAGAGACTAGAAACAGACAGAGACTGAAATGTCAGCTTGATTACTGATTAAAGCTCTTTTAGAGAATATGGCTTAGGTGTGCAGCTAATCGGGCTTACTCTCACTTTCAAAAGGGACACGCTCCTCTCAAATTGCAGGCTTTCTGGGGGAGGCTAATGCATGTGCAGTAGAACCCCACCACAACCGCCAAGGGTGAAGACCAAAATTTACCCTCTCTGTAGACAGG
The DNA here is from genome assembly GCF_037783145.1 of Equus przewalskii. Lineage (NCBI taxonomy): Eukaryota > Metazoa > Chordata > Mammalia > Perissodactyla > Equidae > Equus > Equus przewalskii. The sequence continues at coordinate 116,502,219 of NC_091863.1, read as the reverse complement.
TACATCCTAAGGAAGAGACTGGAAGAGCAGAGGAATAAGCCTTGTATGCCCAGTTTGTTCTCTTACATTAATCAGATAAGTCTATTATCCCTACTGGAGGACCAGCAAGTAAAATAGAAGAAAGAGTGAGGGGCTGGAAAGAGGCTGAGAATGTCACTCTAATACAAGCAGGGGGAATGGAAAATAAGTGATGCCTCTAACACTTGCCATCATCATTATCCATCCATCAGCAAGTGTACTTGGCTCTAACTCCAATATGTATTTTAGATCTGATGACTTATTTCTATCTCCACAATTATCACTCTAATATAAGCCACTAATCTCCTGCCTGGAATAATAAAATTGTTTCCAAACTGGCAAAGTATCTATATAGTTATGTAGTGTGTGCACTGAATGATTCCGTGGGTTCTCTGGTAGCCCATGGTATCACACAGCACACAATCAGGATAACTCTATGTGGTAATGTCCATGTAACTAGTGCCCTCTGTGCTACTTTAGGCTAAGATTAGGTGCTGGGGATACAGTGATGAGCAAATCAATACCTGCTATCATGGAGCTTTACCTTCCAGTGTGGGAGAAGACAAACATATATAAATCAACACATGGATTTCAGATAGTGACAATTACCATATTAATTTTAGTTAGTGGCAAGAACTGTGAAAATAGCAAATACTGTGCACTAGAATAAGGCTTGGTCCCCTACGGAATGGTTGAAGACTCTCTGTAAGCTGTCCTTGGGAATGAGACTGGATCTTGGTGTTAATTCATGTTGGAGAATAAACTAAAAATGCTGAGCAAACACAATCTGGAAGGACAAGGGGAGTGATTTCCCAGAGGCCGCTGTTCCATTGAGGGAACCCATCCTCCCTTAAGAGACAGAGGTGAATTTTTATAGGCTGGGTCCTGGGAGTTAATAGGCAGATTTTAATTGTTTTATTTCCAGGAAGTATTAAAGTATATATGCTTGTATATTAACCTGCAAAATACTTAGACAAGGATCTCTCAAACTTAAATGCTTAAGGGGGCCAGGCAGATAATTTAAATTTGCAAGAAGGCAAGTAGGGGAGCAGGATAGAACTCATGCGTGCTATTAAAGAGCAGTCAGCAGTCGCTCAGCTTCCCCTAATAAATGCCACATGGGAATATTATTCCAGCATCTCCAACTATTCTTATTTTTCAAGGGATGCTAGAAATCTGGATTTTTATGTGAAATTTCTGGATTCTTAGATGTTATTTTTTAAAAAATAAACTATATAGGTCAAACAACACACTTTCAAGCTGAGGGCAATCTGTTCTGACCTCTAATTCAGACTAAAAACACCAAAAGAACTCTTTCATTTGGAAAACTGAGCGTCATGTGTTTCCTCAAGATATAGACATCTATAATCTCACACGTCTATTCTGAGAAGGTTGTCTGAAGAATTTTCTCTATTTTTATGCATTTTGTTCTCAACAGCATTCCATGTCCTAAGTCTATAAACCTCTGTGAAATGAAGCTCCACTATGTATATTTCTATTTAATCTCTAGGTACTGAAAAAGAAGCAGATGATCTTCAGACTCTGATTCTGAGAAAAAGAAAAAAATAGAGGGATTTGAATAGTTTCCTGGGCTTATGCTAAGTATACTAGAGTTAGCTATTTTGCCCTTCAAAATGACTGATTTAGACGTTTGAGCTACTGGTCACAAAGTAGACAATTCAGATCCCACTATTGGGTTCTTGCAATCTACAACTGATGTTAAGGGGACTCCCCATTTGGAACCATACGGAGAACATAAGGCATGGATATTATATTTTCATATTTAAAATTTAATACAATTCAACATTGCTACCAAAAATCTCTTTCCATATATGCGTACACAAATAAATGCTGTTAAGCCAAATTTAAAAACAAACACACAAAGCAGCACTGATAAATATTTGACTGTAAGAGATATTTTTTATGAGCATCAAATATATGGTTTTCAAACATTGTTATCTATCTGAACCATTATTATAACACATTTTGGTAGATTGAGAATGGAAAAATACAAGATATTATTCTAACTGGGACTTTAAAATCCCTGAAAATTCAAAGTCAAAATCTGTCATTAATATATTCAGTTTGTCTCAGTACTAAAGGACATATGTTCCATCTGAATCATGCAGTTTCATGATGTTCTAGGACTTGAAAAGAAATGACACTGGCTTTCTCTGTATCATTCCTATACAGAGAAACACAGAGAACTTCTCAAATGATTACTGTGATATTTATTGGTGTCATCTATGTTACTTTATTTAGATAACTTGGTAGCCTTTCTTGAATCTAACAGTGGAGGAAAAGAGAAATCAATGTTTCTGTTAGCAGGTCAGGTCCTTATTGAATTGTTTTGTCCAAAGGCTGTTGCTAAGCTTACAAAGCAGAGTCTCTACAATATGATGCAAAAACATATTTATAAATATCAAAACAGAATAAAGAATGAGTTTCTGTGAGTGAATATAAGTAATATTTTAGGATTATTTTCAAAATTAAAAAGAACCATCCATGTATCGCCATGTCACTTTACTTGCAACATCTAAAGGAACTTGGGGTTCATTATTTTGAGAAGTCAGTACAAAAAAAGATGCTCTAAACAGTTAAAATTATGCTTTTGTCAGACAATAAATATGTTTCCAAGTATTGTTCTCTAGCAGGATCTGATTATATAATTTATTATATTTATTTAAAATACATGATTCTTATGAAATTTATACAATGCATAATTATAGATATCTTTTACTTAGGATTAACAACATCCAAAGGTACCTTGATATTGCTGGAGCCACAAAGGTTAGAAGGGTATGAGGTTTGTCAAGTGTCATAAGAACAACAACATAAGAAATGCTTTACACACATTATCTCAAACTATCATAATTACCCTACAAAGTGGACCATATTATGTTATTTTACAGATGAGAAAAATGAGGCTTGCAGAGCTATTTTGGGTATAACGTAGAATTATTTAACTTCCCTTTAATAAAGATGATTCATCCAGGCATATGGACTCTCAAATAGTCAAAATATAGACATTAGGGTTCTCATAATCTCCCCTAAATTTATATGTATAATTTAGCTTGTCTATTAAAGTGCATTTTTTTTTAAAAAAGAGACTCATCACTTATATGATAATCTTTAAGAGGTTGGTGGCCCAGAAAAGATCCCCCATGCAAACTTTTTAGTTTCAGACATAAATTCCAGAAGGGCAAGACCCAGGGTATTTCTTTGACTTTTTAAATTCTGTGTTGGCACACAAAACATCTGATGACATATTCATAACGTAAACATTATGAAGATATTTGTAATAAGATTTTCAAAACTATGAAGTATTTATGACCAAAATTAAGTGAAAAAGAGCATAAGCTTTTATGATATAGACTCATTGTGTGGATACAGAGTTTATCCCATTAGTTGATAAGATGGCTAAAACATCCTGACTAAAGAGAATGTGGTTCAATTATCTTGAGAGAAATTGAGCTAATTAGTGGGAACGGGATATCACCTCTTAGGATATTCCAATCAGATGTCAAATTCAACAGAGTCCAAATGGAAAGTATCATCTGAACTCACTTCTAAACCAACTCCCTTTAAGACTCCACATTTATGAGAATAGAACCATCATTTTCCCAGTTAAAATTATGCTTTTGTCAGACAATAAATATGTTTCCAAGTATTGTTCTCTAGCAGGATCTGATTATATAATTTATTATGTTCCTCTACTATAAAGGACACTTCAGATAGAAAATGAAGCACATACAAAGGCCTCAAAGGGTGAAACATCACGTCTTATTCATTCATCCATAGATGGATATTTAAGTTGTTTTCATATCTTGGCTATTGTGAATAATGCTGCAATGAACAAGAGAGGACAGATACCTCTTCAAGATCCTGATTTCATTTCCTTTGGATAAATACACAGAAGTGGGACTGCTGGATGATATGGTAGTTCTATTTTCAATTTTTTGAGGAAACTCCATACTGTTTTCCATAGGGGATACACCAATTTACATTCCCATCAACATTGAACAAGGGTTTCTCTTTCTCCACAGCCTTGCCAATACTTGCTGTTTCTTGTCTTTTTTATAACAGATGTGAGGTGATATTTCACTGTAGTTTTGATTTGCATTTCCTTGAAGGTTAGTGGTATTTAGAAATGTGTCTATTCATGTCCTCTGCTCATTTTCTTCCTTTTTTTTTCTTCCTGAGGATGATTCGCCCTGAGCTAACATCTGTGGCCAATCTTCCTCTATTTCGTATGTGGGTTGCTGCTACAGCATGATTGATGAGTGGTGTAGGTCCTTGCCTGGGATCCAAACCCATGAATCAGGGCCGCCAAAGCAGAGAGTGCTGAACTTAACCACTACACCACCAGGCCGGCCCTCTCTGCCCGTTTTTAAATCAGATTATTTGGGGTTTTTTGCTATTGAGTTGTATAAGTTCTTTACATATTTTGGATATTAAGTTCTTATCAGATATATGATTTGCAAATATTTTCTCCCATTCTGTGGGTTGCCTTTTCATTTTGTTGATCATTTCTTTTGCCGTGCAGAAGCTTTTTAGTGTGATGTAGTCCCACTTATTTATTTTTCTTTTATTTCTTGTGCTTTTGGTGTCATATAAAAAATTTGTTGAGAGTTTTTATCATGAAAGGATTATTGAAGAGACTATCCTTTCCCCATCGAGTATTCTTGGCTCCCTTGTAAAATATTAGTTGACTATATATGTGGGAGTTTATTTCTGTGCTCTTGATTTTGTCCCATTGGTCTATGTGTGTTTTTAAGCCAGCCACTCTGGTGATTGTTAATGAGGCCAAAGCAAACAGGATTTTCTTGTCCAATTTCGTCTTGTACAATCATATGTCTTTGTAATACCATTTTCTTTGTTTCCAGTGAAGCTTCAGGTCATAGTATTTGGCAGAAACATACAGGTTTCCTCTAAACAGCCTTCTACCTGCGTATTTGCACCCTGTAGATGCATGCCTGCTAACTTTTCTGTTTGGCCCACATTGAGAACATAAGCAGCAGGCAGAAAAGTTTGTTTTTTCCTCTAAATCTCCAGTTCTAAATCTCTTCTCATAGCAGGCCTTGTCCCAAATGCAGCTAGGGGGCCAGATTGCTGCTTCATGGGTGTGGGACAGTATGCAAGCATTCATCCTTATGAAAACACGATCTTTAAGGTAGAACTCCCAGGATATTTTCAATGTGATGTTTTGCATGATGCTTTATTCACATATTTTTCATTCCTTGTCACATTTTGCCCTTCTCCTTTGGCAATCTCATTCCAACCCCAAGCTTTTCCAACATTTTATTTACTTCTGAAGTCACATAGTTTCCTAATTGGCAAAATGCAAGGCTGTCTTTCAATGCTTAGCCTGTGTGCCAACAGCATCTGAAACTATTCGAGATCTTATCTTCTTTGAATTATCCCCTCACATGGTTTTATGTTACTAATTTTTCTCCATCTGTCATTTATATCCTGCCTATCATCAGAAGAGGTTTGTGTCAACTTGAAATATAGAGCTGCAGGTGAAAGAGGATTAAAATAAAGCTAAAAAAAAAGAAATCTGAAATTATTAGGAATGGGAGGGATATATCAGCTATTTGGGATAAGGCAAGTATTCTATTTCGGCATCAAATTAATTTTGGTCTTCCCGGTAATCAAGCAGAAGAGGTAAACTGGCTGTGAATATCCCTAACCTGCCATGCCTGATGACAGCTCCCTCCTCTGCTAGTTCCTCTAAGCTGTGGATACTGCCCAAGGTTCGGTCTTCATCCACAGACTCTTCTCTCCCTATGCTTGGCTCCATCACTCTCATGCTTTCACATGCCACCACTGAGGGTAACTTTCCAAACTCCAAGTCCTACTGTCTCATGAGTTTTAGCCACTTCCACTTATTGCATCATGCTAACATGACTGCAACTTGACTTTTGATCTTCTCAAAAAGAAAAAGCTCAAACTTTCTAACTTTCCCAGTTATTTGAAATGTCTAAACATTTTTCCAGCTCCAAAAGTCAGGAATTTTGTCTCACCCTTTGTTTTTTGCCACCGCCATCCAGTCATTCAGTGAATCTTGCTGATTCTTCCAGTGCAACCTCCCTTTTTCTCTTCTTATGGCCTCAGAGTCCTTTGATAACCTCCACACTGATACACCTGATTCTTGTCTTTCCTTCTTTCAGTCAGTCCCACAATTTGGGCTCAAATCATTCTTTTCTCAAATTTTCACTTTCCTCCCATTCTTCCTTTGCTAAGCCTTTCGTGGCACCCGATTATGGGGACAAAGCTCACACTCCTTATCCTGTCATGAAAGATCCTTCACAATCTCACCCTTAGCTCCCATATATCTCCTTAAAAAAAGCCCAGATCTAGTTAAACTCTCACACTTCCTATTTGCTGGTATGTTTATTCCCATATATCTCCACATCTGAAGATTCTTTCTCCTCTTATCCTCTAGCCCATAGTTCTTCTTAAGAGCCAATACCAGTTTGCCCCCTGTGCTAGAAATACTTATCTTGTTGCTGAGTGACACTGTAACTTCAATATTTACCTGTTACTTAAGTTTCTACAAATCCTTGTATTTCTCATCTCTCCAACCATATCATTAGCTCCCTAAGGGATGTCTTATATGTACATCTATGTATTTTCAACAGCACCTAGTATAGTAGACGTTTTCTAAATATTTGTTGATTTGATTTACAGCTATTTATACAATTGCTTCCTTATTCCACGATATCTATATAGAACTGTTCACACATTAAGGCAATAAAAGAAATGAAAAAAGTTATTGTATTGCCAAATAAAAAGTCACACTGCTCCCTAAACTTTGTATCAAAAAGATCTTGCTGGTTTGCTGTTTTAACATGCACAGCAGCATATGCACCAACCAGCAGTTGGAATCTATCAAGAAGACAGGAACTGCTACAAATTGCTATTCCATAACTATAAAATGTCATCACTGCCATCATATTACCACCAGGGAAGGTCGAATTTCAGAATGAAAATGGGCCTCCCTTTCCAAGTTGAGCCTCTGTGTGAACAATCATGGGCCAGAAGAGCAGTGAGGGCCATGAAGACTCATATAACCTGAATAATTATTTGCTTGTGGTGAGATATCTCCTGGGGGCAATAATAGTAATGACCATCATTGATGCACTCATACTGTGTGCTTAGAGAGACTAAGTCCTTCACATGAATTATGCCGTTTAATCCTCACTACCGTCTTATAAGATAGAGACCATTATTTTTCTGTTTTACAAATGAATTGAGACTTAAAGTAACTTGCAGAAACTCACACAGCTAAGAAATGACTAAGCTGGGATTTGAATTGAGGTAGACTGGCATCCAAGATTACACTATTTACTGACCTGAACTAATTCTTCTCTGCTACTTTCTTGCTTTATACTAATAGCGTGACTCACTCAATAATCTAGGCAGAGATTTATATTAATTACATACTTCCATACATAACCATACTACTTCAGGAAAAGGGATGGACAAAGTATTTTATTTCAAATTGCTGGCACTTCTAAAGGTTTTGCGAATTCTGAAAAATTCAGCTTTGTCTCAGGTTCTAAAAAAGAAAGCTTATATGTGTAGCTAGAAACTAAAAAGTCCAGTACTGGCAACAATCCTCTGATAGAGTTAGGAAATCTCAGGAACATGGACTGAATCCATTCTACGTGTCTTGGCTTGGATGGCAGATGAAGTCTGTGCTCTTCCAGTGCCTTTTCAACGTGTGCCTCTTTTTGTTCATCTGCTTACCACTCCAACCCATTTTCTCATGCTAGAGACTATTCACGTGCCAATCATGAAATGTCAGATTCCATTCCCCAGAAAGCTAGTGGAGATATTTTTTGAAACACTGGAAAACTAGCAATTCTATCTCATAGATAACATAAGGTCTATACACCAGTGCTCTCTGATGCCCTTTGGATTTAAACAGAGCTTCTTGGAACGTACGTCATGTCAGAAAATGATTTCATACACTGCAGTAAATATATATGAGGACATACATTCCATGCTGTAGAAACTGGGTAAGATATAATTAATAGAATAAACGCATGGTATAAAAATAACTGTGAGGATTGATATCAGATAATAATATGTCATAGTTTGATTCAAAAGCTCCCTGAGTACTGGGGCCACATCTAATTCATCTTTGTCTTCTACACAGGATGTGATACTAAATGATTGTTTGTCGAGTTAGTGTGGTTGCCCCTAGGAATTGTTCTGTATCCTTCAAGTGGACTTATGGCTTGTAATTAGGTAAGAGGCACATCTTGGATAAATGAGTACAGAATTGAACTCTCTAAATATTCAGCCAGCAGTTGAATGCTTCTATCGTTTCTACGTGAGATGTATAGAAAGGGTGTTTTAAACAAATGAGCTTAACTGCAGTGTAAAGCCCATTCCATATTGCTTCTACTGTTTAACTGAACTGTACTTAATGCATGCAAACATAGCTCGCTATCTCAGGAGCAATCTTCCACACCCAGGGAACATCCATATGCCTTCACAGAGCACACTTTAGCATTATATCCTTGGCTTTTATTAAAAGTTTATACAATGAATGATTATATACAGAACATCTCTAATATTTTTATTTCTGAAATGCTACTGACACCATTATCTATTATGCTGTTTAAATTTTTACATAAATACATACATGAGAAATTCCACTGGAGTTCAGAATAAAAAGAAATCAAACTTTGGCTACCTTTTGTCTTTAAGCAGATCATGCTCTCTCACCATGAATTTACATATGTTCAATCTACTCAGACTACATCTCTCACCAACCAATCAACAGAATTTTCATCTTTAATGTACTTAATATTCATGCTATGTCACTTAAGAATTATTTAAAGTAGCTTACCTTAAACAAACAAACAAAAACAGGCTAAGTATAATCACTGAGGCAAAGGTAAGCATATGAATAACTATAACTGAAATTATTTTCATCAACAGGTTCAGTAAAGTTGCAAGATATAAAATCAACATACAGAAATCAGGTGAGTTTCTATACACTAAAAATGAAATATCAACAAAATAAAGAACACAATCCCATTCACAATAGCATCAAAAACAACAAAATACTTAAATTAAGCTTAACAAAGGAAATGAAAGATCTGTACAATGAAAACTACAAGACTTTGATATAAGAAACTGAAGAAACAAACAAATGGAAAGCTATCTCGTGTTGACAGATCAGAAGAATTAATATTGTTCAAATGTTCATACTACCCAAAGCCATATATAGATTCAATGCATTACCTATCAAAATTGTAATGACATTTTTCACAGAAACAGGAAAAACAATTCTAAAATTTGTGTGGAACCACGAAAGACCCTGAATAGCCAAAGCTATCTTGAGAAAGAATAACAAAGCTGGAGGCATCACACTTCCTGATTTCAAACTATATTACAAAGCTATAGTAATCAAAAGAGTATGATATTGGCATAGAAACAGACACTTAGATCAATGGAACACAATAGAGAGCCCATAAATAAACCCCTGCATATATGGTCAACTAATCTTTAACAAGGGGGCCAAGACTACTCAATGGGGAAAGGATAGTCTCTTCAATAAATGGTGCTGGGAAAACTGAATACCATATGCAGAAAAATGAAATTGGACCGCTATCTTACATCACTCACAAAAATTAACTCAAAACGGACTAAAGACTTAAAAATAAGACCTGAAACTTCAGAACTTCTAGAAGAAAATACGGGGGAAAATCTTTTTGACATTGATCTTGGTAAGGGTTTTTTGGATAAGACACGAAAAGTATAAGCAACAAAAGCAAAAATCAACAAGTGGCAATACATCCAACTAACAACCTTCTGCACAGCACAGGAAACAATCAACAAAATGAAAAGGCAACCTACACAATGGGAGAAAATTTTTGCAAACCATTATATCTTATAAGGGGTTAATATCCAAAATATCCACTCATCCATCTCAATAACAACAACAACAACAAAATCCCCACAAACAAGCTGATTAAAAAATTGGCAGAGGAACTGAATAGACATTTCACCAAAAAAGACATACAAATAACCAACAGGTACATGAAAAGATGCGCAACATCACTACTCATCAGGGAAATGCAAATCAAAACAACAAGATATTGCTTTACACATGTTAGAATGGCTATCATCCAGAAAATAAGAGTTAAGGTTGGAAAGGATGTGGAGAAAAGGGAACCCGAAACACTTGGTGGCAATGTAAATTGGTATAGCCACTGTGGAAAATAGTATAGAGATTCTTCATAAACTTAACATTAGAATTACCATATGCTGTAGCAATCCCACTTCTGGATATACATCCAAAGGAAATGAAAAGAGGATACTGAAAAGATACCTTCACTCCCATGTTTATTGCAGGATTATTCACAATAGCCAAGACATGGAAACAACCTAAGTGTCCATCAACAGATAAATGAATAAAGAAGATTTTGGGTGTGCGTGTGTGTGTGTGTACACACACACAATGGAATATTATTCAGCCATGAGGAAAAGGGAAATGCTGCCACTTGTGACAACATGGATGGATCTTGATGGCATTATGCTAAGTGAGATAAATCAGACTGCTAAAGACAAATACTGAATGATCTCACTTATGTATGAAATATAAAAAAGCCAAACTCTTAGAAACAGAGAGTAGAATGGTGGTTACCAGGGGCTGGGGGTGGGGGAATTGTGGAGATGTTGGTCAAAGAGTACAAACTTTCAGTTACAAGATGATTAAGTTCTGGAGAGCTAATGCACAGCATTGGGATTATAGTCAATACTGTGTTACATACTTCAAAGGTGCTAAGAGACTAGATCTTAAGTGTTCTCACCATAGAATGACATGATAAGCATGTGACGTGATGGAGATGATAGCTACTGCTACAGGGTAATCATATTGCAATTAAAAAGTGTGTCAAATCAACCAATTGTACACCTTAAACTTACAAAATGTCAACTATATCTCAATAAAAAATAATTCCTGTGACCTTTGTGAAGATATTCATTTCTAATTCCAGCTTGAGAAAAATTTAGTCTTTCATTGAATTATTTAAATAGATGATTAGTTAGAGAGAAAATTAGTAATATAGATGACAGACTGTATTAAGAATGCAACACAAGTTTCCCTCGCAATATATGATCAGATAAAAGCACACCAGAGTTCCAACAGACTTGAGGGCCATGTAGTTTAAAATTTTCACCTCATAAAAGTTTCCCCCATGGCATGTCTTTCCAATCTTCATGAGCATCTGATTAAATACTTCCTCAAAAGGTTGCCATTGACTTGTTGGACAATATTAGTTTTTAAAACATGTTTCCTGATGCTGAAAGAAATTTTGGTTCCTCAGAGGTCTACCCATAAAATTTAATTAAAAATAATAAAATTATCATCACTCTTTAATTTCCCAGTGTTTCACATCTGGATCTGCTCCTGTATCCTGGGAGTCCTAGGTGTCCTCTTGCTATAAAAATTTATCTTAATGGAACCTCTTCCATGGTGACCCAATTCATGGGATTGTGCTCCTCCCTCAGTTTCCCCATCTAGCACCTCATTTCTCTACTGAAAGCAAGACCTAACATGAAATTCATGAAATTCATCCCATCCTTTTGGACTCAAACACTCTAAATAATATTAAAATATTTTGAGTACTTTCATGTGTCAGGTTACATACTTTACAAAGATATCTCAATAAATCTCTTAAAGACCATTCTTCCTGGATAGCTCATCCTTAGTTTACCAATTTTCTCCTGCAATGTCTCATCTACCTTTATATCTATCCAGTGTATTTTTCATCTCTGACATTGTAATTTTTCTTTATATTTCATGTAATTACCTAACTTTTAGAACATATAGAATACATTTATACCTGGTTTTTGGTTTTTTTTGAGGAAGATCAGCCCTGAGCTAATTGCTGCCAATCCTCCTCTTTTTGCCGAGGAAGACTAGCCCTGAGCTAACATCCATGCCCATCTTCCTCTACTTTATATATGGGACCCCTACCACAGCATGACATGCCAAGTGGTGCCATGTCCACACCAGGGATCTGAACCAGTGAACCCCGGGCTGCCGAGAATCAGAACGTGTGAACTTAACCAGTGTGCCACCGGGCAGGCCCCATATACCTGTTTTTTGAAATTGAGGTATAACTGACATATAACATAATATTAGTTTCAGCTGTACAACATAGTGATTTGATATTTCTCTATATTTCAAAATGGTCACCACAATAAGTCCAGTTAACATCCATCACCATACATAGTTACAAAATTTTTTTTTCTCATGATAAGAGCTTTCAAGATCCACTCTCCTAGCCATTTTCAAGTATGTGATACAGTATTATTAACTATTGTCACCATGCTGTACTTTACACCCTATGACTTATTCATCTTATAACTGGAAATTTGTACCTTTTCATCTCTATTCATTTCTATTTTTCATCTCTGATGTAATTTTTCTTTTTATTTCATGTATCTACTTAACTTTTAGAACGTATAGAACACATAGAATACAGTTGTAACTGTTTTAATGTCCTTGTCTGCTTTTCCAACATCAGTGCCAGTTATGTGTTGGTTTTGAATGATTGATTATTCTCCTTATTATGTGTGATGTTTTTCTGCCTCTTTTTGTGCCTGGTAATCTGTAATTGGATGCCAGACACTGTGAAATTTACCTTCTTGTGTGCTGAGTACTTTCGTATTCCTGAGATATTTCTTTCTTAGAGACAGCTTGATCCATTGGGGTCTTGCTTTTATATTTTGTAGGCAGGACCTGAGCAGCATTTAGTCTAGGGCTCATTTTTCCTCACTACTGAGGCAAGTCCTTTCTAAGGACTTCACCATTACTATTACCCTGTGAATTATGACATTTTCCCAGCTGGATGGTGGAAACTGAGCTATTCCTTATCCTGAGCACTGAGCACTATCACCGTTAATCTTTTCAAGATGCTTCTTTCCCTGTCCTTGGGTAGTTCCTTTACATGCTTGTGCTGATCAGTATTCTGCTGAATACTCTGCAGGTACCAGCCTTTCTCTTTCCATGCAGCTCTCTCCTATTCGGTACACTGTCCTCTGGACTGTAGCTGTCTTGGTCTACTTATACTCTCAGTTCTAGCTCCTCAACTCAGAAGTTCCTCTTGGTTCTGCCTATGTTCCTTCTCCATTCACTGTGGCCCGGAAATTTTCTCAAGGCAGTGAGCTGGGGCAATCATAGGACCCACACCATTTGTTTCCTTTCTCTCAGGGATCACTATCTTTCATTGATTGACAATCCTCACCGGGAAAACCACTGTTTCATAGAATATTTTTTGACTTTTGTTTGTTGTTCCAAGCAGCAAGGTAAAATTCAGTCTCTGTTACTCCATCTTAACCAGAAGTATCATCATATTATTTTTGACAGATATAGTGCCATGTAGATTTTTATTTCTTCTTTATTAGGTTTCGGTAAGTTGTCTTCCCAAAGAAACGTTGTCTGTTGAATTTAAAGGCAGGAAATTGTTTATAATATTTCCTTTTCATTTTTAATATCTGTGTGATCTGTAATAATTTCTACTCTTTCATTCCTAATATTGGTTTTTGTTTTCCCTCTCTTATCCTGGATAATTGCTGCTGTTTATTAATTTTTCTAATCAATCTTTTCAAAGACCAAATTTTTACATTTTTGACTTCTATTTTTTGTCTATTTTCTCTTTTAGTGAGTTTTCACTCTTAACTGTAATTTCCTTCCTTTTACTTACTTTGGGATTAATTTTCCCTTCTTTTCCTACTTCTTCATGGTGGAAACTTAGATCACTAAAACTGAAACTTCCCTTCCTCTTTATAATATGTGCATTTAAAGCTATATTTTCCCCTCTATTCATTGCTTTAGCTGCATCCTGAAAATTCTGATATGTTGTGACTTTATTATTGCCCAGGTTCAAATATTTTATAATTTCCCCTGTAATTTCTTCTTTGGTCTATGGGTTATTCAGAAGCATGCTGTGCAATTTTCAAATGTTTAGGCATTTCTTAAATATTTTTTATTAATGATTTCTAATTTAATTACATTGTGGTCAGAGAATATATTTTGGATGATCTTAATCCTTTTAAATATATTGGAACCTATTTTATGGCCTAGAATGTATATTGCAGTTTTGGGATCCACTGTTCAATAAATATCAATTATGTCATATTGGCTATTCAAATCTTCTATATAATTACTATTTTTTTCTATGTGTTCGATCAGTTACTAACAAAGGAGTATTTAAATATCAACCACGATTATGGATTAGTTTCTTTCTCCCTTCTTCATATCTTTTTTACAAACTGTGTATTAGACTCCCAGCTATGCTATCCCAAACTCACTCCCTCTGAGTCTGGCCCCACAGTAGTGTGTTTCTCCCAAGAGTAAGCATTAATGAGTCTAAGGTTCCTTCTCTTCCTCACTGACATAGCATGTTCCAAACTATATCCCACTCAAGATACAACAGAAGGAATTCAGTGGACTTCAAAAATTAAAATTTCCTCCTTTAGTACAGGTAGTTTCATGTTACTTTAAAAATGATACAACTGACGGCCTCTTGTTAGGGTGTGTGCAGCAGGTGAGGATGTGTGAAAACCACTTGATTCCTGTTCTGACCAACATGCTATTGACAGCTGTTTGCCTGGGTCAGTGGTTTCAGGCTGTAGCCAAAGAACTGACTGAATTAAATGGCCCCATCTGCATTATGCTCATATCCTCCAACTCACAGACGCAGAATATGTCAGAACTCCATTTTTGATTGTATGTAAATCTTCCTTTGGGGTAACACATATTTCTAGGAACCTCTGCTCTGGGAAGATGACTTCGTATGTGGAGATAAAGGCCTGGCACTATGACCGTAAACAGATAAAAAGAAAGCACAGCCCATACTTAGCATATCCAAGCTTCCATAGTGCAAGTCCAAATGAGCAAATCTCCCAAAGAGATGATAACGTTTCTCTGGGTAGAGAGCATCTGAGTGGGGAGAGGCCTTAGCAAATATCCATGTATATTGGATGGCATTTATAAATCACATTAGAAGGCTCATCTTAATAGTTGCCTTTTCATTTCCTTCCATAAAATTGAAGGGTAAGCATAATTTTTTTGTCACATGGAAGAATAATGGCCTTTAACAATAGCTTTTTGATTTGTACTGAGGCTAATCTTTTTTGGAGGTGCTTAACTGTCAAGGACATTGTCACTATTTTATTGTCCTCGAGTACTCAGTAGTGAATTTGAAGACCCTAGAAAGCTTTCTTTGCATGAAATCAAGTCTCCTGAAAAGATATAGGCAACTGGTAGTGAAATAGAGACTAAGGTCTTCTGCCATTGCTATATTCTTCCTTCATTACCACTCTGCAATGGAATGCAAGAACACTGCTTTATAGTCTATGCTGAGAACAGCATGTATTGACCTCTTGTCAGTACTTCAGGCTAGTGTTCTCAGTTTACTGTTGAGATATAGTATAGCTATTGACAAGCAAAAGGAACTGCCAAAGATAGAGCATATATTATTAAAGCAGTTCATTTTCTCATCAACAGTTTATGTCTTGCTTTGGATAATTAGTGAGGTCTTGGAAGGAATTAGTATAGTATTTGGGAATGTGTGTGCCAAGAGAATATACATACATTGAATTTGAAAAGAAATGTACTCATTTATGAGGGAACTGAACAATGTGAATGGCATGCACATAGAAATTGAACTCTGAGGTCATTCACATGGTTTTCCCATTATACCCCTACAATTGGCCCATTTATTGCTCTTTGTCTACAAGGTCAACCTAGGGTCATTATGTTTCTAATATTATACCACTGCTTATATCAGAAGCCACTTTTTCATTCACCCATGATCACCCTACATAAACTGAAGAAAAAGACTCTTCCCACTCAGCAGCCTGGGGATATGTCAACTAGAGGAAATAGTTGATCAAATGAACTCATTCCATTTACATGGCCAAAATACCTACAAGAGGAGTTCATACTCTAGGGACTAACCCAGATATGCTGTCTCTAGATAATCCCAGGCATCTAGATATTCTTATGAAATGTAGGCAACCCAGTATTCTGTCCCTGGTATGTGTTGTATAAGGCTACACTTCTACCTAACCCCATCTTCAAAGTATAGGAATTCACTTCAGCGTGGCTTAGGATAATGCAGACTTTCACATTTTATATGGACATGTGGCATTCTATGGTTATGGTCTATTCCCACCCCCAGTGCTTTTAGGTTTCTATCTTTCCAAAATGATTATTTCCATTGAATTTTGTATGATCACGGTTTCAGCAGGGAATAACCTTCAGCTTAGGTGGTTCAAATGAGACCACTTGAATGAAGAGACTTCTTACAGATGTGGGGCAGGATGAAGGGGATCAATAATGGATGTTGAGGTACCCAGAGATAAGCAACAGCAGGAAGTCATTACTGTCTCCAGGGCTGATGGGGCGAGGGGAGGTATGAGTGCTTCCAGAGCTCACTGAGAGCTAGTCCATGGAGAAGAGGCCACCCAGGGGGGGCTTTAATGTGAAGGACTGCAACTACTGCCAAAGAAGCAGTGTGGAGGGACAATAGGAGTTGGGGAGAAATACTAACCCTTATCTTTCTCTCCTCCTATCCTCCTATGTCCTGTTGGTGCCTCCAATGGGCTAAAACCCATAAAGAAGACAGTCAGCAAGGGAGCAAGGTAACATCTCCAGAACACAGAATGGGCAGAAAAAGGTGTAAAGTGGATTGGGGAAGGTTGGAGTGGGTGAACGAAGAAGAAATCAGCGTATGTTTCGAGGTTACTGCTTGTGCATAGGACGAGGTGGGAATCAAAGCATTTGAGACTACTCCATGTCACCATCATCTTTTGGCTGGACAAATGCAATTGTATCCTAACCAGTCTCCCTACAACCACACTTATTTCCATCCAATCAGAACACCACCAAAGCCAGAGAAATCAGTTCAAAACAAATCTGATTGTTACACCCTGCCCTCTACTACCCACTCCCCTCAGGACTTAACCCTCCAGTGGATTTCATTGCTTTTAGGACAGAACTGAACCCCTTACCAGTGCCTGCTGTGTCCTATGTGGTCTGGTCCCAGCCTAAGTCTTTCATCTCATGTTCTTCCATCCTCTTCTTTGTTCAGCTCCTTCCAGCATTACTGGCTTTCTTTGCTTTCTGCCTGATTCAGAACCTTTGAAATGTTGCTCCTTCTTCCTGAAATGTTATTCCTGCTTTCCCCTCTTTCTTAGTTAATGCTTCTTCATCCCTCAGATCTCATCTCAAAAGTCCCTTCTTCACGGAAGCCTTCATATTACTCCTAAATCCACTCTGCTACAAATTTCTATATATTTTGTTTATACTATGTACATTTTCTTCATTGAATCTTCTCAGTTTAAAATTCTACACTTATTTGTTTGATGATTAGCTTGATTTCCACCTCGTCTACTAGATAATAAGCACCATGAAGCAAGGGATCTAGTTTTGTTCACCAATGAACCGCAGGCCCTAACTCAGCAACTGCACATAGTAGGCTTTCAACAAATGGGCATAACCTAGGTTGAAGGATGATCATATGAGATAAGACACATGCGTTAGTATGGCTGGGTAGTTTATCAGTTATGAATTTATTATTCATTTCTCTATGCAGAAAAACATATAACAATATACCCACAGTTTATATTGGCTCTTCATGTATTTTACAGGTAAAGTAATCATTTTTTTTAGAACTGTATTTTCAGGCTATGTCCTTGAAATTTCTCAGGTAAAAGTCATTGGTAGCATTATTTATGCATCACAGAAATTGTGTTTCTGTCTAAGAAATGAAGAATACGGTTCTCTGAAAACTATGTTTAAAAAAACACCTTTTACTATCTTGCATTTTTCTTCCTATAAAACTCACATTTTCCTGGTCATGAAAAAGAATGCAGTTGCCAGGAAAAAGGTGTGAGCATGAATGCATAATATTTAAAATTATTCAAAGTAAATGTTCTTTCAGAGAGGAGAATTATTATATCAGGAGAAATGCTGTCTGCTTCCTAAGAGACCATTCTAAACAAATAATTATAAACCACATTTTTGATGTGCTCTGTGAAGTTCTGGATGGCAGGATATTTTTGTAATTGGCTTAGCTATGTGCAGGGAGACATGAGTTCAGCCCTGTGGCTGCATCCCTTATTAAGGCTGTTTCTACACAGACAACGGGGAATATATGTGAGGGAAATACCTTAGAATTTTGCTGAATTAATTTAGTCAGTGACACAGTAATTTTCAACATTCCAAGAAACAAAGAAAAAGGCATAACTCCTTTAATATATGATTGGAGTGTGGAGCAAGGTGGTGCACGTATATGAGAGAATGTATAGGAAGTGCCTAGCATGGTGAGAATAAATGCTATGTAAAATCATACAGCACACATTTTGCAAATATTAGTTCCCTTTTCTCTCCATTTATTGAGGTGCTTGAGTTGTCAGAGAAACACTGATTACAAAAGTACAGTCACACAGGTGGAGGGACATCTCATGGGGAAACGTAGTACATTCTCTTTATTTGTATTCCTTCTCAACTGGGCATGAAAGAGACAGGACAGAAGTATTAAAGGTTCAAAATTAGAAGGCTCAATACAGTGTAAGAGAAGCTATGGGAGAGAAAGAGAAAGGTGAGTGCTGAAAAGAATGAACAGTGCCATCTCTCATAAGGTATAGGCAGCTAGTGAAAAGTCAGATCTGAGCAGCTTGTGATTTGTTTTTAAGCAGTAGTATCTTATTTTCCATTGGAATCTTACCCAGGATTCTAATATATTAAAAAGATAAGAGCGGAATTCACGTGGTTGCCGGTAGAAAGGGGAATGGAGTAAGATAGCCTACTCTCTCATGCTTTCCACCCAAATCCACCCCACCCTGAAACTTTTGTGGTTCTACACAACTCACCTTGGAAACTCAGGTCTGCACCTGCTATGCAAGTAATGCTATAGTGACAGAGCCCAGAGTCGAACGACAGCACAAGGGCCTGAGGGAATTTATAGTAAAGTCTCTAAGGAAAACTGAATTAGATAAATAGTTTCCAACTGAAGTTTAGAAAGAGAAGGTACTTAATTTGTACCTAGGAATGCTTTGCTTTAAAATTGTATCTTTCATTAATTGCTAATTCCATAGATTGAATTCCTAAATTACTTGGCAGTAATTGTTGCTTAGGCAATTTCGATGCATTTTGTTAAATATTTTACTTTACAGGAAAATGACTGGATCATTTGTTAAATTATTTATTTTAATGAAAAAAAAAGAATAGATCCTGAAATTGCTGACTTGATATAACTATTGAAACTGAGTTTTCTAATAGGAAGGGATGGTATATAAATCTAAATCTTGTCTTTGAGATAGATAGTCTTATACTACTTTTGCTAAAAAGCACAGTTGCTTAAAAATATGAGAAGAAATTAAGGAAATAGTGTGTTGAGGTCACTGTTCATTTTATTTAACTTCTATTTGGACTGACAACAATGGTTTTAAATAATTTGAATCACCAAATGGAAGCCCCAAAATCCAGCATTATCAACTAAAGCCCAGCCTCTCCACCCCCAGGTGGATGAATGCTCTGCTGATGTCAGGCTAAGTTGGGAACCTGGCATAAAGATAAGCCTATAGTTAAAAAGCAAATACAGGAATAAAAGCAATCAGACAAGAAATACTTCATTTTCCTGCCACCAAATCTCCCCCTCTCCTATATGTATACCTCTATATTTTGCCTCCTACTTCCTACTAAAATGGAAGAAGTGATTCTGCAATGAATTAGGACTATATCTTGAGTTATGGCCATCAGAATGTGACCAATAGGATTGGGCCAAGGCAGGTAAGAGTCTATGTACATTCTCCACACTCCTTCTCTCTCCAATTTCTATGACTGTAAGTGACAGGCTCGTAGATGGCATCATTACAAGTTTCAAGGAGCACAGACCCTGAGTCACCGCTTGGAGAGTAGTCTGATCCACATGTTACTATGACACAAGTGACAAGCCTTCCTTGAGTGAGGCCTCTGAGAATTCAGGTTTGTTACCACAGCATAGGCTTTACCATTCTAGCCTATCCCAACTCATATAGATGGCCATGGGTCTTGTCAGTTTCTCTATAATTTCCTAAAGTTTCAAGAACAGCTATAGTACATACTTGGTTCTGCTGTTCTATATTTAAACCTTTCCTTATTTTAAGCTCTGCATTTCTTATATCTATATCGATCAATAGATCATATCCTTTAAAAAAACAATGCGATAGAAAATTTAATTTGGTTCTAATCTAGCATTTCTCGAAGCATTTTTTCAAGAAGCATTACTTTTGGGAGATATTAATATGTATACCTGAACAGAATTTCCAAGGTTATATAATTTTTGAAAATGCCACATTCTATAATTCCCTCTTGGAGACATTTGACATATATTATCATATTAAAGGCTCTGAGCAGATCTGCAACAAAGAAGCCCAAGTTACTTTTTTCCAAGTGCTTCCCACATTTATTTGACCATGTCATTTTTTTCTGCAAACATTTCTCAGAAGTAGTTCCATTTGTGGAAAAGTAATTATGGAAAAAAGTTCTATAATTTCACTTACAAAGATGCATTTTCACTGAAAGAACATTGCATTAGTCAGAGTTCTACCAAAGAAACAGGACCAGTAGTTAAGTAGGTATATTAGTTTCCTCGGGTTGTTGTAAGAAATTACCACAAAATGGATGGCTTAAAAAAGGAAAAAGTATTCTCTCACACTTCAGGAGGCTAGAAGTCAAAATCAAGGTGTCAGCAGGGCCATGCTCCCTCTGAAGGCTATAGGGAAGAATCCTTCCTTGGTTCTTCTAGCTTCTGTGGTTGATGACAATCCTTGGTGTTCCTTGGCTTTCTTCCCTGTTTCTTTTGTGTCTTCAAATCTCCCTCTCCTCGTAGGGGCACTGGTCATTGGATTTAGGGCCCATCCTAATCCAATATGACTTCATATTAATTTGATTACATCAGCAAACACCCTATTTTTAAATAACTTTCCATTCACAGATTCTGGGACTGGAGGTTAGGACCTCAACACATCTTTTGGGGATATGACTCAACCCACAACAGTAGGAAATATACACACACACACATATATATATCATATATATATATACACACACACACACAAATATATAGCCTTTATATATATATATATATATATATATATTAAAGTACTTGGCTTATGCAATTATAGCATCTGGCTAGGCAAGTCTGAAATATACAGGGCAGGCCAGCAGGCTGAAAGCTGGAAACTCTTGGGCAGGAGTTGAGACTGTCATCCACAGGTAGAATTTCTTCCTCCTCAGGGAAACTTCAGTTTTGCTCTTAAGGCCTTTCAACTGATTGGCTGAGGCCCACACATACTATCAAGGGTAATCTCCTCCATTTAAAGTCAGTTGACTGTAGATATTAACCACATCTACGAAATGCTTTCATGGCAACATCTAGATTAGTGTTTGAATAACTGGGTACTCTAGCATAGCCAAGTTGACACAGAAAACTAACCATCACAAACATAAAGTTAGTTTGTCAGGTCAAGAAATTTCTGATGTTCTAGCACATTCTAAAGCTCTCAGCATACAAAGGCTTTATTTAATCTTAACATAATTTTCTTGGATTGCCTTTATCAGACATAGGTCTGGTAGGTAGACATTATCCATCCTGTCTCTGAATGAAAGGGAGAATTGATGCAATGGAATTTAATACCATTCAGATATTTTAAAAAATAAAACATAACACCTATTTGGCTGTTTTGAAATTTTTACTTTGAAATGATCTTAGATAGCACCCAAGCTAATATTCTTACTTTATAAATGGGTGGACTGGGTCCAGAGTAGATAAGCACCTTGCTCATATTTATCTGGTGGATTCAGACCCAACCTGAGATGAGAACCCAGTCCAGATCTCTTTCCACAGTGCCTCTCAGGCAACTGTCAAAGTGGCATACTAGGTTACGCTAAGAAAACAGATGAACCCTCTGGCTTTGTTCTTCTGGTCATCATAATGTGGGAACACATGTATACTGAGGAATCTTCCCATGCCCCTTCACTAGGGCACATAGCTCAGCATCCAGGAGCTGTCTGCGTTCTTGGAGAGGGAGGGTGCCTGGGCGTGAGGGTAACTCTCCCAGCAGAATGCTTTTCCTGTACTGGACCTCTCAGGACCCTCTTTAAGTATGGGTTGCGTACTTCATATGCATCACATATGGAAATTAACTTTTAGTCACTCTGAGTATACAAGGTTGGCCTGCCTCTGCATTTCGATGACACTCTCTGTTGTGATATCCTAGGTGACATGTCCGCATAAATACATTAAAACAGGAACAGCAAAGGTCATAACTTTCATTATTACTGAAGATAAAATTTAATGAGCTAGATCACAGGCTGCTTTAAGAACAGCCGTGCCAGGTTAATGGGGCTCTGCCACTGAAGCCAATTACACTGGGTACAATTACATCCTATTCTAATAGCTGTAAGTCAGGGTTACACAAAGATTCTGTCTCTGGGTAATTACTAGTTAGGAAGCAGGTGAGGGGAAACGAAGCAAATTGTCACTGATCATACAAGAGACACACAGAGAGCACAGAGCTTGTAGCTATTCCGGGTGCGTGTGTGTCATCTGTTGCTAAGAAGGAGCTGGCTTCACAGTCAGAAAGCCCTCTTCTTCTAGCACTGACCGAAAGGATATGTGATTTCAAAGACGCTTTTAGAAAAGTAGCTGAAAAGTGAATAGTAGGAGAGGGGGAGGAAGAACCCAGAAAGCCCTTCTCTATTGAGACTGTTTCCCTGCGTATTTTGGAAGATTTAGTGGGCTATTACTGATTTTTTTCCACCCTAAATACAGGGGAGCGTTACCAAAACCCAAAATGATATAGTAAAATTTGAACAAACAAACCTCAAAGATTGACTTAATAAAAGACCTCCTTAGAATTCTCTGTTATCCTCACCCTTGTGGCTATTTACAGGTCCTTTACTACACATGGCTGAAAGGGGGCCATTGAAGAGCCTCTGACAATTGAAGATCCATCAGAAATATAGATGAAAACACTCTGAAATTTCAAAGTAACAGAATTCCCCTATAATCTCATGGATCAATTTGCACACTACTGATTTTTGAAAAGTCTTTAAGGAACCAACACATCTACTCCATGTGAAACACATGTGT
Organism: Equus przewalskii; assembly: GCF_037783145.1. Taxonomy (NCBI): domain Eukaryota; kingdom Metazoa; phylum Chordata; class Mammalia; order Perissodactyla; family Equidae; genus Equus; species Equus przewalskii. Next base: position 116,479,024 of record NC_091863.1, on the reverse strand, counting down.
TCGTGTTCTCAGTGAGTAAATATTTAAAAATCCATGGGAAAGGGAGGTAATGTTTTCTTAATGAAAGTGTCAATGACATTTATTGGCACTGTGGGAAAGTCATTGCAGACAAGGGCAGCTGTATTTCTAAGTGCTGCCTTTTGAGTAGTACAACGTTTATAAGGGAATGAGTATTAAATAACTGATACAAGCAATGTCAATTTATTAGAATGTTCTTTGTTTCCAAGAGGTTAAAGATTAAAAAAGTAATTCCTAATATTGGTTGTTCAGACCACAATTGGAAAGACTTGCAGAATGATTCAAGACTTTTTAAAGATCCTTTCAAAGTAATGAACTAATTCATGGTAGAGTAGAAACAAAGGAGCTAGCGGGAACAAGAGCTGGTCTAGTGTGAAGTCAGATCATGCCCTCTTGCTACTGCTGGCCCTGCGATTAAAGTTTGGTGATATTGCTCTTTTTATCATTAGAAGAAGGGAAAGAAGAGGCTTTCCAGTAATTATATATTCATTCTGCCCCTTTTCTCTCTCAAAACAAAACTCATCTCTCTGAATCCTTCAGTTGTTTCCACTTTCTTCAAAACATCATTTGATTTTATTCCTAATTTAAGATTGGCATCCATTTCTTGGTTATCTTCCTCAGAGATCATCCTTGAAGAACTAAATTGTATAAGTATGTTTAATAATTTGAAAGAGACTTCAGCCACTCCTAGCAAGCCTACCTTGTTGAATTGCTCTTAGGTAACAAGTGCCCCAAGAGCCCTAAATAAATCAAAAGGCAGAATACTTTCCAGTTTATTGTTATAATTCTTTCAGTATTTGGTTCTACATAACATCATCACAATAAAGAAGAAACTCTGAAAAGTGTATCATATTTGAGAGTTACTCAAGAAATGATTCAGCTGTCCTATCAAATGCTGATCTATCTTGGACAAGTGCAGTGCTTCAAATGTGTGGATTTCCTACAAAGGCAAACAGATAGAAATTCTTCTTTCATATGTATATTGACTGTGCTACTCAGAAAACACAGTAGTCAGCCCTGTCATTCACATAAGTGCTGACACTGGACGGTACAAGAGAGGAAATAGGAGAATATATACTTTGACATAAGAACTAATATAAGAAAAATGAAAAGGTGCATCTAATGAGGAGCAATATATCCAACAGCACAGGTTGCTCACCCCACCTTGAAGTAATACAATCCAAGGATGATGACCGGCCAAGTTTCAGTCACATTTGAAAAAAAAAAGCTCAGATACACTAGAGGTTTGCTCTAATGCCAATGGATCCACATTAGAGGCAAAACAAAAGAGGGCCACAAATGAGTTTTCCTATCACTGACAGAATTAAACTTTTCTGAAATGTAGTTCAAGAATGACCCAGATCAATTCATATTCTATAATCTTGTTACTTGAACAGTGGCCCATGGACCAGAGCTATCAGTCTTACTTGGGAGCTTGTTAGAAACATAAAATATCGGGTCCTACCCAAGACCTACTGAAACAGAATCTCCATTTTATCAAGATTCTCATATGATCTGTAAGCACATTAAACCTTAAGAAGCACTGTCTGAAACACAATATACCATGAGGTTCCAGTGTCTATTTCATCATGATCTTTGTAAGAGAACATTTACAACACTCCAGATTCAGCTATAGATTCAGTTTTGTGAATCTTCCAACAGGGCCATACTCAGATTTATCTCTTTGAGAAACAAAAGAAATTATTGGTGAGAGACTATACTAAGGACAGCATGGCCTCAGTGGGGCAAACACTAAGCGTGGAGTCAGATTAAGCTCAATTACTGACTCACCACCAGCTGTGTAACTTGAACAAGATGCTCTCTCTCTAGTTGTCATTTCTTTCACTTACAAAATTGGGTGAATACCACCTGTGCCATAGTGTTGTTAGGAGAGTGGACTAGATGATGTAAGCAGAGTGCTTAAATCAACCTGTTTGACCTATTGCCCGTGGAGCATCTCTAAATTTCCCCCCAGAACCTCAATATTAATTTCTCTTCTCTGGTTAACTCTGTAGTTTGGTGCCTCTAAGGTATTAGGCAAGTTCACATCAGTTAGATTCTTACATTTTAGCCTCACATTTTCTCAAAGTAGTACCCTCTTAGGTCTCATCACAAAGGCATCACTACTCACTCTGACCAGAATTAGCCCAAATAATGGCCTGTGAATAAAGAGCAAATGAGAGCTAGAAGACTTCAAACTAGTTTCCAACATGATCATTTAGGTGAAACACTTTTGTCCAAGCCTCACTGCAATTAGAGGATTCCCAGAGAATCCTAGAGATGTTTTATGACCATCTCTCAAACTGTGGCTTCGAGAGTGCTGAGTCCTGTATATAACATAAAATAATTGATCCAGAGGGCTCGTCCCATTTAGACAGCTTGACTATTTGTCCTTGTTTGCCCAGCACAATCCTAGTTTACTCTTGTTTATCCAGATGTGATTATTAATAACCCTAATTTCACTTTAAAAAAAGTGTCCCGGCTTGTATGATAAATTATACAGTCATTCATAAGCAGATGACTTTGGCTATCCAAAGTTAAACAGCAAGTCCAGAGCAAATGCTGTTCTTGTTGCCTTGATTTGTCCTAAGCAGCTCTCCAAAAAGTTGCTTCTGACATAGAACCTTATAAATTCTGTCAGGACTCACCTATCCTACACTGGGCCTGATATTCTCTGTTGGCATTCAATATCCTTTTACATCCCCGTCTGTATCTTCCTCTCTATTGCAGAGGATGAAAACTTGAGACTACATGCAGCAGACTGCCTTGACAGCTGAGGTCCATACAGTCTTAGATTCCTTGGTAAGATGCATTAGCGTGAGGTTTGGAAGGTTGATGAGAAGTATAATCCATTTTACTGCTGCTTCTGTAAGTGGGCAAGTAGACTCATACATCCCCAAATGCATGTTTTTTTGTTGCAGCCTCTGCATTCCCCAGCTGCTTAATCTGCTTTGAGGCTGAAGAAGATCCATAAAGTTGATGGTGATTTCCTGCAGATCCCTCCCTGACCCTGGGCAGCAGCGTCTCTGTAAGCCCCCACATATGTGAAAAGGAAAGCTAGTGGCAATCAGCTTCACTTTCACCCTCTTTATCCCTTCTTCTGAGTGCTTTGTTGTTTGCTTGCTTGCTTTCTTGTTAATGCTTTAACAATTCTATTGAGCTGCAATTGATATAATTAACCCTCTCCCTCCTCTTTGTCCCCTATCCTCAGGCAGTTAATGGTCTGCTTTCTGTCACTATAGATTAGTTTACATTTTTAAGTTTTATATAAATGAAATCTTACAGTATGTACTCTTTTCTGTCTGGCTTCTTTCACTCATCAGAATGTTTTCAGAGATTCATCAATGTGGCTGCAGGTACCAGGTTTCATCACTTGGTATTACTGGATAGCATTCCTTCATACGGACCTACCTTGTTCACCCACACACCTATTGATGGGAATTTGCATTGTTCCCAGTTTTTTGGTTATTACAAAGAAAGCTACTATGAACGCTCCTACAAGTCTTTGTATAGACATGTTTTCACTGCCCTGGAATAAATACCTGAGAGTGCAATGGCTGGGTCATATGGGAGATTTGTTCAACTTTTGAAGAAACTACCAAACAGTTTTCCAAAGTGATTGCACCATTGTATATAATTTCCAGTTTCTCTGCATCTTCCTCAACACTTGCAGTTGTCTGTCTTTTTAATTTTATCCATTCTAATAGGAGAGAAGTATGAGGATCCACATCTCCACTAGGACTTAAATATGGCTACATTATCTGGGAGGGATTTTAGGTAAGATACACAAAATAGTAGGTAATGGTGAAGGATGAGAAAGAACAGAATGAATCATGGAATAGGAGTGACCATGGGGAATGATTTGGAGTAAATACACTCTTCTTGCCGTGTGAGCCTCCAGAATTGAATGTGGAGTGATGAGAAATGTTAGCAAGTCACTTTGGGAATGCTCTTTAGAGGGTGCTAAAGGAAAGCTCCTTTTGTCCAACCGGAGATCACTTGCCTCCCCAGAATCACCCACACAGAGGTGTTAGGAATGGTACTTTGATGTCAAAGCCATGTCATGGCCTCCCCAGTATCCACCACCTCATGTTGATGTCTGAAGTGGTACTTTGTGATTTCTAAGGCTCCCACACCACCATTGGCTGGGGTAGGGGCTAGCTGATCAATCAAACTGAAGAGTCTGGCTCCTCATTGTCCTGGGTTAGCCCAGTTCTTGGCATCATCATGACTAAAGTAGTCACAAAATCTCAGGAGGCTAACACAGTAATAGTACAACTGATCCCAAGGATCAAAGGGAGTAAGAAGAGGAAGACCCTCAGTCAACCAATATCCAGAGATAGTGTCAAGGTGTGATGACTCCAACCAGGTTCCTTCTATTCTCCAACAACTTTGCCGCCCAAGACCTCTACCCTGTCCTTGCGTGGCTCAAAACTCCTCATCAGCCCTTTTTCATGAAACCCTCCTTCCCATTCAGTCCTCATTCTCCTGCTCCAAACTAATACTGTTCTGAGCTTATTCTCTTGGCCTTTTGGGTGTCAGAGACAACCATTAAGGTCAAAAGACTCCTTCAAGAGAATTCGAGAAAAAAAAAATCTCAAACATCTACCACTCACTCAAAAAATCTTTAAGAAGAAAGAAGGCCAACAATATTCATCTGTTACCATACGCTTAATGAGAAATGGAGACAAAGAGAAGGAATCAAAATAAGAGACGAGATCAGCCAGCCCAAAATAAGAGACCCTAGAGAAGCCCACCACTTTACATAACCAGCGCAGCCAGTAACTGAATAGAAAAGGCCAGAGACCTTAGAAGTATCTGCTGTGTCTCCAGAGGCCTGATTTCTGAGAAATGGCCAACGACACAGAGACTGAATCTACACCAACAGGGTACACTGATGGCTATGATTAAAACAAAAATCAAGTCATAAAAAGGTGACGTTTTGTGTGTCTCTGTGAATTCTCTGATGATAGGGAGGGAGGAAAGGAAGAGAAGAGGCAGGTGTGTGAGAAGTGAGGGATGTGGGGTCCTTGATGGTTGGGGACCAGATCCTCCAGTCCACAGTTAGCCAGACATTAGGGGTAAGGACTGGGTCGTGACTGAGCACTGACAATACATTTCCCTCTTTAACACTTTATCTCAGGGGTAAGGAGAAAAAGGGTGTGGTGTTACTGCATTTGTTTGGGGTGGGGAGTGACATATTTCCAGAACCCAGATGGGAAGAGGGTTTGATGTATGGAGAGTGACTATGTTACTCCCCCCCAAAAAAACAGACAAAGAAATCACCTCCTGGCCACATACCTCATGGTGGCGTTTGTTGTACTCCACTGTATACCGTAAGCTAAAGGTGCACAGAAGGCATAAATTCTCACCCTACTAAAAGTCACCACCAGCACTCCCCAGGACTGCAATAACGGTTGGAGGGCACAAACTCAACACCAATTAGGCCACTTTCTTGCTAAGAAACTTGGGGTGGAGCGATGGCCACCCAAGGGCGAGGAGTGGGAGTGGTCTACTCCTGGTGCAGGTGATAAAGGGGATCATTGTCTGCAGAGAATTTTAATACCAAATAGAAGTTGGTCTTTTTATTATCACCATACCTCAGGATTTCTAAATAACTACAATGGCAAAACATTCTTCCTCAATAAAGTCTTTCATTAGTCCAAGTCCTACAAGTTTCTTGTGGTTTAAGTTTTAAAAGTATAAGGTTCTTGCTACAATTGGACAAAAAACTAAATCCAATTCAAAAACAGGCAAAGGACTTAAGTATAAATTTCTCCAAACAAGATATACAAATAGCAAAAAGGTACAAGAAAAGATGTTCAGCATCATTAGTCATCAGGCAAATGCAAGTCAAAATCACAAGACACTACTTCACACACATTGGGATGGCTATTGTGAAAAAATTAAATGAGTGTTGGAGAGGATGTTGAGAAACCAGAGCCCTCGTACACTGCTGATGGAAGGACAAAATGGTGCGGCAGCTGTGAGACAATTTGGTAGTTCCTCAACAAGTTAAATGTAGAACTACCATATGATCTAGCAATTCCACTCCTAATTATATACTCAAAAATATTGAAAGCAGGGATTGGCCCCGTGACCGAGTGGTTAAGTGCGCGCGTTCCGCTGCGGGCAGCCCCGTGTTTCGTTGGTTCAAATTCTGAGCGCGGACATGGCACTGCTCTTCAAGCCATGCTAAGGCGGCATCCCACATGCCACAACCAGAAGTACCCACAACTAAGAATATACAACTATGTACCGGGGAGCTTTGGGGAGAAAAAGGAAAAAAATAAAATCTTTTAAAAAAAATATTGAAAGCAGGTACTCAAACAGATACTTGTACACCGATGTTCATAGCAGCATTATTCACAATGGCTTAAATGTGAAAACAACACAAGTGTCCATCAAGAGATGAATGGATAAGCAAAACATGATATATATATATACACAATGGTATATCATTTAGCCATAAAAAGGAATTAAATTCTGACACAGGCTACAACATGGACGAACCTTGGAAACACTATGCCAAGTGAAATAAGCCAGACACAACGGACAAACGCTGTATGATTCGTCTTATATGAGATAGCAGAATGGGCAAATTCATAGAGACAAAAGTAGAATAGAGATTACCAGGGGCTCAGGAGAGGGAGGAATGTGGAGCTATTGTTTAATCGGTACGGAGTTCTTGTTCAGAATGACGAAAAATTTCTGGAAATGGATAATGGTGATAGATGCATTGTGAACAAAATTAATGCACTGAAATATACACTTAAAAATGGTTAAGAGGGAGAATTTTACTTTATACACATTTTACCACAGTAAAAATGAAAAAAAAGTTTATGTAATGTTCAAAATAGCACACTTTTAGTATTTGTCCTTTAAAAATCATTGTCTTCTACGAGGAAGGTAATTTGGAGAAGTCCCTGTTACACAGTTGGCCACAACAGAGGCTGGCACAGCTATCACTGCTTCTTCTACAGAAACTTCTTAGTGGTTTGGAATAGTTTGAGATCACTTCCCGCGCACTTCCAGTCTGCAGTCCCCGAGGCAGTGTACGTAATACCCACATCCTACATTTAAACAGTAGATTCTAAACACACAATGGCATCATAAAGATTGCAAAGTAAAAATGCGACTGTATTAACTTGTTAATGAGTTGCTAGGAAACAGTGTGATACTTTTGGGGTGTTGCTTTCAAGCTTTGTTAGGTGGGACCAGAGTAGTTTTTAAGGCTAATTTGTCCTCACTCCTGATGCAAAACCCTCTGTGTATACTAGCTTGTGTGCACTACAATACCTTGTACACTATTCCCAGCCCTGTTTGAGCCTCAGGGGTGGTTCCAATCCTCTTGGGCAGTTCTTTCCTTAACCTAGGGTAGTTTTCTCACATGCATTACTAATCAGTACTCTACTGAGTACTCGGGACATCTGTAGGTCTCTCTGAAGCTCACTTACACTCTCTCTTTCTCTCTGTCTCCCTCTCTGTGCATCTTGTTCCTCTCCGGTGCTCTGCCCTCTGAACTCCAGCTGCCTTGGTCTGCTTGGATTCCGAGCTGTCTTTTCACCTTGGGGTGACCACCGGAATCTTCCTGGGATTCTTGTTCCTGTGCCACAGTCTGGAAACCCTCATCAGACAGCAGGCTGGGTCCTCCAAGTCTCACCTTGTTTTTAATGCTGTCTCATAGACATCACTGTCCCTCATTAACCTATGTTCAATGTCTTGAAAACTGATGTTCAGTATATTTTGTCTGTTTTTTTTTTTTAGTTGTTGCAGGAAGAGGGTAAAAGAAGTTCTTGCCGCTCCATCTTTCTCAGAAATGGGAGTCTTTTCCCTTGCAATGGTTTTGAAGAGAATCAATTTACTGTGATATATTCCTTCCTGTCCGACAAACTTAGAATTGTTCCTGTTTTACTAATGGAACACTGACTATAGATATGCCTAGAGTTTGAGATAAATGAAGTAGTAACAGAAATGGAAGCTAACATTTATTTACTACTTACTGTTTGCTAGGCAAATTGCACACTTAGGGAAATCACTCAGTGAATATTAGTTGACTCTGAATATCATGGATTTATATTTAATATTTTAGTGTACTTAAAAGTATGCATGTATATATAATTAAATTACACTTATTTGAAATTATACTGTATGGGTATATAAAGAGAGGGTTGTGGGGAATAGCGGTGTTGGTGCTAAATCAGGAGCCAAACAAGTTCAAGATGCTGGCAAACTTAATGGACTTTTTATATTCAGTGACTAAATAATTATATATTAGCCAGTGACTATGGAGATTGAGTCCCTATATTACTTGGCTTGCCTGATGTTTAGAATACCTTTAAAAGTAGGGTGTTCCAGGACTACACAATCTCATCATAAAAGTGGGATTTTATTTTTAAACTTGACTTATAAATTACAAACATAATATGAGATTTTGTAAAATATTTTGAAAATACAGAAAATGCTAAAGAGGAAAATTAAAATAATCAATAATCCCATTAGCCACTGACAGGAATTCTCACAGTCAACTTTATATCTAACCAGTATTTATCTAAACGCATGTGTGAGTCTTCATCTAAATGCGTGTACACTTAGCTTTTCATAAAAGTGTGTTGATACTGTATTTGCAATATGCTTTCATGAACCATAAGATTTTATACTTTATATTTCTTACATCATTTTATAAAAAGTGTTTTTGAGAAAATATAGTCGTGTTATTCAAGTACTTGTTTTGATTTTCAAATAGAAATTCTCTTCTCCCATTGCACACCATAACCATTTTGGTCTACGCTAAGATGATACCTCTGTATTTCTTTAGAAGTTGCCTATAAAAACATCACTTTTCTTTTATGAAATGATAGTACAGCCAGTGGTGTGCAGAAGTCCTCTCATACCACTTTGCAAAAGCTGCCTATGAGTATTTCTTCCTAATACTGCATTCAGTGATGTCACATTTATTGCTTGAATTAAGCCATGGGGGTATACACAATACAGAAAAAGGAAAATAGTACAAAATAGGGCCTTTTTTTCTGGAGAACCAGTTCTTAGATATTTACTAGCCTACCTCTGGGTACAGCCATGTCATAGAATGCCATGCTATTAAATGAAGATGTAAATAGATAAGAAAAAAGTCAAATCATACAAAATACATGTATTATATTCCTATTTCTGTTAATAAGAAATCTATATGCATTTGCAAAGAAAGCTGTCTTTAAAGACTAGGGTTACGCCTGAGAAATATGATTGGGGAGTGATCTGAATTTTTAAAAAAGTTTTGTACACACTTGTATTGTTTTAGACCTTTTATAATGAATACACTTTACTCTTATGATTAACATATATGTTAAAATTAATGTATATTTCTTCAGGAAAATAAATTTATTGTGCTGATACTATCTTGAAGGTATTAAGATCAGCACAACCACAATGTAAAACACTTATTTGCTGTTTACGATGTATCAGATGCGCATTGTGCTAGGTGATTTTTATATATGTTTACTCATCTAATCCCCTCCAATGCTGTATGATTTGGATTATTTGTCCTCACTTTGCAGAAGGATCAATTGAGATGCACAGAAGTTATGTTATCTTGCCCATAATCAAACAGCTAAAATATGTGTGAATGCTTATTTTTAAAGCCATTTTTGTCCCTTCTATGCTGAATGGAGAGCTCCACTTGGTTGTTTTGGAACTACTAATTTGCGAATACCATCCCAGAATGAGTGAGAATATCTTCAACATACTAGAATGACAATTGCTGGCATATGTTGAATGGCCAGCTTGAGTAGGGATGGAGATTGGGATGGTGCTGTCACTAACTACTTCTAAGTATAAGAGAAATCTGAAAGGGAAACATAAAGAGTTCAGACAGAGCAGCCATTGAAAATAGAGGTCATGTCTGTAATTCCTTATTAGAAAAGAATCAAATTGGAAAAGGGCTAGAAGCAAAAATTACATGATAAACACAGGTGAAAATGACTTGTCCAATGGGTGAAATTAGGACAGCAGGGGATTGCATAGGTGATAACAGAAACTGTTTTGATGAACCAAACTCGAAATTCTGTGTCAGTAGGTAAGGAGCATTCATGTAAAAATTCATTAGTGATGAGATGGACAGTTTCATTACAGAGTGTATTTCTCATGTTTATAGGCTCTTAGATGTGGAAAATGAGGCAAAATGGTTGTTCTTATACACTTATACCCAATCAGATTATGTTGATTGATCAAAGTCCAAGAATAAAGTTCTAGCTTTACTTTGATCCTGCTCCCAGATCCAAAAGAATCCAGAACTGGTAGGCTATTAGCTGCAGAAGAACTGGAGCAGTATTCTGTGGGACACGAATCCCCACAGACAGAAATTCTTTGAGGAGGTCACCCAGACTCCAAGTGAGATGAGCAAAGTGATTCTATCACCTGACAGCACACATCAGCTGTGTGGCTTGGGCAAATGACTTCACCCTGCTGTGCCTCAGCTTTCTTGTGTGTAAACCAGGGCATTTAAAATACTTCAATAAATTGATGTAAAAATGAAATAATGATGCACTTATTATTAGACTGGAAAAAATTAGAAAGCTAGATAATGCCAAGTCCTGATTGAGATGTTGGGACACTGAACTGTTCACAGGAATAGGGACTGGTGCAGCCATTCTGGAGAGTAATCTAGCACTAATTGGTCAATTGAACGTATGCATACCCTACAACACAACAATTCTGTTTGTAGGGACTTATCCCAGAGAAATTTTCACACAGGTCCATAAATTCTCACATAATGTACACATTATGGATGAAAAATATCACAGTGTGGCAAGAACCATAAATATCACTGAAGTTTGTAGCTGAAACCATTCATTCTGATGATGACCTCAGAAACCTCCTTCTAGTTTCACATTCTAATTGCTTAACATAACAAGCTACTTCCTGCTCTTATTAAGCCCTAAAGACAAGATATTTACATACTTTTGGAAGCAGACATTTTGTAAATCGTTTTAGAGTGTGGAATGTTTAATTTGGTGTTAACTTTCATTTTTAAATGTTTTTTAAAAGGTCAAAGGGCTATTGAATCAAATAAACTGAAAACTTTTTCAGAGTACTCACTTGACGCCAGGCCCTCTGCTAGGCTTTGCAGATATCCAGATACATAAGGCAGAGTCTCTGACCTCAAGAAGCCTGCCCGACCTCAGAAAACATTTTAGAAAAAACTAAAACACAGAGTTTTTTCACCCATTGGCATCAAAAGAGAAGTTCAGTTCAGATTTTAAGTCAATGATACGGTATCTTTTATCGGGACTGCAGCTCTCTAATTAAATCTTTCTGGCACTTTAACTCCAGGGAAACCCAGTTGATGATTCAAAGTCAGTCACTGAATGTGATTTAAAATCAATAAGAGTGAAAGGCACCCTGGGTGTGCTGTCCTTTCAAAGGAAGTGAGAGCACTTTCATGCCTTGTTTGTAGAAAATCAATTCTCTAAAGCAGCTACTATGATGCTATGGACAGAGAGAGCTTATGTCTACAGAAAGACCAGTGCTGTTCTTCTTGATCTGCATATATTATAACCACTTAACACTATTGCACTTTAACGCTCTGCTGTAGGACCTTCTGAAATGCTTGCTGTTATAGAGGAGGTAACAGATTTCTATGCCTCGAGAGCTGAGGTTGATGAAAGGCGAATGTTAGAGCACCTTGTTTCCAAAAAGTAGTCTTGGTATGTATTTAAATATGCGTGGATATATTGCCACATTCCACAAAGAATTGAGGATATGTACAGTTTTAAAAGAATGCAAGAATACTGAGAGTCGAAAAAGAAAAATATAAATAAGAAAAGAAGCCATGAACAGAGAAAATATATATCCAAATACAAGAAAAAAAATAAAAGATCAATATCGGAGAGGTGTGATTCCCCTTGAAAAGGACAGCATATAATGGTTCAGACATGTCACTTCCTATTGTAGAAGCTGTTATTTCCTCCTTAACACTTTCAAAGTATAGTGCAAACTCTTTAGACTTCCACTAAAGGTCCCCTATGAACAGGCTCCCACGTACCTCTCTAGCCACATCCGTAACAACCTCTATTCAAGCAACCTATGCTCCAGAGAAAATTAACTAAGGCAATGATTTCCCTAAAACCCCTCTGTTTTCCTCTTCCCCTGTATCCATGCTATGCTCTGTGACCCCAAACCTAACATTTTTCAAAGCCCAGCCTACTGGCCACCTCCCAAAGTCCTTTGTTCACTCACCCCATTAAGTATTAATTTTTTTGTTCTCTCTACTCATTTATCTTACTGTTCACTACATGCTGCATCTATGATAGTTATCTGAATATGTGGCTTATCAGAAACACATGCCAGAGGGGTAATTTTATTAGAAATCTACCATGTGACGTAAAATATTATCAGAAATAAAGTTATCTATGACTATGAGGGGAGAGAATCACACTATTCTGCAAACTACCTCTAAGAATCTGTTTTGAAAATATAATATAAAACAGAGACAAACTGGAGAGTAAGAGGTGGAAGGAATTTAAACCAGAGGCTTCTTTCATCAGAAGTCAAGAAGAACCCCATATCTTTGTATTAAGACCAACCCTTTGCAGGACACCAAAGGCAGAGGCCAAGAGACTGCCCATGGACTCACAATAAGATCACGATACTGCTGGCCCAGAGTCTTCTTTCAGCAGAGGTCAAGAGGGAGCTCAGGTGCTGAGAGTGAGAACACCTCTCTGCAGGACTCATACATATATCATCAGGGATAAAATGAGAGTCTCAGAACTCTACATGCTCCTGGCAAGGCCCCTCACTCCCATGCCTTCTCTACAGGCCTGTCACTCCTTTCTGCCTTGATATCATCATGATTAAATTACATCTTGCCTTCTCTTCAACTAATGGTGTTGGAAAACTGGATATCTGAATGCAAAAGAATGAAATTGGACCTTTATCCTACACCATATACAAAAATAAACTCAAAATCAATTAACGGTTCAAATCTAAGATCTGAAACTATAAAACTCCTAGAAGAAAACATACAAGAAAATCTTCATAACACTGGTCTTGGCAATGATTTCTTGTATGTGACACCAAAAGCAAAGACAACAAAAGCAAAAATAGAAAAGTGGGACTACATTAAACTCAAAAGTTTTCACGCAGCAAAAGAAACAATCGACACAATGAAAAAGCAACCTAAGGAATGGGAGTAAATATTTACAAATCATATATCTGATTAGGTGTTAATATCAAAAATATAAAAGAACTCCTGCAACTCAACAGCAAACAAACAAACAATGCAACTAAAAAAACAGCAAAGTACCTGAAAAGCCATTTTACCAAAGATATACAAATGGCCAACAGGTATATGAAAACGTGCTCAACATCACTTCATCAGGGAAATGCAAATCAAAACCACAATGAGATATCGCTTCACACCTATTAGAATGGCTATTATCAAAAAGGCAAGAGGTAACAAGTGTTGGAGAGTATGTGGAGAAAAGGGAACCCTTGTGCACTGCTGATGGAAATGTAATTGGTGCAGCCACTATGGAAAACAGTATGTATGTTCCTCAAAAAATTAAAAATAGAACTACTATAAGATCTAGCAATCCCATTTCTAGGTATATATCCAAAGAAAATGAAATCACTACCTAGAACAGATATCTGCAATCCTGTGTTTCTTGCAGCATTATTCACAATAGACAAGATATGGAAACAACCTAAGTGCCTACTGATGGATGAATGGATTAAAAAGTGTGATATGTGCATACAATGGAATATTATTTAGCTTTTAAAAAGAAAATTCTGTCATATGCTACAATATGGGTGAATCTTGAGGACATCATGTTAAGTGAAAAAAGACAGTCACAGAAGGACAAATACTGCATGATTTCACTTATATAAGATATCAAAAATAGTCAAACTCATAGAAGCAGATAGTAGAATGGTTTTTGCTAGGGGCTGGCAGAAGAGTGAAATGGGGAGTTGCTGTTCAATGGGTATAGAGTTTCAGTCATGCAAGAGGAAAAAATTCTAGAGGTCTGCTGTATAACAATGTGCACATAACTAACAAGACTATACTGTACCATTCAAAACTTAAGAGGTTAGATTTTATGTGTTTTTTACCACAATAAAAAAGAAAAATAAATTTCCTCCTGCTTTTTATATATGTTGATGTCAGTTACCACAAGTAGCATAGAGTCCTGAGTCATCCATCCTTCACCTCCTGGATTCTAAGAGCCACTCTGCATCCTCTTTTCTCTCCATTTCTCCCATCTCTCCTCAACTCCTGAAACTCACTTGCTGAGCCCTCTGTAAATTATCACCATCAACATAAACCCCTCCTTTTGCAAAAGATCTCATCTTTTCACAGCATAGTTCCCATTATCTCATCCCTTGTTGCAGACATTTACAGACCATTGTCTCTCTGTCACTTTCACCAATGCTACTCCTGTCTTGATTCCAGGAAATTTCAATATAAACACAGATGGTCCTACCAGTCCTCTGCCTTCTTAGTTCCTTTTCCTCTCTTCCAGTGAGCTTGTTTTCCACTCTTAGCCAGTCATTCCTATGGACATATCCTAGACTCTATCATTTCCAATAACCACAACTCTTCCATAATCCCATTCCTTGGCTATAACCTCCTAACTTTCCAACTCACTCCCTTTATCACCCATTTAAAACACTCATTCACCCCTCTAAGATGTCTAACATGTTGAACCTACAATCTTTTGTTTTCTGTCATCCCACTTATATCCTCAGATCCTTTCTTATCCAGATTACATTATATAGTCAATGAACAGAATCATTAATCGCACGCATGCCTCTTTCAAGCTGCACTGCTGTACTCATTTGGGTAAATCACAACTATGGTAGGTTAATATTTCAAAGTTTGGCCTAGAGCTCAGTAGTACATGGAGGAAAGCATTGTGGATGTATTAGAGGGGGTGCATTTGAGTTATGGGAGCGGAATTGACAAAACACATTGGCAGTGGGTGATTAGAGAGGGTAAGGAACTAAAGATGACTTCTATATATCTATCTTTGGAGATGGAGTATAGATAGTGGAGACATTAAGTGGGTTATGTTAATACTAAGAGGAACATGTATATGGGAGAAGATAATGTGCTTCCAGTCTCACTGAGTTTTAGTTGCCTCTGTATCACCCATATGGAGATATCCAGCCAGTAGTTGAAAAATACAGCCTCAGAGCCCAGAAGAAAATTCAGAATAGGAGTTATTATAGTAGAAGCTAAATCCATATGAGTGATTGAAATCATTCAAGGGAAGCCATATAAAACAAAACATAAAAAGAAGAGACTGCATCAAGAGCAAAATAAAATGTGCTTTGGGAATGTTTGGTTTATTTTTGTTTTTACTATTTATTGACGTCCATTACAGTGTGTAATTGGGATACTATTATCTAACTCTCCCCCAAAATAAGGAAATTACAGAAAAATAGAGATACATTTATCTCTATAATAACAAGCTATATAATTCTTCCAAAATACACACTTTTTGCATAACTCCAAAGGAATGGATTATTAGAGAAATTGTTTTCTGATTAGAACATGACCTATCATGGCAAAAAATGCATTGCTTTATTTTATTTCATATATTTTGCCCCTTAGGGTTTTTTCCTTATGATTTTAAGATCCATTTTAAACATTCATCTATTGATGTTAGGATCTCTGTAAACAAAGCCCCTCCCCAAATATTGGGTCTAAGTGCCTGAACTATTCCAATTCTCATACAAACTCCAGCATGTGAAGATGGCATGTCTGTTCTAAGTACTGGAAGATAGGGAGATTTATCAGAAATCAGAGAATGCCCATGAAATCCTAAAAGAGTGAACAGGCAGGATGGGGCTCAGTAGCTGTGCTTGGTCATTTTCCCATTTGCTTTCAGAAACATTCTTCACTCAAATATAGCATCATCATTCCTGTAACAAGAACAATGCCATTTCCTGATGTTACTCAAAAAGTCAAAGACAAAATTGGGTTATAAACTTGGCCCAGCTTTTCATTAGCCATGTGATGTTCACAAATCACTCGACCTCTCTAGGACTCAGTTTCCTTATATAAAATATTTTTTAAAATCTCTAGTATAATTATCAAGAGGATTAAATAAATGACTGTTGTGTCACATATAAAGTACTAACTCTCTGCAATGTAGTTGAACGAAAACAGGAGTCTTTCCTCTATTGTACATGTTGATGTATTTCAAGGGCCCAGGAGAATACCTGGCGCAGTGTAGGTATTCAATAACAATTTCTTGAATGAATGAATTAACTTGACCTTATTTTGTCTGACTTTAAATCCTTTTGCACACAAAGTAAAAAGCAAAAAATAAGACATATGCAAAAACATTTTATCAATAAAAATGGGCAAAAATACTTCATCAAGGCCGTGGGATCACAATAAAGCTAGTTGTTTTGAATGGGAAACATCAAATCAGACCAAGTAGAAAATCTTGAAATATTAATGAAGCAAAAGTCTCCATGTCATAAATTCTATTCATCACAATTTTAAAGTGAGCTTATAGTAAGAAGCAAAAATGAAAACAAGATAAATTTTAACAGGAGGTAGGATTTTTTAACAATTATTTTTAATGAATCCTTACATATATTTTCCAAGTTTTCTACTTCTTCAATTACTTTCATAAGCTAACATGGTTTTGCCATTACCAAGTATTTCTTACCCCTCAAGTATGCCACCTGTATCTATTGCACTGCAGATTTTTTTAATGTAGGAGGATTAGATACTGGGGAATTTTTTCCTGAATTAATGTTGCAAATAGGCCTATTTTTTATTTATCTGTATATGAGACTGGAGATAATTAGCATCATTTTACAAAGCTCTTTTACTTCTCATAAATTGATTTGTTTTCCCCTTGCTTTTGGTTAAATGTTAACTGCATGTACTTTTTGAAAGGTTTATGTGTTTTAGTAGTTCAGATATTTTTCCCTGAGTTCATTTCCATTTTTCCTCATCCATTAAAGTGTGATACACTTTCTCAATGACTTTTTTTTCCTAGTCAATATATAGTTTGGTCTTTTTTATCCACTGAGGCGATATCTGTCTTTTAATTGGTGTATTTAGACCATTCACATTTAGTGACTATGGTTATAGTTGGTTAATACCTACATGTTTGTAACTATTTTCTACTAGTTGCACCTGTCTTTTGTTTCTTTTTGTCCCTTTCCCCTCTTGTTCTGCCTTGTCTGCTTTTAACTGAGCATTTTATATGATTCCATTTTCTCTGCTATCTTAGCATATCAATTATACTTATTTTAAAAACTGTTCTAGTGGTTGCCCAAGAGTTTGTAATATACATTTACAACCAAAGTCAACTTTCAAATAATACTATACCACTTCACTGATAATGAAGCTTAACATAAAAGAGAGTTCCCAATTCCTCTTTCCTGTCCCTTATAACATGGCTGTCATTCAGTTAGCTTATACATATGCCATAATCACCTAATACATTAGTATTACTTTGAACAGTTATAAAATAGGTCAATTAAGAGTAAGTAAAGTGAAAGATTTTATTTTACCCTCATGTATCCTTTCTCTGACGCTCTTCTTTCTTCAAGTAGACCTGAATTTATGACCTATAGCATCTTTCTTCTCCCTGAAGAACTTTTAATATTGCTAGCAGGGCAGGGCTGCTAGAGATAAATTCCTTCTTTTTTTCTGAATCAGTCTGTATTTCTCCTTCACTTTTGAAGAATAATTTTACTGGATACAGAATTCTAGGTTGGTGTTTATTTTCTTTCAACACTTTATTTTTCACTTTATTCTCTTCCTGCTTGTGTGGTTTTTTATGAGAAGTCCACTGTAAAATTCTTGTTTTTCTGTAGGTAAGGCATTTTTTTCCTTTTAACTTCTTTCAAGTGTTCACTTTTTGGTCCTCTGGAGTCTGAATATGACATGCTTAAGTATGTATTATTTTGATATTTATCCTGCTTCATGTTCTCTAAGATTACTGGATTGTGGTTTGGTATCAGTCATTATTTTTGGAAAGTTCTTAGCCATTATTTCTTCAAATGCTTTTTCTGCTCCATTCTCTTTACTTTCCTTTTGATATACTACTTATGTGTATGTTATACCTTTTGAAATTATCCCACAGTTCTTGGATGTTCTGTTCATTTCATTTTTTTTTCTCTTTTTGCATTTCTGTTTAGAAAGTGTCTACTGACATATCTTCAAGCTTACTGATTCTTTCCTTGGCTCTGTCCAGTCAATTGATGAGCCCATAAAAGGTATTTTTCATTTCTGTTACAGTATTTTTGATTTCTAGCATTTCCTTTCAACACCTTTTTAGAGTTTCCCTCTTTCTTTCTTTTTTTTTTTTTTGAGGAAGATTAGCTCTGAGCTAACTGCTGCCAATCCTCCTCCTTTTGCTGAGGAAGACTGGCCCTGAACTAACATTCATGCCCATCTTCCTCTACTTTATATGTGGGACACCTGCCACAGCATGGCATGGGAAGCAGTACCATGTCCGCACCTGGGATCCAAACCCGCGAAGCCTGGGCCGCCAAAGCAGAACGTGCGAAATTAACTGCTGCACCACTGGGCCGGCCCCAAGAGTTTCCATCTTTCTCATGACATTACTCATCTGTTCTTGCACGTTGTCTGCTTTTTCCATCAGAGCCCTTAACCTATTAATTAAAATTATTTTAAATTCCTTGTCTGAAAATTCCAAAATCTGCATCATATCTGAGTCTTATTCTGATGTTTGATTTGGCTCTTTGGGCTATGCTTTTGTCTTGCCTTTAGGATGCCTTGTAATTTTTTGTTGAAATCCAGATGATGTATCAGGTAATATGGACTATATTAGTCAGGGTTCTCCAGAGAAACAGAATAAATATACCATGTATATATAAAAAAATTAACTAAAAATGGATCATAGACCTAAACATAAAATGCAAAACTATAAAACTCCTAGAAGGTAACATGGGAGAAAACCTAGATGACCTTGGGTATGGTGATGATTTTTTAGATACAACACAAAAGGCATGATCCATGAAAGAAGTAAATGATAAGGTGGATTCAATTAAAATTAAAAACTTCTGCTCTATGAAATACAATGTCAAGAGAATGAAAAGACAAGCCACAGACTTGGATAAAATATTTTCAAAAGGCACATCTGATAAAGGACTGTTATCTAAAATATACAGAGGACTCATGAAACTCAACAATAAGAAAACAAACAACCCAGTTAAAAAATGGGCCAAAGACCTTAACATACAATTCACTGAAGAAGATATACAGATGGCAAATAAGCATATGAGAAAATGCTCCACATCATATGTTACCAGGGAAATGAAAATTAAAAGTATATTGAGATACAATTGCACACCTATCAGAATCGCCAAAATCTGAACACTGACAGCATCAAATGCTGGTGAGGATGTGGAGCAACAGGAACTCTCATTTGCTCCTTGTGAGAATGCAAAATGGTATAGCCACTTTGGAAGACAACTTGGAAGTTTCTTACAAAACTAAACATATTCTTTCCATACGATCCAGTAATCATGCTCCAGTAATCAGCTCCCAGAGGAGTTGAAAACTCATGTCCACACAAAAACCTGCACACAGATGTTTATAGCAGCCATCCATAATTGTCAAAACTTGGAAGCAACCAAGATGTCCTTCAGTAGGTGAATGGATAAACCATGGTACATTCAGACAATGGTATATTATTCATCACTGAAAAGATCTATCAAGTCATGAAAAGACATGGAGGAACTTTAAATGCATATTATTAAGTGAAAGAAACCAATCTAAAAATCAACTACATGCTGTAGTTGATTCCAACTACATGGCATGCTGGAAAAGGTAAAATTCTGAAGACAGTAAAAAGATCAGTGGTTGCCAGTAGTTATGGGAGAGGCAGGGATAAACAGGCAGAGCACAGAGGATTTTTAGGTCAGTTCAAATATTCCGTACAATACTATAAGGGTGGATACATGACATTATCAGTTTGTCCAAACCCATAGAAGGTACAACACTGAGAGTGAACCCTAATGTAAACTATGGACTTGGAGTGATAATGATATCAATGTAGGTTCATCAGTTGTAACAAGTGTACCACTCTGGTCGGGGATGTTGGTAACGGGGGAAGCTATGCATGTTGGGGGGGCAGGAATAGATTGGAAGTCTCTTTACCTTCTCAATTTTGCTGTGAACCTAAAACTGCTCTAAAAAAATAATGTCTTTAAATAAAAGAAACAAAAACCAATATATATTCATGGTGCAGTTACTTTGCTGAAAGCTTTTAAGGTACCCAAAGTTGGATAAGTCATGTCCTTGACCCAGCTGACAACTCTCAGATCCTCCCACTCCTTTACTTAAAATTCTCCCATGGTGTTGAGGTGCAGGGGGTGGGGCAAGTATAAAAGGGAAACACAAGGGAATTCCCTTGTGGTGATGAAACAGTTCTGCATCCTGACTGCAGTTGGAATTAATGAATCTACACATTTGACTGTATATCTAGGCACTATGGCCCAGCCAAGTTGACACGTAAAGTTAACCATCACAGGGACTGAGGTACATAGGCCTTTATCATGAGGCTTGTCAAATAAAAAACAAATCTGCACTTAAGTAACTGGAAACTGGAGCTGGAAATGTGTTTCCTTGTGATCAGCCCATTTTCAGGAGGCTTTATTGAGGGTGGTTCCACATTCTAATACTTATTTAACCTTAGGGGTGAGTCAAAGTTCAGGATCCTGTGAGAAGGAGAGAAACTTAACCAAAATTTGGTCATGTTGTTCTCACTGATCAGTCAGTGGGGTCAAACATTTCAACCAATTAATCACTTATAAGACAAAGAATGGGAATTTGGAGGGGCTGTGCCTGGCCTTGTTCTAGGTAATCAGGGGGTTTACCTGCAAGTCTCAACTAGATCACGTAGGGAAGAGTGATACTTTGCCAAAGGCTGTTTCCCAACACAAAAGGTGGTGGGATTTCTCAAATAGTAACCATTTTTCAGGATCACAGGACTCTGGTAAAGTTCAACATTGCCAGGTTTTATGTTAATGCAGCTAGGAGCTGGGCTTGTGCAACGTTTGCTGTAGCTGTGGGTGCCAGAGGCTTCAAATTCCACTAGTCCTAGTCCTTATTTTTGTCTCTCCTCTTGTCTTTGAGTTGAGTTTCCCTAAAAAAGCCTTCTTAAATAATAGAAGCACTGGGCTTCTGTTTCAGCTGTGATCCACTGTTAGTACACTGGAGCATGGTTGATTTGATGGTAAGGTATGAGGAGGAGCAGTGTTCTATAATCTCATTAAATCTCAGTCTAGTGTGTCCCTGGGCTGCCTTCACAAGTGTTTCTCAGCTTGCCTCCCCACTGGATGAGATAGGAAAGCTACAGGGGACTGGAATTGAATAATTGCCCTTTCCCTATGTCTGAGAAGACTCTGGCATAATCTCTTCCCTGGGAGATTAGCTCTTTGTCATAAAGAATGCTCTATTTAAAAATGGACACTTTTCTCCTCATCTTGCCAGAGCCATAAAGGAATTTTTCTTGGCTCTTCACCATGAGAACCTGATGGAATTCTTGGAACCAATGAAAGCATGGGGTCTT
The DNA here is from genome assembly GCF_037783145.1 of Equus przewalskii. Lineage (NCBI taxonomy): Eukaryota > Metazoa > Chordata > Mammalia > Perissodactyla > Equidae > Equus > Equus przewalskii. Next base: position 116,457,440 of record NC_091863.1, on the reverse strand, counting down.
CCTAAATACTACAGCCCTGAGGAGTGTCTCACACTCACCCTGGTCCACACTCAGCCTATAGTAGTTCATGGAAGTTTCTGTTTAAGTGTACTTACCAGTTTGTGGCTCCAGTGTCTTCTACTCCAGCTAAACTGATCTCAGCCGTGATTCTCTGTATTTGCCTATTACCCAGATTTTGGAGTAGGTTTTGCCCAGTGACAATTCTCTGGTGAGTCCAAGAAAATTATTTCTTTTCAGTTTGTTCAGCTTTTTCTTGCTTTAAGGATGGGAGTTTAGACTTTCAAGCTCTTTACGTGTCATAGCTGAAACCAGAAGTCCTCAATGTCATTTTTTTATTATTGTCACTTTGGATAGTTTAAATTCTAGAAAATCAAATGCAGTAATGAAAATTTTCTTCAATTTTTATCTTTATTCATATCTATCCTTGTGCATGATTTGTTGTTTCCACTGATATGAATATTCTGAAAATTTTCATTCACACAATTAAAAGTTGAAAGAAATTCTAATTTTCTCCATTTGGAGACGAAATGAACACTTATCTCACACATAATTTTGTTGGCAGATTACTTTACTTCTTGTGTACACCTGTTTTTATTTTTTTAAAGCCTACCCATGCACAGAAAGTTATTTATTTAAAAACAAAATTCAACAGTTCATCATTTCATACTGATGTTTAAGATATGCTGTTGAATCATAGAAGATGATGTTCTTAAAATAGCAACAACAATTGTATACAGAATTGGAATAGGGAAAACAAAATACTATTTAGAAATAGTATTCTGTCTGCAACAGCCCAGGGATGTCTCAAAAGAAGACCACAGCCAGATTATCTAATGGGTTCAATAAAACAAAAGTCACAGAATTGGAAAAGTAAGGATTTGTGGAAATCATGTGACCTCTTTTGGCTAAGGAGAAACATATGAATGCTGAGAACTAAAATATTACACATGTTTGGGTATGTGCAGAGTAGTAGTATGGAAATGACAACTCTGTGAAATTTTGCTTGGGTCTTGAGACTTATCACTGACTTTTGATGCCAACTGGGGCAAATGTCTTAGTTTAAAAAAATATATCAAGAATAATAGATGTGAATAAATAAATGACAAAACATTATGAAAACTCACATTATAAAAAGTATCATGAAGATAAGTGATAAATGAAAAACTGGACAAATTATGAAACTTATATGAAATACCATATCCACATGGTTTTATTTGCAAGTGACAGAAAACACAACTTAAGCTGCCTTGGAATACTTTTAGAAAACTCTATGTTCTCAGTTTGAGTAGACTTCTGGCATGGTCAAATCAGACCTCTGGGTCTAATTGTGTTTCTCTTCATTCCGTAGTCTTTCTAGTGTGGGCTTCATCCTCAGTTTGGCTTTCTTCATATTCATAAGATGTCTGTGACTGGCAACTGGGGCTATATTATTCTTTTTTCATTCCAAAGGGAGAAAATGTTCTACTTCCTATAACCATCGAAAAAATGTATTAAGCTTATTTCTGATTAGATCACTCTTAAACCCAATCACTTTGTTCAGGGAGTATTTCCATCACCTGATTCACTCAAGCTTGGGCTAGTGCCTATCCCTTTGGAAAGTAGGGTGTCATTACCCCAAATGTCTTAGTTTAGTGCTCCTCCAAAGCCACCTTTGAACTAATCACTGATTGGCATAGTCTTGAATTAGGTGCCAGTGCCTGAACTAATCACCAAGGAAAGAAGACGGAATTAGCCTCTGTAGTGTAGACCAATCAGACTCTACTCCTGGAACTGGGAGTGGGGTTAATCCATTCCAAACCAGGTGAATGCTATACAACTGGGAAAGGGCAAAATTAATGTTGTAGAAGCAACTGAAATATTTACTGCCCAGACAAAATGCCAATAATTTTTCATAAATAAAAAGTTCTCATAAATAAGGAAAAGAGAAACACAAAATGAGAAGCAGCAAAATACATGATCAAGAAATTCACAAAAGAAGAAATACAACTGCTCAATAGAATAAAAATATATTCTATCTCACTAATAATCATATACATATGTTAAAGTGAGATTACTTTTTCACATATCATATTTGAAAAATGAATAATACTGTTCCTATATTGGGTTTGCAAGTGTGTGAGGAAAATGGCGTTCTCATCTATTTTCAGTCAGACTATGAATTGGCAATAAAATCTTTTCTGAAAGGTAGTTTGGCAATTCATATAAAAAGTCTTAAATAGAACATAACATTTTTACTTAGCGTTTTAACGCTGAGGCACTTGAACTAAAAATACTACCAAGTTTGCAAGCACTTATATACATGGTTTTCCACAGCAGCATTGTTTATAACAGCAAACATTGAAAAACGACCTGAAAATCCACAATTATTAAATTAAGTACATTATTAAGGTTTTTTTTTTATGTTCCAGACACTCTGCTAGATACTAGGGACATGACAATGAACATGACAGATATGGTCCCTGTCTTCATGGAACTTGCATCCACTATGGAATATGCAATAATCTGAACACTATAATAATCATTAGAAAAGATGACAAGGGGCCAGCCCCATGGCTGAGTGGTTAAAGTTCCACGTGTTCTGCTTCAGGAGCCTGGGTTCACGGGTTCAGATCCCAGGCACAGATCTACTCGACTCAGCAACCATGCTGTGGAGATGTCTTATGTACAAAAGAAACCAGAGGAAGACTGGCACAGATGTTAGCTCAGGGCTAATCTTCCTCAAGCAAAAAAAAGAGGAAGATTGGCAATAGATGTTAGCTCGGAGTGAATCTTCCTCACCAAAAAAAAAGGCAGGTCGGACGTCAGCAACATGGAAGAGTTAGCTGTTCCCTTTGTCTCTCCCCTTTTTGAACTACAACTAAATGGACATTCACTGATGAGTGAAGGAAGCCGGCACAGGACAACAGGATGCCTGAGAGACACATGAAGCTATACACCTGAGGGTGGATGGACTGGCCCCCTGGGAAGTGGCAGAGATAGGTGAGCACACCCTGCTCTCCCCTAGTAGCCCTGTGCATGCACACGAACACTTTCCAACCTGGCACAAACTCCCTGAAAGTGGGAACATGCATCAGGGTGACCGAAGGAGGAGGCGGTGGTAACCCTTGCCTGGGCTCATGATCGCTCTCGCTCTCCCAGTGAAGAGGGGGAGCCCACCATGCCTCTGTGCTCCCAGGGAGCAGCCCTAGCCCAGGTCCAGTGGGGAAGCCCCACCCACCAAGCACAGCAGCCCTGGAGACTTCAAGCAGAGATCACAGCAGATCTCTACATGCTGGGGCAAACACAGCCCCGGCCCTGTGTGCCCAAGTGCTCATAGTGCTGCTGAGCACCCAAAGAGGGAACATGTCCTGGGTGGCTGTGGGAATAGGCGTGGCAGCTTTGAGCCCACTGGTGATCACTTTCCTGGCAGGAAGGAGGAGTTCATAGTGCCCCTGAGGCACCAAAGAGTGGTCCTAGCTCTGTCCTGCAAGGAAGGCCTGCCGACCAAGCACAGTCCATACAAGTGTGTGAATGCACCCCAGGCTGGGGCAAGCACCCATCATACCCCCTCAGCATCCAGCAGACAGGGTAGGGTCAGAAACTCTGCTCCTGCTTCCCCCTAGCAGTTACAGGTGGAATCTGCAGCCTAAGAATACCACAAACGCTCTTACAAAAGATTAGTTCATCAAGCACCATGAGAAACTGCAGCAACAATTCAGACCAGAAGGAAAATGACAATTCTCCAGAAATCAACCATGAAGACACAGAAATTTACAACCTAAATGACAGAGAATTCAAAATGGCCATCATAAGGAAAGTCAACCACTTACAAGAAAACACAGAAAGACAATTCAGGGAGCTCAGCAATAAAATGAATCTCTTCACCAAAGAGATCGAAACTATAAAAAAAAGAACCAGACAGAAATTCTGGATATGAAAAACAATTAATGAAATAAATAATAAGCTAGACTCATTAACAAATATAATTGATCTTAGGGAGGAAAGAACTAGTCTTCTTGAGGATAAAAGTGTAGAAATTCTACAGGTGTAGGAGGAGACAGAACTAAGATTTAACAAAAAGAAAGAATTCTTCGAGAAATATCCAATTCAATTAGAAAAAGCAACATGAGGATTATAGGTATTCAAGAGGGAGAAGTGTGGGAGAAAGGAGCAGAGAGCTTGTTCAAAGAAATAATAGCTGAGAACTTCCCAAACATGGGGATGGTTTCATATTTACAGATAAAAAAAGCTAATTGAACACCCAACTTTATCAATGCTAAAAGACCCTCTCTAAGGCATATAATAGTAAAAATGGTAAAAGTTTGGGATCAAGAAAAAATATTATGAGTAGCAAGGCAGAAGAAAATAACCTATAAAGGAAACCCAAACAGGCTTTCAGCAGGTTTCTCGGCAGAAACCCTACAGACTAGGAGAGAGTGGAATGATATATTCAATATACTGAAAGAAAAAACTTTCAGCCAAGAATCCTCTATCCAGCAAATCTTTACTTCAGATATGATGGAGAAATAAAATCTTTCCCAGATAAAAAAAAAAAGCTGAGGGAGTATATCACCACTAGACCTCCCCTATAAGAAATGATTAAAGATGCCATCACACTGGCAACAAAAAGGCAAAGGTCTACAAAGCTCTGAGCAAGGAGATAAATAGACAGACATGATCAGAAACTTGTAGCTCTCTACCAGTATAGGGAGGCAAAACTCAATTACAACTTAGAAAGGGAAAGAAAGCATCAAAAGTAATGATAAACACTTCAACTCAGCCACAAACTCACAAAAATTAAAAACAGAACAATGTGTAATCATAATTAGTCAGAAGGGGTTAGGAAAGTGAAGGAGCCTGCTTAGGTTAATGGAGATAAGAGGCCATGAGAAAATGGACTATCTCATTCCAATATCTTTCATACAATCCTCACAGTAACCACTAAACAAAAAATCAGAGCAGGGCCACAATTCACAGAAAGAGGAAAAACTGAGAAATTCCCCTCAGAAAACCACCAAAATGAAATTGCAGTAAGAAATACAAAGGAAGAGAAACAATGGAAACATAGAATAACCAGAAAACAAGAGATAAAATGGCAGTATTAAGCCTTCATATATCAATAATCACTCTAAAAGTAAATGGGCTAAATTCTCCAATCAAAAGACACAGAATAGCTGGATGGCTTAAAAAACAAGACCCAAAAATATGCTGCCTCCAGGAAATGCGTCTCATCTCCAAAGACAAACATAGGCTTACGGTGAAGGGATGGAAGACAATACTCCAAGCTAAGCCTCAACAAAAGAAAGGAGGTGTTGCTATACTTTTATCAGACAAAGCAGACTTCAAGTTAAAAAAGACCATGAGAGACAAAAAGGAGCACTATATAATGATAAAAGGGACATTCCAGCAAGAGGACATAACACTTATTAATATATATGCACATAACAAAGGGGCACCGAAGTACATAAAGTAATTATTAACAAACCTAAAGGGAGAAATTAACAGCAACACAATAACAGCAGTGGACCTCAACACCCTACTCACATCAATGGATAGATCATCCAGACAAAAAGTCAACAAGGAACTAGTAGATTTAAATGAAAAACTTGGTCAAATGGACTTAATAGGCATATATAGAGAACATTCCATCTGCAAACAGCAGAATACACATTCTTCTCAATTGTACATGGATCATTCTTAAAGATAGACCATATGGTGGGAAACAAGGCAAGCCTCAATAAATTCAAGAAGATTGAAATCATCCCAACCATCTTTTCTGACTACAATGCTATGAAGCTAGAAATCAACCACAAGAATAAAACTGGGAAAGTCAGAAATACATGGAGACTAAACAACATGCTATTGAACAACCACTGGATCACTGAAGAAATCAAAGGGGAAATTAAAAAATACCTGGAGACAAATGAAAATGAAAATACAACATGCAAACTCTTATGGGATGCAGCAAAAGTGGTCATAAGAGGGAAATTCTTAGCAATACAGGCCCACATTAACAAGCAATAAAAATCTCAAATAAGTAATCTTAAAATGCACCTAACAGAGTAAGAAAAAGAACAAAGCCCAAAGTCACCAGAAGGAGGCAGATAATAAAAATCAGAGCAGAAATAAATGAAATAGAGACTGAAAAATAGTAAAAAGTATTAATGAAACTAAGAGCTGATTCTTTGAGAAGATAGACAAAATTGACAAGCCCCAAGCCAGAACCACCAAGAAAAAAAGAGTGAAGGCTCAAATATATAAAATTAGCAAGGAAAGAGGAGAAATTACAACAGATACTGCAGAAATACAAAGGATTATAAGAGAATACTATGAAAAACTATACGCCCACAAATTCGAGAACCTAGAAGAAATGGATGAAATCCTAGACTCATATAACCTCCCAAAACTGAATCAAGAAGAAATAGAGAATCTTAGCAGAACAATCACAAGTGTAGAGATTGAAACTGTAATCAAAACCTCCCAAAAAATAAAAGTCCAGGACCAGATGGTTTCTCTGGAGAATTCTACCAAACATTCAAAGAAGATTTAGTACCTATCCTTCTCAATCTATTCTGAAAAACTGAAGAAGATGGAACAATTCCCAACACATTCTATGCAGCCAACATCACCCTGATACCAAAACCAGACAAGGACAACACAAAGAAGGAAAACTACAGGCCAATAACAATGATGAACTTAGAAGCAAAAATCCTCAACAAAATATTGCAAACCAATTACAGTAATATATTAAAAAGATAATACACTATGATCAAGCAGGTTTTATCCAGGGATGGAGGGATGGTTCAACATCTGCAAATCAATCAATGTGATACACCACACTAACAAAATGAGGAATAAGAATCACACGATCATCTCAATAGATGCAGTGAAAGCATTTGACAGGATCCAACATCCATTTATGACAAAAAAATTCTCAATAAAATAGGTATAGAAGGAAAGTACCCCAAGATAAGAAAGGCCATATATGACAAACTCACAGAAAACATCATACTTAATGGGGAAAAACTGAAAGCCATCCCTCTTAGAACAGGAATGAGACAAGTGTGCCCAATCTTGCCAATCCTATTCAACATAGTACTGGAGGTGTTGGCCAGAGCAATTAGGCAAGAAAAAGAAATAAAAGGAATCCAAATTGGAAAGGAACAAGTGAAACTTTTGCTGTTTCCAGATGACATGATTCTATACATAGAAAACTCTAAAGAATTCACCACAAAACTACTAGAAATAACCAACAACTTCAGCAACGTTTCAGGATACAAAATCAACTTTAAAAAATCAGTTGCATTCCTATACACTAACAACGAACTAGCAGAAAGAGAAATCAAGAATACAATCCCGTTTACAATCACAACAAAAAGAATAAAACACCTAGGAATAAGATGTTATTGAAAGAAATTTGAGCAAGACATAAAGAAATAGAAAGATAGTCCATGTTCATGCATCGGAAGAATAAACATACTTAAAATGTACACACTACCCAAAGCAATCTACAGATTCAATGCAATCCCAATAAGAATCCCAATGACACTCTTCACAGAAATAGAGCAAAGAACCCAAAAATTTAAATGGAACAACAAAAGACCCCGAATAGCCAAAGCAATCCTGAGAAAAAAGAACAAAGCTGGAGGCATCACAATCCCTGACAAAAACAGACAAACAGATCAATGGAGCAGAATTGAAAGCCCAGAAATAAAACCACACATCTATGGACAGCTAATCTTTCACAAAGGAGCCAAGAGCATACAATGGAGACAGAAAGTCTCTTCAATAAATAGTGTTGGGAAAACTGGACAGCCACATGCAAAAGAATGAAAGTAAATCACTATCTTGCACCATTCACAAAAATTAGCTCAAAATTTATTAAAGATTTGAATGTAAGAACTGAAACCATGAAACTCTTAGAAGAAAATATAGGCAGTACCCTCTTTGACATTGGTCTTAGCTACATCTTTTCAAATACCATGTCTATTCAGGCAAGGGAAACAAAAGAAAAAGTTAACAAATTGGGACTACACCAGACTAAAAAGCTTCTGCAAAGCAAAGGAAACCATGAACAAAACAGAAAGACAACCCAACAACTGGAAGAAAATATTTGAAAATAATTTATCAGACAAGGGGTTGATATCCTAAATATAACAAGAACTCATATAACTTCAACAACAACAAAAAAACAAACAACCCAATCAAAAAATGGACAGAGGATATGAACAGACATTTTTCCAAGGAAGATATACAGATGGCCAACAACATGAAACGATGCTCAACATCACTAGTTATTAGGGAAATGCAAATCAAAACGACAATGAGATATCACCTCACACTGGTCAGAATGGCTATAATTACCAAGACAAAAAACAACAAATGTTGGAGAGGATGTGGAGAAAAGGGAACACTCATACACTGTTGGTGGGAATGCAAACTGGTGCAGCCACTATGGAAAACAGTACGCAGATCCCTCAGAAAATTAAAAATAGAAATAACATACAATCGACCTATCCCACCACTGGGTATTTACCCAAAGAACTTGAAATTAATGATCCAAAGAGATTTACGCACCCCTATGTTCATTGTGTCATTATTCACAATAGCCAAGATGCAGAAGCAACCCAAGTGCCCTTCTACAGACGAATGGATAAAGAAGATGTGGTATATATATAATGGAATACTACTCAGCCATAAAAAGACAAAATTGTCCCATTTGCAACAACATGAATGGACCTTGAGGATATGATGTTAAGTGAAATAATCAGACAGAAAAAGACAAATACTGCATGATTTCACTCATACGTAGAACATAACAAATACATGGACAAAGAGAACAAATCAGTGGTTACCAGAGGGGAAGGAGGTTGGTGGGTTGGTGAAAGGGACAAGGGGGCACATATGCATGGTGACAGATAAAAATTAGATTACTGGAGGTGAGCATGATGAAGTGTACTCAGGAATTAATAAACAATAATGTATGCCCGGAATTACACACTGTTATAAACCATTATAAACCCAATAAAATTACAAAAAAAAAAGATGACAAGATACGTGTTTGTTGACATGGAAAGATTTTCCCAGTATGTTGTGTTGAAAAGAAAGTCTACAATGTAGCATGTACAGTTTGACACAACTTGTATAAATTAAAAATGTATATTAATGTATGCATATACACACATTCAAATAAATGCCTATTATATGGATTCCAGCATTGTATAACATACATATATAATATATAAGGCAATGTATATATTATATACATATTATAAACATTTAGGGTAGAACAATAAGCATCAAAATATTAACAGTACATAGTTCTATGAGATGGTCTTATTGTACTCTCTAATTTCATTTTTATACTGTTTTTTGCATCTCCAAATGGTTTTGCATTGAGTATATATTTACAATTAGAAAACATCAATAAAACTCTTTCAAAGCAGAGTAATACAGCCATTAAACTAACATACGCCTGGGTGTCCCTTCAAGTTCTTACCTCTTTATATCTCCAGGGCCACGTTTTTTCCCAGTTCCTTCATCATATACCATAGATTTCAGTCTTATTGAACACATGTACTCCCGAGGAACCAGTGACTTCTTGGGTCTCAGTGCCTTTGCAGATTCTCCCCCACCTCTGTCTGGAACGCTTTCCCCTTCTTTCACTTGGTTGTCTACTTCTGGCGGTTCAGGATTCACCTTAGCTGTCTTTACTTAAAAGCACCCCTCCTCCACCTTCTTGCCTTCAGTCTATGGAAAATGCCTCTAGCGCTGCTCCTCTTTACTACCACACACACTATGGTTTGTGTACTGTGAACACATTCATCACATAAATGGAAAAATATATTTAGTATTCCTTCTCTCCTTTTCCTGCCTCGTTCTCTCTCACCAGCATCTCATCTCTTTCTACTCTCTCTTCACTCACCTGGTTCCACTTGCATCAGCCTTTTTGCATTTTCAGAAGGGCACAGACATGACCAATTTAGGGCTTTTGCCCTTGCTGTTTCCTCTGCCTAGAATTAATTCCCCAAGATATCCACAAAGTCAGTCCCTCGCTTCTTTAAGTCTTTGCTTAAATGACCCTGGATTAATAAGGCCTTTCCTTTCTAACCTCTGAGGGGTAGGGAACTCCCTATTCCTCATCACCCATAACTTTCTCTCTATAATGTAGAATTTTCTCTTTTGTTGTTAACCTTTACCTTCCATCTTCCTTGACTAGCACGTGAGCCTCATGAGGGCAGAGGTCTCTGTCTCTTCGGTTACTGAAGTGCCCCTTGCACCCAGAACAGCCTGAAACACAGTAGAATTTTAATTAATATCTGCTAAGTGGGGAATATACCTTACACCACAGAATTCCTGTTCATTTCTACTGTCAAATAAAAACAAATCCAGACTTATGTAAGAAGAAACTTTATTCGAAAAGACAATTACAATAGGGAGAACGCTCTGACTACAAGTTCTGCAAATGTCTCAAAATCGAACAGAAAAAGGTATTCTTTTATAGGGAAGGGTAATCAGGGATAGCAGGAAATTTGTATGAGGGGGCAAGTGGTGGGACTGAGCAGAGAGCATGATGGGAACAGGTAATGTTTCTCTCTGTAGTTAGCCTGTTCTCAGAATGAGCTGTTAAGGGGGGGTGGGGTGGAGTGTGTGTATCTTAGAGCTTGCTTAAGCCTGGGGATGAGCCAAAGTTCAGGAACCTATCAGGAGGAGAGAAGCCTGACTAAAATTTGTCAAGCTAAATTAGTGGGCATGTTACGGGTAATTATGAGCACTTGGTCAGTCTCTGCTTTGTTTAAGATAGGGAAAATCTGTCCTTAAACACTATTATGGACAGAGTAAGAGTCATTGTGCGGTTAAGGTTGGTCAAAGTAGTTTTCAAGGTTGCACCGGCCTTCACATTCTTGTTGGCTTTGAAGGATTAGCTATATTACATGTTGAGCATGTTGTCGGCTGACAGCTGTTGGAGAATCTTAGAGATAAGGCATCGGTGAGAGGCATGCCTGAGAATATAATAAAAAGAGTAAACATTAAAGGTTGAATAAGGGAGTAAAGCCAGGATTTGAGGTTGGAAGGGGAGTCAGTCAAGAGGATTTCAGGACATTGGACCCAAAGCGTCCTTAGATGGCAGAGGGAGAATCACAGTGGTGATATGATGGATTTTCCAATTTGTGTTTTGAATAATTTGGTGATGGCATAGACATCAGAGATGTTTTGGGGAACACATGCACAGCAGCGACTTCCGACCACTCACCACTGTGTAAGTGCCCCTTTGGGAAACCAGAACCACGTCCAATACCAGATTACTCTAGAGGCCACTTACTGGAGTTGATGTAGTTCTATTGCGATCATGTTGGTGGTTTCACTAAGACTGTCCACAGTCCTGCTTACTTCCCAGAGCACAGCAAGGAAAATGTGGTAGTTTGTAAAGAACTTTAGATCTTTCAAAAGTAAGAAGACTTTGGTTTCTTATATCATCAAAGACATGATAAAATCAACATAAAAGCCCAGGGAATTACTCTGATAAGACACAGTATTTTTGCCTTTTAGGTAAACTACCTAGAAGTCAAAGAAGAACTTTTATAATTTCTTATTAAGAGTAGACCAACAATCCAGGAAAATTTTGTCATTTAACAAAGAAAAAAACAAATTGCAGTTCTGCATTAGTATATTGGTTTCTTTTAAAAAATTATAAACAAACCCATTAACGTTTCACCAGCTTTGACCAATACAAATAAAATTCCCCTTTCCAACTTTTTATATCCATTCAAATTTTATCCTACATTTTTTTTTATTTTGGAATAACCAGTCATTTTGCCTTAGGAGAAAACTTTTTTGTTCCTTAATAAAAACATACCTTGCATACTCTGCATACAAAGTTGTTCCTATATGCTACTATTACTCCTAGTAGAGTTTTATTCGCATATATTGATTATAACATTCATTCATACTAACTTTTATTTTAGAGAATACTGGAAGCTGGATAAATGTGAAGTGTCATACTGTCATACACCAGTATTTTAGAGTAGACCGCCAGAGCTTATGAATACACATCTCACAATTTTTTATAGCCATAACTATCCCTTACAGTACAACTTTTCAATGAGGCAAAAATACTATGTTCATTAATAGATGCAAACATATATAGTTTTAAAAGTATGCTTAGTAATTAATATTTCAGTATTTTACCTTATTTAGAAATGATCTAGTTATTTAATAAATATTCATTAATTAAATTAGCACACGTGTCAGGCTTTAACTTACCAAAAGACCTTGAAGACTGTTTTCAAGCTGACATATTACAAAACATAATTAGTGTTAAAATAAAGTTTATTGGGATAATGATTTAATTTGGTTAAACATAAATTTACAGTTTTTATAATCTTAAATATTTAATAGATGTAATGCTAGTCTATTCAATCAGTAAACCTGTATAAGTTTAGGAAGAATATCCCAAATAGAATATAAATGTATGCTTATATTTTATCTAAACTTGATAACTCAGAAGACATAGCTAATTTTATTAAACCAGTAATATTAAACTAGTCTTGTTTGCCAAGATTTACTTAAATTATGTGAATTTGGGTATTTTAAACATTTGGGCTAATTTCTATCAGAATACTTCTGAAAGTCTTATATGTTAAATTTCCTTACTTTTTGAGAATTTTAGGAATATTTGATTTATAGTAGTGCTTATTTATCTCTAAGCCAATCAGAATAGAGTTCCTTTAGGGCATTTTATAGTCTAACATGGTAATACTATCTGGAGGTAGGCAAATCACAGACGTAATAAACATACACACATAAACATACAGCAAGATACAAATAGAGAATAGCTTTACTTGTAAAATTTTAACTCATTGTTTTATATACAAGAGCTGGCCCTTGTCCTTGATCACCTTTACATTTTGTAAAAACTCAGGACTGCATTTCTGGTAGATGGGGCAAGTTAAGGTTACCAACTCAAGATGAGAGCTGAAGTGTCCCCAACAATATTAGAGGAGGAGACCTCTAAGATTTTCTTTGCCCTGATGTGTAATCTTACACAGGCTGTGGATTGAATTTGTGGCAAAACACTGAGGATACACCAAGTGACCATCTGGGCATCTCTAAAGCTCATCTGAGTTGCCATAACATCCAGCCTGTTTCCAATTATCTTCTTCCACCTTAGGTGTTTGCTCTTGGGGTCCTTGAGCACTTCAAGAGCCTCCAGTAGGTAGAGGGGAGCCTAGAGAACTTAAGTGACTATAGGACATTGAAGGGCTGAAATGGGATGGAAAAGGTTTGGCAGAGGTGGATAGAGGGATGGAGGAGGTAGGCGTGTTGAAGGCAGACAGATCAAAGGATTGAAGAGAGCTGAAGGGAAAGTTTAAAGGTCATGAAAAGGAGGAAGGTGGATGGGGGCTGGCTGTTTGGAAGGGATAGGTATATGATGAGTCAATATGAGGAGATCCCATGTTTCCCAAAGAGGCCATTGAAGTTCTAAATTGTCTTTAAAATCTTGACATTTTTGAAGATACTGAACTGAATTAATGCCATAATGGTAGAGCATATAGTTAATTATATCAGGGATAAGACCTCAAAGGAGCCAGGAGAGAGTCCTGCTCTATTACTCCCTTGTACAGGCCCTGTCTGAAGGGCCAAGAAAATTCCCTCCGCCAATCCTCACTTGGGGAGCCAAAGCAAAACAGAAGGGAAGGCTCCTGCTCAAGAGTCAGGGAGTGATTCCCCACTCAAAATGCCAAAGAAAATTCTTTTTGCTCCAAAGAATCAAAGTAACTCCTTACCATGCTGTAACAGAGATGAGGCCCAGAGCACTGCTTTAAGAATTGAATTCACCAAAGCATTCCCAAATTCACGAACAAGAGAGTCATTCAAAGGATTTGCAAGGTGCCATTAGTTCCCTGTGCAGTGACAACAGGGTTCTGGAAGTGAAGTCCAATCTTGGGTCGAGTCATGGCTATAAAACTGTCAAATAAAACAAATCCAGTCTTAGGTAAAGAGAGACTTTATTCAGAAAGACTGTTGCAATAGCGAGAATGCTTTGACCACAAGATCCATAGGCATCTCAAAATCGAACAGAAAAAGGCTTTTTTAAGTAAGGAGGGATAAGTAGCGCTAGCAGGAACTTTGCTGGTGGGGTGGGAAGCTGTGGGGGTGAGTAGACAGCATGATTGGGGCAGTTTAACAGGAAATGTTTCTCTTGTGAATAGCCTGGGATGAGCTACATCTTAGTGCTTCCTCAAGCCTGAGAGTGAGCCAAAACTTGGGGGTCTGTGGAGCAGAGAGAAGCTAACTAACGTTTGGTCAAACCAGTGGGTTACTTATGAGTAAGTGTGTGAGCACTTGGTCATTACCATTCTGAAAACTCTTTCTGAATTCCCACTTTGCCTCTCTTTTCAAGTTGGTATTGCTCAGGGTTCTCAAGAACATTTAAAAAAATTAGTACTTCAAGAGAGTCAACGCCTCAGAGTAGCCAAGTTTCCAGTGAAACCATGTCCTCAGCTTCTCTGACTTCATTGTTTCCTGGTCAAACTTCAAGGAGATCCAAACCTTTTTCATATGTCACAGACATGTTTACCCAGGGCTATTTCTGCCACTATCTTAGAATAACTACATAGTCATTATTAGTAGCTTTAACTAAGTACAACCATTTTTCTGAGATAACCTCAACTCCCTATGCAGATGCTATCAGTGAAATTTCAGGTGAAATTATAATCATTTCTCAGCAAGGAGATGAGATCATGGTGTCCCAAACTTTTGCTCAGGGTTCAGCCGACTCCTTTCCACATATGGTGACTGTGGCCACTGCAGCCACTATCCCCACAGGAAATGGCACTTTTTTTCCAGGTAGGTCTCATATTGCTAAAAGGAATTGAATATGTCTCAGGATGCGGAGTAAGAAACATCTGGATAAAAGAGTGTTGCTCGCTGATTTGGAACATAATCTCTAATTATACATAGGAGAGGGTTTTTTCTGAGGGAACCAGAGGCAGGAGCCACCTTGTCTACCTGATTCAGGACTATTGGGCATGTCTCTGCCATCTTCACCACCATGGTCCTGTCTGAAGTCTTTTCTCTTGTCCCTGACTGAAAACGCTGACATTCACAAAACTGACTAAACCCTTAGGCTACCCGTATGGAATGAGATAAAGTTTGTTAGCTCCCAGACCCTTGGCCTCTGCCTGGCGCTGGAGGAACTACATTACCCAGAAGGGTCTCCACCGTAAGCATAAGTGTCACTGGGCCAATGAAGAACTGGAGAGGGACGGTCCGTGCATTACGCGCCACTCAAGGGCGGGACTTCTGGCGTTGTGTTCCTGGCGGTTATCTTATCTGTTCTTGGGTTGGTGCACCGGATCAGAGGCTCTGGAGCGCTGTCTCATACCCGACGTGACGGGAGAGAAAGCCTTGTCCTCATCGCACAGAGGCAACTTCGAGGCTCTGCAGCGTCGCCACTCGGTGTCTCCCCGCCCCCTCCCTTATCCCCCGCCGCTCGCTCCGCCCACGGGCTCAGAGGGCGGCGGCTGCGCTGTTGGACCCGGCGCAGGTGGGTGCTGCCATCCCCCGTCGTCACGCGACCCGACCCCCACCTCCGAATCCTAAAGCCCCGAATGAGGGCGCCTGCTCAGGTCACTGAAGCCCAGGCGGCTGTGTCCAGGACAGTGGGGTACTCGTGAGTGGGGTCCCTGTTTCTGACAGCCAGTGAGAAGATATGGGAGAGTTGCAGGCAGAGGGACCAGCAAGTGCAAAGGCTTGGATGTGCGACTGAGTCGGGAGCATGGGGGGAAACCTAGGATCTGTGTGGCGCCTGCAAGGAATGGAGCGTGAGGGGAGGAGCCATACGTGGAATGGCAACCTGAAGAGCTGGACCTTCATTCCTAGGGCGTTACTAGCCATGGGGAGTTGTGAACAGAACAGGGACACAATCTAGGTTAGGATTTTAAGTTTCCCAAAGATGGCTCAGGGGAGACTGGGGGTTGGAGGGAGACCCATGAAGAGGCTGCTGCAATTAAACTCCAGGAGAGTTATAATGGCGTCCAGACCAGAGTGATGGCAGTAGGGGAGGGCAAAATAACCCGATTCCAGATAGAGCTTAAGGATAGAGCCCTCGGGGATGCTGTGACCGAAAGTAGGGAGTGAAGGACTACCCTGAATGTTTTTTGTTTGTTTCTTTTTCATTCTTTCTTTTTTGTTTTGCTGAGCATCTGGGAGAATGGAAGTGGAGATGTTGGGCGGAAGGAGCGGGTTGCTGAGGAAGCTTACAGGTTAGAATTTGGACTGGGTGATTCTGAGATGTTCCAGAAGTGTGTGTGTGTGCGTGTTCCCATGTCACATGTACCGCTGAACATGCAAGTCTGCAGTTCCTGGAGGGGTGTACGCTCAGGATTCCCAAGAGGGCTTTATATCTGGACCAGGGTGTAGCCTGAGGATCATATTTGGGAGAGGGAATCTTAGGGTTGTTATTTCAAATGGGCCTGAAGTGAGAGGGAGGGAAGGGCTGGAAGGCAGGCACAGGGAATGGGCATCCCTGAGGCTGCCTCCAGAGGGGAGAGAGGCCTGTACTGGGTAAGGAGCCAGAGCTGTAGGATGGTGTATGTATCCTGTGGGTTCAGCAGGACCTTGTGTTACTCCCGGTGAGCAAGAGAAGAGTCAGGTGGGTGGAGCAGACCAGGGCAAGGGTGTGTCAGCTCGTCCAGCTCTCCCAGCCCTCGGCAGGAGGGATGAGCCAATGTTCCCATGTGCTTCCCTGAGCAGGTTTGCCTTCAGGAGAGCTGACTGCAGGACGGCAGGCAGGCTGCCTCCCACTGGCCTGCTCAAACCCACCCCCAGATTTACTTATTTATTTCTGAAATAATTGCTTCTTTAAACATTTATCTAAATAAAAACACACAGTAGAAATTTAAAATTCATGGATTTAACTAGTTAAATTTATGCAAATTCTTAGTAATTGTTTGAAAAGTTACTATACCTCTAAACATTTGATTAAAATAAGTATTAAATATCACATTCTCTTAAATGCTTAAAACGTGGGTAAGCCACTCATATTTTCAAAAGCTTGTCACCTTGTTTGCACTGAGAACATTTACAGAAGTGTTAATCCTGTGGACAGTAAAAGCTGATACTCAGCAATTGACATGTACTAAAGTGTTTGACACCAAACTGCCCTATGAAATGGGTACCATCTGCCCATTTGACAAATGAGGACATCGAGGCACAGAGAGATTGAGTCTTTCTGCAAGTCCAAGCAGCTGGCATGAGGCAGCACTGTCATTTGAACCAAGGTGTCCCTTTGAATGTAAACATACACCAGGCCTAGTTAACTCTTAGCAGTTGTTCTCTTTACTCTCATCATAGCCCTGATCGCGGTCAGGACTTGCCTTACTTCTTCATTACTTGTCCACATGGCTCCATCCCTCATTTCATTCCAGGCTCACCCCAGTGTCTCCTCCTCCCAGAAGCCTTCCTTGGGTGCCCATGGAAAACTGCCCTCAATCTCTCTTGTCTCCTCACTCTTATTTTGTTGTCTTCAGGATTCTCTTGATCATTTATTTCGCTCCTTTGGATGATCTGTCTCCAAGCCTGGAACGTGAACTCCTGTTCGTTCTCTATTCCCAGGCCTAGAGAGCAGTGCTGGTCTGTAACAGGTCTCTGTAAATGAGTAAATGATCCTCTCCACCACAGGCTCCCATCACTCTTAGAATAAACCCAACCTCCCTACCAAGCCTTGCAAGGTCCCATCCCATCTGTCCAGGAGGACCATCTCTGACCTTGTCTCCTATTCTTCCCTTGCTCACTGCCATCCAGCCATGCCAGCCTGAAAGTGCCAGCCTCTTTCCCACTTCCCAACCTTTGCCTTCAGAGTCCTCTCTGACTGGTACACTCACTACATCTCTCCTTGGCTGCCCTTTCACATCTTTCCAGGCTCTGCTCACACGTCACCTCTTTGAAGAGGCCTTTCTTTCCTGGCAGTTCTAGCTAAAACAGCCCCTGTTCCTGCCTGCCCTCATTTTGGCATTTTTGTGCCAGGAATTTGGCACATTTATAAAAGCAAAGATGCAGGCTGGATTGAGCTTTTCCAGATTGCTGAGGGAGTAAATAGGAAAAATACTAATAACAAAACGCCGTAAGTGTTGGCCTTCACTGAGCCCTTGATATGCACAGAGGTCCAGTTATTATGTACCGCCTCATTTAACTCTCACCTGCTTGCAATTAAATTCTATTATTATACTTACTTCATAGAAGGAGACTTGAGGCTCAGAGAAGTTAAGTTACCTATCCAAGGTCACACAGCTCTTAAGTAGCAGAAACTCAAACCCAGTATGTCACCCACCAGAGCTTCTACTCTTAACCATGATGACACCCACGGTGGGCTGGCAAGGCCTGGGAGTGACACCTAAAGTCAACTTTGCAGAGGGGGTTTAGGCTTAGGACTGAGGAGACCATAGCGGGCATTCCAGGCAGAGGAAACCACATGGGGAAAGGCAGGGATATAGATTGTTCCAGGAGGCATGAGAGGGCCTGTGGTTGCTGAGGGCCCCTCCATCTGCAGAGACAGGTCCTGGAGGGCAAGACTGAGATTGTTGGCTGGACGTTCATCCCACCTGCACTGTGGTGATGGAGGAGTATGGGGGTATGCACACAGAGCCTGAACCACAGGGACCTGGGTACCCGTCACGGCTTCTTAGACCTGTGACTCTGCTTGACTTGGCCTGAGCCTCAGCACAGTGACAGTAACATGGAAATGACAATAGTGTTGCCCTCAAGGGCTGTGGGAGGATTGATACAAGTATCAAAAACACACTGAGCACAGACATGTGCTAGATCTTCCAGTGTTTGCTTATGAACATTTCCTCCTTCATTCTCACAACAGCCTGCTGAAGTGGGAACTGTGAGTGTCTTGTTGCAGAAATCACTGCTCAGAGAAATGAAGTGACATCCCCAAGGTCGCACAGCTGGCAAGTGTCAGATTGAAGAAGCTGGATCCAGACCTAGGAGTCTGGCTTCAGTGCTGGGGACATTTAATCACTTTAATATGGCATGTAAAGTGCTCAGCATGGAGCCAGGCACACAGTGAGGACCGGTAAGACTCAGCAGCTGCTGCTATTTACGCTGCTACCAGTATTGGTGTTATGATTGTTAACATTATTTCCTCCTTCCTCTGATGTCCTCAAGTGCTTACTGTCTGCTCCTCTCAGGACATGGGGACTTGTCATTGTCTTGTGTCATTCTCCAATAGCTTCCCCTGTAGAAGACTTTTCCCTCTGCCATGATTGCATTCTGTGCAATGGCAGCATCCACCTCCCCCTTAGGCCCAGCACAGAGCTAGGCCCTCAGGAGGTGCATAGTGATTTGGATCTTGGGACCCTCTGGATCTTTTTCAGTGACTGAGTCCCATCCTGTAGCCACAAGGCCAACACCCCTGCCTCTCCTTGACTTTCTATGGATTGGTGACCTTTGAGGATGTGCCATGACCTTCACTCAGAGGTCCTGGCCCAGAGGACCGAGCCCAAAGGGCCCTGTACCAGGAGGTAATGCTGCAGACCTGGACGCCCTGCTCTCTCTGGGCAGGTCCTCACCTATGCCCCCTTAGGGCGTCTGCAGCCTCCTTCATTCTTCCCTCACATGCCAGGCCTGGCTAGCCCAGAAGCATGGGGATCTGCCCTCCCTCCTCCCCACAGCTCTTGCCTTGTTTATGTCTCCCATTCTGCCTGCTCTTCCTATGTCTCTACCAGGGATTGCTGGCGCTAGAATCAGAGTCCCCTTCAAAACAGTTTGAAACAAAGGGAAAATTTATTAGCAGGGAACAGGGATATATTGCAGAAGTCAAGGGCAAAATGTCCAGCTGGGCCACGTGAGACACTTAAATCAAGAACTGAAGGGACCCACGATATGTCCTGGCCTTGCGGTCCCTTGTGATGGCTTCTCTCTTTGTGTCTGTTCATGCCACTCTCTGCCAATTGGCTCTTTCTGCTTCAGCGAGTTTTAGGCTGGAATTGACTGCCCCAGTTCTCTTTCTAAGGCCTGCAGATTCCTTGCCTCTACTTTTCTCTGCAGGTTTTCCATCTTTACTCAACCTCTCTCTGCAGTTGGACTTTCCTGTGTGGGTGTCCTTGAGGCAGGAAATGGCCACCTGAGCCTGCATTTCCCTTGACTTCTCACCCCAGTGCCCATAACAGGCTGGCCCCAGTCTGAGACCCTTATCCCAGATTTCCACAAGAGGGAAGCTGGCTGGCCCAGCATGGTGGATGGGGGGTCCCTACAGCCCACACAGCAGGAACCCTTGGAGATGAGCTGTTCTCCAAGGAGGAGGATGAGTCAGACAGGTACCCAGAAGACATTTACCATCACTGTTACTCGATATCTTTCAAAAGAAAACACAGTTGCAGTTAAAAGTTAAAAGCTCAGTTGTTGCCAGCTGCCAACAGGTCATCCCTTGTTTTCTGAACATGGGCAAAGATCCTCCATTGATATGGAAGATGATTGTAGAGGGAGCATAGACACATCGCCAAATGGCATTGACGGACAACCTGAGAAAGTGGTTCCTATTTCCCCTTCCCTTGTGGGTCAATATAAAGAGAAGCGACTACCATGCCGTCAGTGCTGACCACATATCAAGCCTGCTCTGGGTGCTGTCCATGCTCCACTCATTTCATTGTCCTGGCATCTCAGTCCTGGGCAATGAAGGAAAATTCGGCCAATGCAGTGAGTCTTAATTTAGAAGATGGCCCTTGATTTTGAGATCATGTCCTCTGCATTCCTCGGTTTTAAAAGTCCTTTCTTTTGTGAAATATTGCTGAGAGTAGGTGATCCATGATGTCTGAATAAATGTCCTTAATTGACCAAATAACTGTGTGGGTGTCCCAGGTTTTATTTTTTACCGGTTCATGAAATGCCCGAGTCTGGAAATCACCATGTTATCCACTCTCACTGGCCCCTATTTTCGAGGAGTAAATCCTCCCACTCACCTCCCTTCATCTCCACAGCCCACTTTCTCCAAGGCTGCTGGCCTGGCACTGAGTTCTGAGAGGTTTCCTCCTTCGTGTAGTACTCAGGACCTCAGGATCTGGAGCCAGACTGCCTGGGGTCAAATTCCAGCTCTGTTACTCATGAACTCTGTGACCCTGGGCAAGGTACTTAACCTCTCTGTGCCTCAGGTTCCTCACTGGTAAGATGGGGTAATATAGTATCTAATTCACAGGGCTGTTGCCAGGGCAAATAGATTAATGTATGCGAAAGCTTGGAACAGAGCATTCTGCTCACTGACTGTGTGGGTCACCAATTATGATCCCTACTGTGATCATGATTGATTATGATTGATATTGTCATCAGCGTCATCATCATCATCATCATGCCTGGACCTGGCACCTTCTGGACTCCTGTCATGTGGCTCTGTGGATAAACATCACAGACACCAGAAACATACCTGGGCTCCAGTCTTGGCTTGGCCACTGTCACCATTTCCAGGTGTGCCCTATGACAAATCAGTTTATGTCCTGAGCTTCAGTGCCTTCATTGACAAAATGGGGCCTATCACAACACCTGCTTCCTGAGGATGCTCTGAGAAAAACCAGAAATAGAATTATTTAGTACAGGGCCTACAGCAGGAAGGACGGACGGTGTAATCCATTGCTGAGGAGCTAAGCGAGCCTTGGATCAATGAAGACCTATACCATGTTGTGGAGTGATGGGACTCAATATGTTAATTATGTCACTTCTTCTCCAGATTAGTCCATACACTTAAGTGAAGTTTATGAATGCATTTAAATTGCTTGGCTCAGTTCCTGAGTCTTGGTAACACCCCATAATGTTAGTTTTGGTGTTGTTGCTGGGATTAAAATTCCCATGTCAGCATGGCAAATTAAGCACCTGTACTCGGGAGTCTCAGTGCAAATCTTGGCACTGCCACTTAACTAGCTGTGAGACGTGGAGCGTGTTATTGAACCTGTCTAGGCCTCAGTCTCTTCCTCTGTGAGAGGGACAGTAGTAGTACTGGCCCAATTGTATTATTATGTGGATTAAAATAGATTCATATTTGTAAAGCTCTTCGGAAAGAACTGGGCACATAGCAAGCACTGGCTACATTTGTGTTAAATAAAGTAAATGAATATACTCCACATCTTCCCACCCAACCTCTGGTCATCCATTTACCAAGGAATTGGTCTGAATAGGAAGTGAACAGAAACCTGAGGGCTCCCTTGTCCCAGATGGCCAAATGGCTCCCTCTGGCTGGGCTCCCCTGGCCTCAGCGCCAAGCCGTCTCTCCCAGGGGGTCAGCGTGGTGGGCTCCACCCCTTCCCTGGCATAATGGGGTGTGTGCCAGCATTTCTAGTCCTTCCTCACTGAGGGGAGATAGCCCTCACCCTCATGCTTTCCTGAATCCCTGTGACTCCGGCCTGGAAAACCTGGGCAGTTAGTGGAGGTTGGACACATGGACACAGGCCACCCTTTGCCACCCATCAGTCATGGGACCTCTGTTAAGTTCTCTCTCTCACCTCTGAGCCTCAGTTTCCTCATCTATAAAATGGAATGATAAAAGTACCCCTTGGGGTTTAGGTGAGGATTACATGAAAATGTTCTTGTAAAGCACCTTACACTAGGCCTGTTTTAAGACAAGCACCCAGTGTAAGATAATGCAAACACCTGGCTGATCACCCTATTGGGGCTTAGTCCCCTTTCCACCTTCCCTAACCCTCTCCCTGGTTTTATGTGCTTCCATAGCTCTCAACGCTTTCAAATAGACTTTAAAATTCACTAGCCTGTTTATTGCCTTTCTCCTCAATAGAATGTACATTCTACAAAGCCAGGACCTTGTCTGATTTGTTCACTGCTGAAACACCAGCACCTAGAACAGTGTCGGAAACGTAGTGAGCTCTCATGAACACTTTGATGAATGAATAAATGAGTGGTCTGTGAGTCCTGTGTCATCTTACTGCTCTAAAGAGTCCTTGTGACCTCCACCCCCAGCATTGATCAGCGTGTATTTGGCTGCATGCGATAGAAGACCAGCTCAAACAGGCTTCCCCCTCAAGGACTTTCACTATCTCACCTGGCCAGGAGCCTTAGGGGGCAGCACCCTTGTTGGTAGTGCCATCAAGGATGTAAAGATTATTGCTGGTCCAGGTGTCTGTCTTTCAGGCTGGCTCCCTAACCGGGGTCACAGGATGACTGGTGCAGTACCCACCCCCACGAGCTACCCCTCTCCCCCGGCCCCAGAGAAAATGCTTTCTCTTTAGCATGATTGTCCTGCCTAGGTCATCTGCCTACTGCAGATTTCTGACTATTGTGGGATGCCTTTTGCCAATTGATTTAGACCCGTGCTTTTCGGTCCTCTCTGTCTCCTCAGGCTGCAGTGCCCCCCGCCTTATTCTATCTGGAAACTCCTACTTCCCCATCAGGATTCAGCTCTGGGACACCTCCTCTGGGAAGCCTCCCCTGATCTCCTTCTCACTCCCCACTGGGCCTTCATAGGCACTACTGCCCTGTGCTCTCATCACAACATTAGTCATCCTTTGTTGGATCTAAAACAGACACACTCAGTGTCATCGTTACTCTGCCCACTCACCCCCACTCTGTACCACGACAAGCCATTTCCACTCCACTCCCTCTGTCCCGTCTGAGCCTCCTTCCTGGATTTCCTTTTAAAGGTGTCAAGAGTCCAAGGGTCAGAAAAAAAGAAATGATAAACATAGGTTTCAGAAATGCCAGAACACAGCAGGTGCAGAGACACTATTTTCATCTTCTTTTCTCTCCTGAAGTGTTAATTTTGCTTCCTCTCTGTCTGTATCCTAATAGCCTCCTTTTATGTACAAGATTCCCTTCAAGTGACTGAGCAAAACCTGGCACCGCAGAGCCTAGCACTTCTCAGCTGTCCGTGCCTTAGGGAGCCTTACTCCAGGGACGACTGACTCAGGGAGCCTCCAGGGGGTTGAGTGAGCCAGGGATCAGCAGGCGAGGACCTTCAGAAATGCAGGAGAGGTGCCTGAGACCATGGCCACTCCTCCAGAAGAAGACTTTCCCTAGGGAAATGAGCCTTGAAAGCCATAGTTTGGGGACAGCTGGTAGTATGCACTCAAGGGGTTCACAGCAGCAATTCTCTCCAGGAGATACTGCCTATGAACGGGGTCCATCCGAACAGGTAAAGACACCAGGCTTCATCCAGGGAGGAATTCTACATATGCAAGGATTGCAGGGAAGGGTTTAAGGAATTTCATCCTTGTTTGACCTCTGCAGAGTCATGCTGCAAAGAAGCCCTGTGAGTCTAGAAAGTGCCGTAAAGAGTTCAGCGAGAGAGCACATTTCATTTGACATTATCATCCCTGCTAGGAAGAAGCCCAATGAGAGAAGTGAATGTGGAAAGGCCTTCACATGCCACTCTGCTTTTGTTTAGCATAAGATAATGCACACTAGAGAAAAACCCTTTGAGTGCAGCAACGCAGGAGTGCCCTGTGACAGCTCTTCCTTAACTTGACACATGAGGAAGCATAATGGGAAGCCCTGTGAGAGCACTGAGTGTGTGGCAGCCTTCATTCATGGGTCACACGTCACGTGGCACCAGCACCTTCACATTGGAGAGAAGCCCTATGTGTGCACTGAGTGTAGGAAAGCCATTTGCCAGAACAGATCCCTCATCCAGCACTACATCATTCACAGTGGGGACAAGCCATACAAGTGTATCAAGTGTCAAAAGGCCTCCCAGTGCAGATCACACTTCGTGCACCACTTGTGGATTCACACTGGGGATAAACCCTATGAGTACAAAGAATGTGGGCAAGCCTTCACTCAATGCTTCCATTTTCTCTTGCATAACAGAACTCACACTTTGAGTACAAGGAATGTGGGGAGCCTTTTGCCATAGCTCTTCCTTAATACAGCACCTGAGGACTCACACTGGTGAGAAGCCTTAGGAATGCAATGTGTTAGGAAGCATTTGGCTGCAGCTCAGTCCTCGCTGAGCACCAAAGGATTTGTGCTGGGGAGTATGCCTGTAAGAGATGTGGGAAGGCCTTTTGCTAGTGCGCCACCTTACTCACCATTAGATAACTCACACTAAGGGGAGACCTTTTGAATGTAACTGCTGTGGGAAGATTTGGCCTGAGGGATCATCTTACTTGGCATCTCAAAATTCATACTGAAGAGAAACTCCTTTAAGTATCATTGCTATGACACAACTTTTTGTGACAGATCATTGCTTACTTTTCTTTTGGAGTCATATTAGAAAATGCCCCAGCCTAGAGCCTTACTAGATACCTGAGAATTCATCCAGGAGGGAAACCTAGTGGTTATTGTGAATTTAGGAAACTTTCATAGTTTGACCTTTAGTTTGTACTGGAAAGCTCTCTTTAGAATATTAAACAACAAAGGAGGAAGAAAGGGGGATGATAAAGAAATGCATGCATGACTTCCTTCTGACTCCTCTGCCATGCCTTTGAGGATTTATCATTGGTTATTTTTTTGAGAGGGTGTGGCAGGCAAATAATTGCCCCCAGCAATGTGCATGTCTTAATCCCTGGAACCTGGGAATAGTTATGTTACATGGCAAAGGAGGATCAAGGTTGCAGATGGAAGTAAGGCTGACCATAAAATAGGGAGGTTCTCCTGGATTATCTAGGTGGGCCCAATGTCATCACAAGGGACCTTAAAAATCGAAGTGAGAGCCACAAGAGTCAATGTCAGTGATGCCATTTAAGAAAGACTCGACTGGCCATTGCTGACTCTGAAGATACAGAAAGGGGGACGTGAGCCAAGGAATGCAGGCAGCTTCGAGAAGCCAGAAAAGGCAAGAAAACATTCTCCCCTACAATCTTTAGAAAGGAATGCAGCCCTGCTGACACCTTGGTTTTAGCCCTGTGATACCCGTGTTGGACTTTTGACCTACAGAACTATATGATAATAAATGTGTTGTTTTAAGCCCCTAAGGATGTGGTAGTTTGTGATAGCAACAATTGGAAACTACTATAGAGGGTAGGAAGCGCGGGTGGTTGGGAGGTGAAAGGGCCTTTGGCCCTTGATTTGCCTTTTATAGACGTTCACTGCCATCCAGTGTCAGGTGTTAGCTGAAGGCAGCTCTACAAACGTTTATTGAAAGCCTTCTTTCTTCCAAAACATTGTCTCTCCCCTTGAGGAGCAGAAGTCTTTGTAAGAAATATGAAGGCTTGACTTATGCAGTATTTGAAACTTACAAGAAATCAGAACACTGACTATAGTGTCTCATGCAGTTATTTCATTATAGCTGTGGAGATAAGGATCATATCCAAATGACCACATTTTACTGCACCACGTAAAACTGTTCAGGGCTCTGATTGAAGAAAAACCAAAACTTTCTTTATGTGGTTTTGAATGCCCAGCACTGTCACTTTCTTTTGACCCTGGTCCATTTGTTTGTTTAGTCTTCATTTTCTGTGTGGAATGGGGATGATCGTGTAGTTGTGTGGGCTTCCCTGCTGAGGGAAGGCCCCTAATTATTTCCTCTGACAAATGTTTCTCAGTCTCCCTAATTCTCTGAGGAGGGGCTCCTCTGTGCCCACCTCAGCAGTTATTTAGGGGTGGAATTAGAACTAAAACAAAATAACACACACATGATTGACTCAGAGAAATAAACATGGAGAAGAAATCTCATTATTTAATTTGATAAAAGATTCTGTGAAGTGTTGCTGTAAAGTGACGTGACTAGAATTTTTACAGGCATACCATGCAGGTCCGTGTGGAATTCGCAGCTGGCGCCGTGGGCTTATTCCCATGCTGCTGTCGCTGACAAAGTGCTTTGGAATTCCTCCCTTGTGATTATCTTGAGGCTAGTTTTCAGACCACATGAGATACTCACTCTTACCTCAGGTTAAAAAGTTTAGTGTATTGAAAGGTCTAAGAGTAATCATGTCCTCACCTTGAGCCCTCTTCAGAGCCCTCTCGATGACCACATGCCAGTTTGATGTCATTACCACAGTGGACACGTGCCGTTATTGTGGTACTCGAGCCACACGTCATCTTGTCTATATATTTATCATTTTGTAAAGATGAGATGCAGAGTTTTCCAGTCTTTGGGAAAGAGCAGTGCCTCGTTAGGACCCTGCCCTGCCCATCGTCCCTCAGGAGAGCCTCTGTGCTGTGGCTGTGGCTGTGTTTGTAGCAGACATTCTGGGTGTGGGAGAGTTGGAGGGTCTTTCTCCTGAAACCTCATTCTCAGCAGAGGATCCTTTCCAGGGAGGAGCCTATTCAGAGCTTCCTGTGGCCTCCCAGCTCCCAGCTCACGTGAGTCTGGGGAGGAAGAACATCCCTTGCTTCTCCTGAGCACTCACTGCTGATGCGGGGTCTGTGAGAAGAGGAGTCGAAAGAAAGATTTCTTAGACTCTTAAGATCTGGCAGTAGTGCTCTTTTATTTAGAGAATAGTGTGGAATAGCATGGGGACAGGACCCATGGGCAGTCGGGCTGCTGCTGCTGCGTGGGGACAGGGCCCACGGGCAGGAGGAGCCGCTGCTGCTGCTTCTGCTGCAAAGTTGGGTGGAGAGTAAGGCTAAATTTAAGGCGTAGGTATGTGAGCCATCTCTTTACAAGACAAAAAAAAAGTTAAAATGGTACCAGTGCCGGTAGGGTCCGGCCATTGGGCAGTCCCACAACTTGTAGATAAGAATCAAACCGGATTGAGTAAATGGCAGAAGTCACCGCTTAAATATTATCCTCAGCTAAAGACAAAAGAGGATTTTGGGGGGGGGGGGTGGTCAGTTACATGAGGTTGCCAGACAGTAAACAACTTAAGTCCTTGCCTTCCCCATTAAGAGTTTCCAGAGATAAGGCCATCCCCCCTTCCTCCTGGGGCAGAGAGGGAGGCATGGAGATTTCCTTCACAAATGCAACTGTCTCTGATCAAAGGGCAAGCAAATTCCACTCCTCGGAGCCTGCTTCTCATCTGAAGTTTTAAAATTAACCAGCCTAAAATCCTCATCAACTGCTATATCCTATTCTAGAAAAAACATCACGCAGGACTCTGGACTACCTACCCTTCTGAAATGATTGCGGGGGTAACATACAGTAAGAAGGTGGATCTGGCATGCAGGTGCTGTGCTATGAGCTGCTAGGGGGAAAGCTGTCCTTCAGGAACACCGCACACAGTGAGACCTACAGACATACATCCGAGAGGATGGGCACACCTGAGGCATCTATGGTGGAGCTACTCTATGACGGTTGCTGGGCTTGAGCTGTCTGGATGTAACCAGAGGGAGCCTATATGGTCATGAGCAGGGGTCTGAATGGATTCAGGGAATACGGAGGCGCTGATAGAAGGAAACTATCAGACTTGCTTTCTTCTTCCTGAGGTGAGGCCTCATCAGTAGCTCTTTCATTTCCTCCAGCAGTGCTTTCCTGAGCCCAGAATATGACCTCAAAATTGCTCAGAACCAAGCCTTTAGAGCAGCGGTACTGGCTGAGGGCTGGGACATCCCTGAGCCCAGGATCATTTCAGGAGGGTGCTAGCCCCCAGACTCAGACAGCCTCCTGAGCTCTCCCTGCCCTGTTCCTTTGTATTTATGCAGGGAGCTGTCTTGGCTTTGCTATCTCATCTGTTTAATGAAAACTGTTGAATAAAAGTGTTTGCATTTTGTATTGGTGCATGCAGCTGTGTGTTTGCATCCCCAGGGAGAGTCACTGCTTATAGAGGACGCGCTTTCCTGTGAGGATTAGAGATGGTCGTTCATCCTGGTTCCGAAGCCGGCTCCCTCTACTGCTCTCCTTAACACCATGGATAATTTTCAGCAGAGAAATTGTATTGTTCATTAGTTATGGGCCTTACGATGCCAACTGAGAAATATCCTGATATCAACCATGTTAAAACCTTGTACAGTCTCTATTTCCAGTTTCACAAGTCAACATTCATCCCTGGAACACCCCAAGTGTATTTTATTTATTGTTTTGTCTCTTCTTCCTACCAGGTGTTTCCTAAGGCCCGAGGGGCTGCTGGCCAAGGTCATATCTGGCTTGTCACTCTGCAGTCAACTGTGACAAAAGTTTTAGGTTGACACTTGTCCTTTCTAATGTCATCCTTAATATGTTTCTCTCCCTTTCCTATTTGCTCTCCCACGGACACAGGGCACCCTGCATCTCCTGACATTGTCAGACTTCATTTAATTCCCTCCTCATTAAAAAATGCCCAGCCCCCTTGTAGCCCATGCTATCAGGCTATAACTCCTGCTCCCACTTCTTAAGTCATTACCAACATCTTGCTCAAATTTCCTCCTTCATTGGAGGCCTGGACTCTTGGCTCATGGCCTCTCCCTCCTACCCTATTCCTGTTACCATCCACCATGACTTAAGCATCTATGATGGGTGATCCAACCGAAGCTCCATAACCTCAGTTCCTCACCATCTTTACTTCCATTGATCTTTTCTAACATTCCACTGCCAAGACTCCCATGGTTACAGTCTGGGCATTGTCATCATGAGTGATGGTTCTACTTCTAAAACATGCTTCCTTCTCTCATTAACTTCACTTACCTGTCCACACTCTTAGCCTTGTGCCCCCACAATCTCAGATATTTTATAATCTAGACTTCCAATCCACTGACACCATTATATTGTTATTTTTGGTGACCTCCTTCTCGCTATAGAAATCTTAGGTTCCGTGTTTTGTGTTTTTTTTGAGGAAGATTAGCCCTGAGCTAACTGCTGCCAATCCTCCTCTTTTTGCTGAGGAAGCCTAGCCCTGAGCTAACATCCGTGCCCATCTTCCTCTGCTTTATATGTGGGATGCCTGCCACAGCATGGCTTGCCATGTGGTGCCATGTCCACATCTGGGATCCGAACTGGGGAACCCCAGGCCGCCGAAGTGGAACATGCGAACTTAACCACTGCACCACCGGGCCAGCCCCAGATTCCATGTTTTGATATTATTGCACATCCCTTGAAAACGTGCTCAAGATCCACATTGTTCAAAATGGTAGACACATGTCACTACTGAGCAATTGAAATGTGGCTAGTGTGTCTGAGGAACTTAATTTTTAATTTTTTTGACAAATATATGTTGTATATGTTTAAGGTGCACAACGTGATGATTTAATATATGTATACACTGTGAAATGACTATCACAATAAAATTAGTGAATACAGCCATCACAAAACATAGTTACATTTTATTTTTTTGGTGTGGTGAAAACACTTAGTTATCTATTCTCTTAGCAAATTTCAAGTATACAATACCGTATAAATTAAATATAGTTACCATGCATATTAGATCCCCAGAACTTGCTCATCTTAGAACTGAAAGTTTGTTCCATTTGACCAATATCTCACCATTTTCCCCAACCCCTAGCCCCTGGTAAACACTGTTCCATTCTCTGGTTCTATGATCTAGACTTTTTAAAATTCCAACATATAAGTGAGATCATACAGTATTTTTTTTTTCTCTGTCTGGCTTACTTCACTCTTGCATAATGTCCTCCAGTTTCATCCATGTTGTCGCAAATGGCAGGATTTCCTTTTTTTATGGCTGAAAAATATTCCATTGTGTGTATATATATATCTCACATCTTCTTTATCCATTCATCTCTCAACAGACACTTAGATTGTTTCCACATTTTGGCTATTGTGAATTTGTTTCCATATTTTGGCTGCAATGAACGTGGGAGTGCAGATATCTCTTTGAGATTCTGATTTAATTTCCTTTGGATATATACTCAGTAGTGAGATGGCTGTATGGTACGGTAGCTCTATTTTTAATGTCTTGAGGAACTCTGTACTGTTTTTGATAAAGGCTGTACCAATTATATTCCCATCAGCAGTGTACGAGGGTTCCCTTTACTCCACATCCTTGTCAACACTTATCTCTTGTCTTGTTGATAATAGTCATTCTAACAGATCTAAGATCATCTCTCGTTGTGCTTTTGATTTGCATTTCCCTGATGATTAGTGATATTGAACTCCTTTTCATATACCTGTTGGCCATTTGTAAGTATTCTTTGGAAAAATGTCTATTCAAATCCTTTGCTCATTTTTTAATCAGGTTATTTGGGTTTTCTCTTTTGTTTTGCTTTTGAGTTGTAAGAGTTCTTTATATATTTTGGATATTAACCCTTTATCAGATATATGGTTTGCAAATATATTCTCCCATTCTGTATGTTACTCTTTCATTTTTTGAATGTTTCCTTTGCCGTGCAGAAGCTTTTCAGTTTGATGTAGTCCCACTTGTTTATTTTTACTTTCATTGCCTGTGCTTTAGGTGTCATATTAAATAAAAACCATTGTAAAGACCGATGTCAAGGAGCTTTTCCCCTGTTTTCTTCTAGGAGCTTTACAATTTGAGGTTTTATATTTAAATTTTTAATTCATTTTGAGTTAATTTCTGTGGATAGTGTAAGAGAAGGGTCCAATTTTATTCTTTTGCATGTGCCTATCCAGTTTCCCCAACACCATTTATTGAAGAGACTGTTGTTTCTCCATTGTGTATTCGTGGCACCCTTGTCATAGATTAGTTGACTACATATGTGTGGGTTTCTTTTTAGTCTCTCTATTCTGATCTATTGGGTTATTTGTCTGTTTTTATGCCAGTACCATACTGTTTTGATTAGTATAGTTTTGTAATATAGTTTGAAATTGGGAAGTGTGTGGTCTCCAGCTTTGTTCTTCCTTCTCAAGATTGCTTTGGCTACTGGGGGTCTTTTGCGGTTCCATATGAATTTTAGGATTATTTTTTCTATTTCTATGAAAAACGCCCTTGCAATTTTGATAGGAATTACATTGGATCTGTAGATGGCTTTGGGTAGTATGGACATTTTAACAATATTAATTCTTTCAGTCTATGAATACAGGTATCTTTCCATTTATTTGTATATTCTTCAATTTCTTTCATTAATGTCTTATAGTTTTCAGTGTACAGATCTTTTACCTCAATTAAATTTATTCTTATGTATTTTATTCTTTTTGATGCTATTGTAAATAGGATGTGATCTTCAGTTCTTTTTCAGATAGTTTGTTGTTATTGTACAGAAACACAACTGATTTTTTTACATTAATTTTGTGTCCTGCACATTTACTGAATTTGTTTATTCCCCCCAAGAGTTTCTTTGTGGAATATTTGGGATTTTCTATGTATAAGATCATGTCATCTTCAATCAGAGACAGTTTAACTTGTTCCTTTCCAATTTGTATCTCTTTTGTTTCTTTTGCTTGTAAATAGACTATATTTAGATTATACGCCATGATGGATTGGAGTGCCATGGTAATGGCTTCAAGTTCTATACAACTAGTCTCTTCCCAAGCAAAATAAATTGAATGAGAGAACCAAAAACATAGTGTAGTGTAGGCACTCGGATGAAAATCTGGGGACCAGGGCTCTGATTAATTAGCATATATTTCTAAGCAAGAAATTTTACCATTTTGACCTCTCTTTCCCTAGCTATTTAATAAATTGGTAACATGTAATATGTATATTTGGTATACTTTTGAATTCAATTGTGCTTTATATCTTACAGAAAATATACAAATGCTTCTTTATTAAAATTGCTCATTAATAAATACTACTGACCTAATAGGTTATTTTCTAAAGCAAGAATGAAAGAACTCACAAACCTAAGGTCAATTTCATATTTTACTTGCGAATCCTTCTTATCAATCACTACCGACTTTTACCATCACTTAATATAACTACTATCTTCCCTAAACATAATATTTCTTCCAACTCTACCCTTTTCCTTAAAATAGTTTAAACTTTCGCAAGAATAGTTTCAGTTCTGACATATCTGGCTAATTTTCTGTGACAAGCTTTTGTAATTTAAAAGTAGACGTCAAGTGGTCCTAAGGACTGGTCCTGCTGAGGGATGTTACACTTGGGAAATTGTTATTTCATTCACCTAGACTCTCAGGAGTGAGTATGTGTGCGTGTGTGAATTTGGTTAGTTGCTGGTACCTAGTGAGTGGGAAGGCATGGCATGTGTTTAGTCCTCAGAATACTTGAGAAGAATCAGGAGTTTATATAGAACCTCTCTGAGATCAGGATGGGGCAAGATTTTTTGATGGGTGGAATCTCCCTTCTATGTGAATAGTATCATTGGCTCCTGCAAAACCTCCAGTCACCTCAGATATCTTTCTTGGACTCCTTTTCCTAATCACATCACTGTTCTTAGGTGTTGCCTGTGCAAGAGGAATCTTCCCTCTATTGATCAAGAGCTCGGTTTCTCAATCAGTAACAAGCTGCTGAGTTTCTTTCCAAAAGAATTCAGAATTCGGTCGCTGAATTTTAAGCATACCTAATTCTTTATTTCAATTTAGCGAGAGGAAAGAAAAGTACTCATTAGCACTGTGCCTCCTCAGTCAACCCTGTGATCCTCCTCTTACATTCAGAAGGACATTTCCCAGCTGCCTGATTGCATCTCTTAGCCTTAACTCTTTGTCCATTGAAGGTATAGCTTTGATAGTTCAAACGTGCATTGAATAGTTCCTTAGCAACGACTGAACTCACTGGGTTAGGTGCTAAACTGTAATGTGGTAGAGATGTCTCCTGAAAAAAAAAAAAAGCTTTGAATTACACAATCTAAACTTATTGGAGGCTAAATTAAAATATGCCACATTTAATTGGCCTAAGAAGGTTTTTCAAACAGATGGAATGTAGTGTCACTACAGCCTCCAGTAAGCTTAAAGTGGAAAATTCCTCCTTCTTTTCTTCACCTAAACCAAACAAGATTTGCAGTCCAATGTTTCTCTGCTCTGCTTGAAATTGCCTTGCTTGTTTCAGCTCTGCTAGGGAAATGCACACGACAGACATTCCAACACTTAGGAATTCATTGTTAAGGCAGGCAGAATCAGAAAGTCAACAGTGCTCTGAAACTTAGGTAAAAAGCACAATTACTCTGGCAGTTTTGAAGATTTCCCCTTACCTTTGTGGGACCGAGAATTTATTCATGTGGAAAATCAAGTAAAGAAATCTATGGAATTCGTATCCTTCTCTTCAGTAGGTCTTGGTTGTCTTTTCTGTCCTGGAGAACTAAGTTGGAAATCCCAAAAAGGTGGTTATTAAACTTTAATGTGCATAGGCACCATGTTTTCCTTTAAAATGCAGATTCCCAGAAGGCATACTCCAAAGTTCTATTTTTAGTAGGTGTGGTCTAGGGTGTCCGAGAGTCGGCCATTTTAACAAGTGACTTGGTACAGGTCAAAGACAACAGTTTGAGGCAAAGGGAACTAGGCTACGTCCTGAAATCTGGAGGAGGAAGCTGATGCTGATAGGCCCCATCCTGCTACAGATACAGAAATGCGGGATAAGATTTAACAAAAATGTGTTTAATATATAGCTAACTTTAAAAGAAGGGGAAGTACTCTAGTGCCAGAAAAAGAGAGACAAAAACCAGAGAAATTATAAGTAATTTCCATCAAGTTTGTTTAATTCTCATGTTTAATTTAATTCTCACAACAATTCTTCAAGGTACAACCAGTGTGAAGATACCTGCCAGGCAGAACTACCTTGGTGAAACTGAGCTGCAGGGATGTGAGAGAACTTACTTAAGACTATACCGTAAGTTCCACAGCTGTAATTGAAACCAGGAAGTTGGTTACAAATTCAACACTCCTAACCACTCCTAAAATCTCAGATAATAAGAAGCAATGAAGGATCTATTGTTTAGAAAGCAAGGAAGTTATCTGTGGATGACATGATTGTCTACATAGAAAATACTTAAACATCTACAAAATAAATTTGGGGAAGATTTGTCAGCAATTTGTACACACAAGTTCAAGACACCAAAAATGTTTCTATTAAACAAAGTAATAATGATTTAAAAATTCACGGTAGAAACTAAAACTATGGAGCGTGTGATGGATAATTTTATGTCTCGATTTGACTGGGCCACTTGGTGCCCAGACATTTGGCCAAACATTATTCAGAGTGTGTTTGTGAGAGCATTTCTCCATGAGACTAATGTTTAAATCGGTAGACTGTGTAAAGCAACTTGCCCTCCATAACGTGGTTGGACCTCATACAATTACTTGGAGACCTTAATAGAACAGAAAGGCTGAGTAAAGAGGAACTCCTGCCTGACTGCTTCGTCTGGGCATTGTCTTTTCTGGTCTTCAGACTCAGACTGAAACATCGCCTATTCTTGGGTCTCCAGCCTGCCACCCCCTGACTGGAGCTTTACATCAGCTCTCCTGGGTCTCCAGCTTGCTGACTGCAGATCTTGGGACTTAACCTCCATAATCATGTGACCAAACTTCTTATAATCAATCAATCTCTTTCTCTCTATATATATATATAAACATAGAGATATAGATATATACACACATCAGATTGGGTTTGTTTCTGTGGAGAACCCTTGACTAATACAAGGTGTCTAGGAATTACTAAAATAACGTATAAGGCCTGCTCATGGATAGGAAGAAATTA
The DNA here is from genome assembly GCF_037783145.1 of Equus przewalskii. Lineage (NCBI taxonomy): Eukaryota > Metazoa > Chordata > Mammalia > Perissodactyla > Equidae > Equus > Equus przewalskii. Next base: position 116,422,101 of record NC_091863.1, on the reverse strand, counting down.
CATTCATAACATTCAAACATTGCTAGCTCTTTCAAGGCTGAATCAACTGATAATTTCCACCCACAGGCTCGGGCTAACTTCATCTTCTGTTTGAATCCTGAATAAGGCAGGAAGCGTATCACCATCCTCTATCTTACTTTCCACTGTCCCCATATACTAGGGCAGGAGTTCTCAAAGTATAGCCCACAGACCAGCAGCATCAGGATCAGCATCATTTGCAAACTTATTAGAAATACTCCACCTCAGATCTATTAAATTAGAAGCACTGGAGTCAGACCTCCAAAATCTGTGTTTTAATAAGCCCTCCAAGTGCTGGAGTCTGAGAATTACTATGCTAGAGCCACGTGTCTCAAATTTAGTGTGCACAGTAATCACCTGGTGATCATATTAAAATGCAGATGCTGGTTCAGTGGTCTGAGGTGGGAGTCTGAGACTCTGCATGCCTGATAAGCTCCCATGTGATACTGCTGCTCCTCCAGGGACCGTGCTTTGAGTAAAGAGGGTCTGGGACTTACAATTAAATCATCTTCCCAGATCCAGGGTTCTGGGCAAGCTGGCTGGACTATTGTATTGCTTCCTCAGTGTTGTTGACAGTCAGACCTAGGGCTTACTCCCTCAGAAGCATCCCTAATCCTCCCTCCCCCCAGTTATGCCCCAGTAACATTTCTTCCTCCCTACATTCAAAATACTCCTTTGTACAAATGTGTGTGTGTGTGTGTGTGTGTGTGTGTGTATGTACATCCACACTCACCTCACTTGCTTGCTTTTTCACTCAGGCACCCCAGGGGCTGGAGGTGGTGATTGTAGGTCCTTGCCTCTTACTTCTGACCAAAGTACCTCTCCTATATCTCATGCCCTCCATAGGCTTTAAGTCTACTCTGAATTTAAGTGTGGTACGTAATGTCCTATTTTTCTGACTTGTTCATGATAGCCTTTCACTCTAGGCCAGGTGAGTATTTTATAAACTTAGCAAGTTATCTCAAGAAAATATAAATGCCCAAGAGTCTGTGGATCACAGTTTGAGAAAAAGTGCAATAGAATCTAAAGGATCTCACTTTAGGTGGTCATTTAGTGCCATTTAAACACAAATGGAAATGAAGGGACACTAATATATGGGCAGAACTCTTTCAAAGATAATAATCCAAATAATGTCTAATATGTTTTTATTAATATTTTTAGATTATCATTAATATGGAAATAAAACATTTAACAATCCTCATAGACCTCTCAGTATTAAACAAATACAGGCTATAGCAATGCCTATAGTCCCACTATGGTGGGTCAGTTCATCCAGAGGGTGGCTACTCTCCTATCTGTGTCACGAGATACACCATAGTGTAATGGTTAAGACTGTAGGCTGTTGAGCCAAGCTACCTAGATTTGCTTCCTGTTTTTTAATTATACCTCTTTCATTTACTGGCTGTGTGACCTCAGAAGAGTTATTTAATTGAACGTGGTGAGCACTCGAACGTTATTTTATATACACACGTTTATATACACACACATATATATGTACGTAAGTTCATTACATAAGAGTGAAGGGAGGTGTAGATGCTTTCTAGGCTGTTCTGAGGTGAGAGGGCAGATTTCTATATTGGGGATCAGTAATAATGTCAGTATGATGGGAAAGTGGACTTGGCTCATGCTCTTTTTTTCCCCCATCACAGATTAAACTTTTGCACCATCAAGTAACAGCAGCTGAATGCAAGTACATGGACATAGGAATCCAGCAAGCCACAGAAGAGTCCATTACTGTATATTATGGGTTGAATTGTGCCCCCCCCCCCCCCCCGCCAAAAACATATACGTTGGAGTCCTAACCCCCAGTAGCTCACAGCGTGAAACTTATTTGCAGATAGGGTCTTTACAGAGGTAATAAAGTGAATTCATTAGGGTGGGCTCTAACTCAGTTAGACTGGTGTCCTTATGGAAAGGGGAAATTTGGACACGGAGACGTGCATAGAGCGAAGATGATGTGAAGACACAGGGAAAAGATGGCCACCTACAAGCCAAGGAGAGAGGCCCAGAACACATCCTTCCCTCACAGTCCTCAGAAAGAACCAATCCTGCCCACACCTTGCTTTTGGACTTCCAGCCTCCAGAACTGTGAGGGAATGAAATCTTGTTGTTTGGGCCACCTGGTCTGTGGTACTTTGTTATGGTAGGCCAGGCAAACTAATACATGATACACGTTCCCCACCTTGCTCTTCCTAATGGCTTAGATGCCCTGCTCTGCTTTGGAAGTACTTATCCTTCAGTTCTCTCAGATCAGGGTGCGTTTTAACTTTGTCTATATAACTCAGCAATCCTAACCCTTTCACCACCTTACATCAAGATACCTTTAACCCTTTTGGGTGAGGTTAAGGTGTATATTTACTAAAATATTATTTTATTTGTTAGTAATTTATCATATCTTTTACATTTTCCCACGATTTTGTTGTCACTGTTTTTGTTTGTGCTCTGTTAATGCAGTGGCATGATTTCTAAGTGGTCTGTCATAACTCTATTTTTCCCATAAATCCTTTTATATTCTATGCATGAATTTACAAACTGTGAGATTTTCTAGGAACACATATATTGCATTGTATTAGTTTTCTACTGCTGCCTAAGAAATTAATACAAACTTGGTGTCTTAAACAACACACACGTTTATTATCCCACGGTTTCTATGGACTAGGTGTTGATGGGCATGGCTTAGTTGGATTCTCTGTTTCAGGGTCTCACAAAGCTGTAATCAAAACGTTTACTGGAACTGAAATCTCTTTGGGAGTCTTGACTGGGGAAGAATTCACTTTCAAGCTCATTCAGGCGTCTGCTGAATTCATTTTCTTGAAACTGAATTATTGAGAACCCTGGATATTTTTGCTATCAGCTGGAGGCTGCCGCCAGATCCTAAAGGCCACCTGTGGTTCTTTCCCACATGGGGTTCTTCAACGTGGCTGCTTACTTCAAGCCCACAAGGAGAGTTGCTAGTTTCAGGCTGCTAAAATGGAGTCTTATATAAGCAGAGTCTATATGTAACATAATCACAGTTGTGACATCCCATCACCTTTGCCATATAATGTAACCTAATCATGGGAGTGACATCCATCACCTTTGGCATAATCTGTTGCTTAGAAGCAAGTTACTGGTTGTGTCCACTCTTAAGAGGAGGGGATTGCACAAAGGCATGAATACCAGGAGGTGGCAATCAATAGAGGTCAACTTAGGATATGGCAGGATTCTCTTTCATATGAGACTCTTGCACCTCACTGCATAGTGTGCCACTCAAGAACCAGTCATTGTAGCCAGGCCACCCAACCATGGTGAATAGATGTCCAGGCAGGTCTCAACTCCACTTTATTCCAGGTCTATATATAATGCTTTGGGATTCAGGAATAAATTCTAATATTCAAAAGTTCTCACCCAATATCTGACAGAAAAGACTACCTCATGAACCCGATAAAACCTCTGCCTTGTCCCATTTTCCTAGACTTAATGTCTCTTCTCTCCATGTAATGGAGTTTGAGATCCTAATTTCATAAACAGGGGTGGAGAAAGGGAGGGCTGACACCTGCTTCTTTCTTCAGTGTTTTTGGTTTTGTTTTTTACCTCCTCTGCCCTGAATTTTTTCCTGGCCGCAACAGTTTGACACTCCAAATATGGATTAGCCAGTTTTCTCATCGTCTTAAACTCTATGTCCATTGATTCCTTCATGTCCTGAGGAGTTTACAATGAAGGACATCCACTCGATGCTTTCAAGAGCAGTGCCTAGAAAGAAGTGTCTAGAAAATAGAAAATGGTTTCTTCATAACATTTTAAACAATATGACATTCTATAAGTACCCATTTTCACAAAAACCTTGCTATTCTTCACAAAAGGATAAACTGTGGCTTGTACATATAAAACATGCAGCCTCTCTCATTTAGTCTTCTTTTTTAATCATCTATTCTCGAATAGCTTTCATTTATGTCAAATTATTTTTAGTGTTCAACGTATTAGTAAAATGGCTCAGTACTAGTGATTTGGGTATTTTCAAATGGGAGAAGTATGGTTGAATCTCCCAAATTGCACTTACAATGAAAGATGCTTCATTCCAGTGACTCAGATCTTGACAAACGAGGCACGATGTTCATTAGTTTAATGTTTTTCCCCCATTGTGATAGAAATACATAATGACACAGCTTAAGTAATGTGAAATTATTCAGCAATGTAAGAAAAAAATTCAATAAGCACTGCCTACCAGTTACAGCTTTTAAGCTCATCTTCAGATTTCTTCAGCTGAAAATTACATAGGAGAATTGTGGAAAGCTTGCTACCTTTTCCATTACAAGCTTAGCTAAAATCATCATCCCTCATTCAGTTTTTCTCAAATCAGCCAAATTAATACATTGAATTTGTAACCTCGATGCATCTTTAGGACATGGGATACAAAGAGCCACAGAGAAGCTAAGATAGCTTGACTGTGGTGAGCATCTCACAATATATACGAATATCAAATCATTACATTATACACCTTAAATATACACAACTTTTATTTGTCAATTATACTTCAATGAAGCTGAAAAAAAGAGGCTAAGATAATAGTGTTACTAGGTATCAGTGTGTATAACCTTGTGTCAGGTATTATAGAATCAGAGAATATATCTTAAAAGAATGAAGGCAATGTCAGGAGGTCATCTGTCCAATTTCTTTGGCATTAGGCAGGACTATATCTAAATCCTCTAAAGTTGAATGGTATAAAGGAAAGAATGATAGTTCTGGTTCACATTCTGCCTTACATTTTCTAGAACTTAGTCTCTTCATTTGTTAAATTAAGTGGTCACTAGATGATAACAAAGTACCTTTTAAATAAATTTGCCTTATCTGGATAGATCCATTAGGGAGTTCTTTTTGTCTTATGTCATTCACATATTTTTCTATTTAAATACCATTTTTTTCTTCATTTTTTGTGTGAGGAAGATTGGCCCTGAGCTAACATCCATTGCCAATCTTCCTCTTTTTGCTTGAGGAAGATTGTTTCTCAGCTAACGCCTGTGCCAATCTTCCTCTATTTTATGTGGGATGCTGCCAGAGCATGGCTTGACGAGTGGTGCTAGGTCTGTACCTGGGATCTGAACCCATTAACTCCAGGCTGCTGAAGCAGAGCGTGCGAACTTAACCACTATACCACTGGGCCGGCCCCCATCTTTTCTTCTTAATTATGAAGTCAAATAGTTGATTACTATTGTTTAAAGTTGTACATCTACTTTCCTAATACATAGGTATTACTAAAGCCATCAAATCATGTTGTTCAGCTCTGACTTAAAGCAATGATTCACTGTGCTACAATGTAATAAGCACAGAAATTGTCATCAGGTTGACCTGGGTTCAAGCCCTCGCTCCACACATTTCTAAGTTCATGACATCGGGTGAATCTTGGCCTTCTATGAGCCTGTTTATTTGTATGTAAAGTGTTCAATCATTATAATCACTCCAATGCACACACTCACAATTCCCTTGCTCCTCCCACACTTCATTGTACTCCTTTAGCAAAGCCACCCGAGTGAATACAACTCTCAGGCCATTCCATATGTGTACGGTGGAGCTGAGCATGGTTAGAAACAGGACAACTCTGTTTTAACTGGTCTGACTTGAAATTCCTAATCACAAACCTCAAGTGAGCCTTCAATGCTACCTGAAGCCACACTATCTTCCCCAGTTTACTTTCCTGCTCTTGTAGGTGACTATATTTTATCTTCTCTTTCCTTAATCCTCTTTCAGCTCCCTTGCCTTAACTTTCAGATGATGAGTTTTCAGCTAGGAGTGGCCATGTGACTAATTTTGGGCTTTTGGAATGGGAGTAGAAGTCATGTGCTTGAAATCCAGGTCATATTAAATTAAAGAAAATGAACTTCCCTGGAGTGTTTTTCTCTACCCATGAACTAGAACTTGGACATAGCAGCAACCCTGCTTTGACCATGCAGTTGAAGACAATTTTAGGGAATGTCAGAACAAAAGGAATATATGAAGATTATTCCCTGACTGACTACTTTGAGCCAAGTAGCTCCTCCAGGTCAGAACAGCTGAACTGTTACACGAGAGAAAAATAAACTTTGGTTTTATATAAACCACTATATGTTGGTGTTTCTTTGTTACATAGCTTCAACTCTAAGAATATATATTTTACGATTGAGATGTAAATTACATACAATGAAATGCATAGATCTTAAGTGTCCAATTCTTGTTAAGATTTATAATCCCACATATCCATCCCCCAAAAATATATAGGATATTTCCTTCACCCCAGAAAGTTCTTTTGTGTTCTCTTCCCATCAATCCTCATTGGCAACCACTTTCTAATTTCTATCAATATAGATTAGATTTGTCTCTTTTAGAATTTATATAAATGGGAAAACACAGTATGTACTTTTTTCTGTCTGGCTTTACTCAGCATAATGTTTTTGAGATTAATCCATGTGTCACATGGAACAGTTCACTCCTACTTATTTTTAAGTTGCAATTTTTAATATGACTATGCCACACTTGGTTTATCCATTCCTTAATTGATTTACATTTGGGTTGTTCTCCACTTTGCACTGTTATGAAACACGATGCTATTAGTATTCTTATGGAAGTCTCTTTTTGTGGTTCTATGTTTTAATTTCTCTTGGTAAATACCCAGGGGTGGAAATACTGGCTCATAGTACAGATGCATGTTTTTGTAAGAGACTGACAAATAATTATCCAAAATCGTTGTACTATTTTACATATCTACCAGACGTGTGATAGTTTCCGTTGTAGTATATAACAATATTTGTTATACTGTGTCCAGTTTGTTATTAATCCCATTGTATAAGTTCTCTATTTATGATGGTATATTTTCTAATCCTAACACTTTCATTTTGAAGATTTTTTTAAGACTTTCCATCTCCTTGGTTAAATTCTTCATATGTTACCATACATTGCCCACCTTTTTCAAACAAATACCCAAATATTTATCATAGACAATCTCTAGGTCTGCTTCTATTGACTATTTCCACTCTTGATCATGGGTTATAATTTGTTGCTTCTTAACATTTCTCATAATTTATTGTGTGCTAGATGTTGTATATAAAAGAAGAGTAGAATCTAAAGTAAATAATATTTATCCCAGGAAAAAGTCATATCCCTTCTTCTGTTGGATCACTAACGTGTTGGAGGTGGGGAGTTGAGTCAATCTAATCTATAGTTGTCCTGAGCATGGACTTTTTCTTCAATTTCAGTTAGATTTATTTCACCATTGATTTCAATTATTTCAATGGTAGGGTCAGAACTTCCCCTTCACAGGAGATCAAAGCATCAGCAAGACTCCAGAAAACACTTTATGCTTAATACTGCAGTCACCAGCCTTCAGATCCATGGGAAATCACTCTGCTTTGCAGCTTGGCTGACAATGATTGAGTTACCTTAGAATTTTCTTTGCTCTTCAGTCTTGCCCCTGGAATTCTGCTTCTTGTGTGATCTCTTCTGTGCTGCCTTGCCCCACACCTTTGGAGGGCCATTACAGTGACCTTGATGAAGAGCTGGCTCTCCTGTCATATCTTCAGGCTTTGGCTTTTGAGTGAATGCCCTATGTGTGCCTCAGTGGGGGTTCTTTCTCAGCACTCCTGCCTCCACTCAGTCTTCGATGGACTGGGCCTGTGATCTTGTTGAAGGTCCATAGGAAAGAGTTGGTAGGTAGATGCAGACTTGCTCTGAGGCAGGGGATCTTAAGAATTGTATCCTATAACTCCAGGCCATATGCAGCCATTAAATATTTATTAAAAGGTTTGTACTTTTCTACTCACCCTCATCTAATGGATTTTTCTTCCTCTTCCCAATCTGTCAGGGATGGAAGCAGCAGCAGTTCTCTTATCACCTAGAAAGGGCTTGAAATCTATGTATTTAGTTCCTTGAGACATTCTCAGCTTTCTGATGGGTTTTCTAAAATTTATGGGTGTGTATATTATCTAGGTTTTCCTCCTTGATAGGGTGAAGACAATCTCTTTGGACTTTCTATATCCTAACTGGGATTTAGCGAATACAATTTCTATTCATTATCAAATAGAATAGAATACAGAACACATTAAAGTTCTGAATTTCTTATCTAATACAATAAAATAAAAAATAAGAAATGAGTGATAAACATTGGAAAGGAAGGGGGGCTGGCCCCGTGGCCGAGTGGTTAAGTTCGCGCGCTCCGCTGCAGGCGGCCCAGTGTTTCGTTGGTTCGAATCCTGGGCGCGGACATGGCACTGCTCATCAAACCACGCTGAGGCAGCGTCCCACATGCCACAACTAGAAGAACCCACAACGAAGAATATACAACTATGTACCGGGGGGCTTTGGGGAGAAAAAGGAAATAATAAAATCTTTAAAAAAAAAAAAAAAAAAAAAAAAAAAAAAAACATTGGAAAGGAAGGTATAAAGTTATCATTATCACATAATATTCTCATCTACATAGAAAATCAATGAGTAACAAATAAAAACTGCTAGCGGGAGACAGCAGTAAAATGGAATTCAAAGTTGCAGCAAGAAAAACATACAAAAATAAAAACCTTTCCTCTATACCAGCAATATTATCTCTTCCACAGAAACTTTATCTAGCCATCCTACACACTGTTAGAGTTAGGTGTTTTTTTCTCTCTGCACTTAGAAAACTTCTTATACATTTCAATGGCAAAATAAGATATTGTATTATGATTACCTTATATGTATCTCTGTCCCCAAATAGACTTTGAAAGCTTGAGGACAAGGATAGTCCTATTAATATCAGCATCATGAGCATTTAGCACAAATCCTAGCAAGAACAGGGAACTCAAAAAGTATTGAACAACTGGGTGATTGAAACACACTGAACTAAAAGATCCCTAAGGTCTCTTCCAAGTATGAATAACACTTTTATATATCATCTTTTTAGGAGTCTAAAAGTCTTATGAAATATTTACCCCCAAAATAATATTGCATATACTTAAGACTTTTGGTATGCTGTGGTTTTTGCAATTGCAGCATTTAAAAGTAATATATGGTAAATCATTAGTTTAAGTCAATGTTTCAGAGGAAGACAGAACAAATGAGTAATGTGATCAAGCTTTGTACATTGAGTGACCCTAAGAACTGACACTTCATTTAGTTGTTTGCTATTTCTTTAATGAACCGGAGCAGTTTTCTTAATTAGCAAAGGCCCATCTGTTTCAAGAACAAATGGCATTTAGTATAACAAGGGCTGAAACAATGAGACAGCTTAATTTTGGAGTACAAATGGCAATACCAAGTGACATAATTACTAGTTTGTGTTCTCCAGATATGGTTTAGTAGGTCTTCGAGAATAGAGGTCAATCTGGTCATCTTGTCCTCTAATAATTCATAATGAACTGATTGTTGCTATTTCTTTATAGAGGAAGCAATACTATCTGTTAAAGTATAGAATTAGATATTTATGAAACACCAAGTTTCTTCTTTGTGTTTGTAATTTGATATATACAATAAGGCTATTATTTTTAAGGCACATATATTGTTTGTAAATTGTTTTAAATATTAGAGGCTTTGATAGGAGAAAGAATTATTTTTTATGTGTGTAAAATTTTTGTTACATTTACCATGTAATGAATGTTTTATAGTCTTTTACAAGTTTATAGCTGTTTTAGGCACTTACCAAATTCAAGGATAACTCGCTTTTTTGGTTAGACCTAATTCTAGTTCCTTCAAAACAAGCAATAAGATAGAAATTTCAGAGACTAAAATCCTTTGTGTCTTCCAGCCCTCTCCACTCCTTGTAGGAAGCATAGAACTATATAATCAATGGGAAAATAGAAAAATCTCACAAGGAGAGGGCCAAAACTATCTGAATAATGTCTGCATAATATCTGAATGCTGTTTAATATTATTTAAGGTAGAAGATAAAGGGGCAGAAGAAAAAAATATCTAACTGACTTATATATATTGGTTCCTAAAATTTCTATCTCATTGTTTATTTTGAAGGGACCCATGACATGACATTAGACAGAAATGATTGGCCATGGTAACTGCCAATCATAATTCTATTGTCAGGTTTGCCTCTTTTCTACTATCACTATTAAAATAGCAAACAAAAAATTGAGCAAAAAATGTGTTTCTTACATAAATTTCAAGACCATTTCACGTGACATGATTCAGTTATTAATTCAACTAAAATTTACTCAGGATCTCCTATGAGCCAAGCATTGTGCTAGACAAGGGCAATACAGCTGTGAAAGAAATAGAAAAAAATCACTGCCCTCAGAGAGCTTACATTCTAGTGAGGAGAGACAAACAATAAACCAAATATAGTAATGATATAATGAGATTTCACGTAATACTAAGTCTTCTGAGTTAACATAAAGTACAGTAAGGGAAGAGAGAATGACAGTGACACAGCTGCCCTGAGCAGGTACTAATTAATGGAGGAAATGAGTGACGTATGAATCTATCTAGAGATAAGAGGGTCTCAGGCAGAAGAGCCACCAAAAACAAAGATGACGATATTGAATCAGGCTTAACGTGTTTGTGGAACAACAATGTAACACATGTAGCTGGATTCCAATGAATGAAGTGGAAAGTGGTAGAGTATGTTGAAGAAGCAGACTATATCACGCAGCTGAAAAGTTAAGTAAGATGACAACTAAAAAATGACAGCTGGATTTGGCAACTCAGAATTCATTGGAGACCTTGACAAATGTGTTTTCAGTGTCATCTTACAGTGCAGCTTTGGGGACAAGACTCTGATTGTTCTGTGTTCAAGACAGAATGAGAGGTGAAGAAGTGAGACAAGTATAAACATCTCTTTCAATAAACCTTATTGTAAAAAGGAGCAGAAACATGGTGTTAATTCATCATTTTTGTAAAAGGAACAGTAAAAAGTGATGGATGCATACTATGTAATACTGTGTAGCAGTGAGAAGCAATGACCTAGGCAAACATAGCAACATGGATATATTTTAAAATTGTATGGTTGAGTGAAAGAATTAAAGAAGATAATGGAATCTATACACAATACCATTTACACAAATTAAAATACTGATGGAGAAAAGAATGCTACATATTTTAGAAGCATACATATATGTTCAAGAGCCTACAGCAATCACAGGATCAAGTGAAAGAGTAACATCTGAGACTCTTGCTGAGGTGAGTGACAGTGATCACTGCTGTAGAGGTAGTAATTATAATAGTTATAGCAGCAGTAGTAAATTTATAAAAATGAAATGAATATATACAGAATTTAATACAGTTTCCAGAGAGAACAGGCAGATGCAGACAAAGATGTTTGAGAATTACCATAAATAAATAAATGAGAAAAGTCTAGACTGTCAGGGTCAAGTTAGTAATATAGAAAGAACAAAAAGAAAGATGACATTACTTGGAGAAATTGTGAAAGTAAAGCAATCCAAAGAGGATAATTGGGAGACGGAGTTTAGGATGGATTTACAAAGGGATAATGATCAACTTCCCAAGGCTCCAACTTCTGATGTCTTTAGTCTCTATTGGGCTTACTAATACATTTTTTCAATTGCCCAGAAACGTGTTGAGTGAAAAGTTCAAATGTTTGCAAGCCAGCCCAGCCAGAGCTTAGTAGCAGGCCAAAGAAATGTACTAGTTTGAGACATTCATCCCAGCTTGACAACTGACTATTAGATCCAAGTTACTGAAGCAAAGGAGTCTGGGTATAATGAATCCAATGTTGAGTTAGACTAACTTTTGAGGATAAAAAAATACTAAAATGGCTAAGAAAGAAAATGACATAAGGTATATAAGCCAAGTTATTTTACTATGAACTGAGGAAAATCTTGGATACTGGAGGATACAGATATTATGAAATGACAGTTACAGGAATCTTAAAGCAGAAGCTAGCAAAAATAGCAGATGAAGTGATACACACTTTGCATCCTGAAGAGCCAAAGAGCCAACTGCTAATTTTAAGAGAAATGGCCTTGCAATATAAAGGAGGGAAGAAATAAAGCTATTTTGGAAAATCAGTTTTGATCAGATGGATTGTGTTATACCCTAGGCATTGAGATTGCAGTCAACTAATCCCAATCCTGCTGGGTCTTTTCAATACCAAACTGTAATAAACAAGACTTCCCTCCTCTTGCACCTGTGCATATCTGACTTTTTGAATGGAAATGCAAACCAGTCCCTGTTAAAAATTTCTTTAGGTTTTTCGACCCAGTTACTTGCACTCTCTGAAATATCTGAGTATAATGTATTTGCCAGCTAGCCCACACAGATATGTATCTGTCTCAATATACTTTGTAGACTCTGCATCTTCTACATATCCTTTAAATATCACTGTGACCCGTGGTTTTTGCCTGCATTTGCATAACTTCATACATGGCTCCTGGGTGATATTATCAGCATCTGTGTCTGAAAGCACCACGTATATACTGATCCTTCTGTAAAATCTGTCTCGATCCCAGAAATTTCTCCTGACTTCTAGACTCATATTTATAATTGCTCAGTAACCATCTCTTCTTAGTTTTCCCACAAGTACCACAAACTGCAAATTTAAAACTGAAGTCACATAACCTCTAGAGTAAGAATGGAGGCAGAGGGTAACAGTGGCTTTCCAGCATAGACTATAGTACCTGGGGCAAGGCGGGCTGCTGATAGAAGCCAGAGCTGTAGAGCAGCAATGGCTGAGGGTAGGGTTTAGGTCCATGTATTTGAGCTTGCCTCACATACTTACCTAAAAGCACTCAATTTCCCAGGATCCCAAGGGTTCAGTGACTGGAGATCATAGCAGGACCATGACCATCATTGAGATACATTCAGCAAAGAAAATAGAATTCAATGTTTTGTATATTTTGCAATCACAATCTTAGAAAATTTCTTCAATAAAGATTTAAAGATTATACAAGAGGAATATGGATGTGTTAACTTTATAATAAGAAATCTGGACACATTTAAAAATAAACAAAGGCAGTCTCCACCATTGATTGAGCCAGCACATGCTGCACTAGTAATAGTTAAGAGAATTCACTCTAGAATTGGGCAGATGTAGTTTTGTGCTTGGCTACACAACTCATTTGCTTTCTGATGTGGGCAAATTATTTAACTCCTCTAAGCATTAGTTTCTTTATTTGGAAATGAGGATAATTATGTCACTAACCTCCTAAGAAATTTGTGTGTATTAAATGAGATATTCCCCCCAAAGCACTTAACTTAGGGTCTGACATATAATAATTCAATAAATATTAGATATTGAAAAAATTGAACTCATTGTTTCCTCTCTCACAATGTTCTCTATCTTGGTTAACGATATAACCATCCATCCAGTGACCCAAATCAGAAATTTGGCAGTGATCCTAGATTCTTCTCCCTCTCGTCCCCAACCACGACCATGACATTTATCCCATATGTCTGGAATCTGCCCCTTTCTCTTCATCCCTGCAGCCATTACTTATTTCAGGCCCTTATCACATCTCTCCTGGAATACTGCAAGAGACGCCTAATTAGTCTCCGGGAAATCTCTTTTAGATTCCATATTCCCTTCTGGACTATCTGATTGTAGAACCTTTTCTATAAATAGTTGAATATCATTTCCTTAAAACTCAGGCTACATGGCTCAGCATTAAGTATGTGCCATTATTTCAATTTAGTTGATTATAAAAGAGGTTCACAAGAGACTAAGTAACTTACCCAAGGTCATACAGTTATAAGTAGCAATGGAGGTATCATCAGCACACCGTAGAAAATAAGAAAGTTAAAGCAAAGTAGAGGTATTATTTAGAGGAAATGTGATTTTAGATAAATTCCTGAAGAGGAGTTCAAAAAACGACAGCACCCATTTGTTTGCATAAGGTATTGGGTTTCTTTACAAAAATATTACTCATATTCCAATAATCATGCTTTTAAATTAAATAGAACAGCTAAGACATAGACAAGTATCACAAGGGTGGCAGTAATATCAACCCAGAGGTACATGATACAAGTTCCTTTAATATAAGTAAAATTTACAACAAATTAACTGGTCCACCATGACTACATAGAGAAAGAGACACAGTAGCAATTTCCCACTTGGAAGTGCAGCTCCTCTGGCCACACAAGGCCACACAATTGTCAATGATATTGTGTAATCAGGATTCAGACTCCATCGTCTTTCAAGGAGCTAAACCTGAGTACCCTCTCCCTCATCTTTTTGTTGTTGTTTGGGGGAGGTCTCATGTGGCAACCTCTAATTGTTCTGAGAGGCATGAAGAAATCCTGACTCCATGCCAGCCTGCTGGCTTGATGCAGCCACTTTTAAATCAATTACATTAGGGTATTAATGCATCTTGTCCTTGAACATTCATCTCCATTTGCTCACCTTATAAGAGAGGGAGCTAGTATAAGACACTGTGAAATAGATTAAATCAGAGATCAGTTACAGGCATCTACCTTATTAGAACTAGGCTTCTAGACCTGTCAGAAGTTTCAGTTTCATATTCGTAAAGAAAAGAGAATAGAAGAACAAGAATATAAAAGATGAAATTTGAATTAATTAGATTTCTATGGAAGTAATGTGTGGCAATATTATTCTCTATGAAACAAAAATAAATGTCATCTAAAGTAGAATTTTAAGTATGTTTAATTTATTTCAGCACTTACCGAACACCTACTATTTGCAAGAAAGGCTAGACACCATGGAAGATTAAGGATGAAGACAGTTTTGCTGCCACCAAGAACTGACAGGCTAATATAGGGATAAGGGATAGGGTGAGTATTTTGGTAACTGATAAAAGAAATCCATAGGCCACTTGGGCTAGAGTGTTAAGGATAAGCAATAGGTTGGTGAGAAATGAAGCTATGGAATGCTTTGTGCTAGAAAACTTTAGTGAAATGAAACTGAGCTTTTGCACTGCCTACCTACACATATGATGCTATTAAATGAGATACATGAGATTATTTTCACTTCTAAAATTCAATAAATTGAAAATAATAGATATTTCTATGCTGACTTCTTAAGAGTGAGCATAGTAAAGAGCACATTTTATGAAGGAGAAACTTAGAACATTTATTTAAAGTCTGGAAACCACATATTATACTCCATATCCAAGGGTAAAAGACACAGAATTGTTCTATTTTGTTGAAGCTTAAAAATCACTTTTAATTTCCTTAATATCAATGTACACAGGACTCTGTCAGGTCAAAGAGGAGAGATAATTTCTTGCTTTATACTCATAAGCTACAGCTCAGCCAGCTGTCACTCTATCAATGTACAGATGTGAGAAAAGACATTCGGAAGACAGCTGCAAAGATACAGAGCACATACAAGACACCGGAGACACCAGGATGAGGCAGGGAAATAGAGAAAGAAATGATTAAAATGTATTGGTTTCAGAGGCAGTTCATTCAGCGAGGTAACTTACACTCTAATAATGAAAGAAAACAAAGAATGGGTAAAAATTTAACTTCAGATCATTTTGGATTGTATTATTATCACAGGCAAATTCTCTTTGCTTTGGTAACTCTGAGAGGTGCTTTTTCAAATAAACAAGATATATCACACCATAAACATCAAAAAAAATGTCCTTGACATCTAGTCTATTGCCAGATTCAGGGTCAAGCATGTGTTTACCATCTACATCCTGGGCAGGATGTTTTGACATTTATAACCTGGGACGCAAGCTCCACGCGCTGAGGAGGAGAGCAGGTTTGGTTACCTGTCAGGTCTTTGGTTTTCTTAACTGTCACTGAGTTTATTGTTCACTTTCTGGTCCAAATGACAAAGTAATTTGATTCACAGTCATAGCACTGAAAATCCCAATTGGTTCATCTTTCTGGCTGTGCCAGAGGCAGGAACTGCACATAACATATGACTAAATGTAGAAAATATCGGGAAGGCAGGAAATAGATCAGATGTGAATTACTAAGCATCATATGGTTATGGACAGAAAAATGCTGGTATTTTCTCAATTGGTTTTAACATTTATCTTTAAATTTCATTTTTTGAATCTTATAATACATCTTTTAGAGTATTATATGCTTTTATAATTAGACATACTGTATCTGTTAAATAATCTTTAATGAAAACATTACATCTATCAACTTAGGTTTGAAAGAAATAAGGTAGATGGATTTATAAGAACAAAGAAAAGAGAATATAGACTTATGTTTCCAGCAATACGGCATACTAGATAGCCTGAAAGCCATCCAGCTAAAAAGAAATATAAACCAAAACACATGAAGAAATGCTGGGCAAAATAAAACATCATTTTGAATGAATATCTGAACTCACAATTAAATTAGGGAAATCTCCAAGAATAAAATCAAAAGAGAGAAAAGAAATCTACAGCAATAAGTCGTTTTGGGGAATTTTCCTGTCTTAATAAGGACGAGGCTTTTATTTGAAAGGTCATATGATTACAGGAGAACTTGAACTCATAGAAAGCAGGGATTTCTACTTAAAACGCTTTTTAAAATGTCTTTGTTAATCCATGAGTTATTTGGTAGTATATATTTTATTGTCCAAATATGGGTGGGCATATTTTTTCTTATTAACATCTCACGTAATTGAAGTGAGAACTGAGATCATGGTTTGTATGAGATTCAGTTTTTTAAATTTGTTGAGGCTTTCTTTATGGTATGGCCTAGTAAGTGTTCAATTTTTTTTTTT
Organism: Equus przewalskii; assembly: GCF_037783145.1. NCBI lineage: Eukaryota > Metazoa > Chordata > Mammalia > Perissodactyla > Equidae > Equus > Equus przewalskii. The sequence continues at coordinate 116,405,513 of NC_091863.1, read as the reverse complement.
TTTTTTAAAGATTGGCACCTGAGGTAACAACTGTTGCCAATCCTTTGTGTTTTTCTTTTCTGCTTTATCTTCCCATACCCTCCCCCGTACATAAGTGTATATTTTTAGTTGCAGGTCCTTCTAGTTGTGGGATATGGGACGCCGCCTCAACGTGGCCTGACGAGCAGTGCCATGTCCGTGCCCAGGATCCGAACCCTGGGCCGCCGCAGTGGAGCCCGCGAACTTAACCACTCGGCCATGGAGCTGGCCCCATGTTTAATGTTTCATGTTCCTTGTGTGCTTGAGAAAATGTGAGTTTTCTACTTGCTGGAAGATTATCATCTATTATCTATCTATCTATATATACCTACCTACCTACACACATATATACATATATCCTTATTTCCATTATATAATACCCTAATATCCATTATACAACATCCTAATATCCATTAGGTGAAGCTTAATTGTATCAGTCATATCTCTATACCCCTTTATATTTTATTTTTCTGATTCACCTATGAATTGAGAGTTGTGCTGAAATCTTCAAAAGGAAGGTGGTTCCAACAATTTATTTTTGCAGTTCTACAAATATTACTTCATAAATATTAAGGCTATTTTAGTAGATGCATGCATATTTAACATTGTTAGATCTTTTTCTTGAATGTAAACATTTCTCTTTGTATGGTGACCTTTACCATCTCTAATAATGCTTTTTGTGTGTATTAAATATCTATTTTGTACAATATTAATATAGCTACACTAGCTTTCTTCAGATTTATAGCTGCTTCCTATGTCTTTTTCCATCATTTTACTTTCAACTTTTGCCTGTACTTAATGTAACTATAGTAAACTGCATATATATGCACTTTTCCCAATTAATCAATCTTTGTTTTTTAACTGGCCAGTTTATTCCACTTGCACTTATTCTAATTGTTGATATATTTAGACCTATTTCTATCATTTTAATTTATTATTTCCATTTGTCCCATAATTTTTCTGTTTCATCTTTATCCTTTGTTACCTTATTTTTAAAACGCTATCTATCTTGCCCCTTTAACAAAACAGGAACTTTAGTATGATCGCACATTTTGTTGGTCTCCTTTACTCCCAACTTCCATCATGTAAATATTATCTAAAAATTTTATTCTGAGTTACTATGAATATATTTTCTCTCCTTTATTCCTTGTTCTTAGATTTCTAAATATCAATGAGTCTTGCCAAGATATTTGCTCACCTTAATCTTGTTTATCTCTTCCCCTTAATTGTCTCATTCTAAGTTATTTTCCTTCTGTACTTCAACAATCCTATACCATTGTTTTCATAAGTCCAATTTTATTGTTGAAAAATCTAAGGTCAATTTGATTTTTGTTCCTTTATATGTGATCTTCCCTTAAATATTTTCTTTATTTTTCTATTTTCTATTAATATTTCCCCCTCTAAATGTGTCTGGGTGTGGCTTTTCCTTATTCTTCCACATTGCCTCCTTATGAGGTCTTTCACTCTGATGTCTTTCTTTTAATTTGGGGAAATTTATCTCTGTTATTGCATCAAAGCTTTCTGCTATTTTTTTCCTCTTTCTGACATGCTGCCTACTTCTAACCTCCATTTTTCTTAGCTTTTCTTTTATAGTTCCTATTTCGTTTTCCTTCTTCTTTCTATGAGACGTCTTCAATCTGGTCTACAAATTTCCTGATTTCCTCCTCAGTTATATCCATTCTGCTCTTTATCTCATGTATTGCACAGTTAATTTCAGTTTTTGTATGTTTGCTACCTAATATGATTTTCTTCATCTTCTTGTGTTCTTGTTTCATATTGCTTATATCTTTCTCTTTGTTTTAGAAAAATGTATTAGACTAATTGTATATTATTAGTCCCCTTCTTCTAACACTTTTCCATCTGCAGAATCTGTATCTAGAATGCTAGATTTTTTTAAGTTTGTTTCTCAAATACATTATTATCTTTTCCTGTTTGCTCCTTTCCCCCTTGGAGTACTGGTTCTGCTGCTACGTAATGCCATGTCCTTTTGAAACACTTTTAGAACCCAGCTGCCAAGCTGGGTGGAAGCCCAAACAACCATTTGGGAAGGCCCACATGGGAGAAAAACAATGCCCCGGGCCAGCATCCCCAGCTGTGTTCCCAGACATCTGTCAGCCATATGAATGAAGCCACTTTGGACATTCCAGCTGCCCCAGTACCCCAGGTGCCACCACCACATCAAGCAGAAGAACCACCTAGCCAACTCACAATATAATAAGAAATTACTGTTTTAAGCCACTAAATTCTGGAGCATATTGTTACACAGTAATGGATAACCATAACACATGGCCTTTCCACATGGCTTTTCACAGCACAGTAGTTGGGTTCCCAGAAGGAATAATCCAAGAGGACAAACCCTAATTGCTAGTGCTTATCAAGCTCCATCCTGTATCACGATTACTAATGTCCCATTGTCCATAACTTATCACATGGCCAAGCCCAGAGTCAATAAGGTAGAGATATTATAGAAGGGAATGAATAAAGGGAACTGTGGTTCATTGGGAGCCACAGAAGTAACAATCCACCATGATATGTTTCAAAGAATACAGACCCCATTCTCTGGCCACAATGATATTGAGCTAGAAACCAATAAGAAAAGGATAAATTTTAAAAATCCATAGATTTGGAATTTTAAAAGATCATATCTAAAAAACTCATGGAAAAAAGAACATATAAAAATGGAAATTAGGAAAAAAGACAATAGAAAGGATCAATGAAACAAAGAGTTGGTTCTTCGAAAGAATTAACAAAATTGACAAACCCCTAGCCAGACTCACCAAGAAAAGAAGAGAGAAATCGCAAATTAATAAAATTAGGAATGACAGAGGAGAAATCACAACAGATACCAATGAAATACAAGAGATCATAAGAGAATACTATGAAAAATTATATGCCAACAAATTGAACAACCTGGAAGAAATGGACAAATTCCTAGACTCCTACAATCTCCCCAAACTGAATCAGGAAGAAATGGAGAATCTGAATAGGCCAATCACAAGTAAGGAAATAGAAACGGTAATCAAAAACCTCCCCAAAAATAAGAGTCCAGGACCAGACGGCTTCTCTGGAGAATTCTACCAAACATTCAAAGAAGACTTAATACCTATTCTCCTCAAACTGTTCCAGAAAATTGAGAAAGATGGAGAACTCCCTAACACATTCTATGAAGCCAACATCACTCTGATCCCCAAACCTGACAAGGACAACACAAAGAAGGAGAACTACAGGCCGCTATCACTGATGAACATAGATGCAAAAATCCTCAACAAAATTTTGGCAAACCGATTACAGCAATACATCAAAAAGATTATACACCATGATCAAGTGGGATTTATACCAGGGACACAGGGATGGTTCAACATCCGCAAGTCAATTAACGTGATACACTACATCAACAAAATGAAAAACAAAAACCACACGATCATCTCAATAGATGCAGAGAAAGCATTCGACAAGATCCAACACCCATTTATGATAAAAACCCTCAGTAAAATGGGTATAGAAGGAAAGTACCTCAACATAATAAAGGCCATATATGATAGACCCACAGCCAACATCATACTCAATGGACAAAAACTGAAAGCCATCCCTCTGAGGACAGGAACAAGACAAGGGTGCCCACTTTCACCACTCCTATTCAACATAGTACTGGAGGTGCTGGCCAGAGCAATTCGGCAGGAAAAAGAAATAAAAGGAATCCAAATAGGTAACGAAGAAGTAAAACTCTCGTTGTTTGCAGACGACATGATCTTATATATAGAAAACCCCAAAGAATCCACAGAAAAACTATTAGAAATAATCAACAACTACAGCAAAGTAGCAGGGTATAAAATTAACGTGCATAAATCAGTAGCATTTCTATACACTAACAATGAACTAACAGAAAAAGAACTCAAGAACTCAATCCCATTCACAATAGCAACGAAAAGAATAAAATACCTTGGGATAAACTTAACCAAGGAAGTGAAGGATCTATACAATGAAAACTACAAGACTTTCTTGAAAGAAATTGGCGATGACATAAAGAGATGGAAAGACATTCCTTGCACATGGATTGGAAGAATAAACATAGTTAAAATGTCCATACTACCTAAAGCAATATACAGATTCAATGCTATCCCAATCAGAATCCCAAGAACATTCTTCACAGAAATTGAACAAACAATCCTAAAATTCATATGGGGCAACAAAAGACCGTGAATTGCTAAAGCAATCCTGAGCAAGAAAAACAAAGCCGGCGGAATCACAATCCCCGATTTCAAAACATACTACAAAGCTACAGTGATCAAAACAGCATGGTACTGGTACAAAAACAGGTCCACAGATCAATGGAACAGAATTGAAAGCCCAGAGATAAAACCACACATCTATGGACAGCTAATCTTCGACAAAGGAGCAGAGGGCCTACAATGGAGAAAAGAAAGTCTCTTCAACAAATGGTGCAGGGAAAACTGGACAGCCACATGCAAAAGATTGAAAATTGACCAGTCTTTTTCACCACACACCAAAATAAACTCAAAATGGATCAAAGACCTAAAGATTAGGCCTGAGACAATAAGTCTTTTGGAAGAGAATATAGGCAGTACACTCTTTGACATCAGTTTCAAAAGAATCTTTTCGGACACTGTAACTCCTCAGTTGAGGGAAACAACAGAAAGAATAAACAAATGCGACTTCATCAGACTAAAGAGCTTCTTCAAGGCAAGGGAAAACAGGATTGAAACAAAAAACAGCTCACTAATTGGGAAAAAATATTTACAAGCCACTTATCCGACAAAGGGTTAATCTCCATAATATACAAAGAACTCACACTGCTTAACAACAAAAAAACAAACAACCCGATCAAAAAATGGGCAGAAGACATGAACAGACATTTCTCAAAAGAAGATATGAATATGGCCAATAGACACATGAAAAGATGTTCATCATCGCTAATCATCAGGGAAATGCAAATCAAAACTACACTAAGATATCACCTTACACCCGTTAGATTGGCAAAAACATCCAAAACCAAGAGTGACAAATGTTGGAGAGGTTGTGGAGAAAAAGGAACCCTCATACACTGTTGGTGGGAATGCAAACTGGTACAGCCACTATGGAAAACAGTATGGAGATTTCTCAAAAAGTTAAAAATAGAAATACCCTATGACCCAGCCATCCCATTACCGGGTATCTATCCTAAGAACCTGATATCAGAAATCTCAAGAGTCCGTTGCACCCCTATGTTCATCGCAGCATTATTTACAATAGCCAAGACGTGGAACCAGCCTACATGCCCAGAAACTGATGATTGGATAAAGAAGATGTGGTATATATACACAATGGAATACTACTCAGCCATAAAAAAAGACAAAATTGGCCCATTCACAACAACGTGGATGGACCTCGAGGGTATTATGTTAAGAGAAATAAGCCAGTCAGAGAAAGACGAACTCTATATGACTCCACTCATAGGTGGAAATTAGTATACTGATAAGGAGATCTGATCGGTGGTTACCAGGGAAAAGGGGGAGTGGGGGGAGGGCACAGAGGGGGAAGTGGTGTACCCACAACATGACTAACAAAAATGTACAACTGAAATCTCACAAGGTTGTAATCTATCATAACATTAATAAAAAAAAAAAGTGATACCAAACTGACAACATAAAAAAAAAAAATGGAAATTAGGAAACATTTAGAGCTGAGCGATAATGAAAATAACCATATCAAACTCATGGGCTTCAGCTGTCACATTTAAAGTGAAATGTATGGCATTTAATTCTATATTTAAGAGGAGGAAAAACTGAAAATTAATGACCTATGCATCTAACTTGAAAAGTCAGAAAAAGAACAACAGAGGAAATTGTGTTTAAACAATGCAAGCAACTTAAAATTACATCAACTTATAATTTCTGAGAGAGCTTTTGCATACATTATCTAATTTCATTCATTTATTAATATTTAAAATTCGTTGGTAATGAAAATTCAATGGGTATTTAGAGCAGGTACTATTCAAGCCAATTTTAGAGATAATGGTAGTGAGCTTCAGAGAGTTTAGTGACTTATTGAATAACACATGGCTTGTAAGTCACAGAGTAGTGATTTAAAACAAAGTTTATGAAGCTCAGTCTAGAGATTATTTCACTATATAATAATGATAGCATATATTAGGAGACAATATATCACATGTATGAATATAATGACCACTATTGAACAGCTATTCGGTTTTCTTTTCATCCCATAGAAGTGTCTACCCTACCCTTTGATCCACATGATTAAAGAGGTGGCTCGAAGCAACTGTGTTTCTGTTTTGCGGGCTTGTATGTGCCCCAATCTGAAACAGTTGATTTATCAAAGTTAATGTGGTCCTGAGCCAATGTAGGCCTGAAAAAACAACTTTCTCAGAAATTTGGGATTAAGACAATGAGGCATGATTCAGACTCTTTTAGGTTTTCTGGCATTATCACACATAATCTCAGGAAATGTAGGGTGAATATCTTCCATTGGCCATCTGAACCAGAATATAAGATCCAGCATGTGTAACCACTGTGGCTTAAGCTTAAGAGAGAGTTCTAGGAAACTGCCATTGTATCAGAATGTGTAGGCTACTCTTGATCTTTAGTAAGAAACTACAAGCACTATTCAGTGCTAAAAACAAATGAGCTATCAAGCCATAAAAAGATACGGAGGAAACTTAACTGCATGTTACCAAGTGAAGGAGTTAATCAGAAAAGGCTACATACTGTATGATTCCAACTATGTGATGTTCTGTAAAAGATAAAACTTTGGAGACAGTAAAAAGATCAGTGGTTGCCAGGATGGAGTCAGTGGAAAGGATGAATAGGCGTAGCACGGAGGATCGTTAGGGCAGTGAAAATACTCTGACAGGATAATTATGGAAATATGTCAGCATACATTTATCCAGATCCATAGAATGTACAACACCAAGAGCGAACCCTAATGTAAACTACGGACTTTGCATGATTATGATGTGTTAATGTAAATTCATCAGTTGTAACAAATGTCCCACTCTGGTGGAGTATGTTGATAAGGAATGCAGGTGTCGCGGCACGGAGTAAGAGGGAAATCTCTGTATCTTCCTCTCAATTTTGCAGTGAACCTAAAACTGCTCTAAAAACATAAAGTCTTTAAAAAAACTACAAGACATTGGGCCATGCTGGATATCTTACATTTGGACGTTTAGAACCACCCTTCACCCTTCTTTACCCAGCTATGTGCCATGGCAGGCTGACCCATATGGACTACATCAGCAATTTCCCTTGACCTTTGGTGTCTGGTTAGGATCTGACAACGAGAGGAAATAGATGGACAGAAGAAAAATGAGGTCAGCGCTTTTATTTCCATGCTCCCCACTCTGTTAGCTTACCATGGTTGAGTCCCTCTATGGAAGCCCACAGGTCCTCCCAGGCAGCCCTCTCCATACATCTACCTACTAGGTTTCAGTAACTGGTCCTTCCCTTTGTACTTTTAGGTCTAAGGGTCATAAGAGCTACCTGTTGTTGTTAGTCCTGGGATACCACACTCTCCATTGGTTTTCCTAAATCCTGAACACACCTATATTAATAGTCTCTTTACTAATTTATTTTCAAAGTATTCATTTTCAGTGTGGCATAAATTTCTTGCCAGAGCACTGAAAGATAAAATAATGTCAAATACTAAGTACTGCAATCCATGGTTGTTTACCTGAAAATCTAGAATGAATGACAGGGAAAATTACCTTAAGGAAGTCCTTTCTGACTTTAGCCAGTGTTATTGAGACTGCTGAAATTTCTATAATCGTGAAATTTGCTGAATTGAAGCAGTCAAATTCTCTGCTGCAGCCAATTTCTAAAATTAAAATAGGTGTGCTGATTAGGTAAACATGCACTATATTGGTTTGAACGGGGTTATCTGAAAGGAGCCAGAGGAACTAGAAGATCCAGAAACTCAGGGCCTCTCCAAAGTACCTCCTGCACTACTACCTCCACTAATTAAAAATAAGTGATAATGGGTATGCCAGAATGCAGCGTGGAAGCCAACATTACATCCTGAGGAAGATTAGAGATGTCCCCCAATCCAACTCCCCAGCCTAATGGTTTTCTTATCCAAACTGTGAGGCCCAGGCCATTAAGCAGAGAGCAAGAGAACAAAGCTTTGCATCCAGCAAGAAAAATAAGTCCTAAGGGGTTAGCATATCCTTGGTTTTTCCATTTGCTCACTTAGGGATTCAAACAGCCTGATGCAGTGGTGCTTTTGGCATTAGTTGCTATCAAACAGAACTCTCCAGAATGAATTGTCAGGCTGTCAGCTAGTTTTAATTGATCTATAATTCCAGAAAAAAAATCTTGGAGTGACTTGTGGTTGCTCAGCCTCTCAATCAATCTTAAATCTCCAAGGCCAGCACAAGAAGTAATAGCCATCTAAGTTAGCAGGAACTCCCACCCTGCTCCAGCCATGGAGAAAACTTTACTAATTTGTCAATGGGATTGAGGGACACTTTAAAGGGAAATCATCTGAATAGGCAGAAGTAAAGATGGTCAGAGTGGCCATATAAGGAGCCCATTTCTTGTCCAGGAGATGCGAGAGTCACTGATCCAGCCATTAAACTTTCCATCCCTATTCAGTGTAACACAGTCACTCCTTGGACCAGTGAATAGTGAAGGTGTGTCTTCCCCCCGCTCTTGAAAAGAAGCTTTCTATTAATATTTAGTGATGATTATGACAAAAGCACTTGTATATGAATTTACTACTGAATATGTGCGTAAGACTACTGTTTTATTTTGACGAGCATTCAGAATTTTCATTGCATTATGAAAATTTCAGACATACAGAAACAGGAAAAGTAGAATATAATGAACAACTGTGTTCCCATGTCTAAGGTAAAGAATAGAGCATTACAAAAAAAAAAGGGAGAGAGAAAAAAAGTCAAACTCGTACTAACAGTAGAGTGGTGTTACCAGAGGTTGGGGGTGGGGGAAAAGGGGGGATACAGATCAAAGGGTATAAACTTTCAGCTATCAGATGAATAAGTTCTGGAAACCTAATTTACGGAATGGTAACCATAGTTAATAATAATATATTATATACTCAAAATTTGCTAAGAGAGTAGATCTCAAGTGCCCTTATCATACACGCACAAAAAATGAGAGGTGATGGATGTTAATTAGTTTGATTGTGGTAATTATTTCACAATGTATACATATATCAAAATATCACATTGTATACCTTAAATATATGCAATTTTTATTTGTCAAAAATAAATACATAAAATAAAAAAAAATAAGGCATTACAAATTCAATTAAAGTCCCCAGAACATCCTTCATATTACATTCCCTGCCCTCTTTCATCCCTCTGCCTTCCCAGTGCTGACCACTATCCTGAATTTGGTATTTATCACTCACATACATGTCTTAATTAGCTTACTGATATGTAAGATTCATAAATAATACATATATATTTATATATCATGTAAAAGGTAACCTCATGCAACTTGTTTTTCACTATGCAATATGTTTTCAAGATATATATATGTTAATACTGCTCTAATTCATTTACTTCCACTGATGAAAACATTCCATTGCATGAATATATCATAACTCATACATAATTAAAATTACTTGTTTTCTCATTAGACTCTAAGGTTTGTGAGAGTATAGTGTGTCTCATTTATATTAATCACTAAGTCCCAAATTCCTAGCACAGGTCCCAGTAAACAGTAGACACTCAATAAACACTTGTTAACTAAAGATTGTTTTCATAAATGTTGACTCTACTCCTTTAGCTTGTCTTCTCTAGAGGTGCAGTTATGTGTAGTTGTGTGACTGAGTTCTAGCTAATGGAATGTGAGCCAAATGAGTTGTACCACTTTAAGGCCTGAACCATAAAAAAAAAAAACCTCACTATCCATTCTTCTCTGATCTTTTGCCTTTCTAGGTGGTTGGAGATGACACCTAGGGAAACCTTGAAAGCCAGAAATTCAATATGGCAGAACCTCCATTAGTCAGAAACTCCAACGACTACGTAGAGGAGGACAGCCCTAAGAGCTCTTCACCCATATGGTACTTCTACATGAGGAAGAGATGAATTTCTGTTGTGTTTGAGCCATTATACATGTGGACAATTTGTTATAGCCATCAGACTATCCTAACTAATAAATATTTCCATATAAATTTACTTCTGAGCTCTGACGGAGGTGTATCTTAGAGTCCTTTATATATAACATTTTCATTGTTATTATTTACTGAGATTTCAACATTTTCAGTCGTGATTTGCTCTGTGAATCAAGCTGTTTAGTAGATGATTTAAAATTTTGTTGCATTTAAATTTTCTAGGAGGGATAAATATTTGCTTTTTTCATTTTGTAATCAACAAGTACTATTGTTCAGATATAATGATCAGAAAATGTGGTCTGTCCTACTTCTAACTATTTGGATGTGATGAATTTTAGTAAATATACATATCTATGTAACCACCATCATGTAGAGCGTTTTTATTACCCTAGAACATTTCCTTTTACACCTACCAGTCCATTCCCCTCCCTATTGTTAATAACTGTTCTCATTTTTCTCCCCATAGATTACTTTTAACTGTTTTTGAATAGCATAGGAATGCAATCTTACAGTCTGTACTCTTTTGTATTTATATTCTTTCACACAGGATGATTTTTTAAACATTTTATGAAGAAGCATTTCAAACATTAAAAAGTTGCAAGAATTTGAATGTGAAAGCCCATATAACCATCAACTAGAGTCCACCATTAACATTTTACTACACTTACTTTCTCACATATCTATCAATAATCTTAGATTTTGATGCATATCAAAATTATATATTAGTAAATATTCGTTGCATATATTAGTATGTTTCCTAAATACTTGAGCATGCAGATCTTTCACTATAGTTGAAAATGTCCTTAGAGTTCCTTTTCTTCCTTCGGCGGTAAATTTTACGCATAATAAAATATGCAAATATTGGGAGTATTACTTGTTGAATTTTGACAAACTCAATAAATTCTATCCTAAAGTCTCTACTCTTACTATATTCACTCTTTGGACAATCTCAAGTACTCACAAGGTTTAACAACTTATGGTTTGGTAATTTGTATGGTTTGAATTTTGACATCTGTGTAGCCTAAATTTTCAAGATAGAGAATATTACCATCATTCCAAAAAGCATCCTCATGCCTGTTTTTAGTCAAGCCTCACCTTTGCTTTAAATTTCTTAGTACTGCTTTAGCTATTATATGCAACGAAATTTTGATAAACTTTATTTTAGAATAGCTTTAGATTTATAGAATCATACAACAAATTTTGATGTTATATTTTATTACCATTCATTTAAAAACATTTTCTAGTTTTACTTTTGATCCTGAAAGGCTTTGTGTACTATACTTCATGGACGCAGATTCTTTTTCTTCTACTTCAGTATTTTACAAACTGATGGTTCACTTAGTAGGTCATAAAATAAATTTAGTGGCCTGTAGTAAGCCAGAATTTAAAAAAGTTAAATAGTATGTACCAAATAGCAGAATGCAAACAAAAAAGAAAGTTAACTGTTGTTTTGTACATTGTTGTTTCATTTAGTTTCAATTGCACGTACATGTGTGCGTATATGCATGTGCAGGTTCATGTGCGTACGTGCATGTGTGCGTACACTGGGTCTTGATGAACAAAGTATCTCTTCCTTTAAGGTTGCAGTGAAAAAGACTGAAAAACTCTGCTATAGAAAGTTGGAGTTCATGTAAGAGCATAATATGATTGCATTTACATTTTAGAAATATAATTCTGGCAGCAGTTTGTTGGATTGATCATAGGTGGGCAAAAGTACATGTGAGGAGAACAATTAGAAACTTATTACAATAGTCCACAAGACAGATGGTTGGAGCCTGACTAGAACATTAGCTTAAGGTTTAGAAAGAAAAGGAGAGGTGTACCGGATAAAGGGACTTCGTAATTGATTGAAATCGGAGTTGAGTGATATGTCTAGGATGACTCACATATTTCTTGGATGGCTGCATAATGTCATTAATCAGATTAGAAAAAAACAAAGAAGGAGCACATTTGCAAGAGAAAACATAGTGGGTTTTGGCTGTGTTTAGTGCAAGATTTCTGTCTTAGTCTCTTTGGTCTGCTATGACAAAAATACCATAGGCTGGGTGGCTTATAACCAACAGAAGTGTATTTCTCACAGTTTTGGAGATCCACAGATCTGGAAAATCCAAGATCAAGGTGCCAGCAGATTCGGTGTCTGGTAAGGGCCAACTTCCTGGTTCCTAGATGGCTATCGTTCTGCTGCGTCCTCACAGGGTAGGAGGGGTGAGGGAGCTCTCTGGGGCCTCTTTTATAAGGGCATTAATCTCATTCATGAGGGCACCACCCTCATGGACTCATCACCTCGCAAAGTACTTACCTCCTAAAATCATCACATTGGGAATTAGGTTTCAACATATGAAATTTGGGAGACACAAACTTTCAGTTTACGGCAGTTACTAAAAGATATCCACTTACGGATGTCTACACGTTTGCCTATATAATGCTAAGAGAGATATCTAGGCCAGAAATACAGATTTACAAGTTATCAAACCATAAGTTGTTAAACCTTGTGAGTACTTGAGGTTTCCCAAAGAGTGACTATTATAAGAGTAGAGACTTTAGGATAGAACTCCTTGGAATACCAATATTTAGAAAGTAGAAAAGAGAAGAGAGATCAAAATAAGGAACTTAGATTGAACAATGATAATAGCAAAGAAGGAGTGAGTTCTGGAAGCTAAGAATATTTCACACAAAAAAAGAGTTGTTGAAGTGCCAAATGTTACAAAGAAATCAAATAAAAAAGAACTGATTTTAGCAACTAGGAATTGATGACTTTGGCAAAAGCAGTTTCATTCAGTTTTGACAATATCATGACGTTGAAAGCTCTAGTGATCTGGTAAATATATATATGTATATATGTTTTTTTGTTAAGGAATATTAGTCCTCAGCTAACAACCATGTTGACTTTCGTTCACTTTATATGTGGGTCACCATCAAAGCATGGCTGACAAGTGGTGTAGGTCTGTGCCCAGTATCTGAACCCGTGAACTTGGGCCACAGAAGCAGAGCATGCTGAATTTAACCACCATGCCTTGGGGCCGACTCCAGTATGGTAAGTGTTTAACCAGCTCTCCAAAAAAAGAAGTGTGTGGTATACATACATACATACATACATACATACATTTCTAATAAATTTTAATGATATTAAGGATTGTGTAGCATGCAATTTACAAATACTAATAAAATATATGGTACTCTTCACTGTATTTTATTGTCAATTCTGTATAGTCAAGTTATTCTCAAAGAATGTTTTCATTATTTTTTGCCACACTTCCATATTCTGGTCACAATTGATGAATTAATATAGTTCTGACATAAATGTTGGCTGGTATTTTCATTTATACTAAGAAGTAAGATGAAAGTGAAACATCAAAGGTGAATGTTGAAACATCACTCATTCTGGCAAGCGCGTGAGTAAAGTTTTGCTAAATTGGATGATAGTTTTTGAATATTGGAAGAATATTCCCTCATTTATTTCTGCAATTCACAACATAATAGCTACAGGCATAGAACACTTTTAAGTTTAATCTGCATTATTAACACTTTCTCACTTTATGAAGTCTAGAAAAGCACCAGAACAATAATCCAAGCTCTAGTCTGTAGAATTTGCTGATTTTCATGGTGTAAATACTCCTATCATGGCTGGTTTCAAGCTACGAACATGACATCATTGAGTAGGGAGCTAGAAGGAGATACACAGCAGTGCACCACTGTGTTTTACAAGTATAACAGATGTAATAACCTCAAGAACTCAGATAATAGTAAAATAATTAGGAAGTGATAAGTATTGAGTACTTGTTACTTTTTTAAAATATGATTTATTTGATTGTAGGTTTATGTAATTTAGTTTTAAACAATGGCTTGAAAATCCCCTAAAATTTAACAATTGGCCCTTACACAGCAGTACATATCAGCTCTAGCAAGCCACCAGTTGGAAGGAAAGGATAATAGTCCTACATATGACTCTGGGGACTGTAGTCTACCATTCAATCCAGCAAGTATGATTTTGATCAAGTGATTGTACTATTTGGAGTATCCATTTTCTCATCTTAGAAATAGGGATCCTAACATATATCTTGCATGTTACTAAGAGCATTAGAGATAATGAATATAACTCACACATGTTAGACCCTCAGTATAAGGAATCATTATCATTCTTTTCATTACTGCTATTTAAGGAATGGTGATCAGAGTCCCATGGGAATTTGCTGTTGCTGTTGTTAAGGTATTTTTTAAGTTTTCCATCTGATCTCTCTTGACTTGGAAGAATCCAGTTGATTTTGAGACTATCTTCTTTCTTTTCAACTGAATTTCCATCAAATTTTCTAATACTGTAAGAGTCTTTTCAAAATTAATTGTAAAATCTCATGCTGCCTGACTAGTTAGGCATTTCCTTCTTTGAGTTCCTAGCAGAAGAGCAGCTGGGGAAGTATGATGCAATTTCAGGAAGAGTCTAGAAGTGCCGTCTTATAGGGTGATGATTGATGTGAACTAATATACCCACCAGTTATTCACATAGGCATGGGGAAAGGGAGGAGATTCAACTATTCTAAGTCTCTAAACAAAAGCGAGTCTGTTCTCTAAAATAATCATCATTCCCATTCTCAGTTCTTTTCATTCTTTCCCACAGATGTGATATTCTTGACATCATCCAAAAATGGTTATATAGACTGAGCATTTGAATGTCAGATGAATGGCCCTGAATACTGCTTTTGAGTTTCCTACTTCATTTAATCTATTTATAAACTCTATTTTGCAAAGGAAAAATCTATTACCTTCTGAAGTCATATTAATAACTACTTATCTGTGTGTTTGCATGACATTATGACTAATAGTTTAAAATTGCTTCATTTCCCTTAGTATTTGTGATATCAAAATAAAGCTAGATAGCAGTCTAAATTACTTAGCAAATAAAAGAGAAATATTTGTTTCTCAAGCCCGTTTTCAATTTAATATACCAAAATAGTTGTATTTTACTCTTTAAAATTATTTTTGTTGAAATAGCTTCACAAAGGAAAAAAAATTTAGAGTCCAATTCTCTGTACATGTCATTTCTATTTCCAATACACAATTTAAAGCTAATGTGGTTAACAGAAATAAAAGAAGAACATAGATGCTTTATATGGAAATCATTTTATATCAGTAAAAAACTCCTGGGAGAACAGGCAGGTCTCTGCATGAATGCTTTTGCTTTTAGAGTTGCATCCCAGCCTGTGGGAACACTCTACACTGAGGTGGCTCAGCCACCATGTGGGTGCCCCCAGCAAGCCCAGCAGCCCACGTGGCCCACCAGTGAGTGCACAATGGGCTTGCATGTGTGAATGAAAATGTCCCTTCCTTCCCCTCCCCGCTCGTGCACCAGCTTGGCCAGCCAGGGCAGCAGATCCACATCAGAGCACCTGCAACTGCATGTGTGACCCACCAAACAGCAGTGACCAGGGGGCAAATGCAGATGAGCCCTATCAGCACAACTTCCAGTGGGTGGGCACAACTTCCAGAGGATAGATACAACTTGCAGCAGACATGACAGGTTCCAGGTTCAGAAAACACAGATCCTGCCCCTGACCAGTGGTGGAAGGTGGAATCTGTGACCAGATACTACCACTATGTGCTGATAAAAGTCCACCTCATCAAATAGCATGAAGAGGTATATTAACACTCCAGACCAGAAGGAAAATAACAAGTACCCAGAAATAAATCCTGAAGTCACAGAAATTTACAATCTAAATGACAGAGAATTCAAAACAGTTATCATAAAGAAACTCAACAAGTTACAAGTAAACTCAGAAAGACAGTTCAATGATCTCAGAAATAAAATTAATGAGCAGAAGGAATTCTTCACAAAAAAGATTAAAACTATAAAAAGGAAAACCAAAAAGAAATTATCTAGAGGACAGAAACATAGAAATGCTTCAGGCAGAGGAGGAGAGAGAACTAAGAAGTAACAGCTGAGAACTTCCCAAACCTGGGGAAGAAACTGGAATTACAAGCAAATGTGCAATCATCAATGTACATTTTTTTACATTTTACATCAATGTAAAAAGACCTTGTCCAAGGCATGTATTAGTAAAACTGGCAAAAGTCAAAAAGGAAAAAATATTAAGGGCAGCAAGGCAGAAGAGAATAATCTACAAAGTAGCCCCCAACAGGCTTTCAGCAGACTTCTCAGCAGAAACCTTACAGGCTAGGAGTGAAATAACATATTCAAAATACAGAAAGACAAAAACTTTCCACCAAGAATACTCTATGCAGCAAAACTATCCTTCAGATATGATGGAGAACTAAATATTCCAGATAAACAAAAACTCAGGGAGTTCATTGCCACAGGGCCTTCCTCCCCAACAAGAAATTATCAAGGTTGCCCTCATACCTTAAGCAAAGAGGAAAAGTTTTACAAAGCCTTGAGCAAGAAGACAAATAGACAGACAAAATCAGAAAATTGCAGCTCTCTATCGGAACAGGTTAGCAAACACTTAATCATAACATTAAAGATTAAGGGAAGGAAAGCATCAAAAATAGCCATAAACACTTCATTTTAATCACAAACTCACAACACAAAACAGAATAATTTGTGATGATAAGTACTTGGGGAAGAAGAAAGAAATGGAACATGCTTAATAGAATGGAGATAAGAGGCTATCAGAAAATGGACTATCTCATCAATGAGATCTTTTATACAAACCTCATGGTAATCATTAAACAAAAAATTAGAACTGAGACACAAATGATAAATAAAGAAAAAATAATATAGGAAATCACCAAAGAGAAATGACAGTCACAAATACATGGAAAGAGAAACAAGGGAAATATAGAACAACCAGAAAACAAGAGATAAAATGGCAGTATTAAACCCTTGTATATCAATAATCACTCTCAATGTAAATGGATTGCATTCTCCAATCAAAAGACACAGAGAGGCTGGATTAAAACACAAGACCTAACAATATGCTGCCTCCAGGAAACAAATCTCAGCTCTAAGGACAAACACAGGCATAGAGTGAAGGGATGGAAGATGATACTCCAAGCAAAGGACAAACAAAAGAAAGCAGGTGTTGCCATACTTATATCACACAAAGCAGACTTCAAGATAAAAACAGCAATGAGAGAGGCTGACCTAGTGGCATAGCAGTTAAGTTCACACACTCTGCTTCAGTTGCCTGGGGTTCAATGGTTCAGATCCCGGGCATGGACCTACGCACTTCTTATCAAGCTATGCTGTGGCAGGTGTCCTACATATAAATCAGAGTAAGATGAGCATGGATGTTAGCTCAGGGACGATCTTCCTCAGCAAAAAGAGGAGGGGAGGATTGGTGGCAGATGTTAGCTCAGGGATAATCTTCCTTAGGAAAAAAAAGGCAATGAGAGACAAAGAGGGGCAGTATATAACGACAAAAGGGACATTCCATCAAGAGGACATAACAGTTATGAATATATATGCGCCTAACACAGGAGCACAAAAATACATAAAGCAACTGTTAACATACTTAAAAGGAGAAACCAACAGCAACACAATAACAGCAGAGGATCTCAACATCCCACCTACATCAATGGATAGATCATCCAGACAGAAAGTCAACAAAGCAATAGTGGAATTTAAACCAGATGGATTTCATAGATATATACAGAAAATTCCACCCCAAAACATCAGAATACACATTCATCTCAAGTGAACATGGAACATTCTCAAAGGTAGACCATGTGCTAGGAAACAAGGAAAGCCTCAATAAATTTAAGAAGATTGAAATCATATCAAGCATCTTTTCTGACCATAATACTATAAAACTAGAAATCAACTACAAGAAAAAAGCTTGGAAAGTCAGAAATATGTGGAGACTAAAGAACATGCTACTGAACAACCATTGGATCAAAGGAGAAATTAAAAAAAATATGTGGAGACAAATGAAAACGAAATACATCATACCAACTCTGATGGGATGCCACAAAAGCTTTTGTAAGAGGGAAATGTATAGTAATACAGGCCCACCTCAACAAATAAACAAAATATCAAATAAGAAATCTTAAACTACACCTAACAGAACTAGAAAAAAAAAAACAAAGCCAAAAGTCAGCAGAAGGAGGGAAATAATAAAAATTAGAGCAGAGCTAAATGAAATAGAAAAAAAAATCAGTAGAAAAGAACAATGAAACTAAGAGTTGGTTCTTTGAGAAGATAAACAAATTGACAAATGTTTAGCCACACTCACTAAGGAAAAAGAAAGAAGGCTCAAATACACAAAATTAGAAATGACAGAGGAGAAATTACAATGATAACACAGGAATACAAAGGATAAATAATCAAAAATAAACAAATGGGACTACATCAGACTAAAGAGCTTCTGTAAGGCAAAGGAAACCATGAACTAAATGAAAACGTAACCCACCAATGGGGAGAAAATATTTGCAAATCATATATCCAACAAGGGGTTAATTTCCAAAGTATATAAAGAATTCATACAACAACAGGAAGACAAACAATCTGATCTAAAAACAGGCAGAGGATATAAACAGAGATTTTTCCAAAGAAGATATACAGATGGCCAACAGGCATATGAAAAGATGTTCAACATCACTAATTATTAGGGAAATGAAAATCAAAACTTCAATGAAATATCACCTTACACCTGTTAGAATGGGTATAATTACCAAGACCAAAAATAATAAATGTTAGAGAGGATGTGGAGAAAAGGGAAACCTCATATACTGCTGTTAGGAATGCAAATTGGTGCAGCCACTGTGAAAAATAGTAGGGATATTTCTCAAAAAATTAAAAATAAAAGTGCCATGTGATCCAGCTATCCCAGTACTGGGTATTTATCCAAAGAACATGAAATCAATGATCCAAAGAGACTCATGCACCCCTATGTTCATTGCAGCACTTCTCACAATAGCCAAGATGTGGAAGCAACCAAAATACCCATCAACTGATGAATGGATAAAGAAGATGTGGTATATATATACAATAGAATACTACTCAGCCATAAAAAAGACAAAATTGTCCTATTTGCAACAATATGGATAGACTTTGAGGGTATTAAGTTAAGTGAAATAATCCAGACAAAGAAAGACAAACACTGCATGATTTCACTCATGTGTGGAACAAACAAACACGTGGACAAAAAAGAACAGATTAGTGGTTACCAGAGGGAAAGAGGGTTGGGGAGTGGGTGAAAGGGGTAAAGGGGCACATATATACTGTGACAGATAAAAATTAGGCTACTGGTGGTGAGTATGATATGGTCTATACAGAATTGGATAAAAAAAATCTTACACCTATAAAAATAATCATGAGTTTCCAAATAAGATCATTATAATAATATTTTAGCTAGATTTAAAGACCAAATTCATGTAAGAAAATTTATATGTGAATAAAAATATTGGTAAAACGTGTCTATACTAAGAAAAGGATTGCCCAATTGAAGGATTTATATGGTAAATTATTGGAGTTATTATTCAAATATTTTTTTGACTCTTTCCATCCAGTCATCTGGGAAGATTGTGCTTCATGGCCCCCTTCTGGTTCAGTGAAGTGATATGGCTTGTTTATACCAATGAGTTGTGTGCAGAAACAATATGCCACTTCTGGGCCAGGACATTTTAATCACCATTATAAGACCATCCAGATGTCTTTCTCTTTCTCTTTCTCTCTCTCTCACTCATTCACTCAATCTCACTCTCTCTCCCTCTGCCCTTCTCTTTCACTATCAGAGCAACCAGCAAAGTTCAAGATGTTGTGTGCTTCATCATCTTGGTATTTTGAATGTTGTATAATAAAGAATTTGGCCTTCATTCCTGGTTCCTGAGAGGCAGCCTCTAATGCCTTGGAATTTTTTGAGTGATAGGAGTATCTTTTTTTTTTTTGTTTTTAAGATTTTTATTTTTTCCTTTTTCTCCCCAAAGCCCCCCGGTACATAGTTGTATACTCCTCACCGTGGGTCCCTCCAGCCATGGCATGTGGGATGCTGCCCCAACATGGCCCGATGAGCAGTGCCATGTCCACGCCCAGGACCTGAACCAACGAAACACTGGGCTGCCCGCAGCGGAGCGCGTGAACCCAACCACTCAGCCATGGGGCCAGCCCCGATAGAAGTATCTTTGTTATTCATGGAAGGCTCCTCACACCACACTTTATGGTTTATGCTAATGAGGTGACTCATGTTGAGCCACTAGTTAGTTTTTTACTAAGGAGATAACTCATGATGGGGGCTGGCCATGCCATAAAGACCAACCATGTGATTAAAGGGTCAATATTAGCCCAATGTTCAGTGAAGGGATGTGGAATCCAATTCCATGACCAATGATTCAATCAATCATGCCTATGTATTGAAAATCCAGTAAAAGACTTGACATCAAAGCTTGGGTGAGCTTCCCTGGTTAATAAAGCTCTGTGCTGGGAGGGTGATTTGTCCTAACTCCACAGGAAGAAGGCTGCAGAAGCTTCACATCTGAGACACTCCAAGACCTCACTCTATGTATCTCTTCTTTTGGCTGATCCTGATTTGTATCCATTTTGCCATAATAAAACTGTGATATTAAGTATAGCGCTTTCCCAGATTCTGTGACTTGTTCCAGCAAATTATTGAATCCGAAGGGGTAGTGGGAACCCCTGAACTTTTAGCTAGTTGATCAGAAGTGCGGGTGGCCCTGGAAACCCCCAAGACTGTGGCTGATATCTGAGGTGAAGGCAGTCTTGTGCAGGATTGTGCCCTTACCTTGTGAAGTTCCTACTCTGGGTAGTCAGCATCAAAAGTCATTGCTCTGAGTGATTAGGCTGAGCAGAGCTTTCCTCACACAAGAGAGCTCTAGAATGGCGAAGAAATAAAGCTTTGTTGTTTAACATAACAGAGATATTGGAGTTCTGTGCTATTTTACATGTCCCGACTTACATTTATGTTGCAGAAACATCTGACAGAGAACATACAGATTGATCAATACAGTTATCTTCATTTCATACAATGACAAATACATGGCTGGAGCAGCCTTAGAGATAACCTGTCTATCCCATACTCACTACTTGAAACACCTCTGCAATACCCCTGCCAAGTGGCTATCCAATCTCTTCTTCAAAAAATAAATTGCTCCAATGTTCATTATCTCTTGAGGCACTTCAGTCTATTAATTGAAAGTCTTTAGCACTAGAAAATTCCATCTTTTTAAAAAATTTTTATTTATTTATTTTTTTTTTGAGGGAGAGTAGACCTGAGCTAACATCTGCTGCCAATCCTCCTCTTTTTGCTGAGGAAGACTGGCCCTGAGCTAACATCCGCGCCCATCTTCCTCTACTTTATATGTGGGACGCCTACCACAGCATGGCTTTTGCCAAGTGGTGCCATGTCCCCACCCGGGATCTGAACCAGTGAACCCCGGGCCACTGAGAAGTGGAAGGTGCACACTTAACCACTGCATCACTGGGCTGGCCCTGAAAATTCCATCTTTATGTTAAGCCAAATCTCCTGCCCTGCAACCTCTGCCACAGGTCCCAGTTCTGTCCTTGTGCACCAGGTAAAGCAGGTCTAATCCCTTAACAGTTCACAAATATAACAGTAATAAAAGCATCTGCACCATGTCTTTTCTTCATGTAAAATTTTTAAAGTTTATGCTGATAATCCTCACATGACATGGTTTAAGGTCTCTTTACCATCTGGTTAGCCTCTTTTTATTTTATTGTGAGGAAGAATGGCCCTGTGAACATCTGTTGCCAATCTTCCTCTTTTTGCTTGAGGAAGATTGTCGATGAGTTAAGATCCGTGCCAATCTTCCTCTATTTAGTATATGAGACACCACCACAGTATAGCTTGATGAGCAGTGTGTAGGTCCGTGTCCAGGACCCGAACCCACGAACCCCAGTCCGCCAAGGCAGAGCACACAAACTTAACCACTAGTCAGTCGCTGGGCCAGCCCCTGGTTAGCCTCTTTTGAACACAATCTAGTTTGACTGTGTCTCTCCTGGAAAGCAAAGCCCAGAACTAAATGTAGTCAGACCATAAAGAAGTAGATGAGTCCCACAGGCCAGATTTTTTGGCAGCCATATTGAGTTCACATATTTTATGTGTACAGTCATTTAAAACCAAAGCCTTTTTCAAGAGTTCTGCTTTTAAAACATTTTTTCTTTTATTATTCCTTTATCTATTCTTTTGACTCGTAAAGAATATAAGAGAAACAGCTAAGGCTTAGGGTCTGAGAGATGTAGTTTCAAATTCCTACTCTTGCACTTATTAACTGTGTGACTTTGGAAGTTACCTCACTGCCCTGAACTTTAGTTTTCTTATATGTTAAAAAAGAGTTAATAATTTTTACTTTACAAGGGTGTTTTGCAGATGTATGTAGAGTAACTAATACTGTGCCAGAAAAAATAAGTACATCATAAATGATAATTAAAAACAGTAAGATTAGTTTAAAAATGCAAAATCAGAAGCATGGGAAATGAAGTAGCAGCAAATGTGAAAACTGTAAGGGTTAACTTATTTTGGGGGTTTGAGTTTCAAAATTGGTCCCGATATTTCAGAAAACCAAATCAAACGGAGACAAACCTATGAAAAACAACAAAAACTTGCATAACCCTCATTATTGGAAAGCATAAAGTTCATCAATTACTAAGGCAAGCCAAATTTTCTTTTTCATGAAACCGTATTCTAAGAAAACTTTGCACTTGAGATTTTATTTAGAGGCCATCACGAGACAGAGGGGTCACTCCCTTTATATGAAATGTCTTAATAAGCAACACAAAGAAAGCACTTAAATTTATTATGGGCTAGGTACTATGCTAAATACTTTATATACACCATATCACACGTATTAGTCACAGAAACCCCATCAGGAAGTATTATTAGTACCTATATTTTATTGACGAGAAAGATGGTGCTTGGAGAGGAAAACAAGATGGGCAAGGTCACACAGCAGAGCGGGAGTCCATGTGACTCAGTTCCCTCATCTTTTAACTTCTTTGCTCTACTGCCCATCTGCTAGTTACTAAATCTAGTTAGTTAAGCTCTGTCTATGTCTCTCAGAGCACGGGATCAAAGCTTGTTTTTCATTGATTTTTATCCTTCATTGCGGATTTCTAACTCTATAGAGTATACAAAAATTGCTTTTGCAAGCCTTGTTCCTACATTGACTGTTTTCAGCAGAATCAGAACCACTTTGGCTACTTTTTCTGTGTCTTTCTCTATTGCTTCATCCACGTCCTACACCCAAATGCTAGCAATTTTCCAAATGCTCATTCTGGGTTCTCTCTGCTTCTGTTCCTATGCCCTATCCCAGGGCTTTAACCATTGGCTGTAAGCTTATTTTCCTTGATTTTTCTGTAGCCTTCATTTTCTATCAGGCCCCAATTTTTCATTTCCAACAGCCTATTCTATGTCCCATATGGATGACTCACAGGTCCATCAAACCAGTATGCTGAGAGCATGTGCAAACTTTAACTCAGCTTTGCCCCAGTCCTCCTCTGCTTTCTGCACTCCCTACTGCAGTGATTGGCCGTTACTGACAATTCTTTCATTACGTCTCACTGGGATATTTAAACAGCTTCCCAAGCCATGCTAACTCTGTTTACATTTCCTTCTTAAAAACCTTCAAAGACTCCCAATTGCTAACATGATAAGATTAAAACTCCTTAGCCTGGTACTTAAGACTTTCAAAAATTTCATCCCAAACCACCCTTCCAATCTTATATTCTATTTGTATACTTCCCACACTCAATGTTCTAGCCCAACTGATTTAGTTGTTATTCTCCATTAACTT
The DNA here is from genome assembly GCF_037783145.1 of Equus przewalskii. Classification (NCBI taxonomy): domain Eukaryota; kingdom Metazoa; phylum Chordata; class Mammalia; order Perissodactyla; family Equidae; genus Equus; species Equus przewalskii. Next base: position 116,381,687 of record NC_091863.1, on the reverse strand, counting down.
CCTATATATCCCCCTCTCTGCTTTTGCCAATATTGGAGTAAATCACTGAGGTTCTTCTCATGTCCAACTCTGTATATCCAAAATCTTAGCATTCTTCCAGGCCCAACTCAAATCCCAAACACTATTTTGTATTCATGCTGACTACAGCCACAAATGTAGATTGAGGTGTTCTTGCTGCTGCCCTGGCCCAAGGCGACCCCTAGTGGTTAGACCTGCACGGATCACTCCCTGGTGAAGGTGAAAGCTTCAAACCAATGAAACAAACTGAAATCTGAGGATAATTTCCCCATTTTTTGTAGTAAGAAATTACATAATGAAAATACAAAGCCAAATAAGGTGACATATTTATTGAGACCTTGTGACCTTAAGATCATGGTTTTCTAAGGGATGCAAATAAATTGTGAGTTACTTGTTATATAAAGAACTCTATAGCCATGAGAATTATTTTCCTAGGTAGAGCAGTATTAAAAAATTTTAAAAACTTATTTTGGATTATATTAAATTGTATTGACTTCCTTAGCTAGATAAACTCTCCCTTCTATATTCTCTCTTAGTCCTGTGCATCACCTGCATCTGAATGACAGAATTATAATTAATTGAATAAACAATTTGCACAGTTCTACTGTCTGACTCATTCCTCTAGTCTATAAGCTCCATGACAGCTGGGGTTTGTCTGACCTGTTCACTTAATGTAGTGCCTAGTACATAGCAGGGACTCACATATTTATGGAATGAATGACCTCCCTCCTGCAAAATTAGGAACTCACATATTTGTTGAATGAACAAATGCCACCCACAAAGGTTTCACTCACATTTCTCAGTGTTATAAGGAAAATTCATCTTTGTTTTCTGAGTTCTAATCTGGTACTATCTTGCTATGCAACTCTCCTCCTTTACCTGGGCCTCAGTTTCCCCAATTGGGCCATCTAAGAAGGCTTCCAGCAATTATAGCTCCTCTTGTAGAAGTAAATATGATTTACATAAAACCTCATATCTCCTAGTCACTCACTTTTCTTCAAATAACGCAGCTCACATGTTCATGAGTGATACTGGTAACTTTTGAACAAATGTTGTCACTTAGGTGTAAGCTAATTGTCCCCAACATGGCTTTCTAATAATGAAAACACTAGCTGTGATAGAATGCAATGTCGTTGAAGAGCTAAATCATTCACTTGAAAAATGACTGTTTTGAGGCCTGCAGAATGTAATTAAATCAATCTAAATTTGCAATACTAAAGAAGTAATTTCTCATCATTTTTCATTAGCTTATTTTGTTTTGTTTTGACTCACATAAAAAATTAGGAGAGAGAAATCTTCAATGACTTCCCATTATCTGTGGACTAAAGTATGGGCTTCTTATCCTAGTATTAAGATCTACCACAATTTGTGCAATGGTTTGAATAATTACCTTGAATGGATCATACTGACACACACAAGCATTGGCCCCAAGGTGATAATCAGATATAGCTACTATTTACTGAGAGCTAAGATCAGGAATTTTAAACTATTTTGAATTCTCACACTGACCCTGAGGTAGGTATTATTATTACACTCTTTTCACAGATTAGAAAACAGGCTCATAGATGAAGAGTAATATAAAAGAGATCATAGGAAGTATCTGAGTGAGAATTCAGCCCCAGCTGTGTCTGACACCAAAGCTTATATTTCTTTCACTGAGGTATGCTGCTCCAAAATTACATCATTTAATGAAACACCAGAGTCCGTACCCCATTATCACTGGGGCATATTTCAGTCTACTGTAGCCAACACGTGTTAGCAGAGACCCACGTCTTAGTTCACATGCACATTCAGTTCTGCCACAAGTATATAGGAAAGAATCTTCCAGTAGATTTCAAAGCTTATTTGCTGTCACCAGAGTTTCTGCTTCCTAGTTAGGTGTTAATTTTGTCCATGATAAAAAAGATGTGGTAGGAGCACATTTCAAACTCCTATTTTTTCTCTAACCATTTACTGTCATCCCATATCCATGGGCTTATCAACACAGGATACCCTAGGTAAGTGTGTATCACTTAGGGATTTAGCCGCACAATCCTAGGCCCTGGGGAGCTTGGATAAAACCATTTAAGAAGATAACTTGACTAAACTGGAGGACACATCCAGTGGCCTTATAGTCATCTATACCCCAGGCCTCATCCTAGTCTTTTATGTCAGGATATTTCTCTTCTAGGTTCATTTATGCTGAAAGACTGTCTCTCTTCATGGTCCACTTTATCACAGCGAATTCAGTGATAGCAGAGCTGATTCTTCTGTTGGGTAAACTGTGGGGAAAGGCTTTGAACTCTGCTTGAGCAGAAGTATTAAACCTGGAATCTGCACACTTTTTAAGGAGTCCATGTACGGGTTTCATGACATTTAGAAAATATGAAATTTTCACGTGAATCATAGTACATATGTATTTAAAAACATTTGGGGGAATGAGTGCACTGCTTTCATCAGATTCTCAACAGGATCTTTGGATGCCCCGTCGCCCAAACTGAGAATCACTGCCCTAAAGCTTAATGTGTAGCCAATACTTCCCTGACTTTTATTCTTCTCTTGTCAACTCAATGAGTTTGACAGGCAGCCTGGTGGTCAAACAAGTATATGGCTGTCAATCTGGGTGGAGCGAGGTATTAGTGGAGTCCTAGTAGGAAATATGCAGTTCAGAACAGCTCATAAGGTTGAGAAAGCACGTAAAAATATGTAAATATGTCCTAGTGAAGAATAAAGTGTTGGGGTATACACCTTGGGCACCTAGAAAGTTCTGTAGAACACTAGATGAAGAATTAAGAAATCTCAGTCTTGTCAGGATACTCTTACAAAGAGTGGATTGACTGTCATCAGTGAAAGAAATATCTCAAAGAGGACTGACCCCTCTTTGAAGACTTAACTCTCTTCCCTGAAGCACTATAATCTCATGCAAATATTTGAAGACCCCTCATCTATAAGGTGCTTGAAATTCTTCTAAACATAGCAAAACAGATTCGGCATTTGCAGAACACTACACAGAGAAAAACATAGACCTTTTCATGCTGTAGTTTTCTTTCGTCTTGTAGTTTCTTTCGTATTATAAAAGCATATTCATATGATAAGTGGGATGCAATGGATGGGTGAGGAAGCATGAGTCCCTGTAATTGTATGAATGTTCCAGGAGAAGACAGTTAACCCCAGTCTACTCCTTAATAATACTGTGTACTCTCAAACTCCTATCACAAAGCTCTTAGCACTCTTAGGTCTTATTGTGCTATTACTAGTTTCCACTTCACTTCATGCCATAATACATTTCATGCAAATCCTAGTCTGTCAAATTCACCTTCACATTTATAATGCTACTTACTATCTCCTCTCTAGCTCAGAAGTTGCTTTTGTGCAACATACTCCAGTGCTGTATTCTCATAGATGGCATTTAGAATGTGGAATGCTCAAATAAAATTCATTAGCTTGCTTTTATACACACATACACATACGCACACAATTTATTAGAAGCAGGCTTAATAAATCCATGGTAAATTTAATTAATACTAATTTGTTGACCTTCCTGTCATCATAAGAAAGACAATGAGATTTCACTAGAGTCCTTCCTATATTTTGGATCACGCCACCAGGTAAAAGGAAATAAACAGATGGGCGAAGGTCTGGAGCATTTGTAATAATTTACATTTCTGGTTATAAAAGACACCCATGCTCACTGTAGATAATTTGGAAAATATGCATAGATATTTACACACATATATGCATGTACACACAGACCCACCCACATATGTATGCCTATGCGAGGCAAAGAAAACAACCCATATAAGTATAATGATCTTTTAATATTTTGGTGCATTTCACTCCAGTTATCTTTCCCACCTATTACATGCACACACACACATGCACATGACATACACATATGTATATTCATGAACCACGGCCCTACTATTATTGGCTGTTTGATACCAATCAAATCATGTAACTTCAATAAGCCTTGGATTCTTCATTTTTAAAATGAGGAAAATAATTCTCCCTACTTCAAAGGGGAGTTGTGAGATTTAAATGAGTAAACATAAAGCACTTGGCACAGTCGCTGACACATAGTAAGTGCTCAATAAATGTCAGTTGTGGTTGCCATTATTGTTATTATTGTAATTGCCATTTATATACAACATTCTAATAGGCTTTCTTGGTGTAAGTATCTTTCTTTCAGGACTCAAAAATACTCTACTCATGGATGCATCATGATTTGTTTTACCTGTCCCCTTTTGAGTCATTTAGATGGTTTATGATTTTTTATACCTGACACTGTGATGCATATCTTTTTACAAACGTTTTTTGCTACATCCCTGTTTACATTCCTGGAGATGGAATTCTTGTGTCTTAGATGATTACAAATCTTGGCGACTGTATTGAGTTTACTTTATTTTCCTCTCATTTGACTTGTTGCTGTCATTCTGGAAAGTTTTCTTATGAAGAACACCTTCTTGGGAGTGATCAACTTGTTCTCTTAGGACGACATTTAATATATACAGTGTGAAAATCATAACATGACAGCAAATAACTAGGTCTCCCTCATAGTACTCTTCCTGACACCCTATTAATTATTACTGAATATCTTCCCCACTCTTTCCTTAAATACATGATTCTCCATATATACCAAAAGCATTAGTAACTTAGTAAGTGCATTTATACCCATGGTTTTGTCTAAAAGGTGCCTACTCCAAGGATAAATAATTAACATTTTACCAGAAGGGAACCCTAATGGTTTGTGATGGTTTCCTAATCTTTAACCAATATTGCAGAAGTATGGTATTTTTTTGAAAATAAAAGAAAAGAGATATATATATCAAACTTCTGGTCAATATGGCTCAGTGACTTTATGCATTCACACATATATGCCAACCGTATAGCAATGACAGATCAAAGCAAAACAAAACAAAACAGACATGTCCAATCTCAAAAATATGATACATATCTCTGAGAACCAGAAACAAAATAGAATTACAAAGCACTGAATAGGCTGGAGCCATAGCTTCCAGTGTTCCAAGGCCCAAAGCAGGCATTGGAGGCTTAATGGAAATTTGGAAGAATAAGGGGCAATAAAAGTTTTCCATTTCATAGAAGGCAATACAAGGTAAAGAGAACAAAACAAATAAAAAAACAAACAAATAAAACCCAAACAGGCCTAGACAGTTTTAGTAATGACATATACTGAATAGGCAAAGACAATGAAAGTCCAAATTTATATGATCTCTTCAGAGAATAGAAAAAGAGAGGAGGAGAAGGGAGAGATGGAAAATACATCAATGATGACAACAAGAGAACAATAAAGTAGGGAGACACTGTCTAAAAGATATCAAGATATACTATTAAAATTGTTATTTTCGTAGAGCAATAAACCATTAGAATAGAACTGGGAACCCAGAAAAAAAAGACACATAAATATATGGAAATGATATATAAAAGAAAGATCAGAGCAAGTCAATGGAGAAAAGATAGGCTACTCAGTAAATGGTGCTGAGCAACTGGTTATCCATCTAAAAAATAAAATCAGATTTTCTCACATACTACAAATGTTAATTATAAATTGATTAGAGATTTAAATAACAAAAACATGTTCAAAATTATTAAACAAAAATATTCAAGACTATTAAATGACCTGGAGGTAATAAATGATATCTTAAAGAAGATACAAAGAATTACATAAATAGATGATAATAGTGATAAATTCATCTATACAAAATTTACATTACTTTTTTTTTTGTGAGGAAGATTGGCCCTGAGCTACCATTTGTTGCCAATCTTCCTCTTTTTGCTTGAGGAAGATTGCTGCTGAGCTAACATCTGTGCCCATCTTCTTCTATTTTTATGTGGGATAACACCACAGCGTGGCCTCATGAGTGGTGCTAGGACTGCACCAGGGATCTGAACCTGTGAACCCCAGGCTGCCAAAGCAGAGCATGCAAACTTAACCACTACACCACCAGACTGGCCCTGAAATTTATATTTATATGACAGAAAACATCATAAAAAAGAGGCAAGAAGCAATGTCAGCATCATGGTATAATAAGATGTTCCTCATTTTTGTCCTGCTCTTCAAAAAATATGATCTAGCATCCAGCCAAAGACAAAAGTGCCTTTGTGGGAACTTGGGGATCTGCCAACATACACCAAGGGACCCTGCAGGAGTCTTACCCACCTGTGCATCAGATAATAGGCATACAGATCTCAGTCCTGGCTGTGGAGTGTCCTGTGAATCAGCTCCAGCCCCTATCAGCCATGGTCCAAGAACCTCTGGAAGACACTATATTAGACAATCATCCATGGATGGGAAAGCCTTTATGGAAGTCCAGGTTTACAGAGGAAAAGTTCTAGCACACCACTGGAGCAAAAAATATGAGCTTGGATGCATTGGAGAGGGTAAGAGGAACAGCTTGACTTTACCCATATCACCCCTCCCACATGGCAGCACAGCTTAGGGTCAAAAGAGACACTGTTGGCCTGTGATTTCTCTTGTGGGGGAAAGCGAGAGCATATGAGTGAGCATCTGGCTTCTCCAGCTGAGTGGGATGCTGAAAAACAGGCTGATTACTCTATCACCCCATCCAGAGTACAGAATTGTGAGCTGGAAGCCTGGGGAGCAGGAAGAGGCTGGGAGAGCAGCAGATAGGCCTTTTGGAGGGCATTAAAGGGATGCATATCCTACTAACTACATCACAGACTCCATCAAGAAGCCTGCTCAGGAGGCACTGGGAATGCTTCATCCACAGATTCTCCCAAAAGGCCCATGCGCACCCCAGTGCTCAGAGCACCTCACCCAGAAACACTCCTACCCTATGGTCAGCTCCCTGTGAGCATTCCCAATTGTGGCAAGAGAGAAGAGTTTTTTCAGGTGGCTAGTGAGCATGTGCAGAAAACTGGTCCAAATCTGCAGGCCAAGAAGAGACCACAAATTTGAGATGGAGTGCTACTTTTGGGAACACCAAAAAGGGGCTGTCACTATCCAGCTTGGTGCATTGCAGGATCTAGAGAAGGCATGAGAGCTTAAGAATTCTGCCACAGGGGCAGGCTTTGTGGCTGAGTGGTCAAGTTCTTGCACCCTGCTTTGGCAGCCCAGGGTTTCAACAGTTTGGATTGGATCCTGGGAACACACCTAGCACCAATCATCAAGCCATGCTGAGGCAGCATCCCACATAGTAGAACTAGAAGGACCTACAACTAGAATATACAACTATGTAATGAGGGGCTTGGGAAGAAGAAGAAGAAAAAATATTGGCAACAGATGTTAGCTTAGGGCCAATATTTTTTAAAAAAATCTGCCACAAGAAGGAGCAAGAAGCAAGGAACAGGTCTGAGAAGAAGTTCTGAGAAAGCCTCAGAATCACTAGCAGGTATTTTTCCCTAGCAGAAGGTATTTTTTCCTAAAGGCAGTTAGCAAAACCTGGAGGAGGTGACTGCTACTTCAAATGCTAAGACAGAAACACCAAACTTCAAGAAATATGGAAAATAAAAGATCACAATAATCTAGTAACCAATCCCAAAGACATGGAGATCTATGATTTACCCAATAAAGAATTCAAAATAAATGTTTTAAGAAAACTCAATGAGATACAAGAAAACACAGAAAGAGAGTTCAAAGAAATAAGGAAGACAATTCATGAACAAAATGAGACGTTTCAAAAAGGTATAGAAATCATAAAAAAAGAACAAAACAGAAATTCTGGGGCTGAAGAATACAATGAATGAAATGAACAAAGTGCAATAGAGAGCACTGACAACAGAATGGATCTAAGGGAAGAAAGAATCTGTGAGATAGAAGTAAGGAACTTTGTAATTATCCAACAGAGGAGAACAAAGAAAAAAGAATGTAAAGAGTAAAAAAAGCCTACTTTATCTGTGGGTTACCATCAAAATAACCAATTTGTGAATTATTGGGGTGCCAGTGGCAGAAAAGAGGGAGAAGGAGGCAGAAAGCTTATTTAAAGAAATAATGTCTGAGAATTTCCCAAATCTGGGGAGAGATTTAGATATCCAAGTTCATGAATCTTATAGGTCACCAAACAAACTCAACATAAAGAGATCCTCTCCAAGACACATTATAATAAATTTGTCAAAAATTAAAAACAAAGAGAGAGTTTAAGCAGCAAGAGGAAAGAAGCTTGAAACTTAAAAGCAAACACCATAAGATTAAATTTCTCAGCAGAAATTTTGGAGGCCAAGAAAGAGTGGGATGATATATTCAAAGCGCTGAAAGAAAAAAACTGCCAACCAAGAATACTCATTTCTGCAAAGTTAGACTTCCGAAATGAAGGAGAGATAAAGACTTTCCCAGACAAACAAAAGCTGAGGGACTTCATCACAACTGGACCTACCTTACAAGAAATGCTAAAAGGAGTTCTTCAAGTTGAAATGAAAGGATACTAGTTAGCAACATGAAAATATACAACCCACTGGTAAAGGTAAGCATATAGTCAAATTCAGAATACTCTAATACTGTAATATGGAGGTTTATTAACCACTTCACTCTAGTAAAAATGTTGAAGGACGAAAGTTTTAAATTTAACTATACCCACAATTATTTGTTAATAAATATGTATTTTTAAAGGAGGTAAATTGTGAAATCAAAAACATAAAAGAGGGAGAGTAAAAGGGTAGAGTTTTTGCATTGATTGAACTTAAGTTGTTATCAGGATAAAATAGATTGTTGTATATAGATGATGTTTTATGTAAGCCTCATGGTACCCACAAAGCAAAAAACTACAGTAGATTCACAAAAGATAAAAGAAGGGAATCTAGACATACCAACTATACCTGTGGAAAATCATCAACTCAAAAAGGAAAGTAGCAAGAAAGGAAGAAAGGAATAAGGGAACTACAAAACAGTCAGAAAACAATTAATAAGATGGCATTAGTAAGGCCTTACCTATCACTAGTTACCCAAAATGAAAATGGACTAAATACTCCTATCAAATGGATATAGACCCAGCTATATGCTGTGCAAAGAAGACTCAGTTTAGCTTTAAGGACGCAGATAGGCACCAAGAGAAGGAAGAGAAAAAGATATTCCATGCAAGTAGAAACTAAAAGAGATCAGGGGTAGATATACTTATATCAAAGAAAACAGACTTTAAACCAAAAACAGTAACAAGAAACAAAGTAGGTAATTATAGAATGATAAAAGAGTCAATTTGTCAAGAAGATATAACAATCATAAATGTATCTGCACTCAAAATTGGAGCACCTAAATATATTAAGGAAATACTAACAGATCTGAAGGAAGAAATAGACAACAATACATTAATAGTAGGGGACTCCAGCGTCCCACTTTCAACAATGGATAAGTCAGCCAGACAGAAAACCAACAAGGAAATCTTGGACTTGAACTATACTTTAGACTACATGGACCTAAGCGACATACACAGACCATTCCATCCAATAGCTTCAGAATACACATTCTTCTTAAGCACACGTGGAACATTCTCCAGGATTGATCATATAATAGATCACAAACAAGTCTTGAAATTTCATAAGATTGAAATCATACCAAGTATCTTTTCTGACCACACTTGTATGAAACTAGATTAATAACATGAAGAAGGCTAGAAAATTCATAAATATGTGGAAATTAAACAATATAATCCTGAACAACCATTGGGTCAAAGAAGAAATCAAAAGACAAAAAATCTTGAAACAAGTTAAATTTGAAACAGAATATACCAAAACATGGGATGCAGCAGAAGCAGTTCTAAGACGGCTGTTTATAGTAATGAATTCCTACATTAAGAAAAAAGAAAGATCACAAATAAATGACCTAAATTTACACTTCAAGGAACTAGAAAAATAAAAACAAACTAAGCCCAGTGTGAGCCTAAAGAAAGAAATAACCAAGATCAGAGCAGAAATAAATGAAATAAATCCCAGAAAAACAATAGAAAAGATCACTAAGACTAAGAACTTGTTTTTTGAAAAGATAAACAAATTTGACAAATCAATAGCCAGACTAAGAAAACTAAGACTAAAATAAATAAAATCAGAAATGAAAGAGAAGACAAAATACAACATTCTTCCATGATAAAAACTCAGAAAATTGGATATAGAAGTAACGTATCTCAGCATAATAAAGGCCATACATGACAAACACACAGCTGACATCATACGTAATGCTGAAATATGGAAAGATTTCCCTCTAAGATCAGGGACAACATAAGGGTTCTAACTGTCACCACACATTAAACATTGTACTGGGAGTCCTAGCAAGAGCAATTAGGCAAGAAAAGGGAACAAAAGGCATCCAAATTGGAAAGGAAGAAGTAAAATCATCTTTATTTATAGAGGATATGATCTTATATAGAGGAAATCCTAATGAATCTACCAAAAAACCATTAACACTAATCAATGAATTTAGTAGTTTCAGGATACAAAATTCATATACAGAATTCAGTTGTGTTTCTATACACTAACAACAAAATATCTGAAGTAGAAATAAAGAAAACAATCCTATTTACAATAGCATTAAAAACAATAAAACTTTTAGGAATAAATTTAACCAAGGAAGTTAACAATCTGTACACAGAAAAGTACAAGATTTTGATGACAGAAATTGAAGAAGACACAAACAAATGGAAAGATATCCTGTGTTCATAGATTTTAAGAATTAATTTTGTTAAAATGTCTATAATACTCAAAGTCATCTATAGATTCAATGTAATCCTTATCAGAATTCCAATAGTATTTTTCACAGAAATAGGAAAAAACTATCCTAGAGTTATATGAAACCCCAAAAAGACCTGAACAGACAAAGCAATCCTGAGACAGAACAAAGCTGGAGGCCTCACCCTTCTCGAGTTCAAACTATACTACAAAACTAAAGTAATCAAAACAGTATGGTCCCAGCATAAGAGTAGACACACAGACCAATGGAACAGAATCAAGAGCCTACAAGGAACCCATACATATAAGATTAGCTAATATTTGACAAGGGAGCCAAGAATCACAATGGGGAAAGGACAGTCTCGTCAACAAGTGGTGCTGAGAAAACTGGGTAACCATATGCAGAAAAATGAAATTGGACCCCCATATTACACCACTCACAAAAATTAACTCAAAATGGAATAAACACTTAAATGCAAGACCTGAAACTGTAAAATTCTTAGAAGGAAACATAGGGAAAAGGCTCCTTGACACTGGTCTTGGCAAGGGTTTTTTGGATGACACCAAAAGCACAAGCAACACAAGGAAAAATCAACAAGTGGGACTACATCAAAACAAAAAGCTTCTGCATAACAAAAGAAACAATCAACAAAATGAAAAGGTAACCTACAAAATGGAAGAAAATATTTGCAAATCATATATCTGATAAGCAGCTAACATCCAAAATGTATAGACTCATTCAAACTAATAAAAACAACAACAAAAGACAAATAATCTGATTAAAAAATGGGCAGAGGAACTGAATAATTTTCCAAAGGATACAAACAAGTGGCCAATAGGTATATAAAAAGCTGCTCAACGTCACTAATCATCAGGGAAATGCAAATCAAAACCACAATGAGATATCACCTCACACCTATTAGAATAAGTATCATCGAAAAGACAAAAGATAAAAGATGGTGAGGATGTGGAGAAAATGGAACCCTTGTGCACTGTTGGTGGGAACGTAAATTGGTACAGCCACTATGGAAAACAGTATGGAACCTACTCAAAAATTAAAAATAGAACTACAATATGATCCAGAAATCCCACTTCTGGGTAAAAGTCCAAACAAGGAAAATCAGGAGCTCTCAAAGAGATAGCTGCACTCTCATGTTTATTGTAGCAAAATTCACAATAGCCAGGTGATGGAAACAACCTAAACGTCCATCTATGGATGAATGGATAAAGAAGATGTGTTGTGTATATATACACGATGGAATATTATTCAGCCATGAGAAAGAGAAAATCCTGTCTTTTGTGACAACATGGATAGAACTTGAAGAGATTATGCTAAGTGAAATAAGTCAGACAGAGAACGATAAATACTGTGTGATCTCACTTAATATGTGGAATCTAAAAAAGCCAAACTCATAAAAACACTGCGTAGAATGGTGGTTGCCAGGGGCTGGGGGAGGGAGAAATTGGAAAATGTTGGCCAAAAGGTACAAACTCACTTATAAGATGAATGAATAAGTTTTCGGGATCTAATGTACAGCATGGTGATTATAGTTAACAATACTGTATTATATATTCGAAAGTTACCAAGAGAGTAAATTTCAAATATTCTCACCTCAAAAAAGAAATAGTAATTATGTGAGGTGATGGAGGTGTTAGGTAATGCTATAGTGGTAATCATCACAATATATAATTGAACCAAATCAATACCTTTTGTACCTTCAACTTACATAATACATCAATTATATCTCAATAAAGCCAGAATAAAAATAAAGGCAAAGAAGTGATGGTGAATAGAAAGATATTTGCTGCATTTATCTGATAAAATACATGTCAAGTATATGTAAACAACTCTTTCAAAGACATAAGAGCCAAATAACTGAAGAGAAAAATGGGCAGAATCTATGAACAGGCAATTCACAAAAGGGGAAATACAGCTGACTCTTGTTATCTGTGGTATTTATGTTCTATAAAGTTGCTGCGAATACTGAGTCAGCAAATACTGAGCCATTGCTCCTAGGGGAAATACAGGGTTAGGTTCCTTCAAGCTTCTGGTCACAACATGTCATCAACTAATCAATATATAACCTTGTTATATGTGTGTTTCTGTTTAAAGACTATTTATTTGATATACATTTCTTACAAATAATTTATGTACTTTTTATTTATAATAAAATACTAGCCAAAGGGTTTAACATTTTCCTGACCTTGCGTAATATGACTGTAAAATTTGTTTGGCTTTCAGCCTCACAATAATGCTGTGCACTATGCTCTTATTTAATCTCATTTCAGGTGTCATATCATGAATCTACAGATTTAGCTATTTTTCCATCTTTTCTATAACTTCATCATTAATAAAAATGTTACTTTGCACTTTTCAGAGCAACCTCATGTACAGACTAACGAATTTCCTCTTCCTTTTTCTGGATGTAATGTATTGTTGATTCATTAACATTGAACTCACAGCAACAGCACTATAACTCATGCCTGAATAAAGCTTATCTAACATACATATGTTCTCTGTAAGACACATCATAGTCTTCTTGCACTTAGGAATGCAAGACGGTGTTTCAGCACTGTGTCTAGGGGATATTTTAAAAAGCAAAATCATCACCAAAAAGCAGAAAAATGCAAAAAATGCCAGTAAGTAAGACTGTGAAAAGGACACTGTTTACAGTATGAGAGCTGAAATAAGAAGGCAGAGCGTCCCCTTGTTCCATTTCATCTGGGAATATGTGCATCAGGTGACAAATTTTTTGCTGGTGTACACTAGTCTGTGCATGATTACAAAAGCATAGAGTATTGGTTTGGGGATTACAAATAAATTTTAGCAAGGAGGCAAATTCACAAACACAGAATCCATGAATAATGAAAAACAACTGTATCTTTAAAAATGAACAAGTGAATGCTAAATAAAAATGCAAGATGGTGCTGTGGAAATAGGAAAGCATCTGGATGTCCTAGTGGTTGAGCACATAGACAGTTGAAAGTGTTTGTACTGTCCTAGATTTTGAATTGAAGGGAGGAATCACAAGTGTTTATTATATTCTCATCCTTTATCATATCGTATCACCTTGTATCATGTTGTGTTAATTATGATGTAATATCTGGTTATGTGTCAGGAAGAGATATTAAAACATTTGACAGATTTGGCTACCTAAAAATTGAAAACTTCTGTATGTCAAAAGCTTGGAGAAATATTAACATTGTATAAAATAAGAAAAGGGCAATATTTCTAGAATACAAAGAAGATTCAATAAATAGTAAGAAAAAGACCAAAAAGTAGAAAAAATTTAAAATTATATGAATGATTAATTCACAAAGGAAAATATAAAGCTAGTCAATAAATGTATTTTATCCAATGAAAAGAGATCTCTGTCAATTTTGGTTTTGCCATATCACTCAAATATGCCCTGCATGAATGACCAAATGAGTGAAAAGATGCTCAGTATCACTAGCGGTCAGGACCATGTAAATTAAATAACACTGAAATACAATTATCCTCAACCACACTATACAGTTGAAAAGATCAATGAAACGCAGAGTAACAGGATGTGGATAATGGGTGATGTGATACACTCCTCATGAAAATCTGAATTTATTGATGCAGTCATCAAAAACCGATGGAGAAAAGAAAGTTTATTCAATAAACGACACTGAAAACATTAATTGTCAACGTGGGATGAGGTAAAATGATATTCATATCATATCAATATAAATTCTTAGAGTCTAATATAAAATAAAATAAAATGAAACAAATGTTTTTCAAATCTATGGAGTGAATACTTTCTAAATCTTAAGTTGAGAGACAAAAAATCACTATAAAAATAAAATCTATATATTTAACTAATTAAAATAATTTAAAAGTAAAGGCAAACAATAAACAGAAATCTACGTATAATATATAACTTTAAAGGTAATTACTATGAATTCATAATAACATTCAATCTCCTTTAGGATGCAAACCAATAGAAAAGTAAAATAACTGGTTAAACCAATGGGGAAAAATCATATTACTAATCAAAAAATACAAATGAAAGTAATTTTATCATTCAAAGTACTTATGATTACTATTAATTACGATAGTGAAAGCCGGTGAACAGAACATGGGTATTACAGTGTGAACTTTTATAGCCTTTTTGGCAAATAATTTGATACTACATTATAGCTTGAAATGTCCATTTCTTTTGGGAAATTCATGGAGTGTCCAGAAAGAACTTGCAATTCAGCTGGAGGAATACAATTAGCTGACAGCCTCTAGCTGCAGCACCTTCATGATCAGCTGCAACCTGCTATCCAAGGCCATATTCATCCCTGGCAGTTCACTGAGCATGGTGGGGGTACACCAGGTTTGACCATTTCTGCCCAGCATATGACACTTTTATGAACAATCACCACAATTCCTCTTTTGAACTGGGAGAGACTTTCTCAGAGCTGAAGCGCAGACCGCGGATCTTCCCAAACAAGTCTCCTTCTTTCCCTTTATCCTTTCACGGGTGTCTGATCTACATTGTGATCTGAGTCTCTCTCTGCCTTCTCCTGTGCCCTCTACTGTGTAGCTTTCACAGGTATCTCCCTCAATAAATCTCTTACACTTCTAACTCCCTCTTGGCATCTGCTTCCCACAAGATCTAAACTGACACAACTATTGATTTCACTTTGGGGAATTTATACTAAGGAAGTATTCCCAAATACAGAACGAAGCTCTAGGGGCCAGCCCGGTGGCGTAGCAGTTAAGTGCGCACGTTCTGCTTCGGAGGCCCAGGGTTCTCGGGTTCAGATCCTGGGTGTGGACATGGTACCGCTTGACACGCCACGCTGTGGTAGGCGTCCCACATATAAAGTAGAGGAAGATGGGCACAGATGTTAGCTCAGGGCCAGTCCTCCTCAGCAAAAAAAGAGGAGGATTGGCAGCAGTTAGCTCAGGGCTAATCTTCCTCAAAAAAAAAAAAAACCAAACAGAATGAAGCTCTATACACAAATATCCTCATTATGGTATTATAATATTGAAAAATATTAGGGAAAAAACCAACATTTTCAACAACTGGAAAATGGTTAAGGAAAAGTTCAGAATATTTCTTGGCTGTTAAATGTATACATATGGATTATCCATAACAATATGAAGAATGTCTGTTATGTGAAAGGGATAGGATATAAAACTACACATACAGCGTTTCCACAATTATATAAGCAATTAAATCAAAAGAGAACTAGAACAAAATTATATTGAAAATAGACAATATAAGTTATGACATTCTTGCACATCTTAATAATTAATAAAAAGTTAAAGTATTTTAGGTATTTGTTGATAAATTGTATTTTAAATATAGTCAGCAATATTTTCTTTTTAATAGCTAACATTTAGGGAGTTCCATGTTTGAATTTAGAGGTAATTAATATGCTACTGTCCTTGTGAATAAATACAATATATAGATGTCAGGAATCTATCACTGAAATTAATCCATGGTCACTGAAGAGGAAATAGGAAATTCTTCTGAAAATGAAAGGCAAATTTGTATCACATGGTGTGTGAGGCATGCACTGAATGAGACCAGAGGTGAACTTACTGCAGCGCTCAGAGATGTAATACACACTTCCTGTCTATGAGCATCCGTGTTGATAGAGCTTTTTGATCATGTGCGTCTGTTGCCTTTATTTGATTAGTCCTGAGACATTTCACATTTCTCCTTTCCAATTGTTCTCTCTCTTCATTGTGCTTTGTTCATTTTTTATGTCATCCTAGAACTTTATTTTGGCCATCTAGTACATCTGATCTCTTCTAATGTACTATCACCATTTCTCCAACAATATCTCAGAGCATTACACAACATTAGCCCTCCTAAAATTGGAATTTTAAATTTTTTATCAAGTAAGCAAATGCTCAAATAGGATTAAATGATTTGATTAAAGGAAAAATCCAGGAATTCATATCATTCTTATGAATGTGTGTATGTACCAGCTTTCATTATAAGTAACTAAAACATTTGTAAAATTACATTTCTCAGATGTTGTCTACACATTCTGGCTATAATCCCTTGCTTCTCATTTAAAACTCAACCCACACAGCCAATGGTTCTCACACTTTTACGTATATCAGAATCATCTGGAGGACTTGTTAAAACACAGATTTCTGGGTACTACCTCCACATAGTACCCAGTTATGGTTTCAGTTAATGATTCAGTAGGTGCTTGTGGGAGCAGAGAATTTGTACTTTTAAGTTCCCGGGTGTTGCTGATGTTGCTAGTCTGAGGACCACACTTGAAGACCAGTGCCTTGGAATGTATTTTCTACTCCTATTACTCCACTGAAACTTTTGTTGCTAAGGTCAAGCAGCAACCCTCACATAGCCAAATCTAATAAAGCCAAATCTAGTGAACACTTCCGTTAACATCTAACTTTCTCTATTAACAATATCAAACTTTCTCACTTTGACTGTATCATTTCTTGAAATGGTCTCCTCCTTTGATTTTCACACATTACCCTTCTATGCTGGTTTTTCTTCTTCCCTATTGGCCATTTTTTTTCTCATTTTCCTTCAAGGATCCTCCATCTCCAAAGGAAATGTCTGGGGTTTCTCAAGGCTTGATGCTAGGCCTTCATTTCTTCTCTACACCCTATTCCTATGTTGACTCCTCTAGGCCCATATATTGAAATACACTGGTTATGGTGATGATCGCGAATAAATACCTCCATTGTTTCCTTCGAGTTTAAGATGTTTTCTTCAACTGCCTACTTGTGGTTTCCATTTGGAGATTTCACAAACATCGCAAACTTCACTTGTCTGCTATAGAACACTTTTCTCTCTTAAATCTGTTTCCCGTGATTTTCTCTATGTCAAATAAATAGATCCAAACTGACCAAATTCTCAAGCCAGAGACTGAGTCATCTTTGAGTCCTCCTTTTTCTTCTCTCTCTTTTCCTCACCACCTCCTACTCCCCATCCAAACAATCAACAACAGGTGATTCAACCTCCAAAATACATCTCAAATCCTTTTTCCTTCTATCATCACTGCCATTACCTTAGCTACCATTATCTGCTGACTGGATCACTGCAGCAATCTTCTAAAAACTACTTATATTACCCCCCATTAAACATTTTCCTCACTATAATTGGATCATATCAGCCCCCTGCTTAAAGTTCACAATGGCTTCCAATTATAATTAGAATAAATGCCAACTCCTTTCTATGCCCCAGGAGGCCTTTGATATGCTGTCCTTGTCCTACTTCTTCAGTCTCATTTGATAGTACCCCCTCCCATATTTACTAGCTTCCAGCTGTGCTGGGATTCTTTCAGTTTCTTTGCAAAGCACACTAAGCACTTTTCCACATTAGAGTCTTTGCACAATTGTTTCCCCTTTTGCCTGAGACGTTTTTCCCCAACTTTGTTTTGTCTTATTTCAAATATCTTCTAATCAGAGGTCTTTCCTGACCACTCTGCCTAAAGGAGGACCACCTCTGTTACTCACTATATCAGGCCCATTGTTATTGCCTTCAGAGCATTATTTGTACTTCTTGTACATTTCTACTTGTTTACTGTCTGTTTTCCTGCTGGAATGTAAATACCATGAGAGAAGAGACTTTGTCTATTTCATACCTTACCATATCCCTAGAGTCTAGTTCAGTGCCTTGAAATTAGTAGGCATTCAACAATTATTTTATTGACTTTATAAATAATTTTTTAAAAGTACCTAAACACTCATACACGTATCTTACTCTTATAAAATTACTACCTGGCCATCCCAATATATCTTTATTTGTAGATTAATAGAAGTGGTTTTCCCATGACCACTGGATACCGGAGTGTTCACTGGCTAGAGTAATGAAGTGAAATCTTCCCCAAGATGATGAAATTTTAGGAATACATATCTGAGATACATAAACACACACACACAATATGATACATACATGTGCACATACACACACATAGTAGTCAACTTTGGATATCAAGAGTATGGGTGATTTTCCCCATTATTTTACTCTTCTGTATGTTCTAAGTATTTATACACAATAATAATAGCTAAACGTAAAAGTTTTCTATGTGCCAGATATTGTGCAGAGTGTTTCACGTGCATAACCTTATTTAATCTTCCTTTAAACTCATAACGTAATATTATTTTTGCTATTTTATACATCAATGGAACTGAGGCACAGAGCGGTTAATTAATTTTCCAATGGTCACACAACCATGATGTGCCAGAGATGGGGTTGATCTAACTTTAAACTATATGCTCCTAAACTCTATATTATGTTTTCTTTCTAAAGAACACACATTCTTAGAAAAACTACAACAGCAGCAACTAATAAACCTGTTACAATGGTTACATTTTATACATTGCTGGAATCTCACACACATTTCCAAGTATTTATCAGAGAATCCAGCTTTGACGGAATTCTCTGTGAAGATGAAATCTTTGATATTTTATAAACAGTGTAGAAAAGGGCTATGTCCAATTAATGTCTCCATGATGAAGGAGAGGAAACCTGAGCTCCAGATGGGTCTGGGAGGAATAGTCTAAAGTAGGCCACAGAAAGTAAGAGGTTTCTTTTATGTCTTCTATTTTATCTTTTATACTCATGTATATTTTTTTATTCCATGAAAAGCAACACCTTTTAAATATAAATATATTTTAAATAACCCATGAAATTGCTTTAACACATTCCCTCCTGAAATGTTCAGGTAAACTGTTTCAAAGAAGTGACATCATGTGTATCCTGTAGCTTTGCAATCTATATGCTACATGGCACAAGTTTGGAAAAAAAAGAGTGATTGAAAAGATTCCTAAATTTTCTAATACTTTATGCTTTCTAACTATAATAATTATCTGCCTTCAGGGTAACCAGCTCAGAGAAGTGGCAGAAGTGGCGACAGCAAATTCTTGGGCTCAGTTAGAAGGCAGTGGCATTAGCAACTGAGGATGACGCCCTGTCCAGGCCAGGCTGAGTCTGGAGTTCCTGGAGTACACTCCTAGCCTGTTCCCAGAAAAGCCACAACTCTCTCCTATGGCCTGTCCTTTTATGATGGGTAAATAAAAGAAAAGGATTTTTAAATACTGCAACTAAATATTCCACCGTAAGTCTAATCATCCATAGTCCTACACTTTACATACTTTTTGGGTTTTCTTTAGAACAGGCTACCCTATAAAATTTTCCCAGATTTTAGAATAAGGAAAATGCTTGCCTTTGAGGGGAAAAAAGGAATTTTTATCAGACAATGAGAATTCTATGGTATACTACAATGTGGTCTTTTTTTCTGTTTTGTTTTTTCACCTTTGTTGTTGAGGTTGTTGCTTTTCCTGTCAGGAAGAAAGATTAAATTTTCAACTCTGGTAATAATTACATCTCCGGATCATTTATCTCATTTATCCCAGGCAATTCTCTCTCCCCTTTCTCTCTATAATCTCTAAACTCTCATCTGATGTTTATCCTAAGTCATCTGTTCTCTATGTGTATTTTTCAAATTGAATATCTTCCCTCTGATACTCTTTGGTTGTTGGTAGATTAAAATAATGAGACAAAACAAACACTTTAGAGCTATTTTAAAAAACCTGAGTGCATATCACATAGTTCTATAAATCACTGGTGAACTCTGGAACCACAGAGGCATTAAATTCACCCACTGCTTGATTATTTTCCTTTGGGAAATCCTCACTTTGATTTCAAGCTAATTTTGTCTCTGATGTTTTACTATGTTAAAGAAAAGGAAATGTTTCCACTCCAAGAAGTTCACTGCATTTGGAATCATTGTATACTACCTCAGAATCAAGAAGGAGTTTTTATTCTGACCTTTCTGGGTATGTATATAAGTTGGCTTTATTTATTGTTCTCAAAGAGCTCACAATCTGGAAACTAATTGCCTACGTGCCTAATTTTAAACCAGACTAAACATTAAAAAAGAAAATTTCCATTAAGTTTGAAGACTTTCAAGTTATACTGATTTGTTTTTCCAGTTTCCTATTCCTGAAAGGGTGGCCATGTAGAGCAATTTAAAAGAATGGATGAGTGTTTGGTGACCAGCAGCTCTATTTTCTTCTCTCTGCATGGTATAGGAAAGGGGAGCAAAGATCTGGAACTTGAGAAATTGTTTGGCACCTGGCAATAAAAAACTCTATATCAACATGTCATTAGGCAGAGTAAACTTTTCTTCCACATCGAACCCTACTACTAAGAGATTAGTTTGATCCTGACAATATCCGACATCTCCTATTGTTTGTAGGGCAAGTTCATTTTACCAGTAACAAGGCAATTCTACCAGGCCATTATTTTATGTTGCTAACACCTTTAATACAGAGCTCTTCATTTTAAAAACTTCTATCTTAGGAGGATCAATTGAATTATATAGATATTAGTCCAATAAGACTACAAATGAAGAAATATGTGAATTGTTCTCCATAGTCCCTCTACTAAGTAATTTTATTTGTCTAAAACTATAAAGTCATTAACGTAGTCCTTATGATAAGAATCTAAGTTTTCCTGTTTACTATTCCCCTTGGATAAAGCACAATAAAATGTTGAATTAAAGCACTTATTCTCCATGGTTTTCCATTTACCATAGTTTTGTCAGTAAGAATAGCCTAGTAAAAGATCCCTCAAGGCTTCCACTATTCTCCCATCCTTCAACACCACCACCCCAACACCAAGACATGTTGCTTACATGTTCAAAAAGCTGTGTTCACTCACTTATGTGACTGTTTGTAAGTGATAAGTTGGGGCAATACTGTTTTTTCTCTTTTGTTCTATTTTGAGGAATGTATCAATAGATATACAAATGAATAGTGCTATAGGCAAGAAGTAAGGATAGCAGTGGTATCAGGCAGCGTATCTGGTTAGATTGCTTTGTTGTTTGTTTAAGGTAACTTATATGACAAAGTAAAATAAACAGTTACTTCAACTTCCCACTTAAAAATTTCCACATTTTATTTTTATGTACAAAAAATGCCCCAAATTGTTTGGACTAGTATGTTTCTCTTCTCCTATGCACTGGTCAATGTTCTAGGTGGGAGGGAGACAGTCGTAAATAAAATACATAAGAATCTTTGTATGTGTGAAGCTTACATTGTAGTAGAAGATACAGAAAATGAAGGACATAAATACATAAAATGTATAGTATACTAGATGATGGTAAATGATCAGAAGGAAAAAAGTGGAAAAAAGGATATGAATGAGTAGGCACATTTTAGTTAGGTTGGCCAGGAATATCCTCATTAAAAGGTTAATTGTGAGTAAAGACTTGAAAGAAGGGAGGGACTGAGCCATGCACATATCTAAGTGAAGGTCATCTCAGGCAGTGAAACACCAAGTGCAAACACTGAGGCTGGATTATGGCGTGTTCCAGGAATAACCCGTAGGGCAGTGTGTCTGTAGCAAAGTGAATGAGGGGTAGACTAGGAGTTACAGTCAGTGAGAAAATGGGAGAGCAGTCAGGGTTGGGCCTTGAGGGACAGTGTGTGGATTTGTATTATATTCTGAAGAAGCTCAGAAGCCATTATAAGGCTTTAAGCAGGGTAATTACGTGATCTGACTTACCATTTTACAGAATCACTCAGGTGCTACATTGATAATAGACTGAAGAAGGCTAGAGAAGAAGCTTATGAACCCAATTAGGAGACCATGGCAATAATCCACGTGAAAGATGGTGATTGCTTGGAACCAAGCTATAGGAGTGGGGATAGTGAGATGAGACAGGATTCTGGATATATTTTGACAGGATTTACTGATGACGTTGGGTATGAGAGAAAGAGAGGAGTCAATAATGATCCCTATATATGTATCCCTAGCTACTGGAAGAATGGAGTTGCCATTTGTTGAGATATGAAAGACTATGGGAATAGCAGGCTTGAGGGATGGAAATCAAGATTTTGATACTGAGACATGTTAAGTTCAAGCTGCCTATGAGATATCTGAGTACAGATCTTGACTAGGTAGTGGAATATATCAGTTCAGAGTTCTTGAGAAGGGTCTAGATTGGAAATATGAATTTTATAATCATAAACATAAAGATGGTATTTATATCCATTACATTGGAAGAGATCAACAAACTAGTGAGTATTGAAGACTGAGGACTGAGCCCTGAGGCACTGTTACATTAAAAGTCTGAAGACAAGTGGAAGATCCAACATAGAAGACTATGGAAGAGCATCATTTATCATCATCTAGCACCCAGTTATGTAAGAGGAAAACCAAGTGTGTGGCACACTAGGACCCAAGTGAAGTCAGTATATCAAAAAAAAGAGGGAGTGATAATCTGAATCAAATGCTGCTGATGGGCAAAGTAAGGTGAGGACTGAGAAATGATCAGTGATTTTAGAAATATTAAAGTCATTAGGGATGTTGATGAGAGTCATTTTGGTGAAGTGCTTCTAAAAGAGAATGGGGAAAGGGGATGGGATTGGAAACAGTGAATATAGACTTTGGTTAGATATGAAGCCATTGGAGAATATTGATCATAGAAGGGACATAATCTGGCTCATATTTTAACATGAGCATAACTGTGGTTCCTGTGTAGAAAATAGACTAAAGAGAGGCAAAAATAGAAGCAGGAAGTCTAGTTAATAGGCTTATTAACATAATACAGGTGAGAGAAGATGGTGGTTCCAACAAGGATGGTAGCAATGGAGGTGGTGAGAAGTGGTTGGATTCTCGATATATTTTGAAAGTAGAAACCTCAGGATTTGCAGATAGATTAGATGAAGAGTATGAGAAAAACAAAGGAGTCAACTGGAATGATGGAGTTACCAGTAACTGAGACAGAGAATATTTAGGCAAAGGATTGTGGGGAATGGTCAATACAAATCTAAACATAATGAGCAGAGTTACAAATGTGAGGAAGTATAAAGACTGTATAGGGAATTATAAGTATTAGTGGTGGTACAGTCATGTGTTGCTTAAAGAAGGGGATACTTTCTTAGAAATGTCGTTAGGTGATTTCATCATTGTGTGAACATCATAGAGTGTACTTACACAAACTTAGATGGTATAGCCTACCACATACCTAGGCTATGTGGTACTAATTTACGGGACTACTGTCATAAATGTGGTCTGCCATTGATGGAAACATCATTATGCAGTACATGACTGTATAGGGTAGTAACAAACAATGGTCTTCAGAGTGATAAGACAAAAGTGGATTCAAATCCCAGCTTGGGTTAATTTGAAGTATGTTCCAGACAAAATGAGCAGAAACTCTAAAGACCTGAGGCAGGAGTATGCCTGTTAGTGTGCCATAGGGAGCCTGGTGTCTTACCAGAAAAGCCCGGAAGCCTGTGTTGCTGGAGTAAAGTGAGCAGGAGGGAGAGGAGTAGGAGATGCAACCAAAGAGGAAATAAGAGGCCCTTACAAGAAAACACAGGGTCCAACTTGGCTGGTACAGCTGCAGTGTAAAAAAGGTATAGGGAAGGCTATGGTCATGTTCAGAAGTCCACACATAATTAATAGCTGTCAGAAATCTTCTTCAGAGGAACCACAAAATCAAGTTTTCTGTTTTAAGATGATCATTCTGGCATCACTGGAAAGAATAGATAGGGATGAGAATAGATTCCAAGGGTCCACATTCAGATTCAACGAATATTTAACATATATGACAATACTTTCCTATATTCATTTAATTTTCACAACATGCCCTTGACCTATTTGCTCTCTTTCTCTTCCCTGTACCAGATAGCAAAACTATATTTTGGTAAAATCACTAAGTCTTATGCCCTATTTCTTCATTAAAAGTCTTTCTTAATTGCTTCTCAATCAAATTCATCACTTGTTCCTTACCCCATCTGCCACGAATCCACATTTCAGCCATTCAATAAACACAATGCAATGCAATGCCTCTTTGGTTTTGCTTATGCTATTGCTGTTTTAAAATGTACCTGGAATTTGTTTTAATCAGGTATAGTAAGACACAGAGAAGTGGAAATGATTGTCATGACAGAAGAAGGTTTTACTCACAGTTCCCTAGAAACAGGAGGCACAGTACACCATGTACGGCCATATGGGGAAGCATCAGGGTCAATCAGGAAGCAGAAGGACTGGGGAAAACATAGGCAAGAACCTTTACTGTTGTTTCTGTGGGAAAGACAGGACAAGGCAAGGTAAGGAAGTTTGGAATTGGCTAGTTTGAATAATTTCAGTGGGTTCTGGAGTACAGCGCTGTCCCTAGTTGCCTGGTACCTGGCCCTGGAGTGATTAGGGCAGATGGATAGTGACCTAGAGTGTAAGAACTAGATAAAGGAGGTAGTGGGTGAGTCTGGACTTCGGATTGGTTGATTCGCATATGAAAGACATGCTCCTGGGCGAGCTGTTTGCTATCAGTATGAATTAGCTAATCCTAGAAGGCGTAGTCCCTCCCAGTGGTCAGCAAGTCCTCCAGACACCGGAGCATCAGGAAAATAAGGGAATGTAGTTAATAAAATTTCCTCAGCCACTCTTTCTTTACAATGAACTAATCAACTCATGATTCAAGGTTCAATTCAAATGCGTCTGCTTCTGTCAAGTCCTTCCCAAACCCTGTAGTCAAAATTAATCATGCTTCCCTCTTCACTGCCAGCATTTTTGTTTAAAGTTCTCTTTAAGTACATACAACAGTTCTGATCTAATCATTAAGGTCTGTATGGCTTACTGTCCTCCATATATTTTTAAAAATAGAAAAGGTATCTTTGGTAACGTATTTCTAGAAAGGACCCAAATGACATAACGTGACATCATCAAGTCCATGAAAAGTATTATTAACTTAACCTCAGAACAAGGAACAATTGCTGGCAGTTTCTTAGCAATGAAACAGGATACTGAGTTTATACATAGAGAAAGAATCCATGTTTCTTTATATCTGTAAGTGTAAATGGAAAAATATAAGCAAATAATGATATAGTCAACAAAATGTCTAACTGAAAGTGCAGTGCCTACTTAGAAGCAAAAAATTAACTAAGTCTTTTCAGTAACTATGACATCCAACTACTGGCTTGACTGTTCTGTTTGTTTGTTTGTTAATGACAGAACTGAGTGATTTTGGCATTATATAGACATAACCTTAACTGTTGACCACACTACACTGGAGATGTGGTCAACTCTTAAAGAAATGTATTGAACACACCTAGTAAGTTTGATTTAAAGAAACTCTAATAGTATTTACTAGCTGGGATTCTAGTCAGGGATTACAACTATTCATATACTATTGAATACGGAATATTCCTTCATCATGTGGCAAAGCTGTCCTCTTTGATAACGTGACTTCAGAAAGAATGAACATAAAATAGTGCTCACCAGTGTGACACATGAGGAAGACATCTCCCTGACCAGAATTTGACCTGTGCTTTCTAATGAACCAATAAATGGCACTAAAATAATAATAACAATAATGTCCCCACATACATCAATCTGGTTATATGTAAGGATAGAAATATTCTATAAATACTGAAGATTTACTGTTTAAGTCAAACTCTGTCTTATACATAGTTATATTTCAACTGCAAATTAATACTAATAGTTTACATTTATAATGCAGCTTTTATCTCTTACATTCATTTTTGCCATCTATTATTTTCCTGTTCAGTTGGTTACACACAACAATTTAGGATTCATGCCAACTAGCCATGGTCCATATGGATGTCTTGATGTGCCATGTTTCTGAGCAAGTAGGGATCATGCATGATATACCTCCTGTGTCACTGCAAGACATTTAATGCTAAATATGATCTGCCATTATGGCAATGGTTTCTTCTTAGTCAGGAGATAGTTAGCTGGATTCTTTGTTCTTTCCTATTTGAGGTGGTACAGAGGAGACTACTGCCAAGGGATCGACTTAGCATGAAAATATGTGCTAGAGGAAGCAAGAATCTATATGAGTTTTATTTTCATTGGGATTGAAAAGACAAGTGATTCTTGGCCTGAAGGTGAGTCACAGATGGACAGGGCTCAGATGGCACATGAGGATACAGAAGTGAGTAAGAGTCCCTGGTGAGAATTGAAAGTGCATCTTGGCAAGAGATGAACTTGTCCCCTATATTGTGGGGTCATTACACACAACTCTTGCCCATTCCTCCATCTGGTTTCTATGTCAAATAGCATTAATTCAGTTTTTAGTGGTCTGATTCTCAACCAGTTTGAACACAGCAAATATGCCAGACATATACTGAAATGTACATGTGTATGGTTCCATTTGTATGTAATTAAGAGTGAGTAATGGGCAATGCTCACATCAATGAAAAGAATAAATATGTTATAGAAAAAGTCAAATTACTGTAGTAACAATTTTCCAAGTACATGTGTAAAATGAAATCTCATTCTTTAGAAGCCTTTTCCAATATCTTTATTTTATCTTGAATATTGAACTCTTGTCATTGAAAGAATTACCAGCTTTAGTGAGAAATGCCTGTATAAGAAAGAGAAATTAAGAAGTGATTCAGCATTTACTAAAATGCTGGCTGATAAATCACTATTTAAAGGAAGAATAGTTTACTTTCCTCAAAGAGAAAAAGCACCCAGATCTTAATAGTGGCCATACTTTCTGTACTTTCTGTTCTCTAGATTGTTTGACCGTTGATGTACAACCATCCTAACCAAGTAATAATATCAAGGTCATGTCACCATTATTACTCCTAGATCATTAAAAAATGGAAGGTGATTAATTCAAAGTAATATACTTTATTGAATTGTTTTCAGTCTCTGCTTATCTTTGTGCTTCATTGTTGGGTCAATTTAAAATAAGGCACAAATTCACCGAGAGTCTCCTTGGACATAGGTTTCTCCCAAAGAAATAAGTATCTACTTTGAAGTTAGCTTTATATGCTGATCACCCCGAATGGGAAATCATCCCAATGAGATTATGTATGTTTTATTAGTCATTTTGAAATTCTGGAGACAGTCTAATAATTGCAAACTATTATTAAGGTATCAATTGACTATAGAAAGTTGTCCTTTGATAATGTCCCAGTGACTTAAGCAAATTCCCCCCACCCTGAAATTGTAAGTCACACTCAGAGACTAAATATATACAGGAACAATTGGCTGATAAAATGCATTATTTCACAATATACTGGGACTATTATGGGCTGACAGTCATCAGCATTTGCTGAGTTCCTATTGTATACGAAGCCTTGTGCCAGTTACTATGGGGAGATACAGGAAATAGAAAATGTACCTCCTTTTCTTGACACTTTCAGTCTCACTGAGTTCCATAAGAACATATATTCATGGGAAAAATAGACTTTGGAATTAGTATCAAGTAAAATATTAATAAGCACATCAGAAATGGTTCGCAGTGAGAAGGAAGATGGTGAGACATAAAGGTAAGGAATGATCAGGAATGACTCAGCTTTTATTAAAAGTCTTTGGTAACTGTATAGGAACTAAACCCTAAATGGAGTATAGGATATTCCCATCGATACTTTTGAGCTGATGGAAAGGAACAGCAGAAGCTATGCTGGCAGTCCTTCAAATGAAAATATGCTCACTGATGATATGGTCCACCTCATATCTAATGTGAACAGATTGTGGAAGGTCAGAGGGAAAAAAAGATAATGGCAAATAACACAGGGACAGAACTAGCTAGAGACCTTAATTAAAGCAACTCCACTTGGCTTTCTGTAAAAAAAAAAGGTAAGAAGCTGCCTAAAAGGAAAGAAAAATTGTTTCTATAATAAGGGTTCCTTTAAAAAATAACTTTCCCAAGAATGTAATCTAACATTAGCCTAATAGCATAGAATTTTTTCATACAACAGTATATCCTTAACAGCAGTTTTATTGAGAAACATGCTGATTTTGTGCTAACCAAATACAAATAATCACAAGCCTAATGTTCTTCTAGAGCTGGTACTGTGTTAAAAAAATACACTTGGTCAGTCATTTTTCCTTGTTAGCATCATACTCTTGAATGTAGACAATTGAGAATGGATGTAATTACAAACTATTCAAGTAGACCAGCTCCACAGAACTATTTTTAAGCATTCATATTTCAATCAATAGTGCAGAAGGGAACTATGGTAGAAATATTTTCTTTCCTGACTATATTTGCATATTTGTGTCAGTTGCTTGATTCAAACCAATTAGACTACAGTTATCTATGAAAACCATATGGTGCACAAATAAAGCATACAAGACCAGTTAAACATCAAAAGTGTATCATTTACATAGTTATAAAGGAATACGGACAGGGAATATATTTATTATTCAAGGAGTATACTATCGAATAGAAGGTACATCTTTATATTTTAAATCTATATGTACTGAAGCAAATGATTACTCTTGAAATATTTGTCAGTGTTGTACTAACTTGGAGCAAAGAGCATAGAAAATGAGTGATGTGAGGGACAGAATTCAGACCACTGTTTAAATAAGCCTGTGAAAATTCTGTTTTTTGTAGGTAAATCAATGACAGAATTACCTTCTAACATTCTATCGGAATTTCTAATTTAAACTTTTCTAGTAGGACTATTCTTACTGACACTTAAAGACATAATCATCACTAATTTATTTAATCATGGTCATGACATATTACTTCTTAAAAATGTTTGACCTAAAATAAACATATAAAACAACTCATAACTTTCTTTACTCTGGGGCACTGTTTTCTTTCTTTCTTTTTATTTTTTAAATAACCCACATTAATACTTTTAGGTCATCTAGGTCATACACCCACATTCAGGCAGATGGAGACTGTGGAAGAAACAATAATGGCCCCCAAAGATGTCTCTGTCCTAACCCTTAAAATTTGTGAATATGTTAATTTACACGGTAAAAGGGACTTTACAGGTGTGATTAAGGTTAGGGATCTTGAGATGGGGAGATTAGCCTGAATTATCCAGATGGGCCCAAACTAATCACAAGGGTCCTTTTAAGAGGGAGACTGGAGGTTTAGAGTCCAGAGTAGGAGATGGGATGATGGAAGCAGATGGTGTATGTATATGAGAGGGGGAGAGGAAGAGGGAGACGGAGGGAGCAAAGGAGAAGGGAAGAAAGAGAGAGGGGGAGAAGGAGAGGAAGAGAGATTTGAAGATGCTATGCTGCTGCCTTTGAATAAGGAGGAACGGGCCATGAGTCAAGGAATGTGGGCAGCCTCTAGCAGCTGGAAGAGGCAAGGAAATGGATTCTCCCTTAGAGAGGTACTAAGCGACACAGCCCTGTTGGCCCATTTTAGATTTCTGACCTCTTTAACTGTAAGATAATAAATATGTGTTATTTTAAGCCAGTAAATTTGCACGAATAAGAACTAAGACAGAGTCCCTGCCCATGAAAGTTCTCAGTTACCACTTAAAACTTTTCTTGCCTCTTTAAATTGTGTTCTTTTAACAGACAAATCATCAGGGAGTGACTTGATCATTTACACAGCACTTTTACCTTGTGGTATCCAATACATCCATATCTCCTCTGGTCCTACTGAGATAGTCACTTATATTTTTCAAATAACTCTTAGTTTGTAATGTATGCAGCAATATACTGGACACAAAAATATCACACAGCCATTATAATTTTCAAATATTGCAGAATTTTGTTTTGCTTATGCCATATTGCATGACAGGTCATTTTACATAGACCTGGTTCAAGTTATGTTTGTTAAAATATACGTGTATAGTCAGATTCGTAATTTTGAATGTGATTTGGCTTTGAGTGGAGTTATATTTGGAGTTAGATTAATCCTTTAAAATATAGCTCCTCAATAACTGATCATAAATGTTCAACCAGTATTCTCCAACTCCCACATTCTGGAGCATATAGCAGGACTCAATAAATACTTATAAATAATCAATAAAGTAATCTTGGAAATGCAAACCGAAGAATTTTAAAAATCAAGGAATAGCCTATTCAGAATCATTTAATAATCAAAATGTCTGTAAAAGGTAAATAATACATAAAAAATCCAACATATATCATTTTTATCTTTAATTATGACTATATTAATTTATAAAAATTTCTTCCATTGTTCCCAAAGTCATGTAAACTTTAATCTTTCAATGTACTACTTGTATAAATGATACTACTATTCTTGCTGGATTTAGGCTTGAGGATTGAATTCTGTCTTTGTAAGACTGATTAGAGTGTATGTTATTCCAACATTATTATGGGATGCCTGGCACCTCACAAAGAATTAAGTCAGTGAGCTCCCTTATCACTGAAAGAGGTGAAGCAAAGTCTGGATACCAGTGTGCCAAGCACTTTGAAAAAGGGACTTCTGAATTAGAAAGGAAATTGAATTAGAAATGGCCTCTAAGGTCCCTTCCACCTTGAAGAGTTTATGAGTCTACCATATAACTTAGGGATGGCCATCCACATGGATCAAAGCATAGTCAGTTTAGACGGTGCAGCTCTTTGCACTAGTCACCATGGCTGAACTATTTCTGTGCCATCTTATCATTATATTTACCTAAAGCCAGCCTTGCAGGAGAAATAGTCTCATCATTAATATATTCAACTCAGAAGGGATTCCTTTCAATTTGCTCTTTAACTTTTGTAAGACAGTTTCAGAATTACGAAATTACAACTGGTGCCAGCAACAGAATATTTTCCTGGGCAGAATGAAGAAAAAGTGAGATCATTGTCTTACAGTGGGAACTCAAATTCAGCATTACAAAATGCTACAGAGTATGTAAAGTGGACTGTCATTCCCCTCTGGCCTCTGTCCTTGCCCACAAGTACATTCCTCAGAGAACATGTCATACCATAGAAAATACATCATTCTATAATCACTAAATCAGAGAAAGCTAATGACCGTTATCTTGGGTGAAAATAATACAGCATTTCTCTCTTCTCTTTTGCAGTAGGAATTATCGTATAAAAATTATTCACAAAGAGGAGGAAATCTGAATTCAAGGAAAAGATGAGATTGCACAAAGTATCTTCATTTGTGTTCAAGTCTAGGGGGTGGCTTAGGAAGAAGTCATGACAAAGGTTGTCCTGTGTCTGAATCTAAAACAGTTTCCATATGTCTTGGAATTTTACAATCTTCATATAATTTGTTTTCCTTTAGTATAGAACTATCAAAAATGTTTGAATAAATCAATGTACCAAAATCCTAAGCATTTCTCAATTAATTACATTGATATAGCAAAATCCTGGCTGTTAAAACTCTGTAATTTTCCCCCAAAGTTTTCTAGGCATCTGATTCATGAAAGGTTAGACTTTTCACTGGAAAGTACATAAAATTAATTTAAAAAAATAAGCATAACTGAAACCTCTTTAGGATAATTCGAGCACTTAGACAGTAGTAACTAAAATCCCTTCTAATTCCAACCATCTATGTGTGTGGGACAGCTACCATTTAAATGTTTGGTTTGTTCTAATATACTATATTATTTATATTATATTGTATGATATCATGATAATTATTATTATAATAATGAGGGTGGCCAAGAGCTCTGTTGTTTTATATTGTTAGTGCAGCTTTATTTTGTATTTCATTACACGTGTAAGCCACATATTAAATCTACTTAGCTTTTAAAGGGAACTTTTCTTTTGCAAATTCAGCTTTAAAAAGCCACTCTGGGATCAAGAAGGAACAAGGGTCTACTGGGTTCTTAATCCTTTAGCCATATCTGTCATAGGCTGAGAAGGCTCTGAGGACCCATATTCTTCCTGACAGTACTGTATAATTGGCAGAGATGGAAGCCAGCAGAGTTGGCCAGGTCTGATTGGAGAATGTCATGGTTAAGGAAAAAAATAGTGACTTCACAATCTTCTATGCAGTACTAAGAGAGGAGCTGCCAAGGCTACTAATGCTAACAATTATTATTTAGGTTACTTAATACTAACAATTATTATTTATTGAGATCTCTCTCTCTCTGAATATGTATATATATATTTGGAATATGTATTTTGAATTTACTTCCATTTCAACAATGTATTTTATATATATATATACACACACACACACACATATTCTCATGTAATCAGGTACAGAAAGTCACAAAGCTAGTGAGTGGCAGAACTAGTATTTGACACTAAGACTTCTCAATTCAAAACCTCATGTTCTATTCAAAATAGGACATTATTTAGGGCCAGTTTGAGTTTTCAGTAATTTATTTTCTAATTTATATACAGTAAAACTCACTTTTTTTGGTGTATGAGTTTTGACAAATGCATAGGGCCATGTAACCGCCACCACAAACAATATAGGGAACAGTTCCATAACTGCCCCCAGTCCCTTCATGGTGCCCCTTTGAAGAGAAACCTGTCTCTCCTAATCATGGCAGGAAGGAAGGAGGGAAGGAAGGAAGGTGGGGGAGTGAGAGAGAAAGGAAAAGAGAGAGAGAGAAAGAAAGAAATAAAAGAAAGAAAGGGGGAGGGGAGGGGAAAGGGGAGGAGAGGAGGGGAAGGAGGAAGAAAGATTCTATTCCACTCTTCAGTTCTCAGGTGAACATTTTTCTTGGTCCTCTGGCTTTAAAGAGATTTCTCTAGGAGTCTTCTCTCTGTGGATTTCTGTGACTTGGTCAAAGCCAGGAGATAAAGGAGAAAAACAGCAAACAAAACAAAAGGGAAACACACCATGGTGCTTGGCCATCACATTTTGACTTCCCTCTCCAGACAGCCTGTTATTCCTCCTTTTCAAAGTCCTCAGGTAGTCGCTTTTTATATTCAGTCCATACTTTTCAGTAGTAAACAGTGGGAGAGAGAGGCTGTAATGGGTTTACTCTAAGTTGACTAGCATGAGAAGTTCAGTTTGAATTTAAGAAGGAGACATGGATTCTTTAGTCGAATAGTTCAACTCCAAAGGGCTACCATTCTACTATAAGGAGATACTCTGTCAGTCATACTTAGATAACAGAGATATATGCCCAAGCAGGTTAATCTTTATCCTGAAGCTGAATTTGAAAGTATTATAAAATTAAGATTAGCTTTGAGACCACTGGCCAGTAATGAATGTAAGATATCTTGGATTTGTCACTTGTTCGTAGGTAGGAAGTTCAATAAATAAAACATCAGGTTTATAGCATGTACATGGGAGGCAGGATATCCTCAGGGTGCCTACGATCCCTAATGTTCTGTGTTGAACTCAAAAGTTTTGGTCTACTCAGTTACTTCCACAGATTAATTTGCTATCTGTACATCCATACCTTTAAACAAACAAACCAGACGATCATATTAAAAAGAAAACTGTACTTTGGAGGATATGATTGCCCTCTAGTGGGGGCTACTCAAACTGCAGACCAAGTTACCAAGGTCTCCAGCAGGCTCTGAGGAAGAACCTGGTAAAATCAACTACTTACTGGTAACATCAAGGACTCTCTTTGTGTTCATCCTAAGGACACAGAATTTTGCTGGGTGTTTGATTTTCTACGGTTCGTTCTTTATGCTATAAATATAATCGTGATCTTCTTCACAGTTCCTAGTTCTAAATAGCAAGCAGAGGTATATTTAGGATACAGAAATAGGGGTCTTAAAGAGTTGAAAAAGTGTTCTGAAAACTTTCTCCAAAGGTAGGAGCTCCGGCCACTGTCTTCAAAAAAATCTTATATTACTTTACTTTGCATTTATCTTTAACTTAATATTATGCTGTATTTTGTTATTTAAATTAATTCAACAAATATTTATTGAGAACCTATAATATTCCATAAAGATAAAAGGAATAATTCATCAGGAAAAGGTAACAATTACAGATGTCAATATAGCTAATAACAGAGGTTTGAAATACATGGAAGAAAAAAACCAACAAAATTGAAAAAAGAAATAGACAGATTCACGAAGATTGTTGGAGAGTTTAAGATTCTTCCCTAAATAATTGGTAGAACAATTGGAAAAAGAAAGAGCTGAAGACTTAACTGAAGCACGAGCTCACAGGCAATATTCCGTGAGGATGGGATACCATCCCCCAGGTCAAAGTATATACATTGAATCGGAAACCTTAATCTGACACTCTGTCTCTGTGGGAGGCTGAATAATACCTTTCACAACATGTGCATGTCTTAATTCCCACAACCTGTAAATGTTATGTTATGTGGCAAAAGGGGCATTGCAGATGTGATTAAGGATCTTGAGATGGCGACATTATGCTAGATTATCCAGGTGGGCCCTAAATGTAATCACAAGTGTCTTTAAAAAATGGAGGCAGAGAGATATTTGACTACAGAAGAGAAGCTGATATGACGACAGAAGCAGAAATTGGAGGGGTGTAGTTTGACAAGGAAGAAGAGGCCACAAGCCAATGAACATATGAGGACATAAGCTGAAAAAGGGAAGGAAACGGAGTCTCCTTAAGGAAGCAGTCCTGTCAACACCTTGACTGTAGCCCAGTGAAATCAGTTTTAGACTTATGACTCCCAGTACTCTTTTAGGGGATCATTTTGCTTTGTTTTTAAAGCTACTGAGTTAGTGGTAATTTCTTATTGCAGCAACAGGGCACTAACATAATCTACAACAGTAAGAAGACATGGATCCGGGAAATTAAAGGTGGAATCAGGAGTAATTCTAATGACCATGACTCCTAGTAACTAAACAAAGGAGACTAAAAAGATACATCAACTTAATGCAACACCTGATTCTTTTTTTAAAATATCATTATTCTATTTTATTGTTTTCCAGCTTTATTCAGATATGATTGACATATAACACTGTGTTAAAGTATGTAATGTAATGATTCGACACATTTATACATTGCCAAATGATTACCACAGTAGGGTTAGTTAACACCTCCATCATCTCACATAATTACCATTTCTTTTTTGGGATGAGAACATTTAAGATCTACTTTCTTAGCAACTTTTGAGTATACAATACAGTATTGTTAACTATAGTCACCATGCTGTATATGAGATACCCAGAACTTATTCATCTTATAACTGGAAGTTTGCATCCTTTGAACCACATCTCCCTATTTCCCCTCACAACCCAGTCCCAGCAACCACCATTCTACTCTGTTTCTGAGTTAGACATTTTTAGATTCCACATATAAGTGAGATCATACAGTATTTCTCTTTTGCTTTCTGACATATTTTGCTTAGAATAATGCCCTCAAGTTCCATCCATGTTGTTGTAAAAGCCAGACTTTTCTTCTTTCTCACTGCTAATATTCCACTGTTTGTGTGTGTGAAATCACATCTTCTGTATCTATTCTTCTGTACATGGAAACTTAGGTTGTCTCCATATCTTGGCCATTATGATTAACGCTGCAATGAACACAGGAGTGCAGCTACCTCTCTGAGATCCTGATTTCATTTCTTTTGTATATATACCCAAAAGCGGGATTTCTGGATCATACAGTAGTTCTACTTTTAAATTTTTGTGTTTTTTTTTCCTTTTTCTCCCCAAAGCCCCCTGGTACATAGTTGTATATTCTTCGTTGTGAGTCCTTCTAGTTGTGGCATGTGGGACGCTGCCTCAGCGTGGTTTGATGAGCAGTGCCATGTCCGCGCCCAGGATTCGAACCAACGAAACACTGGGCCGCCTGCAGTGGAGCGCGCGAACTTAACCACTCGGCCACGGGGCCAGCCCCTACTTTTAATTTTTTTAGGAACCTCTATACTGTTTTCCATAGTATCTGTAAATTTACATTCCCATCAACAGTGCACAAGAGTTTCCTTTTCTCCACATCCTTGCCAACACTCATTATTTCTTGTCTTTCTGATGATACCCATTCTAACAGGTGTGAGGGGATATTTCATTGCGCCTTTATTTGCATTTCCTTGATGATTAGTGAAGCTGTTTCTTGTCTTTTTTATATGGCCATTCTAACAGTTCTCAGGTGATATTTCACTGTAGTTTTGATTTGCATTTCCTTGATGATTAGTGGTATCAAGCACATTTTCATGTACCTGTGGGTACATGTATGTCTTCTGTGGAAAATTGTCTACTCAGTTCCTCTGCCCTCTTTTTAATAAGATGTTTTTTTTTGCTATTAAGTTGAATGAGTTGTTTATATATTTTGCATATTAGCCCCTTATTGGATATATGATGTGTACATGTTTTTCTATCATTCAGTGGGTTGCCTTTTCCATTTTGCCGATTGTTTCTTTTGCTGTGCAGAAATTTTTTATTTGATGTAAGCCCACAGACTTTTTGTTGCTTTCCTTGCTTGTGATTTGTCATATAAAAAAATTGTTGCAAAAGCAATGTTGAGCAGCCCTTTCCTATGTTTTTTCTAGGAGGTTTATGGTTTCAAGTGTTATGTTTAAGTCTCTAATCCATTATGAGTGAAATATGTGAGTGGTGCAGGGCAGGGGACCAATTTCATTCTTATGCATGTAATTATCTGGTATGTCCAACAACATTTATTGAAGAAACTATCCTTTACCCACTGAGTATTCTTGACTCCCTTTTCAAATATTAGTTGACCACATATGTATGGGTTTATTTCTGGGCTCTCTATTCTGTTCCATTGGCCTATGTATCTATATTTATGCCAGTACCACACTGTTTTGGTTACTACGTCTTTGTAATGTAGTTTGAAATCAGGAAGTGTGACGCCTCCAGTTTTGTTCTTCTTTCTCAGGATTGCTTTGGCTATTTGGGGTCTTTTATAGTTGCATAAGAATTTTAGGATTGTTTTTTCTATTTCTGTGAAAAATGCCATTGGAACTTTGATAGGGTTTGCAATGAATCTATAGATAGCTTTGGGTAGTATGGACTTTTTCATATCATTAATTTTTTGATCCTCGAACATGGGATATCTTTCCATTTATTTGTGTTTTCTTCAAGTTCTTTTATTAAAGTATTATGGTTTTCAGAGTACAGATCATTCACCTTCTTGGTTAAATTTATTCCTAAGTATTTTATTGCTTTTGATGCTATTGTGAACGTGATTGCTTTCTTTTCAGATATTTCATTGTTAGTGCAGAGAAATGTAACAGATTTCTGTATGCTGATTTTAAATCTTGCAACTTTACTGAATTTTTTCATTAGTGCTAATAGCTTTTTGGTTGAGTCTTTAGTATTTTCTATATATAAGACCATATCATCTGCAAACAAAGATAATTTTATTTCTTCCTTTCCAATTTGGATGCCTTACTTAAGTATAACATTAAAGATAAAAGGAAGGGAAACACCAAGAATAAATATAATCTTGCCATTTTAACCACAAACTCACAACACAAGAAGAAAAAAAAGCTCCGACAATAACAACCCAATTTGGATGCCTTTTATTTCTTTACCTTGCCTGATTGCTCTGGCTAGAACTTCCAGTTCTATGTTGAATATGAGTGGTGAGAGTGGGCACCCTTGTCTTATTCCTCAGCTTAGAGGAAACATTTTCAATCTTTGACTATTGTGTATGATGCTAGCTGTTGCCTTCTCACGTATGGCTTTTATTTTATTGGGGTTCATTCTTCTACACTCAATTTGGTGAGGTTTTATCATGAAAGGATGTTGTACTTTTGTGAAATGCTTTTTCTTTGTCTATTGGGATGGTCATAAGATTTTTATCTTTCATTCTATTAATGTGCTGTTTCACATTTATTGATTTGCATATGTTGAAACATCCTTGATTGTCAGGGATAACTCTCACTTAATCTTGGTGTATGATCCTTTGAATGTCTGTTAAAATTAGTTTGCCACTATTTTGTTGACAATTTTTGCACCTATATTCATCAGCAATATGGGCCTGTAGTTTTCTTTTACTATAGTGTCCTTAGGTGGCCCTGATATCAGGGTAATTGTGGCCCTGTAAAATGAGTTTGGAAGTGTTCCCCCCTCTTCCATCTTTTGGAAGAGTTTGAGAAGGATTAGTGTTAATTCTTTTTAAATGTTTGGTAGAATTCACCAGAGAAACCATCTGGTTCTAGGTTTTCTTTGTTGGGAGGGTTTTTATTACTGACTCAATCTCTTTACTCATTATTAGTTTGTTCAGATTTTCTAGTTCTTCATGATTTAATTGTGGTAGGTGGTATGTCCCTAGGAATTTATCTATTTCTTCTAGGTTATCCAATTTGTTACTGTATAACTGTTCATAGTAGTTTCTTGTGATCCTTTGTATTTCTGTGGTATCAGTTGTAATGCCTCCTTTTTCATTTCTTATTTTATTTATTTGAGTCTTTTCTCTTAGCTAGTCTAGCTAAAGGTTTGTCAGTTTTGTTTACATTTTCAGAAAACCTGCTTTTAGTTTTGTTGAACTTTTCTATTGATTTTCTAGTTCCTGTTTCAGTAATTTCTGTTCTGACCTTTGTGGTCTTTGTTTTGTGACCTAACATGGTCTCTCCTGGAGAATGATCTGCGTGTACTTGAGGAGAATGTGTATTCTGCTGATGTTGGATGGAATGTTCTGTATATGTCTATTAGCTCCATTTGGTCTAAGGTCTGGTCCAAGTCCAAAGTTTCCCCATTGATTTTCTGTCTGGATGATCTATCCATTGCTGCAAGTGGCATATTGGAGTCTCCTACTATGATTGCATTGTTGTCTATTTTTCCTTCAAATCTGTTAGTATTTGCTCAATATATTTAGGTGCTCTGATTTTGAGTGCATACGTATTTATGATTGTTATATCCTCTTGATGAATTAATCCCTTCACCATTATATAACAATCCTCTTTGTCTCTTGTTGCAGCTTTTGCCTTAACATCTATTTGTCTGAGGGGCCAGCCCTGTGGCCTAGTGGTTAAGTTCATGTGCTCTGCTTCGGCAGCTCAGGGCTTCACTGGTTCCTATCCTGGGCATGGACCCAGCACCACTCATTAGGTCATGCTGAGGCAGCGTCCCAAATAGCAGAGCCAGAAGGACCTACAACTAGAATATACTGCGGGGCTATGTGCTAGGGAGCTTTGGGGAGAAGAAGAAGAAAAAAATCTACTTGTCTAAGTACAGCTACCATTGCTCTATTTTGGTTTCCACTTGCATAGAATAACTTTTTCATCCCTTCACCTTGAGTTATGTGTGTCCTTTAAGCTGAAGTGATTCTCTTGTAGGCAGCATATAGTTGGGTCTTATTTTTTTTATCCATACAGCCATTCTATGCCTTTTGATTGGAGAATCTAATCCATTTAAATTTAGCGCAATTATTGATAGATATGGACTTATTAATACCATGTTATTGTTTTCTGGCTGAATTGTAGTTCCCTTGTTCCTTTCTCCCTCACTTGTGGCCTTCCTTTTTGTACTGATGATTTTCTGTAGTGGTAGGTTTTGATTCCCTTCTCTTTTTTCTTTTTTTTTTTTGAGGAAGATTAGCCTTGAGCTAACTGCTGCCAATCCTCCTATTTTTGCTGAGGAAGACTGGCCCTGAGCTAACATCCATGCCCTTCTTCCTCTACTTTATATGTGGGACGCCTACCACAGCATGGATTTTGGCAAGTGGTGCCATGTCCACACCTGGGATCCAAACCGTCAAACCCCAGGCCAGTGAGAAGCGGAATGTGCAAACTTAACTGCTGCACTGCCAGGCCAGCCCCGATTCCCTTCTCTTTATCTTTTGTGTATCTACTGAAGGTTTTTGCTTTGTTGTTTCCATGAGGCTTGCGTAAAATGTCTTATAGATAAACAGTCTATTTTAAGCTGAAAACAACTTAACTTTGATCTCTTATAAAAATTCTACCCTTTTGCTCCTCCATACTTTTGTGTTTTTGAGGTCACAATTTACTTTATATTGCACATTTATTAACAAATTATTGTAAATATGGTTATTTTTAATACTTTTGTCCTTTAACATTTAAACTAGAATTAAGCGGTAAATAACCCACCGTATTACAGTACTAGAGTATTCTGAATTTGACTACATACTTACCTTTACCAGTATGTTGTATATTTTTATTTATTTACATGCTACTAATTAGCATCCTTTAATTTTAGCCTTAAGAACTCTTTTCAACATTTCTTGTAAGCCAGGTATAGTGCTGATGAACTCCTTCAGCTTTTGTTTGCCTGGATAGTCTTTATCTCTCCTTCATTTCTGAAGGATGACTTAGTCAGATAGAGTATTCTTGGGTGGTAGTTTTTTCTTTCATTGTGTTGTATATATCTTCCCACTCTCTCCTGGACTGTAAGATTTTTACTGACTAATCTGTTGATAGCTTCATTGGGGCTCCCTTTCAAGTTATAAGATTCTTTTCTTTTGCTGCTTTTTAGATTCTCTCTTTGTCTTTGATTTTTGACAGTTTTCTTATCATGTATCTTGAAGAAGAT
The DNA here is from genome assembly GCF_037783145.1 of Equus przewalskii. Lineage (NCBI taxonomy): Eukaryota > Metazoa > Chordata > Mammalia > Perissodactyla > Equidae > Equus > Equus przewalskii. The sequence continues at coordinate 116,341,047 of NC_091863.1, read as the reverse complement.
TTCTTTTATTTGAGTTTGGTGACCTATGAGATTCATGAACTTGGATATCCAAACCTCTCCCAAGATTTGGGATTTTCTCAGACATTATTTCTTTAAATACGCTTTCTAACCCCTTCTTCCTCACTTCTCCTTCTAGGATGTCAATAGTTTGCATGTTGCATCTTTTGATAGTATCCCATAGATCACACAGGTTTTCTTCACTCTTTTTCATTTTCTTCTGTCTTCTCCTCTGTTGGATAATCTCAAATGTCCAATCTTCTTATTTACATGTTCTTTTTTCTGCCAATTTATTCTGATGTTGATGCTCTCTATTGAATTTTTATTTCATTCATTGAATTATTCAGCTCCAGAACTTCTATTTGTTTTTTTTTATGGTTTCTATCTCTTTATTAAACTTCTCATTTTGTCTTCCACTGTTTTCCCTATTTCATTGTATTGTCTTTCTGTGTTTTCTTGTAGTTTTTTGACCTCCCTTAAAACAGGTATTTTGAATTACTTTTCAGATAAATCACAAATCTTCATGCCTTTGGTGTTGGTTACTGGAGTATTATTCTGATCCTTTAATGGTGCCATGTTTCCTTGATTTTACATGTTCTTTGAAATATTTCACATTTGAAGTAGCAGCCATCTTCTCCAGACTTTTCTAACTGTCTTCAAGAGAGAAATACCTTCCGGAAGTCCTGCTTGTGATTCTGAGACTTTTTCAGACCTTCTATGATATGTGTAATCCATACTTCTTGTCCCCTCTGGTGGCAGTGTTCTAAAGTTTGTCTGCCTTCTCTTGATCCTGCAATGCACCCAGCCAAGCACTGACAGCCTCCCTTTGCTTTCTTAAGGGCGGAGCTAAAGCTCAGGTTTGTGGTCTCTCCTTAGCATGCATATTTGGTCTGGATTTCTGTGATGCTCACTAGCCATCAGCCAAAGTTCATTTTTGCCTCCACTGGGAGCATGCACAAGGAGCTGGCCACAGGGTGTATGTGTGGGTGCATATATGAAGCATGCTGAGCACTGGGTGTGCTCATGGGCCAGCTGGCGGGATACGCAGGTGAGGTGTCCCCAGTAGCTGTGGGCAGGCTACTTGATGGAGTCTGTGCTGCACTTAGTAGGATCCGTGTCCCTTTAATGATCTCTGAGAGTCCCACCTGTCACTCATGCAGCCTCTTCCCATCCCCTAGTCATACAACTCATGACACAGTACAACTTTCTAATGCATCCAAACTTGTTTTTGTTTTTCCTTCAGTGGTGTGCTGGAACTTCTCCACTGGAAATCTGGACTTCCACAAAGACTCTCGCATCTGTGGGTGATTGTCTAAGACAGTATTATCCAGGGGCTCGCAGACTGCCGCCTAGAGGGGCTGGAGCTGGTTCATGGGCTACTGCAGTCCACAGCTGAGACTGAGGTCTGTACACCTAATGCCCAAAGCACAGGCAGGCGAGATTCCTCCAGAGTCCCATGGCGTATGGTCCTGGATCCCACAGTTCCTACAAAGGCACTTTTATCTGTGGATGGAAGCCAAATTGTTGTTGGGAAGAGATAGGATGAAAGACATCATATTCACTCATGTTGCTGATGTACAGTTCCTGATTCTTGGCTGGCATATGCACTAGGAGATTCAAACCTATACAGGCATTATTGAGATATTTGACAACATCTGAATTTTTTATTGTAAATTAGATAATAATATTGTATAAATTTTAAATGTCCTTATTTGTATAACTTATTGTCATTACAGTGGTTACATAAAAGATGTCTTGGGGAAAAGACACCTATATACTCCGAGGTAAATGGGCTTGTGTGCAACTTATTCTCACATGATGGGAGGAGGCAGAAAGAACGAGTGAGAAAGAAAGAGTGAGAGAGAGAGAAAGAGAGCAAGCACAAATGATGGGATCAAAGGTAAACAATTGGAGAAACTGGGTAAAGCATATTCAGGATTTCTTATACTATTCTTGTAACTTTTCTGCAAGTTTGAAATTATATAAAAATAAAATGGGCAGCATGACCGGCAGCTGTGTGGATCTGTCTCTTGCCTCAGTAGTGTTTGGAAAGAAGAGATCCAGGGACTCCCCTACTTCCAGCTTCCAACCACTCTCGAAGCTCCTTTCTAGTTGCTATTTCAGGGACCATCCTTTGGTTCATCTTCTGCTTTTGGGACCAGCTAACACTGGTTGTTTTGGTTAGCTCCTTATTACCAACCACAAGGTCCGAGATTCATCATTATTATTCTACCAATGTGGAGGCTGCAATCAACTGCATGGGCAACCTGCATCTGCAGGCCTCTTACGTCTACCACTCTCTCGGCTTCTATTTAGAAGGCAATCACATGGCCATGGAGAGCATGGGCTACTTCTTTTCAAGATGGCCCAGGAGAAGTACAAGGGTGTTGAGCACCTCCTGAAGATGCAAAACCAGTGCAGCGACGTGCTTTCTTCCAGGACAGGCAGCAACTGCCTCAAGATGAGTAGGGTGGCAGCCTGGATGCCACAGAAGCTGCCATGGCCCTGGAGAAGAACCCGAACCAGGCCCTTTTGGATCTGCATGCCCTGGGTTCTGCCCTCACAGACCTCATCTCTGTGACTTCCTGGAGAGCAATTGCCTACAGGAGGAGGTGAAACTAATGAAGAAGATGAGTGACCATCTAACTAACTTTGACAGGTTGGCTAGCCCTTAGGTTAGGAGCCCTCCAAGGGCACAACTAGGAGCCATGGAGCCCAGCAGGCTTTGAGGGGCCCCTTTCATCACCCTGGTTCAGGGTTTTTGCCTGAGTCTCTCTTTCCAGCTACCAGGCAGCTTTTTAACCACCCTGGATCCCTATTCCAGGCCATGGACCAAATGCAAACAATAACACTTTTTGCACCATGAAGTAAAATATTATCCAAAAATATACATGGTGTTATGGAAGCATATAATATAGGGGCCTAAAGTAGTTTGGGGGGGTTAAGAACACTTTTCCTGAGGAATTAGCCATGATGTGGCCCCTTGGGGCCAGTCATAAGTCCTAGATATTCACAGCCCTCATTTTGTGCTTCTAAAATATTCCTGCATTATTCTCATTTTTGGAATGTTGCCAGCTCTTGAGATGTCAATGTAGAATGTATATTTATAGCTGAGAAATGGAAGTGATTTAATGATAGTGAAATGACACTATTTCTACGGAAGTAAATTTTCACCTAGAAGAATTCTACCTGGCCACATCATTATCAATATTTTTAAAAGCATAGGCTAGACTTGAGATTTCACCTCTTGCTTGTTCTTTGACTTACTTTCTGTGTCTGATAGGGGCTATTCTCATCACAGTATGGTTGAAAGTTAAACCCCATGCATAGAGGCAGAGACACGCAGACCCAAGCTCGAGTAAGCCTCAGAATCTAGAGAATTGAGAAACAGTCTTCAGGGTACTATCTGATGAGTGGTTTCTGACCCTGCTATTCACTAAGTTCTTAAAGTTTTTATTGCTATATTGTTCAAATACTGTTCTAGAAGTTGTTGGAGCTAAAAGGAAATATGAAAGGATCTTAGATTGCCCCCCCTCCAAATGGGCAACCTAGTGAGAACAATAGAAATGTATATAAATACTCAAACAAAGCAATCCCAGTTAAGGCAAACTGAGATTTCTGTTATGAGTTAGAGCTGGTATGGGAGTCTACTTTGCCCATCTGGTTTCCAGAAGTGATCCTAGGTTGGCTGTGACCCTGATGACAGACATACTTATAAGGTAGTGCAAGAACCTCTCAGAAGTGTACCAGTGAATCATCCTACTTTGCATGTCTAAAATCTTTACTATTCTAGGGAAGGAGACATTTACAGTCTGAGATCATCTGAAAAGGGAAGCAGATTTGGGTAGTGGGAGGAATATACTGTGAGCACCTAAGAAGAAGTTAAATATTACTTCCTGGCTTGCTTTAACAATATTTTAATGTAATAGTCGTTTAAATAATTTATGCTCTCTTTCAAGTCTTTGTTACAAATGTCAGCAAAACAGTCAGAGCAAATGTTTCAGAAATCAATACTTCCTCCAAATCATAAGCAAAAACCTAAGTAATCCTTCAAGAATATTGTATCAGGAATATGATATGTTCTGAGATAAAATATTTTAATATCAAGATGCTAAGATACTTGATTACATTAAAAATCAGAAAATGCAAATAGAGAGATAACTTATTCATATTTTTTTTGCATTCAGCTTTAAATTCAATCTAAATAACTGTGCCAAAGTCTTTAATAAATTATCCTATGTATTCATCAGAGCAACTCTGGGAGGATGTATCATTATTTCCATTATAGAGATCTTTTATTTCCACTATAAAGATCCATTATCAGTTTCTTTAACTGATGGACAACGTGGACAAACAACTTCTCAACATCTCATAGCATATAAAATTTACATACACTTACTCTTATGAAAATAATCCTTTAAATAATGAAATAAATTTTCCTTTCAGGTTTCTAAGCAAGGGAACTTCACTTTTAGCCCTCAATTTTTATTTTAAATAGAACAAAAACTGAATAGAATAGGAAGAGCCTATTTAATTTCCCCCACATTAATTTATTTTGCAATTATGCAATTTTATTTACTCAATAAATATCCTCTAAATTATTTTTCATCTCTTTACATATATTCTCAGAACTCCCCTGTTTTGAAAAATTATTTTACTTTAGCTTTTGAAATGATAAATTGTATTCTGGGTTCTTGAGAGAACTTGCAGATAATGGTTTCAAGTCACTCTCAGTAATCATGAAGGAATCACAAAGGGTAAGAGAAATGATGGAAAAATGATGACAGGCAAATCAAGTCATAGTTTTCATAAAGAATTAGAAGAAAGCATATTCCCCAGACCACAGTCCAATATATTTGACAATAATACTAGACACATGTTACTGGATTGTTAGCTGTCTTGAGAGCATTTGCAAAGAGATGTAGCAGCACTAGTAGAAACTCACAACAAAGAACGGCATAAAAACTCATTTCCTTTGTTAGAAAGATCACTGCACCGGTGGACTAGGAGGTGGCTGCCAAGAATAGTCTCATTCTTGTCATCAGCGCCCCTAATGCTGTAATCCATCCATTCCACACACTGCTGCCAAATTTAACGTCCAGTTTTAAATAATAATTTCCATAATTTCAATATTTATAACGAATCATGAAAGAAACACTATATTAAAATTATACCCCAAATGAGAACTGTCAACAGCAACCTCGAAGGGATTCATTAGCTAGAGCAAATTTTTTACTGCTCCTTTGCTCTAGGTAAGATAATATTGGTCAGCATTAATTTAACAAGTTGTTTAAAAAAAAACATTTTCAAGATGACTCAGAGATTTATTGACTCATGAAACTGTGATAGGTTTTATCACCACAACCCCCCATCCACACGATCTATAATTGCTTTTCAAACTGCCATAGCATTTCTAAATCAAGCCCTGGTTGCTAATTAACATGTGGCAATGGGGAGATATCACTATTCTCTCTATATCCAAATTGTTTCCATTGTAGTCTGTGTTGCAATTCTACTTGAGAAAGGATTTGAAACATTCATGAATGTCTTTAAGGCTTGTAAGCAACTCATTATTTTCATACTGTAGAGAAGGGAAATGTAAAAATCCTAAATCTGTAACTCCATTTTAGGACCTTGACAAGTTTCCCCAGAGACATTGTAGAATTACTGACAAATCCCTATGAAAGTAATTTCTCTTATTGCAGCATTAAAATATTCTGCTGGCAGTGAACCCCATTACAAAGCTAGCACTGAATGTTGGGGACAAGATCAGCATATCCTTATAACAGACACCAGACATCACAGTTTTCTAAACATAATTTCTACTTAAAAAGTATGACTTTATCTCTGGTTATAAAAGTAATACTGAGAAAAAATGTAATACTGAGAAAAATATTAAAACAAAGAAAATATCTATAGTTTAATGACCCAAAGATGAAAACTCACATGATTGTATGTGTTCCCACTGTTTTCTCTACTTGAATGTATGACATGCCTATATTTTACCCACACATTGGGGTCCTACTTTATAAGCTCCTGCTTTGTAAGATTTCTTTTACTTAATGATACATTGTCACTATTTTCCCATGATATTAGATGTTCTTCTAAAATATTATTCTTATAGCTACAGAGTTGCTATATGTTTAAGGTCATAGCTTAGATTTATGGTCTAGCTGAAACTGCATAATGCTTTGATTGTTTAATTTATATGTTATGGTTTAATCTTTTGAAGAACATCTATATTTTTAGTTATTTGAACCTAAAATATTTTCACAAAATATTCTTTTTTAAATAGTCCGTAACTTATATATAAGTTTTATCTGTCATCATTTTTAGCACTAATATACAAAAAACCTTGAAGCAAATAAATTATTTTAGAGAATTCATTAAAGTGGGTATAATTTTTCTACCCAAATAATTTGAGAGAAAGCATGTACAAAACAGACATTCCCGGTTGCTCTGTAAAGCTTTCTCTGGTGGAACAGCAAAATTCAAGTATGCAAGGTTTATTTTTAGTGAAATTATCTATTGTCATTTCATAGGTAGCAAAGAAGAAATTTCGCATCCATCCTTATCCATATCATTCATGCATATCCTTAACTATAAACAACATGATTAGAAAAATCACAAGTGTATGAGTAAGAGACTAGAACAGACTTGTTTCTGAAATATTCAGAATAATTTAAAATATATTCATCTTGTCTGCTTCTACATAATTTGTTCAAAAGCATGGAATATTTTCAATTTTCAAAGTTGAGACACAACATTTGTTTTGTCAACACCTTAATGAATGTATGCAGTAATTTCTGTGAATTAAAAAATTAAATTCAAGGGAGCAAAATGGCGGGGTAAGCTGACCCGGGATTCTCTCCCCTCCAAAATACAACAAAAGATTGGAAGAACTGAATTTCAGAGAATAAACATAATGCCAGCTCGTTAAAGACCTACAATACCAAGAAGGCGGAGATCATCAACCTAGCTTTACACCTTTGGAGGCGCTGGAACGGTAGAGAGAACATCGCTCCCTCCCCTAGAGTCTGCGATGGCTGCGGCGCGGGTCGGGAAGGAGTGGGGGAGGGGCCGCACGACCGGGGGATCATCCAGGACTCCTGCCGCTGATTCAGTGGAGACCCGCTGACAGGGGGGAAAGCTTCCGTCTGCGGGGACCCTATAAATCAAGGGCCTTGGGAGACCAGAGAACAGAACTGATCTGAACCCAGACCAGCGCGTGTAACAGCCCCTCCCCCCTAACAAAGCCAGTGGGCGCAGCCATCTTGCCCCAAGGCGGAGAGCTCACACACGGCTCTCGACCCCCATCTAGTGGCGACAGGCTGTAACAGCAACCGAATTCTACCACCATGAGAAAAAACCGCTCCTCTACCATCCAGCAATTTATAAAAACCCCAGACCAGAAGGAAAACAATAAAAACACAGAATTAAGTCCTGAGGACTTGGAATTAGGTAAACTAAGTGATAATGAATTCAGAGCAGCTATAATCAAAAAACTCAATGAGGTAGAGAGAAAGATAGAGAAACAAGCCGAGTTCTGGAGTTACTTCACAAAAGAGATTGAAATCATAAAGAAGAATCAAACAGAATTACTTGAGATGAAAAACACAATGGACTAGATAAAACAGAATACGGGTTCCCTGAATGCCCATGTAGACAACATAGAGGAGCAAATCAGCATAATCGAGGACAGACAGGCTGAATGGCACCAGACAGAGGAAGAAAGAGAACTAAGAATTAAAAAAAATGAGGAAAACCTCCGAGAGATAATGGATTCAATGAGGAGTAAGAACATAAGGATCATAGGAATTCCCGAGAATATGGAAAAGGAAAATGGAACAGAAAGTGTGCTTAATGAAATTATTGAAGAGAATTTCCCAAATCTAGGGATCAACAGAGAAATGTGTGTAGAGGAGGGTTTTAGATCTCCTAGATTTGTCAATGTAAAAAGACCCACCGCAAGGCACATAATAGTAAAGTTGGCACATAGGAATGATAAGGAAAGAATACTCAGGGAAGTAAGGAAAAAAAAGAGAATAACCTATAAAGGAGCCCCTATCAGACTGTCAGCGGATTTCTCTACAGAAACCCTACAAGCTAGGAGAGAATGGAGTGATATATTCAAAGCTTTAAAGGATAAAAACCTTCAGCCAAGAATACTCTATCCAGCAAGAATTTCCTTCAGATATGAGGGAGAAATTAAATCTTTTCCAGACAAACAAAAGTTAAGGGAATTTGTAACTAAAAGCCCTCCATTACAAGAAATCCTCAAGAATGCTCTCATACTTGAAAAAAGAAAAAAGGGAGAAAGGGGACACAATCCATAGACTAGGGAGACCGATGGATAGAACCAGAACAGGATAGCAAATATTCAACTATAGCATTAGGGTAAAAATAAGGAAACTACCAAAACAAGGACGATCTTAGCACTCTAACTACAAATGAATAAGACGACTTGGAACAAAATATGAAAATAATTATTTAGGAGGGGAAGAGCAAAGGGTCTAAATCAGTATTGGTCGAGTAAGTAAGAGACCACCAGAGAATAGACTATATTATACACGAGATTCTAAATACAAACTTCAAGGTAGACACTAAAATAAAGTACAGAACAGAGTCACAAATAATAGATAAGGAAAAATCTGAGAAACCCAGCATAAGAAATTGCAGTATTAAATGGGTAGTCTAAAGCACACAGGAAAAGAAACACAGGAAAACAAGATAATGAGCGACAGATTGACAGCATTAAGTCCACATGCATCAATAATCACTCTCAATGTGAACGGATTGAACTCTCCAATAAAAAGACACAGAGTGGCAAAATGGATTAAAGAACAAGATCCAACAATTTGTTGCCTCCAGGAAACACACCTCAGCCCCAAGGACAAACACAGACTCAGGGTGAAGGGGTGGAGGACAATACTTCAAGCAAATAGCAAGGAAAAAAAGGCAGGTGTTGCAATTCTCATATCAGACCAAGTGGATTTCAAAATAAGACAGGTAAAGAGAGACACAGAGGGACAATATATAATGATCAAAGGGACACTTCATCAAGAAGAAATAACGCTTATAAATATCTATGCACCCAACACAGGAGCACCAAGATTCATAAAGCAACTATTAACAGACCTAAAGGAAGATGTTAAAAACAACACAATAATAGTAGGGGACCTCAACACCCCACTCACATCAATGGACAGATCATCCAGACAGAAAATCAACAGGGAAATAGTGGAGCTGAATGAAAAACTAAAACAATTGGACTTAATAGACATATATAGATCACTCCACCCTGAAGGAGCTGAATACACATTCTTCTCAAGTGCACATGGAACATTCTCTAGGATAGACCATATGTTGGGAAACAAGGCAAGGCTCTACAAATTTAAAAAAATTGAAATAATAACAAGCATCTTCTCAGATCATAGTGCTATAATGCTAGAAATTAATTACAAGAAAAAAGCTGAGAAAGGCACAAAGATGTGGAGACTAAACAACACACTACTGAACAAGCAATGGAACATTGAAGAAATTAAAGAAGAAATCAAAAAATACCTGGAAACAAATGAAAATGACAGCATGCCATACCAACTCATATGGGATACAGCAAAAGCTGTATTAAGAGGAAAATTCATCACAATACAGGCACATCTTAACAAACAAGAAAAATCCCAAATAAGCAACCTTAAAGCACACCTAACTGAACTAGAGAAAAAAGAACAAATGAAGCCCAAAGTCAGCAGAAGGGGAGAAATAATAAAAATCAGAGCAGAAATAAATACTATTGAAACAAAAAAGGCAGTAGAAAGGATCAACGAGACAAAGAGCTGGTTTTTGGAGAAGATAATAAAATTGACAAACCACTAGCCAGACTTACAAAGAAAAAAAGGGAGAAAGCTCAAATAAACAAAATCAGAAATGAGCGAGGAGAAATAACAACAGACTCTGCAGAAATACAACAGACTATAAGAGAATACTACAAAAAACTATATGCCAACAGAATGGATAACCTAGAGGAAATGGATAAATTCTTGGACTCCTACAATCTCCCAAAGCTCACTCAAGAAGAGGCAGACAATTTGAACAGACCAATCACAAGGAAAGAGATTGAAACAGCAATCAAAAACATCCCAAAGAATAAAACCCCAGGACCAGATGGCTTTCCTGGGGAATTCTATCAAACTTTCAGAGAGGATTTAATACCTATCCTTTTCAAGCTATTCCAAAAAATTAGGGAAGATGGAACACTTCCTAACACATTCTATGAGGCCAACATCACGCTGATACCAAAATCTGACAAGGACACCACGAAAAAAGAGAACTACAGGCCAATATCACTGATGAACATAGATGCAAAAATTCTAAACAAAATTTTGGCAACCAGAATTCAGCAATTCATCAAAAGAATCATATATCAGGATCAGGTGGGATTCATACCAGGGACACAGGGATGGTTCAACATCCGCAAATCAATCAACGTGATACACCACATCAACAAACTGAGGAATAAAAACCACATGATCATCTCAATAGATGCAGAGAAGGCATTTGACAAGATCCAACAGCCATTTATGATAAAAACTCTGAACAAAATGGGCATAGAAGGAAACTACCTCAACATAATAAAGGCCATATACGACAAACCCATAGCCAACATCATACTCAATGGGCAAAAACTGAACCCCATCCCCCTGAAAACAGGAACGAGACAAGGATGCCCTCTATCACCACTCTTACTTAACATAGTACTGGAGGTCCTGGCCAGAGCAATCAGGCAAGAAAAAGGAATAAAAGGAATCCAAATAGGGAGGGAAGAAGTGAAACTCTCGCTGTTTGCAGACAACATGATCTTATATATAGAAAACCCCAAAGAATCCATTGGAAAACTGTTAGAAGTAATCAACAACTACAGCAAAGTTGCAGGGTATAAAATCAATTTGCATAAATCAGAAGCATTTCTATACTCCAGTAATGAGCCAACAGAAAAAGAACTCAAGAATACAATACCATTCACAATTGAAACAAAAAGAATAAAATACCTTGGGGTAAATTTAACTAAGGACGTGAAGGACCTATATAATGAAAATTACAAGGCCTCTGAGAGAATTGGATGACGACATAAGGAGATGGAAAGACATTCCATGTACATGGATTGGAAGAATAAACATAGTTAAAATGTCCATTCTACCTAAAGCAATCTACAGATTCAACGCCATCCCAATCAGAATCCCAATGACATTCTTTACAGAACTAGAACAAAGAATCCTAAAATTCATATGGGGCAACAAAAGACCCCGATTTTCTAAAGCAATCCTGAGAAAAAAGAACAAAACGGGAGGCATCACAATCCCTGACTTCAAAACATACTACAAAGCTACAGTAATCAAAACAGCATGGTACTGGTACAAAAACAGGTGCACAGATTAATGGAACAGAATTGAAAGCCCAGAAATAAAACCACACATCTATGGACAGCTTATCTTTGACAAAGGAGCTGAGGGCATACAATGGAGAAAAGAAAGTCTTTTCAACAAATGGTGCTGGGAAAACTGGAAAGCCACATGTAAAAGAATGAAAATTGACCATTCTTTTTCACCATTCACCAAAATAAACTCAAAATGGATCAAAGACCTAAAGGTGAGACCTGAAACCATAAGGCTTCTGGAAGAAAACGTAGGCAGTACACTCTGACATCAGTATTAAAAGGATCTTTTTGGACACCATGCCTTCTCAGAGAAGGGAAACAATAGAAAGAATAAACAAATGGGACTTCATCAGATTAAAGAGCTTCTTCAAGACAAATGAAAACAGGATTGAAACAAAAAAACAACCCACTAACTGGGAAAAAATATTTGCAAGTCATATATCTGACAAAGGCTTAATATCCTTAATATATAAAGAACTCTCGCAACTCAACCACAAAACATCAAACAACCCAATCAAAAAATGGGCTGGAGACATGAACAGACATTTCTCCAAAGAAGATATACTGATGGCCAATAGGCACATGAAAAGATGCTCATCATCGCTGATCATAGTGAAATGCAAATCAAAACTACACTAAGATATCACCTTACACCCGTTAGAATGACAAAAATATCTAAAACTAATAGCAACAAATGTTGGAGAGGTTGCGGAGAAAAAGGAACCCTCATACACTGCTGGTGGGAATGCAAACTGGTGCAGACACTATGGAAAACAGTATGGAGATTCCTCAAAAAACTAAAAATAGAACTACCATACGATCCAGCCATCCCACTACTGGGTATTTACCCAAAGAGCCTGAAGTCAGCAATCCTAAAAGTCCTGTGCACCCTAATGTTTATTGCAGCACTGTTTACAATAGCCAAGACGTGGAAGCAACCTAAGTGCCCATCAACAGACGAATGGATAAAGAAGATGTGGTACATATATACAATGGAATACTACTCAGCTGCAAAACAGAACAAAATCATTCCATTTGCAATAACATGGATGGACCTTGAGAGAATTATGTTAAGTGAAATAAGTCAGCGAGAGAAAGATAATCTGTGTATGACTCCACTCATATGAGGAATTTAAAACTATGGACCAAGAACAGTTTAGTGGATACCAGGGGAAAGGTGGGGTGGGGGGTGGGCACAAAGGGTGAAGTGGTGCACCTACAACATGACTGACAAACATTAATGTACAATTGAAATTTCACAAGATTGTAACCTATCAATAATTCAATAAAAAAATAAATTAATTAAAAAAAATTAAATTCAAGGTAATAAATTCAAAATATTTATTATTTTTCCTTTTATCTGATTGTTATTATAACTATGAATGACTAAGTTTTACAAAAACACAGATTTGTCAAACATGCTTTGCCCAACATTTGTGTGACTGCATATGTGTGCATATGAAGAATGCATGCAAATATGCTTTTATATCCTTAAACACAGAATGGAGGAGCTTGACCAACCAGTCAAATGACATCTAGACAAAAGAATCTGTTGACGTTTTCAGGGAATATATTCAGAAGCCCCCAACAATCTCCACATTTAAGGATAACACTATAGGGGCCAGCCCCATGGCTGAGCGGTTAAGTTGGCACACTATGCTTCAGCAGCCTGGGGTTCGCCGGGTCAGATCCTGGGTGTGGACCAACACACTGCTCATGAAAATATGCTGTGGTGGCATCCCACACCGAAGAACTAGAATGACCTACAACTAGGATATACAACTATGTGCTGGAGCTTTGGGGGGAAAAAGCAAAAAGAGGAAGATTGGCAATGGATGTTAGCTCAGGGCCAATCTTCCTCAACAAAAAAGCATACATTAAAAAAAAATAACACTATAGTATATACTTTCCTCAAAAATTCCTAGTAATAATAATAATTACAGCTAACATTTATTGAATAGTAACCAGGTATTTAGCAAAATGTGAAGTATTTTATCTAGCTTTAAGCTTAAAACAAGCCCACATGGTAGAAACTATGATCATCACAAAATTAAAAAAAGAAAGGGGCTGGCCCCGTGGCCGAGTGGTTGAGTTCACGCACTCCGCTGCAGGCGGCCCAGTGTTTTGTTGGTTCGAATCCTGGGCGCGGACATGGCACTGCTCGTCAAACCACGCTGAAGCGGCATCCCACATGCCACAACTAGAAGGACCCACAACGAAGAATATACAACTATGTACTGGGGGGCTTTGGGGAGAAAAAGGAAAAAAATAAAATCTTAAAAAAAAAATCTATAAAAAAAAATTAAAAAAAGAAACTTTCCATTTCAAGTAAATGACAAAATCAGATCATGAATCCAAGTACCTATCAATAAAATATAGACCCTTAACCAGTACATGATTAATACTGTCTGCTCTGAACTGAATTGTGTCTCCATCCAAACTCATATTTTGAAGCCTTACCGTCCAATGTGATGGTATTTGGATATGGCGCCTTTGGGACATAATAAGGTTAGATGAGGTCATAAAGATTGGTGGCCTTATAAGAAGAGGAGGAGATGTCTCTCTCTCTGTCTCCCTCCAACCCCACGTGCATTGTACTGAGGAAAGGACATGTGAGCACACAGCAAGAAGGTGGCCATCTGTAAGCCAGGAAGACAGCTCTCACCAGAACCCAACCATGCTAGCATCGTGATCTAGGACTAGCCTCTAGAACTGTGAAAAAATAAATTTCCATCTTTTAAACCACCCAGTATATGGTATTTTGTTATGGCAGCCTGACCAAACTAAGACAGCATCAAAAAGTAAAGAATGGGTTACGATTCTGCTATTACTGATCCTCTCAAAAATTGGGGTGGCTGGAGTCTCTTTCCACCTTCTCCCCCCACATCAGCTTTCTCTAGCTCTAGGCATCTCTCTGGTTTGGAGAGTAGATAATTATTTAAAGATTGCATTACAAGGAGAGTGACATCAGCATCATGGCAGAGTAAGATGTCCCTCCTTTTGGTCTCTTCTTTTTAACAACTAAGTGCAGCATCCATCCACAAACAAAAGTACCTCTGTGGGAGTTGCAGGATCCAGGATTATATGCAAATTGTCCTGGGAGGAGTCTCACCTACCTCTGCATTGGGTATTATGCAGACAGATCACAACATGGACTGGAGAACCAACAGGAGCTTGAGAACTGGCCAAAGCCTATCTCAGCCACAGTAGGGGAAAACCAGGAGAGTGCTGACTTGGGCAGACATCCACAGATGAGAGAGCCTTTGTAAAACTTGAGCCTTTCCAAGGAGAGATTCTAGCACTCTGTTGGAGCAAAAAAACAAGAACAACAAACTACAAGTTTGGATTAAGTGGAGAGGTTAAGAGGAACTTTGCCAGTGCCATCCCTTCCCCAAGGTGGTACAGTGTGGGGCTAAACTAGATGGCAGTGACCTCTCCTGTGGGGGAAAGGAGTGAGTGCCTGGCTATCCCAACTGTGTGGGATGATGCTTGAGAAACCCATTTCTCTCTAGCAGCACCCAGAGTATTGAGGTGGGACCTCCATGACCAGGGGAAGTGAAGAAATCAGGAAAGAGGCAGAGAAGAATATCAAGGATGTTAATGGGATGCAATTTCTGCTGACTGCATTCAGGGCTCCAGCAGGAAACCTGCCCATTAGCCACTGGGAGAACCTCAACTGAGCATGACCCCACCTGGCCATGTGCATCTCCAATGCTCCAAATTCTAAACCCACACCTCTTCCCACTTTGCAGTCAGTTCCCAAGCATGGTGGTGAGAGTGAGCTCCTGTAAATGGAGTGCACTCAGAAAATCAGACTAGGGTCTTTGGGCATGGGAGAAACCACAAACTTGAGTTGTAGTGCCACCTTCTGGAAAACAAAAGGGAGGTTTCCAGCAGCTAGTCTGGTGAGTTGTAAGAACCAAAGACATAAAAGCTTAAGAATTCTGCCACAAGAGGGAGCAAGAAGTGTGGAGCAGGTGTCTCCATACAAGGTTGGAGAAAGTCCCTGATATAAGCAATGACCAAGGAAAAATACCTCCCACTTGAAGACAACAAGTAAAGATTTGAGGAGTTGTCTGACTCTTTAAGCGCAAAAACAGCAAAGCTCTGGCAAACTTATCCTTCAGACATGAAGGGGGAGATAAAGTTTTTCTCAGAAAAACAAAAACTGAGGGAGTTCATCCCCACCGTATTCTGCCTCACAAGAGATGCTGAAAGGCATTCTGCAAGCTGAAGTGAAAAGAGGCCAATTAGTAACGTGACAACATATGAAAATATACAACACTCTGGTAAAGGTAAATAGTCACATTTAGAAAACTCAAATTCTGTAATATGAGGGTGTATTAGCCATCTAACTATAGTATAAAGGTTAAAGGGAAATAATATTAAAGATAACTATAGCTATTTGGGCCAACTCAGTGGTGTAGTAGTTAAGTTAGTGTGCTCTGCTTCAGGGGCCCAGGGTTCAGGGTTTCAGCTCCTGGGCACGGACCTATATACTGGTCATCAGGCCACGCTGTGACAGCATTCCACATACAAAATAGAGGAAGATTAGCACAGATTTTAGCTCAGGACCTGTTAGCTCAGGACCTATCTTCCTCACCCAAAAATAAATAAATAAATAAATAAATAAATAAATATAGCTATTATAATTTGTTAAAGAATACACAATATAAAAATAGGTAATTATGATATCGAAAACATAAAAGGGAGAGTCAAAGTTCAGGGCTTTTGTATGCAATTGAAGTTAAGTTGCTATCAGCTTAAAATGGACTCTTATCTATGAGACGTTTTATGTAAGCCTCATGGTTACCACAAAGGAATTACCTATAGTACATCTGCTAAAGAGAAAGAAAGAGGGATTCAGAGAACACCATCACAGAAAATGACCAATTCATAAAGACAGGTAGAAAGAGAGGGAAAAAGAAAGAAAGTGATGGAACTACAAAACAGCCGTAAGCTAATTAATAAGATGGCATTAGTAAGTCCTT
Source organism: Equus przewalskii (assembly GCF_037783145.1). Lineage (NCBI taxonomy): Eukaryota > Metazoa > Chordata > Mammalia > Perissodactyla > Equidae > Equus > Equus przewalskii. The sequence continues at coordinate 116,324,625 of NC_091863.1, read as the reverse complement.
AAACATCAATAACAACTCCATGTATAAATGGATTGAATTCACCAATAAAAAGGCACAGAGTGGCTAGATGGATTAAAAAAATCAGACTGAACTATATGCTGCCTACAAGAAACTCTCTTCAGATTAAGGACATGCATAGGCTCAAAGGAAATGGATGGAAAAAGATATTCCATGCAAGTGGAAACCAAAAGAAAGTGGGGATATATTTATATCAGACAAAACAGACTTTAAACCAAAATTGGTAAGAAGAGACAGAAGGTTAGTATACAATGATAAAGGAATCAATTCATCAAGAAAATATTAAAGTCCTAATCATATGTGCACCCAACACTGGAGCACCTAAATTTATTAAGCAAATACTAAGATCTGAAGAGAGAACTAGACAACAATACAGTAATAGTACTACCCCACTTTCAGCAATGGATAGATCATCAAGACAGAAAATCAACAAGGAAACATTGGACTTGAACCACACATTAGACCAGGTGGACTTAGATACATATAGACCATTCCATCCAACAGAAACAGAATACGTATTCTTCTCAAGTGCACATGGAACATTCTCCAGGATAGATCATATGATAGGCCACAAAACAAGCCTTAGAAATTTCAAGAAGACTGAAGTCACACCAAGTATCTTTTCCTACCACAATGGTAAGAAACTAGAAATCAACAAGAGGAAAGGTGGAAAATGTACACACATGTAGATACTAAAAAACACACTCTTAAACAACCAATATGCTAAAGAAAAAACCAAAAGCAAAATCAGAAAATACTTCAAAACAAATTAAAATGAAAACACAACACAACAAAACCTATGGTATGCTGCAAAAGCAGTTCTTAGAATGATGTTTACAGTGATATATGCATATATTAAGAAAATAGGAAGATCTCAAAGACACAACCTAACTTTATACCTCAAGAAACTAGTAAAAGAAGAACAAACTAAGCCCAAAGTTTGCAGAAGGAAGGAAATCACAAAGATTAGAGTGGAAATAAAGACCAGAAAAACAGCAGAAAAGATTAAAAAACTAAGCAGCTATTTTCTTGAAAAGATAAACAAAATTGATGAATCTTTAGCTAGACTAAACAAAAAAGGAGAAGACAAATAAATGAAATAAAAAATGATAGAGGACACATTACAACTGATACCATGGAAGCACAAAGGATCCTAAGAGACAACTATGAATAATTATATACCAACAAAATGGATAACCTAGATTAAATGGATACATTGCAAAAAATTGAAAAGGCAGGAACACTTCCAAACTGATTTGTTGAGGCCAGTACTTCCCAGATATCAAAGCCAGATAATGATGATAAAAGAAAAGAAACTATAGACCAATATCCCTGATGAATATTGGTGCAAAAATTCTCAACAAAATATTAGCAAACTGAATTCAACAACACATTAAAAGGCTCATAAACCGTGATCAAGTGGGGTTTATACCTGGGATGCAAGGGTGGTTCAACAAATGTAAAGCAATAAATGTGATACACCACATTAATAAAATGAAAAATAAAAATCATATGATCATCTCAATAGATACAGAAAAAGCATTTGACGAAATACAACATCCTTTCATGATAAAATCCCTCAACAAACTAGGCACAGATGGTACAGAAGGAACATACCTTGACATTATAAAGGCCATGAAAGGAGGGCGTAAGTACAGATTTAATGAAGACAAAAAGCAATAAAGCACTTAGTGGCTATGTATTTCATGGGCAAATTATTTGATCTCTATAATGCTTTGGTATCATCACTTGTAAATTAGTGTTATCTGAAGTGCCAATCTTATATGATTGTTGTGAAAATTAAACTGGTTAATGTATATAACATTAAAAAAGGCCATATATGGCAAACTCACAGTTAATATATTCAGTGGTGATAAGTTGCAAGGTTTTCCTCTAATATCAGGAAAAAGATAAGGATGCCCACTCTCATCATCTTATTCAACATAGTACTGGTAATCCTAGCTAGAGCAATCAGGCAAGATAAAGAAAGAACAGGCATTCAAATTGGAAAGGAAGAAGTACAATTGTCAATACTTGCAGATGATATGATCTTAAAAATAGAAAATACTAAAGATTCAACCAAAACACTGTTGGAACTAATACACCAACTCAGCAAACTCATAGGATATAGAATCAACATACAGAAATCAATTGTGTTTCTATAAACTAACAACAAAATATCTGAAAAAGAAGTAAACTATCCCATTAACAATAACATCAAAAACAATAATATACTTAGAAATCAATTTAACCAAGGAGGTTAATGCTCTGTACATTGAAAACTATAAGGCTTTGATGAAAGAAACTGAAGAAGACACAAATAAATGGAAATATATCTCACTTTTATGTATCAGAAGAATTAATATTATTAAAATATCCATACTACTCAAAGCTATCTATAGATTCAATGCAATCCTTATCAAAACTCCAGTGGCATTTTCCACAGAAACAAAAAAACCTATCCTAAAATTTGTAAATCCCAAAAGACCCTGACCAGCCAAAGCTATTGAAGAAAATAGCTGGAGGTATCACATTTCCTGATTCTAAACTACACTACAAAACCATAGTAATTAAAACAATACGATACTGGCATAAAAATAGACACATAGAACAATGGAAAGAATAGAGAGCCCAGAAATAAATCCCCACATATATGGTCAACTAATATTCGACAATGGAGCCAAGTATCTCAATGGGGAAAGGATAGTCTCTTCAACAAATGGTCCTGGGAAAACTAGATAACCACATGTAGAAAAATGAAATTCGACCTCTATCTTTCACCACTCACAAAAATTAACTTGAAATGGATTAAACACTTAAGACCCGATATCATAAAACTCCTAGAAAAACCCATAAGCAAGAAGCTACCTGACATTGATCTTGGCAATGATTTTTTGGATCTGACACCAAAAATCACAAGCAAATAAAGCAAACATCAACAAGCAAAACTACATCAAACTAAAAACCTTCTGCACAGCAAAAGAAACAATCAACAAAAGGAAAATACAACCTGCAGATGGGAGAAAATATTTGCTAACCTTATATGAGATAAGGGATTAATATTCAAAATATATAAAGAACAGCTAATTAAAAAAAGAAACAATCCAATTAAAAAATGGGTAGAGGAACTGAATACACATTTTCCAAAGAAGACATACAAATAGCCAACATGTACATGAAAAGATGTTCAACATCACTTATCATCATGGAAATGCACATCATATCACAATGAAATATCATCTCATACCTGTTTGAATGGCTATCTTCAAGAAGACAGATAACAAGTCTTGGCAAAGATATGGAGAAAAGGGAATTCTTTTGCACTGTTGATGGGAATGTAAATTGGTTCAGCCACTAAAGAAACAGTATGGAGGTTCCTCAAAAAATTAAAAATAGAACTATGACATGACCCAGAAATTCCATTTCTTGGAATATATCCAAAGGAAATAAAGATTGCATATCAAAAATATATCTGCACACTCATGTTTATTGCAGCATTATTCACAATAGCCAAGATATGGAAATACCATAAGTGTCTATCAATGGATGAATGGACAAAGAAAATGTGGCATGTATATATATATGTATAAAATACACACACACAATGGAATATTATTCAACCATGAGACAGAAAGAAATCCTTCCATTTGTGAAAACATGGGTGGACCTTGAGGGCATTATGTTAAGTGAGCTATGTCAGACAGAGAAAGACAAATACTGAATGATATCACTTATATGTGCAATCTAAAAAAGCTGAATGCATAGAAACAAAAAGTAGAATGGTGGGGTGGGGAGTTGGGGAGATGCTGTTTAATGGTACCAACTTTTAACTACTAGATACATTCTGGAGCTCTTATGTACAGCATAATGATTACAGTCAACAATAATACTGTATTATAATCTTCAAAGTTGCTAAGAGGCTATATGTTTTTTAAAGATTTTTTAATTTTTCCTTTTTCTCCCAAAGCCCCCCAGTACATAGTTGTGCATTTTTAGTTGTGGGTTCTTCTAGCTGTGGCATGTGAGACACTGCCTCAGCATGGCCTGACGAGCGGTGCCATGTCCACACCCAGGATTCGAACCGGTGAAAGCCTGGGCCGATGAAGCAGAGCGTACAAGCTTAACCACTCGGCCATGGGGCCAGCCCCTAAGAGGCTAGATTTTAATTGCTATCACAAGAAAGAACAATAATTATGTGACATGATAGAGGTGTTAGCTAGCCCTATGTTGGTAACAATATTGCAATATATAAATATATCAAATCAACTCGTTGTACACCTTAAACTTACAGTGTTGTATGTCAATCATATCTCAATTAAAAACAAAAGATATGGGCTGGCCCAGTGGCATAGTGGTTAAGTTCACATGCTCTGCTTCAGCAGCCTGGGGTTCACAGGTTTGCATCCCAGGTGCAGATCTAGCACTGCTTATCAAGCCACGCTGTGGCGGTGGGTGCTCTACATAAAAGAGAGGAAGATTGACACCGATCTTAGCTCAGCAACAATGGTCTTCAAGCAAAAAGAGGAAGATTGGCGCAACAGATCTTAGCTCAGGGCCAATCTTCCTCACAAAAACTAACAAACAAACAAAATACTACGTTACAATACCATGTGATTGTGTGATTTTTTCCTGGCATAATCTTAGAACATTTAAGTATCCATATCAATGACCCTTCTATCATACCTTCTAACAGAGTATTGAACCTTCTTAACTCCAGTGATTTTTCATATCACTTTGGTTATCCACTTGACCTGAACCATCTCAGAAGTCTTAAACTTTAGTATCTGCTTCCTGACCTCAATCACCTATCCTTTTATTTATCTCATTACCCTATTCCTTCTGCACCTATTTAACCACAGAGACATCTCCAGTCTCCTTATTCTCCATTTTCTTTCCATTTATGGGCTTCTTCTCTGTCCCTCCTTTCCTTCTACACCAATTCTAGAACTCTTGATAAACCATTGCGCTCTAACCAGCACCTTCAGTCCCTTACACTCAGATGTTTTCACATATAACCAGCAAAACTTCAAACCTGACCAATGTTACCAAACACATTCCATGCCATGAGACCTGGGAGGCTGAAAAACATAGAAGAGTACCATACAACTCAGCAGATCAGCAACAGTGTCAAATACATTTTTTCCCCTATATTAGCTGAGGGCTGAGGATTGACAATTATTTATTGTCTTTATTTTATAGATGCTCTTTCATCTCCCTCTCATTTTACTACTCATTTCCTGCCCTTGTTGCTCTCTGCAGATGTACTTTCCTTTCATTTAACCATGAAAACTGAAGCTAACACATTTACCTGTGCTTCATCTCTTCTTCATTCCTGTTGCCTCTTGGTCCTAGCTCCATCACTTACTTCTCCCTCTTTTTCTGTATCTTCAACCTTCTCATTCTCAGTCTCTCTCTTTCTCTCTCTCCTTACATTGAAAAAGTCAGTCTATGAAATTTCTAAAACTTTTCTCTTCCCTCCCCAAAAAAGAATAAAAATGTAATTTTATAGCATGTCCCCATCTAGCTATCATCTAGTCTCTCACTAAACATTCAGGAGTTTAATCTATACCTCCTTTTTTCACTTCATCACTTTATTTTACACCCTATTGTACTGCATCTGGATTCTATACTTCACATTGTTTTGATTCAGGTTATCTGTGGGTTCCTTACCTCAAATCAAAAAGACATTTTTCATGCCTTCCCTAATTCAACCTTGTTTCTGCATTTGACAGTGATGATTCTCCTTTACTTCTTGAAATGTTCTACTGTCTTGGCCTTCATAATGTTACATATTAACTTCGTACCATCCAGTTTTTCCTTCTAGTTCTTTTTGGTGGGCTCTTTTTCCTTCTTCCGCCCCTTAAACATAGATGTTTAACAGGGCTTCAGTCTTTCCCCAATGTTCTTTTTATTCTGCTGTCTTATCAGAAATCCCATCAAACTCTTTGGCTTCAAATCTAACTGTATGCTAATATCTTCCAGGCTTCCATTGGCCTGCTGGATACTTCTACCTCCATCAAGCTTTTATTACTACTCTTACTCCCATATCCATTCACAACAAGTAGTCCTCCTAACTTTTATGCTTCCTTCTCATCCACCATCTAATTTAGTCACTACTTTCTGAACATTCTATCTTCTAAATATTTCCTCAAATCTACCTCCTTTTCTCCATCCCTATTAATGCCATGATCGATTTCATGATATCATTCTCTTGCATAGACATGAACAAAGCCCAAAATGATCTTACCTTGATACTGCTATCATTTGAGCTTAGTCATATAGTCCATGGGGAGCCAATAAGATGGTTTCAAAACGAAAGTGACATGATAAGATTAGCATTACGAAAAAAAGCACATTAAGCCTATAATGTGGAGAATGGAAAGTTAAGGGCATGACGAACAGCTAAGGGATTGTTGCAACCTAGGTGAGAGATGAGAACTGACACTAAAACATTGAGGGTAGGAACTTTGAGAAGGGGATAGATTAACAATAAATTTAAGAGGAAATGGTTATTGATAGACGACATGAACTAAAGCAACTTTCATGTTGCTAATCCTTCACGGAATTAACTACTATGCTGTCTTACCTTTTGCCCATTTCTACCGCACATCATGCACTCACCAGTATGCTGCATACTGACAGATCATTTTTCTAGCTTAGATATAATGAACTCAATACCTCCCTCTCAAAATACAATCTCGCTTCCCCTCAATATCTCCATATCCACTAAATCTGCTATTTAAATCACCCTTTCAATCGAAATTTAACATTTTACATAATAGGCAATGTGGAGGAAAAAAGATACAATAGGTATCTCTCAGCTCCCAGAGGTTACAAGCCAGGGCACTGATAACTTCACACATAAGACTTCCCTCAGCTCATCATTTTTCTCTGATCATGCTGAATTTTCTTCACACTTTAGTTTGTTATTTCCCCAATCTTCCCATGAAGAAACTATAAACATGAATGCTATCATATTCCTTTTTCTTCTTGTGTGCCAAAGCAATACCCTCTATTGAGTACTTACATTGTGCCTAGCACAAGTGTCTTACGTTATCTTAATTAAAACTTAAGAACTCCTACAAGAAGGATATTATTTTCCCCATTTGAAAAAATGTGTTAACCAATTCACAGAGAGATTAAGTAAATTGCCAATGTCATATAATTAGTAAGTGCCATTGTTGTGAATTTGAACCCAAATGTTAATTATTTCTGTTTACTTACTCCAAGTGGTTAAATGACCCATTTATTTGTCGTTTAGGGAGTGGATAAAGAGGAGGGGGCAGATTTGAGAAATAGAATTGCAGTATTAAATGTGATCATTTCCAAATCTACATTGGACTGCTTTAGAATACAAAGTAATCAAAATACACTATACTTCTAATAAATATTGTCTTAATTTTGTTTCTTGGAATTAAATAGTTTTATAATTTTTATACCAAAACGAATGCATTTTTTGTTTCTCTTTTCTTTTTTTTCTTTAGTTATGGGATGTTCAATTCTTTCAAAGAAACCTAAATATTTATGTTTCCAGTTGTTCTAATTCTTCAAAAGTTAGCTTTTTTGTGCACAATGAACATGTCTGTCCTTTCACACTTAATGTTGATTTGCATTATAAAAATCAAGCTCGTCTTATAATTGCTAAAGTATCTGGTAACTGTAAGTAGTTTATGAACCTATTTTCAGAGTTGGCATTTTTATTGATTACTGTAATTATCTTTAATAACAGGTTAATTACTCCTAGGGCACTGATATTTTGATATATGCACATTTCAAAAATTAAATCATCATAACATCTCAGAGTTTGAAGAAACCATTTGGGTCAACTAATCAAACTTAACTTTTAAAATAATGTCTATTCAAAACATACATATATGACCTGGACCACCACGAGCAAAACATAAAATGAAGGACATTTTCCAATAGTAGCCATGGGAGGGAAAAATCACTTTTTTTAATTTAGGGGCAAACAAAGTAACTATCTCAACGACACTTAGGAATAAGAGCACTCACCAAATGCCAAGCACTGTTCTAAGCGCTTACATGTATGAACTCATGAAAACCTGGATGAAGATATTATTAGTATTCCTATTGTATTGCTGATGAAAGTGAAATGCAGAGAGGTGAAACAAATCTGCTCGAGATCATATAACTAGTTAATGGCAGGGCTAGGTTTCAGATTCAGGCGATCTGACTAGAGAGCCCAGGGCTCGCTCTTCATTATTCTGGTAAGAAATCATTAGAATGTTTGTTCAGTGATGGAGTTTGACCTTTCTACATAGATTTTCATCTTCCCCTAGTTTTGATTGACTTTTTGAACTGTACTAGGAAGTCCACAGGGCTTTGTAGCCAGACTATTCTAATTGACAAGAACAAAAAGTACAGGATACCTGCCATTTACTCACAGAATATCTATGTTCGACACTCTGTTGGAACTTTTGTTTTTTTGAAGAATATATTTATTCCTACTATTGGAAATGCACAGCTTCAGGTGTGAGTATAATCAGCCTCAGTCATTCTGTTACACTCAATGTTTGAAAAGAATATGCATATCATTTCTTCAGTCAGCTGGATTTCTTTCCATAATGTTATGCAGCATTGATCAGCTTTGAGAATATTTATAACCCATTTCATTTTAATAGGACTATTAATAGCCCTGATGTTTCAACAAACAGCATTAATCATTTTAGTGTTGACATATTGACAAATGATTTGATATGTGGAAAAGAAAAATATAATCAAAGACAACCAAATTACATCTTTCAGCTGCTCATGGGAGAAAATAATGTTAACATAATTTAAAGTTTCACAGAGGATTAACAACCATGCTGGTGAGTGTACCCAACAAAAACAATCCAGTCATAAGTTAGCAGTAGATTCTGGTGATAAAACAAGATGTTCCAGTTAAGAATATCGTATCATCCTAGAATGAAGCAGTAATCTTAAATTTGTGGAATTAAAGGCATAATTCTGAAGCTTTACTTATCACATTGGTTTGGTTTGCAAAGGTCATAGTTTAGTTTGACAGGGAGAGCTTTTGCGAGGGTTTTATAGGTCAGGAGTCCTCAACAAACGATTGCACCCTGCACTACAACTGTTATGAAAAGCTTCAGAATTTGCTTTACACAACATTATGAATAGAATACATGACAGACGTGGATTTAATTTTATGAAGAAAAAGGACACTGTAAAATACCATCAGAGGATGCAAACTAATTTAACCCTTATATGTATACATAGAAGAATTTACACATTCTTTCTATGCAAATTAAAGATATTAATTTTAATATATAGTAAGTTTTATGTATCCAGTGAAGATTTTGCTTCAAAATAAAACTTATTCCAACACTATTGCTAGTGATCAGAACAGGTTTGGAATTCATCATTTTGAATTTGCTTGGAAGCCAGTTGAAAGCAACTTGAGAAACTTGTCTAAGTAATCATTACACCTTGTTTTAGACCAAATATTTGTCAATCTCACATTTATTAGAGTAATTTACATTACTTTTTTAGTTTAAAAAAATCTTATCCACCTGCAATTGATGGCTGTAATACAAAAATGGTGACTGGTGCATGGAAGATGCTAAATTAATGTTTCATGGGTAAATGAATGTGAGACACAGGCTCCAGAGATAACTCCAAGAATGAAGCTTCATGAATTATTTGAGCAGTAGTTTCATCACTGAAATAAGTTTATGTTCTCCCATGTGGACTACTTAGAAGAGGATGACACTTACTGGGATTGATGAGTTCAAATCTTCACAGTATAAAATCAATCACCTTATTTCTATGTCACACTTTGTATATCCAGAGTTTAACTTCTATTCCAAGATTTTTCAGAATTTGAATTTATTCAAATATGGTTTATATTTTGTAAGGCAAATCAGGAGTTATCCACTGCTCTATAAATAATGACTATGGAATAGGAATAGATGTTATAACATGAAATTGGTTTGTTATGAGTGAAAAATATTTAACATCAGTTCTGTTCAAATACAACAGAAAAACATGAGCAATCCTTCATATTCTTTGCTCTTTCTTTATGATAGTTACCCCATTAACAGGCAACCATTTTAGCAATGCTACCATGACATCCTCAGGCAGGGTTTTCTATGCGGATAATCAAGGAAAAATTAGTAAAACTCACTAACCAAATGGATCGACTTCAGTAAAATGGCCAGGAAATTTTGGCAGTCTATCTAATATTAGGTAATGAGTTTGTTTGAATTTTTTCAATTTTCAATCAATTATTTGGGTGCAATATACATTCAGTCAGGGCAAAACAAAACAGAACAAACAGACAAGCCTGGATTAGAATCCTGGAATTCTGCCAGTCCCAGGAGCATGGGATAATGAAAAGATGACTGTTCTAGGAGTTTCAACTACTAGGACACCCTGAAGCTAAACTTTATGTATTTTTAAGCCAGTTATTGTTGCCATGACTCCTTCTCCAAGGTATACAGGAATCCCATGGGGAGAGTCAGTGAAGTGAACAGAGTTATCCTTTCTCTTGCTGCCAATTCAGGGATTATAGTACAAGCAACTTCCCTTTGTGTTTACAGTGAAAGCATATCCTCGATCTTTGAGCTTTGGGATAGAAAGAGCACCTCCCCCTCACAGAATCCATGGGGTCTGTTGTCTTACTGGTAATTTTGAAAATGGATATTAAGTAGTTAATGAAACTCCTGATAGCATGCTAAATTGCTTGCTATTTCTTTCTGTTTGATTATCCTTTAATATTCAGATCTGCACTTGCATCTAAAAAATGCATTTCTTTCTACTAAGGTCACATAGAAACAAGGATTCCTGCTGATACAACCCCATAAAATAGTCACACTTTACATAGTAGCTTTGCTCCAAAGAAGTTGCTAATATGGCTCTGAATTATTTGTGTTGTGAAGGATACAGCCATTATAATTTCCTACAATTTAGAATACATAGAGAGAAAAACATGAGAAAGTGATTTGTCCAAAGATAACTAACACATGGAACTGGAACTGGAATGTATTTTATCCTAACACAGAATTTCTCTGGAGGCTGAGAGGCATTGAATTAAAAATCGGAGGACTTGGGAACTTATCTCCTGTGTTTTGTTTAATAAGGTGGAGACAAATCATGAAGGACAGAAGGTCAAATTCCCAAAGATGATAAATTCTGAAAGATCTCCTGGATAAAGTATTATCTAAACTATTGCCTTGAATTTGACAGATTTTAAAAAACTGTTATGAAGGCCTCTTTACTCATTCTCTTAAATTCATTGTTATATTGCATCCTCACTGTCACCAAATTCATCTAAGCTTTCATCATTCTTACTTGAGCATTTGAGGATTAAATGAATTAATATACGTAAAGTGCTTAGAACAGTGTCTGGCACAGCATGATTCAATCTGCTGAGCATCCACCATGTGCCTTATAGGAAACAAAGTGATAAATAAAAAATGGTTTAAGCCCTTTAAGTACCCAGAATCTAGTGGGCAAGACAGAAACAGAAGCACCTGCACTGTATGGAAGACTAAAATAAGTACCATAATAAAGCCACAAATAAGGATGAGGGGGGTAGGAAAAGTTAGCTTTATTATTACCCACTCATTCATTCATTCATTGATATAAATTAACTCATACTTCTTTCATAGCCTTTTAAGGGAAGCTGGATAGATGCCTCTGTGAGGAGTTATGTAGTACTTTATAGTTTACAAAGTGCTTTTGCATCCATTGTCACTTTTATTATAACCCTCACAACAGCTTCATAATGGAGATACTATTATTATTTTAATTATATAGAAAGAAAACTGAGGTTCAGAAAGAATGTTTTATATAGTTGGTCAAATGTCAGAGGTGTTCTGATGACAAAGCCAGGATGAGAAAACTGAGTTTCATGGAGATAGAGACTGGCCCAAGGTCACATAGCTAGTTAGCAGGAGCATCTCAATTTGAGATTATATTTTGTAAACGCATATTCTGGACAATAAGTCCACACCTCAGCAGGCATAGAATGATCAATGTATCTATTTCCTCCACCTTCTAGTCTGTGGGATGTCTGTTAGTATCTCTACAAAAGAAACTACTACACAGGACTTTTACTGGTATTTGCCTTGAAGTGCTGAAAGCCTACCTTCATAGCATATAAATCTTGCTTGGCATCCAGTATGGCCTTTACAGATAAGAAAAATGATGACAACAATTGACATTGTTAAAAGTGTTTTCAAGAAGGGATTGGCAAATAAGTCATTAATTTCATTCAGGAGGCTCATCGTTCCTCATTTAGTATTTATATTAAGAGTACATTCTTTTAGAGTGCCTTGCTTTACATTACACATTGAGGGAATATTTCAAATTAGTCTCTTATAGTGGACTCATTATTATTAGAATGCCAGAAATATATTCAAGTATGGCACTTTAATCAGAATAAATTCCTCTGTCATTTGTCTTGCTGTAAGTTCTACAATACATGGGTGGGCAGAGGTAGAAATAATTAAGTATTAAGTGATTTTTTTAAACAGTCAATTACAATTAAAGGAATAGAATGGTGAAAATAAGGATTAACTTGAACTTGTCTCCCATTTAGGGTGCTCCAAAGTTTATTTAAATCACATTTGGAAGTAAACTTGGAAGAGAAAAAAAATATGACTGCTAAAATTATAGAACCAAATCTCTGAGCCTGTTGCGAATATATAGTATTTAGAAAAGAAAGTTATGATGTATGAATATTTTGGTTAAGGATTACAGAGCCTTCTGTAGAAAGGTGATACATGTATGAATGAAAAGTCAAAATACTCACAGCACTGGCAATGTCTACTTGTCCATCAAAATTCAGGCCAAATATGCATAGTATAAAAGCTATACACAAACATTTTAACAATGGTTGTCATATAAGTGTGGTGTGGTAGACACTATTTGTTCACAGTTATTCCCTTCAAGACCTTTTCATGCCTTCCCTGCAAGCAGAATATACTCCTCTGTCCCACTGATTTGGGGCTTGATCATGAGACTTGTAACCTATGGAAAAGAGTGGAAGTTACAGTATAATAGCCTCAAGTGGAGGCTTTAAGAGTCATTATTTGTTTTTGATCACCTTCTTGTGCTGATTCTCAAAATACCCTCATTTTGAAAGAGAAGATGTGGCTCAGAGTGCTTAGAGTCTCATTTGTAATCATATAGCTGATGAGTCTTCAAATCCTAAGGGCTGGAAGTAGCATTCTTCTTTTATATAACTTCCATGACTTCTGTTCATTTTAGTTATTATTTTCTCAGAATATTTTTTACCCAAGTCACAATGAGTGTTTTTCTGCAATCATTTGTTCATCATGAGGAGGATAAACCGGAGTGGAGAGAATCTCCTGAAGATACACTGGTAGGTCACAATAAGTGATCCTTTTTATGTACATTTGTGCATACACAATACCATTTGACTTAAAATGTCATTTAAGAAAATTATAAGATAAATAATATTAGAAACTGAACTTAACTTTGGCCCTTTAAGACCACAACGTATCTTCTTTAACATCTGTCAAGGGTGAACCCTAACTCTGTCACTGTACCTTGATTATTGTTCCCTGTTCTGTTATGATTCCAGGATCCTTACCCACAGCTTTGCCATCTGGCTCCTGGCTTCTATCTTTGTTTCAGACTAACCTGAAAGTGACTGAAATCTACTTCAGAAGGTCCAGTGTCAGACACATATCAGAAATTGCATTCCATTCTTGTAGGCTGAAAATGGGAGAAGTCAATTTGGTGGTTTTCGTTTATAAACCAGCTTGTCTTTGTATACAGGCCTTTCCTCATGCTGTACTACACCTTTGCAATTACCTAAACTTCATTTGCAGGAAATCACCATTTTTCAATTGTTTCTCCAGGTATTCTTCATTACTGATAAATGCAAATATGGTTTTTGCTTGAAATCCCTGCTGATGAAAGCAAAATCTGTACTGATATTCGAATTATTATGGGCTAGCTACAGCACTCCACTAAAGAAGTGGCATAGAAACTATTTCATAAAACATTCTCTCTTCGAAAGGAAAGTGTGACAAGAATAAGATGTGATTTCATCATTTCAGTACAATCTCTTCCTCATCCAAAGAAGAAATGGTCAAGGTGAAGAGGTAACAAGGAATAGTGGGGGGTTTGCCAACTTGACACTCTGGAGCTCTGGTAAACCCATGCCTATGTCACACGTACCATAGTGGGCAAGCAAGTGTAGGTTTGACTCAGTACAACTCAGTTCAACACAGAAGCTCTGATTTTGTCTTTATAACCTGTGCTTGGATAATCCTTTGTTTTAAAAAGAGTCAAGGGAAACGTTTTTTTTAACCACTGGGCAGTACAATGAGCACAGGTTTTGAAATCGGTTAGATTAGATTTCAACCTTGGCTACGATTATGCAACCTTGAGCAAGTAACTCTCCAAGCTTCAGTTTCCTTATCTGTGAAATGTGGCTAATACTTACCTCACAGACATATTTTGAGACTGAAATGAAGTTATGTACCTATAATATGGCAGGAATCTAATAAAGGGTAACATTTGTATTTGTTATTATTGCATAGAATAATACGATATATAATACATGATCATCATCTTCAAAAATTTGTCAAGTGATCATTATGTGAAAAGCAAAAGACTTGCTCACTGTCCTTGAGAACTTTACAGCCTAACTGGTAAGATGATACATAGCATTAAAAAAATCAACAACCAAACAGGCTAGTATAGGCCAAGAACCAAATGGCTTGGATTCCCTGGCTGAGGAATGATAAGGGTTGAGTAAAAATGAATATGTTCAAGCACATGACCTCATCGTCTTGGCATGAGTCTGTGTGTGACCACATTATGAAGACTGTCCCCAAATTGAGAGATCGAAACAATTACTAATGTACTGACTGCAGTGCGGCATCTCCCTTTAACAGGGGGAAAATGAGTGCCAAGGGCAAACAGCCAGAAATGGTGTTCCCTGAAGGACAAACACTAAGAAGATGTGCTCTCGTCATAGTTTCTCTACTGTGTCTCCACACTATCATACCATTTGCCAACACGCTCAAAACAAAAACAAAACAACTATCTATTTCAATTAATTGAACTCCACTAGCTTCGGGTAGGCAATAAGGAAAGGAGTGGAATATGTAACAGACATTGTACACGATGTGAGTACTTTTTGGACATGCCCCATAAATGTCACTAACCTGGTTTCCATTTACTGACTCCACAGGTATAGTGAAAATGGTAAAATGGCTACATGGCAGAGAGAATACAGGGAAGAAATACTCATTCAGAATATTACAGTGAGAAATTAATCTATAAATCTTGAAGGGATGACTGATGAATACGCCTAACCAAAGTCTAGAGCCTCGTTTTCAGTGTCACTCATAGATGATGCTGTATCTCTCTCCTGACATCATTTATTCACTCGACAAAAAAGTACTGAGTGCTGCTCTGCAGATGACACACTGAACAAGACAATGTCGCTGCTCTACAGTTTAGAGAGGGGTCCAAACAAGTAATTAGAAATGGTACAATAAGTACTTCAATAGAGGAAGTTAGAGGTTACTTTGGAAGTTTATATAATGGGGCATTTAATCCAGTTCTGGGAGTCAGAGCAGGCCTGAAGAGGACAAAATGTCAAAGGAGAGATGAAAAAGAGGAATAAAAATTCACCAGGTGACAAAGTGAGGAGAGCAAGAAACACCCTTGTTTCAAGGACCAAGGTGATTAGTACCTGCAAAGATCCAGATGCAGGAGAGATAACGCTGTTCTGGATATGACCAAAAAGAAAACTTAAGGGTGAAAGGAATGGAACTAGGGAAGTGACTAGGGTTTAATTATGAAGGGACTTGAAAATCATGCTGAGGGTAATGGGGGAACTATTGAATGATTTTAAGCAGGTGCTTATCATGTTCAGGTTTGTTTTGGAACAATTACTCTAGAAGAATGGGCTAGAGACCTAGACACCATTTAAGTGAGCGTTGTCGTAAGTGTGATGAAGTTTTCCTTGACAAAGACAGGGTCAGTGTTGATGGAGATAAATGAACAGATACAAAAAGCATTTAAGAAATAAAATCAAAGAGACTTGGTGGTTTATTAGATGCAGATGAGGAACAAAAAGGAAACTTTCAAGTTTCTGGAGTAGGTACAGCAAAGAAACAGATATTTGTAGAGAATCCCAAGAATGCATGGCTAGAGGTAAGTGTAAAGAAAATCAGGAGAGTATGGTGTCACAGAACCTAAAAGAAAAGAATGTTTCAAGGCGGATGTTTGTGTATCAAGTGTTATTAAGTGATACTAAGAAGGTATTTAAAAGTTGTTAGTGGATTCAACATCAAGTAAATCACTAGTAACCTGGGCATACTGTCAGAATAGTTTTAGTGGACACTTAAGTATAGACAAGTATTTCTATTTCCAGCGATATGGAAAAACAAGTAACCTGAAGAACCACCGAAGAACCACAAGACATATAGAAATGCAAGGCAAAATAAAACAAACACCCTTGAAATAAATAGCTGAGACCACGAGGTGTTGTTTTAATAATTTTAAAATTACGGAAGAGTTGTAAAATCAGGACAGAAAGTTTCTGTACATCCTTCATCTAGCTCCCCCAAACGTTAACATCTTACATGACCATAGAACAATTATGAAAACTAAGAGATGAAAATTTGTACAAAATGACTAACTATAGACTGTGTTCAGATTCAATCAGTTTTTCCACTATGGTCCTTTTTCTGTTCCAAGATCTAGTTCATGATAGCACATTATACTTAGTTGTCACGTCTCTTTAGTTTCTTCTAATCCATGACAGTTACTCAGTCTTTCCTTATCTTTCAGGACATTGAAAATTTTGAAGAATATTACTCAGATATTATAGAATGTTCCTCACTTTAATTTTATCTGATGCTTTCTCGTGAATAGATTAGAGTTATGCTGATTTTTGCACAACTACCACTGACATGATATTGGTAACGTATCCTTCTCTGTGCATCACAGGCAGACAGGATCCTTAGTGTCACTGACTAACTACCCTGAGTAACTCAAAGGAGGTTTCAGAAGCATTTAACTGTTTCTTCAGTTTTGTTAATAGATGCAATTACCAACTGCCCTGAACCAGTTCAACCCCACTGCAAGAGGGACGCCTGTGCAGACAGGCCGAGAAGTGTCCAAGAGTTTCCCTTGCTTCATTTTGATGTTAAAATGCCCCAGGAGAAGCTTAAGCCTTACTAGCGTAACATGTGATATACGTGGAAGCATTTTTTGAAACTGGGCCTGCACGAGCTTATGCCAACCTCTACATGTAATGACAAAACTTCCCTTTTGAATATTCATTTCCTGTCCTAAATAAAAGGCAGCTGTTTTCCCTTGCTCAGGGGCTACGGCTTTGGAAATGATTCCCTGTGGTCTCCTTATTTGCTGCAAATAAATTGTACTTTGTGCAACAACTACTTCTGGTGGAGGCTTTGATTTCAACTCACCAAGAAATGAACACACTTTGGTTTGGTAAGATTAGGTTTCAGGGGTCTGGACTTCTCAGTCTCCTCATTCTTCTTCCAGTTCCAGTTCTGGCCCTAGCACCCATTTCTGTCTCTCCGCCAGAACAGACATTTTTTTCAACCTGTTCCTTTCTCCCAACTACAATAGATCTGTAACAGTGCCCTCAGTGCAAGGGTATTCTATTTTCCCCCCACCACAGATTAAGGATTTGGTTCAATGGGGAAAATAGGGGAGAAGGGTCTGAGTGGAATTGCACGCCCTCTCACGCTGGTTGCTGTTCCCCTTCTTCTGGTCTGAATCACAAAGGGAATTTTCTAAGGACTCTCTCTAATCTTCTCTGTGAGCACCCAGTAAGGTATATGCAGAAACAGCATTTAAGGTGTTGCAAACTTCCCCAATTTTTGTGGTCTTCACGGGATTCACAGTCTTGCCAGTGTACACTCAATCTCCCCCAATTCGCTGACCACCCTAGGTGAATACTCTTTATAGTCACGGGACACTTAACAATAGAGTTACATTCTGAAAAATGCATTGTTAGGCAATTTCGTCATTGTGCAAACATTGCAGAATGTACTTACACAAACCTAGATGGTATAGCCTACTACACTTTTAGACTCTATGGTATTACTCTTATGGGACCACTATTGTATATGTGGTCCGTCATTGACCAAAATGTCGTCATGTGGTGAGTGACTGTACTGTCATCTAGCTGTGTTTTCTCCATGTAAGCCAGTGTTCACATCTTTTTCTTAAGTTTTGGGACACTTGTTGCCCTGCAACCTCAAATCTATCATGAGTTCACGAAATATTATGAATTTGAAGACTTTTTCAGTTTTAAATTCTAAAGTCGGAGTGATACTCTTTCCAGCTTTCCACACCCTCAATCAGAGATTCAAAATCATCTATTACTACATTTTATGTAGATAAATATTTTTTCTTTAAAAATATAAAAAATTAATTATTATGTTTTTTATGCATGACCTTATTAATTTGTCATGGTTTTAATAATTATTATTATTATAGTGTTTCTCCAACAGGCAGATGGTTCTAACATTTTACTTGTCTATCTGAAAGTACATTGCTTGTATTTAGCGGTGAAAGATTCTGTTGATAATACCTCAAACCCTGCATTTCCAGAATATGTTAAATAATACATATTTGTCCTAAGCAGTGCCCTAAGTACTTATGTAAATTTAATGCAAAATATGTGGTTTTGAAATTTACATATACAGACACATTTTTCTGATACTCTTAAAACAGCAATTGAACTGCATTGAGGCACAGACAAACGTTAAATGATTGCTTCTTGATTTGACTTTATTCCTCACTGTGTAGGTTGTTCTGTTGAATAAAGATATGCTTATTTATAAGCATAAATATAAGGCATATTTTCCAGTTTTCAGATCATTTAAAAAATTGTTCATACTCAACAGAACTGGCTTATATTTTCTCAAGTATCCTTATATGTGGAACATTCTCTTAATACACAATAGATACATGCACCGAGAATTTATTAACTATAGCTACTATTTATTGCTAGAATAACTATTGTACTATTTCTTAAAGGAATCTAATGCAATTCCTTGGTCACCAAATTTGTAATTCTTTCTGAAAAAATTTGTATTCATAATTCACCCTTGTTGATTATATATATATAGTTTTCTTGTCTAAGTCTAGCTCCCTTTAACACCTATGGAGCAAAACAGTTTTCACGACATGGAGGGCAGATCGTGAACTCTGGATAAGATGAATCTGTATTCACATCCTGGCTCTTCCAATGAACAAATCTTGAACAATTTGATACAGTTTTCTTGGTCTCAATTTACTTATCTGTAAAATAACATATACTTGGTATTAAGATTTGGGATTATATATGCAAATAGCATGATTACTGGTGTATAGCTGATGTTCTATAGGCAATAGCTATTATTCCTATTATGATTACATCGAAGGGAATGCCATTTATGACAAGAGTGGTGATTTTGACAATGAATCATATAACCAGTTCTACATTTCATCAGCAGAGAAAATTTCAAAAGCTGTTGATTCAGAGTTGAGAACAATATCTAAAAACAATTTTCAAAACTATTGTCAGCTTTTCACTTGTAAATTTCTCTTTTTTCCAGCTTTACTGAGGTATAACTGACAAATTAAATGATAAAATATGTAAAGTATACAACATGATGATGTGGTATATGTATAAATTGTGAAAAGACTCCCACAATCAAGTTACCTAACATATTCATCACCTCACACAGTTATGTTTTTTTAACCTGTAAATCTCTGATCTTCTGATTTTTCTGACTTTAGATGCCACATATGTAGAAATACCTGACAGCAATATTTTAGACACTCTGCTCTGCCCCTCACCACTATCTTCTCTATGCAATGTCCTTCTCATACGTTGCATATAGCTCAACCTGTCTTATCTATCCTCCTCTGAAAGAGCATGTGACTTGGAGGTTTTGTGCTCTGTATTGTTTTTAAAGATAGCAATAGTGAATGAACCCCATTCATTCTTGATTCATTCACCCAGTAGCGATGGTTACCACGTGCCATATACTATACTGGGACTTAAGGATTGAAGCATAGATATGTATGTTCTCTTCCTTGAGCAATGCACAATTTACCAGGTATAAAAGGCATAATACACTGTAATAAGTGCAAGAAAAGAAGAAAGTGTAAATAGCTGTGTGAGTTGGAGGAGGGAAAAAATGGGATGGGATTGTTTGAAGAAGGCTTCATAAAAGATGTGCTATTTTAGCTGTTGCCAGAACAACAAAGTGAGTCATGCTAGCCAAGGAAATAACATACACAATAAACATAGCTGTGAGAGAGCTTAGATTTCTTAAGGAACAGTGAGAGGGGGAGTGTGGCTGGAGTATATAGTGCATGAATGGGGTGACAGGAGATGACACTGTAGGAAGAGGTTCAGATAAATTTGTAACAGGTTTCACGTGTCTTGATAAGGAGTATGGACATCATCTTGTGGCTACAGGGAGTGTTACTGACTGAATGTTTTATATCCCACCCTGAATTCATCTGTTGAAATCCTAACCCTTAAAGTGATGGCGTTAGGACGTGGGGCTTTTGAGAGGTGCTTAGCTCATGAGATTTGATCCTTCATGAGTGGGATTAGTGTCCTTATAAAAGAGACCCCAAGAGAGCTCTCTAGCTCTCTTTCTATCATGTGAGGACACAATGAGAAGATAGTCATTTGCAACCTGGAAGATGGCTCTCACCAGAAGCCAATCATGCCGGTCCCTGATCCTGAACTTTCAGCCTCCAGAACTACGACAAATAAATTTCTGTAGTTTATAAGCCACTGGTTCTATGGTACTTTGTTACAGCAGCCAGAAGGGACTAAGATAATGAGCCAAGAAGTAGTGTCATGTTCCTTAAAGGTCTCAAATTAAAACTGCTAAACTCCATGGACATCAAACTCAGCAAATACTTCTTAAGAAGAGTAAAATGAAGGCTACTGGCTGTTTTATGCTGACTATTATCTGAAAAACAATGATTTACAAATCAGATATGGCTTCCTAACTCAATAAAATTGATGGTTTTATGCTCTCAATCATAAATATCATCTTTTATCTGATAAACTTACGATTTTCATGGGTCTTCATTAATTGCTTGAGACTTAAATGGATTAAGCAGTTTTTGCAATTATTCCTCAGTAGTTCAAAGGCAGGATGAGACAATGATTCAGCTCTGGTGCCCTAACAGGACACAATTCATTTCATAAAAGCTCTTACAGAGCCACCAAGGCATGGGGAGTGATAATATTTATTGGTTATTGACATGAGTGTAAGAATTAGCAAAACATTCTTTTAAAAATAGCTAAAAATCTGGCCAATACTTAATGGCACTAATGTGTACAATGCTACTTTTGCTTATCTAGACTAGTGGTGGCTAACAATTAATCAGACACATTGTTATGACTACTAGCAGATTCATAATTTTATAGCTTTAATAAAATATAATTTACACATAAAATTTAGCCATTATAAATATAAATTTAATGATTTTAGTAAATTTATAGAGCTGTGCAAGAATAACCAAAATCTAGTTTTAGGAAATTTATACTACTTCCTCTCTTAGTTTGGAATGCTATAACAAAATACCACAGACTAGATAGCTTATAAAAAACAGAAATCTATTTCCCTCAGTCCTGGAGGCTGGGAAGTCCAAGATCACGGCACTAGCATGAATTCCAGTAAAGGGCCTCTTCCTGGTTCACAGTCTTCTCATTGTCTTCACATGGTGAAAGGGGCTACAGATCTCTCTAGATCATCTTTTATAGGGCATTAATCCCATTCATGAGGGTTCCACCCTCACAACTTAAACACCTCCCAAAGGCCTCACCTCCTAATACCATAATGTTTGTGGGTTAGGATTCCAACATATGGATTTTGGGTGGATACATTCAGATAATATCACCCCTCAAAACTCCCTTGAACTAATTTGTAGTCAATCTCCATTCACATTCCAGCCACAGGAAAACACATTTTCTGTCTCTACAGATTTTCATGAAAACTGAATTATACAATATATAGTCTTTGGGTCTGGCTTCTTTCACTTAGCATAATGTTTTTGGGGCTCAATCATGCTCTAGAACAGATCAGTAATTTATTCCTTTGAATTAAAGAATAGAATTCTATTAGATGGATTTACTGCTTTTTTTTATCCATTTACCAGGTGAAGGACATTTGAGTTGCTTCCATTTTGTGGCTATTATGAATAATGCTGCTATGAATGTTCATTTACAAGTCTTTGTGTGGACATGAATTGTTTTACTGAAGCTTCTAATAAGCGGATGTTTTAATTTTTAAGAAAATTAACTGTTTTGCAAAGTGGGTATATAATTTAAATTGCTACCAGCAATAAATGAAAGTTCCAATTTCTCCAAAATGTCATAAACAGTTACTGTCCCTCTTTTTTATTTTAGCCACTCTGGTGGGTATAAAGTGGTATCTCATTGTTGTTTTAATTTGAATTTCCCCAAAGACTTTAGCATCCTTATTAAGCATATTTTCATGTATCCATTTATATATCTTCTTTGGTGAAATGTTTATTTAAATCTTTTATCTACTTATTATTAGGTTGTCTTCTTATTATAGAGTTGTAAGAGTTCTTTATATATTCTGGATATGAGTCCTTTAGCATATACATGATTTGCAAGTATTTTCTCCTAGTCGTTGGACTTTTTCATTTTCTTAATTGTGTCTTATGAAGTGAGAAGTTTTTAATTTTGATGAAGTACAATTTACATATACGTATGTGTGTATATATATATATATATATATATATATATATTGCAAATAGGTACTCAATTGTCCTAGCACCATTTGTTGAAAAAAAAAACACTATCCTTTCTTCCACTGAACTGCCTTGTCCTTTTATCAAAATTAATTGACCATAAATTTAAGTGTTTATTTCTGCACTCTCAATTCTATTTCATTGATCTTTATACTAATATTTCAATCAATACTTGATTGTTTTGATTACTGTAGCTTTCTAGTATGTTTTGAAATAGGGTAGAATAAGTTCTTCAACTTTGTTTTTCTTTTTCAAAATTGCTTCACCTAATCTAGGTCATTGGCATTTCCAAGTAAGCTTTAGGAGTAGCCTGTCAATTTCTATAGAAATCTCCTGTGGGGTTTTAATAGCGATTGCGATTAATCTAGAGATTAATACGGGGGAGAATTGGCATCTTGACAATATTGAATCCTCTAACCCATGTATGAAATGTCTCTTTTATTTAAATCTCTTTATCACAGAATGTTTTATGATTTTCAGTATACAAATACTGCACTACTTTTGTTAAATTTATTCCTAAATATATTAGTCTTTGGATGCTATTGTGATGCTTTGAATGCTATTTAATTTCATTTCTTAGCTATTCAGTGCTAATATATAGAAGAACATTTGACTTTTGCTTATTGACCTCATATCTTGTGACATAGCTAAACTAGTTTATTAATTCTGGAAGTTTTGTGGAGAATTTCTTAGGATTTTCTAGATATAGTATTTTGTCATCTGTGAATAAAGACAGTTTTATTTCTTCTTTTTAAATCTGGATGTCCTTTTTTTGCTTATTGTACTTGCTAAACCCTATAGCCCAATGTTGAATAGAGATGGTGTGAGAGTGAGCATCCCTGCCTTGTTCCTGATCTTAGGGGGAAATCATTCAGTCTTTCAGCATCAAGTATGATGATCGCCATAGGATTTTCATAGAAAGCATTTTTCAAGTAAGGGAAATTTCCTTCTATTCTTAGTTTCACAAAACTTTTAATTAATAATGGGTATTGGATGTTGTCAAATGCATTTTATGCATCTATTGAAGATGATCATGTTGTTTTTGTCTTTTTAACTTTGTAAAAAGTGCCACGCTATCTTTCAAAGTGGCTATGCCATTTTGCGTTTGCAGTAGCAATTAGTGAGAGTTCCTATTGTTCCAAATCCTTGCAAGCAATTAGTATTGTCAGGTTCTTCTGTTTTTGCTTTTGTTCGAATTTTAGCTATTCTTATAAGTGTGTACTGGTATCTCATTGTTGATTTAATTTGCAATTCATTAGTGACAAACATGTTGTGCTTATTTGCAAGCACTATAACTTCTGTGGCGAGTGTGGGTTCAGATCTTTTGCGCATTTTTTAAACTGGGGTATTTGTTTTCTTATTGTTGCATTTTAAGAGTTCTTTGCGTATTTTCAATAAAAGTCAATTATTAGATATATATTTTGCAAATATTTCCTGCTAGTCTGTGGTTTCTATTTTTATTTTCTTAACTGTGTCTTTCACAGAGCAGAAGTTTACAGTTTTAATAAAGTTCAACTTGTCAAAATTGTTTTTCTTTTATGGATCATGCTCTTGGTACTTTACAAACTTATCACTAAACCCCAGGTCAAATAGATTTACCCCAACGTTTTCTTCTAGATGTTTTACAGTTTTGCCTTTTACATCTAGATCTATCATAAATTTTGAGTTAATTTTTATGAAGGGTCTAAATTCTGTCTAGGTTCATTTATTTTGCATATGGAAGTCCAATTTTCCCAGTGCTATTTGTTGAAAAGATTATCCTTTCTCCATTGAATTGCCTTAGCCTTTGTCAAGGATCAGTTTACAATATTTGTGTAGGTATATTTCTGGGCTCTCTATTCTGTCCCATTGATCTATGTGTCTATTATTTTGCTAATACCAAACTCTCTTAATTACTGTAGTTTTATAGTAGGTCTTTTATTGGGTTGTGTGAGTCTTCCAAGTTTTTTCTTCTTCTTCAGTATTGTGTTGGCTATTTGGGTCTCTTAGCTCTCCATATAAACTTCAGGAACAAATTGTCAATATCTACAAAATATCTTGCTGGTATTTTGATGGAGAGTACAGTTAATCCATAATCTAGTTGGGAATAATTGATATCTTCATAGTATTGAAACTTCCAATTCATCAACACAGAATTCTGCCTCTATTTATTTACAGCTACTTTGATTTCTTTCATCAAGAGATTTGTAGTCTTCTGCATATATATCCTGTACATGTTATGTTAGATTTATACCCAAGTATTTCTCTCATTTTTTTGTTATTTATTCACTTATGGTATATAGGAAAGCAATTTATTTTCTACATTAACCTTATATCTTAACGTACTCATTTTTCAGTTTCAGGAGGTTTATATGTTGGTTCTTTCAGATTGTGTACATAGACAATCATGCAATCTTCAAAAAAAGATAGTTTCATTTTTTCCTTTCCAATATATATACCATTTATTTCCATTTTTGGTCCTTTTCCAATTGCTAGGACTTCCAGTTTTATGTTAAAAATAGGCATGGTGAGAGAGGACATCCTTTTCTTTTCCTCAATATTCAGGAGAAAGCTTACAGTTTCTTAACATTAAGTGTGATGCAAGCTGTAGTTTTTCAGTAGTTGTTTCTTTGATCAGTTTGAGGAAATTTTCCTCTTTTCCAAGATTGCTGATAGCTTTTATCATGAACAGGCATTGGATTTTGTTAAATGCCTTTTCTCCACTAATTGGCAGAATCGTAAGGTTTTTCTTGTTTAGCCAGTTGATGGGTTGGATTACATTTATTGATCTTTGAATGTTTAACCAGCCTTGTATAACTGGAATAAATCCTTCCTGGTCATGGTGTATAATTCTTTTTATACATTGTCAGATTTGATTTTCTGATATTATGGTGAACATTTCCATATCTAGGATAATGGGAAAATGTATTATTCTGTTTTTGTCTGAAATGATCTATAAATGTCAACTAGGACAGTTTAGTTGATGTTTTAAGTACTTAGTAATTTTCTGACAACTTATTCTATCAATTTTTGAGAAAAATGTTAAATTCTGCAACTAAAATTATGATTATAGATTTGCCTATTTTTTCTTTTAGCTCTGTTTTGCTTCATTTATTTCTACTATTTTTGCAGATATAAATAGAATCACTATGTCTTGTTGATGTATTTCCATTTTTATTTTTATAATAACATCCCTCATCTTTGCTAACATGCCTTGTCCTGAAGTGTACTTTGTCTGATGTCATAATAGGCACTCCAGCTTGCTTATGATTACTCTTTGCATGGTATATGATTTTATATTTGTTAAAATTAATCTATATATGTCTTTATATTTAGCATGAGTCTTTGGATGCAATATATGATTGGGTCTTGCTTTTTATATTCATTGTAAAATTGTTGATCTTTTAATTTAAATCTTTAGTCCATTTATGTTTAATGTAATTATTGGTATGATAGTTTTTAAGTGCAGTATCTTTTTCTATTTGTTTTCCAATTGGTCTCATCTTTCTCACTTTTCTTCTGGTTTTAGGATTAAATATGCATTTTTTAGTATTTCATTTCCTTTCCACAATTGGCTTATAACTTCTTCCTCTTTGTTTTATTTTTTCAGAAGTTGCTATAAGATTTTACAATATGCATTTAAAAATACTTAATACTAGATGCAACTTATATATCTTTTCCTATATATTAAGAAGTTTACAAAATATACTTTTATTTTCTCTATTCTTTGTGCTATTATTTTCATAGCTTTTACTAATACATATGTTAAAAAGCCTTCAACACATTGTTTTTAATTTTTGCTTTGGGAAGCTAATTATTTTTTTGAATTTTTTACTAAGACATAATTTACATACAGTAAAATTCGTCCTTTTAGAGTCTAGTACCATAGGTTTTAACAATGCATATAATTATGTAACCACCACCGTAGTCAAGATACAAACCTGTTCTATTACCCTCCAAATTTGCCTCCTCCCTTTGTGGTCAAGCATTCTCCTGCCTTCCTACTCACTCACAACCACTAGTTTGTTTTCTGTCCTTATAATTTTGCCCTTTTTAGAATGTCATATAAATGGACTCATACTGTAAGTAGCTTTCTGTTCTGGTTCCTTTATTTAACTTGAGAAACATCCATGATCTTGTGTTTATCAGTAGTCTGTTCCTTTTGATTATTGAGTAGTATTCCATTGTATGCATGTACCATAGTTTGCATATCCATTTACTGGTTGAATGACATTTGGGTTGTTTCCAGTTTTTGGCTATTACCAATAGAGTCACTATAAACATTCACATGTATGGTTTTGTGTGAACAGAAATCTACATTTCACTTGGGAGTTATTTAGGAATAGGATTACACAATTTTATGGTATGTATATGATTATCATTATGAGTAATGGAAAAAATATTTCTAAAAGTGGCTTTACCATTTTGCATTCTCATGAGCAATTTATGAGAGTTCAAGTTTCTCCTTCCTTGACAGCAGTTGATGTTGTCAGCTATTTTGTTCCTTTCAGCCATTCTAAAATAATGTGAAAATACAATTCTGTACTTCATTAGCATCTCTCTAATGACTAATGATGTTGACCAACTTTTTACGTGTTTACTCATCATCTGTATATCTTATGTCAATCAATTGCTATTCAAATATTTTGCACAGTTTTTTATTAGTTTACTTGTTTTCTTACTATTGACATTTGAGAGTTCCATATATATATTCTGAGTATAATTTTTTATTGTATATATGATATATACACAAGTGTATACATATATAACATGTTTACCTGGTTTGTTACTTACCTTTAATTGTGTGAATATTGTCATTTAAAGAGAAGAAGTTTTTAACTTTGATAAATTCCAATTTATATTTTTTGCATGTATGGATTGTGTTTTTGGTGTCATATACAAAAAATTTGCCTTATCCAAGTTCATGAAAAAATTTTCCTATTATTTTTCTAGAATTTTCATAGTTCAATGTTTTATGTTTAGGTTTATGATCCATTTTTAAGTTTTGTTTAAGATGTGAGGTATGGAATGATACATTTATTTTTACATAGTATATTCAATTTTCCCACAAGTATTTGTTGAAGCTTATCCTTTCTATACTAAGACTGAATATATGATATATATATATATCATCTATATCATCTTTATCATATATATGGTATATATCATTTATATCATCTTTATCACATATAGTATATATAGTGTATATATGGCATATATAGTATCATAAAGAGTAAATATATATGATGAAGATCTTATAGAGCTATACACAGACACACAAAAAGGGTGCATGCAAAAACTGGTGAAATCTAAGAAGTGAGGTTTGAAGTTTAGTTAATTGTACTGTATCAATATCTATTTCTGGACTTTTATAATGTATTATGGTTATGTAAGATGTTACCATTGAAGGCAGTTGGGAGATAGGTACATGGAACTTCCTGCACTATTTTTTCAACTTCCTCTTAGTCTAAAATAGTTTGAAATAAAAACTTTAAAAACATAAAGAAAATGAAAATCAGGAAATAATTATATTTATGGACTATCACCTATGTAATAAAACATATGCCTTCATAAAATCTTGAAAAGACATATGTAAAAATATTAATAGAGGTTGAAAAAAATTTACTAAAAAAAAATCTTATGGAGAGGATTTCCACTCCACCACAGAGTAACTGTCACTCACCTATTCCTCCCACCATGAACAGCTGTAAACTGCACAAGATACATATGAAGATATATATCTTATATTATTAAGAAAAATCATACATCATATATACTAAAATATACACATACATATATATATTTGCATAACCACCACCACAATCAAGATATAGAACTAATCCATAACGATAAAGGAACTCCCTTATACCACATCCTTGAGTTGCATTCCTTTCCCCTAAGCCCTTGCAACTACTGATTTGTTTTCCATGTCCATAATTTTGTCATTTTAAGAATGATGTATACACGCAATCATAAAGTATGTGTCTTTTCGAGATTGGCTTTTTTTTTACTTTGGCATAATGCCCTTGAATTTCATTCACGTTGTTGTATGTATCAATATTTCCTTCCACTTTATTGATGAGTAGTCTTACTAGTCTAGATATATCACTGTTTAACCACTCATCCATTGTAGGACATCTGGCGTGTTCACATTTTTGGTTATGACAAATAAATCTTCTATGAACATTCATGTAAAAGTTTTTGCATGAAAATAAATTTTTATTTCTCTACAATAGAGGCCCAGGAGTGCAACTTCTGAGTCAAATGGTAGCTGCATGTCTACAGCATGTTGTACAAGAAAGTGCCTCAAGGAACTAGAAATGAAGAATAAATGATACCCAAAGTTAGTAGAAGGAAGGAAAGAAGAAAGATTAGAGGAGAAATAAATGAAATAAAGACTAAAAAGACAATAGAGATCAATGAAACTAAGAGCTGCTTCTTTGAAAGATAAACAAAATTGACAAGGCTTTAGCTAGACTCACCAAGAGCAAGAGAGAGGACTCAAAATCAGAAATTAAAGATAAGCTGGTACAATTGATACCACAGAAACACAAAAGATCATAAGAGACTACTATGAACAATTATATGCCAACAAATTGGACAACATAGAAGCAATGGATAAATTCCTAGAAACATAAAAATTACCAAAACTGAATCATGACGAAATAGAAAGTCAAAACAAACTGATTACTGGTAAGGAGATTGAATCAGTAATCAAAAACTTTGCAACAAACAAAAGTCCAGGACCAGATGGCTTTGCTGG
This sequence comes from Equus przewalskii, assembly GCF_037783145.1. Taxonomy (NCBI): domain Eukaryota; kingdom Metazoa; phylum Chordata; class Mammalia; order Perissodactyla; family Equidae; genus Equus; species Equus przewalskii. The sequence continues at coordinate 116,295,077 of NC_091863.1, read as the reverse complement.
TGAATTCTACCAAACATTCAAAGAGGAATTAATACCAATCCTTCTCAAACTCTTCCAAAAAATAGAAGAGGGAACTCTTCCCAAACTCATTTTATAAGGCCAGCATTACCCTGATACTAAAACCAGACAAGGATGCCACAAGGAAAGAAAACTACAGGCCAATATCCCTGAGGAACATCGATATAAAAATGCTCAACAAAATACTAGCAAACCAAATTCAGCAATATATTACAAGGATCATACACCATGGTCAAGTGGGATTTATTTCACAGATGCAAAGATGGTTCTACATCCATAAATCAGTCAATGTGATACACCACATTAACAAAATGAAGGATAAAAATCATATGATCATCTCAATAGATGCAGAAAAAGCATCCAACAAAATTCAACATCCATTTATGATAAAAACTCTCAACAATGTAGATATAGAGGGAACATACTTCAACATAATAAGGCCATATATGGCAAGTCCACAGCCATTTATCTTACTAAATGATGAAAAGCTGAAAGCCTCTCCTCTAAGATCAGGAACAAGACAAGGATGTCTACTCTCATCACTTCTATTCAACATAGTATTGGAAGTCGTAGACAGAGAAATTAGGCAAAAAAAAAAAAAAAGAAAAAAAAAGAAAGAAAAGGCATCCAAATTGGAAAGGAAGAAGTAAAACTGTCACTATTTGCAGATGACATTATACAAAGAAAACACTAAAGACTCCACCAAAAATCTGTCAGAACTAATAAAGGAATGCATTAAAGTTTCAGGATACAAAATCAATACACAAAAATCTGCACTTCTATATGCTAATAAAAAACTAACAGAAAGAGAAATAAAGAAAACAATCCCATTTACAACTGCATCAAAAAGAATAAAATACCTAGGAATAAATACAAACAAGTAGGTGAAAAACCTGTATATTGAAAATTACAAGACACTAATGAAAGAAATTGAAGAAGGCACAAATAAATGGAAAGATATTCCACGCTCATGCATTGGGAAAATCAATATTGTTAAAATGTCTGTATTATCCAAAGCAATATGAAGATTCAATGCAATCCCTATCAAAATTCCAATGACATTTTTCAAAGAAATAGAACAAATAATACTAAAATTTGTATGGAACCACAAAAATAAGACAAAAAAACAAATGGTAAAGGCAATCTCGAGAAAGAAGAACAAAGCTGGAAGCATCATGCTCCCTGATTTCAACTATATTACAAAGTTATAATACTTAAAACAGTATGGTATTGGCATAAAAACAGATACACAGATCAATGGAACAAAATAGAATGTCCAGATATAAACCTGAGCATATATGGTCAATTAATTTACTACAGAGGAGCCAAGAATATACAATGGGGAAAGGACAGTCTCTTCAATAAATGGTGCTGAGAAAACTGGCCAGCCACATGCAAAGGAATGAAACTTGAGCACCTTCTCACATCATACACAAAATTTAACTCAAAATGGACTAAAGACTTGACCATATGACCTGAAACCATAAAACTCCTAAAAGAAAACGTAGGCAGTAAGTTCCCTGACATAGGTCTTGCTGCTGATTTTTTGAATCTGACATGAAAAGCAAAAGCAACAAAAGCCAAAATAAATAAGTAGGAGTATATCAAACTAAAAAGCTTCTGCATAGTAAAAGAAACAATGAACAAAATGTAAAAGCAACCTACAGATTAGGAAAAAATATTTCCAAACCATATATCTGACAAGGGGTTAATATCCAAAATACATAAGAAACATATAACTTATAGCAAAAAATCTGATTAAAAAAGGGGCAAAGGACCTGAATAGATATTTTTCTAAAGAAAACATACAAATGGGCAACAAGTAAATGAAAATGTGCTCAACATCACTAAACATTAGGGAAATGCAAATCAAAAATACACTACCTCACTCCTGTTAGAATGGCTATTATCAAAAAGACAAGAAATAAGTGTTGCTGAGGCCATGGAGAAAAGGGAACCCTTGTACACCATTGGTGGTAATGTAAATTGGCGCAGCCACTATGGAAAATAGTATGGAGGTTCCTCATAAAATTAAAAATAGAACTACCATATGATCTGGCAATTCCACTTTTGGGTATTTATCCAAAGAAAACAAAAACACTAACTGAGAAAGATACATACATCCCCATGTTCAGTGCATCATTATTTACAATAGCCAAGATATGGATACAACCTATGTGTCCAATGACAGATGAATTGATAAAGAAATTGTAGTGTATATATATATAATGGAATATCATTCAGCCATAAAAAAGAATGAAATCTTGCCATTTGCGACAACTTGGATGGACCTCGAGGCCATTATGCCAAGAGAAATAAGTCAGAGAAAGACGAATACCATATGATCTCTCTTATATGTGGAATCAACAAAAAAAAGGAAAACAAGTTCACAGATACAGAGAACAGATTGGTGATTGCCAGAGGTGGCAGGTGGAGGTGGGAGAAATGGGTGAAGGGGGTCAAAAGGTAAAAAGAAAAAAAAATGCAGTTGATGTAAAACAGACATAGAAGTTTTAAATTATATTAAGAAAAAAAGAGAAAAATGCCAAACTGTTTTCCAGGACAGCTGTTCCATTTTATATTCTCACCAGCAATGTATGAATGGTCCAGTTTCTCTGCATCGTTGCCAGCTTTATGTGTTGTCACAATTTTTTCATTTTATCTATTTTGATATGTATGGAAAAAATCTCCTTGTATTTTTAAATTGCATTTCCCTAATAGCTAATGATGTTGAATATCTTTTCATGTGCTTATTTGCCATTCCTGTAATTTCTTTGGCCAAGTTTTTGTTCAAGTCTTTCAATGTTCTTGACCATTTTCTAACTGAAGGGTCTGTTTTTACTGCTGAGTTTATATAGTTCTTCCTAATTTTTTATCCCTCCTCAGTTTCCACACAAGTATATATTTATTCAGGGTTTTGCACATGTAAAATTACTTCCTATTTAGGCATTCAGATAAAATGAATTTAGTCCAAATTTGAGAAACACCAGTTTTTTTATGGCTTTGTTCCAGAAATATATATATTTTTCTGTGTATGTTTTCCCATAAATATGACAGTATATAAATTTATAAGTATCTGTGTGTGTAAATAATAATTGTGCATGTATCCATGTAAAATCTTCTGTTTTGCTGCATCAGTAGGACTCCATCTCTGAGAAATAATTGTAACAAAGGAAATGCATGAGAGTCTACTATTGACTTAGAGAACAGAAAGTTTCTTGGTAAGACAACCAATCAAAAATCTGTCAGTATTGGTATTGTTATGCAGTTGAATCTATGCATTTTATATACCCAAGGCTAAATTTTTTTTAAATGTTTAATTATGGAGCATCTAGAAATAGGAAAGATTACTATTATGTATTAAATGACTACATTCAGTGCTTTGGAAAAAAGTTCAATCAGAAAACCATAGAATGTACTGATGATATTGCTGTAAATGCAGCCTGGAGCAGACATTCATCAATACTATATGGAACTGCAGTGTCAAAAAGTTTGGGGATGAGATTATGGAAAGAATCAATACCATCCTTAGTACTGATATACATAAAACAGGAAATTTTATACATCTTTAGGTGTATTGGTATAATAAAAAACAGACCAAAGTCTGCACAAAAAAAATATTGATGTCTACATTATATGTTACAAGCTGGCAATATATCTTCCATTTTAGTCATGCTAGATCTTTAGAACTGAATAGGCTTTCAGTGATAAATGGAATTTGGGACAAATAAGAAGGCAAAATCGTTCATCCTTTCATTGGTCCATCTTGACTGAGGACAAATCCTGAAAGTCCTATACAGCAGTGCAAAGAATATGAACTTGGAATTCATAGTTCTGGAGCATGATTCAAATCTTGGCTTCAGGTTATAACTCCAGGCAACTTAGAGTTTTTAAGTTTTAGTTTCCTCATCTGTACATATCCAATTTGTAAGAGTATTGTATGGGTTAGATAATATAATGTTTGTAAATGTTTTTATCCACATTGTTACGTGTAGCTCTTGTTAGTTCATTTTAACTGTTGTACAGTATTCACCGTTTTGAATAACTTCAATGCCTTTATCTATTCTTGTGTGGAAGAATATAAGGAAATGTGTGGGCACTGAAGTGAAACTGCAGGATCATAGGGTTTATATACAGGCCTACTTCATAAGACATTTGCAAAATTTTCCCTGGACGTGCTGTGATCATTTCCACTCTCATCAGGAGTGTCTGAGTTCCCTTTGATCTACATTTTTGTCAACACTTAGTGTTATCAGATTTTAAACTTTATGCAATTCTGGTATGTTTGAAATGATATGTCATTTTTGTTTCTATTAACGCTTTCCTGATTACTTGTAATGTTGAGCATCTTTTCATGTATATAGCAGCCATTTGGTCTCCCTTTACTATAAATTTATTGTTAACACATCTCACTTGCTTTTTATTGCTTTAATTCTTGATTTGTAGTAGAGATTACCTCTGCTGTTTATAATAATATCTTCCTGCCTATGGCTTGTCTTTTAATATTGGTTATAGCTTCCTTTCTTGGAATTTTTAATATTAATGTAGTCATATTTTTACAATGTTTGCTTTATGGTGGGTGGCTGTGCAACATGTGCATCTACTACATCTTCCATCACAGTAAATGATAAATCCCTCTGTGCAGTTTCTCCTTCACTCTTCATTCATCTCATTCTCTAAGACCTCATCTCCCATCAGTCAGAAAATCCTCATGGATTAAGCTTCAAAAGTTATCCAGATTCCACCTAAATACTTCTCCACACGTTATCCATTACCACACCATTAACAGATCACCATCACCTCTTGCATGGATCACTGAGATAATCTCTTATCTAGTCCTCTGCTTTTTCCCTCCTGCCCCTTTCATTCCTTTCTCTCTACAGGAGCTAAAGTGATTCTGTATAGATATATGACAGATCATATCACTGTTCTGCTAAATATCCTTAACAGGCCCCATTTCACTCACCGTAAAAGTCAAAGTTTCTACAATATTCTGTAAGTCCCTACAGAATTCTCTTCTACTTTCCCCCTCTGATCTACCTAGTCGCCTTTACCTCTCTACCTCATCTCCAACTACTCTTCCCCTGTTCACTTTGTTGCCACCATATAGGCTTACTTTCTGTTTCTGGAACACAGTAAGTATATTCCAGTTTGTGACTTTCACCATTGCTCCTTGCTCTTCCAGAAACTCTTTCACATATTTCATTCTTTCAAATATTTGCTTTGATGTCACCTTATCAGTGAGGCTTTTGCTAACAAGTGTATTTAAAAATAACAACTTCCTCTCCAGTCACATCATTTCTTATCATGCACCCCTTCTTTACATTTCTTCATTAAGTGTATTGTATGTTTCATGTATTTTTTTCATTGCCTCTTTTTCCCACTAGAATGTAAGTTCCATTAGAGAAGGGAATATTTTCTGTCCATTTTATTCACTGCTGCATCCACAACACCTGGAATGTTGTCTAGCAAACAGTAGCACAGAATATGCATTTACTGGAGAAATAAATTATGAACAAATGTTAAGAAATTCATCCTTATTTAACTAAATATAAGTGTATTGAATTATTCTGTATTTTAAAATGTTTAAATTTACATATTTTATACACTCAGAATTCACTAGTGAGTTATATGTGAAGTGTAGATATAATTTTATTTTTCCCATATTGATATTCAACACAAAATACTTTTCATTGTGACTGGTCCATCCTTCCATTGCCATATTACTAAACAAAATTTTTAATTATAATATACATATGTAAAAATGCACAAATCAGAACGTATGGTTCAAGAAAACTTTTTAAAAGTGAATACACCCATAGAACCAGCACCCAGATCAATATTTAACATATTACACACACTAAAACACCTACACCTCATGCCTTATACCAGTCATTAAGGATCACCTCTCTCTTTCACAAAAGTGAATCACTATTCTGATTTGTATTACCATAGAGTAGGTTTTACTTTTTAAAAACTCATATAAATGTTATACAGTATATACTCTTTTATGTCTAGCTTCATTTGCTCTATATTACACAATCGTGACATTCATCCATGTTGCTGCATGTAGCAGTTCTTTTTTTCTGTTATGCTGTATTTCATTATATGACTATCTTACAATTTATGTATTCATTCTACTGTCGTTGCAAATACATGATTTGTTTCCAATTTTTTACTATTATAATATATATATAATATTACAAGAATGCTTCTACATTCTTGAACATGTTTTTCTGTACAGAGGTACACATTTCTTTTGGATGTATATGTAGCATTGGAATTACTGGCTCATAAGGAATGCATATGCTCAGCACTAAAAGATACTTCAAAATAATCTTACATATTTATTACAATGATATATAGTTACATAATTAATTGATAAAATTTCTTTTTGCAGGGTTGCCCCAGGGGTGTAGCAGTTAAGTTTGCACACTCTGCTTCAGCAGCCTGAGATTTGCCAGTTCAGATGCCGGGTGCCGACCTATATATCTCTTATCAAGCCATGCTGTGAAGGCATCAAATACATAAAGTAAAGGAAGATGGGCACAGATATTAGCTCAGGACCAGTCTTCCACAGCAAAAAGAGAAGGACTGACAGTGGATGTTATCTCAGGGCTAATCATCCTCAAAAAAAAATTTCTTATTGCTGTATATCTTCATCAACATTCAATATTGTCATTTTGTTTAACCTGTCTGGTGTTTCTATAGTGGTGTTATATCAAGGGTTTAATTTGCATTTATTTTGTGGCAAATGTGTCTGAGCATTTTTTTATATATTTATTGTGCATTTGTATACTCTTTTGATTCAAGTGCCTCTCAAATATTTTGCCCATGGTGTTGTGTCTGTCTTCTTTGCTGTGTACAAATGTTTTATATATTCTGGATACAAGCCCCTTGTCAAGTATGTATTACAAAGATCTTCTCTCCCTCTGGTCACTTGCCTCTTCTTCATCTTGATGCCTTTTGATAAACAATTATTAATTTTGCTGTAGTTCAATTTATTAACTTTTATAGTTAGTTCTTTTTATGACCTCTTTAAAAAATCTTTGCCTACTCAAAGGTTACAAATATATTTTCCTATTTTACCTTGAAGAAAGATTATTGTTTCACCTTTTACACTTAGGCCTATGAATCATATAGATTTGATTTGGAGTATGCTGTGAGAAAGGGCTCAAGGTTCATTGTTTTCCATTTGTATGTTCAATTGGTCCAGGACCACCTACTGAAAAGCTCATCCATTTCTCACCATATTGCAGTGGCACCTTTGTCATTAATCGGGATTGTTGTGTATGTATCTCCTTTTGGAATATCTATTATGTTTCATTGGCCTGTAAGTCTCTTTACACCAAAATCAGAATTTTGATTACTTTAGTTGTATTAGATTTTCATGATTCTTTTGCCTCTTCTTACCCCCTGCATTGCAATGTATGTTTTAGAATTATTGTGTCAATATCCACAAAGAAGCGTGCTCAAATTATACTTGGAATTGCATCAAATCTATAGATCAATATGGAAAGAATGAATTTCTTTCCAATATTGAACATTTTAAGCCATGAACCAAGTTTATTCCTCCATTTATTCAGGTCGTCAATTTATTTCAGAAATGTTCTGCAGTAATCTATTCTAGAAGGCTTGTGCATCTTTCACTAGACTTATCTCTAGGTATTTGACATTTTTGATGCTATTGTAAATGGTATTTGTTTTAAATTTTATTTTTAAATCATTTGTTGCTAGCATATAGAACCAAGATAAATTTTCACATATGGCCTGTATATTCAGTAAACATGATAAATTCACTTATTAATTCTAATAGTTTATATATAAATGTTTTGTATATTCTAAATAGACAATCATATCTTCTATTTCCACTCTTATATTTTAATTTCTTGCCTAATTTCACTAGTAATTAGTTTTATTGAAGTATTGGTAGGACAGATCTTTGTCTTATTATCTATTTTAAATTGAAAGTTCTCAAGATTTTTTCATTATGAATGATGACTACAACAGTTTTATACACACACACACACACACACACACATTGTTGAGTTGCCAGGTGACAAGGTGTTCAATTAGGACAATGAGTCAAACTGAGTGTAACAATCAAATCTCTATTTACTTACTATGACGGTATAAAGCAAAAGGTAAAAAGAGGTGCCAGCTTCCTAGAGTCCCATTTTTCCTCAGAGAATGGCCCTGGGCAAAGCTCACAGGACATGAAGCATGCACAGGGAAACGGTCTCACTACTGAGGAGCCCCAAACTAGGGAGCCCTACCTCTTAATGGACCCAGGGCCTGGGAGAAGAGGGAATGGCTGAGAATGGAAAAGAACTGAGTCAAGGTAAAGAAAAGTGCCTTCTCCTCGGCCCCATGATAATTAGGTCTCGCCCAAGGTGCCTGGAAAGTGCCTGAGATAAGGCCGCCAATGAGGAAGTCTCTGAACAGAGGCACCTAGGCTCAGAATAATCATGACTGGCTCAGAAAGGCCTGAGTCCTTGGCTGCAACTTGCTGGAGAAAACTGCAGTGCACTGACTGTACAAACTCCGGTGTGGGGAGTGCAGTTTTCCCCCGTGAGTCCTGCTAGGCAAAGCTTTGCAATTGCCTGTGGTTGAGCCTGAAACATCACATGTAAGACTTTGGCCTGGAGCTGGAATCCTCAATATACACAATTTAGCAAATAAGGAAAGGCTCCTTTTCTTCCAGTTTACTAAAGCTTGTTTTCATGATTGGGTGTTACACTTTATCAATTTTGTTGTGTATCTATTAAAATGATTGTATGTGTCTTATCCTTTACTCTGTTAATAAGGTGAACTTCATTGATTGATTTTTCAAACAATAAACTACACTTAAATTCTTGGAATAAAACTATCTTGATTAGAATGATTTGTCATCTAGTGCTGAATTCAATAGGCTATTTTGTTTAGAACTTTTTAACATTTTATTATTTCATTTTTCTTCTTTCTTAGGATTTAATTTGCTGTTATTTTTCTAAGTTTTCCAGAAAGACATAAAGATATTAATGTTTTAATTTTTTTGAACAGTTTTAGACATACAGAAAATTGTGACGAGAGTACAGAGTGTTCTTATATAATCCACACCCATTTTTCCCTGTTGTTACCATTTTACGTTAGTGTAGTTCATTTGTTACAATTAATAAATCAATATTGATATATTGTTATCATTTAAAGTCCAAACTTTATTCAGATTTCTATAGTTTTTACATTAGCTTTAGTTATCACATCTCCTTAGGCTTCTCTTTATTATAAGTTTCGCAGACTTTCCTTATTTTTGAAGACCTTGACAATTTTGAGGAGTACTGATTGAGTATTTTGTAGACTGTCCCTCTATTGGGATTTGTCTGATATTTTTGTCAGGATCAGAATGGGATTTTGGACTTTTGGAAGAAAGACAACAGAAGTAAAGTATCCATCATATCAAAGGTCCACGACCCCTGTATTAATCATACTAAATCAGAATTATTCCTTTGCAAGACTTCCTTTAAAATGTCAGATAGCTGAAACCACTCAGGGCCTCAAAGAATTTTTTTATCAGAGGAGCTCACAGGAGCTACTTTTGACCTTAAAAGGCAGGGGATTTTGCATGTTTTGTCATAAAACGGCATTAACTTTCCACGCTCCAGTCTCTACCTTGGAGAATAAGGAAGGCCAGATGATCATTTGGGCTTATACTTCAATAGATCTTTTTTTAAATTTTTTTTTCAGTTTTACTGAGAAATAATTGACATACATCAATGTATAAGTTTAAGGCATACAGCATGATGGTCTGATTTCCATATATTGTGAAATGATTACCACAATAGGCTCAGCTAACATCCATCTTCTCATATAGATACAATAAAAAGAAAAGAAAGAAGAAAAAAAGAAAAAATTTTTATGCTTGTGATGAGCATTCTTAAGATTTACTCTCTTAACAATTTTCCTATATATCATACAGCAGCGTTAGCTATAGGCATCATATTGCACATTACATCCCTAGTACTTATAACTGGAATTTTGCATCTTTTGACCACCTTCCTAATAAATCTTTAATTTGTAATTAAAATCTACATTGAGTATCGTTATTTTCCTCAATAATATACCATTAGAGGGCTCCATCTTACTTTAGTTTAATTTGAAACTTATAAGGCTGATTTATCAAAGTCCATAATAATTCCCTTTTAAATTAAAAATAGCTTATTTGTTTTAAAAGAAATGAATAGGCTTGTGCTCACCTTGCCTTACCATGTGAAAAGTAATGTGAATGTACATGTTATGGTCTCTTTAATTAGTTTCCAACATATCATTATTTTTCTAAGGTGAGGATATCGTTATTAAAATTCTAATTTCTTTAGACATTCAATAATGTGCACTTTTTTAATGTAAGTGAAAAATTTGTCAAAGTGGTGGAAATACAGGGATTCCATAGAATATAGATGGCACATTTTACTCATAAAATATAGATTGAATTGTTTAGCCTCTAGTTTACTTTAGTAGATGTCTGTGGTGCCCATGCCACATCCCCTAGGCTATCCAATATTTCAGTCAAAGCCCCAGCGGTACAGTTCCAACTCCCCTTGTGGCTGTAGTATCCTGCAAGCAGTATATCTTTGTTGCTGTCATATCAAGTGAATGACAAAAGCATCCTTCTCATTCTGGCTGAGAGCCTCCTCTTCCAGGGAGCTTATTTTGTAAGCACACAGGAGAATGCAGATTTGGGGGTGTGTGAACAACCCTGGGGGCAACATTCAACTGATGGAGGATGGGATCATGAGATAAATTCTATAGCCTTCTATCTTCCAGGTGGTCACTTTTGGGGGGCACTCTTTACCCTTCTCAACGGCCACAAATGAATCATATCCACGGTAGCAAACTGGACAATGCATATTTACATTGGCTTATCCATTTTACCTGTCTCTTGCTCCCCACTCCCTCATTTCTGATTTCTAGAATCACTTCACAAAAACTCCTTCTACTCAAGTCCTTGTCTTAGGCTCTTATTTTGAGGGAACCCACACGTGATACTAACATTAGAAAGGTGTACAATTTCAACTTAGACCCACCCTAATAAAAATGTGATTTGTCATACACTAGCATCATTGCAATTTTATGTGTGACAAAGGGCAGTTTATATGAAATTTATGAACGTATTTCCTCATATATACAAAAGGAGGTTAATTCATTTAATACATTTATTAACCTTATAATACCAAATACTGCATCATGGACTGGTATTTTGATATTATAGCAGAACTTATAGTATGGAAAATGGGTGAAAAATCTTACATAATCACTCAAGCAATAGTTAATTAAGTGGTAATAAACTATTTTCTGAGGTTCCTTTCATGGTTGGTACTCAATGATTTAGTGATGTGTGAGTGTGTGCGCACATGTGTGCATGTGTGTGTGTTACATATAAATTTTTTGTGAGCTTCTCTTTGCCCATCCATATACTCTCTCAATCCTTCTCCACTCAGTTCTCTCCACTATATTGTCTGACTTCTGTGGGCTACATCAAAAAGCTCTTTCCTCTGTATTGAAGTTGGTTTCTGCCAATATTTTGGAAATACTCCCTTTTTAAATTAGCACTCTTTTCACAGTACGCTTATTCCAATGTGCCTTCTGCTTCCTGTTGGGAACTCAACGTAAGGTATCGTTATTTACTTAAAATATTCTGATGTTGAGACTTTTGATCAACATTGCTGACTGAGTTGTCATGGAAACTCCCTCCCTACCGAATACACACTCACTTACCCACTTGCTCCAAACACAAAGAATGACAAAAAATTTTTTTAACTTAATTACCATCTTGCTTCAAGGTATTATAATCTCTTGCCTGGGTACCCCAAAACCTCCTATTGGTTACCTAATTGGTTGCCCTCACCACTATATTCTGTTATTAACACTGCAGCCAGAGTGAACCTGGTAAAATAGATCATCCCTGCTCTTTTCAATATGATCTAATGGTCCCTTATGAATAGAAGCCAAAATATGCATTATAATGTGCACAACCTTAGAAAATATGTCTCCTCATCTCTCATGTCTTGGATATCAACTACGACTTTCCTCCTTGCTTACTCTCTGCCAGCTATAATGACTCCCAAACACAGTGGCCTTATTGCTATATCAAAAACACATCAGACAATTACCAGTTCCAGGGCTTTGGCACTTGATATGCCCTCTTCCAGGAAGAAATCAAAAGAAAAAAAATATCTTGAGACAAAATGAACATGGGAACACAAAATATCAAATCTTATGAGATGCAGCAAAAGAAGTTGTAAGAGAGAAGTTTATAAGGATGAATGTCTACCTCAAAATAAAGAAAGATCTCAAACAACCTAACTTTACACCTCAAAGAATTAGAAGAAGAAGAACAAACCAAGCCCAAATTTAGTAAAAAGAAGGTAATAACAAACAGCAGAATGGAAATAAATGAAATAGAGACTAAAAACACAATGGAAAAGAACAACGAAACTAAAAGCTGGTTTTTTGAAAAGATAAACAAAATAGATAAAACTTTAGCTAGACTCCCCAAGAAAACAGAGGACTGAAATAAATAGAATTAGAAATCAAAGAGGAGAAATTATACCTGATACCACAGAAATACAAAGGATCATAGGCGACTACTATGAACAGTCACATGCCAACAAATTGGATAATTCAGGAAAAATGGCTAAATTCCTAGAAACATAATCTATCAAGATGGACTCATGAAGAAATAGAATATCTGACCAGATCAATTAGTAGTAAGGAGAATAAATCAGTAATCAAAAACCTCCAAACAAAGAAAAGTCCAGCACCAGACAATTTCACTGGTAAATTCTTCCAATACTTAAAGAAGAATCAATATCAATCCTTATCAAACTCTTCCAAAAAATAGAAGAGAAGTGAACACTTCCAACCTCATTTTATGAGGTAAGCATTACCCTGATACCAAAAACAGAGAAGGTACTGCAAGAAAATAAATCATTGGCCAATATCCCTGATGAATATAGATGCAAAAACCCTCTACAAAACATTAACAAACTGAATTCAATAATACATTAAAGGGTAATATACTGTGACCAAATGGGATTTATTCCAGGGGTGCAAGGATGGTTCAACATCTGCAAATGAATCAATGTGATACACCACATTAACAAAATGAAGGGAAAAAATCATATGATCATTTCAATGATACAGAAAAGCATTTAACAAAATTCAAAACCCTTTCATGATAAAAACTCTCAACAAGCTTGGCATAAAGGAAATATACCTCAATACAATAAAGGCCCTATATGACAAGCCCACAGCTAACATCATACTGAATGGTGAAAAGCTGGAGCTTTTCTTCTAAGACCAGGATCAAGACAAGGATGCCCACCTTTGCCGCTTCTATTCAACATAGTACTTGATGCCCTAGCCAGAGCAATTAGGCATGAAAAAGAAATAAAAGACATCCAAATCAAAAGAATTAAAATTGTCTCTATTTACAGATGACATAATATTATATACAGAAAATGATAAGAATTCACCAAAAAACTGTTAGAATTAATAAACAAATTCAGTAAAATTGCAGGATACGAATCAATATTCAAAAATCATTTGCATTTCTATACACTAAACTATCAGAAAGTGAAATTAAGAAAACAATCCCATTTACAATAGCATCAAAAAGAACAAAATACATAGGAATAAAATTAACAAAGGAGGTGAAATATCTGTACACAAAAACTATAGGTATTTGATGAAAGAATCTGAATAAGACACAAATAATATAAATATATTCCATATTCATGAACAGGAAGAATTAATATTGTTAAAATGTCCATACTACACCAAGTGACCTACAGATTCAAAGCAATTCCCATTAAAATGCCAAGGCATTTTTCACAGAAATAGAAAAAACAAGCCTAAAATTTGTATGAAACCAAAAAAGACCCCAAATAGCCAAAGCAATCTTGAGAAAGAACAAAGCTGGAGGCATCACACTTTCTGATTTCAAACTCTATTACAAATCTATAGTAATAAAAACAGTATTATATTGGCATAAAAACTGACACATAGATCAATGGAACAAAATAGCAACCCCAGAAATAAACCCATGCATATATGATCAATTAATTTATAACCATGGAACCAATAATATACAATGAAGAAAGGAAAGTCTCTTCAATAATTGGTGATGGGAAAACTGGGTAGCCTCATGCAATATAATGAAACTGGACCCCTGACCTACACCATACACAAAAATTAACTCAAAATGTATTAAATGCTTGAATGTAAGAACTGAAATAGTGGTATTCCTACAAGAAAACAAGGGGATAATATCCTTGACATGGGTCTTTGTAATAATCTTTTTGATTTGACGACAAAAGCAAAAGCAACAAAAGCATAAATAAACAAGTGGGTATTCATCAAATTAAAAAGCTTTTGCTCAACAAAGAAAACCATCAACAAAATTAAAAGTCAACCCTACAGAATGGGAGAAAATATTTTCATGTCATGTATCTCATAAGGGCTAATATCCAAAATATATAAAGAGCTCATAAAACTCAATAGTAACAAAACAAAACAAACAGTAAAACTGAAGAATGGACAGAGGAACTGAATAGACATATGAGTCTATAGACATATAAATGGCCAACAGGTACATGAAAAGGTGCTTAATGTCACTAATCATCAGGAAAATGCAAACAAAAACCATGAGATATCACCTCACGCCTGTTAGAATGGCTATTATTCAGAGACAAGAAATAGCAAGTATTGGCAAGGATTTGGAGAAAGGGAAACCTTGTGCACTGTTGGTGGGAAAGTAAATTGGTGCAACCACTATGGAAAACAGTATGAAGGTTTCTCAAAAAATTAAAAATAGAACTACCATATGATTGCACAGTGCTACTTTTGGGTACATCTCCAAAGGAAATGAAAACAGGATCTTGATGAGATATCTGTACTTCTATGTTTATTGCAGCATTATTCCCAGCAGTCAAGATATGGAAACAACCTAAGTATCCATCAACAGATGAATGGATTAAGAAGATGTGGTATATTTATAGATTTATAGAATGGAATACTATTCAGCCATGAGAAAGAAGGAAAGCCTGCCTTTTTGTGACAACATAGATAGACTCAAGGGCATGCCGCTAAGTGAAATAAGTTAGAGAAAGACAAATACTGCATGATCTCACTTATGTGCGGAATCTATAAAAGCCAACGTTGTAGAAACAGAGAGTAGAATGCTGGTTACCCAGGGCTGAGGGCTGGGAGACATAGGGAGATGCTGGTCAAAGAGTATAAGCTTTCAGTTAGAAGATGAATACGTTCTGGTGATCTAATGTACAGCACAATGATTATGGTTAACAATAATGTATATGTGAAAGTTGCTAAGAGTGTAGACCTTAAATGTTCTCATTACAAAAAAAATGGTAATTTCGTGACGTGTTGGAGGCATTAGCTCTAACGCTATGGTGGTAATCATACCGCAATATATGTGTATCAAATCACCATGCTGTATACCTTAAACTTTCTTAATGTTATCCATCAATTATATTTCAATAAAGCTGAGAAAAAGATGTTTGTAAGGAAACAAAACAAAAAAGTCTAAGTCTTCCATCTTGGGCGTTCTCACTCTCTCCTAGATTTCTTATCCTGAGAGATTGCAGGTACCCCATCATGAGACAGCCCTGTGAAGAGCCTCCTGTGGTGAGGGACTGAGGCCTGTAGACAATCATGCAAATAACTTTGGAAACAGATACCTCCTTTCCCCATCAAGAAGACTCAGGAGAGACCTCAAGCCAGAGGCACCCAAGTAAGCTTTGCCCAGATTCCTGACCACAGAAACTGAGATATTAAATGTTTATTTTAACCTGCTATGCTTTCGGTAATTTGTTACGTAGCAATAGACAAATAATACAGGCACACAAGAAATACAAGTTGGAAGCTTTTTCCATTCCTATTCCTAAATCAGAAAAGAGGAAAAAGTGGTGTGAGTGTAGTCCAGTGTCAGTTAGAACCATGGAACATGGATGCCTGATTCGAGCTGTAAACATGAAGAGATCCAGTCATTGCCAGAACCTCTGCACTGAGGCAGGGAGGAAATGGCCTTTATCTCCTCCTGCCCATCTTCTGCCAATGTCAGTCATTAGTTAAACCCAATAATAAGCCAGGGGCTAGACAGTCAAAACGGCACAGTTAGGAGGAACAGAGCAGGGAAAAGAAGGGCGGAGAATGGGTGTGGTTAGAGAATAGCCAGCCCTGGCACCATATTCACAATACACTGAAACACAGCTATTTGTTCCAATTGAAGAAATGGGGATACCTTATCACAGAAAAAACATGAAAAAACAGAAAGGAATAATATATTGCAAAACCTCTTATTAAAACCTCTTGTCCTCATACTTTCTCCCTGTCAAACATTTATTTACTTTGTTATTGAAAAATTAATTAGGAAAGCCAAAAAATAAGACTTTCCTTGAATAATATCTCTATCTCTAAACCTACATTACAGAATAGAAAATGTTCAGAAATTAGTATCTGTTCTGAAAAAAAAATAAGAGATTTTAACAGTATTCTCTAGAAGGACAAGTGGGAAAGTTTTGAATTGCTTCTATGACAAAGCTTCCTTTAAATTTCAGAGACCTGTAACATTTCTCGTTTAGCAACAGGAAGCACGTGATTTTTGCTAAAATTTCAAAAATGTCATTTGCTGAATTTGCAAACAATTTGTCACACTAACCTAAAATAATGTGAGTACTCAAAAAGTTTTGCAAACGAAACAATGCTCTTTATTCTTTGCAGCTTTACTTATAATAGGAGAAAATAGGAAGAAATAAAAAAATCAAACAATAGTAGTATTTAAAAATAAATTTTCGCTAAGCAGAGCCTATTACAGTTAGCTGTATATGACCTATCATAGGGCAAATTCACTGGAGTGGTGTAGGAATAGGTGTGAACGTAGTAGGCTGTGAAGGTAATGGGAATTGAAGAAGTATATATAACAAATGAAGATGACTTTTTTTTTTTAAAGATTTTATTTTTTCCTTTTTCTCCCCAAAGCCCCCCGGTACATAGTTGTGTATTTTTCGTTGTGGGTTCCTCTAGTTGTGGCATGTGGGACGCTGCCTCAGCGTGGTCTGACGAGCAGTGCCATGTCCGCGCCCAGGATTCGAACCGACGAAACACTGGGCCGCCTGCAGCGGAGAGCGCGAACTTAACCACTCGGCCACGGGGCCAGCCCCGAAGATGACTTTTATAAACCTTGGCTTTGCACAGGAACAAAGATCATGTAGGACTAAAATGAGAAAGTAAGCTTTTTTGATTTTAGGAAAAAATCTTACATGTTTTGAATATAACAGTAAAGAGATAGTAGTAATAGATGAAGCAGAAGGGGAAAATTGAGTTTGTAAGACCCCCACACAGGTATGAGAGGATGGGATTCGGAGAAAAAAGAGACGACATCTATGAGATGCGGAAGGAGACAAAAGTGCAGTTTACCTGCTATGTATTTTCTTGTAGCAGTTCTAGATGATCAGCTTAGGCCTGAGAGTGGAGAAGGAAAAAATTTGCATAGAGTAAAAGAAAATATTTTGCTGAATTCATGAAACAGAAGGACGAAGGGCCAAATAGAGGATCATATTAAGACAGTGGGTGAGAGGATGAATTGTATGTCCAGAGTAGACAGGTGAGGAAGAGAGGGCAGGAGGACAGGAGGAGACATTGTTTAGGACAAAACGGAGAGGTCTAGTACAGACATACTGGGGATAAAGTATAAAAGAACTAGAAAGATAAGCAGTTATGACATATGATGTAATGGACAGGAATTTAAGATTTTGGAGGATAATCTCTCCCAACAGATTATAAGGGTTAGGTTGTGAGCATGTATTCTGATGGATAAAATTTAAAGAAACAGATGATCAATGGAGTGAAGGATTTTAAATATGTGTAAAGCTAGGGTACTACATAAGCTTTCAAAGTGGATGCTGAATTCCTTGGATAGTTGCAAAGCTTAAGGTGGAGAGGAAGACAAGGAGTAAATTACCAGTCTTCAGTAGATATGAAACAATGACTAGAATGCTAGCAGACGAGCACAGTCAAGAGAAATATAGAGTGATATTGCCCGATGGTGTTATTATCAAAGAAGAAGTAGTTTTACCTTTATTCAGTTAAACAGCTTTTATTGATCTCTATGACAAGGGTAGACATTGGGGATCCAAATCTGTGCAAGATATTCACTAGCCTCCAAAGATTTTAGGAGGCTAGTAACCAGGCTAAATTTAGGAAGAGCTTATATTACACAAATATAGAAGAGAAATGACTTGAAAGCAGCAGTGAAAAATGCCAACTTCATCTCCCATTTACACACAAGAGACCATCAGAGAAAGAGAAAGAACAAAAACAACAAGAAAGTAAAACTACATTGTTTTGAGGGAAAACCAGGAATTGTTCTGTGAACAGGTTGAGAATGGAAGAATTTCAACAGGGGTTCCAGAGGGTGCAGGGAAGTAACATCAGAGAGCTGTGAGGATAAAGTAACATGAGATATATGTGTCAACCAGCTTATAATGCTGCAAAATCCTGTGGCATATGATGATGGTTATTTAACTCACTGGTTTGCAGGGGTCAGCTGAACTAGGCAGGGCTTAGCTAATCTTAGCTAGGCTCACTCATGACTGGGAGTAGGATGGCAGCGGCTGACCTAGAAATTTTTCGGCAGAGACAACCCAGCTGCGGTACATGTAATTAGCCTGGGCATGTTCTCACGGCAGAAATTCCAGAGCAAGCAAGCCCAATAGCACTTTTCAAGCCTCTGCCTGTGTCATATTTGCAAATATCTAATTGGCCAAAACAAGTCCCAGGTCCAATCTCAGAGTCAAAGTGAGAAGGTACTAAAAGAAATGGTTTATCAGTTATCTTCCTTGATTGAAGCCTGCTGGTAATGAAATTCATTGGGCATTTAAGAAACCTTGACTCTCATCTGTGATACATTCATAGTACGACCTTGAAAAATGGCTTTGATGCTTTAGGTCTCACTTTACTCTGGCAATACAGTTACATATGTCATATAGAGAGAATTTCTTAAAGTCTTGTACGTGTGTATGTGATGTGATTGTAACTTTACAATCACAGGAAAGGAGAATGAACATAAAGTTTGCTTATGCAAGAAATACATTTTTCTAAGAGATTAAATATAGGGTCTGATCCTTTAACTGGTCAGCAATTGGTGACCAAAGAAACATCCTTAGTAGTTTTCAACTAGTGTTATTGAAGTTTATGTTATTTAGAAAGAAAAGCAATTGAGTAAATAAAAAGTAGACCAGGCAAGTTCCACGTCCAGTATGAAGGAGTGATCTTCTAACAAAAAGCTCCTTCCAAAATAACCATTTAGAAACTCTGGATAAATTATTTTAAAATAACTACAGAGTGCTCTAGAGATTCAAAAGGGGCATGCAGATCCCAGGGGAGTCAAAACTTGGAGGACGTGATTGTCGTGAATTCCCTGGTGCGTGTGCATGTGTACGTGTGTGTGCACACACACACTTTGCCCTGAGGGTGGGCTTAGTAAATAAAACTCCAAAATAAATCCTTTCTGTATGGAAGAAGCAGGGGAAAGAGCCTGAGACAACCGAGTTGCTGGATACCTGAGAATAGAAGTCTAGGAGGAGGGTACTAGATACAGTGAAACCCTAATTATGTTTTTAAACTCAACCCAAGTCTCTGGATGAATCCTGAACCACATGCACATCATACAATCTAAAAGCAATTTGCAGTTATGGTTTAAAGAACTAAACTGAGATCTGAGTTCACTAAAGGCATGATAGTTTGCAGTTGAGTCTAACCAATTAAAATGGCTGAAATTAAAATTTTATCAATTTTATATTGATAAAACCAAGAGATGGCAAGTATGCAGAGTCACTGGATCTCTCACATATTGCTATAGAAAGTGAAAAATGGTATGGCTACTTCGGAAAATATTTTTCAGGTTTTTTAAAACCTTAAACATACATATATTTAAACATAATATGACCCAGCCATATCCTAGGTATACACTCAGCAGAATGAAAGCTTCGGTATATACAAAGACCAGTATGTGAATGTTGATAGCAGCTTTATTTGTAATAGGAGTTTTATTCACAATAGCCAAAAAGTGAAAGCAATCCAAATGTCCATTAATTGATGAATGGATAAATAAAATGTGGTGTATCCATACAATGGACTACTGATACAATGACATAGATGTTGCTCGCTCGCCACAAGGCAATACAGCTCATTCAGTCACCAGCGCTCCCATGCTCTCATCGGGATACAGTTGAAGCCAATCTTCAGCTGAATCCACATCTTTGCTATGCTTGATTTCTTACCTTAACTTACTCCTCTCACTTACTTACAAGTACCCCCTGAGAGCACTCTATCATTAAATTATTTTCACAAGAATAGCCTTCTCATGCTCTCCTTCTAAGAAACACATGCTAAGACAAGTGGTGCCATGAGCATTCCTTGGAAGCAGATTCTAAGTGTGGGGATACAGAGTTTGGTTACTCACAGTTGGCTGGCAAATCATTAGTTGTAGGTTGAGTATTGATATTCCCTGGAATGTTGTGGCAGTAGAGTTATGTTATTCACCTGTGGTCAACTGAGATGAGATACAAGTGAAAGGGAATGTATCAGCTTAAGCAATATCTGGCATTTAAGAAAAAAGGAGGAAATAAGAAGAAGAATTGTGAAATTGGGTAGCCATTGTCAAGTGCCAGTGAGGCATTGAAGAGAAAAAAAAATAACAGGTTCAGGTCAATTAATTACCAATTCAAAGCAAAATTTAAGTTAAAGGGCTCCTTAGCGGTGTTTAAAGAGACTCTCACCTCCTGCTCCCACAGGGTTGGCTGAGCTAAAGATCAGACCTGGGACTTGTTAGAGTAGCAGAATTTCAGAAAATATGGAATGGATTCTTACCCTTGGCAAGTGTCCTGTGCCAAAGTCAGGGCCTTAAAAGGGAAGAAGCTAGACGGTGGAATATGGGATAGTAATATTTGCATAAATGCATCTGACAATCTTGAACCCCCAGATTTTCTTAAATCCTCTCAGCCTACAGAAATGGCTCACTGCTGCTTGAAAGAAGAGCTCCTCCACTTGCCTTCTTACTATGCACGAGAACTTTATACTATGCAGAGGACTGCTGTGACTCATGCTCTTTAGATCTGTGCCCACTAGACCAATATCTATGTTCAAATCTCAGCATGATCCCCAGAACTAACGAGCAAGCATAGCAAGGTTGCAGGACACAAAGTCAACAAACCAAAGTCAATCCAATTTCTACATACTGCCAATGTACAATTGTGAAGTGAAATTTTTTTTAAATACCACTTAAGATAACTCAGAAATGGAAATACTGAGGTATTAATCTAAGAAAACATGTACTAGATCTGTATGCTGAATACTCAAAAACATTAATGAAAGAAATAAAAAAACCTGCATAAATGAAGAGAGATTGTTTTAATGGATTAGAAGACTCAAAATAGTAAATACGTCCACTCTCTCCAAATTGATCTCTAGATTGAACATGATTCCAATAAAAACCCCAAAAGGACTTTTATAGATTTAGATAAGTGGATTCTAAAATTTATGTGGAAAGGTAAAGGAATCTACAGTATATAAAACAATTTCAGCAAACAAAAAGAAAGTGAGGGGAACCCCGTCACTTGGTCTTAAGAGATGTGATTAAAGCTACAGTAATCAAACAATGTTTTATTAGCAAAGGGAGAGACACATAAGTGAATGTAACAGAACGAAGAACCCAGAAGTAGAGCCACACAAAAATGTCCATGACACTTTGACAAAGGTGCAAAAGCAATTCAATGGAGGAAGGATAGTCTTCTCTTTGAATCATGCTGGAAATCCATAGGTAATGATAACTAAATGACAAACGATAGGATATTGGGGTGTATGAGGAAGCCATTTGGTATAAAACTAATTTGGCCTGAACTTGTTTTTCCAAAAGGGCCTGACATGGCCATTGAGCACACATTGTATATCTGCTTTAAGTATTCACTATGTCCCAAAGACAAGAACAATGCCCTTAAAGATAAGGATGTAATTTCCCCCATATCGACATTTCCTTAAGGATAAGCATCTCTCCCTAAACCAAGGATTGATTGCTAACCTGCTGTGCTCACCTTGTGACCATCCACCTTGAGACTACTGACCCATTGTGTTCACTGAATCGCTGTGCCAGCAAAGCAATCTCGTGACTACTGTAAAAGGGACATTCCAATCATATGTGATGCATGCTCTTTGATGGTATAACCACTCTGTACACCCTCACTTCCTTGGAGTGCTCCATTTCTTTGTGAAAGGATTCTCCCGGGTCATACAGTCCTCAGGGTAGGCTCATAATAAACTCACTCTGATTCTGATTTATAGATTGATCATGGATTATTTGCATCGACATTAAAAATGAAGCTTGACACCTCACATTTCATGCAAAAATTAATTCAAAATGAACCATAGATATAAATATAAAAAGTAAAACTAAAAAGCTTAAAAAAAAGAATGGAATATATCATTCCAGCTCAGGTTAAGCAGAGTTCTTAGACTTGAAACCAAAAGCACAATCCATAAAAGGAAAAACTGATAAACTGGGTAACATCAAAATTAAAATCTTTTTCTCTGTGAAACATATTGTTAAGAGAACAAAAATACAAATTACAGGCTGAATCAAATATCTGTCAAAGGAATTGTATTCAGAATACAAAATTCTCAAAAACTCAAAACCCTACAGTAAGAAGACAAACAACCCAATTAAAACATGGGCAAAAGACTTTACCAAAGAGGCTATAGGAATGAGAAATAAGCACATAAAAAGAAGTTTAACAACATTAACCTTTAGGCCAGTGCAAACTAAAGTCACGATGAGATACCATTACACATCCATTAGAATGGCTACAATTAAAAAAAATTACTGGCAATATCAAGTACTGGCAAGGATAGAGAGCAACTGGAACTCTTAATGCACTGCTGATAGGAATGCAAAATATTACAGACACTCTGGTAAACAGTTTGGCAGTTTCTTTTTATAATTGAGAGATTCATATACCATTGAATTCAACATTATAAAGCATACAATTCCGTAGTGTTTAGTTTGTGTATTCACAAGATTATGCAAGACCACCACTATTCTACATTTTTATCACCCCTTCGTTCTTCCCTAAAAGAAACCTTATACCCATTAAGTATCACCTCCTATCCCCTCTCCCCCAGCTACCAGCATCCGATACTCTACTTTCTATCTATATGCATCTGCCTATTCTGGACATTTCACATAAAAGAAATCATACTATATGTGGCCTTTTGTGTCTGTACTTTTTAGCTTAGAATAATGTTTTCAAGGCTCATCTATGTTGTAGCATGTATCCATAATCAATTCCTCTCTATGGCCGAATAATATTTCATTTTATGCATACGCCACATTTTGTTTATTGAGTCATTGGGCATTTGGATTGTTCCCACAATTTTTATATTATGGTCATGCTCCTATGAATATTCCTGTACAAGTTATTTTGTGAACATATGTTTTCAATTCTCCTGCGACTATACCTGGAAGTGAAATTGCTAGATCTTGTGGAAGCTCTATTTTTAAACTTTTGGTTCAACTTCTGAACTGTTTTCCACAGTGGGTACACCATTTTACATTCCCACCAGCAATGCAAGAGGATTCTAATTTTTCCACATCCATGCTAACACATACTTTTTCATTTTTAAAAATTATATCCATGCAGTGACTGTGAAGTGGTATCTTACTGTGGTCTTGCCTGGTGGGTGAAGAGACCTCACAGGAAGGTGTGCTCCTTTTCCAAATCGCCACCGCCTGTCATGGGTGTTGATGTTCTCCCCTCTAGTATCTAGTCTCGGAACCAAAACCTTTCTGTGAAAGAGTTGCAGCTGGGCAAATGCTCACACCTGGCAGAGGGGAAGGAATCTCCAAGAGAGCATTTAATCAAGGAGCCAGGAGCCAAGATGAAAACCCTCATGAGTGAGGACTGAGGGGTCCACCCACCCCAGAACAGCGTTGACCCCACAGAACTCCACTCCACCCCTGCTGTCTGCCCTGGGAAACTCCTGGCAGGTCTGTCAGGATAAGCAACGCCCCCCTCATTTCCAACTCTGAGAACTCGGAGGTGACAGCTGTGATTAGAGGGAGGCAGACTCAGGTTCGCTGAGGGAGGGGGCTTAGGCAGTTCCAGGGGTCAAAATGATGATTCTGTGGGACGACTGAACCGGCCTCCCACTACAGAACAGAATGGGCCCCAGCCCATTCTGAGCCTGCTTTCAGCCCTGGGAGGCCCTTTGCATGGCTCTTGGATATAGTTTCCTGACTTCGATCTTGGGAATCTGAGGGAGACAAGGCTTCAACTGCCGTGACTAGCCTTGAGTCAGAAAGGGAGGAGTCCCAGACGCTGCCAGTCGTCAAGGTGAGGATCCTGAAGAAACCTCCTACCGCGGACAGAGTGGGTTGCCTCAGACACCTGCTTCCGCTATCTGCCCTCTGAGGCCCCAGGAATGGTTGACAGACAAAGCCCGCCACCTCCCACTTACCCATTAGGGTCTCAGGGAAATGTTGGCCTTGACCTGCAGGACACATCCGCAGGTCAGCAGAAGGAATGGGTCCCAGGCCCTGTCAGAAGTAAATATTAATACCTTGAGGAGGACTGAGATACCCCCCACCTCAGAACCAGAAGGGTCCCCACAGAAATTCGTCCTGATCCCTGTTGTCAGCCCTGGAAACCCTGAGCAGTGCTGAAAGGATATGCGCCCCTGCCCCGCCGTGTGTGTATCAGAGATCCCAGGGAGATAGAACCTTGGCCTAAAGGGGTTAGCATCAAGTTGGCAGGCAGAGAAGTCCCAGACCCTGCCAGGCGTCAGCGAGGACTCTGAGAAAGGGCTGAGGGGAGCTCCCACCTCAGACAGACGCGGCACCAGCGGTGCCCTTGCTGTCAGCCCTGTGAAGCCCCAGGAAGGGTTCCCGGATGTGACGTTTCCTGACTTCCGCCTTAGGAGCCTGAGGGAGGTGAAGCTTAGTGAGAGGTGTCACCTCAGGCCAGCAGAGGGAGGAGTCGCAGGTGCTGCTGGTGTCAAGGTGAGGACTCTTAGGGAGGACCGAGGAAACTTTTCTGTGCAGAGACGGCCCCCACCGAAATCCAGTTCCTGTTGTCAGCCTTGGGAAAAGCTGTTGGGCAGAGGCACCGTGCCTGACCTTCCATACTTCCTTGACGGTGGTTTCCGGGAGAATGGCGCTATGCCCTGGGGGAGGGATTCTCAGGTCAGCAGGATGTAGGTGGCCTAAGCCTTGTCAGGAGTAGTTGTGACTACATAGAGGACTGAGGGTACCTCCTCCCCGACCCTGCCCTAGAGGGAGGGCATCCAACAGAAACCTGCCCTGTTCCTGCTGCCAGTCCTGGGAGACCTCAGGCAGGAGTAGCCGGATGTGGCGCCTTTTCACTTTTGTCTCCGTGGGCTCAGGGAGTCTGAAGAAAAGAAGTCAAGCGAGGGGGAGGAAAGATGGGCTGAGTTCCTGCTAGATAAAAAGCTGAATACCCTGAAGGAGTACTGAGGGCACCCTAACTCTAGAACAGATGGGCCCAGCCCCTGCTGTCACACTTGGGAGATACTAAGCAGACGGGTCCCTTTGTGGTAGGCTGTCACGTCTGCTGTGGGGGTAGGGAAGATGCTTCCTCTCAGAGAGGTGAGGCTTCAATCTGAGGATGCAAAGTCAGGTCAGCAGAGGTGGGGGACAGAGCAGGCCTTGTCGGGAGTAAAGATTAATAACATAATGGACCCTCCTACCCTAGACACAGGAAGCTCCATTGAAACCAACCCAGCCCCTGCTAACAGCCCTGGGAGGCCCTAGGCAAGTGTGACCGGATGTGGTGCCCCCTCACTTCCTCCTCAGGAGGAAGTCAGAGGAGGTCAGCAGAGTGGTGGGGCCCAAACTCTGACAGGGGAAAGATTAGAATCCGAGTGAGCACTGAGGGAACCATCCATCCCAGAATATTGGGGATATCACAGAGTCTGGCCCCATGCCTCCTGTCAGCACTGGGGGGCCCAGGACTGTGCCTGTAGTCTGCATCATGAGGTACCCCCTCTATTTCTTTTTTTTTTTTTTTAGATTTTTTAAAAGTTTTTTTTCCTTTTTCTCCCTAAAGCCCCCTGGTACATAGTTGTATATTCTTTGCTGTGGATTCTTCTAGTTGTGGCATGTGGGGCGCTGCCTCAGCATGATTTGGTGAGCAGTGCCATGTCCGCGCCCAGGATTCGAACCAATGAAACACTGGGCCGCCTGCAGAGGAGCGTGTGAACTTAACCACTGGGCCACGGGGACAGCCGCCCCTCTGTTTCTCTTATAGGAGCTCTAGGAACCAGGAGGTGAGAGCGTTGGTCTGAGGCATGTGTCCCCAGGTTAGCATATCAGAGAAGGCCGAGGCAGTGCCAGAAGTCAGGGTGAAGTGCACCCACTGAATGTCTACCAAGGGCCCCACCCACCCCGGAAAAGAGAGGACTCCACAATGCCTGACCCTACCGGCCTGCTCTCAGCCCTGGAATCCTCAGGTTGCACCCTGAGGAGCTGTCTCACCTCCTCTTTCAGTTCTTAGGAAACAGGCCAAGCAGGAGAATAGGAGCTCTGTGAGGCCCAAGAGCACCCCTAAAGAGCAGACCTGTGAGTTGCCTTCGTTAGAACCGTCATGAGAGAGTTGCTCAGCAGAGGCCACTGATACTCTTCATCTCTCCCCCAGGTCTGTGGTCCCCATTGCCTACCCTCCTGCCGGCTACCCCCAACACAAGTCATCATGTCTCTCAGTCAGAAGAGTGAGTGCTGCAAGCTTGAGGAAGACCTTCAGGCCTCCAGAGAGGCCCAGGGCCCAGTAGGTGTGCAGGGCCCCGTGGCTGAGGAGGAAGAAGCCACTTCCACCTCCTTCTCTCTCTATCCTTTGATCCCAGGCACCCCAGGGGAGGCACCTGCCACTGGGACACTGAGTCCTCTCCAGAGTTCTCAGACAGCCTGCCTCTCTCCCACTGCTGTCACAACTGTTCCATCAAGTCAATCTGATGAGAGTTCCAGAAGTCAAGAAGAGGAAGGGCTCAGCACCTCGCAGTCTCCATCAGATCCTGAGTCCTTGCTCACTGACGTGCTAGACAAGAACATAGCTGATTTGTTGCAGTTCCTGAGTGTCAAGTATATAACAAAGGAGCCCATCACAAAGGCAGAGATGCTGAAGACTATCATCAGAGAGCACCAGGGCCACTTCCCTGTGATCTTCAGGAAAGTCTGTGAGCGCATGGAAGTTGTCTTTGGCATTGAAGTGAAGGAAGTGGATCCCACCAGCCACTCCTATGTGCTTGTCAGAGCACTAGACCTCACCTACGACGGGCTGCTGAGTGAGGAACAGGGCGTGCCCAAGACTGGCCTCCTGATACTTATCCTGGGTGTGATCATCATGAAGGGCGACTGTGCCCCTGAGGAGAAAATCTGGGAAGTGCTGAGTATGATGGGAGTATACGCTGGGAGGAAGGATTTCATCTATGGGGATCCCAGGAAGCTCATCACCAAAGATTTCGTGCAGGAAAAGTACCTGGAGTACCGGCAGGTGCCCAACAGCGATCCTCCACACTACGAATTCCTGTGGGGTCCACGGGCCCACGCTGAAACCAGCAAGAGGAGAGTCCTGGAGTTTTTTGCCAAGATTAGTGGGACTGACCCCTCTTCCTTCCCATCCTGGTATAAGGAAGCTTTGAGAGATGAGAAAGAGAAAGCAGAGGCCAGAATTGCTGCCACGGTTGATACTACTGCCATAGCCAGTGAAAGTTCCAGTGTCACGTCCTGCGGCTTCTGTCCTGAGTGAAGTCTGAGGAAGATTCTCCACTCTTTGTTTGAAGATAGCCAAAGTTCTAAGTAGTGGAGGGCCAGGGTGGATCTGGAGGGAATACACAGTATAAGGTTCTTGTGTTCCTGTTCTATATGCGTGATTTGGAGATTTATCTTTTTTTCCTCGTTTTTTTTTTCAAATATTTTTCCTTGTAAGAGAAAGTTTAATTAACTTCAGAATCTAAGTTAATGAAGGACAGTAGTTTAAGAATGAGAGTTTTGCAATTTTGCAAAACAAATTGGGAAAGGTCTCATCTTTTCTTGTGATCTGGAACAAGATAACATGGGATTAGAATAGGAATTTCCATGGAAATGTGAAAGAGCCCAGCAGTAAAACAGAGAGGTTCAAGGAATAGAGGAAAAAATGTAAAGCATGGTTAATTCTTGGATTCACTTATCCCTTTTAGTCTGTCATTCTGTAAAATTAAATTATATATGCATGGATTTGCTTGGCTTATTCAAGAATGTAGGAGAAATTAAATCTTAAATGAAATCTCTTTTTCACTGGCTCATTTATTCCCCAAACATGAATTGAGTGCTTGTTCTTTAGAAGGCCATGTGTTAGCAGCGGGGATGCTAGGATCGACAGGACACAACCCTACCCTTAGAATGGTAGAGGATGGGAGCAGCAATCACATCAGGAAGGCGGTGAGATGTCCTCTAGGAGCCCAGAAACAAGGTAGAAAGACGGGGCAAGGAGGTGGGGCTCTGGGTGAGAGTGATCAATTGTGAATGCCCTAAGCCAAGGCTGTTTGGGCCTTTGGGAATCTGCAGTTCTTTCTGTAGGAGTTCATTTTAGGTTAAGCTGAGTAATGGCAAGGGCCAGACTCTCAAAAGGTGTGTCTTACCTTTGAGAGAAAAGTCTGGAATGAAAAACTGCTCTTAGCAGTTACTTTTGGATCATAGATAAACCAGAGAGAAATCTCCACCCAAAGCAGGTATGGAAAATGTCCTGAACTTCTGCAAAAAACCCAGTGCAGTTGACACAGTGCACGAACTAGGGGCTCTACACCCATCCTCTGCAAGGATTTCCTGAGAAATAGGGTGGCACTCCCTTAAAGTGATGCTCAGCAGCCACCAGGCTGGCACCCTTTTCCCTCGCCTGGGAGAGCCAGAGCCGCCTCTGTTAAAATGACATTATAATTAGGTCATCTTCAGGGCACTTTGGCCAACTCTAAGCAAGGACTAGATTTTTGGTAGGGCTTAAATGAATGAAAATCATATTTTGGATGGAAAAACAGCTTGGAAGCAAGGAAAAAGTTGGTCTTTGACTTGAATTCTAGAAGCTTTGAGTTGAATCCAGCTGGGGAAGACTAACCCACAGCCAAATTAAATAATGTATTCCCTAAGTAACAATTTACTGAGTTTTATTTATGAAGCAGCATTTTTAGCTGATTTGGTGTCCAATGTGTTAGAGCATTGTGTATTCTCTGAGAGAGCTTGGATAACAAATTCCCAGCGGAGAAGGTGGAAGGTTCTGGGGTCAACAATATTAGAAACAACTGCCATTTGTTAGGAGCTCAGTTGAGGTGGAGTGAGAGCTAAGGTACCAGGTGTCAGAGTAGCTGATTAAAGCAACAAGCCAAATACAATAGCGTTAAGGCTTTAATCACCTATTGTGATACTATAAGCAAGAGTGTAAAGCAGGAGAAAGTGCCTACTCCTCCTGTTTTATTCTCCTCCCTGGAACAGCGCACAGTTGAGGTGGATCAGCACAGACCTAGGGGTTGCCTCACTGTTGAGGGAGCCAGAACTTAAGACTCTGGCAGGTTTATGGATCCTGGAATCAGGGGAAAGCAAAGCAGAAAGGCTAGGAGTGGGAAGAATAGGTGGGAAAAGCGTCTTCAATGTTCCCCTCCCCTTTCCTGCCAAGGTGGTCTCAGCAGCAGCCCAGAAGACCTCTGCCCAAGGCTCAGATAGACATTTGAGAATGAAAGCACGTGGGCTAGGAATGCAAATATGACAAGAGAATGACCTGCCAGAGGGGTCTGAGTCTGACTGCAACCCTCTTCAGAGATTGCAAGCCATTGGTTGTGCACCAAGTCTGATGTGGGGAGGGCCACTTTATTTACCCCATGAGGTGTGCCAGGGAAAGCCTTTGTAATTGCCTGTGGTCACACCTGAAAAATCATACATTAGGATTTTTAACCAGGAGCTGGACTCCTCACCATTCATTAAAGATCCAATAAATTCCAGGTGCTGAGTGAGGTGCTTTAAATACGTTACATATATTCCAGCAGTCCTACAAGACATGGCTTATCAAATTCACAGATGAAGAACCTAAGGCCCACAGCACTTGATAATTTCCCCATGACCACATGGCTAGCAAGTGACAGGGCTGAGACGAGACCTCTAGTCTAAATGCGTCTAGAGTCCACGCTGTTCCCACCCCTCCTTGCCTGAGGCTGGGGCAGTCCTTCTGTCTCTTAATTCATTTCTCCTCTCAGTTCTCCATAAAGTCTCTCAGGCCACAAAAAGATGGTCTCTGTACAAGGATACTAAAAGCAGGACCAAAGGAAGGTGACAATGCCAATCAAACACAATTGGATACTGTCTGTAGGTTTCATTAACATAGGGTCCTCCTTCCTAAGTCCCAGGGTTCCTTGAGAGCTGACTGTATTTCCATCTGGTCCCAGCACTTTCCTGCATGACAGCACCTTCTCCCTGGGCTTCACCTGTGTGCCCTCTTGTCCAACTCTGAAACCTGACTGATTTACCAGGTCTTCGCTGTCTCTTCCTCTGAAAGCTGTGCCCTATTCCCAGTGGAACAGCCTAGAATCACCTGCCCTTCCCTTAACGTAAAGCATTCCTACTCCATGCAGAAGACCCCTTACTGTCCCATCCCTCACCCTGGAACCTCTCTGATAGCAACAGTCCCTTTGACTTAAGGTTCACTTTGGACACTGATGTTTAGATGCCTGGTCATCCCCCTTTGGCCTCTTCAACACACTTGCAAAGTGTTTTCCAAAAGGGCCAGTGAGCAGAGACTGACTTGGCACATAATCTACTATAACCCTGAAATTAGAGATAGAGTCTTTTTAACCACTCTGATATTTGCAGTAGGATTTCAAGGGGTGTCTTCTTTGAAACTGGCCAGTGAGCACAGACACAGGTGAATGATATTACCTAGGCAGTTAAAAACCAAAGGATCCCTTATAAATGGTAGATGAGGAAAGACCATGGACATTACCATGGAGCAAACATCTACTGAAGCTGAATTCCTAAAACCCTGGGTTCCTCCTAGGAGGTGAAAATTGGTTCCTTGGTGGATATGCTAACTCTGATTTAAAAAGAAAAAATACACCCTTCCACTCCTCTGGTCTGTGTACCTTCCCCACAGGAAAATCCTGGTTTTCAGTTTGCCTAATGGCACCTGTACAGATGCTCAGTCATGTTCAGTCATGTGGAAGGTACCAGAGACACATAAGTTAAAATTGTGACCATTCATCAAAAGGAAGGAGGAAATTCTCAGCTGTCTGAGATTATAGAGGTTATTTCAAAAGGCAGTACAGAAAAGTACTATTGAGTAAAGAAAGTGAACCCTCCCTGCTGACATGTACATGGTCCTTGGAAAACTAGATGTTATCCTGTGTTTGAAAGCACCTCTCACATGGCAAGCACTTGAAAACTTGGAGAATTTCAAAGGAAATCCAACTTTCTCAGAAACTCCTCCAAGAAATGAAGACAGTTGTTATAACACATTATAATAGTTGATTATATTGAACACCTACTATTGACAGCTTATGGGAGAGACTACAAGTGCTTGTCCACATCTTATCTTCCTCTTCATTCTGGATAATGGGGAAAACTACACTGCCAGTCCATGTGTGCTTAGGCAGGAGCCAGTGGGCCATTCTCATGCTTTCTCTTCTGTTTAGCAGCAAACATGGCTACTCCACGTTTCCACGGTGAAGCGAAAAGATGGAAGCAGCCTGGATCCCTGGGCCACTTGAGAGTAGGGAGACCCTGCCAACTGCCATCAGGATTTATATGAATGAAAGTAATTTTTGTTGTATTAAGCCAGTCAGTTGTTTTCCTTTATTTTTTTAAAGATTGACACCTGAGCTGACAACTGTTGCCAATCATTTTTTTGCTGTTTTTTTTTGCTTTTTCTCCCCAAATCTCCCCAGTACATAGATGTGGGTCCTTCTAGTTGTGGCACGTGGGATGCGCCTCAGCGTGCCCTGATGAGTGGTGCCATGTCCAGGGCCAGGATCCGAACCGGTGAAACCCTGGGCCGCTGCATTGGAGTGGGTGAACCTAACCACTTGGCCACGGGGCCAGCCCCTAAGCCAGTCAGTTTTACGTTTCGTCTGTTGCATCAGCTAGCATTTACATTGACACATAATACATAGTTAGTATTTCTGTTGTGAGGAGTATTTATATATTTTAACTACAAAGGTAGTAGTGTATGTATTCTTTTTGTTTCTTTTTCTTCAGCTTTATGGAGGTATAATTGACATATAAAGTTGTAAGATATGTAACGTGTAGAGTGTGGTGAGTTGACATACCTATACATTGTGAAAGGGTTCCCTCCATCTAGTTAATTAACACATCCCTCACCTCACATATCGGTTGTTTTTTAGTGATAACATTTAAAAATTTGTGTTTTCTCCAATTTCTTTCATCAATGCCTTATAGTTTTCAGTGCACTGAACTTTCATCTCCTTGGTTAAATTCATTCTTGGGTATTTGATTCTTTTTCATACAGTTGTAAATGGGATTTTCTTATTTTCTCTTTCTGATAGTTTGTTACTTGTGTATAGAAATGCAACTGATTTTTGCATATTGATTTTGTATCCTGCAGCTTTGCTGAATTCATTTATTAGTTCCAACAGATTTTTGGTGGAATCTTTAGGGTTTTCTATATAATCACGTCATCTGCAAATGGATACAGTTTTACTTCATCCTTTCCTATTTGAATGCCTTTTCTTTCTTTTTCTTACCTACTTGTTCCGGCTAGGACTTCCAGTCTAGCCTTCTGGCTATTCTTTATGGAAAGTTTCTTGCAAATATTGTTTCATATTATCTTTAAGTTATAAACAATATATATGATTTCTGTTTTTTTCAATGTGTTAAGCTTTATTTTATGACCCTAAAATGTGTGTGCCCCTAACACCAGAGCTTCAAAATGCATGAGACAAAAAGAGAACTGAAAGGAGAATTGGACAAATCCACAATTATAGTTGAAGGTTTCAATGCTTATCTCTCAGTAGTTGATAGAACAAGTATGTATAATATCAGTAAGGATATAAGCAACCTGAACAATACCATTAACTCACCAGATCTAACTGACATTTTTGGAACAGTCCACCCAACAACAGGAGAATGCACATTATTCTCAAGTGTACATGGGATGTTTACCAATGTAGACCATATTCTGAGTTATAAAATAAACCTTGATACATTTAAAAATAGAAATCATATGAATTATGTTCTTGGCCCACAAAGCACGTAAGCTAGAAATAAATAACAGAAAGATACCTAGAAAATTCTCAAATATTTAAAAATTAAATAGCATATATCTACATCTTAAAGGAAAATAGATATTATTGACATGAATTAAAATTATAGTGTAAAATATCAAAATTTATGGGATGCAGTTAAGCAATACTTACAGTGAATTTCATAACATTAAATGCTTATTTTTAAAGACATTTATTATATTCAATGAAGCATTAAAAAAAGAAAGTTTTAAAATAGTAACCCAATCTTCAACTTTAAGAAATTATTGGGAAAAAAAAATCAAATTAAACACAAAACAAGCAGAAGGAAGGAAAGAATAAAGATTTGAGCAGAAATAAATTTAAAAAGAACATAATAAAAAAAACAGTCAAATCAAAAGTTAGTTCATTGAGAAGATTGATAAAATTGACAAGCTTCTAGCCATTCTGATCAAGAAAAAAGAGAGAACACACAGATCA
This sequence comes from Equus przewalskii, assembly GCF_037783145.1. Classification (NCBI taxonomy): domain Eukaryota; kingdom Metazoa; phylum Chordata; class Mammalia; order Perissodactyla; family Equidae; genus Equus; species Equus przewalskii. The sequence goes on along the minus strand of NC_091863.1, from coordinate 116,261,246 downwards.
CCATTATGAGGAATGGGAGAGAAAGAATCACTACTGCCAATAGATATATTAAATGAATACTAAGGGGATATTACAAACAACTGTATGTCCAAAAGCTTAACAATTCAGATGAAGTGGATGGTGAATTCCTTCAAAGATACTGATGATTAAAACCCACCCTAAATGAAATAGATAATTTGAACAATCCTACATCTACTAAAGAAATTGTATTTGGAGTTGAAAAACTTTCCAAACAAAAAAAACTCTAGGCCTAGATGATTTCACTGGCAAATTCCACCAAACATCTAAGGAACAAGAAATATTAATTCTACAGAATATCATCCAGAAAGTAGAGGAGTAATAAACACCTCTTTTCCCATATTATGATTCCAGCATTACTCCACTATCAAAAACAATGACATTATAGACTAATATCTGCCTAGACCAATATGTCATGAACATAAATGCGAAAACCCTCAACAAAACATTCACAAATCCAATCTACCTATATATATTAAGATAATACATCGAAAACAAGTGAGTTTCATCTCAAGAATGAAAGGCCGGTTCAACATTTGAAAACCAATTGATGTATTTTAACATATGAACAGACTATAACAGAAGAAAAATTGTATGATCATATCAATAGATTCAGAAATAAAAATGCAACAAATTTCAAAAGCAAATCCTAATAAAAAGTCTCAAGAAACTTGGAATAGAAGAGAACTTAACCTAGTAAAGCTCATGTATTAAAAAACCTGCGGCTAACAACATACTTAATGTTGAGAGTATACTTTCCCCCTCAGTTTAAGAATAAGGCAAAGATGTCTCCTCTCACTACTGCTTTTGAACATTATACTTTAAGTTTTAAACTGTTTGTTTTATGAGTTAAGAAAAGTGAAATAAGGAATTCAAAGTGTCTCTAATAGCAGGTAACATTATTGCCTATACAGGATACAAGGTCAAATTCAAAATCAAGTGTGTTCTTATAACAGCAATGAACAACTGAAGTTTGATATAAATAAAACAATATCATTTACACTAATACAAAGGTAAAAATAAATGATTAGGTGTGAATCTAACAAAATATCTGCCAGATCATTGTGCTGAATGCTACAAAACATAGAGTGACGGGATGAGAGAAGACTTAAGTAAATGGAGAGATATACCATAATCATAGGTTAGAAGACTCAATATTGTTAAGATGTCAGTTCTCTCTGATTTGATCCATAGGTACAATGTAATCCCAATCAAAATTATAGTAAGGTGTTTTGGTAGATATTGACAACGTGATTCTAAAACTTACATGTAAAGGCACAGGAACTGGAATATCCAAACAATTCTGAAAAATAACAGTTAGAATATTCAAACTATTTGATCTCAAGACTTATTATAAAGCTACAGTAGATTCTGTGGTGTTGGCACTAGAATCTAGACTTTTATCAACATAACAAATAACAGACCAGAAAGAGACCCACACAAATAGAGTCAAGCGATTTTTGACAACAGTACAAAAGCAATTCAATGGATAATCTTTTCAACAAATTGTGGTGGAACAATAGAACACTCATAAGCATAAAAATAAAGCTTGCCACATACCTCACAATTTACACTAAAATTAACTAAAAATCTGTGTGACCTTAGGTTTGGCAATGAGCTTGTAGATAAAACACTAAAAGCATAACCCATCAAATAATAAATTGATAAGTCGAACTTTATGAAAATTAAAAACTTTTGCTCTGCAAAGGATACTGCTAATGGAATGAAAAGATAAGCTTAAGAGTGATAAAAAATTTTTGCAAACAATATATTTGATTATGTGATGATATATCCTCTATGTAATAGAGAATTGAGTTAAAACTCAAGAACAAGAAAAACAACAAATAAATGGGTCAAAAATCTAAAAAGACATTTCAACAAGTAAGATATACAGATTACAAATTAGCATCAGAAAAGCTATTCAACATCATTATTCGTTATGGAAATGAAAATTAAAAGCACAATAAGATATCACTACACATTTATTAAAAGACAAAAAAAACGTACTGGTGAGGATGTGGAGTACCTGTAACTCTTCACACACAGGTGGTGGGAATGCAAAATTCGGATCTTTCTTACAAAGTGAAACAAACACTTGCCATATGACCCAGGATTTCCACTCCTAGGCATTTACCCAAGTGAATCAACAACTTATGTTCACACAAAAACCTGTACATGAATGTTTATAGCAGCTTTATTCATAATTGCCAAAGTCTGAAAACAAACCCTATGTCTCTCAACAAGTTAATATATAACCAAACTACGGTACATTCATGACATACAATACTACTCAGAAATGAAAGGGAAGGACCTATTGATCTGTGTAACAACATGGTTGGTTTTGAAATGTATTTTTCTAACTGGAAGAAGCCAGCCAAGAATTGTTTTGGATATTTAGATAGAAAAGCTGCAGATTGTATTATACAATTTATACGGTATTCTGGAAAAGGAAAAAGTATAGGGATGGAAAACAAACCAGTGGCTTTCAAGGATTGGGGAAAGGAGGTAGACCACAATGGGTCAGCACAAGCTAATTTTTGTGGTGTTGAACCTGTTCTGTATGGTACTGCGAGGGTGGATACAGGACCCAATGCGTTTGTCAAAAGCTTTAGAACTGTACGCTACAAAGATTACATTTTAGTGAATAAATTAAAGATCAAACACGATGTCACAGGAACTCAAGACAGAATGCAGACTGTGACAACTGAATCTAACTGTGTTAAAATATAGGTCATTACCATACTGAAGGAGGTGGGGAAGACAAAAGGTGACTTAAGTAACTTTGCAAAACAATGTTTGGACTACTCTAAGGTTAAAGACAAAAGGACTTGTACACAAGCCTCGTACTCTTCCTGTTAAATTCATCCTTCACAGGAGTAAGGGTTAGCAAATCTCAAATTGCTGTACATGAGTACTGGGTTGTAAAAATAAGTAAAATACCTTGTAGTAACGAGAGTCAAGTTTCTCATTGTCAAAGCAAAAAGTTACATTTCAGCAAAGGGAAATGCTATAATGAACCCTGTGGTGGTGGATCAGAGAACAAGAAATATCATTAAGAGCTCTTGTTTATTTTAGTATGTACACACTTATACAGATAAATGAATATATAATTAAATTTGTATTTATATAAATAAATATTTATTCTGTATACTTGGACTAGTTTATATACATTTAATTTGTAGCTCTGTCTGCCTAGAGGGCCTACAAGCAATAACATTTCCACAGCAACACACACACCTAGCTCCCAGATTTTGGTCTTTAAACACCATTCACTAAACAAAGGAGCAGGGATCCTTGAGTATAGGTTAATTCCAGGGCTTCATGATATACCTAGAACATCTTGTGATGCTAGAAAGCATAGAAGTGCAAAAGAGGAAGGGGGTGTGGATAAGATATAATGTCAAAAGGATATAAGTGCCAACCTGAAAGAGATCAAATGACCAAAGTTGGAACAATGTGAAAAATAAAAGAAATAATGGTAGTTTTGGATTAAAATCCAAAGAATAAAACTAATATCCATGAGCCCATACTGATGTAAACAAATGAACAGAATCACAAATGAATGGTGGCGAAAGGGCAACTCGTTTACAAAAAAATTGCAATCAGTAAATGTAGACAGAATGCGAGAAGTAGAAAATTGTCATTAGAACATCACAGTAGTAATTGTGGCAGGCAAGATTCACAAAGAAAAATAAGATCAACTGGCAGAAGTTTAAGAGAAAGAGGATATTTGCATAGACTCAAAGTATCTCCCCCTGAAATTAATTACTTTGGTGATTTTAACAAATGCACACAAATTTTTTGACACACTCAGGAGGTGTACTTTTATTTTCATACTCTTCGCTGTGGGCTGGCCTTAATGACAAGCTTCCTAGGTATAGAATATAGAAGGAAAACTAACTTCAGGATGGAGAAATGTGGCAGACATCAACTTCACAAAGTGATCAAGGTTTACGTCAGCAGTATTAACTTATTGATGTCATGGATGTCCTTATATGATGCAACAAAAATGGCATGTTACCTCTGTGGTATTCATCCCCTAAATCTACAGCCTCAGTCTAATCAAGAAAACAAAATTATTAGAAAAATACAAATTGAGGGACATTCAAGAAACACTTGACCAGAGTTTCAAGATTATGAAAGAAAATAAAAGAGTGAGGAACTGTGACAAATTGGAGGAGACTAAGGGGACACAAAAACTAAATGAAATGTATCCTGGAATGAATCTTGGAACCAAAGAAAGGACGTTCTTAGAAAAATTGGTAAAATCTGAATAAAGGATACAGTTTAGTAAACAGTATTGTAACAATGTTAATTTCTTACTTTTGATCATTATATCATGCTTATATAAAATAAATAACAATAAGGGAAGATTGGTAAAGAGTGTACGAGAACTCTCTGTACTATCTTTGCAACTCTTTTATAAGTCTAAAATTATTTTTAAATAAAATGTTAAAAAAAAGAGCCAACAGACTGGGAGATAATATATTGAGGAAACATGACAGACAAGAGTTATTCCTAATATGTAAGGTAAATCTGTATGTTGAAAAGAAAACAAATCAGCGATGGAAAAGCAGGCAAGCAAGATACACAGGACAGTCACAGAAAAAGAAATAGAAATGATTAGTAAATATATGAAAAGATGCTCAGAGGAAAGACTTTATGGAAGTAGAGTTTAAATGATTATAGTAAAACATTAGTGGTTCAATGATGGTCATGGACACACTGGAGTACATTTCTTAGATCACTGTGTGTATGTGTAAGTGTGTGTGTGTGAGCACTCACACGTGCCTTCATAGGCACTCATGAATACATGATTATGTATGTTGTGGAAATTTATGAATACAGATACGTGTTGTAAATGTGTGCATCCAAATGTGTGATTTATGTATATACATCATCATAGCATTTTGCAAAATTCAAATTCATTTATAATACAAACAAGATTTTTTTTGGTGATGAAGACTGGTTCTGAGCTAAGATCTGTTGCCAATGTTCCTCTTTGTGCTTGAGGAAGAGTGTCGCTGAGCTAACATCTATGCCACTTTTCCTCTATTTTGTATGTGGGACGCCACCGCAGCATGGACTGATGAGTGGTGTGTAGGTCCACACCGAGGATCTGAACCTGCGAACCCCGGCTGCCGCAGCGGAGTGCATGAACTTAACTACTATGCCACCAGGCCAGCCCCACAAACAAGATCTTTTAAATGATTGTATTGTTCCAGAAATAATGAGAGGTCTGAAATTCTGTTGTGAGAGTCAGAATAGAGAGAAATTAGACGTGAGAGAAAGAGGAGCATACCCCGGGCAGAGCTTGTTAGAGTGACTTATTCAAGAGCAGTAACACTTTCATTTTCCCTGTTGCTTACAAGCTTAGCACATAAAGAAGTTCACAATAAATTACGAATCAAACTGATTATGGGAGTGAGAAAAAGAGGAAATAAAGCATATCACAAAAATAACTAAACTTCAGAAAAATTCTATAATGTATGATTTAAGAAAAATAAATTTATGAAGTTATAAACAGACACTTCTTAGCAATATAAGTAATGGATATCGTGAGCATGCATTAACATACAGGGAAAGTTTTGATCCCATTTATATCATTCTATGGAAGTCAGATTTAGAGAAATTTCAGGTGCTCAACCAAACTATACTTAAGACCATTCCTTCACTTTATTCTAACTCTATTTAAAATTTCTTAATGGTCCTTTAGCATAACTATTGTTACAAGTGATAAATGGAAATGCATATTTATAGCCTTAATGCTGTAAATATCTTCAGCAAATTTTGGTACATCAGATTTATGTCTTAAAGTGAATCTTTGTTCCTCTTGATTGCAGATGTGACAGATCTCATATTTATATTCAATATATGCATGAATTCAGCTATTTGGAAAGTAGTAGAAATTGCTGGGCACTGTCTTTGGAACATACTTGAATATTAACTACTCTTATAAAAGTTCACTCTTGATATTGAATTATAGAAGATATGCCGGAACTCGAAGTATGTCAGTCTTACCACTGAGGGTGGTATTCCAAAGCCAATAATAAAATTATATTTATATATAAAATAATAATGCAGAGATTAAGCATGCAGGTATTGAGAAAAAATGTAAAATAATAAATATTAATAATAGTGAATTTGGAGTAGTTTTTGATTTGCTCCTTAAATGGCTGCTTGTGCTTTAACTTGGTCTTTGTTAATATTTAATGATGCAACTTGATCTTCATTGATATTTGAAGATGCAAAAGTTTTATATGCTATCAGTTTTATAGAGACCCTGGCCACATATGTGGATATTTTATCAAGGAAATACAGCAGTAGAAAGTGATTTCATGATAAATGTCTTGTCTTTGGGAATAAGATATAGGTAATAATTCTAGATGCTGATAGAAAATATAAGTTAAATATTAAATAAGTTTATATTAAATGGTAGTTTGTCAAATGATGTAAGATGGATAAATTCTAAACCATTAGAAGAAAAATGAAACAAAGAAAATTCCATTAATTCAACAAGAGTCTGTTTTTAAGAAGCAAAAACATGAAAGCATGGAAAATTTTAAAAAATATATAAAATACGATAGCAGTGTTAAAACCAAACATTCCAGGGGCCCGCCTGGTGGCACAGCGGTTATGTTCGCACATTCTGCTTCTGGGTGGCCTGGGGTTCGCCAGTTCAGATCCTGGGTGCAGACATGGCACCACTTGGCAAAAGTCACGCTGTGGTAGGCATCCCATGTATAAAGTAGAGGAAGATGGGCACAGATGTTACCTCAGGGCCAGTCTTCCTCAGCAAAAAGAGGAGGATTGGCAGTGGATGTTAGCTCAGGGCTAATCTTCCTCAAAAAAACAAAGACCCAAACATTCCAAAAATTGTAACAAATGTGAATGCGTTAAGTTCCCCTATTAAGTCAGAGATTACAAAATAGAAGAAATCAAAGCAAAACATACAAAAATAACATAACCGTAGCTGTTCACAAGAGACGCTCTTAATGAATAATGATACAGAGAGTTTAATAACAAAGGATGGAAAATGATTTAATGAAATGTTAAAAGAATCAAAGCAGAGGGGTAGTAAACAAATTAGATAAAATAGGACTCAAGGTTAAAAAACACTGAAAGGATATCTGTCTTGATAAGTGGTGTAATATGTCAGGATGCAATCAGAGTCATCAACTTCTATGCACCTAATTATACAAATTTTTTTAAATTAATTAATTTTTTAATTGTGGTACAACAACATGAAATCTACCCTTTTAATAGATTTTTAAGTGTGAAATACAGTATCGTTATCTATAGGCACAATGATGTATATCAAACCTCTAGAATGTATTCATCTAGCACACCTGAAATTTTATACAAATTGATTTGCACCTCTTCATCTCTCCCTCCCACCAGCCCCGGGGGAACCACCATTCTATTCTTTGCTTCTATATGAGTTTGACCATTTTAAATATCTCGTATAAGAGGACTCATGCAGTATTTGTCTTTCTGAGACTGGTTCACTTTGCTTAGCGTAATGTCCTCAAGATTCATCCATGTTATCACATATTGCAGGGTTTTCTGCTTATGGTTAATGCTGAATACTATCCCATTCTATGTATATACCACATTCTCATTATCCATTAACTCCTCAATGGACATTAAGGTTGCTTCAACATCTTGGCTATTGTGAATAGTACGGCAATGAAAGTGAGAGTGCTAATATCTCTTCGAGATCCTCATTTCAATTCTTTTGGATAAATATCCAGAAATTGGACTGCTGGATCATATAGTTGTTCTAGTTTTAATTTTTTGAGGAATCTCCATACTGTTTTCCATAGCAGCTTACATGCTTTTGCATTGCCACCAACGTTATACAAGATTTCCAATTTTACATCCTTGCCAACATTTATTAGGATGGCTGCTATCACAGCAACTAATTACACAGTTTTAAAACAGAAAAAGCATTAACTGGCTTAACTACAAGGAAATCAGAAAAGTGACATATCTACAATCCTATTAGGAGACTTGAACACACCTCTCTCAGAATTCAAGTAGACCCACAATGAAACTGGAAAATGAAAAATACAAGGCTTTTAATGAAATAGAGCTATGCATATGCAACACAGGAGATATATATATATATATAATTTTTCAAACACTTGCGGGATGTATATAACTTCCCCACATATTGAGCCATATGTTCCAAGAGATACACGTCATATGGGCAATATTATGTCAATCAATACAGAATAAAATTTAGCCGAAAATGATTCTTCTATATTAAAGAAAAACATCTACCTTTTAGATATTTCAGAACTTCCAGAATTAGTATGAAATAAATGTCAATGAGTTTACTATTTATCAAAACCTGTGTACTGCTAATGTTCTATTATTTTAGCTGGAGGGTACACAGCTGTTAATTTGATCATTGTTCTTTAAATAGTGTATACACGTTTTATACATTCTTTTTCATATATATTTCACAATTATTTTAAAAGAGATGGAAGTCAAAGAGACTCAAAAGGTCTGAGGTATATTGAACTAGTTTAGAATAAATAGCTAATACGTTTTTCTTCTTTTTTTTTTTTGAGGATGATTAGCCCTGTGCTAACATCTGCTGCCAATCCTCCTCTTTTTGCTGAGGAAGACTGGCCCTGAGGTAACATCCGTGCCCATCTTCCTCTACTTTATATGTGGTACGCCTGCCACAGCATGGCTTGCCAAGCACTGCCATGTCCGCACCCAGGATCCAAACTGGTGAACCCCTGGTCGCCGAAACAGAACATGTGAACTTAACAACTGCACCACTGGGCTGGCCCCTAAATAGCGAATATGTTAAAGAAATGTTTTATTATATAAAATAGATTTTTCTGGTTAAGATGCATTTTGTATTTGCTGCATTAGGAAAGTCTATATGACCTTTAAACGTTTAGATCTACAGATTTTCTCTCCTTAGTCCTAACGTGCATATTATTAATTTACTCTTTACTTTAGCTTTTCAACATGTCACATTACAATGATAATTATGTTAAATGACCAGGCTTTATATTTGAAGGGTCATTATTACCTTTGCCTATCTCATATTTAACCCTGGCAGTTTCAACAGTTTTGAATTGAACCAAGGCATTCTCTTATTTGGCCTGGATAAGATGTTGACTTAAAGGTTTATCATAGAAGTTTTTCTCTGTCAATCTAGGGAAAAGTTGTAATTGAAGCCACTAACTTTCGATAAGCATGCACAAAATGATTTCACTTTCTATACTAATTGCAATCACAAAAATAATAGTATGTGCCAACTTGAAAAGCAAAAGAAAAATGGTTACAAAGAAGCAAACTTCAAGTTGCAATGTGAATATAAAGACAATTATTATCATTCTGGTCAAACATACATAGATGCCACTTTGCGCTATATTATTAACTGGAATTTTCTTTGGAGAGAGATTCTCATTTTAATTAAGACCATTGTACTTCAATGAGTGGTTGTCCCTTCATTGAATCTGTAGCTAACTGACTGTCGAGGAGGTGACTTGTTCTGAGAATTCCAAAGATACAACTTGATTTTATATTCACTCATTTTTATCTTTCCCATCTGTTGCTTCTTAGCTTAGCTCTAACTATCTGTTCTTAACAACTCCCTTGACATTAGTCCTTTGAGATTTTCAAATATAAATGAATACATGGTAAAATACTATGATATCAAAGAACAAGTAGATAATCTGGGGGGGGGGGTTGCATTTTTTTTTCCTGAGCGCATCTAATTTCCAAGGACCAGTCTTTGAGTGACAGTTGAGGAAATGACTTTCAACCCCAAACAGCCTCATGCTCTCTCCGGGTATCCCCTGCTATACTGTAATAGTTTTATAAAAGGACAGCTATCCTGGATGATACTGCATTTTACTTGTCTAGTTTAGAAATAATAGTATGCCAGGAGCATAGATGTCTTTTATTTGTCTTTTCCCCAATTCAAAATGAGCTGCAGATGTGATTCCTTGAAATTTCTAAGAGAGTTAAGTATGTTGGAAGATTTTTCCATTATAATTGCTTTCCTGTTAAAAATGCTGCAGCTCTGGCACACTGATTGCGTGAAGGGTGTCGTTATCCCATTGCTTCTTGGTCCATTTTCAGGGACCCCACTATGCAGGGTAGATGCTTTCTCAGAGCTCCAGTTTTTCTGATAACATTTGAAAGTTAAAAGAGATGATAAGTATGGTTTTCATCTGCTAACCCAGTGTTTGAATCTCCTTGACAACAACCACAACACATTGTAACACAGCTTCTGATTTTACTCTTCTAAATTACATACTTTAAAATTATTATTTATTTAAACCCAAATCTTTCTCCTTTCAACTTCCAATCATGGGTCCTAATTCATAAACCTGAAGCCATAAAACATGAACTGATCATTAGAGTCTTCATTAAAAGCCTGTTTAATTTCAGATGTGGTGACATTGTGAAGAAAACCATTGCATTGACTCACAGCTTTTTAAACCTTTTATTTTGAAATAATTGCAGATTTATGTGCAGTTTTAAGAAATAATTCAGATTGGTCCCATATAGCTTTAACCCAGTTTCACCCAAGAGTAACATTTTGCATAATGGTACTACAATATCACAACCAGGAAACCATTGATAAAGTCCATCAAGCTTATTCAGATTTCACCAGTTTCACATGCACTCATTTGCTCAACTGGACATATGTGTCTTTTGTTCTATGCGATTTTAACAAATGCTAGATTCGTGCGATCACCACCACAATTCCATAACAAGAAGCCCTCATGCTACCCTTTTATAGCCTCAGCCACCTTCCTCTTCACCTCTGTCTCTGGATATCATTAATATGTTCTCAATCTGTGTAATTTTGTCTTTTCAAGAATGTTATATAAATGGAGTCATACAGTATGTGACCTTCTGACATTGTTTTTTTTCACTTAGCCTAATGCCCTTAATATCCATCCAAGTTGTTGTGTATCAATAGTTAGTTCCTCTTTACTGCTGAGTAGTATTCCATGGTATGGATATATCACAGTTTGTTTAGACATGCACACTTTAAGGGATATTTTGATTGTTTTGAGTTTTTGGCTTTAATTTAGAGCTATCATGAACATTCATGTACAGGTTTTTGTGACAAGTTTTCATTTCTCTGGGATAAATGTCCAAGAGTTGCAATTGCTGGGCTGTATGATTAGTGCATTTATAATTTTGTAGAAACTGCCATTTTCTATTACAAAGTGGCTGTACCATTTTACATTCCAAACAGCCATAATGAGTGAGCCAGTTTCTCTGCATCATTGCCATCATTTACTTTTATCAGTAATTTTTCTTGCTTTATTCATATATAATTGATATACAACATGGTATAAGTTTAAGGTGTACAATGTGTTGATTTGATACACTTATATATCACAAAATGATCACCACCATAGTGAGAGCTAACACAACCATCACGTCACATAATTGCCATTTCTTTTTTGTTGTGAGAACATTTAAGATCCACTCTCAGAAACTTTCAAGTGTATAATACAGTATTGTTAACTATAGTCACCATGCTGTACATTAGATCCCCAGAACTTATTCATCTTACAACTGGAAGTTTGTACCCTTTGACCAACATCTCCCCATGTCTCCAATCCCCCATCCTCTGCTAATCACAATTATAGTCTGTTTCCATGAGTTTTCCTATTTTAGATTCCATATATGTGATATCATACAGTATTTGTCTTTCTCTGTCTGAGTTCTCTCACTTAGCATAATGCCTACAAGGTCCATGCATGTTTTTGCAAATGGCAGGATTTCCTTCTTTCTCAAGGCTGAATAATATCCCATTGTGTGTGTCTATGTTTGTGTATATTACATCTTTATCTATTCTTCCATGGATGGACATTTAGGTTGTTACCATGTCTTGACTATTGTTATGAATGCTGCAATGAACATGGGAATGCAGATACCTCTTCAAGATCCTATTTTCATTTCCTTTGCACATATACCCAGAAGAGAGATTGCTGGATCATATGGTAGTTCTATTTTCAATTTTTTGAGGAACCGCCATTCTGTTTTCCATAGCTGCTTTACCGATTTACATTCCCACCAACAGTGTATAAGTGTTCCCTTTTCTCCACATCGTTGCCAGCCGGCATTTGCTGTCTTTTGTTTTTTTGATTATAGCCATTGTAACAGGTATGAGGTGATATCTCATTGTAGTAGTACCACTATTTTTTATTTCAGCCATGCTGATAGGTTTATAGTGATATTTCATTGTGCTCTTAATTTGCATTTCCCTAATGGCAAGTGATGTTGAATATCTTTACATGTGCTTATTTGCCATCTGTATATCTTATTTGGTGACATGTCTTTTCAAATGTTTTGCCCATTTATTAAATTGTTAGTTGCTTTTTCACTGTTGAACTTAGAGAGTTCTTTGTAATTCTGAATGCAAGTTCTTTGTCAAATATGCAATTTGCAGATATTTTCTCCCACTCTGTATCTTCTCTTTTCATTCTCTTAACAGTGTTTTTCCTAGAACGAGTTTTAAAATTTTGAAGTGTATTGCTAAGTATTTCATTTTCTTTGGAATGATTGTAAATGGCATTGTATTTTAAATTTGGTTTCCAAATGCTCATTTCTAATATATAGAAATACAATTGATTTCTGTGTTTTGCCCTTGTACATTACGACAGTACAAACATACTTATTACTTCTAGGAGGTTCTTCTAGGAATTCTATAGATTCCTTGGGATTTTCTATGTACACAATTATGTCCCCTGCAATAGAGACGATATTATTCCTTCCTTTCCAATCTGTGTGTGCTTTCTTTTTCTTTACTGTTGTTAAATTTTGCCTTATTGCACTGGCTAGAACTTCCAGTACTATGTTGCATATCGCATTTTGAAATTCCAAATTATGTTTTATCTATCACTCCACAGGTCAAATTTTTCCATGTCCTACTCTTGATATTTAGTTACTTCTTTAATCAAATAAAGTAAAATTCCATACATAAATTTAATATAAGAGAATGTCATATTTTGTTTATAAACAAATAATAATTTATGATCTATCCATCAAATAATTGTGGTTTTATTTTACTCTAATGACAAGAGCTTATCAATCACTAGTAATAAGAATACAAGATGGAATTAATAAGATGGAGTTTCTTTTTTAAAAAATTTAATTAATTAATTTATTTATTTATTGAGGAAGATTAGCCCTGAGCTAACTACTGCCAATTCTCCTATTTTTGCTGAGGAAGACTGGCCCTGAGGTAACATTCATACCCATCTTCCTCTACTGTATACATGGGACGCCTACGACAGCATGGCGTGCCAAGCGGTGCCATGTCCTCACCTGGGATCCGAATCAAGAAGCGGAACATGAGAACTTAACCGCTGCGCAATGGGGCCAGACCCAAGATGGAGTTTCTTATGAGTTTACGTGACTAGTTTTCTTAATGAGGGCAGAGGATACCATGAAAGTCATTTTCCCACAGCGACAGATATTTAACTTGCTCTAACAACTGTCCTTTGTGCTCTGGTGTTCAGTGGTCATTTCTGTGGCAATGATTCACATCATAAAAGCTCTTTGAAATGCACTGATAAAATTTTTCCCTATTAAAGATGAAGAAGTTAGACAGAGACAGAGTCGATGAATGTTATCCCAATGGCAACACTGGAGCAGGTAAAAATCACTCCATTTTATTCACATGACAGCTGTCTTTATTTCATGAATCTTTAAATGAAATAATAGCCACATTTAATGAGAAAAATATTTTCTTGGGCTTCATGAACTACTGTGATCTTATGAAAATTATTCCTTCTACACTGTCACAGAAAATTGCTTTCATCACTCAGCGTATTTGACTCAGCTTTGTATTTTTCCTAGTTGTTTATATATTTGTCTCATCTATTTTCTTGCAGACACAAAAGAAGAGAGAAACTGTTTCTGACTCATATTTGCTGTACCAAGAACCCCCAACTCAGTGGATAGTATATTATACTCAGAAAAATGACTGAACTAATGGTTTATTGTTAGTTGCAATACCAAGGAGTTAGAACTGTGTGATTAGCTCAGTGTGTGCTGTCCATTGCCCATCTACAGCTTCTGGTTTGTAAACAACCAATAGGTATAAGTTAATGTTTAACAGGCCACATTTTCTTTCCCAAGTAGATCATACAGTGTGGGAATTGGCTCAGTGTAAAGCTCAGAGTTGGGTCGGAGTCTTTGGGACTCCTATCAGTTATTTTAGACTTAGAGCCCATTGGCACAATAAAATTATAATTTTTTCCCAAAATGTGTTAACTTAGGGTTTTATAATGTTTAGATTTATTACCTAATTAGCAAATCCCTACATTCTGATCTTAGGGTAGTGTTTGCATTTATTAAATCGTTCAGTTAAAATGGTAAATGTCTATCTGTTAATTGCTCTTAGGGTCAAAGCAAAGCAAAATAAAACAAAACAGACAGGGAAAATAAAACCGAACAAAAATATGCGCTGCATCATACATTAAAACTAAGGCCACAGATTTATTGTTAGGAGGATGTATTCTATGATGTGTTCCCAATAGTTTCTGTTGGTTGGACCATTGCACCAACCAAGCCTTTATGCCCTATTAGCCTCATGGTTGGGAACACTCTTTCACAAAGAAATTGTTTATATGTTTGGGTTTAACCTATGGCCATGACCCATGCATTTTTAGTCTCATAATGCCAATAATATAATACACTGAGCTAAAATATCAGCAAAGGAATTCACTATAATTTCTGAATATCAAATACTTATTACTTTATCATTCTTTTTTGTCAGTTTGTGATCTGAAAGATTGTAGTTGGCTTAATTCAACTTGAAGAAGAATTATTCCATATTTATTATTTGTAAGACGTTGTACCAAGAGTAAGTTTGTATTTTTTGTTCTTTTGGTTGTTTTTTTTTTTTTGGTGAGGAAGATTGGCCCTTACCTAACACCTGTTACCAATCTTCCTCTTTTTGCTTGAGGAAGAGTGGTCCTGAGCTAACATCTGTGCCAATCTTCCTCTAGTTTGTATGTGGGACGCCTCCATAGCATGGCTTGATGAGTGGTGTGTAGGTCCATGCCTAGGATCCAAACCTGCAAACCCTGGGCCACCAAAGGGGAGCACATGAACTTAACCACTATGACCCTGGGACTGCCCCCAGTAAAGGTTTAAAGGGGAAAAAGAACACAGTCACTGCCTTTAACAATGTACATCACAGTGGTTAATGGTATTTTAGGATCGGATACTTGTGTTTAAATCTTTTAATTATTTTCACTTTTAACACTTTATTGAGGTACAATTGATATCCAATAAAATGCATATAATTAAAACATATGATCTGATTGGTTTTGAAATATGTATACACCCACAAAACCACCACCAGCATAAAGCTAATGGGCATAAACATTAACCTCAAAAGTTTCCTTATACACCTTTGTAACTCCTCCTTCCTGCCAGCTTAGCCTAACTCCACATACCCAAACACTGATCTGCTTTATGATCCTATAGATTAATTTGCATGTCTAGAACTTTGTTTAAATGGAATCACACAGTATGTATCTCACTTTTGTGTCTCATTTCTCTCATTCTGTATAGTTAATTTGAGATTCATCAATATTGTTGCATGTATCAAAGTTTCATTCATTCATTTTTGCAGCTGTTTATTCACCTGTTGATAGAAATTTGGGTTGTTTCCCATTTTGGACTATTACACATAAAGCTGCTTTGAATATGTGTGTGTGTGTGTGTGTGTGTGTGTCTTTTGTTTCTCTTGAGTAAATACCCAGGAGTGGAATGGCTATATGAAATCATAAGAGCATGTTTAGCTTTTTAACAAACCGGTAAGTTGTCTTCCAAAGTGAATGTACTATTTTGCATTCCCCCCAGCAAGGTATAAGAGTTCCAGTTGCTCTACATCCTACAAACACTTGCTATGTCAGTCTTTTAATTTTAGCCATTTCAATAGGTGTGTAGCAATATCTCATTGTAGTTTTGATTTGTATTTGCATAATGACTAATGATGTTAAACATCTTTTCATGTGCTTGCATTTGGAAATATTTTATCTCAAAAAATTTCCTCTTGTGTATGGCTTCTGTTTTCATTCTCTAGCAGTATCTTTAGAAGAACAGAAATTAATTCTAATGAAGCCCAATTTATTAAGTTTAACATTCATAGATTTCTTTACTTGTATGTTTTTGGTGTAGAAATAATCTCTCCCTTAATCAAGGTTGCACAAACTTTCTCCTAATAGTTTTAAATTTTTGCATTTCACATTTATGTTTGTGGCACATTTTGAGTTAATTTTTATATAAGGCTGTGGTTCATTTTTTGCATGTAGGTAGACAATTGTTATGGCACAATTTGCTGAAAAGAAAAATTTTATTCATTATCTTGCCTTGGAACATTTGTAGAAAATCAATTAACCACATGTGTAGGGTTTTTTTCTGGGTTTTCTATTCTGTTCCACTGATCTATGTCTGTCTTTATATCACTACCACACTATATCTTTATAATGAGTCTTGAAATCAGGTGGTGTAAGTTTTCCAACTTTGTTTTACCTTAGCTAAGTTGTTTTGGTTATTCTAGGTTCTTTCAGTTTCCATACAAACTTTAGTACAAGCTTGTTGATTTCTGGCCCAAAACAGACACACAACAAACCCCCCAAACAAGCCTTTCATTTCTGAGTTAGTTTTAATTCTTTTTTTTTCCTCCTCATTTTGGTTTGTAATTTTTGACTATATGCCAATTAATGTGATTTTTACCATGAATATTACTGTATATTAATAAATTGCAGTTTCCTATCTGATTCCCAGATAATATTTTTGCATTAGATTAAGTTGTTTTTCCAAATTACTAATTTATCAGGAAAATTCAATATACATGATGAAATGTTTTTAAATTTTGTTTTTCCCAAGTTGTCCTTGAAAAATTTGGATGCTTCTCACAAACCATGATATGCAATAAGTGATTCATCTAAAATTGTACAGGTAGTCAATAGTAGAGCCCAGTGTAATTCCAGTCAGCCTGACACCAGTGGCTATACTCGTGTTTATGCTTTATGGTCTTTCTGGAGGAATAAAATCAAAGCTGTGCCTTAAAAAGGAGAGTATGACTCGACAAAAATCTTTGAGAAACAAGAGTAATAAAGCTTGCAGAAAGTCACGGAAGCCAGAGTGTCACAGTGGATTTGGGAGAAAAACTAATACATCAGGTTAGATAGAAAGTATACTGCATGGGAAGATGTAACAAGAGCTAAATCAAGGAAGACAGGCTTGGAAAAAATAGTAAAGAAACTGGATTGCAAGATTGAGGAATTTTTCTTGAAGATTTTCCAGCAATGGAATGTTATCACCTACCTGTTTTTAAAGAAAGTGTCCCCGTGTTGTAAGAAAGATAGATTATTAATGAAGGAGGAAGTGACTAAAGACAGAGAAATCATTTAGGAGATTTTACCAATAATCCAGGTCTCAAGTCCTAATATTCTGAAATAGGGCAGTGATAGTGAAAATGCATATGAAGCAATAGATGCAAGCAATTGCACTGAAAAAGAACAGATAGGGATATGGAGTAAGTCCGAGGGAGATGATGTTTAAAGGTTAATTTCAGGGAAAGAAATTTTTGTATTCAAATGAATGAAATGTTCTTTGAGTGAAAATGGTCTTGTACTGATTTTCTGTTAATCTACTACTTTATTGGCTCCTGTGAATTTCATCTAGATTCCATAGAAGCCAAAACATTTTTTCACGGTTGTAAACTTATTTTCTAAGGAAAAGAGTAATACAATATTGAAAGAGAGTAATCTTAGAGATTCCATAATATCACCCCCCCCCCATCACTCCCCTCATAAAGCAGAAAGTAATAAAATGAACATAAACTACAGACTGGAAATGTAGTTGCTTCTAACTTTTTTAAAGAAACAACAAAAACATGCAGAAATACAGTGACACTCAGTGTATATAATGTAGTACTAGCACTTGGTACTTGAATATGTTAAAAATTCTCCAGATAGCTGTTTTTCATTTAAAGGCATTTCTGTTGTGTGTAATAGATTTAAACCCAGTTAAAAATTATGTGAACAAGAAATTTTTAATTCTGTTCACTGAAAGCCGTAAAAGCATTCCAAATATAATTAACTATTATAGTTCAAGGAATTTCAAAACCAAATGATAGCTTTTTAATAGATGCAACTAAAATAAAATACTTGGAATATGTAATTCATATCAAACTAGCATTCAATAAAACTTCTAGGGGTTTAAAAATGGCCAAGGTAGCTTTCAAGTTTAAGGTTATTAAAATCAATGAGAGGAGGGGCTGGCCCGGTGGTGGTATAGTGGTTAAGTTTGTACACGGCACTTCAGCAGACCAGACTTCGCCAGTTCAGATCCCGGGTGCGGACCTACACATCACTCATCAAGCCATGCTGTGGCAGCATGCCACATATAAAGTAGAGGAAGATGGGCATAAATGTTAGCTCAGGGTCAATCTTCCTCAAAAGAAAATTATTTAGAGGAAATATTCACTTCTTTGTTCACTACAAAGAGTTATTGTACAAGGAAAATATGAATATTTTGAGACGTGACAAGTAAGAGGTCCGTTTTCAGAAAGTGATGGCCTATTGTTATGTGATGTCCCAAAGAACAGATATAGAACCACCATTAGAAGCTGCAGCTTAAAATAAAAATATAAACAACAAAACAAACATCTTCAGAAAACAGAAGTATAGAATAGATAAAGGCATCCAAGGATAGAACATGCTGCTCAGGAAGTAGTGAGTTTCTTATCATTTAATCGCTGCAGCTTTTTGAGCGGCGCCTAAGGAATGCCATATAGTCTAGATGCCTTCTACTTCTTAGAGAAATTTGAGCATATTAGACATAAATTTCTTTAACTTCTTATCCAAATACTTATGAATTTCCCCAACTTCAGAGTGTGAGGTTCCCATTTCCTTGTTTTGAGAAAATCCTTCCTTTTCAGCATTGTTCCACCTCTTCCAGGATGCTATGTGACTTCTCTCATGTATCTTCAAGTTCTCCCTATATTTACCTTTTACCTATAAAAACTAAACATGCTCAAGAACCTCCTATTGTAAAAAAAAACGAAACACAAAACAAGTCTTCTCAGGCTACGTAGCCCCTTTAAATTACTGCTATCATCTCTCATCTTTGTTCATAGCCAATGTCCTCAAAAGAATATTCGACAAATGACACGTCAACTTCCTTAGCAACAATTTGTTTTTTTTAAAAAAATATTATGAAATATTTTATATGTATAAAAAATCTATTAAAAATACTAAAACAAATGCCCATATACCCACCAACTACACTAAGAAATAAAATATCAGGACAGTTGAAGTATGGCCCTCTACCTCCCACAGTATAGGGCTAACTTCTATCATAATTTAGGTGTTTTTTATTATCAAAGAACTTTTTTCACTTTGTACAAAATAAGTAATATATATAGTACAAACTCTGAAACAGTTTATATAAGATGGACTTTACCTGTGTCTTGAATATTTGATTGAAATCACCTGTAAAGCCACCAGAATTTGTTTGTGTGCATTTGCATAGTGGAGAGGGGTGGCGAGATGGTTGAACATAGATTTTAACTACGGATTTCATTTCTTTAATGGTTTTAAGTCTGTTCAGGTTTTGTGATACTTCACCTTCTTGCATTATGGAATCCTGGATTTCTCCCTAGGACACCTCTTACCCTATGTGTGTTTTTCCCACAGCCTTACTAATATTAGGCCTGAAGATGCTGTAAGGGTCCTTCTTTATCCTCTTTACTGCTTCTAGATTATTCTTCTTCCCACTTCTCTAAAACACTCAGTTTTGAACCATGTATATTTAGAATATGCCACCCACTCTTCCTCCTTGTTGCATTAATCTACATATCCCTGGGCACTCCCCCTCATTTCTTGAAGATTTAATTGCAGTCTCACTGACATGCACTCTAACACTATTCTTGTCACAAATAGTGGTTATTTCATCATCCACACAGATGATCCTTAAAACATTTCTAACATCTTGACCTCTCTTCAATGTCCTTTACTCCTCCTTACTGTGGTCACCTGTTACCATGGTCATACCCTAGACCTTACAATTACCAATATCTGTACTCCCTCCATAACCTCATTTTAAAGTATTCCATTCTCCAACTACTACCCATACAGTTGCAGCTCAATCTAGTTAATACCCAGAGTCCAACAATATTTTGACTCCATCTGGATATACATTCCACTGAAACTACTACATTTTCACTGTCCCTTATTATCCTCGTGTCACTATTTTAATCTTTAATCCATTTAAAATTTATGACCCATCAATATAATCATTTGGCTACATAAGCTCTCAATTCTTTGGGACTTCATTGCTTCAACTTCTTTCTTCATTTTATTCATTGGGCAAATTCTATACCCTGATTAAATTGAACTCTCTCTGCCTACCTTCATATTTCCACATGAAGAAAAACCTCCTGGCTGAGAAAAACACACAACTGTGCTGACTAGTCTCACGTTCAGTTGAGGATCACTATCTCAAGTAGGCACATAATTCTGCTTAGCAGTAATACTAACACATTCACAATCATTGCTCATAGAAAACTATTTCATATCTTCTTCTTTCTCTTAAAATCCCCAACACCTCCTCCCCATCCTCATTATCTGCTTATCATGCTTCCTTCCTTCCCTTGCTTCCTATTAACTGAGAAAATTAAATAAACTAGAAGAGAATTCCACAAGCTCCCACCAACACAACTTCCTATCTACATCTGAAACCATATACTCTCCAATCTCTCTCCTGTTCCAATACGTGAAATAATGATGTGTAGCTAAGGCCAATCAGTCCAACTGGGTGCTGGGTTCATCACTTCTGGCCTATTCTTAGCAATTCTTACCTCACTACCGTGCATCACCATTTTCCACCTCTATTCTGCCCCTTTTCCAAACTCATATAAAAATTCTTGACACACAGTTCTCTGTACAACAGTTAATCTGTGTATCTTTTCACAGCAAAATACCTCAAAATTGTGGTCTATATTCATTGTCTCCATTCTTCTCCTCCCATTCTCCTTGAATCCACTCTAATCTCTATCCCTTGACCAAAATTGCTTTTATAAAGCTCACCAAACCCCCTAAACAGCTAAACCCAATCTGATTCCTATCTTACTTTAAATTTCAATGGAATTTAACACAATTGATTACTCCCTTATCCTCGATATGCTTTCTTCAGTAGACTTCAAAAAAACTCTCTCTTTCGGTTTACTGTAAAGTCCTTCTCATTATTTTGTACTGCTTCTTCCTCATCTCCCTGATCTTTAAACTTTGGAGTGCTCCAGGACTCAGTCCTCAGATATTTTCTCTTTTCTAGTTATATTCATTCCATTAGTAATCACAGCCAGTAAGATAGCTTTCAATACCATCTCCCCCTGGCATAGATCCTTCTATTGACTCTTGATTCATATACCCAATGGCCTATTCAACGTCCCCACTTGGGTGCAATACTGAAATATATACTTTCTACTAATATGCAAATCTGACCTTTTCTTCTTCCAACAAACTGCTCCTTCAATAGTCATTCTCATCTTCATTAATGGCAACTTTGTACAGTGCTCAAGGACAAACATTATGATATCGTCTGTCACTTCCTTCTTTCTCTCATTCCCTGCCTCCCCCATGTCAGAACGTCTTGTTGGCTCTATCTTCTATTTATTTCCGATCATTTCTAACTACCCACACTAATATCACCCTGGTCCAATACATCATCATCACTTGCCTGGAATGTCTTCTATAGCCTGTATTGCTATATAACCTCTTTCAAAAAGTCTCCCTGTTTCTGCCCTTGCTAAAACAGTATTACAGTCACAAGCAACTTGTAAGAGAACAGACGAAAGAGAGGTTAATTATGACTGACAGAATTAGGAAAGCTTTCAAAGGGGATGTGGCATCCCAGCTGCAACACTTCTTAATTGTGACTTGGAGCAAGTTATTTAATCTCTCAATGTTTTAGTTTCCTCACCTATAAAATATGAATAAAAGTAAGACTGACTTTGTAAGGTCATTCTAAGTATTACATAAGTTAATATATGTAAAGTGGTTACAAGTGTGCCTGACACATAGCACTTGTTATATACCTGTTAGATTTATTATGAGATGAGCAATGAAATACCAGTAGAGTTTCCATAAGTAGATTATGTATAGGGTTCATTTTCTTTATGCAATAAGGAAATTTTTGAAAATTTTAAATGGATATACAACAAAACCGTGTTATATTTCATCTTTACAATGTTCAATGAATGAGAATTTGATGGAGGCTGTATGCACATTTCTCTTTTGTGATCAGTTAAAAATGTTTCTGACAATATTAAATTACATACTTTAAGGATTATATAGAAGTTATTCTGTTTAATTCATTCAGTTCACTGAATAATTATAATCATATTTCTGTTACCCTAATGAAAATTATATACAATAAATGTTGATGCATAAGCTTTATATAAGAAAGACAAATTTTCTCTAATGTAAATTTTATTGAAGTTTTGGAAAAGCATAAAATTGTTTAGATAGAAAACAGCTGCTAGGGCATCATTTACTCTGTATATTAAGAACAGCTTGAGCACAAGTATGTTTGTCACATCTTGTTTCTTTTCTTCTTACTCATTACCATCCAGAATAATTTTCAGCATATTTACTTACTGATTAATCTATTTTCTGCTCCCCTCTCTCAAGAGAATGTAATCTCCCTGAGGCCAGTGAATACAACCTTCTTGTTCTCCATTTTATGCTCAGCACCTACAACAGTGCCTGGAACTTATTAAAAAGCAATAAACATCTGTTGGAAGATTGTATGAATGGATGCATAGATATGTAGAGGAACTAATAATTGTGAAATTCACAGGAAGCAGGAGGAAAGATTCAGGGCCCTGGTAACAATGAACTTAACGCAGCTCATCAAAGTCAACGGGCCCAAAGAATCCAAATCCAATATTAATATAAAGTTAGCACTCTTTTTCCTGGGATATAGAACTCATTCAGACTCATGTCCCACCTGAGACATGCATCATAGATCAAGGAAGAAGTTTACAATGTGATAGCCATCCTTCCCAAAAGACCTTATGCTTCTGAAACTTTTTTTCATTTGTATCTAGGGCAGGATTATTTCCACAAAACAGCATATCACTGGGCCATCTCAATACTGAAAAGTAACATTTCAGAAGAATATTTCATATATCAAATTTTCTAGTAATGGATGTTATAACTTTTCTTATTCTAGATGTGCAGTTTCTTAAAATTAATAATATTTTCAAAAGTTTTGGTCTTTTTTTGAAATGTCTTGATATTCAACTCTTTTACTCAATGCTGCCTTTTACGTATACAAATACACATATATAGTGACAAAAAAATGGTAATAAAAAAGAATTTGTTTGTAGATCTGCTTACACTTCAAGACAAACTGAGAAATTATCCAGTTGTTATTTGAGATTGATTAGATAATAGAAAAATGGCTAGGAAATAATAAGAGCAAAACCAAAAATTAAAGATACAATGCTTCAGGTTTTAGAATACATTAAAGAAGTTATTTAAAAGAGTGAATTCTGAGAAAGAAGTGCTGTTACTTAGAGGGGGCCTTTTGAAAGAGATATTTACCTCTATGTAGAAAGAGTATATCCTACAATATACATTGGAAGAATCATGCTATTTAATGCCATTAACATTTTCTCAAATATTGGCCCATCTGTCACTGCCATAAATTCATTCCTACTTTTACCATTGGTGAAAAATTTTAATAAGAGAAAACTGTAATGTAAATTTGTTTTCAGTGAAGAGGGTCAGACAAATAGAAAACAAAGTGTGAAACAATAAACATTAATTTACAAAGGCCTTTAATCAACTGAATTCATCAAGAGATAACAAGTAGACGTTTCTCCTTTTTCAAAGTATAATCAGTATATTCTACTCCTATTTGTTATTATATATAAATACGGATATTTCTAGTAATAATTATCAAAATGTTATATTTAAATACCTAGCATCCTTATGAATATTGAATATCTTGTTATATATCATTGTTATTCATTTTTGATCAAAAAGCCATACATTTGCATACATCATGTTCTCACTTTACAAAATTAAGTAGGGAACCAGAAAAACTTATCCTCTAAAATCTTCTCCAGAATTAACTAACTCTTCATCTTCTCTGAAAATACACTTAAAGATACAAGCACAGGACATTGAAGAGAAACAAGTGGTCAAATCATTTTTGTTTCATGTGTAAGAATGTACAACAAAAAATAAAAGTCACTTTTTATTCTTCTAGTAAATTAAAAGGATTTTGAGTGAATCAATTGGCAATGGTGCCATATAGACATGGGTAAACCTAAAGTTTAGAGAGTAATATAAAATTCAAAGTGCTATAGATTAATATAAATTGGTTTCAACAAGACATACTAAGTAATAGAAAGCATGGGCATCACACTAACAAAGAGTCATAGGGATTATACAATACTTTGATCTTCCACTGTTGCTAACAAGACTGAGCCAAAAATGGAATACACTGATACAGAAGGAAAAAGTATGTGCAAATGACTAGAATATGTACTTTAAAGAAGCTAGCATATGCAAACCTATGTAATTACCTACCAGATTCAGAATCAACTTTACAAGTCAATATGAATTTACAGTTAAAGAGAAGTGACTTTTTCTTTAAAATAATCTCCAATATTTATGGCTCCAAAAATACTTGTCTATTTCCTTAAAATATTAAACATATACTTACCATACGATTCAGCAATTCCACTCCTAAGTATATTCTTAAGAGAATTGAAAACAAACATATGTTCACATAGAAACTTATGTACGAATGTTCATAGCAGCATTATACATAATAGCCCCAAAGTTTAAACAACCCAAATATCCATCAATGGATGAAGGGATGAATAAAATGTGGTATATCCATATAACGTCATATTATCCTGCAGTAAATATGGAATGAAGTAGCGATGCATACTATAACATGGATCAATCTGGAAAACATTTACTAGGTGAAATCAGTCAGTCAAAAGGGATCACATTTTCTGTGATTCCATTTATACTGTAGCAGTTGCCTAGGGCTAGGTGAATGAGGAGACTGGGGATAATTGATAATAGGTATAGAGTTTCTTTTTGGGATGACGAAAATGTTCTGCACTTAAACTGTGGTAATGGTTGCAGAACTCTGTAAAATACACTAAAAAACAATGAATTGGACAATTTAAAAGGGTGAATTTATGGTATGTGAAATACATCTCAAGAAGGCTGTTACTAAAAAAATAATAATAGGGAGTGCCATCAGCAAGAGTTTGTGGGAGCTTTGGGTTCCAGGTAGAAGGCTGTAAAGCCTTGGTGAAGTCCAAGGCCAAGGAGAGCTATTTTGAAAGAGCAGGCCCACACTCAGATGGCTGACTTGCCAACCATGGTCCTGGTTACAGACCTGGAAACAGCTCCATAGCCCCTGTGGACTCAGCTACAGCCCCATTTGTCCTTGGTCTTGCTACCAGCACCATACACCAAGGGACGTATGAGCAGACACACCCATTTACGTCTCAGGTAAGAGGCCCACAGACCTTGGTCCTGGATGTGGACATTAAAGTAGCCCATGACCCAGCTCTAGCCCCTCTCAGGCATAGTCCGGGAGCCCCTAGAGTTAAGGCCATCAAATTGATCAACTGTAGATTCTGAAACAGCCCCATAACTGGCTCCAGTCCCTCCCAGCCTCAGTCCACAAGCAGTCCTGAGGCCCAGGGCACTGGCAGGAGATGCTCCTTATCTGTGCCACTGGAGATCCTGAAAGGGCTCTTAACTCAGCTTCAGACTCCCCTAGAAGCAGTCCACAAGCAGTCCTGCCAGCGAAGGCACCTGGTGGGAGACACTTCTATCTATGCCCCTGGAGATCCTGAAATAGCCCCATAACTAGGCCCCAGCCCCTTGCAGCTACAGTCTGAAAGGTGTCCTGCCTGCCTAGGGACATCTCAGTGACCCAACAGGAACCCACATAGGGACCCGGTAGAACCTCTCCCATGTACACAACTGGTAACACGCCAACTGTCTGAGGACCTAACTGTGGACACTGAAGTTGACCCTTGTTTCAGTGCCACCCTACTGAATAAGGTCCTGGAGGCAGTCCCATCCACTCAAAGACCAGATAGGATCCATACCTGCCTGAGCCCCTGGTAACAGGCATGCAAACATTCACTCTACTGTCGACCCAGCAACAGCCTCATGACCTGGCTCCAACCTAGCGAAACTGTGATTCCAGAAGTAATCCTATCAGCATGAGGAAGCAACAGGAGAAATTACATATCTGCCAAAGCCAGTCTGTAAAGACTAAAAGAGGTGATTGCTCCTTCAAATGCACAGGCATCAATGCAAGGCTACCTAAACCATGAACAATCAAAAATATATGACACCACAAAAGAAAACTAATTAAAGTTCCAGTAACCAATCCCAAAGAAATGAAGCAAATATTAATTGGTAAAAGAATAGACAAATAGATCAATGGAATAAAATAGAGAGCCCATAAATAGACTTATATAAATACAGTCAACCAATCTTTGACAAAAGAGCAAAGGCAAAACAATGGAGCAAAGATAGTCTTTTCAACAAACGGTGCTGAAACAACTAGATATCCACATGCAAAAACATGAATCTAGACAGACCTTATACCCTTTACAAAAATTAACTTAAAATGGATCACAGACCTAAATGTAAAACTAAAAAAGTTTCAAAAAATGACATAGGAGAAAACCTAGATGACCTTGGGTATGGCAGTGACTTTTAGATGTAACATCAAAGGTATAATCAATGAAAGAAAGAATTGATAAGCTAGATTTTACTAAAATTAAAATTTTCACCTCTGTGGAAGGCACTATCAACAGAATTTAAAAAATCACAGACTGGGAGAAAATATTGTCACAAGACATATCTGATAAAACTTGTTATCTAGGGGCCGGTCCCATCACCAAGTGGTAAAGTTCAAGTGCTCTGCTTTGGCGGCACAGGGTTTCATGAGTTCAGATCCTGGATGCGGACATGGCACCCCTCGTCAGGCCTTGCTGAGGTGGCACCCCAAATAGCACAACCAGAAGGACCTACAAGTAGAATATACAACTATGTACTGGGGGGGCCTTTGGGGAGAAGAAGAAAAAAATAAAAGATAGGCAACAGATGTTATCTCAGGTGCCAATCTTTAAAAAAAATCTAAAAAAATAAAGATTGTTATCTAAAATATACAATAAAAATTCAACAATAAGAAAGTAACCAACCCGAGCCAGCCCTGATTGCCTAGTGGTTAAATTTTAGCATGCTCCATTTCAGTGGCCTGGGTTCAGTTCTCCAGTACAGAACCACACCACTTGTCTGTCAGCAGCCATGCTCTGGCAGCGGCTCGCATAGAAGAACTAGAAGGACTTACCACTAGAATATACAACTATGTACTAGGACATTGGGGAGGAAAGAAAAAAAGAGGATGATTGGCAACAGATTTTAGCTCAAGATTTATCTTTAAAATAAAAAAAAAGAAAGCAGATAACAAAATTAAAAGAGAGGCCAAAGACCTGAATGGGCACCTTACTGAAGGATATATAAATATGCCAAATAAGCACAAGAAAAGCTGCTTCACATTCTATATCATCAGTGATATGCAAATTAAAACAATGATGAGATACCACTGCACACCTATAAAACGGCTAAAATCTGGAACACTGACAACAGAAAATACTGCACAGGATGTGAAACAGCAGTAATTCTCTTTCTTTCTTTTTTTTGATATTTATTTATTTTTTTATTGCACTAACATTGGATTATAACATTATATAGCTTTCAGATGTACATCATAATATATTTTGAATTCTGTGTATATTACATCATGTTCACCACCCAAAAACCAATTATAGTCCATCCCCTCACATGTGAGCCACATCACCCCTTTTGCCCTCCCCCCTCCCGCCTTCCCCTATGGTCACCACCAACCCAGCCTCCGTTGCTATGTGTTTGTCCAGTTTTTATCTTCTACTTATGGGTGAGATCACATGGTATTTGACTTTCTCCTTCTGAATTATTTCACTTAGCATAATACCCTCAAGGTCCACCCATGTTGTCACAAATGGCTGGATTTCATCATTTCTTACAGCTGAGTAGTATTCCACTGTGTATATATACCACATCTTCTTTATTCACTTGTCCCTTGATGGGCACCTAGGTTGCTTCCAAGTCTTGGCTATTGTGAATAATGCTGCAATGAACATAGGAGTGCATGTGTCTTTATGCATATGAAAAGATGCTCAACATCATTAGCTATCAGGGAAATGCAAATCAAAACTACAGTGAGATATCACCTCACTCCAGTCAGAATAGCTATAATTAACAAGACAGGAAACAAGTGTTGGAGAGGATGTCGAGAGAAGAGGACCCTTGTACACTGCTGGTGGGAGTACAAACTGGTACAGCCACTATGGAAAGAAGTATGGAGTATCCTCAGAAAATTAAGAATAGACCTACCATATGATCCAGCTATTCCACTGCTGGGTATTTATCCAAAGTAATTCTCTTTCATTGCTGGTGGGAATGCAAAATGGAATAGCCACTTTGAAAGACAGTTTGGCAGTTTCTTACAAAACTAAACATATTCTTACCATATTATCCAGCAATCATTCTCCTTCGGATTTACCCAAAGGGGTTGAAAACTTATGTCCACACAAAAACCTGCACATGGATGTTTATAGCAGCTTTATTCATAATTGCCAACACTTGCAAGCAACCAAGATGTCCTCATAGGTGGATGGATAAATAAACTGTGGTATATCCAGACAATGCAAAATTATTTAGCACTAAAAAGAAATAATCT
The DNA here is from genome assembly GCF_037783145.1 of Equus przewalskii. NCBI lineage: Eukaryota > Metazoa > Chordata > Mammalia > Perissodactyla > Equidae > Equus > Equus przewalskii. Next base: position 116,232,362 of record NC_091863.1, on the reverse strand, counting down.
GTCAAGCTATGAAATGACAAAGAGGAATCTTAAATGCATATTAGTAAGTGAAAGAAGTCCCTATGGAAAGGCTACATACTGTATGACTCCAACTATGTGACATTCTAGAAAAGGCAAAACTAAGGAGACAGTAAAAAGATCAGTGGTTGTGGGTTAGGGAGAAACCTTTACCCAACTAAAAGAATTATTAACCTTTTGTCTTTTGTCCTCCTATGCTACATACAATCAAGAGTTAGGGGTTGCTGACACACGTTCAGTCTTTTAGAAACAGGAACATCAATCAGGGAGGAAGAAAGTTGAGACGTTATTGGGTACTGAGATCACCCACTTGGACATGGATGTATGGAGAAACTGTGTTCCTAGACTAATTTTGTGGAAGAATGCATGTCCACTCCCCTATTTAACTGCTCTGTGATTTTTGTTCTGGGAAGATTGGCTTTGATGATACTAGTTCTCTATCTTCCATCTTTGCTTGCAAAAATGAATAAACCCTTTCTATTCCACTGACTTGCCTCTGGATTTACTGGCTAGTCTTACAGCAAGCAGAAAGAGCCCATCGCTCAGTAACAATGGTGAACTATCAACCAAGGCAGTAAAGCCTCACTAGCCACCAAAAGACTTTTGCTTCACCAGGTGACTTAGTTAACAACAGTAATAATAATAATAATAATAACAACAGCTAATATTTAGGTAGGACTTACTATGATTCAGACACTATTTTAATCACTTTACATCGATTAACTCAATCCGTCAGTAATGCAGCTTTAGGGTAGATACTATTTGGCTCAATCATATGAATTTGCTGATAATCATTTTTTTGACGTAAAAAAATGGCAATTTAGTATTGCTGAACATAATACTTTAGAGATTAAAAAAGAACTGAGCACAGAGTTTAGGTCAAACACCTAGTACATACAAAGCAGAGCCATTACTTGAACATCTGGCTCTAGAGTTCATACTCTTTCCATTGTTCTATACCATCTCCTATACTTTACTACCTTTGAGCCCTGAAGTTTCACTGTCTTCTGAACACCCCTCCTCCACATTCATTACAAACATTTATTCCTACAAAGGTTCCCGAATGAGAGTAAATGTCACACTTTCAAGTCATGTTACTGGAGGGAAGCAGAATTTGCCACCCCAAAATATGCCTCTTTGGCATAACGATTATTTTAGGCTATTTTTGAGAAGGAGCAGACACAGGAGAAGCTCTGAAAACCGAGTAGAAGTTACCCTTTTGTAAGGGACATTTACATTTGTAATGGAAATCTCCATTTGTAAGGGTGTCTCCCTCTGTCCCAGGAAGAGGAGGGTGACTCTAAATTTCTAGAAACTCTTATCCATGGAGAAGGCCCCTAACTTAAACCTGCATAACAACCTTACCTTTGTTTTCTGTGCTTTGCCTGGTAACCTCCCATATCTGGCTCTCCCCCAGCCCCCAACATCTTCCTTTGTCTTTAGGTGGAGATGGTGTTTAAGGTGGTGGCTTGGGCCATTTTAGAGAGTTACTCAGTTTTCCTGGGTCTCTTCCACGTATACAGGAGGCATACATGTTATTAAACTTCTGTTTGTTTTCTCCTGTTAATCTCTCTTTTATTACTGGGGGTGGGTCTCAGTGAAGACCCTAATAGGGTAAATGGAAAATTATTCTTCTTCCCTTACTAAGACAAATGGCTGGTATTTAGTAACAGTTAAAATTTTGAAAGACTTCAGGGAAAAATCCCACATCAAAATCACTGTGAAAATTCTCCTAGGAAAATCTGGCTCCTTAAACGGATTATTTGCCCCCTTGGACGGGAATGCATTATCACTCTTTAATATATCAATTTTTAGTCTGGGAAATATTTCTATTTGATTCATTTTCTAGTCACAATTATGTTTGACTATTTTGTTTCTTGTAACATTTCAATTTCTTTTTCCTGTCGGCACTGTGCAAAATAACTCTGGCATTTAGAACAAAAACTGTGTTCATTTTATTATCCTAGATTGATTTTGCAAACATATGTTTATAGCTAGGTCATGTTTCAATCTGTTTGAAGTCATGTTTGTGTTTCAGGCTCTTTCTATCTCATGGAAACTTTTTTCTAAGCTTTCTATTGACTGCTCGTTTCATCATTGTTCCATAGGAAACAATGAACTCAAGAGAGCTGGCTGACAAATTTCATCCACTCATTAAATCCATTACCTAGGCAGACAGGGTAACTGATTATTGGAGATAACATTTTTAATGCTTCTTAACACTTGTCAGCTTTAAAATTCAGAAGCTAAGTGAGAAAGTTAACTGAAAAGTTAACTAGATATCAAGAGGATAATAAAGCAATAACTCACATTAATTCATTTTAGGAAATATCGACCTCAGATGACTATCACTGAAAGTGATTCATTTTTAATAAAGCTACCATTTATTAATCATTTACTGTGTGACAGGTACTTTACTAACATCCTCTCAATGAATCCTAAAAATAATTCTGCCAGGTAGCCATTAGCCTCTAATCACAAATGAGGAAACTGAGGCTCAGTGAAGTTAATAACTTGCTCAAGAGTATACAGCTAAATAAGAGGGGGTGCACTATCTTCACCTTTCCATGATTGTGATCAGATAACCCCTTCTTAGCATGTGCACCACCATTCTATGTAAATTTGCACCCACCACCCCTCACAACCCCTTTTCCCTTCCCCTGATATATCTTTATCCATAGGACTTACTAGCCTCTAAATTACTATAATTCACTCATTTATTCCATTTATTGCCCATCTCCCTTCTCTATAAGATCTGTTCCATGAGGGCCAGGGTTTGTGTCAATTTTGTTAACTGCTTAGCCCCAGCACCAAGCATAGGGCCTGACACATAGAGGGGTTTCAATAAGTACTTGGTAAATGTGGAACAGGGCTCCACAGGCCAGAAGAGAAATGAGGGGCAGAAGTTAGTGTATGTATTTAATTACTGTCTTCTTATTTGACAATTGGATTTTAAAAGTGGGGAAAGTAGTAGTTATCACCTTGAACATTGGTATATAACCATAAAGAATTATTTTCATTATTCCATCCTCTAAGCACTTTCTCTGCCTATTGAATCAGCTACCATAGCATACTTCCTCACCCTTAATCAGATAGGCTACTTTAAAAAAATTTTTTTTGGTAAGGAAGATAGGCCCTGAGCTAACATCTGTTGCCAATCTTCTTCTTTTTGCTTGAGGAAGATTGTTGCTGAGCTAACATCTGTGACAATCTCCCTCTATTTTGTATGTGGGACACTGCCACAGCATGGCTTGATGAGCAGTGAGTACGTCAGTGCCCAGGATCCAAACTTGTGAACCGCAGGCCGCCAAAGCAGAGCACACAAACCCAACTACTACACCACCAGGCCGGCCCCCTGGGTAGCCTACTTTTACAAACACGTTTTAGAGGAGAAGGATGGAAGAAAAACAGTCTATTTTCCTTGGTAACCACTTAGTAGCCTGAGAGTATGGAAATGATCCCTCTTTCCTGAGATACATTGACAGAGACTATTTGATTCTGAGGAAAATATAGTAAAGGGTCACAAACAGAAAACTACTGTGCTCTGGTCTACCTACAAGGCACAAGCGCTTGCTTCCACAAAGCCTAGAATATTTGATTAACATATCAGGTAAACCAAACACATGTTCTCAAAGACATACTTATAGAGGGAATGAGATCCAGCAAGTGAAATCAAGAGCCTGGCAAAGACAATGTTCCTTTCTTGACACTCCTCTCCCGCATAAGCCTTTGTAGAAAGCACATGACAGGGTTGCCTCACACAGTTGTGGGTATGTACTCTACCAAACTTGGCCTTGATAACAGCCCATGAAGAACCTTTACCAGCAAATTTATCAGAAAGATGCTTTGTCAGAAATAAACCAAAAGAGCAAAATAAAATAGTAGAATTTTACAGTCTACAAAACAGAAGATTTAGGCTTGGTCAGAGGTCTTCCTTCTAAGGTGAGATAGTCAGGAAAAAGAAAATCAACCACAAGTATAGGGGTCATTTTTGGAACAGAAAATGAACTCTTAAAGGACAAGGGACATTTTGATATGTCTCAAATCCCCTTTGAATGTGGCTGACAACTTCATTAGCTGAAAAGGTGAAAGCAGGCTGGGTCTGCCGATTCCCTGTGCCTCTGTTTCCTCAAGTCTAATGTGCAGTTGACAACCTTGCCATACCTCTCTTCCAGGATTTTTATGAGGCTCAAAGAGCGTACTTCCTGAAGACTCTTTTTTAACACGTTCATTTTTATATCACATGAGGATAATGAACAGTCTATTCTTTAGAAGCAGCAAAGGAAATATGGAATTTCCCAAAAGGATAATTCATTATTCAACAATTGTAGATTCCTAATTCAGAGGCAGGCAGGTCCAAGTACCCCTGGATCTGTTAGGAACATTATAAAAGAGGATCTAGAGACTTCCAGGGCACCTTTATCATCCCATATCTATGACGTTTTTGGGAGGAGGGTGACTCGATGAGAGGCTTGTGGCTGCTACCTGCTGAGAAACTGTCTTGTCCCTTATGGGTCTGACTGATATTGCTAAAAATGGGGTAGGATATACACAATCTGCAATAGCAGGCAGGGCTGGCAGGCATGAAGTTCTTGTCCTTCACTTACCCAGCACTTTTCTCTCCTGCATCATAAAGGCAGAATGGGGCTTGACAAACAAGAAGAAAGACTGGTAGTTTTGAACTGCAAATAAAATAGCCATTATCTATTTTTAGACCGAAGTTACATTTGAGAAAACACTGACTCCTCTTTTGTTTTTGCAAACAACCTTCTTCATCCTGCCAAGGTTAAAAACTGTGCTTAAGTAATGTAAGAAGAAATAAAAAGGAAATAGATGCTTTGTGTACCATTTTAATTTCCTGAGGAAGGAAGGAGTAGTCTAGTTAGAAACTATTTTAGAGAGAGCAATCATAGGTTAAAATAGGTTCCAGGTCTACTTTTACCTTCTTCCTCCTTATATTTTTGAAGACTATTAAGGGCTTTTGGAGGAGTAACTACACACATTGCAGCACATTTCCTAATGTGTCATTCCATTTCCTAAACTCTCCAAACTCTGATATAAGATACATCTCAGCATTTATTACAGTACACTTCTTACTCTCAGGAGTTTTGTACTTGTTTTTTCCTTTAGACTCACAGTTTCTTGAGGTCAAGGATTATATAGACTAAGTACTTGATGATTCAAATAAAGTTGATGGAGGATCCATTAGACTGACCAGAAGTAAAGGAAAACCAGAAAGTAGTGTCAAGAGTGGATCAGTTAATGACAAAGGGAAGCAGAAGTGAAATGGACCCATGTGAAGGGATCAAATATGAAAAAACAGGAAGAAGAGAAGTCATTTGTTCAGCTGTACTCAGACAGTACATAAAGCAGACACAATTCTTGCTCTGTTGGGTGAGACAGGCATTAAAGGACCCCTTACAAGAAGGATTATTGTAAAAAATAAAAAGAAGAAATTCACGGGGCTATATGAGTTTTAAGCAGAAGGACTTGACCCAATCACAAGAGTGAAGGAAGCCTTCCAGAGAAAGTTTTTCTCAACAGAAAATCGATGGAGTTGTGTTGTAGCTGACCAAGTGAGGAGATCCATGTGACAGGGGATGAGGAACGAAGCAACATTTCCACAAAACTTGAAATCATACTGTGGGAATACATGAGAGGGCTACAAACAAAACTCCAAAAGCAAAAACCTGCGAAGTAGTCTGGTTGATAAAGAAGACCTGCGTAACCGAAAGGACAGTGGTATGCACATAGCATCAGATATTTAAAAGCTGTTTGATTGCTGTTTCTAGCTGAATCAAGAGGCAGCGTATTGGGTTAAGAGTGTGGACTCTAGAGTCACAATCCTAGCTGTCAGACCTTGGGTAAGGTACTTAAACTCTTCATGTATCAACTTCTTTGTAACCTGAGGGGTGTCAGAGTGGCTTCCTCCTAGGTTGTTACAAGAATTAAATATGTTGTTATAGAAAAAGCACTTAGAACAGTGCCTGGAGCATTCTAAATACTGAATAAATATTAGCTGCTATTATTTTTATTACTATTATTAATTGCAATGTTAAGAGCCAAGAATTACATTAGGATTAAGCTAGTCATAACATTAAGAAAGGTTTACAAATTTGTTCACAGCTAACTCTGTTACATATTGCTTGTATGCAAGAGGAATAAGCTCCATGCCTAGAGATCCTGATGCAGCACAGTGCAACAGAATCTGCCTGGTAGAGGGGAAACTCATTTTTGCCTGTCACTCAAAGTACTGCAGGTCCAAGGGCTAGGAAGGAGTGAGGGGGGTATAAACCAAAGGAATATATTTTATATTAGTTTAGATGGAACTGACTGCTGCTTCTCATTTGCTCAGCTATCTGAGGGCAATTTAATATGAAATCTGCTTATTTCAACCTTCAGCTTACCAGAAGTTTCCAGCCTATAAAAAGTTCTCATCCACCATTTTGCTTCCCTGAGCATATCACTCCATACATTTTACCACTCATTCTTGGACTAAGCCATACCCACCCATGTATACATATAGAAGCCCTTTATATTCTGGCACAGGAAGGAAGAACTGAGAGTCCCTCAGGCTGGGTTTCTTCCCATGCTCAGAAATATGGAATATGAGACAAAATTGCAGGCTTATTTTGTCTTTATTTGTTCAACTATTTCATGCCAAAAGCAAAACTTCAAAATGTTAATAACCTAATTATAGTGCCTTTATTCCATCCCATAAAGCGTTCTGTAACCATCACAGAGATAATTTCATAGTCACTTCTACTATAATACTTTTGATCAGATAATATATCAACATATTGATAGTCACATATTTGCTAACAAAATCTCACCAAACTGCTCTCCTGTGGCATATACCACTATATGAAACTGAATTTTCACTTCACTGAAAGGTACCTATTAAGTAGTTGCTGAATCAGCAATGGCATATTCCTGTCTCTCCTACTAGAAGACTTTCTCTTGATGTAATTTTAAATTTATCTTTGCATAATTAACATAATTCCTGGTACATAGTAGGTACTAAATAAATATACGTGAAATTGAGCTGATGCTTGAGCTCAGTTTCAGTAGTTTACCAAGAAGAATGGGTGTCAGGGGATACATTATGTCCAAATGAGTAGAACCATGAAAGAATATAGCATATTTGGAACCTGCATATGAACTTGAGAAGATCCATGGAACTGTGTCACAGTTACTTACAGTATCCAGTATATGCATTATGTTAAACCAAATATTGAGAACATCTCTTCCAGATTATATAAGAAGAAAAAGGAGTATTAGTCAATACAGATCATGTGACAATAATCAAGTAATTTTATAAACACAATACTTATTCAATATTCTGAGGTAAATTATTTCTATTTATTTCACTTCAGGCATGCTCACGATATATCCTTTTTCATTCAGTGAATTCTAACAAATATTTAAAGAAGAACCAACACCACCATTTCTCAAACTTTTCCAAAAAACTGAAGTGGTAGGAACACTTCCTAACTCATTCTGTGAGGCGAGCATTACCCTGATTTCAAAGCTAGAAAAGAAATGAAAACTACAAACCAATATCCTTTTTTAGCATTGGTGGGAAAATTCTCAACAACATACTAGCACACCAAATTCAATAGCATATTAAAAGGATTATACACTATAACAAAGTGGGATTTATTGCTAGAATGCAAGGATGGTTCAATATATAAAAATTAATCCATGTAATATACCACATTAAAGAATGATGGAAAAAAACACATGGTCATCTCAATCGATGCAGATAAGCATTCAACAAAATTCAACACCCTTTTATAATAACAATACTCGACAAGCTAGGAATAGAAGGAGAAACTACCTCAACATAATAAAAGCCATATATGAAAAACTCACAGCAAACATCATACTTAATTGTGAAAAACTGAAAGCTTTTCCTCTAAAATCAGGAACAAGGCAAAGATGCATGCTTTCACCACTTCTATTCACTATAGTACTGGAAGTCCTAGCTAGAGCAATTAGGCAAGAAAAAGAAATAAAAGGCATCCAGGTTGGAAAGGAAGAAACAAAATTATTTCTGCTCACACATGATAAAAAGGCAACTAAGGAATGGGAGAAAATATTTGCAAATCATATATCTTATAAGTGATTAATATGCAGAATATATATATATATATATCTCTCTTAAAACACAACAACAAAGAAAACAAACAATCCAGTTCAAAAGTGGGCAAAGGACTTGAATAGACATTCCTCCAAAGAGGTTATATAGATGGTCAATAAGCACACAAAAAGATGCTCAAGCATTGCTAAGTAGCAGAGGAACGCTAAGACTAAGGTGAAGGGAGAATGGGGAGTTATTATTTATCGGGTACAGAGTTTCATATTTGCAAGCTGCAAAGAGTTCTGGAGATGGATGGTAGTGATGGTTGCACAACAATATGAATGTACGTAATACCACTGAACTGTAATTAAAATAGTTAAGATGATAAATTTTGTGGTATGTGTATTTTACCCACAATAAATTTTTTTAAATTCAGTTTATGAGTATGCAAACAACAGTATGGGATATTCAGCCACTGAATGATTTAATTTCCTAATTATTTCGGCTCACTCTAATTTTTAAAAGTCCAGTGCATTATCGAGCAAAGTATAATTTTTAAAATAACCTGTATTCCCTAAGCCTACAAAATCTCAATATGAGGGTCAGCAAACAGGAAATGTCCAAGGTGTCAAGTACTGTGGTAAAAGGTGTGCCTCCAATAACAGACACAGTGATAACAAATGAAAGAAAAATAGAATGAGTAGCTTTGAGGACTCTCTAGAGACGTGGGAAAATGTTTGAGAATATGAAATATTTGTGCACAATCGGAGGTTAGGATGAAAGGAAAGATCTAGTGAGAAGGCATTCAAGGAGATTGTGGGGGCAAGTTTTAAGAGCCCTGTTAGTGCTTGCCCTTGTTCTCAAGCCTAGAAATTCATGTGTCCCTAGCAGTTTGCAGGACACAATCAATTGATATTTCACACTTTCAAGGAAATTGAATGTACAACAAATGGATAGCTAACTGCTTTGAAGGCGTAGTGAAAGAGAAGCTAGGCAGTAAACTTGGTGACCTGAACTCCAGATTTTGTCCAGGCAAAGGGTGTTTGAATGTTTCTGGATGTGGGCTACCCATAGGAAAAATCCAGAAAGGGGAAGTTGAAGGTAATGTAGGTTGCCTAAAGTACTGAGAGTGGAATAAGGGAGCAGGCAGAAACTTTACCTTGTCAAGTGGACTTCACATATGAGAAGCGTAATGGAGGGGAAGGGGTAACTCAGAAGAACCCCTGAAGTACGCAGGAGGCAAAAAGTCAGTTTTAAAATAATGCCAAACACAGAAAGCACAAATATCTGACCACCACGACAGTACCAGTAAAAGCAGAATTCTTATGCTTCCTTTACTTCTCACTCCATGCACTCCAACTCTGGAACAGGCAGAAACATGGTTGATGAGATAGAAGAAAAAGAATAGAAGCTGAAGACGGGAAAAGCCACAAGAAGGCTGCCACTTCATCTCCCCTAACTTCAGATTTCCTCTTGGAGCATGGCAGAACTTGGGGAAGAGAAAAAGTCTGATTTAAAAGAGGATTCAAATAATGGCAATTATCCTGCTCAGGGCATTGTAATTTTTAAATTGAGAGTGGTGCTGTTGGTTTTAATAGCTTATAGTTGAAGTGAACAAAAAACTGTATTATGTAGGAATAACCAGAAAAATCCTGCCACAGTGAATGTGGGGGAGGGAAAGCACCAAGGCCACAGAAAAGATTTAATGAAACGGGGAAAAAATAACGTTTCTATATGAGTATATCCTATGAATTTTCCTTTCTTATTGTAATAGCTACACATACATCCTCTATACTTTTTGGGGAGAGTTACTAAAATATTAAGAAATATAAGTAATTATAAAAGGTAACCAGATCGTATGCTGGCAGAAAATTCAGCCTAAGTTTTGCAAATGAGTACAAATATGTGAAGGTTTAGTAACAAATATATTTTTTAAACATCATTGAAATTGCTTCTGCTGCAAGGAACAACTTAGGTGAGACATTTTTATGAAGCTAATATGTCAGGACATTCTGGAATTTTCTCAATATTTTCCTTCATATCCATTAACTTGTTTTCTTAATCTACATTGTTTTCCAAAGACTCATTGTCCCTAACCTTAATTCCGTAACTGGCTAAGAGGAAAAATAAAATGACAATTGCAAAATTAGATAACACCAGCTTCCTGTAACATAGCTAGATGTTTGAGCACTTAACTCCTTTTGGAAAACTGAAATTTGGTGCAAACACAAACAAATGTTCCACACCTAACATAATTTAGGGGTAGCACACGGTGAGCATGAAAGTTTGGAATGACTCTTGCCTTTGTGGTGTTGAGAAGAAACACAGGACTCTTTCAAACAAAGCAAGGAAAGAAGATTAGAGGGCACACCGAGAAGCCCTCTGAAGTTTTTAATACACCAGTTAATCTATCATGCATTGCAGTACATAACGCCCCTGGTAAAAAGACTCCTATGACAAATTTCTCTACGAAATAAGAACTAAAAGATAAGTCCATTTAGGGAAAAAAACCTAACATCACTTCTGCTAACAACAATGAAAGCTCTGAGACCCATCACATTGCCACCTTAGCCCTGGCCTCTAGAGAGCACAGAGCCAAAATCTGTGAACAATTGGTATGGTTTCCTCATTCAGGATTTTTGGGCCTTATTTTTGTCCTCTCCTCTAACTACTTGGTTTCTGTCTCCCTCCTTGTGTTAAGTATTTCTGATTGTACTCTCTTTGTATCATCATTGTACGAGTCCTCTGAAGTCCTAATTTAAAGATAGGCAAGACATACATAAATCAATCAACAAAGCATGAAGTAATAACTATAGGTGTGGTTTGGGGTACATAGAGCAATTAATTTAGTGTGCAAAAATATATTAGGAAGTCTTCTGTAAAGTTATCCTCTCCAAATATTTTGTCTTCCTGTTGTCAGATATTTCACAATGTCTCTTCAATGAACTATTTCTTTGGACTATCAGATAATCAATATTAATATGTTGCTCATTAATAAAGCATAATCCCTCTTAAACATATATGAAAAGTAAAGCCTCAAAAAATAACTAGTGTTTCCTGGAAACCCCTGTATCAGCCCTCAGGAGCCTCCCGCACCAGCCCAGCACTGCACCCTGGGCCAGACAACACCGGGTATTCACATACAAAAGAATGAATCTGGATTCCTATCTTATACTACTTACAAAAATTCCCTCAATATGGATTGAAGACTTAAATGTGAGATCTGAAACTGTAAAACTGCTAGAAGAAAATATAGGGCAAAAGCTCCTTGAAATTGGTCTTGGCAAAGATTTTTTTTGGATATACCAAAAGCACAGGCAACAAAAGCAAAAGTAAACAAGTGGGACTACATCAAGCTACAACACTTCTACACAGCAAAAGAAACAATCAACAAAATGAAAAGGCAACCTACGGAATAGGAGAAAATATTTACAATTCATATATCTGATGAGGGGTTAATATCCAAAATATATAATGAACTCACACAACTCAATAGCAAAAAAAACAGACAATCCAATTAAAAAATGGGCAAAGGACCTGATTAGACCTTTTTCCAAAGGAAACATACAGATGGCCAACAGGTACATGCAAAGGGACTCAACATCACTAATCATCAGTAAAATGCAAATCAAAACCACACTGAGATATCACCTCATACTTGTTAGAATGGTTATTATTAAAAAGACAAGAGATAACAAGTGTTGGTGAGGATGTGGAGAAAAGGGAACCCTTATGCACTATTGGTGAGAATGTAAATTGGTGCAGCAACTATGGCAAACAATATGGAGGTTCCTCAATAAATTAAAAATAGAACTACCAGAGGACCCAGTAACCCTACTTTGGAGTATATATATGAGGAAAAGAAATCACTATCTTGAAGAGATACCTGCACCTCCATGTTCATGGCGGCATTATTCACAAAAGTCAAGAATTGAAAACAACCTAAGTGTCTGTCGACGGATGAATGGATAAAGAGGATGTGGCATATATATATATATATATATATATATATATATATATATATATACATACATATATACACAATGGAATATTATTCAGGCATAAAAAGAGAGAAATTCTTTCATTTGGGACAGCATGGATGAAACTTGAGGGCATTATGCTAAGTGAAATAAGTCAGACAGAGAAAGACAAATACTGTATGATCTCATATGTGGAATCTACAAAAGTTGAACCCATAGAAAGAAAGAGTAGAATGGTGGTTGCCATGGGCTGTGTGGTGGGGGAAATGAGGAGATGTTAGGCAAAGTGTACAACTTTTCAGTTATAAGATCAATAAGGTCTGGGGATCTAATGTGCAGCATGGTGACTATAGTTAACAATACTGTATTGGTTACTTGATTTTTTTTTGAGGAAGATTAGCCCTGAGCTAATATCTGCTGCCAATCTTCCTCTTTTTGCTGAGGAAGACTGGCCCTGAGCTAACATCCATGCCCATCTTCCTCTACTTTATATGTGGGACGCCTACCACAGCATGGCTTTTGCCAAGTGGTGTCATGTCCACACCTGGGATCCAAACAGGCGAACCCTAGACTGCAGAAGCGGAATGTGCGAACTTAACCGCTGCACCACGCGGCTGGCCCCACATATTGTATACTTGAAATTTGCTAATAGAGTAGATCTTAAATGTTCTCACCACAAAAAATAAAAGGATAATTATGTGAGGTGATGGATGTGTTAACTAACCTTATTGTGGTAATCATTTCACAATATATACATACGTCAAATATGTACATTGTACACCTTATTCTTCCACAATGTTATTTGTAAACTATAGGTCGTAAAGCTGGAAATGAGAAATATTTATGTCTTTGTGTAAAAAGAAACATTTATGCATATAAATTTTAAGTATAAAAAAGTATTTTACATTTCTAAATAAAATTAAAATATGAAGCTGAGGAGTAAACTTCTTGGTAAAATAAATGTTTATTCAAATTGGCAACAAATCAATAGTCATTTACCAAGGATATGAGCTGTATTTCATTTCTCTTTATGTACAGATGTATGTACATGTGTATGAACAGAAGCATTATTAACACCTAAAGAAAAAAGGATCCTGACATTGTTGAAAAAGTTTAGTCACTTTGAATAACAATGTAGCCATTCAGCAAACCAAGCCATAATTTGTTAATCAGGTAGTATTTCAAATGTTGAAATGCGATCAACAATATTAGCCACAGTATTAAAGGCAAAGCTTTAAATGCACTGAATAACCTAAGTATGGATGTTAAAAATCAAAGCAAGTTAAAGGTATGCATCAAGTCTGTGAGCATTTTTTTCTGTGGTTCCCTCAAGTCCACTGTGCAGATGGTCAGACTGGGATTGTTAACAAACACGACTGTTATTAATGACCAAATGCTTAACATTTCTATGACAGACGTTTTCAATGTGTTACTTGTGGGAAATGGAAACACTAAAGTTCAAGTTTTGAAACTCCTTTTGAATGTGCCTGGAATTTCAGCCATAGCAGATGGACTACTTGGTACCCGAGTGGATTCATCATTCCTTTCCCTTCACTATGGCCACCTAGCAAAGGGGATTCTTCTTTGAGTACTTACATTGTTTCAGAAAATAAATTACTGCCTCAAAATCCAAGGCCATTTACCTTCTCAGCCTACTTTTCACTAAAGGTTCACTGTTTTTCCTGTTCTGTGGAGAAGAATGTGCCCAGAAAATGAGAGCTTTAGTTTATCATCATGATGTGGATGTGAAGGAAAAAGTTGTAATAATAATAACAAAATCCTGATTAGTCATATGTTTCCAAAGAGTAATGCAGTCTGAAAGTAATGCACATTATATATTTCTTATTCTCCATCTTCTTTGTAAAGGAAATTTTTCAGCTGCTGAATTTAAACAGTAAATCTCATGTTTCATCAATACAGTCTTAGTCTTGCCATGGTCTTCAAGTTTTAGACCACTTTATTGATAACAAATGAATATTAGAACTTGTACTAAAAATATTCACTTATTTTTATTTTGCTGACTATATTGAGATATTTTGGTTATTTTTTCTACATGAAGTGACAGTGACCTTTTTATACATAAGCTACCCTTTTACCATTTGAAGTGATCTGAGGCCATATTAGCATATCATCAATTCATTGTTTTAGAACCATCAGAGGAATGGCACCACTCTTTTAGTAATGTTGAGATCCTGAGTGCTCAAGTTCAACTGCCAACTCAGACATAGAATATTCAAAAATCTAACCATTTGTACTTCTAGTCAATGCAAAATGTAAACCTTAGGAGATGTTCCCTAGTACTTACCACTGCCATACAATGTGCCAATATGCAAAGATATTATGAATACAGTACCAGGATTTATCAGAATGTCCATCCATAGCCAGTTGAGTAAATCGATTACCAAGTCTTTAAAAAGATGAAGCAGGTTTGGATGTACTAGTGTGGAAAGATATCCATGAAATATGATTTTTAAAAAAATACATGCATAGAAGAATATGTATAATATGATCCTATTTATATTCTTAAATGACAAATACTTATACTTACATATACATTAACACTTTTGGAATGATAAACTATAATCAGACTGGAGAGTGGGGAAATGACTTTTTTATGTATACCTCTTTTACTATTAGAATTTTTACTATGAGCATAAATTTTATAATTTTTTTAATAAAAGGGTTTTTAAAAAAACTAGTATTTCTAGACTCACTTAGATAATAAATAGCAGACGCAGTATATGGGTCTGTGTGTTCATAATCTGCATACCCTGGTCTTTCCGCCATTGGACAGGTGTGTAAGTAAATTAAGCTTTACCAATAAGTAGAATGACCTTCTCAGTTGGCATTCATTCAGAAAATGTTGTAATGGACAATTTCAGTTTTCAAATGAATATGTACTAAATTTCCTGTTCTCCAGGCTAGCCTTAACTAATTACATACATTGCGAGATAAATAATAAAACAGCGACTAATACAACAGGCTCATACACTTAGAGAACGTCAATGTTGTTAACGTTTATAAGAAATGTTTACAAAATGAAGTTATTTTTCTATTATATATTTTTTCAGCTTGTATTCCAAAGACTCCTGATATTTTTCACCAGTATTTTACTTAAAGATTAGTATGCCTGTGACACCCTCTTTACTTCTACCTCTTTAGCTTTATTTTTAGAGTATTCAAACAGCTATAAAAATGTGATCCTTGAAAGGATTTGGCTCCAACAAGAAATTCTCTGAATATTTTTCTTCAACCAAACAATACTCACCCATTGGAGAAGGATGACTATTGAGTATAATGGCTGATGGAAGGTAATTCAACATTTAATTCCTAACATGAAAACATGACGAATGCAAGCAAAAGTGCTGTGTTTGAGATCATCTCCACTTACTTGCTGTAGCCGCATATAAAATAAAAAGAGGTTTGGTTTAAACCAATGGATGCTGCCAGGTTTCCTTTCCACACTTTATCATCTTAAACAGCAGTTGACTCTTTGATGTTTGTAAGAGAAGAGAAGAAAAAAGCATACGAAATGGCTGAAATTGCTTTCAGGCTTCCTTTTGTTTTGACCTTTATTTGCTTTCTATCCCTCTTCCAAGGAGAGCATATTGCTTCCTAATGTGAAAGCTAGAGAGATAACAGCTAAACAGTAAACGTCAGCCAGTAGCGTTCAAAAGAATGGGCTAATTTCATATCTGGGAAGTTTATCTTTAACTTGGAGTTGGAATGGGGAAATTATAGGATTCTTTTTTCCATTTTTGCAGGGAGAGGGCATAATTAGTTGGCTTTTATCAAATAAATTGCTAGTGTTTGCAAAATAAAAACTCCAATACATAGTAACGAAAAGCTATAAAATTGCCTCCATTTCTATGCATTCTGAATGCTTTCATTTTCAATTAATCTCATTTTTTCCTATTAAGAAATATTGTTGTACATGAGGATTTCTTACAATTAGATTTTCTGAGAAAATGTTGTAGCAATGAAATCATTTCAAACTTTGATCCTCCCTCAACTATAATAATTTTGTCTTATTTTCCTCTTGATTGAAAAACCAGTAAGTCCAAATTAAACATTTATTATAGTCCATTCAAATTAATTCACATATCTCACAAATTGCTCCATTAATATCTCATTTAAGGAAATATATAGAAAACAATTGTCTTTGCATTAGGATGCTGTCATCTATCACATTGGCTGAAACATCCAAATACGCTCCATTAGACCAGAGTTCCTTTAATCATGGTGGATCCTATGGGACCCACTTATAAAGTTCTTAAACCATTCATTCCTTCATATCCAGAATCTAAATATCTCTAAATGTGCAAAACATTTTTAAGGAACTCTGTGTGCTCATGAGATTATTTCCATCTCTTTTAGTACTCTCAACACAGTGCTGGCAATGTACAAATGCAATATGCCTAAACATTCAGCCACGAGAGCAAGAATATTCTTTGAACCACAAGTCAGTAATTCAATTATTCTATTCCCATTATTTTCATGACACCTCCTTGCAAAAGGCTGAAGGCCTGAATAAAAAAACCCTACATAGACATTAAAATATATCTTAAAGAAATACTCAAGTTAAAACTGAAGAAGCTTTAGTTCAATTAGAGCTCAAAGTTTGGCATCACTTATTCTTCCTCTCACTCTATCATTCTTTGTGCTTTATCATTAGTGCAATCACGTAGAGTCACCTTAAATGGATATTTTGCATCTCCTCCGTCCTTTCCCTTCCTAGTACTACTCCTACTGCACCCTCTTAATTTCCTCTCTCTTCAGGAAGACAGCAATTTTTTTAATTCAGAATTTCCCAAGTTTGCCTCTGTGGAACACGGGGTTCCATGAAATAGGTGACACTCAAAAGGAGTTCCACTTGAGAAACATGGGGTTAAACATGTTTCTTTACTGCAGTATTTCTCAGAGACTTTATTTAAAATACTAATTTTATTGACCAGATAACCTGTGTGCCAGGCATTGTGCTAGATCTTATATTATTTCTCTTCGTACATTACATTTTGTTATTATCTGTTTTATAGATCACACAGCGAATAAGCAGTGAAGCCAGGATTTAATTTCAGTTCTTTCTCACTCCAAACCCCCTGCTCATTCCATATTTCCCTCCTCAGACTGAGACATCATATCATTTCCTTAAAGATCATAATGGACTCAGGAGTTACATGCTTCTTTCTCTTAATGAAAAATGATGGGACCAGCCTGGTGGCACAGTGGTTAAGTTCGCATGTTCTGCTTTGGCAGCCCGGGGTTCGCTGGTTCAGATCCTGGGTGCAGACCCACGCACTGCTTGTCAAGCCATGCTGTGGCAGGCGTCCCACATATAAAGTAGAGGAAGATGGGCACGGACGTTAGCTCAGGGCCAGGCTTCCTCAGCAAAAAGAGGAGGATTGGTGGCAGATGTTAGCTCAGGGCTAATCTTCCTCCAAAAATGACAGCAACAACAAAAAATGAAAGTTGATATTCTTAATAGAGAGAAAACTAATTTTGCCTTATTATGGAGGTGATACTGTAGAGGTTAGTGGCATACATCTTTGTGTCACACAATATGATTCAAATTTTATTTCTGCAAATTACCAGCTGTGTGACAAAGGATAAGACCTTTAGTCACTTAAAACCTTTTTCCTCATTTGTATAATGCACAAAATATTTATTTCAGGGAGATATTTGTGAGTATTAAATATGATTATGTAATTAAAGTGCTTGGAATAATTTGACACATAGTAAGTATTGATTATAATATTATTATTAATAATTATAACATCATGATGTTCCTAAGACACACTTGCTTGAGTTTCTTAATCAAAACTGGATTGCCTATTCTAATTCAGTTTGATTTTATTTGAAATTTTTATAGTAAATCGATAAATTATTTGACTATTAAAAGAGAAAAAAATAAATACATCACACATTAAATAATAGATTTCTCATATTCAACTATGCTCCTAAATTTAGAATTTGAATTTTCCCAGCCTATCCATCAGGTTTCTGAACTGAAAGCTGGTTTAGTATTGTAAATAGGTAGCCCCTAGAGAGTAAGATTTAACTTTCAATGTGGATCTTAATACTTGAGATGATCTAGCATAGGGTACCAGCTAACCTCCTACCAAATTAAGAGGCTCAGGATGTTGACTTTCCTTTCTGTAAACATTTTAATATGAAAACTGCAAGACGTTCTTATTTTCCATTATCAATTTCAAAGGGAATTTGGAAAAAACTACAATTTTGAAAATTAGAGTTTATAAAATTATTAAATACATTGATTGAAAGAAGAAAATGCCATTGACTTTTTTGAGTTCTATTTAATAACCAATTTTAACAAAACCCCATCAGATTGAGATTTACTTATTTGGAATTTATAATTCTCTGAGACAAAGACCAAGATAAAATTATAAAATAAATTCATGAGGATACACTGTTATCTGGTGTATTCTTTTCAATGTGGTAATAGTCATGATAGGAGGGCTTAGGGTATAAGCCAGGAACTACTCTAACTGCTGTGTATATATTAAACAATTGAATGTTCAAAAAGATCCTATGAAGTAGATACTATTATTACCCCCATTTTACATATGAACAAATTGAAGCAAAGAAAGGTTGTCACTTACTCAAGGCCCTACAACTAGTAATAACAGAATGAGGGTCTTTTAATCCAGACAGGCTAGCTCCAGTATCTGTACTCTTGTCCACTGTACATTGATTACTTTTATTCTCTTAGTTTAGTAGGAATTAAACTTACTTAAAGTATTTTGTACCATGATATTGGTCTAATTCAGAATGCCACTTTCCAGTTGGTCTCAATATTTTACTACTCAAAGTTCATTGGTTTTTATTTTAAGAACATGTTCCTTTGGTTTACATTGTGGGGCATCAGAATTGGCCACCCCAAAATATGTCTTTTTGGCATGAGGATTATTTTGGGCTGGTTACTTTTAAGAAACTTCAGACAGGGGAAAAGCTCTGAAAAGTAGAAGTTACCCTA
Source organism: Equus przewalskii (assembly GCF_037783145.1). NCBI lineage: Eukaryota > Metazoa > Chordata > Mammalia > Perissodactyla > Equidae > Equus > Equus przewalskii. The sequence goes on along the minus strand of NC_091863.1, from coordinate 116,213,287 downwards.
TTGTAAGAGACCTTTACATTTATAAGCGAAACCTCCGTTTGTAAAGGTATCTCCCTCTCTGTGCCAGGAAGAAGGGGGGATGACATTATCTCTAGAAACTCTTATCACTGCAGAAGGCATGGACTTAAATCTGCATAATAACCTTACTCTTGCTCACTGCGCTTTTCTGGTAATCTCCCATAACTGACTCTCTCTACCCTCAACAACCTTCTTTGTCTTTAGCTGAAGATGGTATTTAAGATGACAACCTCAGCCATTTTGGCGAGTTGCTCAGTTTTCCTGAGTTTCTCCCATGTATACATTTATAAAGCTTTGTTTGATTTTCTCCTGTTATTCTGTATCATGTCAACTTAATGCATAGCCCAGCCAGAAGGACTCAGAGGGTAGAGGATTCATCTGCCTCTCCTACAACATTCTGGAAAGCCTCATCAGAAATACTGCTGACGCTATTATTGACACAAGCCTCAATATTCAGGTCATCTCAATTCCCATTTTTATCAAGAATCTTCTGGTGACAAGCATGAAAGAGTATGTGACCAATGTCAATACATGTTTCAAGATTAAAGTGATCTATTTTCTCGAAAAAACACCAGTAAAGATACAGACTGTCTTCTCATGAGAAAAGCAGCCTGTTGTTTGTTTGCTAATACTCAAAGTAATATCAAACAGTCAAGAAGCTGAGAGTTGAAATAAACAAGGAAAAATATTAGCAACCAAGAGTTTTTATCTGTAAGTTCTGCATCGAACATTTTATTTACATAGCATATTTTAGATAGAGCACAGACATACATAACTTGATATTACTAGCTTTTGCAGAAATGTCCACATCACATTTCCCCAAGCACAATCATACTTTATTCTCCTCCTCCTGGAATTAAAAAATCTTGATTTCTCTTTCACTGGATCCTATGGAAGTATTTATCAAAGTGTATTCTATGGGATATTGATAACTGTTAAGGATAGAAAATTGTTTTGTAGTCAAATAAATTTTGGAGAAACTAGGTTAAAGAAAGTTAACAAGGCTTACGTACTGCATGATTTTCAGAGCCTTTATATATTAATATCCATCATTTATCTCCAAGAGCAGAAATAAGTATGAATAAAGCTTCAAAAATTTTTGATCATACATTCTTTCTTTGTAGCATGTCAAGGTGGGAAAATTACTTCACAAAAGGTTTTAGGAGTCAATGGTGTGACATTGTAAATCATTAAAACTGGAAGACGCTAAAAAAACGCATCAATGCTGGCTTATAGACTTGCAGTATTAGAAGCTCATTTTGAGAGTGAGATATGGGAAGAAGGTTTCTTGGAAATACATTTTCCTGGATTCTACACCCAGAAATCTGGGATAAAGTCCAGGATCCTATATTTGGTTGGGGTCAGGGGACCTCTTTCCTTTTGCCTGTGAAGCAAAGCTAGGTTTTAGAACCATGCATAATGGAATACCATTGCTTCATAGCCTAGGGCATATTTACAATTTTATACATACTGTGATAAGCACAATAATGCCCCCTCAAAGATGTCTATGTCTTAATCCCCAAAACCTTTGAATATGTTAATTTACATAACAAAAGGAACTTTGCAGATGTGGTTAAGTTAAGGATCTTGAGATGACAAGATTATCCTGGAGTATCAGGGTGCACCCAAGGTAATCATAAAATCCTTAGAAGTAGAAGCAGGAGCATCAGAGCCAGAGAGAGAGATTTAAAGATGCCACACTGCTGCCTTTCATGATGGAGGAAGGGGCCATGAGCCAAGGAAAGCAGGCAGCCTCCAGAACCTGGAAAATGCACCAGAACCTGGAAAATGCAAGAAAATGGATTTCTTCCTAGAGACTCCAGAAGGATCATATCTTGCTGACACCTTTATTTTAGCACAGTAAGATACATTTTGGACTTCTGACTTCCAGAACTGTAGGATAATAAATGTTTATTGTTTTAAGCCACTAAGTTTGTGGTAATATGTTACAGCAGCAATAGGAAACTATTATATACACACTCGTGAAATTGAATTTAACACCTTTTAGCCATGGGAAACAAAGTTATTATTTTGATATAAGTTCTGCCAATTTACAATCAATAGGTCTAGCTCTCTGCTGCACTTAATATTAAGGACACGGAAGGGAGAGATTAACCATGTTAGTGACACAGAAGCTAGAATATTTAAGTTACCTGGCAAGGTTCCCAAAGCTAGTAAGTGGGTGAATGCAGTTTGAATGCAGGTCTGCCTGACTCCAAAATTCAGGCTTTTTATTCACATCAGTTACCTTTGAGCATGCCGCATAACGATCACCATGCTTAGTTTTCTGCTTTATATTAGAATTACCATATAGGGGAAAAAAGTGGAAATGGTTCAGTCTGGAAAAGTATTATGACCAAGAATAAAACAAAATAGTACTGCAGCTTGAAGGAAGGGAACAGAAAAACAAATACTATTCCTGAGAGAAGGACATGAATGGCTGTTAGAAACAGCATTACGTCAGATGGATGCACAGAAACGCTTATGCAGGTCACACGTGTGACACAGACTTACACAGTGCCTAAGACTAAGGTTTAATCAGAACTGCAGAGTACACCTCTTCACCTACTCTACTGTAATGCTAAGAAGCAGAAAGCAATAAAAACATTGAAACACAGCTGGTAGAACTACGAGAGCAAGATACTCTCTGGGGAGCAAGGGCAGAAATAGAATATTCAAACCCAGGCAGCAAGCAAATGTGCAACCCACCTAATCTTTGACTAGATTAACACAAACTACACTAAAGTCATGACACAGGAAAGGCATGCTCACATAGGCCAGCCTGGTGGTGCAGTGGTTAAGTGCTCACGTTCCGCTTTGGTGGCCGGGGTTTGCTGGTTTGGATCCCGGGTGGGGACATGGTACCACTTGGCAAGCCATGCTGTGGTAGCCATCCCACATATAAAGTAGAGGAAGAAGGGCACAGATGTTAGCTCAGGGCCAGTCTTCCTCAGCAAAATAGTGGGATTGGTGGCAGATGTTAGCTCAGGGCTAATCATCCTTAAAAAAAAAAAAAAAGGAAAACAAATCTAAACGGAAAAAATCAACCTCAGTGTATATTGTCCTATAGAACATATCCAGATTTCAACAAAAAATTACAAAGCACATCAAAAAGCAGGAAAAAAAACCATAAACTGAACAGAAAAGAAATCATCAAAATACAACTTGGATATGACACAGATATTGGAATTATCAGTGAGTTTTAAATAACTGTGATCAATATATTAAAAGATCCAATAGAAGTGAGAAAACATGAATTATCAGATAGGTAATTTCAGCAAAGAGATGGAAACCATAAGTAAATGGAAGTACTGCAAAAGAAAAACCCAGTAACACAGATGAAGAATTCCTTGGATGGACTCATCAGTAAACTGGACACAAGCAAGGAAAGATTCAGGAGTTGTAGGGTGATATTGAATGGTCTAACATATTCATAACTGGAATTTCAGTAGGAGAAGAAGGAGAGAACAAGACAGAAGAAATATTTGAAGAAATAAAGGTGGAGAAGTTCCCAAAATTATTAATAGATAATAAATTAAAGACTTCGAAAATTTGGAGAACAGCAAGCAGAATAAATATGAAAACATTCAAGCATATAATATTCAAACTACAGAATACTAAAGACAAAGTCTTGAAGGCAGCCAGAGAAAAAGGCAAATTAACTACTGAAGAATAAGGATGATAATTACAGCAGCCACCCCGTCAGAAACCATATTAGGAAAAAAGAAATGAAGACACATTTTTAAAATGCTTAAAGAAAAACCATACTCACAACGCAGAATTCTATACCCAGAAAAAATTATCTTCAAAAATTAAGGCCAAATACAGTATTTTCTCAGCCAAGCAAAAACTAATGAACTCGTTGTTAATCTACTCAATAAGAAGTGTTAAAATACATTTTTGAGGTAGAAGGAATATGATATAATAAAAACTTAGATGTACATATAGAAATTCAGAGTGTCATAAATAAAATATGTTAAATACGTTTTCTTATTAATTGGTCTAAAAGACAACTGACTATAAAGCAAATATTGTAACAATGTATTGTGTTTAAAACATAGTAAAAGTGAAATGCTAAAACAACAAAGTCACAGGAAATGGAAGGGTGGGATTAAAAATACTATAAATTTCTATCACTATACAATAAGCTGTATAGTATTATTTATAGGTAGACAACTATATAAAAAGTATATTATAAACTCTAGGTCAACAATTGTACAAGTTTTTAAACAAAGATGTGTTAATAATAAATCAATAGAGAAGATAAAATAGAACCATCAAAATACTCATTTAAAACTGAAAAGGAAAAATAAATAGAAGACAGCAAGCAATATAGTAGATTTTAATTCAATCACATAATATTTTTAGATGTGAATGTCTAACCACTTTAAATAACAATAGACTGTTAGATTGGACTTCAAAAAAGAAAGCAAAGCCCAGCTATTTGCTGTGTCCCAGAAATTGACTTAAAGATGAAGACACAGATAGACTAAAAGTAACGGGATGGAGGAAGATATAACATGCAAACACTGACCAAAAGTCAGGAGGGGAAGCTGCGTTAACTTCAGAGAAAGTAGACTTCAGAAAAAGAAATATTTTTAGGGATAAAGAGAAACACTACATAATGATAAAGTGTCAATTATTCACAAAAACATAATAAAATTAAGATTTATGCACCTAACATCAGAGCTTCAAAACAGATGACAAAAACTGATAGATCTGAAAGGAGAAATGACAAATCCACAGTTATATTTGGAGCTATCAACAGTGCTTTCTCAGTAAATCACAGAACAGGTAGGCAGAAAATCATAAGGATACAGATGGTCTGAATGACACCAATAAGGAACATGGCCTACCTGATATTTATAGAAGACCCCCCAACTACAGCAGAATATGCATTCTTTTCAAGTGCACATGGAACATCCACCAAGATAGACCATATTCTTAGCTATGAAGCAAATCTAAACAGAGTTACAGGAAGACAAATCATAGAAAGTATTCTCAAAACCGTAACTGAATTAAATTAGATTAATAACAGAAAAATACCTGGAAAGTGTATGAAAATTAAAAAACACCAATATACTTTTAAATAACCCAGGAGTCAAATAGAAAGTCTCAAGGAATATTCTCAAAGAATATTCAAATAAATTAAAACATCCACAAAGTATATCAAAATTTGTAGTATAGAGCTAAAGCAATGCTATGAAGCATTAAACATGTGTATTAGACAAGAAGAAAGATCTCAAATCAATAACCTAAGCTACCACCTGAAGAAACAAGAGAAAGAAGAGCAAATTCAACCCAAAGCAAGTAGAAAGAAGGAAATAATCAAGATTAGAGTAAAATTTAATGAATTTTAAAACAGAAAAATAATAGAGAAAATAAAAGCCAAAGCTGGTTCTTTGAAAACATCCCTAAAACAAAATTGATAAAATACTAGCCAGGATAACGAAGTAAAAAGAAAGAGTAAACAAATGATGAATATGAGGAAGGAAAAAAGAGACTGCACTACTAATGCTACAGACAGTAAAAGGACAACAACAAAATAACTCTGCCCATAAATGCTAAAATTTAGATGAAATGGATCAATTCCTTGAAAGACACACACTATCATGACTCATTCAAGAAGAATTAGAGCATCTGAATTGTCCTATACCTATAACACACTTCCAAAAAGAAAACTCCAGGCCCGGGGTCAGCCCCATGGCTGAGTGGTTAAGTTCCTGTGCTCCGCTTCTGCAGCCCGGGGTTTCACCGGTTCAGATCCTTGGCACAGACATGGCACCGCTCATCAGGCCATCCTGAGGCAGCGTCCCACATAGCAGAGCCAGAAGGCCCTACAACTAGAATATACAACTATTTACTCAGGGGCTTTGGTGAGAAGAAGGAAAAAAAGAAGATTGGCAACAGATGTTTGCTCAGGCGCCGATCTTTAAAAAAACAAAGAAAAGAAAAAAACCCTCCAGGCCCAAATGATTGCTAGAACATGAGCATCAAAGTGAATATCCATAGACTCATTAACAATATAGTTGTGGTAGTTCTCTGTTAACCATAAGCACACACGTTATTAACATATTTGTGAAAAAAATGAAAGAATTAATAGTTTAAAAAAATCAGAAGTTCACAGTAGTGTGGCCTGTTGCTCAGAATTTTTAAAAATACACTAATGGAGAAAAAGTTATAGATTTATCAGAGTAGAATCACTCATTGTCCCCCAAACTCTATTTCAGTCAACGTGTAAGGAAAGCATATTGTAAGATGGGATATAAATGTAACTAAGTGAAGAAGTGTCTGCTCAAGGCTGGTAGGTTGGTTTTCTGTACCCCAAGTGCATTGGTGATATTTGCCATCACTCCGCAACCAGAGACATACTCTATTTAGCAATCTGTATGAAAGGGAGAGTTACACGATGAGAGCTGACAACAGAAAGTCAGCTTCTCTTAATTTTGGCATGGAGATAACCCAACCTGCCTGTCAGCTCCATATCTCAGCAGTTGTATTAGTCAGAGTTCTCTGCAGAAACATACCAAACAGAATACATAGAGAAAGATATAACAGGAGATTTATTACAGGAATTGAGTCAGGCAGTTATGGAGGCTGAGAAACCACAAGATCAGTGGTCTGTCTGCAAGCTGGAGACCCAGGAAAGCCAGTGGTAAAATTCAGTGAGAACAAAGGCCTACAAACCAGGCGAAGCAATGATGGAATTTGCAGACGGAGGCCGAACACCTAAGAAGAGGGATGGGGGGTGGATTGAAGAGGGGCTTGCTGCAAATCCCATGGTCCAAGGGCCAGAGAACCAGTAGAAGATGATGGACATCCCACCTCAAGAAGAGAGGGAGGGAGAATTGACCCTTCCTCCTCCTTTTTGTTCTGTATGGGCCCTCAATGGATTGGATGCTGCCCACCCACATTGCTGAGGGCAGATCTTGTTTACTCAGTCTACTGATTCAAATGCTAATCTCTTGTGGAAACAACCTCACAGATATACCCAGAAATCACGTCTTACAATTTGTCTATGCATCCCTTAGCCCAGTCAAGTTGACACATAAAATAACCATCACAGCACTCAAAATAGAAGCCTACTAATCAACATACCCTGCACACACTTCACTTTTACTCTGGCTTCTAATTTAGGGGAGAAGCTTTTAGGACAGAGCAAATCCACATAATGAACAACATCAATCAGCATAATCCTTTGTTCCTAAATAGAAATGAATAATCAAGAAGAATTTGATCTTTGAGGAAAATCAGCAAAACTATAAAGATGAATAAACATAACAACTGACCTCAGAAGAAAGAGAGAGAATCCAGGCAACTGAAGACAACATTATATGAATCCTAATGTGTATCCTCAAAGAGATGTGAGTAGATAGCATACACATAAACAGAAGATCACGCTTCACTGGGAAAAGGAGCAACTGGAAACAAGAAAGTGTTGTTGGAAATTGAATATATATATGAAGTTATACATATAAAGTTCAGTGTGTGTATATATATATATGCTTAAAATAAAATTTTAATAGAAAGATTAGTAGAAAAATATGAAAAAGCTCTCATAAAACAGATAAAACATATGACCAAAAGTTGAAAGTCATAGATCAATAGAGAAGGGCCAATGTTTTTTAACAGGCATTCATCAGGTATTGAATCCCAACTATGCACAGGGGTTTTGCTAGGCAATGGGAAACAATGGCTAACATTGTAACACTTGCGTTAACAGTTAAATGTCTAATAGGAGTTAAAGAAAGAGAAAACAGAGAAAGGAGAGGGGAGGAAATGGCTAAAAATAAAAATACATAACTGGAAAAAAATTCCCAGCACCAAAGGGAAACACAAGTTTTCGGAGTAATTGTCACGGTGGATGGATGAACAGACACCCTCATCTGAGCTATCCTTGTGAAAATTCAGAACACTAAGCGAAAAATTGAAATAATATTTTCAGAGTGAGGGTAAGGCGACAAGGCTACCTACGAGTACATAAGAGTGATAATGTTATCAGATTTGTCTTCAATGCTGGATGCTAAGAGAAAATGGAGTGGTATGCTAGCTGTGCAGCGGGCCATGGATGTGATGCAATGCTGATCATGCGTAGTTGCTGGGCATGGGCTCCATTCTCTTGATCTGGAGAGCACAGTGAAAGCAGGTGATGCTAAACGTGAGGAGTAACTGGGGGCTTTGAGCCTGAGGTGGGTTGAGGGAGAGGGCCAAGCTCAGGGGTCAGACTGTGAATCATTCTCCCTGGTTGAAGGAAATGTGTGAGTACTACCCAGGGCACACAAGACCAGGCAGCCAGGAGCCAACAGCTGCTGCTGACCATGCTGTAGGAGGCAGCGGCCGTGATGGAGAAAGTTGCCTGGAAGAAGAAATAGGTGGTGATGGTGGCAGTGGCAGGATGTCAGTATGAGCCATGGCCTGCTCCTGTGGGTTCTCAGATCTCTGTTTGGGCACAGGAGTTCAAAGTGGCCTTTCTTCTCTGTGGGCCAGGAAGGAAGCCCGGATCCAGACCTTTCTGGATATTGTTGATTTTCCAGTGTGAAGGCAAATAGGTAGTGGGAGTTAGGGAGAAGGGGTATACTGAAAAGAGTGGAGAATTTAAGTTAACAATAGTAAAAACGATGGATTCAGAGTGTATCAAAGTGAAGACAGTACTGCAGTTTGGGACCAAAAGGAATCTGGGTTTTAAATTTTACCTATGGCTGACAAATCTTGGACCAATCAGTGGTCCTTTCATTGACTCTGACCCATGTGGCCTTTTCAAACCATAAGTAGGCATCTCCAGACCAGTAATAAGAAGGATATTGAATCAGTAATCAAAAACCTCCCAACAAAGAAACGCACAGTCTTCATTGATAAATTCTAAGAAACATTCAAAGAAAAATTAACATCAATCCTTCCCAAACTCTTCTAAAAAAGTAGAATAAATATAGCTTACTAAACTGACTCAGGAAGAAATAAAAAAACCTTCAACAGGCCTAAAGTTACTAAGGAAATTGAAGCAGTATTTTAAAATCTTTATGGGAGTTCCAGTTTCTGCTTGGGTATATGCACATCTGCAAAGCACACAGCTCCCATCCTTACAACAAGAAAGAAGGATAGACATATTGCTAATTCGTGACTTTTCTTGAATGCGTCATAGAGCTGAGGCTGCAGGAAAACCAAATAACCCAAAATTTGCAGAGGGACAGGCACCTGCAGGGATAGACTGAGTGTGAGTGCTGGCTTACCTGAGAGAGAAGCTACTGAATACCAGTAAGAAGAATTTAGCTGAAACAGTTGACAGAAAGGTAGATTCAGGCAGGCAAGAGCATACGAATCTCCTGGAGACTGCAGATAGGAGCCAGGGAGTCCTCACACTATTGAAGCATTAGTGTTCCTGAATTCTAACAGGTGCTTTTAGTGAAGACTTAGGAGAGTCCTGCAGGAGCTTGCCTTGTGGAGAGAGCAGGAGGAGAGAGCAGCAGCAGCTGCTGCAGCAGGGGCATGAAATCCTCCAGGCCTCTTCCTCCTAATTCTACATGACAAAATCCTCAATCTGTGGGAGGAAGAACAAAATCTGTTGACACTGGGGCATGGTCAAAACCTATTGCAGTTTGGGGAAGGGAACAAACGAAAAAACTCTCAACATAGGGGAGGAACGGGCATACTTGCTGGACCCAAAACTCAGCTGGAGGAGGGGCACTTGTGATAGCCTGAAAGCCACACCCCAGAGACACAGGGACCCATGCCTGCCTAAGCCTGAGCCTTAATCTGAACATTAGAGAATGCTCCCACACCTGCCCCTACCATCAGGCTAACGTGCATCAATTAGAAGTAACAATGGCATTCTGAGGGGGAACTGCAAGAAACAGACATTCTCTGAGCCACAGTGCAAAGGAGAGACAAAAGCTGATGGTGAGCAAACATTAAAACAACGTCCTCTTGGTGCACGAGCCCCTACCCTAAACACAAGGTATTACCAGAGGAAATTGAAGCCTGTAGCGCACTGATGGTAACAATAACAACAAACCACAAGTGCAGCCAAATTCCTAAATAGATTAACTCAAATTACCCTAGAAAAGGAAAGCAACACGCATTTCCAAATGTAAAATCTATTTACCTTAGTCTCTACTAAGGTTGTACACATACTTTCCAGCTTTCAAAAAACATTCTATAAAGCACAAGAAAAGGTAAGGGGAAAGAAAATACTCCTGAGAGACAAAACAATCATCAGAGTCAAACTCAGGACTCAATAGTGATGTTGGAACTGACACCAACATCCAAGAGCTATGGGACTAGACAGAGAGAGACACATACAAAGGTGGCAGAAGAAAGACTGGCTGAGAATTTTAAAAAATTAGTGACAAGGCACCAAACCACAGATCAAAGAAGCTCAGAGAACACTAATTAAGATAAATACCACAAGAAAAAAAAATTGTCAGATATACGCATGATTTATAAATTTTTTTTCTCTAGTTTACCTTTTTATTCTCTCAATGTGTCTCATGCAGAACAAAATTTTTAGTTTTGCTGAAGTCTAATTTATTTTTTTCTTTTAGGTAAAGATCGAAATTTTCCTCTATGCTTGTAAAGGCTTTATGGTTTTCATTTTACACTTAGATTTACGGTTAATTTTGAGTTCATATTTGTACATGATATGAGAGATGGATCAAAGTTCTTATTTTTGCATATGGATTCCAAATGTTCCAACACTACATTTAAAAGACTGTTTCTCCAATGCATTGCCTTTGAATTTGGCCTCACACTCAACTGTCCATATATCTATGAGTCAATTTTGTGACTCATCAGGCTGTTTCATTGGTCTGTGTTCCTATACCTTCACCACAAGCACACAAACTTGAAGAATCCAGCTTTATATTGTCTTAAAATCAGGTAGTTGATTTCCCCAAATTTATTCTTCATTAAAAACAAGTCTTAGTTATTCTAATCCCTTTGTCTTTCCATATAAATTTTAAGATCAGCTTGCCAATTTCTACAAAAAACATAGTGCTGGAATTTTTATTATAATTATGTTAGATCTGTAGATCAATTTGGTGACAACTGACATCTTTACTATGTTGAGTCTTCTAATCCATAAACATGGTATGTCTCTTCATTTATTTGTCATCTTTAATTTCTTTCTTCAGCGTCTTGTAATTTTCATTATACAGGTCCTATGTATGTTCTATTGGATTTGTAAATAGTATTTATCTGATTTCTCATTAATGATTGCTGGAATATAGAAATAATTTTGATTTTTATGTGTTGACTTTGTATCTTACAGCACTTCTAAACACACATTAGTTCTAGGGGTTCTTTTTGTTGTTGTAGGTTCCCTGAGATTTTCTGTATAGAATTCATGCCATCTACAACTAGAGACGGTTTTATTTCTTCCTGATAAGTGTATACGCCTTTTATTTATTTTCTTGCCTATTACACTGGGAAGAACTCCAACATGACACTGAATTGGACTGCTGAATGTGGATACTCATGCGTTGTTTCTGATATTAGGGAGAAAGCATCCTATCTTTCACAACAGAATGCAAAGCTAACAGTAGGTTTTTGTAGATGCTCTTTTTCATTCAATTTTATAGATACTCTTTATCATGTTGAGAGGGTTACATTCAATTTATGGTTTGCTGATGACTATTAGGGATATTTCTTTCACATTAGGAGAGTTCTAGTAGTTTGTGATTTTTAAGAGATTGGTCCATTTCATCTAAGACGTCAAATTTATGTGTGTGGTGCTGCTAATAACATTCCCTTATTATCATTTTAATTTATGTAGGATCCATAGTGTTATCTTTTATTTTGTTCCTGATATTGATTGTTTATGTCTTCTCCCATTTTTTTCTTTTTAGGTCTTGCCAGCTGTTTATCAGTTTCTTTGATATTGAAAAAAATCTTTGCACTTCATGTTTGCTCTATACTTTGTTTTAAATTTAATGGATTTATTCTTATCTTTATTATTTTCTTCCTTATACTGCTTTGGGTTGATTTTGCTCTTCTTTTGCTAGTTTCTTAAAACAGAAGCTTAGCGTAATGTTTTGAAACCTTTCTCCTTTTCAAATATTAGCAATTAATTCCGTAAATTTCCCTCTAAGTACTGCTTTACCCGTAATGCACAAACTTGGTATGTTGTATGTTATTTTCATTTAATGCATAATATTTTCTGACTTTACTTGAGAGTTTCTCTTTGATACATGTATTTCTTATGACTTCCAATTAAATTTCCATGTGTTTGGACATTTTCTGATTATTTTTTTGGTTAAGGTTTAAGATAGAGTTGGGGGCCGGCCCAGTGGCATAGTGGTTAGGCTCTACTTTGGCACACTCTGCTTTAGTGGCCCGAAGTTCATGGGTTCGGATCCCAGGAGCAGATATACACACTGCTCACCAAGGCATGCTGTGGCAGCATCCCACATACAAAATAAAGGAAGATGGGCACAGATGTTAGATCAGGGCCAATCTTCCTCACCAAAAAAAAAAAAAAAAAAAGGAAGAGAGAGAGAGAGAGAGACCAGGATCTGGTCTGTTTTGGCAAATGCCATATGTGAACTTGAAAAGAAAGTGCATTCTGCTGTTGTTGGGTGGAATGTTCTATAAATGTCAATCAGACCCAATCACTTGCTAGTATTTTTCAGTTCTTTGGTATATTTCTGTTTTTTTCCTCTACTATTTCTATCAGTGAGAGAGGAATGTTAGAGTCTCCAAATGTAACTGTGAATTTGTCTACCTCTCAGATTTTACTTCATGAATTTCAATCTCTTTTGTTATTTACATATACATTTAGGATTGTTTTCCCTCCTTTGTTAATTGAAACTTTTATTACTGTGTAGCATCCCTCCTTATTCCTAGTAATTTTCTTTGCTCTGAAGGCTACTCTGTCTGAAGTTAATATAGGCACTCTAGCTTTCTTTTGATTAGTATGCCTTTTCCAACCTTTTATATATATAATATATATACCATAAATTTGCCATTTTGCCTATATTAAGTATACAATTCAGTAGCATTAGTTGTATTTACACTGTTGTGCAACCATCCTGTTCCTAAAACTTTTTTGTCACCCCAAATGGGAACTTTTTAACTATTAAAGAATAACTCCTATTCCTTCCTCCCTCCATCCCCTGATAACCTCTAATCTACTTTCTGTCTCTATGAATTTGCCTATTTTAGATATTTCATGTAAGTGGAATCATACAGTATCTGTGTTTTTTTAATTGGCTTATTTTACTTAACATAAAGTTTTCAAGGTTCATCTATGCTGTAGCATGTATCAGAACATCATTCGTTTTTGTGTCTGAATAATACTCCATTGTTTGTATATACAACATTTTGTTTATCCATTCTTCTGTTCATGCAAACTTGCGTTGTTTTTACCTTTTAGCTCTTGTGAAAAATGCTGCAATGAACATTGGCATACAAATATCTGTTGGAGTCCCTGTTTTCAATTCTTTTTGGTATATATTTATGTGTGGAATTTCTGGGTCATATGGGAATTCTGCATTAAATTTTGAGGAAATGTCAGTGTTTTCTGCAGTGCCTGTACCATTTTACAATCCCTCCAACAATGTACACGGGTTCTAATTTTTCCACATCCTTGATGACACTTGGTATTTTCCCTTTTTTTTTTTGTTATAGCCACCCTTGTAGGTATGACGTGGTATCTATTATGATTTTGATTTGCATTTCTCCAATTACTAAGGATTATCTTTTCATGTGTTTATTGGCCATTTGTATATCTTCTTTCTAAAAATGTCGAGTCCTTTGCCCACTTTTTAATTGTGGTGTTTGGTTTTTTGTTCTTGAGTTTAGTTCTTTATATATTCCTGATATTAAACTGTTATCAGATATTTCATTTGCAAATATACTTGCAAAAATTCTCCCATTCTGTAGGTTGTCTTTTCACTTTCTTGATAGTGTCCTTGAATGTACAAATTTTTTTGATGTTGATGAAGGCAAATTTATCTGTTTTTTCTCTTGTTGCTTGTGCTCTTTGTATCATATCTAAGTCTATTGCCAAATAGAAGCTCATGAATATTTACCACTATGTTTTATTCTAAGACTTTCATGGTTTTAGCTCTCATATTTAGATTTTGATCAATTTTGAGTTAATTTTTGTGTATGGGATGACATAGTTGTCTAACTTCATTCTTTTGCATGTGGAAATCCAGTTGTTGCAGCACCATTTGTTGAAAAAATTGTTCTTTCTACACGAAATGGACATGGCACTCTTGTAAAAAGTAAATTCATCATAGATTGTTCTCTTTGTTTCTCATATCCATATCATTTCCTGCCTTCTTTTATGTTATTTTTGAACATATTTTAATATTTCATTTTGCATGCTCCACTGTTTTTGGCTGTATCCTTATGTTTTTCAGTAGATGTACTCAGGATTACCATATACATAATTAACTTTTCACAGTCTACTTACAATCAACATTTTATCATTTCATATAGAATATAGAATCTTTGCCACCATATAGCTACCTTTGCTACTCCCCCTTTACGTTGTATTTATCTTCTATATTACACCTACATACATTGAAAAAACCCATTAGACAATGTTATCATCTGTGCTGTCAAATATCAAATAGTTTTAAAGAACTCAAGAGGAAAAAATAGTTTCTTATATTTACCCAGATATTTACTAATTATGTTGCTATTTCTCCATTCCTAATATTTCAAGTTGCCTTTTGGTATCATCTTCCTTTGTTCTGAACTTTTCTCTTTAGTAATTATATTAAATCAGTTCTGCTGGTAATGAATTCTCTTAGTTCCCTTCACCTGAGAATGTTTTGATTTTCCCTTCATTCCTGAAGGATATTGTCACTGAGCATAAAATTCTAGGTCAACAGTTCTTTTCTTTCAGCGTTATAAAATAATGTGTCACTTCCTTTTCCCTCCATGGTTTCTTATAAGTCAGCCATCTGAATTATTGGTCTCCTATTAATAATTCATTTTTTTCTCTGAATGCTTTCAAGCTTTTTCCTTTCTTTAGTACTAGCAGTTTGATTATGATGGGTCTGGCCATGGATTTCTTTGGATTTATCAGATCTGTTTAAGGTTCACTGAACTTCTTGAGTGTGAAGGTTTACCTCTTTCACCAGATTTGGGAAGTTTTCATCAACGATTTTTTTTTTTCTGTGCTGCATGTTCTCTCATTCTGGGAATCTGATGACACTCATGCTTGAACTTTTGTTATTATCTCAATGTCCCTGAGGCTCTGTGGACTTATTTTCCATTATTTCCTCTTTTTTTAGGATTGGATAGTTTATATTGATTTATCTCCAAAGTTAACTGAGTCTTCTATCATTTCTATTCTGCTATTGAACTCATTCAGTGATTTTATTTCAATTATTGTATTTTCCCATTCTATTATTTCCATTTGTTTATTCTTTATAAATTCTACTTATTTGCTTAGTCTTTCTGTCTTTCCATTCCTTTCCATAGTGTTCGCCTTTAGTTTATGGAGCATTTGTAACAGACGCTTTGAAGTTTTCATCCAGTAATTCCAACTTTTGAGTCATCTGATATGTGTTAATTATCCGTGGCCATGCAAGTGTAAGTCTATCTGGTTCTTTAGTATGCAATTTCAAATTGTATCCTAGACATTTTGTTTCTTTTGTTTTTTTGAGGAAGATTAGCCCTGAGCTAACATCTTTTGCCAATCCTCTTCTTTTTACTGAGGAAGACTGACCCTGAGCTAACATCCATGCCCATCTTCCTCTACTTTATATGTGGGACATCTGCCACAGCATGGCTTGATAAGCAGTGCGAAAGTCCACAACCGGGATCCGAACCGGAGAACCCTGGACCGCCAAAGTGGAACGTGCGAACTTAAGCACTGTGCCACCGGGCTCGACCCTGTATCCTAGACATTTTGATCACTGTTTAATTAAATTCTCGTCCTTATTTAAATCCTCTGGAGAACATTGATAGTTTTGCTTTAGCAGATAATCAACTCAGTTTGGTTCAGGTCTCAAGTTTTAAGCAGGCATCTTTGGGATATAATTTCAATGCTATTTGATTTTGTCTCATGTGTGTAATATGTAGTGGCCAGTGTGAGAACTAGGCGGTGGTGTAGCTTTTAGCTCTAGAATCCAAGTCTTTGATACGCTGTTTAGGAGCAGACGCATGTGTGCATAGCTTTGGAGTGAGCCCAGGAGTCCATTCACTTACTAGGATTGCTTTATTAAGCTCCTCCTTCTCTGCAATCTCCACGGTAGTTTTGGATTCTCTCTACAGTCCTTCTGCTAGAAAGCTGGGACTTTATTTACCCTTATATGCTATACTCTTCCCACAGTATTACCAACATCTGAGACAGAGCATGGGAATGAGAGTAAGAGGAAATATTAACAGAATTTTGCCCCACACTTTTGGGAGCACAGCTCTTCTGATTAGAGAGGACGATTCCTCTCTCTTAGGCTGTTAGATGCCTACTTAACTGACTGTGTGATGTATTCAAACATAGGAAAACTTTTCACCAATATAATGGAATTAGCTACTATATTAGCAAGTATATAGATAAATTTCAAAAGCGTAATCCTTAGCAAAAGTATTCAGACACATAAGTTTACTTAATTTATGGTTCCATGTATAGAAAAATCTAGAAAGGACATAATGATCTATGGTAATAGTGACAGAAAGCAGATCAATGTTTGCCTGAGGTCAAGGATTATAGGGATTGACTATAAAGAGACATAAAGGATAATTTTGAGGTGATGTAAATATTTTATATTTTATTATGATGGTAGTTACTGACAAAGATTTGCTTCTTGACCAAACTGTAATCAGGTTCCCTTGAGATCTTTTTCAACTCGCCCTCTATTTTTGGACTTCTATATTCATCTCTGCATTGTCCAATTTTAGCAAGAAACCTGCTAAGTCAGTTTAGCCAGAATCCCTCATTCCCCATATCTGATCACTCTTGATATCTAATAAGGCTCCTCACGCTCCACCTATCCCCCAGGTGATTTGTGATCACCCTGGTTGGTCTTCAGCAAGAATCCAGTTAGGTTGGTTTAGCCAGAATCCCTCTTTACCTCTGATGTTTTGTTTTAGTAATTTTCTATCCACTGACTGCCACCCTGCTCCATGGCTATAAATTCCCACTTTTCCTTGTATTCAGAATTGAGCCCAATCTCTCTCCCCTACTGCAAGACCCCATTGTAGTGGTCCCTACACCTATCATGATAGTCCTGAATAAAGTCTGCTTTATCTTTCTTTAACAAAAGTCACGAATAATTTTTTCCTTTAACATTACACAGTTATATAAATTTGTCATAATTGATCAAAATGTATACTTAAGACAGGAACATTTTAAGCAAATTATTCTTCACTAAAGTTAATTTTTTAAATGAGAGCAAAAAACACACAATGAAATAAGGCTGTTGAAGGACAGAAAAGAGTTTTTCCTTAGGCCCTGAGCTCCAAAAACTTACAGGAACCCATTTTAATTCTAGGTACAAAATACTAGACATTATCATGCATTCTGTGGAATGATAAAAACTAAGGATGTTGTAGAGCGAAAAGGTCTTATTCAGCAAGTATGGATAGAGTTTAACAGCAATGGCGAAGTATAAACTTAGCTATATTCCTAGAAAATGAGGTGGTTTTTCTTGCAAAATTAAGCTGGTAATCTAAAAATGAATCTGTATTTTTGTGTATCCACAAAATGGAAAATAAATAGATCATTATAAGGCAATTAATAATGTATGTTAGTATTGCATTTGCAATGATAAATACAAACACAATGAAGGAAATTTCATAAAATACATTACTGAATTATATATAAAGGAAATAAACTCCATAATTGAATCACAGTATTCTTATTGACATTCATAAACTTAAAACAGAATTCTTCTTTTAAAGTTAGTTGCTTGTTATTATAATTGATTTATACAGAAACTAGAAGTTCTTTTTTTGAGCACTGGATAGAGCTTTGATATTAATGTTGTAAATAAGATCCACTGAACCTTCTGAAAACTTGATAGTTATCTTGTATACATGCATTGCTTTGCCTCTAGACATTTTGTTTTCAGATCTGTTTAAGTAGGTTCTGAAAAGACATTTAATTTTCTCCTCTGTCAGACAAAGCATGAATTAGGGATTCCCTTACCTCAAGGCATGCCACTTAGTGTTTGGGCCATAGCTCATTGAGGGGATGTGATGAGAATCAAGTGGTTCTCCTCTAAGAAGCTCTAAAGTCAAACTAACTTGAGACTAATTTATAGAATAATAATTCTTAAATATTTGTGTCATTAGTGGCCAGTTTTATTAGACTGGTTGATATGAAACTGTTTTCACTAAATTATCATCTTTGAGAAAATTCATTTGGAACATTACTAGCATTGACTTTAAGCATCTTCAGCAGCTCCCTGAGTAGTAGCACGTGGTCTTCACCAAAGGAACCAACAACTTTATATGTTTATTGATCCCCTGTGCAGGAACTAAGGAAAAAGACCTAAATGTCTCATCTCACAAAGGAATTGATAAACTCTCTTGGCTCAGAACCTCTAGGTCTAAAATGACCTCAGCACGGAGCTGGAAAGTCCAAGTAAACACTCACACACGGCATAATCATTCTTCCTGGCTGGAGGGAATGTACATAGTTTCTACTGTTCAAAATATAAAGACTGAA
This sequence comes from Equus przewalskii, assembly GCF_037783145.1. Lineage (NCBI taxonomy): Eukaryota > Metazoa > Chordata > Mammalia > Perissodactyla > Equidae > Equus > Equus przewalskii. The sequence continues at coordinate 116,194,647 of NC_091863.1, read as the reverse complement.
AAATATGGAAAAAGTTATTTCCTATATTTAACAAAAATTAAGGTAAAGTGTACATGTATAGTTATCTCTTCAAAGTTATATTCCAAAATTGATGAGAAGTATGACTGAATAATTGAAGTACCTGAAAATTGTGGCAAGATGCCAAATTTTATGTAAGATTGATCACACATATATTTCAACATAAAGAAAAATGTGCATATCAAATTAATTGGGTTGTCTTTGCATGGTGGGGCTATGGGTTTGTCTATTTTCACTTTCTATTCTTTTTGTCTTTTAAAATATGAATTTATAATTTTAAATTGGGACAAATATACTTTAAAAAATAAACAGAGGAAAATGGAACAAGAGGAAATTTATATATGTAAAAATTAGCCACATTATTAAAGCATTAATCTTCCTTATTTTAAGGACGAATAGTATTGTTAAACATTACAAAACAAAAACAAGATGTATTCTTCGCCCTTGGAGGTACTATAATTTTCAAACAGGAGGAAAAGTGTTAGTGTCTGTTTGCTGGTGGGCTCCCTCATTGATTTTCATCTAGAGACTAATGGATAAGTTCTTGTCTACTCTATCAGTACTTATGTAGCTGGACGTAGACTGAACACTGGTGTGGGGCATGAAGAAAACATTCATCTAGTCCTATGGGCAGACATGTATATGCATGTACACACCAAAGCATGCACACACACACACACAGAAGCTAAAGGGCATGCCGATTCAAGTAACAACGGCCAGTGTCATTTATGAGCATGAGCATAATCACACAACTCCCTACTCCCAAATTATCACTAATCAACTAAGTAAATATACAAATGGGAAAAACAACTTTTATAAGCAATGAAAACAGAGTAGGTATTCCACACCAGAAAGTTCTATTAGAGAGCCAGGTGCTATATTGAAGGAACCCAGAGAAGGAACCCATTTTGACAGAAAGTGATGTTTCCCGGAAGTAAGTTGTAGGAGCCCCTTTCAGAACTGACACTGACGTTCTGTAACTTACAGTAATGGCTGACATTATATGTGACTGAATGAAAAGGCAGACTAAGGAGCTGTTAAGAGATGCAACAATTGGCTTTCTTCTCACCCTGGAGATCTGTATCTTTGAGATTCCATACTGATGTAAGGTAGCCCTTAGGTGTTCTAACTGTAAGAAGCTCTAAAGTCAAAGTAACTTTGGACTAAATGGAGAACAAGACATAGTTGTAGAGGAACTGGGGAGAGTCTTGCCCTACATCTCCTAATCCTGTTGGCGCTCAGGGCAGAAGCTCTTAGGTAGCAATGTTCAAAATGTGCACCCATCATTAATCTTACCTTCAAATTATATGTTCAATTGTATTCAAATAGCATTTGACTTTGGTAAGGAAACATTAAACCCTAGGGCAACAACTCAATAGTACATGGGTTGGCAAACTTTCTTTAAAGGACCAGATAGTAAATATTTTAAACTTCCGGGCCATATGATTTCTGTTTAACTACTTAACTCTGCTTTTGTAGTATTGCATATGTAAAGGAATGGGCTTCGCTGTGCTCCTGTAAAACCTTATTTGTGCAGAAACAGGAGGCTGGCCCATGGGCCATAGCATATTGACCCCTGCTTAATGGTGGAGATTAAATGGAATAAAATTACTCAATTCAAAAGAAAGAATGAAAAGAGGAAAAATACACATAGAGCAGATGTAATGAATAGACAACTGCCAGCAAGATGGTACATTTTAATCGAACCATAATTATAATTTCATTAAATATAAAGTTTCTAAAACACAAAGTAAAATACAGGTTGAATTTAAAAAGACGAGACAAAAATATAGGCTATAGATAAGAAATTCTCAAATGAAAAGAAATTGATACATTCAAAGCAAAAGAATGAAAAAATATATAGCATGAAAACAAAAATCTAAAGATAGGTGGAGTAGCTATGTTAATATCAGACAAAGTAGACTTCAGAACGAGGAATATTACCAGAGATAGAGAGGGACATTAGCTATTTATAAAGGAGTCAGATGTCCAAGAGAACATAACAATTCTAAGTGTGTATGCGCCTAACAAAAGAATTTCAAATTGTAGACCTGAAAAAAGAAATAGATAAATCCACAATTATATTTGGAGACTTAAACACTCCTCTCTTAGTTATGGATGCAATAATTAGAAAAAATATCAGTAAGGATATAGAAGACCTGAACAATGCTCAATCTAGTTGACAGTTTTGGAACACTCCACCTAGCAACATCAGAATATATATTTATTCAAGTGTACATAGGATATTTACCAATATAGACGATATTCTGGGCCATAAGAAAAACTCAATGAATTAAAAAAAATTCAAATCCTGCAAAATATTATTTCTGACAACAAAGGAATGAAATTAGAATTCCAAAATGAATAAAAATCCAGAAAACACCCAAATACGTGAAAACTAAATGACACACCTCAAAATAACCCATGAGTCGAAGATGAAACCAAAAGGAAAATTAGAAAGAATTTTGAAATGAATGAAAATGAAAACATAGCACACCAATATTTCTGAGATGTGGCCAAGGCAGTGGTCAAGTAAAACTTTAGAGCACTGAAGTCCTACATAAAAAATGTCTAAAAACTTGATCAAAATTTCCACCTTAAGAAACTACAAAAATAAGAACAAATTAAACACAGGCAAGCAGAGGGAGGGAAATAATAAAGATAGGAACATAAATCAACAAAATTGCAAAATTTGCAACTCAGAATATTAACTCCATATAACAAAATAATTTATATGGTGCATATTTAATTGTACTTATTTGTATGCCAAATGACTGCAATGATTTCAGTTAGACTACTGCTTCTCCAAAACCATTCTTCTGTCATCTGAGAAGAGGTAACTATAGCTGTCTGAAGTCAACCTAGCTAAATGATGTTCACAAAAGGTATGCAAATTCATTTAATCACCATGCTTCACTCCAAGTTCTCACACACAGGTACATTTAAATTCTGCCTTCCGTATTCATAAGAGAAAGAACATGTTCCATCACTAACAACTGACCTCTGCAGCACTTAACTTCTGAATTCATAGTAGAGTTATTTGCCAGACTGCAGTTATTGCCGTGTCAAGACAATACTATAAATTGTTAAAAAGTGGATTAATTATTTAAACATATGTTTGGGGACAAAGTATTGGAACATTGTTTGTCTTCTCAGATTTAGAATATGGCCTGAAGCATAATTAACAGAACGCCATTTCCTACGAATGATTCTCCCCAGGAGCACTTTCTCATGTATTTGCACTGAAAGGATACTTGTGGTTACATATGGTAAAAAAAAAAAAATTAAAAATATATTATTAAACCAAATCTAAATATTATGGAAATTGCCAAACTTTCTAAGGTATTGAATTCTATAAATGCACCCATGAAATCAGAACAAATTATTTTAGAATTTCAGATGTATGTTTGATTTTCAGTGAGACAACTAAAGCCCCTAAAACTCTAATAAATTGAAAAATGCTATTACCTCCCTTTTAATTAATGTTTTAATTTGCACTACTGTCAGTGAAGGAAAAAATAGAACATGCTAATGAAAGCAAATGAGTATATTCCAATAATAAAAGAGAAAACATTAATATTTGCGACTTTAATATATTGCAAACTGTAGTTAGTTGATTCTCCTCTAAACTCTGCTGAATATTGCATACAAACTAAACCATGCACAGCCTATGCCTACAACAAGTATGCATGCTTGCGTTAACAGAATGTTGTTTGATAAATTTTCTCAACTATAACAGCTAGGTTTTAGAATTGTTTTATATAATTTTTAAAAGAGTTTGCCCTCATACGCTGCTGGTGGGAGTGCACACTGGTGCAGCCACTATGGAGAACAGTATGGAGATTCCTCAAAAAATTAAAAATAGAAATACCATATCATCCAGGTATTCCACTGCTGAGTATTTATCCAAAGAACATGAAAACACTAATGCATAAAGATACATGCACCCCTATGTTCATCGTAGCATTATTCACAGTAGCCAAGACTTGGAAGCAACCTAGATGCCCAGCAAGGGACAAATGGATAAAGAAGATGTGGTATATGTACACAGTGGAATACTCTTCAGCCAGAAGAAACAATGAAATCCGGTCATTTGTGAAAACCTGGATGGAACTCGAGGATATTATGCTAAATGAAATAAGTCAGAGGGATAATGTCAAATACCATATGATCTCACTCATAAGTAGAAGATAAAAACAACGACAAACAAACACATAGAAACAGAGATTGGAAGAGGGGAAGCGGGGAGGGAAGAGGGCGAAAGGGGAGATTAGGCACAGGTGTGTGGTGATGGATAGTAATTAATCTTTGGGTGGTGAACACGATGTAATCTACACAGAAATAGAAATATAATGATGTACACCTAAAATTTGTATAATGTTATAAACCAATGTTACCACAATAGAAAAAAGAGTTTGCAAGCCACAATATGTAACATTTGCTAGCATAAAAATAAAGCTTGTATTAATTGGCAATAAAAAATAAGACATTAATTAAGTGAAAGCAAACTTGCAAAGCTTTGTCTTGAAATTATGAAGGGAGGATTATTATTACGGGCATATATGCATTTGCTTTGGCTCCTTCTGATTGCTTATAGCAAGATTTGAGAAGAGAGAAATGACTTAAAGATAGAATTGTTAAGCAAAAAGGAAGCAAAATTTAAAGATTTGGAAAATTCTCAGCCTATCCATATTGCAAAAAACACTAACGGTGTGGCCAAGTGACAATTTAATAGGGAAATTAGTATTAGTGTGAACCAAGTACTTTATCAGCTACCCCAGGGGGAAAACTGCCATTTTGAATTGAAAGGGAAGAAGATGACAAGGAATGAACACAGTTGAACTTGGATTTTACAGGATGGGACAATAGAGCTATATGACTGAGAACGTGCCCTATTCTTCAAAAACGGAGAAGAATGACCCTGAAGGTGATTCAGAGATTGTCAGGCCTGCCTCCTCAGTTTCAAAAGGCGGCCCATTGCTTTCCTTTCAATAGGTCAGACAGCCTCCCAGAGCTATGAGGGCTGGACTGCCCAAAGCTGTGCGGGTGGGGCCACAAGGTAGAGTCTTTGGGGTGCAATCCATTCCCAGTAGAGCTTAGGGGGCAGTACTTCTGCCCAAGTGGGTTCAGAAGGTGAGACCTCCCCCTCAGTTGGTCTGGAAGGTTGCATCACTGCTCCATTGGGTCCAGAAGGCAAGACCACTGCCCCAGTGCGTCTGGAAGGTGGGATTGATGCCCCAGTGGGCCTGAAGGATAGAGCATGGAGCCAAAGGGAATTGTTCTAAAGCCTTAAGATCTCCTGGAGTTTGCCTTGCTAGATTTTGGACTTTCTTGGGACCCATCACTCCTTTCTTCTTTCCTATTTCTCCCTTTTGGAGTGGAACTGTCTATCTTATACCTGTCTCACCATTGTATTTTGGAAGCACACAACTTGTTTGGTTTCACATATTCACAGGTGGAGAAGAATTTTGTCTCAGGATGAATCTTACCTTGAATCTCAAGCATATCTGATTTAGATGACATTTAGGTGAGACTTTGAACTTTAGACGTTAGATTTGATACTGGAACGAGTTAAGACTTTGAGGGTTTGGGGGATGGAATTAATGTATTTTGCACACCAGTGGACATGAATTTGGGGAGGCCAAGGGCAAAATGTTACAAAGTGAATGTTTGTATCTTCCCCAAATTAATATATTAAAACCCTACACTCCGATGTGATGACATTAGGAGGTGAGGCCTTTGGGAGGTAATCAGTATTAGTTGAGAGTAGAGCCTTCATTAATGGGATTAGTGCCCTTAAAAACGTTACAGGAGAGTTTGCTTCCCCTCTCTGCTCTCCACCATGTGATGGTATAATAAGTCAGGAGTCTGCAACCTGGAAGAGGACATTCACTAGAACCTGATCATGCTGGTACCCTGACCTTGGACTTTCAGGTTCCGGAAGTATAAGAAATAATTTCCTGTTGTTTATAAACCACCAAGTCTATGGTGTTTTGGTTATAGCAGCCCAAGTGGACCAAGACAGAAGCCATCATTTCTATATTTACAACAAGAAAAAAATTAGACAAATTGAAAATCAATGACTTTTCTTGGACCCATCAGAGGACTCATGTGACAGCCATGCAGAAATCTGGAAAGACAGGTGAATCTAGAGAGTCACAGCCAACATTGACTCACCTAGACTAGAAGCTACATTGACCATAAACTGGTAGGAACACTAAAATGGTAATTTTGATGAATATCTTCAGACTAAGTGTGAACAAGCATAGAGTGAGAAATTCCTGGGGCCCACAGCTTTGGTGGATGGAGAGGGGCACACTTTCATGGGATTTACTGGCAGGAATTCCACCAGATTATCACTGTGAAAATCCAAGAAAGATACTCTCCTGGCTCTGGCAGAGAGAGGGGAAGAGTAACGACTATGAAATATACCCAGATTTTCTCCATAACAACCCCCTCTAGCATTCCTATCTCACTTACGGGTGTTGGGGAGGATATCCTTACACCACTGGAAAAACACTTGTGAAGAACAAAGCCAAGAAACACAGGATTATTAAAGACTGAGATTTACTAATAAGATTATAGAACACTTCCACTCCCCAACGTAGCAGCACATCAACAAGTCTCCAGTATAATAACAGTGGGTTACAGCTGAAAATGCTGCACCATGCAGACTCTTTTGAGGAGTAGTACTTAGAGAAGCAAAAGGTCAAGAAGAGGGAAATAAACAGAGAACCTAGAGGAATTTGAAATCTCAAACACCTATAGCTACACCCAACGTCTCACTAGATTGTCATAAATCCTCTCACTAAAGTCCTGTTTAACTCAGCTCTGCTTAGCTGATACACAAGTCTGGCTTTCAACAAAAACAAAATACAAGGCATGCCAAAGGATAAGAAAAACACAGTCTCAAGAGACAAAGCAAGAAACTGAACCAGATGTTGGAATTATCCGACGAGGAATTTTAATTCACCATGGTTAATATGTTAAAAGCTCTAAGGGAAAAAGTAGAAAACTTGCAATAGCAGATAGGTAATGTAAGCAGAAAAATAGGAATTCTAAGAAAGAGTCAAAGAGAAGTGCTAGGACTCAAAAACACTGCATCAGAAACAAAGAATGCCTTTGATGGGCTCAGTATTATACTCTACACAGCTAAGAATCAGTAAGCCTGAAGAAGTCAACAAAAACTTTACAAACTGAAATACAAAAAGAAAAATAAAAAGAACAGAACATCCCACAACTATGCGACAATTTCAAAAGGTATAATATTTGCATGATTGGAATGACGGAAAAAAAAAGAAAAAGAGAATAGTGCAGAACAAATATGTGAGTTAGCAATGACTGAGAGTCTCTAAATTAATAGTATTACCACAGCTCCAGGAAGCTCAAAGAACACCAAGCCAAAACAAAACAAAACAAATCAAAACAACCACACCCAGTCATGTCACATTGGGAGTGCGGAAAACCAAAGGCCAACATAAAATCTTCAAACTTCAGGTTAGGCAAAGATTTCTTGGGTGTAACACCAAAGTCATGGTCCATAAAAGAACAAAATTATACACTGAACTTCATCAAAGTTCAAAACTTATTCCCCTCAAAAGATAGTGTTAAGAGAATAAAAAGCAATCCATAGACTGGGAGAAAATATTTGTAAATCATTTCTGATAAACTTGTTTCACAGTGTATATGAAAAAATTTCAAAACTCAATAAAAAGAAAGCTTTAAAAACAATTAAAATTGGTGAAAGATTTTAACTAACATCACTAGAGATTTTTGGATGGTAAGTAAATCTCGACATCATTAATCAATAGGTAAATGGAAAATAAAATCACAATGAGGAACCATTAAACACCTATTGAAATGGCTAATATTAGAAAGACTAACCATATCAAGTGGTGTCAAGGATGAGGAACAAATGAAACTCTCATACACTGCTGGTGGAAATGCAAAATGGTACAACGTCTTTGAAAAACAGCTTTGCAGTTCTTTAAATACGTGAATATATATCCGTGACACGACCCAGTCATTTCATTCATTGGTATTCACCCAAGTGAAATGCATACATATGTCCACATAAAGATTTGCACAGGAATGTTAGTAGTTTTATTTATAATAGCCCCAAACTGGAAACAGTTCAAATGTACTACAACAATTGAGTGAATAGTGTTATATCTATACCATAGAATACTATTAAGAATAAACTATTGATATTCATTACAATATCAATGTATTGATATTGTACAATGAGATTGTACAGTGAATCTCAAAATAATTATGCTGAGTACAGAAGCCAGCCAAAAAAGTGCACATACTCTATGATTCTGTTATTATATAAAATTCCAGAAAATGCCAACAAATACATTGTGACAGAAAACAGATTCATGGCTGCAAGGGAATGGGAATCAGAGGAGGCACAGGAAGGAGGAATTACAAAAAGATAAGAAAATTTTGTGTGGTGATGGATGTATTCACTCTCTTGATTGTGGTGACGCCTGTATAGTTTTAAATATATATCAAAACTTAACAAATTGTACAATTTTTCAAATGTGCAGTTTATAATATGTTAATTATACCTCAATGAAGTCGCTGTTGTTTTTTTTAATAGTGTAGGGTTTAAAATAATCTTTTAGTCAAGCCTTTCTTATGCCACTTAACTATCTGCATGACTATCTGCAAGTGAATATCTCGAATCCTCTGGTTCTTGGTTTATAAAATGAAGGTGATAACCTTACTCACAAGGCTTGTTAGATTTTTAACTGAAATAATATATATAAATCACATATCACAGTACTTGGCATATAAATGATCAATTAATGGAAACTAAATTTGGTGTCTACATTGTCTTTTTTTAGTGCTGTATACAATCAAATTGTAGATATGGATAGATATGTTTAACCAGTCTCAATTCTTTAATTCAAATTTTTCACTATTGAAGAAATACTGCATCGACCACCCCTGCATATAATTTTGGACACATACATAATTATCTCGTTTAAAAACCTCTGGAAGTGAATATTTAATTCAAAGAGTATGCTTTGTTTTTGGTGAAGAAGATATTCCCTGAGCTAATATCCATTGCCAATCTTCCTCTTTTTGCTTGATGAAGATTCGCCCTGAGCCAACATCTGTGCCAATCTTCCATTTTGTATGCGGGTTGCTGCCACAGCATGGCTGACAAGTGGTGTAGGTCCATTCCTGGGATCCGAACCTGTGAACCTGGGCCAAAGTGGAGCACGCCAAACTATAACCACTATACCACAGGGCCGGCCCCAAAGAGTATGCATTTTTTGATTGACATATAGTTCACATGATCATAAAATTCTTCCTTTTACAATGTACAGTTCAGTAGATTTTTGTATGTTCCTATGGTTGTGCTGCCATCACCACTATTTAATTTCAGAACATTTTCATCACTACAAAAAGAAACTTCATGCCCACTAGCAGTCACTATTTATGATGGCCAAATATTCATATTCTTATCTTCTTTTGGCCAAAAAATGGAAACAAATCAAATATTCATTAACAAGTCATCATAAATCCCTACAGTGGAATTCTTCTCAGCAGTTAAATGGAATGAACTGTTGATACACAAAACGACATGTATGAATCTCAAAATAATTATGTCGAGTGAGTTAATTATGTTGAAGCCAGACAAAAATAGTGAACACTGTATGATTCTGTTTATATAAAAGTATATAAAATAAAACAATTATATGAAGACTGAAGACAGGAAGCAGATCAGCAGCTGCTTACAGATGGAGTTGCAGGGAGAGGTGGGAGAGAAGGATCACCAAGAGGCATGAGGAAACTTCTGAGGTTGTTTTTCCTGAGCAAAACAAAATCACATTTAATGGTCTTAAAAGCAAAAGTAAAAACAAACAAAAAACACAAAAAAGCAAGAGAAAATTAACATAACAGAACAACCTGAAATGTCACGGCAGTTATGCAAAGAGCATTAAGGGTTAACCTTTAAAACTACAATTCAAAGTTTTTTTGTTAATATATAACTGATGAGAAGTAAGTACTTTTCTGCTGGGTGTTCATACAAAAGCAAAATTTCAAAACAAAATCCAACTAAACTAGAAAAAATATATAGCACTCACAAGAAGGGATGTGAGAAATACAAGGCTCAAATATTTATATGCTATTTAAACAATAGAGCTGTCTTACACATTTAAGCTATGTCAAATGCTCTTGGAAACTGGAGAAATTATTGTGAACAACAGTATTTTATGTGTATAGCACCGTGCATACAATGTGTGGACAGAAATTCAGGATGTCAGAGTAGCAACACGTCTTCAGGCATGCCTGGAGCTTAGATCTGACTCTTGAATATACTGGAGTTTCCCTGAAACTCCTTGCTCCTTTCCCGTTGGCTCCTGGGCTTGAAAACACATTTGTGTCCTTCTCTGGAGGGCCCAGGCATGTTCACTATCTGGATTTTGGTGATGGTTTCACAGGTGAATACATAGGTTACAACTAACCAAATTGTACACTTTGTGCAGTTTATTATATGCCATTTATTAAGATATACTATATCTTAATAAAGCTGTTTTTAAAAAATATCTTCTATGAGAAATACAAAACAACTTTGGAAGAAAATTTTTGGAGGAGGAGATTATTTGATCACTGGCATTATTTAGAAATGCTGCAGTATGGTGATGATACAAAAAAAGACTGGCTAATCCATGCTGGGTTTGTGGCATCTCTAATAGTTTCCTATGCAAAGGAAAGGATATGCATCAACTTTATTAGAATGGTTGCCTAGGAGGAGAATGGGGCTGGGGAGTAGAAATAAAGGAGAACAGATGAGTAAATAAACTGGAAAGGGTCCTGAGCAATCAATTCAAGGAACATGATTAATACACTTGATGTCAAACCCCTTCACTGCTATCCCCCCAAAATAAAGAATTTGGAGAGGTAGAGTACTTAATAACTGACGTTATTTATAAATGTTATAGTATGGAGGTGGTGATAAAAATAGGACCAGCTTTTCCTCAGTTTTATTCTTGTTATGAAAATTCTTTGCAGACTGTTCCTCTGCTCCAGGGACAAAGCACTCCCACTGCCTTGTCCTTGGTAGGCTACTGCTCACCCAAGTTTCTTAGCAAGAAAGTGGCCTAATCAGTGTTGGTTTTATGGCCTCCAAACATCTTTAGTCAGTGAGGATGCTGTGCTGTCTGCTGTCAGTAACTTTTAGTAAGATGAGTTTTTGGTCCTTGCTTACAGCATACGGTGGGGAGCAGAAAACATCATTGTGAGGCAGGTTCCCTAGAGGCAATTTGACTTTTGCCACCCCACACAAATCACACCCTTCTTTAACCTCCACCCCATTCCCCATCTGCACCTCCCCCCACAAATACTCACACTCATGTAAACACCAAGTTCCTTCCCTCCTGCCAGTCAAATAAAGAGTTTAAGGAGGAAATTTGTCTTCAGTTTTCAATCTTGACCCAGTCCTTATCTCCCACTGTCTGGCTAACTGTGGACCTGCTGGTCCAGCCCCTGACCCTGCAGGACTCTATCTCCCACCCCTCTGACACACCTGCCTCTCCCTTCCATCCCTACCGTCAGAGAACTTACAGCGACACACACATCTTTTCATATCTTGTTGATCTTATGTTAATAATAATTGCAATCTGTGTAGCCTATTGGTGTAACATTTGGTCTCTACGTGGTTGGCCATCTCTCCACAGGCTCCTCTGGAGATGCAGCAGATAGTTGTAGGCTCTCCAGGGCTCTCTATACACAGTGCATTACTTGGATCGGCGGAGGTCTCCGAGGTCTCTTGGTTCTGCTCCAGCTAATTCCATCTGGTATTTTGATTCACTTCTCTTGTGCTTTGTTGAACTAGTGATGGATGCTTCAGAAGATCTTGTGGCTGCATGTGCTTGCAGGGACATCTCTATTTGCTTGGCTGTCTTCTGCACTTGGAAAGGCAACAAGGTGAGCACAGAAGGGCATCAGTTTGGGGGAAGAGAATGGAGACTGGATGGGAAGGGGATGTAGTAAGAAGGAGTAGCCTGAGGAGGGAGTTTGTGCCAGGCAAGGACAGGGTAGGGGTCTTGGTTGGGGGATCAATGAGAAAAAAGAGGAGTATGGGTACGGTCATCTGACCTTGTCAGTGTCTCTGCACTTGTATTGACAGGTGATCATCCTCTCCTTCCTGTCCTGAGTGCTTGTGGATAGTGGTTCTGCCTTTGTGGATGGTTGTTCTCCACTTGTTATCAGCGGTTCCCACTTGTGGTTGGTTGTTCTGTGCTTGTGGTTGGTTGTTCCCTGCTTGTGATTGGTTGTTCCCTGCTTGTGTTTGGTTGTTCCATATTTACGGTTGGTTGTTCTGTGCTTCAGGTTGGTAGGTTCCTCCTTGTAATTGGTTGTTCCCCTCTCATGGCTGGTTGTTCCATGCTTGTGGTTAGTTATTCCCTGCTTGTGAGTGGTTGTTCCTCACTTGTGGTTGGTTGTTCTGCACTTGTGGTTTGTTTTTCCATGCTTGTAGTTGGCTATTTCATACTTGTGATTGGTTGTTACCAACTTGTGGTTGGTTATTCTGTGCTTGTCATTGGTTGTTTCCTGCTTGTAGTTGGTTGATCCCACTTGTGGTTGGTTCTTCCATGTTTGCGTTTCATCCTTCCCTGCTTTTGGTTGATTGTTCCATGTTTGTGGTTGATTGTTCTGCACTTATGGTTGATTGTTCCCCATTTGTGGTGGGTTGTTCCATGCTTGTGGTTAGTTGTTTTGCACTTGTGATTGGTTGTTCCCTGCTTGTGGTTGGTTGTTATGCTCCTGTTTTTGTTGTTCTATGCTTGGAATTGGTTGTTCTGTGCTTATGACTGGCTGTTCCCCACTTGTGATTGGTTGCCCTGGGCTAGGAGCTGTTTATTCTGTGCTTGTGGTTGGTTGTTTCATACTTGTGGTTGGTTGTTCCACACTTGTGGTTTGTTGTTCTGCACTTCTGGTTGGTTGTTCCATGCTTGTGATTACTTGTTTCCTGCTTGTGCTTTGTTCTTCTCTGCTAAGGGCTGGTTGTTCTGTGCTTCTTGTTGGTTGTTCTGCACTTCTGGCTGCTTGGTCCTTATCTGTCCTAAACTCCTGTGGTTTGCTGGTTATTTCAGCCATGCTGAAGCCTCCCATTTGTCTGCCCCATGGATCCTGATATTCCTATATACACCCTCTCCTAGGCAATGAGGAGCCACACCCTTCAGCTTTATTTGGTCATTAAGTTACAGCTCCAGCCAATGGTAGCCCTGGAATGGTTTTGCACCAAAAAGCACTGCTCCTGATTCTTTAGGGGGATGAGAAGGGGAAGGGGATGCACAAGGAAATTTCTGTGGTTGATGGATATATTCACTATCTTTATTGTCTGGATGTATACACAGGTATATATATATATATTATATAGGTTCAAAACTAGTCCAATTTACAAATTAAAAATGTACAGGTTATTGTAATTCAATTATGGCTCAGTAGAGTTACTTATAATTATGTTCTCTGCAGGAAAACAAACAACTTTTGATAGAAAACAATTTTTGAGGGGGAGAGTAACGTATCACTGACATTACTTAGAAATACTGGAGTATGGTGATAATAAAAACAAGCCTGGTTTTACTCAGATTCATTATTGTTTTAAAATTCTTTGTTTTCTTTTATTGCCTACATAGGAAATGAAATACCCCTACTGCCCAGCCCTAGGTAGGCCACGGCACCACACCCAAAATCACTTAGCAAGAAAATGTTCTAATCACTTTTGGATTCGTGGTCTTCAAACACTGTTATTGGGGGTGGTGTTGGTGATTTTCTGTAGGATAAGTTTTTTGGCCCTTCTGAGGGTCTTTAGTTGCTTACATCGTAGGACCACTAAGAAGTAGATGTGCCTTTTTAGGGGCTGTACTGCCACCCCATACACATCATGCCTCTCATCTGGGTGCCCCCCTCCTCACTTCAAGCAGTAATACCAAGACATTTTTCATCATTATCTCTGGGATAGAGTATTAAGGAGGGAAATTTGTCTTCAGTGCTCATTCCCAATGTCTAGTTACCTGTGGACCTGCCAGTCTGGCCCCTGAACTTAAAGGACCCCACCTCCATCCCTCCTCACACACCTACCACTTCCCTTCCTTCCATCACATCATCATCAGAGAAGTTTCAGAGGCATACACTCATCCCCTGAAGAGGGAGCTTTTCACAAAATATTGATTTGATTGTAACTATTCCTGTTCATGTATGATTTGGTCTCTATGTGATTGTCCATAACTTATTAGCTGGGCCACTGGAGACCAGTATATTTGTAAGCTTCCTGGCTTTGCTCTGTAGTTATTATCCGTACCAGTCTTTACTTGCAGTGGTGGATTTATCCAGGGTCTCTTGGTCCTGCTCTGGCTGATTTTGATTCATTTTCTTATTCAGTCTGTGGTACCAGACTAATATTATTGGTGTTTTGCTCTCTTAGGTTTTCCCAAACACCCTTGTGGGTTTTTTTTACCTTCGTGGTTTTCTTCTTCACCTGGAAGGGCAATAGGGTGGGCACAGAAGGGCATTGGTTTGGGGGAAGAGGAAGATGACTGAATGGGAATGGAGTCTTTATAAGAAGGGGCGTGAGTTGAGAAGGGGATTTATGCCAGGCAAGGACAGGGTAGGACTCTTGGTGGGGGGGGATCTTTAGGAAAAAGAGGAGCATGAGTAGGGCCATCTGACATTACCATTGTCTCTGATCTTGAGTTGACAGAGGCTCTTCCTTTTCTTCCTTTCTTTGGTGCTTAGAGTTAGTTGTTGTATATGATGTTGTATAAGTGTGTATATTCTGAGTTATCAGACTTCCACACATAAATTGAGGTATGCGTAATGACTGAGACAAAAAAATAAAAGATTTTTCCTTTAAAAAAAGGAATTTGCTTGTGCTACTTTTGAGGCTAAATAAATAAAATCAGGTATGACCTTATTATAAAATTACTTTTATAATTTATCTTAAAGATGATGTCCATTGAGGAAAAAATCAAATCCATAATATTTTAATCTATTGCTATTGGTGTGCATAAGTCACATATTTCTATATCGAATGTTTGCATATTGATCATAGCTTGACCTTAACAATTTATCATTTAGTCTCATACCATCACCCTCTGTGATAGATGTTATAGCTAAAGGTCTAGCAGCAGTTTCATTATAGACCCCACGTTTCAGGGTTTCATAAATAAGCAGTCAAAATCTACTGTAGGCTATGAGATGTTTTAGTTTGCATATCCATATTATCATTTCAGTTCTGTATTGTGGCTTCCATCCATCATCTATAGAATCATTTTTCATTTTCAGAGGCAGTTCCTATAGGAAACCATTTTAATGATCATCAAGTGAGGAGAAAACTTGCAAAGAGAAGGAAGAGGTATTAAATCCCATTCCTCTCCACTAACATAAATAAATTGAATGAATTAATTAATGAATGATGCAGATTCTGCTCTATGATATACACAGATGAGATTTACAATGCTTGTAGAAGTAAGCAATATGCATGTAAACTGACTGTTCATTAATGCCCCAGCACAGTAAGTATATGCTTAATGAATAAATAGCAAGTAGGTTAAATGTTGTGGAAGATATAAATTTTAACACTATACCCATGCCCTCAATCAGTTTACAATCTAAAAGGGGAGATAAGATATAGAGAAAAATAATTCTGGAAAAAATAATTCTGGAATGGGATTTAATACCTTTCCTTTCTCTTTCCATGCTAAATGTCAAATGAGTAGTACTACAAGAAATGAAGAGAAAGAAAATGTATTTGTCAGTGCCTATACAAATATCCAGCTAGACAAACGGTTAGCCCAAAGAAGGGTAGGGTGGTCTCAGGCCATCTTTAGATTTCTCTCTGCCTTGATATACACAGGCCCTGGGCCTATCTGAAGCATGGGATACTTCTGGCCCTGCCTGGCTCTTTTAACATGCCTTTCACACTGAACTCTCACAACTCACTCATATCCACTACATTTCTGCTCATATTAACCCTTTCTCCTATCCCTCTTGGATTAAAGTCTCTTTCCCTGAATTTACCACACTTTGAAATTTTAGCAGATCTTTTTACTTCCCTTCATTTCAGGATTTTCATCTACACAATGTGTAATAATAATAAATTCCCTATCTATTGATAGGGTTTTAGGAGAATGAGGTGATATAATGTGTATGAAAGTTTTTCTGTGTACTTTAAAATAAAAATACACATACACAGAAATGAAAGGTGATATATTACAGGTAGTAACAGAGGTGAACAATAACAGACTGTTGATGTGGTTAATGTTACAATGCTTCTACTGATAGGTATAGTGGGTTGAATAGTGTCCCCTCTAAAGTTCATGTATCCTGAACTTCAGAATGTGATCTGATTTGGAAATAGGGTCTTTGCAGATGTAAGTATTTAAGAATCTTGCAATGAAATCATCCTGGATTTAGGGTGGGCTCTCTTGAAACAAAAAAGTCAACGGGGAGTAAATTTGAAGATGTACTTGACTTTATTAAATGATTCATGAATAGGGCAGCATCCCCTCTAGCAACTAGCAGCATGCTTCAAGGGGTTGTACAAACTGGAAAGTTTTCATAGGAAGAAGGGTGGGACAAGGAAGCTATTAGTAAAAGAAAAGAAAGGAGTATTTGTAGGCCAGGCTATCTCTTCTTGTGCGAATGGAATGGCAGAGGTCTTTATCATGCAGATTACCTCTTCTTCTAGGGGGATGGAGAGGGCCCACAGGACCAGAAAATTACAGACTGGTCCCTTAAGATTACATTTCTTGAAGAAGTTCGAACTGCAATTAGATCAGGCATTAAATCTAGGTTTGTATTATGGGCTTTAGCATGAGTGATGCCATTTGGGGCCCGCGGTTTTCTTTTTAGCAGCCCTAAAATCCAATGGCTGGTGTTTTTATAAAGAGAGGGAGATTTGAATACAGAGACACAGAGAAAGAGGTTGTGTAAAGATAGAGGCAGAAACCAGGGTGATGAAGCTCTAAGCCCAGGAATTTGGGTGGCACCAAAAGCTAGGAAGAGACAAGGAAGGATTCTCCCCTAGAGCCTTCAGAGGGAGCATGACCCTGCCTGCATCTTAATTTTGCACTTCTAGCATCCAGAATTGTGAGACAATTAATTTCTGTTGTTATAAGCCACCCAGTTGTGATAATTTGATACAACAACCCTAGGAAACTGATACAATAGATTTACTTATTTTCAGCAAATATGCATTGTTTAGTGGATAATGTTGTGGGGGACTGGAATTGGCCACCCCAAGACATGTCTCTTTGGCAAGAGTATCATTTTGGGCTGGTTACTTTTAAAAACTGCAGACATGAGAGAAACTCTGAAAAGTAGAAGTTACCCTTTGTTAAGAGACATTTATGTTTGTAAGGGAAACCTCCATCTGTAAAGGTGTCTGCCTCTCTGTACCAGGGAAAAGAGGGGATGACCTTATCTCTAGAAACTCTTATCAATATGGAAGGCAAGTACTAAAATCTGCATAATAACCTTACTCTTGTTTACTGTGCTTTTCTGGTAATCTCCCATAACTGACTCCCCCCACCCCCAACATCCTCCTTTGTCTTTAGCTGGAGATGCTATTTAAGGTGAGAGCTTCTGCCATTTTGGTGAATTGCTCAGTTATCCTGAGTCTCTCTTATGTACACATGTTATAAAGCTTTGTTTAATTTTCTCCTATTATTCTGTCTCATGTGAATTTAATTCATAGTCTGACCAGAAGGACCTAGAGTGGGAAGAGGAAATGTCTTCCTCCCCAACAATGTCTTGAGATACCTAAATTGGTGGATCTTGTCAAATTATCTGAGGCTCAGGCCTGGCCTCTGACTTCAAATGTGCAGACTGTACTATAAGTATTACCAACCACCCTAATCCCTTCCCACTTAATAAAGTTGGTTGCTGAACTACATATACTTGGTACAACATACTGTGTGTCTGCACTGAGACTAGTGTTGGGTAGAATGGGGGACAGATATGTGTTCAGGGAAAAAAAACCTGAATTCTGAGTCAGAAATAGAGAGAATATGCAGCCTATTAAAATTGTAAACTGAAGTATGATACTGTGGGGACCTGGAATTGGCCACCCCAAGATATGTCTCTTTGGCATCAGGATTATTTGAGGCTGATTGCTTTTGATAAACTGGGACAGGGAAGGAGGCTCTGAGGAATGGAACGTGCCCTTTTTTAGGACACCTTTACATTTGTAAGGTAAATCTCTATCTGTAAAATGTGCCGCCCTCTCTGTACCAGGAAGAAGAAAGGAGATGACCTTCTCTCCAAAAACTCTTAATCAATACCAAAGGCAAGGACTTAAATCTGCATTTTATTGTGGTAGTCTGGTAACCTCCTGTAACTGACTTCCCTCCCCCTCCCAACTTTGGCATTTCTTTAAGGATTAAGCATCTTTCTTTAGGCTAGGAACTGATTGCTGCGCTCACCTGTGACCGCCCAGCTCCAGACATAGACTTGCCTCCTGCTACACCCACCGAGATAGCAGACCACTACCTGCTGTGTCCATCAAGCACTGTGCTGACAGGGCAATCTTGTGACTATCGTGGGAGGGACATTTCAATCACATGTGAAACACCCTGTTTGGGGGTATATAACCACTATGTGTACCCCACTTCTTCGGTGCCCTTTCTTCCTTCGGGAAGAAAGGCCCCGGGCCATGGTTCCTCATAAAGCTTTGTTTAATTTTCTCTTGCTATTCTGTCTCATGTGAATTTAATTCGTTCTCCAGCCAGACGAACCCACATTTGGGGAGAGGAAATGTCTTCCTCCCCTACAATACTTACATTATTTTGGCCTTGTTTTAATCATCTGTAAAACAAGAGTAATTGTTGATTCATAAGATTGCTATGGAAAGCAAAGGATAAAACATACGTGAAAGCACAAAGCACAATTCTTGACCTTGTATAGTTTGTAAATATTCCCCTTGTCACCCAGGGAAGTCCCTAAAATGTTTTCCATGTCTAATGCTTTGCTTTTAAGTTGTGCTTGCTCACAGGAACCAAGGCAGAACATTGCCAGATGGCTAAACTGCAGAACTGGTCCAAAACAGACAGGTCCAAGATGGCGATGGGTGTGCCATGCACAGAAGGAAACGTGTGCAAAAGGTGCCAAATGCAAGAAGGGAAGATTTATGCATGTCTTAAATGTCACCTCCCCCCGACCAGTGATGACGCGGAGACCCCTCCCTCTTCACATCCCATAAAAACCCTGCTCACCTTCCCGGTGGGGACATGATGTTTTAGAGCATGAGCTCTCTTTTTCTCTATTCCTTGATCAATGAGTAAAGTTTGTGCTCTGCTATTCTGTACCCAGCCTTGTTCTACTGGCGTGAGCAACCCCGGGCAAAAGGACCCACTTGTGGGTCACCAGTCCCTTAGGGCTGGTGACACAATTACTCCCAATATGCCTCTCATTTCCTCTTCTTCTGTCTTTTTTTACACACCTCCACTTTTTTACAATGGGAATACTGAACACATAGTTTCAAAAATATGCAGTATTAATTGACTCAGTGAGAATTACGGGGAACTCAGTTCTGCCAAAAAGCAATAAAACACATACAATGTCCAAAGGACCATCATTTGTGAACTATCATTTTAAATTTAAAGTATATGCCAGTGAGAAATAAAACACAGCTGCTCCTAACCCCCAACCACCATATTTTAAGAAATGTTGCCCCAGAATGGATTCTAATACCATTAATGTGCGGTACCTAACATATTTACGAGGTATCTAAAAAATACTATGTATGGCTTGAGGCAAAAACAAATTGCTTTCAGAATGAGAAAATGAGCCATGAATCTCTACTGAGTAGATAACTAGAAGAAGTAATTAAGGAACATTATAAGACAATAGTAACTAGTCTGCACCGATCTTTTACAAAAACACAGAGGACTTGTTAGAAATATTTGCTTTACTTTTTGTAATAGAAGTTTAAATCTTATTTTCAGAAACGTGTTTCTAGATTATTCTCTTCTCTGGCTCATATTGTGATTCCCCACAACCATCCCCAACTTGATAAATATAACAGGTAAATTACTGAAACAGAGGACTTTTGGGAAGGTATGAACTTACCTCAACAGGACTAAAAAAAGGTAGACTCACTCTGCTTTCTTTGCTTCTGAATCTATATCTGTGTGTCACAATTAACTTTTGGACATCTGAGGCATCACTCAGACTCATTTTCTTGAATTTTTAGCAATGGTAACAGACACTCTGTCATTTTTCTGTGGAGGAAGGCACAAGGTAAAAAACAGAAGTGTCCTTTAATTCTTTTTTATGTTTGTTTTTCCAGATGTATAGCACAAATTTATGTTACTGAATTTGTGATTTGTGAAGGATAAATATGAGGAAGATCTCACTGATTGTCTCCTAAACATATACTTGAGGGAACCGGATAATCCTTCTGCTGAAAAACGCCCAGAAACAGAGAAAAAATCTTGTTAAAGGTACAGTTGAGCTTGGAAAAAACTAACGGACATCCCTAGAGGCCTTTGCCCAGTATCCTTAAATAAGAGGCTTGGCTTTTAACGGTCTCACATGAGCCCTCATGAGTCTTTGAGCTGGAAATTTGGCCTCTGTGTAAGGAAATAGAGGAACAGCAAAAATCCACTGGCAAAAGCACAGAGAGATTAAAAAGAAGTTTGTCAGTCTCTCCTAGGCTTTGTAGGGGGAGGGAGCGTCCCCAGATGTGTTGTAAGCAGAGGCCTAGCCTCGCCCCTGGTTACACGTATTCAGGGAAACTCTTCAGGTTAAACTGACACTATCTGCAAAGCAGGGACACTCTCAAGATGAAAAATCAATATAAAAAACTGTCAACTGCTGGTATGTGCAGAAGCAAACACAAAATCTCTTTGGAGGGGCATGCTATGAGCTCATGAACATCACAACTTCACAACTGTTGAGCATACAGCTGAGGATGAATTGACAACCCAAATTTCCAAAATGGCAAAGAAACAATTCAACGTGAGAGTAAACTGGTAAGAGAAACAGCAGGATTATATTTCCAAGAACTTCAGATAATAAAACACTCATATAAAAGACCATAAAATGGATACGTTAAAAAAAATAAAGGTATCCCTTAAATTATGAGAAAAGGATGAGATATTGTTAAAAATGGGTCAATCATACTGAAAAAAGATCAACAGAACTTCTGGAAATGAAAAATACAACCATTTCAGTTAAACCTCAATGGCTGTCTTAGGAAAATGTCATAGAGAAACTCTTGCACATGTGTACCAGCATTAGTTTTATCAACACTTCTCCCAAAGACACAAGGAAAAATTTCCAATCTCACACAAACCCCTCTGTTATGAAGAAAAACTCCTCACCTCATTTAATGAAACTAGCAAAACTTTAAAACCAAGATTGTGCAAGGACAGTATAATAAGGAAAAATAGAGGACAACATTCTCATGAACATAGATGCAATGATCATTAACAAAATAGTAACAAAACAAATTTGGTAGTATTTTAAAATGACAGAGTTACATTTACCTCAGGAATGTAAGGATAGTCTTATATTCCAAAATCAATTAATTCACCATGTTTACTTATTAAAGGGGAAAATAATATGACCATCTTTATATGTGCAGAAAAAAAATTTGATAAAATTCAACATCTACCTTTTTCAAAAAAGAAAAAAGAACGTTCAGCAAAGCAAGAATAGAAGAAATCTTTATTAGCCTGATATAGGGTAACAATGAAAACATCACAGAAGCATCATACTTAATGAGGAATTAATGAAAACTTTCCACTTAAAATCTGGAATGACAGAAGTTTTCCCACTGTCACTACTTCTATTCAACACTGCTTCCTATCTGAGTCAGTGCAGTAAGGCAAGAAGAAAAAAAGATGTAAGGACTAGAAAAATGCTACTCATTATTTGCATATGATGATCATTTATATGCAAAATCCAAAATATACACAGGTAAATTATTAGAATTAATAACATGATGTTGCAAAGTGTTGAGATGAATGATTAACATACATAAAATGTATTTCTGCCCTCCAGCTATGCAGTTAGAAAATATAATAAAAATAGCACCACTTGTAAAAGCGTCAACAATTATAAATTGCTCAGGAATAAATTTCACCTAAAAATATGCAAGACCTTTGAAGAGAAAATTGTATAATTTCACTGAAAGGCATGAAAGAAATCTAAGTAAATGGAGACAAACACCACATTCATGGATTAGAAGGCTCTGTGTTATAAAGATATGTCATCCCCAAATTGATTTATAAAGATAACAAAATTCCAGTCAAAATCCACACATTTTGTTGTAGAACTTGGGAAGCTGGTTCCTAAAAATTTGTTTGGAAAATCGAAAGTCTTAGAATAGTCCTGAAGTAGACACCAATATGTGGGGAGGTGTTACCTTACCAGGTTTCAAGAATTTTTATGAAGCTATGGGATGTTGCCACGGACAGAGACAAATAGATGAGGAGTATAGAAAAGAGAGATCAGAGATGGAGTCACATATTTTGGAAACTGGAATTATGACAGATGGAGCAGTGCAAATCACCTGGGAAAGGAGGATTCTTCAATAAATACTTATGGGGCAAATGTTTAGTCATACAAAAAAATGAAATAGGATCTCTACTTCCCACCAGAAACAAAAACCAATTTCAGGTAAGTTACAGAGTTAAAGGTGACTAGGAAAGCTATTAAACTATTAGGGGGAAAGGTAATAACGTTAGGTCCTTGGGATAGGAAATGCTCTCTTAATATACAGAAGGCAAAAACTACAAAGAAAATGTTTTAAATTCAACCACATTGAGATTAAGAACATTGTTCTTTAAAAGACCCATAAATAAAGCTAAAAGACAAGACATAAAGTAGGAGTAAAATATTGCAACACATGTAACTGACAACAAACTAGTAGGCACAATATATGAAGAAGATATTAAAACAATGCACAAACAATTCAATAGAAAAATGGGCAAAATGATTCACAAGCGCTTTACAGAAGAAGTGCAAATGTTAAATAAATATCTGAAAAGATGTACAGCCTCATTAATAATCAGGAAAATGCACATCACAATCATTGAACATCACTTTGTACCCATAAGCTTATCAACAATATAAAAATCTAAGGATATCAAATGTTAGGATGTGGGCCAACCCAAACTTGTCACCACTGTACACAGGACAGTGAACTGGTTCAAAACCTTTGAAAAATAATTTGCCATTATCTCAAAGAATCGAGAGTGCTCATCTCCTAAGACCCAGCAAGTCCCCTTTCAGATTATTATCCCAATCTCTTGTGCTGGTGAGCAAGATGTATATAAGGATTTTCATAATTTCATTGTTTCTAATTGCAAAAACCTAGAAACAACCAAAGAATCTGTCGAATAAATGTATTCTGGTATAGTCACACAATGAAATGTTAAATGGTAATGAAAAATTAATAAATTACAGCCATGAAACTACATGGTTGCATATCAGGAAGATAAGTATGAGTTAAAAGAAAAAAAGAACACATTCAACATGTTTCCATTTATAAAACACTCAAACCAGACAAAATTAAACAATATAATGTTTAAGGATAGAAATACATGTAATAAAACCATATGAAGAAAAATAAAATAAAGGGTTGATAAATGCAAAATTCCTTTACTTGGATGGCTGGAGAGATGGGGAGGAGATGAGACAGGAAATCACACAGGGAGCGTGCATTGATAGTTATTGGATTATTATTTCTCATATTCTACACTTTTTATAAATATCCCTTTTCATCTACTCCTTAGTAGGAAAAATAAGAAAAAAAAAACAAAAAAACAGAACATGTAGGACTCAAAGATGTGTGCCAGCATCATCACTGGGAGAAGCCAGAATGGGATGATTTTTCTCCGGGATTCCTCAGAGAGTAAGGGGCAGCCTGCATAGTTGAGAAAATCCAGGGTTGGATGTACAGACAAGTGACGGGCTGGGGAAGGGGAAGATAAGCAGGAGGGAGTTCTGCCAGCTGATGCTAAGAACGTCCTAAGACCTAAGAAAGCCATATTTTAATTACAAGCTGACTTTTTGGCATAAAATCTGTCCCTTAAACAAAAGTCAATAAAGTGTTTTTACATATTAGCAAGGGGTATGTTGGGGTGAGGATGGCGAACTGATGAGAAAGGTTGACTATTCAATGACTATTTTAGCATTTTACTTCAACGCTTTTATGATTGCAAAAGCCCTATAAATTGCATTACGTATCCACAACCAACTTTCTCAGCACATTTTTATTTTTAGCTGAGGAGTGAAAGAACTTTGACTAAATGGATATTGTTACTGTCTGCTGGCATTCACGCTAAGCCTGCTGCCCCAAATCCAATAAGAAGAAACTGTGTAACAGCTTGTTCACCATTTTATAGCTGGGCTTAGTGAAATCTTGATCTAGAATATTCCTAAGGTCTTTTTTTTTTTTTAACAACTGTTGCCAATCCTTTTTTTTTTTTTTCCTGCTTTATCTTCCCAAACCCTCCCTGTACACAGTTGTATATCTTAGTTGCAGGTCCTTTTAGTTGTGGGATGTGGGACGCCGCTTTAACGTGGCCTGATAAGCGGTGCCATGTCCGCGCCCGGGATCCGAACCCTGGGCTGCCGCAGCGGAGCGCTCGAACTTAACCACTCGGTCACGGAGCCGGCCCCTCCTAAGGTCTTTTATCATTCTAAACCTCTTTAACTCTCTGTTTAACAGCACCTAGTAGAAAACAGTCCATTTTACCCCAGTCCTGGCTTAGAAGAGATGCTGCTTCTGAGATCTATTTGGGTCAGATCACAATCGGTTTCTGCAGGCCACTTGAAGAATCTGGGCTCTGAAACGACAAAAACACATGTATGTCGGAATTAGGATGTTCTCCCTCTCCATCCTAGACCACGCCTGATATGACACTGATGCTGCAAACTCAGAGGTGGGCCTCTGAGATCTGGCTCAGAAAGAGGGCAGACTTGTTACCCCTTCAGACGATGTCTTCAAACCCTCAAACCTTAAAACTTTCTGATTGTCACCACACTGATCTGGTTGTCAGGAGATATGCCTTCTGGTCCTGCCTCTGACTTTAACATACCAGTGCCTTTGGGCATGTGATTTCCGGACCTCAGTTTCCCCATCGACAACATGAAAGCTATGGACCAGGTGATCTCTAAAGCCTCCTACGAAGGCAGACATGCTAAGCTTCTGGGATTCCAGCTAATTCTTTCTACTTACTTTCATGGTACCTTCTGAGGTATGTTGGTGAAGGACCCCTCCTCAAGCTTAGTAAATGAATGAATAAATAAAACAAAATGAAAATAAAAAACACAGGCATGTGGAAGCTGTGGCTTTCAAAACTCCAAGAAAAAGCAAATAACATGGACGTGTAGCTGACTTTACCATTCTACCCGAGTCATTTATTGTTTTCTCATTTTTACCAATAGTATAGGATAAACATTTTAGAATGAAATCTGAAAGAGTTTGGTGAACATATTGTGATGCTACAGCTTAATAGTATTGATAGTAATAATTCTGGTAAATTTAAACTGGTAAAATTAAGATGCAGAGCAAGATTTCTAGGATGGGTTTTTTTTTTTTTTTAAAAAAAACTATTGTTCTTCTGCCCCCTTGTGGAAAATTTGGTGTATTACAGCAGTCTAGGTCATGCATCCCTCACAAAACAGGTTCAGTCAGTCCTGAAGAGGTTCAGAGTTTTTCTGTGTATGACCCCAAAGCCCATTCTGTATGTTTGCAAAATATTTTGTTATAATTTTTAATTTTATTACTCCAATTGAAACAAATGTTTTTTCTGCACAACTTCTACTGAGAATTTTCAGGGATTTCTAAAATTTTTTTCTAAGAGAGATCCAGTCTGAAAGACTGACTGCTATAAATGTTTATATTCCCCAAGCCTGCCAAGGCTTATTTAGATTGTATATAATTTAAAAATCAGTAATAGAAAAACTATTCACTGTCATTTTTCTTGAAGAAATAAGTACATTCTAACTCTGAAATACATGTCGATTAGAGAAGAATTTAAAAACGTAGAGGGGTAAAAAGAAAAAAGATCACCAATATTTCCAATAACCACTATTGGTTCTTTCCATTATTTTATTCAGGTTATTTTCTAAACATATTTACCATTGTTGCACATTGTAGGTGATCAGCAAACAATTGTTGAATATATAGGGATATACATATATACAAGCATTTTCTCTTTTCATTAAATATCCTTTGTAAACATAACTTTAACTTCTTAAAATAGTCATTCAAATTAATGTGTAATTTTGTCTCATGTTTTTATAGTACATGGTGCATCTTCATAAGATGTTTTCCAGAAGGTTCATACTATTTTATATCCCTACTAGTAGCACATGCAGTTCTCCATCTTACTGAACCCTCGCCAAAATTGAATATTCTTGTTTGTTTTTAATAAACTGAAGGATGGAAATGTATCTCATGTAAATTTCCATGCTTTCATTCATTCATATATGTGTTTACACAGTCATGCATCACTTAACGACAGGGATATATTTCTGAGAACCGCGCTGTTAGGCAATGTCATCATTGTGCGAACATCGTGGAGTGTACAAACCTAGATGCTATAGCCTACTACACACTTAGGCTATATGATACTCATCTTATGGGACCACGGTCATGTATGCAGTCCATTGTTGACCAAAATGTCATTATGTGACACACGACTGTGTATACATGCACACACATGCGTGTGACATGTATGTACATATATATGTAATATATAGGGAGAGAGATGTGATTGGCATTTTAGTTATGCTTTTATTCTGCTCAAGTTTTAATTTTTTATGTAAATGAACATCCATATTTTCATTTGCAGTTTCTTCCATTGCTATCAAACTTTAAAAGCATCACCATCAGTAATTTGATTATCACTTGCATTTTTTATGGTTTGATTTTTTAAAATTACTCTTACATAGTATGAGCTATACTAGAAACTTCAGATGAAGTATCCTTTAGATATATGGTAAATATTCATTTAAATTTAACATGTTTCAGGGAAAATCCAATTTCTTCATAGAGTCAAATGTTACCACAGAGTATTTTAGGAATCAGGTTATTAAAAATACATATTTTTCTTAGAAAACATCAAGATGCTTAGGCTAATTGTTCAAAAGTTGTACAGCGTGATTAGCATTTCTTAAACATAGCTGGTGTTATCTGGACTCTTCCTAAACTTGACGAAATATGAAACTACAAGTAGAACTTGGAACCCGCGTCCATTCAACTTTGCTGATGAACAAAACAAGTGAGCCTCGAGAAACTTTTAAGACTCTTCACCTCCTATTCTTCTAAAGTGTATGAGAACGTAAACAATGAACTCTAAGTGAAATAAAGAAAATATTTCAGATTTATTCATATTGACTCTTATTTTCATTAAAATGCAAGATAGAGTCTAGTGGATAAGTTAATCAACAAGGAGAAAGTGCCTATGGTATACTTTGCTGGGCATAGAAGAGATACAAAATTTGCTCAAGTAGAATACAATCATATTGAGTGCTTATTATGTCCCAAGGTCTATGGTAAATTTATATGTCAGTTTTTAATCCTTATATAGCCACTGTATGAGATAGTTACTATTATCTGTTTAACAGATGGGGCAAATGATGCTTAAGGTTGTTAATTACCTTGTTGGAGTTTACACAGTTGATAAAAGCCAGAGCCAATGTTGAATGTTTTAAGCCCTTACGTCTGTGCTATATTGCTGGGGGTAAACCTCTGTGAGCCACGTTAGATCTGCTATAGGGCAGAGAAAGTTTTCATAAAGGTCTTGGAGGTAGAACGTGGATAGATAAAGAAAAAAGAAGAGAGTAGTTTTTTAGGGCCGACTGTGACAGCAAAAGCGGGGAGGTATGAATAAGCACATCGGGGAAGTGAAAAAAACGTCAAAGAACTTTTTTACTTTGTCAATTATTTTACTGTTTGCAAAGCAATCCTGTGATTTTAATAAAACAATTTTTAAAATATACAAAAGCACAAAAGGAAATTAAAATCACCTATAACCCGACTTCTCAGAAATATATAAACATGGATTTTAATAGTATCAGATTGCATATAGAAGTTTATGTTTTTAACTTAATATATCATTTGTATTTTTCATCCCTATTGTATTAATTATATAGTTACTTTTGTTCTTAATCTAATTGACCTGTTATAGATTTTTAACGAAAGCCACCAAATTTGGTTTATTTTTATTTTTCCTTGTAATGTTAACAAATGATTAAGTTACTCATCATGAACTTTTGCCTTTTGTCAATATAACGAGTCCCTGAAAAACTTTGAGCCACCGAAAGCATTTCCTTTTGCTTATGGTATTGTGTCTGGCATTCCTTTGTTAATTTTCTTATTTTTAACCCTTTGCCTTAATTTTGTTTTAGGTAGATTTGGTTTGTTAGCTCATTCTCTTGTTATTTTTCTTTTAATAGATAAGTATCACACAGTTTCATTATTATCTTGCTTCTATGATCTTGTTTTAAGCTTGCTAATTTTAACGTTTCTTACTATTTCTTTTCTCTCCTGATTCCTTTTGTTGTCCTGATTGTTCTTTCTTCCTCACCCTCTTATTCTGCAGGGTTTTTTTTAAGATTGGCACCTGAGCTAACATCTGTTGCCAATCTTCTTTTTTCCTTCTTCTTCTTCCCAAAGTCCCCCCAGTACATAGTTGTACATTCTAGTTGTAGGTCCTTCTAGTTCTGCTGTGTGGGACACCCGTGTGTCAGCATGGCTTGATGAGCACTGCTGGGTCCGTGCCCAGGATCTGAACCAGCAAAATGCTGGGCCACCGAAGCAGAGCACGCGAACATAACCACTCCTCCACGGGGCTGGCCCCTATTCTGCTGGTTTTGATTCTTTCGCTGCTAAAATGCCAGTAATCCAAGTAAAGATCATCATAAAATTAAACAACAATAATTCTTACGGCAAATTTATAGCAAAACAAAACTTGGAGAATTTGTTTGTCTGTGAAAGCCCAAAGAAATAGATCTATTTTCAGAAATTGTCTTATTGTTTCATAAAGTCCAAATCAATATAATATTAGTTAAATCAAATTAGAGGGAATAGATGCCGAATCTGTGAAACATTACTATATATATAAACTAGGAAAAATTATCAACCTGAATATTTTCCAAATGTAAAATCAGAATCATTTACAAGTTCTAGAGAGTTCATAAGCATGTAAATTAATTTTTAAAAATTATGTAAGGATCTACACTCCACTGGTAAATTGGGGGTGGGGAGGGTCAGAAAATATGTTATCTCTTTTGTTTGACATTTTTATAATTATATCGTAATGTACTACGAAGCTTAAAGGTTGCAAATAAGAGTATAGAAGGTTATAACTAATCTATCTGAAAGAAGCTTTATCATTTTCAGTGACCAGGTCATGGAAAAATCCTCCAATAATTTTTCATGAGAAAAACAAAGTTCTCAAAGCATTTTGCAGTAGACATTAATTAGGCCGAGTTCTAATCCTCTGATTTTCTCTAGGAAACAGCATGATATCATTTACTACGCATTTAACCATCATGTGCCCAGTAAGAAATACAGGCGGAGCAAGACAACACTTCCAATTTTTGGATGGAAGTAGTGAGGAGTCATAAAATGACTTGCTTAGGTCCATGACAGTATTTCCTCAAAGAAATTATGTAGCTAAATCCTAGGACAGGTGAGTTCTTAAACCCGATGCATGCAGAATTCACTAGTTTAGCCAAAGAACAATGTGTCTCTTCTTTTCTCCATGACATTGAGTTATTAGCTCTGTTGCTTAGATATTAAAGCCACAAACGTTTGAATGTAATTTTTAAAGTGAGGTTAATGAAAAGTCTTTATATATATTGAATTCCCTTAGATCTATGGAGAAAAGGCAATATTTTAAGTGGTCTAGTAAATGTTTTTTACTAAAAATAGGAAGAATTTAATTACAAGGAAAAAGAGTTTTCCGAGGCTAGGATGATGTCAGGCAGTTACAGCATCACAACACAAATCCTTTGAAGGATGTGTTTAAGAATGCAACCTGACAAGGCTTTGTACTTCTCTCTTACTGTTCTATTTCCGAAAAAGGAAAAGATGCTAAGAAATAATACAGTGGGTTCTCCACAAAACATTTCAAATGCTCTACTTCGGCTCTGTCATTGTTAAACCCAGCATGCTTATGCAAACTAAATAAATACCAACGTGAACCACAGATCTCTGTGAATTGTCACTTTAACTTTGGGGTTTGATATTCTAAAACATATACTTTTTTATTCTAGGATCCCAGCTATGTATTTATGACATTTTCGATACTGAAGCTGTTGGCAAGTTGCTTCTGTCATCACGTTTCCTACGAAGCAACTGGAAAACTAGCAATCCTTGAAAAATTCTAGCCCACGGAAGGAAGTCCTTTCATTTTGTGGGAGGACCCCTGTGCCTCCTGCCCTTTGAAAGGTCCTGGGAGACCCCACCTGGCTCCTTGTGCCCGAAGCCATCAGAGGAGGTACACGCTGGGCATTCTGGATTAGTGGCTTCTGTCTTTTCTTTTCCCTGAGAATATTTTCACGTTTTCCCTGATCGACAGATAATTATTAGAATCATATATTTATGTAATCTAGGGTTGTGCAAACTTTTTCTGTAAAAGGCCAGATATCAAATATCGTACTATGAATTTATTGTAAATAAATACTGTACAGCCTTGTGGGCCATACAGAATGTTACAACCACAGGCAATAAGTAAATGAATGGGTGTAGCTGTGTCCCAATAAATCTTTATTTACAGAAATAGGCAAATTAGGAAGCCATTGAGGATGAGATTTAAAGCATCTGTGATGTCTCCTTTTCCTATTCTTAAACTTCAGTGGGTTCAGATCAAGCAAAAAAAACACCAGGTAAATAAAATAGACTTAAAAAGGAATTAGAAGTGAAGCCTGGGATTCATAAATTGGAGGCCACGCTCACTGCTCTTTGCAGGGCTGTTTACTAGTGCGATGATCTATGATCCAAATGCTGAAGACCCAGTCCTTGTCTCCTATAACTTACCCTCATAAACGTTGATACAGTTTTGTCTGCAGCTATCACCCTCCTTCCAGTCTAGGTATTTATGTTCCTGCTAAAATACATAGAAAACAAGGGAATCTCTCTCCATTGAGTCTGTGTCATTTGTATCTCTGCCAGATGACTTTTCACTTACTTATCTGGCTTTTGCGCCAAATGCTAATGGCATTTGGGCACATGACCATTGCCATATTAAACTTAGAGACATAAACTAATGCTTTTTGCATGTTTATTGCTTCTCTTTGCCTACAATTTCCTGTCCACCGCAGAACATAAATAATAAGGCATATTTCAGGAGGGTCCTTTCCCCATCACTTAATCCTTTCTCCTTTAATGGCCCATAAATTTGACTACCATTTGCTTTGTTCTTTGCTTTTATAAGACAATGTTCTCATTTTCAAAAATGTTTTGAATAATTTAAAAGTTGTTTCAAAAGTATAACATTTTTCCAAGTGGCATCCAAAAAAATGGGGTTGGTTTTATAACTTTTACTACTAATAGATCTAATGCCTTAATCGACTTCCTTCAATAGATATATTTGGAGTATTTATTCTGGGCAAGGCATTATATTAAGCTCTGTACCAAAGTGATATCTGCCATTCAACTGGAACAAGTAGATAGAAATTTGAGACAAATATCAAAGGCACATGTTTTTTAAAGATTTTATTTCTTTTTCCTTTTTCTCCCCAAAGCACCAAAGCCCCCTGGTACATAGTTGTATATTCTTCGTTGTGGGTCCTTCCAGTTGTGGCATGTGGGACGCTGCCTCAGCGTGGTTTGATGATCCGTGCCATGTCCGCACCCAGGATTCGAACCAACGAAACACTGGGCCGCCTGCAGTGGAGCGCGCGAACTTAACCACTCAGCCACGGGGCCAGCCCCTCAAAGGCTCATTTTAAAGCTACCAACAAAATCAGTTCAACATAAGATATTGTTCACAATTATCTGCATACCACACTCTATTCTATGCTTTACTTTCCTAATGGAGATCTAGATTTAATGTTCTCAATACCAAAACACTTGAGAAAAACATCCAAACTAGTTATTCATGTAGAGAAGATAGAAATATGAGCTTCTTTGGTACAGCATGACACGTTCAGATCCTATTATTCCCTTAGCCCAGCATTGTGCCTACGTAGAAAATCATGTATTTGGTTGATATCACAGAGAATACATAACTTTTTACTCTTGATTGTTTTTACTTTAACACTATAAAATTAATATTTCCCTGTCTGATTATAAAATGGTTTTGAATCATCTTTTTAATCACTGCCTGATATCTCAATGATAAAAGAGATCCAATTCTCCTATTTTTTAAAGTTTTAAGTATATCTATTTTTTTTAAAGCAGTTTTAGGTTCATAGAAAAATTGAGAGGAAGGGATAGAGATTTCACATATACCCCTGCCCCTACACAGGCATAGCCTCCCCCATTTTAAACACTCACCTGAGTGGGACATTTGTGACAATTGATGACACTACACTGACACATCATGATGGTTCTAAGTCCATCATTTACATTAGGGTTCACTCGATATTCTGCATTCTGTGGGTTTGGACAAATGTATAATGACATGTATCCATCATAACGGTATCATACAGAATATTTTCACTGCCCTGAAAATCCTCTGTGCTCCACTTACTCATCCCTCCCCCTCAACCCCTGGCAACCACTGATCTTTTTATTGTTTCATAGTTTTGCCTTTTCCAGCCTGTCTTATACTTGGAATCATACAATATTGTGTGTCTTTTTCGCTGTGTAAATTATGATGCTATAAAATATCTTCCCATATCAAGATTGTCCCACACTTAGAATTATTTTCTTAAGGTAGATTCACACACAGACTGGATGAAAGGGACATCATTAGATATTTCACTTTAAAAATTGACTACTTTATAAAATAGAAAGTGGAACCATATATTGTTACTCTGATGAGAGAAATGTGACTTTATTTTTACATTTTTATTTCTTTGATTTCTACTATGGTGAACTTTTTTTTCCCCAAACTTATTAGCAATTTGTTTTTCATCATTTGTGAATTATCTGTGTTATGTCAGTTGCTCAATTTTATATAAAGATGTTTAATGCCTTAAACATTTATATTGAAGTTTTAAAATGAGTTGTGGGGCCGACCCCTTGGCCAAGTGGTTAAGTTCGTGCACTCCGCTTCGGTGGCCTAGGGTTTCGCATCCTGGGCACAGACATGGCACCGCTCATCAAGCCATACTGAGGCAGCATCCCACATGCCACAACCAGAGGCACTCACACCTGGAATATACAAATATGAACTGGGGGGCTTTGGGGAGAAGAAGAAGGAAAAAAAAAAAAGATTGGCAACAGATGTTAGCTCAGGTGCCAATCTTTAAAAAAATAAAAATAAATAAAGAAAAGAAAATAAATTGCCATATTCATTACGTTTCTCAGTTTATTGTTTGTCTTTTAATTTTCCTAATTATATTTTGAAATTCAGAAGTTTTCTGATTTATTCCAGTCATTTATATCAATATTTCTTCATGATTTCTTTCTGCTTTGAAACTGAGGAAGTCTCCTTTGCACATACTTGAAAAAATATTCATCTCTGTGTTCTTCTAGAATTTTATTGATTAATTTTACATTTATTTCTGTAATCCAGCTGGAATTTATTTTGCTGCATGAAATAAGATAAACACATAAATTCATTTCCCCAGTGGCTGAAAAATACTACCAGCATCATTTATCCCTTCCCCATAGCTTGATGATGTTCTTCATCATGTGTTACATTTTATACATGACAACATCTTTTTCCGAATTATCTAGTAGAGAGGTCTCCAAACCTTTTTGATTGCACATGTGCAACACTAAATATTTGTACATGCACCATTAACATACGCATATTTATTTTTATTACATGCTTGTACTACTGTTAATCTATATGTTAACACTAATATATCTTGAGATCAAACAGAAATATAGTTTGTAATATTTTTCGTCCCACCCCTGGTGAATTTTTTTGCGTGTTACACACTGCTTATTACATGATTTCTATTATTTTAGTTTTTATAACATTCTGTCATTTCCCTTATAGCTAGTTTTTCCTTCCGGATTATTCTTTCTTCAGACATTTATTTGACATTAACTTCTATATAAACATATGTATCATTTCATAAAGTTTCCTGAAAAATCCCACTTGGACTGTCATTGTAGTTTCATTCAATTTGTATTTATTCTTTTGCCATCTTTAGATGGTCTTCTAATTCTGGGTCGTTGTATAGTTTTTGTCGTCTTTATGTCTCTTAGCAGAATTTTTAAAATGACTCAAAAAAGATTAATGTTACTTAACCCTAGGCACCATATATATGTATTTGTTGCTGTAAGAATTTGATATTTTGTTTT
The DNA here is from genome assembly GCF_037783145.1 of Equus przewalskii. Classification (NCBI taxonomy): domain Eukaryota; kingdom Metazoa; phylum Chordata; class Mammalia; order Perissodactyla; family Equidae; genus Equus; species Equus przewalskii. The sequence goes on along the minus strand of NC_091863.1, from coordinate 116,160,212 downwards.
TTTCCAAATTGTTTTTAACAGGTTACTGCAGGTATAGGGTGACTATATAATTTTATCATCTAAATCATTTTATTTTTGAGAGAGAAAGGGGGCACAATTAATTATAACACTGAGGCAGAAGGCCTACATGGAATTCTCCTAGGGAAACCAGACCACCTGTTAACTCTAGGAACCTAGAAAGATTTTCTTGTTGGAAAATGCAAACATAGACAATTCTCGAAATACGTTTTTCTGCGAAGGGGAGGAATAACAGAGAGTGGTGGATGTAGGGCAACACAGGATTGAGTAATGCTGTTTACTTTTAATTGAATCTGTTTAAACGTTGATAGGAAAGACATCAGTAAAATTAGAGACGTTCAAACGATGTTAGAAAGTTGAGTAATTAATGAAGAGATGTTTGTGAAGAGGTCACAGGGCAAAGGATTCTGACCACAGGAGGAGGAGTAAGCATTGTGCTTGGAAGGAAAAAGGGAAAGACGGCTTTGTATGTGAATAAAGTAGCAGCTAGAGGCTAGGTAACTGATGTTACTCCCATCACCTGTCAGAACACATAACACTGAAAATACTCCAGAAAATTACCAAAACATTGTATGGCACCTGTAATGAAAATAGGATTTAATATTCTTGTTTTTCTTTCATTCACAATTTCAGTGAAAATTATTGCTCATTAAAATAATCCTGCAAATGTATATGCATGTTTTTGTATTCTCCACTTATACTTACTGTTATATTGTCATTTTACCCTTTTTAACTTTAAATTTTTGGCCCCTATAAGTCTTCTAAAGATACACTCCCAAGAGAGAGTTTCCACATAATTAAGAGGCAGTGCACTCTGGTTTTTATTTCATCTATATCTCTTTTAAGCCTATGGCACTCCATTAGTTACATTTCTTAGAACAGGTGTGTGTAGTTTTTGCTACATTAAGTTGTGTTATTTGTGCATTCTATATAGCACCTCTGTTTGACAGCGTGCGTTGTGTTCAGCCTAGGATTCAGACAGAACTGAGCACGTTTGGAGGACCTGTCAGGCAGAGCCTCCGGGGATCCATTTTTCATGAGGGTCTATGGAGTCTTCTTGGAAAGAATTCAACCTGAGGCAAGGCAGATTTCAGATACACAATTGTTTCAAGGACCCTAGGTCAGTGGACACTCTGAGTGATAGAAAATACCCTGCACTCAGCTTCAGCCTTTCGCCTTGGGGCTGGCAAATCCTGTCACCTAGAGCCTCTTCCGCCTCTAACGGCCCACTCCTTTGGCCCAGGAGCACTCACCCTTCATTCCAAACCTTGAACAGAGCCCCGTGCTCCAGGCCTTCCTTTCCTTTCTCTCTCCTGCTCTCTCCCTTCCACCAGTCCAGCAGTTCCTGCCCTAGGCCATGTTCCTCTAGGGCTTTGGTTAGACAGAAGTGACAGGAGATGCTAAAAGCTTTATGCTAGTCATCACCCTTGTCCCTTTAGAACTTACTTACCTTCCAAAAGGGATGACCACAAGGCCAAGTTTGCCCTAATGCCAGGCATTTGCTTACCATCTTCACATTTTTGCCCCTACCTGTTGTATCACCTGTACTATCCTTTACTTAACATTTTTCTTTGAATCAACTCATGACTAACATCTCCACTTACTTTTATTTTGTTCTAGGAAATAATACCCATGAAATCACAGGTTTTATGTGCTAGCTATAGTTTTAGAATATGTATACATATTATATATAATATAGACTAAGGCATATAGCTATAAAACAGTAGCATAACAAACGAACAGAGAGATATTTGGGACAGGAATGTTTTTCCTTTCAAGTGAACTGGAGGGTGTGGCAGCCTATTTCGTTTACTAATGCGAGCGAAGATTTCTCTTTCCTTACTTGTTCCACCATCTGCCTTAATTCATAAACGACTAGATTTGATGCAGAATGTTTGTATTGTGAAGTGAGCAATTTTAAGCCTTTCTTAGCACTAACAAATAGGCATTCTTATAAAGAAGAGGGCAGTTAGCACTAGTTCATTTTATCTAAAAGTTGAAATGATGTGCTATAAAACAGAATCCCTGCAGTAGTCTTGGAGGATTATTTGCCAGAGATAATTGATTTTGAAGCATTTAAAAGAAAAGCATCAGATATAAAATTTTTTAAGGTTTTAAAAACAAGTAAAATTGAGGGCCAGCCCTGGTGGCCCAGGGGTAGGGTTTGGTGCTCTCCACTTTGGCAGCCTGGGTTTGTTTCCTGGGTCCGGACCTACACCGCTCTTCTGTCAGTGGTCCTGCTATGGCAGTGGCTCACATACAAAAAGAAGATTGGCAACAGATGTTAGCTCAGGGTGAATCTTCCTCAGTGAAAAGGGAAAAAGAAGCAAAATTGATATTTGGAGTTGGAAAAAGAAAGTGGTATTATGGAGTAGATATTCTTGGGCAACTGATCATAACTATAAGGATACAGACTTCTAAGTACAAAAGAAAATTATTTGGCCATAAAAAGCCTTCAACAAAATCCCTCTGTAGATCATACTGCAGACTTTTCCAGAGTGTCACCAAACATGTAATGGCCATTTCTAACCATCTTATCCAAAATATTGAATTGTATTAATAGAGATGTGGTATTAAAATATGTTAGCCATTGGAGTTTACACTGTGGCCCCCTAAATTTCAGAACAAAGATGAAGATACATTGAGTCACTATCCTTGCTAGGGAGGTTCCTCCTCCTTGCTAGGGAGGCAGCATGCTGTAGTATAACAAGTCTTGAATCTCAAACTTAGTAACCGTGTTATCTCAAATCACTTCAGCATTGTATACCTTAGTTTTGTTGGTTATAAAATGGGAACAATAATGATTCTTCTGTAGGTATTTTGTTACATAAATGATAAGGTGTGTATGTAATATTCGGTGAAGTGCTTCACATCTATAAGTTTACAATGTTCTGGTATTAGTATTTAGCCTTTCTCTGGATATTGTTATAAACTTTCAAATTTGGAGAAGATACATTTGCCTCCATGTTCCTGATGAAGGCATTTATACATCTTTACATTTTTTATGAGGAAAGATGTCACATTGATATATTCCATTTTTTAATTTTGTTCTGATTTTCTTTTTTGTAAATTGAATTTTATTTACATTATTTTTGGCAGTGGTTTCATTCCTTGGGAACCTCAGGTTGACTTAGGAACTTGAAAAATGTGTTAAAGTTACATAACTACCTTGGTGAAAAAGACATTACAAACTGGTTATTTATGGAAGGTAAATGACGTGGTTTTCTATCATATAATCTCATCTGCCATCTCCTCAACTCTAAACATCAGAGACTTTTCCAAGGACTAGCTTTGCTAACTTCCCACAGCTATGCACTCCGACCTACTGATATGTTTTCACCAACTCTCATTGCTATCTAACTTTTAAAGACTACTACTTTTGTTATGGAGCAAAGCCTACATAATTTCATTCATTGAATAAAGCTTTATTGCTCACTTATCTCAAGAAGGGATTGTGCCAGGTGCTAAAGTTTCAAGGCTAAATATAATGAAATACTTCCCTTCAAAAAGGTCAGGACATAGTAATGGAGATAAAGTCATAAACAATTGTAGTACATTGTGTTCAGGGAAATGAAAGTGAACTATGTTGCTGTGGCAGGAAAACAAAGACCTAGGGCCCTTATCCTAAGCCTGTTCAGGAAGGCTTCCTAGAAGAAGTATGATCTGAACTTCATCATTCATTCATTTAGCAAACGTTCATTGATCATCTATGTATGTGCCAAACATTATTCTAGGCACTTCAGATATATGGTGAGAAAACTTGGGGATAATTCTTGCTCCCTTAGCACTTAGATTCTACTAGCAGAGACAGTCAGATAATTGCTCAAATAAATATAAAATTACAACCATGCTAATTGATGCAAAGGAGAGGTAACTAGTACTAGGAGAACTCATAATAGGTGTATTTATTCTAGTTTCCAGTTAGGTCGAGGGAAGGCTTCCCTCGGAAAGTAACCAAGATTTGAAGGATGAACACGAGGTGATTGGTTTAGGTTCGGTCATAGACTGACTCCAGGCAGAAGGAATAGCGTATTTCAGAGGGAATGCAGCCATTGGGGTCTCTGAGAAGCACCCAATAAATAGCAACCTTTTTCACTGTCTGGGTTTTGAGTAAATTCAGGGGGAAAAAAGGACAAAGGAGCAGGAATAAAGGGATCAAAGTATCATCTTTTATTAATGACAAAGTTGGTGGAGACTGTTACTTAGGTATAAGAACAAAATTCACTTCCTATTATTGAATATCAGAATTAGTCATGTTTACCTGCCTAGTTACAAAAGATCGCAGACCACTTATGGTCCCCATGGAAGAGAGAAACCTTTGGGGACTTTTACAACATGAAGAAACGGAGCATGACTTGAACACTGTGTAGAGTGAGTGGAAAGATTACGTAGAAGGGAGAGGTTGGAGATAAAGGAAGTGGGGATGAATGATGAATCAAGGTTCTGGAGGAGGCAGGAGGGCAGGGACTGACTAGGGTGAAGCAAGTGAAGGACCCAGGGCACGGAGTTTAAGGAGACACTTACTCTCAGGGTTGTGCAAGTGCAGGGTCAGCACTTGAAAGTGAGTTCTCTTTAAATCTTGTGCCGTGGATACTCTCTTGCCTTACCTTAGTCCTAGTCCTGCTGAAAGGCATGAGATTGAAGGCACGGGGAAGGTGCCGGTCCTGAGAAAGAGGCAGGGATATTTCATCCTCTGAGACTGGAAGAACGAGGTGGGAATAAAGATGTATGTAGATAATTGAATAGTGTACAGGAAGTTAAGGGAGGACACATCAGATGGTCTTGTGTTTCTTCATGAACTAGGAAACGAAGTCAACAGTTTAAAATGGGTATGGAGTTTGAGAGTAGTGATTAAAACATGCTGACAGAGGAGGAGGGGTACTCACAAGGAGTACTGGGGGCTTTATTAAGACTGAAGATCATTCTGTGTCATTTGATCATCTCCACTTGTGTGCAGCTGCCTGGGGTTCATGAATAGCAGAGGCATGACATAGCATCAGCCAAGGGTGAAGGTTTTACAAAGTATGACAGTGGGTAGGAGTAAAATGTATAGGTGAGAGAGGAGTCTAGGTGACAAACCATGGGAGCTGGGCAGGGTATAGAGACAGGAGAGGCCAGTAGGGTGAAAATTGACTGCGACTGTAATGGTCTCAGTGAAGCTGAAGAAGAAAGGTGGTCAGAGTCAGGTTGGGTTTGTAAGAACTGGGAAGAGAACAAGTGATTTATTTGCGTTCTTTTCAGCAGATGAATCTCTTCCAGAATGTTTCTGAGTGAGGTCGTAGATGCATCAAATCTTTTTTTGTCCATGAGTGTAAAAATATGTGGTGTGTTGGACAATAAACAGGCTCTGATTAAGCAAGCTTCAGAGGAATGTTGTCCTCAGAGCAATATCAGGTTTCAGTTGACTTTAGTAAAGAATTTGAGTACGTGGGGGATGTCGGAGCTTACCACTGAATGAGGCTCATGGAGGACCCAGTGGAAAGATTGGTTTTTTGAGGAGGGAGCTGTTCTTGTATTATTCAGAGAAGTACAGAGAAGTATGGAGAGAAGAGTAATAGGGGCATTTGTAGACTCTGGTATCGTGTTGACTTGGCTTAAATCCTAGCTCCATCAGTTAAAAACCCAGTATTCATGAATAAGTTATTTACTTGAGTTCTTTGGTTGTAAAATGGAGCCATAATATATGCAGCTCAGGGGCCAGCCCAGTACCCAAGTGGGAAAGTCTTCTTTGGCTGCCCAGGGTTTCACCAGTTCAGATCCTTGATGCAGACATGGCACCGCTCGTCAGGTCATGCTGAGGTGGCATGCCACATAGAAGAGCTAGAAGGACCTACAACTAGAATATACAAATATGTACTGGGGGGCTTTTGGAAGAAGAAGAAAAAAACCAGGCAGATTGGCAATAGATGTTAGCTCAGGTGCCAATCCTTGAAAAGAAAAAAAATAAATAAATATATGCAGCTCATTGGATTATTGTAAAAAGTAATAAATCAATGAATATTTACTGCTTAGCACATACTAAGTGCTAAATAAAACTTATTATTATTATTATAAGGATCAATTACAGTAAGGAGATGACCAAAGATAATAGAGACATGAGGCCTAGTGGCATTAACTGACTTTAAGTTAGAATTAAAAACCTGGATATGTTTGCATCTGTGGTCTAATATGAGATACTTAGGCCAACAGAATGACGGGGCATTAGTGGGCAAGGCAGTGCTATCCATCTGGTTCACTGGCGTTTCTCCTGGTTTTGGGGTGTCATAGCTCAGGCTTTTAATAGTGGCAAGTGTAAAAGTGGGAGTTGAAAGTGGGGAAGTAATGGAAAAAGTTAGGGTAATTCTTCTACCCATTACTTACTACTTTGCTACAGAGAGAAAAGTCATATCTAGGTGAAGAGTTAGGGATGGTGAAGAAAGATGAATTAGTTGCCAGTTAAAATATGTTCTATCATTATTCTGTGGTTATGGCTACATAGAGCTGTTTTCCTCACAAGGATTCACTATGGTTCTAAGCCATAGAAGTGAAGAACTTCTGAGAGCTGTCATGCGTTGATTCCATTTCCAGGGGAAGTAGCACAAACACCTAGTTCCCTCAGTCTTAGGGAGTGGAAGCTTTCAACTCCAAGAATATTTGTTGAATAGTTTCTATGTACTTAGTAGTACTGCTAGATCCCAGGCTTACCACGAAGTATATCTTACATTCGTATCCTTCCCTGAAAACCCTGGGTTCTTGTAGAAATCTTGTGAATGAGCTAGTGTCCAATGGAGAATAGGAAGCACAAAATCCACTGATTTTTAAAGACACTCTCAGCTTAGAATTGGATCAAACAGGACAGAAAAATCTCCCTCCAGTGTGAGGTTTGAGCTGTGTGACCTAAGCCCCTAAACACTTAGCCTTGTCTACGATCTCCCTCCTCTATCTTATACATACTTTTTATTTCTTTTTAATTATGAAATATATCAAAGTGGAGAAAAGTATGCAGGAGACTATTAATAGCTAATACTCCTTGTGTTTGCTTTGTAGCAGATGCTGTTCTATGTACTTTACATGTATCAACTCATTTAACCCGTAAAACAATGCTATGAGATAGGCTGTTATTATTACTCCTGTTTTGCAGATGAAAACTGTTTCAGAGAGGTGATGTAATGTATCCAGGATCACACAGCTAGCAGGCAGTCTTTCTCTTAACCACTTACACTATACTACGTTTCATGTTTCATCTTTAACGAATCTTGCATATTTACTTCAGATCATTTTTATAAAAAAAATCACAGAATACAGTAAAAATCCCCTCATCATGTGCTCCTACCCAACCTCTCTTCTTCTATCTTCCCAAAGGGAACCACTATCCTGAGTTTGATGTTTATCAATTCCATGCATGTTTCTACAATTTCCCTATATATGTATTTATGCATAAATAATACATAGAAGTATTTTTCAAACTTAGTATAGTTTGTTTTTTACTTTTAACATAACATTCTTGAAATGTAGCCTCGTTGATATATAGAGCTGGAGTTTGTGCATTTTTACTGCTTTAGAGAGTACTCCTCTGGACATATACTGGACCTGTTCTCTTGTTTATGAACCTGTGGTGAATTGCATTGTTGTTCCCAGTGTCCACCCTTTTTCCATGTGAATTTTTAATTTCTTCCATTAGAGGGAGAATATATTTTCACACCCAATTAACGTTAGGCTTGGCTATATGACCTACTTTGACATATGAAAGGAAAGTTAGCGGGAATGACACAAGAGAGGGCTTGAAACCTGTTTCTACATTTGAACCTGCCCTCTTGCACTTCTGCCAGCATCATGTTAGGAAAAAAAGCCCCAGCTAGTCCAGGTGTCCGAGAAGAATGAGAGGCACACGGAGCCAATGTAAACCGATTTTGTGGCCTGGAACCAAGACCAAATCAGCCCAGCTGAGGTCATTAGAGCCCCCTTGGGCAAGCTTCATCCGTGTGAGCAAGAATAAATGAGAACTGTTTTAAGCCACTGAATTTCGGGGTGGCTATAGTTAACTGAGACCAACATTTTACTTCCAAAAACAATTCGGCTATAAATAATAAGTAGATTTCTTTGAGTATACGTGTGGGTTTCTCTAAGGTACACATCTAGAAGTTGAGTTGCTGGATTATAGAGTGTATACATTTTCAGCTTTACTAGGCACAGTGCTAATTTTCTCTACAAAGTAATTGTAACTAATGAACCCAATGAACTAATGAAATAAGTATTGTTTTTTTCTCTACTTCCTCACTAACAATTGATATTTTCAGAATTTTATTTGTGTGCCATTCTGACAGGTATATAATGATATCTCATTTTACTTTACAGTTCCATGGTTACTAAATTACTAAAGAGGTTTAACATTTTTCATATTTATTGACTATTTGGGATTCAGTGTGTGTGTGTGTGTGTGTGTGTGTGTGTCTGTTCTCTGTTCCTATCCTTTGCTCATTTTTCTTCTTATTTTACAAGATTTTTAATGGTTTATTTTTTATATCCATCTGCTTTTGTTCCATTTATCTCATTGTCAGTAATTTCTTTTGTTAATGGAGGTAATTGCTTAATTTATCTCTTTGAGCACCCTAAAAGTATTTCTTTTAAAGTCTTTCTCTGATTCAAGGATCTGCACACATTTTTGTAAAGGCCAGACAGTAAATATTGTAGGATTTGTGGGCCAGACTCTGGTACAACTAGTGAACTCTGCCACGGTAGTGTGAAAGCAGCCAGAGACCATACAGACAAGAATGGACATGGCCGTGTTCCAATAAAACTCTATTTACAAAAACAGGCATTGTGCTAGATTTAGCATGAGGGCCACTGGACTGACTGTGCTCTACAACTAATTTCATCTGGAGTAAATTCCTATTTGGATGGTTGATTTTGTTGATTGTTCGTAGCAATATGTCTCTATGTGGTTTAGATTTTGGTTTCTTTTTAAGGGGAAGATTTTTTCTTTTCCACAATTGCTTCCACCAAGTCGCAGAGGCGCCCACTCCAATCCAAAGGCAGGTAATTTCTGTGAAATCTCACTCTGACAAAAGAGGTGAGACCCCTTTCCTCTAGACTATTTACTTATGTTTACGTAATTCTGTCAGTGAATATCCTGCACTCTATGTGTATGGCAGGGGAGGAGAATGGGGGGGATGGGTTAAACACATTCATTCTAGTATATTTTTAATTCCCTGGGAACAGGGTCTGTGTGTTGTTTCTGTATGCCTAGTGACTAGCAAAATATTTGTTGGATCTCTTGGTACATTTTCATTATGAGTTTTAGAGGAATGTAGATTTAAAGAAAACAATAAAATTGAATCAAAATATTTGATTTGAAAAGGTTTCTCCTTTTCCAATATTATACACTGTTAACCGTGAAAGAGAACCTTAAAAGATTTTTACAGACTCCTACTTTCTTACTACTTAATTAGTAAGAATTGACCTGGAATGAGTTCTTACTGTAATGAGTATTCTGACAGACTCAGTTAAAGAAATTTAATAGAGACAAGACTCTTCTTTTAGTAGAACAACAATGATTATAATTAATAATTATACATACATTTTATCTAAACATAATTGAATCCATTTACTTGAGAACTTGTACACAGAAAAAACATTAAAATGAATGAAAAGTTAGAAGTCTAAGAAGAGTTTCACATGAAGCAATTAACACTGAGGACATAATTGAGAGGCTGTTAAAGGGAGTATTTACAAAAAAATGCTTTTCAAATGGATACAGGCTCAACACAAGGTTGACATAAGAGAGGCCATATTGTAGAAAATAAACCATATTGTAACTTTGAAAGACCTCTGATTAACTAACTCAGACGTGCTCTTTAGATTTTACAGCCCCTCCCAGCTGCTATAAGTTGACAACTTCGTTGTTTTGAGTTCCTTAGGAATATGATACCTTCTGGGCAGAGAGTCTATGCTGCTAGCCATCATCAACGACAACTGAAAGGTCAAGGTATAAGGTCTTGCTCTGGTCTCTGATGCATATCCAGTAAAACAAAAGACTATCAGGAACTAAGACCAGATGTCTAACCCCACCTGGAGACCAGCTGCCTCCCTCACCCAGAGTCCAGCCTCCTGTATAACAGGCCTGTAGTCTTTGTTCTATAAGATGGTTCTTTTGGACATTAGTTAGCCATCTTCCCCCGTGCTAGCAAGCTGTAATAAAAAAACCCTTTCTCTCCTACCACCTTGCTTCTTGACTATTGGCATATCTTGTGGTGGGCAGATGACCCACCTCTAGTGGTAACAAAATGAATGTCTTATTATATAGTAGTTAATTTTATTTTCTGATCTAAAAAAATTATCGAAGGCTTGCTTATATGTAGTTGATTATGAATTTGCTTGTTAGCTCTAATTGCTTATAATCTGTATTCTTTCTTAGCTTAATGCCAACATTATACAGTGGACCTTGCCTACTTTAAGTGATGTTCACATCATAATTTCCCTTTTATATTTTGTTAAAGATATTCCACTATTCTTTCCCTTTACCTGTCATTATATTTCAAGTTAAATGCTGCACCAATATACTCCATCAATGTGATCACAAGTTGAAGTGTTTGTGTAAAATTTAAGAAACCATTTAACAAAGAGTTTTAAATTGGCACCATTCTGGAGTTTGGGATTTCTCTTTATTTTGTCATTTCAGTTGAGGCTGGCCTGTGTTTACCATTATCAACACATATAAGTTATTCATGTGATCTGTATGCATCTGTGACCAAAGAGTAGAATACAGAGTAGCAATGGACAGTCTCACTCTTGAAGAATCCCCATTAAGTTATTTCAGAGAAAAAGGACAACTCAATGTTGTAGTCACTTTTGACTCCAGGGGGCAGTCTAAAATAAGAAATGATAAGGCCTTACCCACTCATGGTTTATATATAATGTAATTATCAAAGACAGAGAGAAATGATGGATTTTACAAAGCCAACCAGGATTTCACTGTATAAGTTATATCCTTCTGAGATGCTCTTTAAATGTGGGAGCCAGAGAGTCCATGTGAATCCTCGTGCAGAAGCTAATAACTGCTTTCCTGTCATGTTTCAATATTCTCATCTGCAATCCTTTTATGATTTTAACACAGACAATGTGGTTCCTCTAAAGGACTTGTTAAAAATTCTCTATATTTCAAATGGACCTTTCCCTCTGTGTACACATGAATGGACAGGTGCACACATACACATATAGACATCCAGAAAAAAGAAGCTGTTTGCATATCATCATGGCTGTATACTTAAGCAGGTGATGTACCGAAATGGTGGGAACAAAAGCTATTTATGAAGAATCTACTTAATGGAAGGCTCTGTGCCAGGACCTTTATATATTAGATCTCATTTAACCTTGTGACAAAAATCCCATTTTTGTAGATAAGGAAATTGAATCCCAGTAATTTACCCAAAGACTGACAGCTAGCAAATGACTAATGAGGATTAAAAAATATACGTTCTTTTTATTGTGGTAACCTATATGCCCATATGCCTATATTATAGTTAACTATACACCCTATATGCCTACACGGCCTATATTTTGTGCAAGAAGAAATAAGTGCCACTTAGAAACAGATTTTATGATCCTGTTCTGTGTATCTCTTTTAGTGCCACAGCAGTTATTTTAAAAGACTCTCAGGTTTTGTTTGAGAAGAACAATTTTACCTCTTCAATGTTTAGTCTGCACTTGCTAAAAATCACATCTCCAGACTAATGGATTTTAAGAGGCTACCTTGCTCAACTCTTAAAGTAATTATGGCCCCACAGCATTGGCTCTTGTGTTCAATATATAGGTTCTGGTTACACAAGCTAGAATTAGTTGAGTCATCATATTAGAAAGTCATGTAAAGAGCATTTTTGGATGAAGAACAAAGGAATTCATATTTGGCTATTACTATCCTATGATCAGTTCATTACCCATCCTGCTTTAGCTACTTCACAAAGGAGTGCTATGGACAACTGAGAGGATAAGCACTTGGAATTCTTTTTTTTAAAAAAAGCAAAGAAACTGAGATTTCCCTTCATTTTTACCTTTTCATTACCAAAGATCACATGCGGTGATAATGTGAGCAGAATGGATTAAATTAGGAAATAAGATTGATAAGTGGTGATTTCAAATCTCTGAAGAACTTGTGGGTTAAGTTATAAGGTATAACTCTCTCCTTTTCCAGATGTGGAAGTTGACCCATGAACAAGCCTTAAATTCCTGATACGTGTGCAATGTGTAACACACCCCTGTAAGTATAAACATCATTATGACATTTCATAAGAGGTGCTGCTTACATGACCTTGGCAATTCAGTCCTCAAACCTGGATTTTAATCACCAGTTAACATTTTACTAGTCCAGATATATATGTAACAGGAATTTTTGAAGGGGCTCTTTAACTTGCATTTTATAAAGCTAATAAAATGACTGGGAATCAAGCAGTGTTCAGGTATTGTGCTGAAACTCTGAGGAAGATACCTCGTTTGCTCCTTTTTTATTTATTTATTTTTTTTTTGAGGAAGATTAGCCTTCAGCTAACATCTGCTGCCAATCCTCCTCTTTTTGCTGAGGAAGACTGGCCCTGAGCTAACATCCGTGCCCGTCTTCCTGTACTTTATATGTGGGATGCCTACCACAGCATGGCTTTTGCCAAGCGGTGCCATGTCCTCACCCGGGATCCAAACCGGCAAACCCCGGGCCGCCGAGAAGCGGAACGTACTCACTTAACCTCTACGCCACCAGGCCGGCCCCCTGCCTTCTTTAATCCTTATATTTTTCTCAGATTCTTCATCCAGGTGCTGTGTAGCATCCTTTCAGCTCCCACACTTTGAGGGCTAACTGACTATTCTGGAATGGTCTCTTATTTGTACTCCTAGCAGGACATTAATTACTAATTGCAGAGGAGTCTTGATCTCTTTTGCATCTGGAATTGTTTAAAGTTCAGATTTTTAAATAACAATTCTTCCTCAATTGATTCTAAAGAAGGCTGTTTTCCTCTAAATTGGATCTGCAAGATGACTTCTCATTATCCAGGAAATGGTTTCTCTCTCTATTTGTATGGTCTGCAGATTTCTGCATCTCTTAACCTCTCTTTCTACGGCTAGTGAGTTCTCCCTGCTGAGACAGTTGATGGGAGATTGGTGGGATGGTTATATTCCTTTCATTTTTGTGGGTACCCTAACATCTAGATTGGGATCTGACCTACAAAAATGTCCACCAATGGAAAGAGGCATAGACACTATACTACTTTATAGAAATACAATCTCATGTCCTCTGCTATAGCAGGCCTGACAGGTACTCGTGTAACCATTTCATTTCTGGTTTGTCTGATACACGTTAAGATTTTGACCATTCATAACTATTAAGTTTATTTTTAGTATCAGCTGAACAAATAATAGCATTCAGAAGGGAACTCTTGTGTCTTTTCACCACTCAATCACCCAGACAACTTATCTGTATACACATATTCTCCACCTTCTGTCCAAGGATGATAGAAACACCATCATTCCTATTAAAGGTCCTCTTCTCTGCTTACACCCTGTATTCCATCCCTTTTTGCATGTTCGAGAACGGTAGACTCTCAACCAACTCCTGTCTATGTTGCATTATCAATTTCTCATTTTTCTGCCAGATTGTTCTCAGCAGCAAACAAAAATGCTCTAACATCTCCCATTTTAAGATTAAACTCTTGGGGCTAGCCCCGTGGCTGAGTTGTTAAGTTTGCACGCTCTGCTTCCGTGGCCCAGGGTTTTGCCTTTTCCAATCCTGGGTGTGGACATGGCACCACTAATCAGGCCATGCTGAGGAGGTGTCCCACATAGCACAGCCAGAGGCACTCACCACTAGAATATACAACTATGTACTGGGGGGCTTTGGAGAGAAGAAGAAGAAGAAGAAGGAGAAGGAGGAGGAGGAGGAGGAGGAGAAGGAGAAGAAGAAGAAGAAGAAAAAGAAGATTTTGTTGTTGGCTCAGGTACCAATCTTTAAAAAAAAATTAAACTCTTTCTTCAGCCCTTGTTTCTAAATTCTGTCTTTCCTTCACATCAAAACTTGAATGTTTGTATTCACTCCCAAATTCACCATTATCTCCATAGCTGCCACCCATTTAGACTTGTGTCCCTGCCACTGCACTGAAACTGCTCTGCTCAAGGTCATCAACAAGAACCAGGTGCAAATGCAATGGTTAATGCTCGGTCCTGACTCATTCAGCCTCTCAGTGTTATTCCACAGAGCTGGCCACATCCTCTGTAAAAGTCATGTCCACGTGCCTTCTGTGACGTCACACCGTGTAGTCTCTACCCCCACCTCCCTGCCCCCTGTTTCTCAGTCTCTTTTGTGTGCTCTTCCTCCTCTTTCCGTTTTTGACAGTTTGGAGTGTCCACGGCTTCATCCTTGGCCCTTTCCCTCCCCTAACTACACTCACTCTTCAGTCCTATGCCTACATTCCATGTATGTTGTTACAATTTGCTATTTTATATTTTTAACTGAATTCTTCCCAAGTTCCAGACTTCTATTTTCAGCTGCCTACATGCCATCTCCACTTGGAGAGCTGTCTTAAATTTAACGAGGCCAAAAGAGAAGCTTTGATCCCTGCCCTTTCACTCCCCCCTACAACTGCTCTTATCCTATTGTTACCCATTTTGATAATTAGCACCATCATTCATCCAGTTGCTCGAGCCAAAATATTAGGTGTCATCCTTGGTTTCTCTCATTCCCTCATCCCCTATATCCAATACACAGCAAGTCCTGTAGGTTCTCCCTCTGTCTCTGTTTCTGTCTGTCTGTCTGTCTCTTTCCATATCTCTGTCTCTGTCTTTCTGTCTGTCTCTCTTTCAAAATTGTCCCTTTCTCTCCATTTCTACTGTTGTCACCCTAGTCCAAACCATCGTCATTTATATTCTGAGCTTAACTGGTCCTCTTGTTTCTCTTCATAGCTAAAGTGATCTTTGCAGAACATAAAGCATATCATGCTACTCTCTGCTTAAAATCCTCTAGTGGCTTCCCACAACACTTAGGATAAAACCCAAACTTCTTACCATGGCCTACAAAACCCTATATGCTGTCGCTCTTGTCTGCCTCTTCTAACTATTCCCTATTGCTTACTTTGCCATGTTGGCCTTCCTTCTCTTTCTCTAAGATAGTAAGCTACTTTCTACCTCAGATTTTTGCACCTCCTGCATGCTCTTCTGGGAATTATTTTCCTTAAGATCTTAGTAGGCTTGTTCCTTGCTTCCCATCAGCACTTGGCGAAGTTGCAGCTCCCTTACCTGTTACTCTCTATCATATTACGCGGCTGCTTAAAAAAACAATCTTCCTAAAACTTGTCTCTGAAATTATCTTAGCTATTTTTATATTTTCTAAAATTCTCTATCAGAACCCACTAAGCTCTATGAGAAGAGGAGCCTTGGCTGTCTTGTTTGTCACTATCTCCCTTGACCTAGAACAGTGTCTGGCTAAAGCAGGTGCATAGTAACTATTTGTTAGATGGTTTAATTTTGCTTGATTTTCAAGCTACTTGAATTTTTCCTTTTTTATGAAGAGGTATAACTGACTCCCAGGTGTCTGACAATTTGATGTAAATTTGATGCTATATGTTGAGATATTTCCCAAAATTTGATCTGCATTTGTTCATTTTATCTGTTCAAAGTAGTACATGTTTGTTTAGTGCTCCACAGATGGTTAACACATTGTTGATCTAATTTCAAGGTGATATAGCAATTGTCCATATTGTTTGCTTGCTTTACATTTTGTTTTAAGAACATAGGTTGCTCTATGACTGTACACACACACACACACACACAATTAAGAGCTAGCAATGTTTGTTCATAAAGATAGATTTTTCAACAATTTGCCATTTCATTATGAAAATGTTTAAATATATATGAAAGTTGAAAAAATTTACAATCAACACCAATATACCCACCACTAGATTCTGATGGTAAAATTTTACTATACTTGATTTATCACATATTTGGCCATGTAGCTATCCTTCTTTCCAGATATTTTTAAAAAGATTATCTTAATTTATTTAAGATAGTGAATATTTCCTAAGTTCTTGAATTTTGATCAGAAAAGAAGCAGGTTGCTGCTTATTTCGGCTTCCAAAGCATTAGAATGGAATCTTGTGCTATGTTAACCCACTGTACATTTGACTCTTAAAATTCACAGGAGCCAAAAATTAACAATTGTTCTTGGAAGCTGCTACTCATATATAGCAACAGATAATGTCCTGTTTGGTGATCAAGGAACTGGATTAAAATGAATTCTAGCATTTAATTGAAGATGTGTAGTCTAAACCAGAAGCAATGGGAAAACTAAACATTTTAATTAATAAAGCTGTTAGAAAAATAACCACAGTTGACTTCATTCTTCTTGTGGTGGACATTGATGGCCATTGTCTTTTTTTCTCCTTTATTGAATTAGTCTGTTTCACTGCTCATTGACATTTGTACTAGTGAGTAGTGAGAGGAGCATAAACGACAGTATGCAAATTGATTTAAGTCATTTGATGAGATAATGAAGTAGTTCACTGCTAATTAATTCATAAAGTCATAGAATATTGATTAATAAAATCATACACAGAGTGTCAAAACCAGAAGCTTCCTTCCAGATCACCTAATCCAAACTCCTCATTTTACTGATGGGAAAACTGAGGCCCCAAGAAGGGAAAGCAGCTTTTTCAAGGTCACGTTTTCCTGATGCATAACCCAAACACTAAGCTGATATGTCTAAAGCTTCCTTCCAACTCCACTTACAGAAAGCCACAAAGAAAGACTTCACTTTCCTAGCCTAGATGGTCGCTTGAGTTCTTCTAGTTTTGTCATTTGTTCATTATCTGATTGGACTTCAATTGCAACCTGTCATGTTCTATAGTTTTAAATTGCATTTATAATATCTTAAATGACACTAGTACTTAAGGTTCAATTAGCAATAGAAATTACCAATTTAATGGACTCTGAGTTTCTGTTTAATTTGCATAGTCTTCTGGTCATTGCTACTAAAGCGTTTTCCAATTTTCTTGAGTTATTAAGACTTGACCAAAGCAAAAAGCTTTAAATACCATCCAAGGCAGGTCCAGGTTTTGTGGACCTAAAGTTCAAACAATTGAGTCATCAAAATACAAAATTAAGAGTGAGAAAGAATATTTTAAAGGGCCCATATAAACTCTGGGCCTTGAAGCTTAAGTTTCATTTACCTCACTGTAACCCACCCCTGAATATCTGAATAAATAAATTAGCTAGGTAAATACATATTTTTTAATGCACAAAGAAGGGAAGGGTGAAATGAAGCTAATATTGTCTAAGTACCTACCGTGTGACTGGCATTATGCTAAGCACTTTACACATAGTATCTTATTTAACTCTCACAAAACTAAGAGACTGACGTATATGGGCTATATTTCATAAGTTGGGCACAACTAAAAAATGGCAAAAACAGAGTTTGAACCTAGGTCTTTTCTGATTCCAAAACCTGTGTACATTACACCATACCCTTATATGAGAACAGCTGTTATCACAGAGCTCTGTTAATCGCATTGAAAAATAGAAATAGGATCAAATATAGATATCGACAGCAGGGGCTTCCACTCATAAAGGAAAGAGAAATACTCAAATAATGATATCAAGACAGAATGTTTTATTTGCCACAAGAAAGGTTTCAAGATAGAACCATAACCATCTTTTGCCAATGGTGGGAATATTCTAAGAAATATAAACATGGAAAACAGCTTTTTTCTTTTTTCCTTTTTTTTTGCTGAGGAAGGCTGGCCCTGAGCTAACATCCGTGACCATCTTCCTCTACTTTATATGTGGGATGTCTGCCACATCATGGCTTGTCAAGCAGTGCCATGTCTGCACCCGGGATCTGAACCCCAGGCTAACGAAGTGGAATGTGTGCACTTAACCACTGCGCCCCTGGGCTGGCCCCCAAAACAGCTTTTTTTCAAGTGCTGCTTTTAACCATGCTCTCTCAATCCCTCATTCTGCCCTTAGCAACATCTTTAGCAGATTCCATTAATTTGTAGCCATTTTCCTTTATTCAAATTTTGTTCAATTCAGTGTAAAAATCCAAAAAAACTTTCCCACTTCTCCTCCTGTGTAGACTGGAGCCATGACCCTGGCTTTGGAGATCAGTTTGAGTGGTAGACCATGATAGAGGGCTCAGCATCAACTGGCTCTGAAATGTATTCCACTTCATTTCTTTTCCCAAACCAATTCCTTTGGTGTTGGGGACAGGGAACGGGGAATAGTGGACACAGAGCTCCTCTTGTATAATTTATTGGTCACCTTCTGTAGCTGGCAACCTCAGTTCATTCAGTTTGGTATCCTCTACTGCTGTGTGGTCTTCACATATGTGAAGTGTGTGGCTTTTTTGAGGCATTGTTCAACTTCATCCTGGCCCCTTCAATCACTGAAGATTACCTCAGAGAGGAGCACTTGTGTCTTTCTTCAGCTTCTCCAGGTGGAAAGGCCTCTTATTTACTCAACATCTATCTAGATAGCCCTATAATTCCTACCCTTTGGGCTAAGGTTCTCTTCTACATCCTCCAAAGTCCATGACTGAGAGAGTTTCTCCCATATTCTTCCAAGGCATTCCTTGCCATAATCTCCTTTGGTCCTGCTGGTATAGGCAACTCGAGCAGGCCTCCTACCATTGGAAATATCTATACCAGAAAAGGACATGTTTCTATGTTTTCTCATGCTTCCCAAAACATATCAGGCTCTCCCAAGAATTCTCCCACCATTCTCCTGTCTTGCGGCATTATTAGGATCAGATTACAGGGTCATCCAGGACATCTCATTTTCCTGCAAGCCCCTGGTCTCTCTCAATGATTCTCTTGAAGCTGTCCCTTGGCCTCACTTGGCCTGTGTTAGTGACAGAAAGCACACCACCTACTCTCCTATAGGGAGAGGAAAACGTAATTTCCCACTAGAAACACTATACAACCCACAAAACTAGCGATTCCAGCCTTCATACTCCTTATACAGACCAGGGGAAGAGGGAGGTATCTGCCACCAATTGTTACCTAGTCTCTTAGAAATGTGGGATACTTAGTGGTTCACATCCTCCTTTGGGTCTTAGTCACTAACATTCTGTTAAAGGATTATTTGGACTAGTAGAAAGATTTCACATACACTTTTTTTATTTTTGCTGAGGAAGATTCACCCTGAGCTAACATCCATGGCAATCTTCCTCTACTTTTTAGTATGTGCCCTGCCAGCACAGCGTGGCCCCTAACAGAGCAGTGTAGGCCTCTGCCTGGGAACTGAACCCGGGCCAGTGAAACAGAGTGTGCTGAACGTAACCACTAGGCAACCAGGGCTGACCACACATCCAGTTTTTGAGAAGGGAAAGCTGCCTAGCATGTATCACAGTTGCAATTTGTCTAGAGTTTCTAGAACATAGAGAAATAATGATAGAACTATTGTGATTAAACCTGTATAAATGAAAAATGAATGAAGTATCATTAGTTTGCTTGTTCATCTGGACATGTAGATGCCATAGCAGAGTGGATAAGTTTGGTTTCTGGGGTTCAAAAGACCTAGATTCAATGTGTCAACCTAGGAATGTTAGTTAGTACTAACTTTACATTCAGAATACATTATTTTATTCTGGTCATGATTTTTTAAGGTCCATTTCCTCATAGGCATTTATATTAGCTGCACAGACCGTAGATGTGCTATAGACTCAATATTTATGTCCCCTCTAAATTCATATGCTGATACCTAATCCACAACGTGATAATATTTAGAGGTGGGGCCTTTGAGAAGTGATTAGGTCATGAAGGTGGAGCCCTCATGAATGAGATCAGCACCTTTATAAAAGAGACCACAGAGAGTTCCCTCGTGCCTTCTGCCATGTGAGGATGCAGCAAGGAGACAGTCATCTATGAGCCGGGAAGAGGGGCCTCACCAGACACTGAATCTGCTGGCACCTTGACCTTGAGTTCCAGGCCTCCACATTTGTGAGAAATAAATTTATACTGTTTTTAAGGCACCTAGTGTGTGGTATTCTGTTACAGCAACTTGAACAGACTAAGAGTGTAATCACTAACACGGTGAAAATATTGGATCAGCGGTTCTCAACCATGGCAGCACATTAAAGTCATCTGGGGAGTTTTTAAAAAATACTCAAGCCAAGACCCCACCCCAAGGCAATAAAGTCAGAATATCTGCAGATGTGACCGAGGCTCTGTTTCTAATGTGCTGCCAAGTTTTGAAGCCGCTAGATTAGATGAACCCATTTGCAATGTTGCGTTTTTTGCAACAGAGAGAGCCTCTATGACAAGCACCAGGGTCACCATGTTGCACAACTCCGAGGAGCAGAATTCACAGCTTAGTCTATGTGAATAGCACCTCCTGGAGCGGTGAAGTGCACAGCCTGTATGACAATAAGTGGTGATCCCGATAAAAACTCTCTAGAAAATTACAAAGAAGTAGAACCTCAGAATACTTCAACACCCATTCCAGCACAATGATTCTCTTTATTATAGCTGTCTTCTACAAGAATTTGCCTATGGATGCAGTAGCCTGGTAGTTAAAACATCGGGCTCTGGAGAATTAAACAAATAATACAAGAAAATATACTTGAGCTGGGAATGAGCTGAATCTCTGGTTGACAGCTCACTGAATTTAAGGCTGGACTGACGAGAAATGCACACACCTCAGCATTTTCTGGTAATATTCCTCTACTCCAGGGATCAGTAAACATTTTCTATAAAGGATCAGAGAGTAAACATTTTAGGCTTTGTGGTCCACAAAAGATGTCAGTCACATATTCTTTAATTTTGACAACCCTTTAAAATAGTAAAAACCATTCATAGTCACAGATTGTGCAAAAATAGGATGTGTGGGCTGTAGTTTGCCAAACTCTGCAAGGATAAAGAGAAACTCTTAGAAACATTAATGCAGAAAGAATAAATTACCTAAAAAGGAAAAAATAATCAGATTGGAAATGCATTCCTCATCTGCAATGCTGAAACTGGAAAGCTCTTGAAAAGCATCTACAGACGGCTGATCAAAAAGAACCTCAAGTAAGGGGCTGACCCCGTGGCCGAGTGGTTAAGTTCAAGCACTCTGCTGCAGCCGGCCCAGTGTTTCATCAATTCGAATCCTGGGCGCGGACATGGCACCGCTCATCAGGCCACGCTGAGGTGGCATCCCACATGCCACAACTAGAAGGACCCACAACTAAGAATATATAACTATGTACAGGGGGGCTTTGGGGAGAAAAAGGAAAAAAATAAATAAATAAAAATTAAATTAAAAAAAAAAAGCACCACAAGTAAAAGCAACACTCTTGGACCAGAGCACAAGGATACTTTGCCAAAAACCTGGATCTTTAAAGTAAACACTCTGGCCTTCCTCTGGTTACGACCCTCCTCACAGGGCAATGAACCTAGTGAGTCAAGGGGCCATGCCCACTTAGATTCAGTGTTCTGGGGGTCAGCAACTGGCATTTTCTGGTACAGAACTGGAGTCAAGAAATTTTGGGGAACCTGTTCTTTCAAGCCGTTATAAAGGTATGCTTATCAAGGTAGGATACTAGAACATGTTTAATGATTTATTAGCTTGGTTTATAGCTTTTAAATATTTAGATATGTTGTATGTGGACCTCTAATTTTATCCTTGCTCTGGGTCCCACAAATGTTAGAGGAAGGCCTGACCATAACCCAAGAATCATACTCTAACCACAGTATCAATGACACGTCAAAGACATAAAACAAAGATATTTGCAACTATGTGAGAATTTAGAGATTATATATATATCATCCATGAACCTCATATGAGGAAAATAATTGAAAGAAAAAAATAATAACGAAACACTAAAGGAACAAAAAGGGAAATCTCAAGATAGATGAGAGAAAGAAGAGAGAAAACCATGGTGAGCAAGGTTTTATAGGAACAAATGGAGTAGGCTAGAAAGTTAGAAAGTTTTGAATATGTGCCTTATGGGCAAAATAAGGGCTCTAGACATAGGACATAATGCAAAGTAAATTTGAATAACTACTAAACTATCTTAACAAAATCTAGAGCCTGGGAATGGGGAAAGGACAAAATAAATGTCTTCCAAATGTCATTTTGCAGTTGTGGTGGTGGTATTCCTGTGGGAACAGCTAGAAAAAGTGAAGAGCATAGAAATATTCTAAAGACCTCGGGTTATTGAAGAGGGGGTAGTTAGGGAGGCCATGGGGCATCTTGGGAGAAGACACAGTGCTTCATAGTATGGAAAATATGGGGGTGGCTTAAACAACCATGATTACATTCACATGATGGAATGTTATACAGTTATTAAAAAACAATCAAATAGGTTTATACCAGCTGACTTAGAAGGAATCTCCATGAGTACTGTTCTGGAAGAAAGACTAATGCAGGAAGAGATATAAAAATGATCTCACCGCTGCAAAACAGGTAATCAAGGGGTGAAACTTTTCCTATATACGTATGTTATATGTGTAGAAATATATAAGCCTCCCAAAATACGGAGGGATACACACATATAAAATTGTTAACACAGGTTACCTGGGGTGTGGCAGGTATTGGAAGGGGGGAAGAGAGGGAAATGTTAGAGTCAAGTGAAAAAAAGAAAAGAAAGACAAAATATACTCATACTAAAATAAAGACAGTGCTGCTCTCCTTCCCTCAAAATAGTATCCCATTCTCAAGAAAGGTTGGGAAATGCTAGATTGCGCTAAGTTAACTAGGTTTCTTTACTGTGGGCCTTCACAGAACTCTTGATATATTGAATAGACTCTGTGAATCTTTAAGAAAAGGATAAATTACATAGAACACATTTTTGTGGCACAGTGTAAAAGAGTACTTTGCAGAACACTTTAGGAAATGCTGCTTTAGTCATTTTTAATGTGAATGCATTGATATTGCCTTCTGGTAGATATATTATTGTGACTTGTTGGGTCCGTCTTTTTAAATATGTAATTAAAGCACCTTGTCACATTGCTTACCATTATTTAGCACCCCCAAATTGTTTGGAAATGATTATGTAGGCATTTCACATTCTTCTCATGCATATTCTACTGATTTTGTTGAATGCTAGATATTGCCGTATTGATAACGCCTCTGTCAAATATTCCTTGTACATTCTTGGTGCTAGTAGATTTTTGAGATTTAAGTTTATCTTTTCCTTCATCCACATCACCACTTCTTACAATTTTAAAGGATCACCGTGACTCTATATTAAATGTACTATGCTTTTCCAGACACTGGACAACAGTTTTTCTTTTCTTAGCTCGAGCTTGTACAAGCTGACAGTTTAATCCAGATACCGTGTAATCCATTGAATTCAAAGCTTGGACACTGTTGGAAGAAAGAAATACATGTTTACTATCATCTCAGTCAAAAGACAGAACTGAAAAAGAAAATGTTGAACTGTAGGTATTATCAGTCTTTTGCTGAATACTGTCAGGTTAGGAAAGGTACACAAGTATTTTGATAACTGACTTAGATGTTTTCAAGGACTCATAAGATAGGATTGAGAGATTGCTCATTTAAAAGGTGTTGATTGACATAGTTTCACTAGCTAGCTAGTAATGACGACTTTTGTGAGCAGTGATTTTATTTTTACAGTATTTCAGACTCCGAATGTGAAGCTCCCAAATAATGTGAATCGTAGAATCTCAAGAAACAATCATGTTAGTCAGGACAAGCTAGGGATGCTGCAGGAACAAATGGTCCACAAATCTTAGTGACTTAAAGAAACAAAGTTTCATGCCTCACACACTACAAACCCTTCATGGGTTGGCTTGTGACTCTGCTCCTACATTGTCCTCCCTGTAAAACCTAGGCTGTTGAAACAGCTGCCATTTGGAAGGCTGCCGAATGCTGTGGCAAAGGGGAAAAGTGAGTGCAAAGGCTCTCAAATCTTCCACTCTGCTCGCACAGCACAGGCTAAAGCAAGTTACACGGCCAAACCTAACTTCTCATGGGTGGAGGAGTGCAATCAACCTATGCCCAGAAGAATAGCCACAATCTTGTGAAAAGCCCTAAGGCTTACCACACGGCCCTTCAAAAGGCCATCCAATCTAAACCTGAACAAAATTCTACCTCTGCTATAGCTAGTTGGTACACACACGCAATCTCTGAAATTATGTACTCATAAGGTTACACTGTATCTGTTTCATTACTCTCAGAATTCTTTACCTATGAGTAGGATCCTGAATTTTGATAACCAGCTCAACAAATGATTGTATTATTTGTTTGGGTTGAACACTCTTCAGGTTCTTATCAGGTTTGTGTGTCTTTGATTTTCTGAATTAAATACATTTTAGAGACTATTTTTGTTGAACACAAATGGTGTTTATTGTAGAAAGAGAACGAGGAAGACCTAGTCTTCAGATATCCTATGCATATTTTTAATGATATTCAGGAACTTTGGAAATGACCAAATGTTTGAGGGTAGGGAGGTTGAGTGAAATAAAGGGTAAGGAGAGACTACTTGGAACACATTTCTAGTCTTTATAAATCTTTATAATTTGTATGTATGAGAGATGATTTGATTCAAGATGAATTTAGTTCTATTTTACTTCTTTTGCATTAGACTGCAGCATTCAATATTTACTAAATTATGTATTTGTAAATTACATTGGTAATCTTATAAAACTGAACATTTGAAATAGTGCCATGATCAAATATGGAAATTAGTGAACATCTTTCATAAACCAGTTTTTAGTTGTTAAAAAAGAAAGACTCAAAGATACGTGAAAGGTACAGCCTTTTAAATTCTCATAATTTAAAGTCTAATTCTTCTCAAAATGTATTTTTGTAGAATCGCAAATGTCACTACTAGGGGCACTTAGGGAATAATTTTCCTTTGGGACAGTCCTATAGCCAACTCTGTGTAGATGAGTTCACATAGAGCCAGAGATCAGCTTTCTAGTTTTCTCAGGTATTTTCATTTTCTTCAGAAAATATCTGGTAACTTCTTTTCAAGTCACTATTAACATTTAAAATGCTCACTTCCAGGCTCCTCAGTGACCTTGAATTGGAAAATGAGAATGCTTTTAATTAAATAAAAATATGCTTCTGCAATATGGGAGCATTTTTGAAACCAAAGAGGATTTGGGGGTGTTCTTGTTTTTGTTTGGGAAATTACAGTAATAGGAAAAAGTCACTTCTAGCCAACTAGCACATTTTTAATATCTATTGAAAAGAGGAAGTTGCTAAAGTTGCTAAAGGCAGAAGTGCCCTCATGCTCAATGTGAGGTGTATGATTTTTAAGCCCAAATTTGAGCTTCTTCCATTTCCGCTCCCCAACTTCCAGATAGTTGACTGTATCAGGTTCACACTGCTTATTGATGGGGATAAGGAATGAGGTATCTGCTCTCTTTCTATGTCCTGAAGCTCCTTGGCCTGCTGTGGTCCTAAGCTGATCTTGGTCCTGTGAGTGCCTGAGCATCTTGCCCAACTTCTCTCATGCTCATTTTGAGAGTTTTATGGTTTTGTCTTTTTTGGATATAGAGCACCAAATTCTGTGCACTCCTACTTTGCAACACAATGCCTAATATTTAATTGATCTCAAAATAAATTTCTTTCATTTTATGCATAAACCAACCTAACAGAATGAGTATTTGTCTCCATTTTAAAAGTGAGAAAACTGAGTAGTATTCCATCATGTATAAATACCACATCTTCTTTATCCATTCGTCCCTTGATGGGCACCTAGGTTGCTTCCAAGTCTTGGCTATTGTGTATAATGTTGCAATGAACATAGTGGTGTAGGTATCTTTATGCCTTTACGTTTTCAAGTTCTTTGCCAGCAGCCATTTGTGACAACATGGATGGACCTTGAGGGTATTATGCTGAATGAAATATGTCAGAGAGAGAAAGTCAAACACCGTATGATCTCACTCATAAGTAGGAGATAAAAACAACAAAAAACAAACACATAGCATTGGAGATTGGATTGGTGGTTACCATAGGGGAAGGGGGAGGCACAAAAGGGGTGATTGGGCTCACATGTGAGGGGATGGACTATAATTAATTTTTGGGTGGTGAACATGATGTAATCTACACAGAATTCGAAATATTATTATTATGTACATCCAAAAGCTATATAATGTTATAATCCAATGTTACTAAAATTAAAAAATAAATAAAATTTTAAAAAATAAGAGTGAGAAAACAGATTCAGAGAGATTTAACAACTTGTCCAAAGAGAGCTACTATTTGAACCAAAGTCTCTCTTCTTTCAAAACCTGTGGTTTTCTACTGCACCATGATGCCTCCCTAAAGACAGAAGAACATTCTATATAGAGATCATTGTTCTCAGAAGCTCTAACCACTATACGAGAAATTTCTCATTAATCATAATAACACCTAACATCATAAGAATTTTAACCATTTAATAGATAGAAAAAGTAAGACTCGGACATGGCACTATTATTACCATATTAGCAAGAGAAGTTATTATAGTGTCATAGGTAAAAGAATTGGATAATCCACTTTTAAAAAGTATGCCATTTCAAGACTTCAATAATTGATTAACACCATGATTTGGAACAAGTATTCACCAAAACTGATTAGATTTTGTGGTCTAAACAACATGCTTATAATCCTTTCAAAATATTTGTATTTGTCTCTTTGGTATTACCAAGCATACTTCCTCTCTAACAGCCCAGAATTGCACTGGAGAGTGTAATTAATGGAATGAAGAAAATGCATGCAATAATTCAAAATTTATTGATACTATTTCATCTAGAATGGTGGCATTGAGTAGAACCTTGATTATCTTTTTTTCCCATTTTAGTTGAACAGTAAAAAACACAAAGCATGCTTGTTACTCCACTTTTAAACATTTTGCTGAGATATAGCAGTTCAGATAATTGAAAACACAGTACTTCATTACAGTAAGATCAGTTTTTCTGGTTTAATTCCTCTTCCTGTTAGGCTATAGAATTAATAGAACGAAATTGTTAAGTGAGTGTGTCTGAAGTGTTCACACTGACCCACTCTCCCACCTAAATAGCACAGAGGATTAGACCCCTGCTCACATCCCTCATACACTTACACCCTCCCCCCTCAGTCAATAGTCACATTCTGACTAATTGGCTGAACACAGTCTGTGATCCAGTTTCCCAATGCAAGGAGCTGTGGTACCCTGATTCTAAAGCGTATACCTCTGATTGTAACATTTGCAGCAAGTGCTGTTTCAGAGGCAGAACTGTGGCAAGTCACTGAGTTAATTTACACACAAGCCAGTTGTGGAACTGATGTCAGTTGATTATTTTGCATCCCTTATTTTCACTTATCTTCCTTCTTACAGGAGGTAAATGGCTGTGTTCTTTCTGTGGCACTTAAACGTATTCTCCATGTGTGCCTACTTTGTCTTTATCTGGCAACATTGGCTTTACCGGGGATAAGTCTGGGGACTGGATTGTATTCCTAGGTGTCATGAAGACATAACCTAAATGAGAGACTGGAATATAAGGCAATAGTGGAAGATCTGGGATATAAGCAAAGAATTCATAAGGCCTCAATTAGCAGAAACTATTTACAGTAGCTTAAACAAATAGCAGCTAGTTTTTCTCACGAAATAAGAAGCCTGGAGGTAGGCAATTGTTGGCAGTAGTTTAGTAGTGAATTAATACAAGTATGGTTTAGTAGACATAAGAAGTTGATCACTTTCTCAATGAATCTACATCCATTTAGAGTTAAGTCTAAATTCATTAACATCTCATACCACGTTCAGTCTTTCCCACGTAACCAATCTCATCCTTTTTTAACCATATACACACACTAACACTTCAGTCATATCAAACTACTTAAAGGACCAGTTTGCCACATTTGGTCGTGTCTCTGTTCCTTTTATTCATGTTCACTCTTCTTGTAACACTCTCCTCACTGTCCTTGATGAGATATCTCTTCTTTCAACTTCACCATCATCTCTTCTAGGAAAAGCCTTCCTTAGCCTTGTCACACTCATTGTAATCTACATTTACCTCAATCTAGCCTTTATTACAGCGTATTATAATTGCTTTCTTACATGTCTGTCTCCTCCATTAAAGTAAACAAATCAAGGGCACAGACTTTGCCTCATTTGTCTTTGCATCTCGGGTGCCATACCATCATACCAGCATATAGTAGGATCGTAATAAATGTTGAATGAATAAATGATCACTTTATGAGCCCGAGATTGATTTCCCATGCTGAAGACTAGGATCATCCTGCTCATAATGCTTAGTGTCTTTTATGTAGAGTAGCTTCATAGATACCATTCCTTGCTCCCTCTCTGTAAACTGAAGTCAAGGTACAGAAGTTGCTTCTAAAGCTGTATGAACAGCTGGCAGCACAGCTGCTGCTGCATCTGGAGAAGACACTACTTGTCCACAGGGAAGAATATTTTTTCTAGGTGCCTAGAAAAGTATGGGTTGTTTCTACCCTAGTATATATAAAAGAGAAAAAATCAAATTTTTAAAATAGCAAAATAAAGCATGATCTCAGGTGTTTCGAGTGGAACGATTTAGAAAGCCCTTGCTAAAAAGTTACAAATGATTTTTTTTTAAATAGGGAAGGGAGTATCCTGGATTGGATCCAGGAATAGAAAAAGGTCTTTAAATGAAAAAACCTGGTGAAATGTGAATCAAGTCTAGAGTCAATATTGGAATTTTAGCTTTGACAAATGTTCCATCACATTGTAAGCTGTTAATGATAGGGGAAACTGGATAAGCAGTATGTGGGGAGGCTGCATTATCTCTGCAACTTTTCTGTGAATCTAAAAGTATTTCAATAAAAGGTTTATTTTGAAAAATAGTGTGTGGGGGAGGGGACGGCCCCGTGGCCGACTGATTAAGTTCATGGCTCCTCTTCCGTGGCCGGGGTTTCCCCGGTTCAGATCCTGGGCGCGGACATGGCACCCCTCATCAGGCCACACTGAGGCAGTGTCCCACATGCCACAACTAGAAGAACCCAACTAAACTGTACAAGAATGTACTGGGGGAATTTGGGGAGAAGAAAAAAAATGGGCAACAGTTGTTAGCTCAGGTGCCAATCTTAAAAAAAATAGAGGGAAGTTGCACAACAATGTGAAAATATTTAAAGTCACTGACCTGTATATTTGAAAATGGTTAAAATGGTAAATTTTATGTTATATGTATTTTACCACAATGAAAAATTATAGGGAGAGGGCTAGGTATCCTGAGGGAGAGGTATGTAAGGGGAATGAGATATCCTTTTTTTAAAACATTCTTTGCACTTCTGCAGCATTCCAAGCACTGTACTAGAAATAAAAAGGTATTTTTATCTCCACTCTTACTGATGAGTCCACGAAGTTGCATGAGTTTAGGTAATACTATATCTTGGAAGTACTCTGGCCCTGCTTTACTCCACGCTTAAGAGAGAGGCCCTGGAGTCAATAATTTTAGAAGAGTGATTCAGAGGAGTCCAGTGATCAGCCAAGTTTGAGAACCACTGCTCTAAGGCTTTCATATCCACTGCCTTTAAGAGACTATTTCTCTTATCTTCCAGATGAAAGCAGGCGGTGCAGGATCTTCTTTAATGTGGACCCTGAAAACTTGAAAGACTCTTATAGCCCAAGGCCGAAGCCTTGAATTCTGCAGTGAAGCTGGCAGAGCAAGGTGGAAGGAGGAATGCCATAGAACTGAATCAAATATCATACTCCATATAAAGGTCCAACTCAAGAAGGGTAATTTCCCCTGAAAATTCTTGGTTGTGTATTACGGACTGAACTCATCTCTACAATGTCAATTGAAATATTTGGCCACTTCTTGTCTTCTGTCTCTATGTGTATTATCGACTGCAAAGACCTCTGGTGATCAGGGAATTTTCAGATAGAGTAAAAAGGCAAACAGAGGCTGGCAGGGTGAATGAATTAAGGTAGTATGCTCAGAAGTTCAGAAGATAAGCAAGAAAACACTTAAAGAAACAAACAATCGTGCTTCCTATTTCACTGAGAAAATAGAAGCAATTAGAGGAGACTTTCCCAGTCTTCCAGTCGTATGTCTCCTCACCTACGTATACACGTGCTCATGTGTACTGTCTTTGTCCTCAAAATGTGGATGAACTGTGCTCCTACCTCAAGATGAATCTACTTCTTACATTAGACTCGTGACTCTCACGTACTATCAAAAGGATATTTCTCCAGCAAACGTATTCCCTCTCTCCTGCATCATGCCTTTTCCTACCAGATATTTCACTTCAGAAGACAATTCTGTTGTTACTTCCTCCATCCAAAATTTTTCTTTTAAAGCTAAACAAAACAAAATCACCAAACCAAAATTCAGCTCTCTAGACCTCTTGATCACTCTTCTCCCTTAGCCATCTGTCACCACCTTTCTCTGCCCTGCTGCACAGCAAGTTCTTGAAGATAGTTGTCTATATAGCTTACCGTGAATTCCTCCCCTAAAATTCTCCTTTGAATCCAGGCTCTTGTTTCTTCTTCTCCACCAAAAGTGCTCTTGGTCAAGGTCACCAATGACCTCTGCATTGCTTAATCCGATGACCAGTTTCATTTCTCCACTCACTACACGCTGCAGCATTTAACACAGCTCATTCCTCCTTCCTCCCAGAAACGATTTCTTCCCTTGGTTTCCAGGACCATGTTTCCTGCTCCCTCACCGGCTGCTCTTTTTCAATCTCCTGATTCTTCTTCATCCTCCTGACTTCTAAATTTTGGAAAGTACCAGGCTCGGTCTTGGGCTTCTATGCACTCATTCCCATGGAGATCTCTTTCGGTATCTTAATTTTAAATTCTATCTTTTTGCTGGTGTTTCTGAGATTTATATTGCCAGCCTGGAGTTCTCCCCCAAACTCCATATTAATATATCCAACTGCCTCCTTGACATCTCCACTTAGATATCTAATATGTCCAACTGCACTGCGAATCTTCTTCCCTAAGCAAGCTCCCTCTGCAGTTCTCTCCATCTCAGTTAACGGCAAGTTTATCCTTCTAGTTACTCAGGCCAAAAACCTATAGTGATTTTTGAATACTCTCTTTTTCTCACACTCAACATGTTATCTTTTACAAATCTTCCGGACTAGTCTTACCCTCTCCAATCTCATATCTACACTGTTGCAGAATAAAGTTTAAAAATGTAAATTTCATCACAGTATTTTGCTATTTCTAATAATGTCTAAATTCTTCAGCATGCCATTCAATGGTCTACATGACCTTCTCTCCTCCAACCTCACTTCACTCTTCCCTTACCCCCACATCCTATGCTCCAGCACTACCGATATGCTTGTAATTGCCTTAAAACACCAGGCACTTCAGGAAATCATGCATTTTTCATATTTCCTTTCTCTTTGAAATATCTTCCTCCCTAACCCAGCATGTTTATTTCCTGAGACCCTAAATGTGTAATTGAAATAGATTCATCTCATTGTTTGCAGAATCCTCCCATTAGCTCCTCGGCCTGTGAGGTAAGAACATCAGACCAAGGAAGTTATTTTACTCTAATGGAGGTATAACAGTGGGCAAATTATCATGAGATCTACTGGTCTTATCTCATACCACATGACCAAGATGCTACTAGCTTTAGAGTGATGAAATAAACAGACACAGCTCAGAGATGGTACTCTGCTGGGTAGGACATCATCATCAAGGACACAGAATGCACTCTAAATTAAGCACCAGTGTCTTTACCCATTCAGGGTGCTATAACAAAATACCACAGACTAGGTAGCTTGTAAACAACAGAATCTTATTTCCCACAGTTTGGACGCTGGAAATCCAAGATCAAGGCACCAGCATGGTCATCTTCTGGTGAGGGCCTTCTTCCTGGTTCATACCCCATGTCTTCTCACTGTGTTCTCACGTGGTGGAAAGGGCTAGGGACCTCTCGGGGCCTCGTTTATAGGCACCAATCTCATTCATGAGAGTGGATCCGTCACAACCTAATCTCCTCCCAAAGGTCCCACCTCCTAATACTATCACATCTGGCATTAAGATTTCAACGTATGAATTTTAGGGGATCAAAGACATTCAGAGCATAGCAGCCAGTATATTGTACTACGTTCTGAGCAGTTAGAATGCATCAGTCCAGTAAACAAGAGGTATAAATAGGAGTGCCTTACTCATCATCACTCCCAGTGACCCACTTTCAGAATTTGTCCTTCCTACTCTGGAT
Source organism: Equus przewalskii (assembly GCF_037783145.1). NCBI lineage: Eukaryota > Metazoa > Chordata > Mammalia > Perissodactyla > Equidae > Equus > Equus przewalskii. Next base: position 116,128,113 of record NC_091863.1, on the reverse strand, counting down.
CTTGCAGGCTTAGGAATCTTGGTTCCCAGAGCAGAATGCTCCTGCTAGGGCATGCAGCAAGGCTCTCATCAAACATTAATGCCCAGCAGGCAGAGAAAGGAGTCACCATCCTGATGGAAATTAGTGGCCCTGATCATCAGGAGGAGATAGAGCTGCTATTCACAATGGGACTGAGAGGCTATGTTTGGCACCCAGGTGATCCATTTGCATTTCTCTTGTTACTGCCTTGCCCAGTTTTGACAGCAAATGAACAGGTGTAGCAGCTATGGCCTGAGAAGAGCCTGATAACTGGAGGTCTCAGACTGCTCAAAGATGATGGTCTGGGGCACCCCACCAGATAATCCACCAAGAAGAGGAGAGTGATGGTTGAGGGTGAGGTTTATCTAGAATGGGTAGTGTAAGAGGGAGATGATGAGCGTCAGATGGGGCCTGAAGACCCGCTTAACGTGGGGGCAGTGGTTCATCCTGGTAACTTTCCTCTTAGTTGTTTCCCTCAAGAAAAGCCCACCAAATTCCTAAAGCATCTGCATCTAGAAGTTATATGAAGCACATAGATCTGAGTGGAACAAAGGGTGGATGGTTGTGGATGCTGTGGTGTGTTGCCCAATTACTGTTGTTCCCCAACTCCTAAAAAACTGAAATACACATCACCTCAGCTCTTGACAGCTCTCAGCTGAGCTCCTCTTCAGGGTTGCCCTTGGCTAAAGAGAGTTGCTTTTCCTAAGGTTTTTCTGAGTGGCTGGGGTGAGTGAGGAAGCCCATATCCAATAACTGGCTGATTCAGGGATACATAAACTAGGACTCCTTACCTCAGTTTAAGAAAACTCTTAAGGACCGTTCCATCCCCAGTGCTCCCATGAGTGGAGCTCATACTTTGCTGTGACTGTTTCACAGATCAACTTCTTACTCTTCCTAATCTGCTTCATTTACTCCCCCAAAGGTGTAGCTTCTGAGAGCACTCTCAACAAACTTATCGCATGCTAGCCTCTGTACGTGAGTGTTCTTCCAAGAGACCCTAAAACATGTCAAAACTTCTTCCATCCTTTTTCCTTTTAGGACCCCACCATATACAACATTTGCACCATGCCTCTTGTGAGCAGGGAGCATCTGCTTCTTTGATGTGTCATCAGGACCTGACAGAGAGTTTATTAAATGAAAAATGTTCTCCCCCACCCCGCCATGACCCCACCAAATGGTTTCGCCCCAGAATGCTGAATTTCAGCATGGAGTCAGAAGGACATGTAAGTGAACAGAGTGTTTAATGGGAGTTAGGGTGAGTAGCAAGATAGTTTGCGTGTGAGATTTTTGGAATTTGCTACAATTGAAGGCTTTTTAAGGAAAATTATTCTAGCAGATTCTAAATCAAATTAATATTAAAGTAGAAGGATTGGGGACCATGAGATTATGAATAGGATTTCCTAAAATTCCTCTGTATTTCTTCAGCAAATTTTCAATTTTCTCCTAAAAAATTTTACTTTGGCTAATCAGCCACGTGGCTAAATCTGGGAATTTTGTAGTAGAGGAAAAAAGTGATTACTATTGTTGATTTCTTAAGATTATTGAGAAATCTTTATAATTCATGTAATGAAATTTATGGATTACTTAATGAAATGCTTACAAATAAATTTGTTTATAAGCCCTAATATTTTATGAAATTTGCTATATCTTGATACATTTCTAAAAAGGAGTAAGCCTAAACTCATAATTGGTGAAAACCGTGACTTTTCTTTTTCGGATAGGTAGCATTATTCTAATAATGGATCTTTGATCATTAGAATTACCCACTAGGTGTAATACATACATTTCATTTTAAGCAGACTCTTTTGCAGGCTGTACTTCCTATGTATGCCTACTCTTTTCAAGTGTGCAATATGCCAATTTACTCGTCAAATAATGGTGAAGCGGTATCATTAGATTTCCTGACGTTTTGTTTCCCTTTTATAGAGAATATGTGCACAGTTAATATACTTAGACATTTATAAATATATCTAAATTCTCAGTTCAGCTGTTATTTTGTGATACTGTGCTGCCTGAAATACTGTTAGTACAGTTCCTTTAATGACAAAATTTCTTTGAGGGCAGATCTTTCATGTGGGCACTGCTGTTCTATTGGCATCATATTTGATGACTATAACAGCAACTCTGTTATAAAAATTTAAATTGATCCCATGAGAACAATGCCACACTTTGATTGACTGAATATGTCACTGTTATACTGATTAGTTTGGTGTTGTGTAAACATGGTGTATTTGTAAGGATTTGAACAAATGAACAAAATCCAATAGATGTTTACTTGCATTGGGAAACCAGAAGAAACACAGATTTTCAATATGAAAGCCCAGCAATAGCTATTTCTAGACAGTCTGCTAGATTAGGAGTCAGCCCTTCTAGATTCTAGACTAGGTCTTGTTTTTAAGAAGATAAACTGAGACAGGCCTCTTTACTTTGCTGGGACTTGTTAACAATAAGTATGACCATGTGTTAAATGCCTCCTATCATCTCATTTTTTAAATTTTTTTCTTTGGTGAGGAAGATTGGCCCTGAGGTAACATCTGTTGCCAATCTTCTTTCTTTTTCGTCTCCTCAAATCCCAAGTACATAGTTGTATATCCAAGTTCTAGGTCATTCTGGTTCTTCTACATGGGATGCTGCCACAGCATGGCTTGACAAATGGTGCTAGGTCTGCACCCAGGATCTGAACCAGCAAACCCTGGGCCACCAAAGCAGAGTGCACGAACCCAACCAGACAGCCATGAGGCCTTCCCCCTGTCATCTCATTTTTTTACCCCAAACAGCTGTTTGAGGTTAGGCATTATTATACCCATTTTATGGATTAGAAAACTGAGGCTTAGACAGTTTAGGTAACTTGCTCAAGGTCACAAGGAGCCAGGATTTAAACCCAGGTCTGACTCTGAAGTGCATGCTTTATTCAACGACAATATTCTGGCTTCTCATTTGTCACCCAAAAGACAGAAACAATAATACCTGCCCTACCTGTTTTATAATTCTGTGTGTGTGTATGTGTGTATGAGAGAGAGAGAGACAGACAGACAGAGACAGGGAGAAATAGGCAGAGAATGGAATGAGGTGATGATTGTGGAAAAAGCTGTGTAAATTCCAAAGTGCATCCAAGTGTCATCATTACTGACTGACTCAGAGCTGTTGGGTAATTGTATGTTTCAATTACATCATCAGGCCATTTGCTAAGTTATTTGTGCCTTTTTGAAAGAATCTTCTCCTCTTGAAAGGAACAATGGTATATGAGAGGGGCAATAAGGAGCTATCTGTGAGGTATAGCAAATCAAGATATTTGTTTGAAGGTCTTATGCATTGTTACAATGACTGAAGACTAGGAAGTTATGTTAGGTCAGGAGCAAGAAAGAGATAGGAGTTCAAAAGGATATTAAACCATCTCCTATGGTTAAAAAAAAAGTGCCCTGCACTTTAGTTGATCGTAAATACCTTCACTAAGACCTCAAAGGTTCTGGGGTAGGTCCAGCTTTTAAGATGCCTTTGAGGTCAGTATTTGCACGCTATTTCATAGATGAGAAACATCAAGTTTGGTGTCAATTAGTAACTTGCCCCAGAACACATACTAGGTAGCATCGCCAGGCTATAGACCCATATCCGTGTGATTTCAAAGCCTCCCTTCTAATCACTAACTTAAAGTGCAGGATTGTGTGCCATTACTGAACACGAGTGGGCCCCAAGAGGAAGAAGCTCATCATGTAATTGTTTATTGAAGCATTTAGATGTAGAAGTGAGGTTTACTTTTGCTCCCTTGACATTCTCATGTCTTTCACATATGCATTTTGTTTGCCTTAGAAAACAACATTTCTACTTGTCTTTTTTTGTGGAACAAAATCAAGTTTAAAGACAGACGTTCTTCAGGCTGGGCAAAATAAAGCCCTCTGTTCAACAAATATACATTAACTGCTTACTGACTACCAGACACTGCAATATTCATTGGGATCACAAAGATAACAAAATTATTGGAATATAATGACATTCCTATAATAATGATATATACTAAGTGCCATAAGAAAACAGTGAACCAAGCAACTACCTTGAAAGTATTTTACTTAAATTTATGTCTAATACAATTTGTTTGTGTTCCATCTTTAAATACCAGTACTGCCATGTAATCCTGGTGCCTTTCATTTAACTAAAAAACTTACTTATTTAACATCCTTATTTTTTACATGTGTATAGAAATAAAACAGTAAGCAACTATTTCCAGTATTTCAAAATCCTAATGATTGTTTTACATATTCCCATCATAAGGATGAAAAAGCTAAACAAATGTGAAATATCTTTGCTGTTTGGTTGGTTTACATCAAATCAGTATCACCTCATTGAGAAAGAACACCTCATTGGCTCTTGATGACATCATAGGAATTTCTGGGCGGGTAGTTGGAGCACCAATCATGGACAGCAGAGCCCCATGTAAGACAGTCACGGTACTCAAAATAACGTGCCCGGTATTTGACTAATCTTGGACTTCAGCACAGATTGATGGCCAAATTTACATGATTGGTATCAGTGAGCAGTACATAAGTTTCTGCAGGCTTGTTTGACTTTATAGCTTATCACAAACATGGCAATGATTTATGTGATTTCATAATATTATTGTAAAACCTTCATAATTATGGATTGTTGGTTAAAATCTGAATAAACAGTGAACCTGGGAAATAGTAATAGTACAGATGGCCTGAATTAATTATGACTTACTAAATGCAGTTTAGTAGGAAAAATAATTTCAATGTAGGGTCCAGGGAGGAAGCAAACATTATACAAGGTGGTTTGAAGGTTGGAAACCAAGGGATTAGTTCCTTTGCAGTCCCAAATTTTCCTTCTGTCTGTGTCTTCTACTTTTCTTCTTACTTACTCTGGACTTCATTTAAGAATCATCACAAGTTTTACAGGTAATGGTGGAAATTAGTCCCTTTCCTTCTGAATTATTATTGTAGTGTATGTTTCTGTATGCAGGCAGCATACCTTGAAGAGTAATTGATATATTATTCTCCACAGAAACTAATGTGAAAGTTCAATGTCTATTTTAATAACAGCAGTTTATTGTGCTATTCAAAAGTACCACAGCCATATGGATTCTGAATGCTCCTTGGGCATCCGATTCCCATATAAGTTTTTCAAAGGTCTTAGTCTTGCCAGAATTTTCTCATAGATCCAATGTCAAATGTTTTTATGTGTAATGTTATAGCATTAAAAATTTGTCTGTAGATATTGTCTGGTTTCTTTGAAGGACTGCCAAATATGTCATATATATTTGTGCAAATAAAGCCTGAGTGATCCTGGTTTCTCATTATTTCTCTACTCATGAAGTATATGCCATATATTTTACCTGTTTTATGGGGTACCATTATCATAGCTGTGCAATAACAGATAAAGGTGGCATTTGGAAATTATTTTCTGAATTTGATTTAATTTGGATGGTTCAGATGAGGAAAAGCTGTGATTAAATCAGCTGGGAAATTTAGGCAGAGCAAATGTTTCTGATGAATTGTGTAAGCTGTTCATATTGTTTTGTTACATATAATCTTTAAAGACTTACTGTGTGGGGTGATGTCAGCATCATGGCCGAGTGAGTCTTTCCAGTAATCTTTCCCCTCCAATATACAATGAAAAGGTCATTCATACTCTAACAGAGGACATCCAAACAACACAAAACATGTCAGAGAGACTCACACAGCCATACAATGGAGGGCGGAGAGGTTGGAGCTCCCCTCATAGGTGGTGGAATAGGGTAAGAGAAAACTTCTCTGCCTCCCCTAAAGGCTGTGATCTGGGACCACAGAAGGCCTCTGAGAGGGAAGGAATGGGGGATGGGGCATTTGTTCATGGGAACATCAAGGACTCCCAAGGGCTCTTGCAGCCTAGAGGGAAGCCTGCCGCCAGGATGAAAGCTTTCACGGGGAGTGACCTTATCAAGCAAACACCCCAGGAAGGAAGTAGCAAGAGCAGAGAGAGAAAACCCTGAGAGCACACAGGTGAAAGTACCCATCCCCCCACCCACTCTGTGCAGCTCCAGCCCCTGGGATTTCGGCTGAAGGCAGAGGGCTCAGAAAACATAGCTCTTGACCCCCACCAAGTGGCAATAGTTGGTAACTGCGACCAAATAATGCCAAGATGTGGAAAAACAGAGACACTCCCTCTGGCAATATCAAACACTATATTAAATCAGACCAGGAGGAAATGAGAAGTACCCAGAAATCAGTCCTGAGGACGCAGAAATATGTAATCTAAATGGCAAAGAATTCAGAACAGCTATCATGAAAAAACTTAACAAGGCAAAAGAGAACATAGAGAAATAATTCAATGAGTTCAGGAGCTACTTCACAAAAGAGATTGAAACTCTACAGAAGAATAAATCAGAAATATTAGAGATCAGAGACACAATGGAAGAAATAAAACAAAATATGAATTCCATGAATGCTCAAGCAGACACCATAGGGGAATGTATCAGCATAATCAAAGATAGACATGTTGAAATTCTAAAGATAGAGGAGGAGAGAGAACTAAGACTAAAAAGAAATGAAGAAAGTCTCTGAGAAATATCCAACTCAGTGAGGAAATGCAACATAAGAATTATAGGTATTCAAGAAGGAGAAGAGAAGGAGAATGGAGTAGAAATCTTGTTCAAAGAAATAATAGCAGAGAACTTCCCAAACCTAGGGAAGAAAATCCATGTGGAAGAGTCTGCCAGATCTCCTAAATATGTCAGTGTAAGAAGACCTACTGCAAGGCATACAGTAGTGAAACTGGCAAAACTGAATGACAAAGAAAGAATACTAAAGACAGCAAGGCAGAAGAACATAACCTACAAAAGAATCCCCATCAGGTTTTCAATGGATTTCTCTGCAGAAACCTTACAGGCTAGGAGAGACTGGAATGACATATTCAAATCTTTGAAGGAAAAAATTTTCATCCAAGAATACTCTATCCAGCAAAAATATCCTTCAGATATGATGGAAAAATAAAAACTTTCCCAGACAAACATAAGCTAAAGGAATTCATAGCCATGAGACCCTCCCCTACACAAAATCCTCAAGAAGGCTGTCATACCTGAAAAAAAAGGGAGAAAGGGGTTACAAAGAATGGAGTAAGGAGATAAATAGGTGGACAGAATCGGAATAGGATAGCAAGTACTCAAGTATAGCATTAAAGATAATAGGGAAGGAAAACAACAAAAACAAAGATAATCTTGTCATTTTAAGCACAAACTCATAACACAAAATGGATTAAGATGTGAGAAAAACAACATAGGAGGGGAAGAGGAAAGGAACTGAATTTGTTTATTTTAAGGAAATTAGAGGCCATCAGAAATGGGACTATCTTATTCACGAGATCTTGAATACAAACCTCAGGGTAACCACTAACCATAAAAGTAGAACAGAGACACAAATAATAAATAAGGAGAAAACAAAAAACACAACATAAAAAACTACACAACTTGATGAGTAGACCAAAATACACAGGATGAAAAACAAAGGAAATGAAGGAGAACAGGAAAACAAGTGATAAAATGGCAGTATTTAGCCCTCATATATCAATAATCACCCTAAATGTAAATGGATTGAATTCTCTAATAAAAAGACACAGAATGGCGAGATGGATTAAGGAACAAGACCCTACAATATGCTGCCTCCAGGAAACACATCTCAGCTCCAATGACAAACAGGCTCAGAGAGAAGGGATGAAAGACAATACTCCAAGCTAATGGCAAACAAAAGAAAGCAAGAGTTGCCGTACTTATACCAGAAAAAGTAGACTTCAAGATAAGACAGGTAAAGAGAGACAAAGAGGGTCAGTATATAATGATCAAAGTGACATTCCATCAAGAAGACATAACACTTATAAATATCTATGCACTCAACACAGGAGCACCGGAGTACATAAAGTAACTATTAACAAACCAAAAAGAAGACATTAATGATAACAATAATAGTAGGGGACTTCAACACTCCACTCACATCAATGGATAGATCATTCAGACACGAAATAAACAAGGAAACAGTGGAATTAAATGAAAACCTAGACCATTAGTACTTAACAGACATATATAGAACACTCCATCCAAAAACAGCAGAATACACATTCTTCTCAAGTGCGCATGGAACATTCTCAAGAATAGACCATATGTTGGGAAACAAGGCAAGCCTCTACAAATTTAAGAAGATTGCAATAATAACAAGCATCTTTTCCAATCACAATGCCATAAAGCTAGAACTTAAATACAAGAAAAAAGCTGAGAAAAGGACAAAGATGTGGGACTAAACAACATGCTATTGAACAAGCAATGGATCATTGAAGAAATTAAAGGAGAAATCAAAAAATATCTGGAGACAAATGAAAATTAAAACATACCAAACCAACTCATATGAGATGCCGCAAAAGCTGTATTAGGAGAGAAATTCATTTCAATACAGGCCAACATTAACAAACAAGAAAAATCCCAAATAAGCAATCTCAAACTACACCTAATTGAGTTAGAAAAAGAAGGAAACAAACAAAGCCAAAAATCAGAAGGAGAGAAATAATAAAAATCAGAGCAGAAATAAATGCTATTGAAACAAAAAAGACAGTAGAAAGGGTCAATGAAACAAAGAGCTGGTTCATTGAGAAGATAAATAAAATTGACAAACCCCTAGCCAGACTGACAAAGAAAAAAAGAGAGAAAGCTCAGGTAAATAAAATTAGAAATGAAAGAGGAGAAATAACAAAAGACACAGCAGAAATGCAATGAATTAGAAGAGAATACTACAGAAAACTATATGCCAACAAAATAGACAATCTACAGGAAATGGATAAATTCTTAGACTCTTACAACCTCCAAAAGCTGAATCAAGAAATAGAGGATTTGAATAGGCCAATCACAAATAAAGAGATTGAAACAGTAATCAAAAGCATCCCAAAGAATGAAAGCCCAGGACCAGACAGCTTCCCTGGGGAATCCTACCAAATATTCAGAGAGGATTTAATACTTATCCTTCTCAAACTATCCCAAAAAATTAGGGAAGATGGAATGCTTCCTAACACATTCTACGAGCCCAACATCTTTCTCATACCAAAGCCTGAGAAGCAAAACACAAAAAAGGAAAACTATAGGCCAATATCACTGATGAACATTGATGTAAAAATCCTCAACAAAATATTGGCAACCTGAATTCAGCAATACATCAAAAGGATCATACATCATGATCAAGTGGGATTTATACCAGGGACACAGGGGTAATTCAACATCTGCAAATCAATGTGATACACCACATTAATAAAATGAGGAATAAAAACCACATGATCATCTCAATAGATGTAGAGAAAGCATTTGACAAGATCCAACAGCCATTTATGATAAAAACTTTTAACAAAATGGGGATAGAAGGAATTTACCTCAACATAATAAAGGCCATATATGACAAACCCACAGCCAGCATCATAGTCAATGGGGAAAAACTGAGTGCCATCCCTCTGAGAACAGGAATAAGACATGGATGCCCACTATCACCACTCTTATTCAACATAATACTGGAGGTTTTGGTCAGAGCAATTAGGCAAGAGAAAGGAATAAAAGGAATCCAAATAGGGAGTGAAGAAGTGAAACTTTCACTGTTTGCAGATGACATGATGTTATATATAGAAAACCCTAAATAATCCATTGGGAAACTATTAGAAATAATTAACAACTACAGTAAAGTTTTGGGGTAAAAAATTAACTTACGCAAATCAGTTGCATTTCTATGCTTTAATAAAAAACTTACAGAAAGAGAACTCAAGAATAGAGTTCCATTTACAATCGCAACAGAAAGAATAAAGTACCTAGGAATAAATTTAACTAAGGAGGTGAAGGACTTATACAATGAAAACTATAAGACATTATTGAAAGAAATAGATAATGATATAAATAGATGGAAAGAGATCATGGATTGGAAGAATAAACATAGTTAAAATATCCATACTACCCAAAGCAATCTACAGATTCAATGTAATCCCAATCGGAATCCCAATGACATTCTTCATGGTAATAGAGCAAAGAATCCTAAAACACATATGGGGCAACCAAAGACCCCAAATTGCTAAAGCAAGACTGAGAAAAAAGAGCAAAGCTGGAGGCATCACAATCCCTAACTTCAAAATGTACTACAAAGCCATAGTGATCAAAACAGCATGGTACCAGTACAAAAACAGGCACACAGATTGATGGAACAAAAGTGAAAGCCCAGAAATAAAACCACACCTATGTGGACACCCAATCTTTGACAAAGGTGCCAAGAATATACAATGGATAAAAGACAGTCTCTTCAATAAATGGTGTTGGGAAACCTGGACAGCCACATGCAAAAGAATGAAAGCAGACCATTATCTCACACCATACACAAAAATAAACTCAAAATGGATCAAAGACTTGAAGATAAGTCCTGAAACCATAAAACTCCTGGAAGATAATATAGGTAGTGCACTCTTTGACATCGAACTTAAAAGGACCTTTTCGAATACCTTGTCTTCTCAGATAAAGGAAACAAAAGAAAAAATAAACAAGTGGGAGTTCATCAGACTAAAGAGCTTCTGCAAAGCAAAAAAAAAACTAGGATCAAAAGACAACCCACCAACTGGGAGAAAATTTTTGCAAATCATATATCCAATAAGGGGTTAATCTCCATAATATATAAGGAACACACACAACTGAACAACAAAAAAGCAAACAGCCCAATCAAAAAATGTGTAGAGGATGTGAACAGACATTTTTCCAAAGAAGATCTACAGATGGCCAATAAACACATGAAAAGATGTTCAACATCGCTAATCATCAGGGAAATGCAAATCAAATCTACACTAAGATACCACTTTATGCCTGTTAAAATGGCTATAATCACTAAGACTAAAACTAACAAAAGTTGGAGAGGGTGTGGAGAGAAGGGAACCCTCATACACTCCTGATGGGAATGCAAACTGGTGCAGCCACCATGAAAACAGTATGGAGATTCCTCAAAAAACTAAAAATAGAACTACCATACGACCCAGCTCTCTCACTACTGGGTATCTACCCAAACAATTTGAAATCAACAATCCAAAGTAGCATATCTACTCCTGTGTACATTGCAGCATTATTCACAATAGCCAAGATATGGAAACAATCCAAGTGCCCATCAACTGATGATTGGATAAAGAAGATGTGTTATATATATACAATGGAATGCTACTCAGCCAGAAAAAAAGGCAAATTCATCCCATTTGCAGCAACATAGATGGACCTGGAGGGAATTATGCTTAGTGAAATAATCTAGGCTGGGAAAGACAAACACCAGATGATTTCACTCATGTGGAAGATAAACAAGCACATGGACAAAGGAAACAGTTCATTGGTTCCCAGGGCAAGGAGGGGGGTGGGCACAGGGGGTGAAGAGGAGCACCTATGTGGTGACAGACAAGAAATAATGTACAACTGAAATTTCACAATGATGTAAACTATTATGAACTAAAATTAAAAAACTTACTGTGTGGTAAATATTAAGAGAGTGTTGAATAAAAATCACGGTACATCATGGCATATCTATATGAAAGCACTGAAAACAGTACAACTTTTTGTGGTAAAATAAATATAAGATTTATCATTTAAATATTTTAAAGTGTACATATCATTGACATTTAGAACCTTCGTATTCTAAATGTCCATGGGAAGCCACTGCAGCCCAAGTGCTAAAACAAAGGCGACCATCAGTGCTAGTACTTCAGGGAACCACTAGACCTACCAAAACACATAACCACAAATTTTTGTAGGGCAATGTTCTTGTTTCCCATCCTGGCACCAGCCAGCCACACTAAAAGCATGGGCTGCTATTCCTGCAGCCAAGGCGAGGCTGAGGAACAGGGGATGCTAGCTGGTCGCCCATTAGATGGATGCGTGCTGCTCTCTTGTCCACAATCAGTAGCCTCTCTCTTCATTAAGCACTTCCCTGGTTGCTGTAAGTAGCCAATTTAGTTTCAAAGTTGTGCAATAGGTGATTCTAATAGGGATTCTTTATTACAGTTTAATAGTTTTTTCAGTGAAGAGATCAACCCCTAGAGCCTCCTGCTCTGCCATTTTGCGTGACATCCTCTGAGTTTTGCATGTTTTAGTTTAATAATCTGCTTACTTGCTCAGCCACTCCAGATAATGAGATAATAAGGACATTGTAATTTTGGGGACAAAGAAAGATCTCGTTGAATTTCTTGGATGATTTTACCAGTGAAATGGGTTCCCAGGCACTTGAGAAGGCAAGTGCAAATCTTCAGATTGGGAAAAATTGTACTAAGGGAAGTTTAACAACAGTCGTAGTGGTGGCCATTTTACATGGCAGATCTTCTAGCCATGCAAGAATGTGCAAATAATGGTAAGGGCATATTCACAGCCATGAGATTTAGGGAGCTGAATAAAATCCAGTTGCCAATGGAGAAAAGGTGCACCGGAGGTGGCTCTCTTCCCGGCCCCACCTTTAGTTTTGCCAGGATTATATTTTGGAAGATATATATTTGGGGAGAAGGGAATACCTTTTGTTCTAGTTAAAGAGTGAAGTTCTTCCACTAATGTCAGCAGAGAAGTTGATTCTGTTTTTCTTTCCCATGATAAGTAATCTTGCGAAGGCCATAGAATTAGTTTCAGGCCAGGGACAGAGGAGAGACCAAATGTCTGTTTTGGTGTCTCCAAAGTGCATCTGAGTAGATAAAACATCTATCTTGCTTCCAATTGGACTTTTCACTGTCAGGGGCCTTTAGTTGAGAGATTTTGACTTCCTCCATTAGAGGAGGTGGTAAGTGGAACAGATTTTAATATCTTATCTGACTGTGGTGGGATTGGGACAGATTCGTAAACTGCTAGTTTACTACTAATGAGTTTCCCCTCACCTTGGGCATCTTATTGCCCATGTGGGCTTCAACTTTGAGTGAGACCACCTCTTGTAGTGATAATCGGGCCTCTAGGAGGTCAACCACCTGGTTCCCATTTTTAAGTGGTGTTCCAGCTGCAGTCATCCCTTGCTTTCTGTAACATACCCAAGTTATATACTACTCCAAAAGCGTGTCTACTGTCTGTATAGATGTTATCTCTCCTATCCTGAGCTATTGAAGGCTCTTGCAGGAGTCATGAGCTTTGCTATCTGAGTTGATTTTGCATCAGTAAGTGTTTATATTCTATGGGGTTGTAGAAATCTTTAATGGTTTCTCCTGCTTGAAAGCAGAGATATGAACCATCAACAAAAGGGTGAAATCTAGATCTTCAAGAGGAACTTCGGCAAGATCAGGACAGGGAAGGGTTAAAGTTTGGGTGGCTGCAATACAGTCATGTGGTTGTCCTTCAGTCTCAGGATTAAGACTCTGGCAGTGGTGGATAGTAATGTGAAAAGGAGAAAGCAAAAAGATCTCATGAGATGTAAGGCAAGAGGTCAAAAATGTCGGGGGTTTTGAGTTAGGAGAAGGGTTTGGATACCATGGGATACATAAATATTTGAAATATGATCTAGCACAACATTAGTCATGGCTTGAACCAATTTTGCTGTTCCTGTGACTGCTAAAATGTCAGGATGGAAGGCTGAGATAAAAAGGCTAGAGTGAGACTAAAATATTCAATAAGCCTCTGGTTCCCTTCATGCTTCTGAGCCAAGACGCCTAAAGCATGCCTTCTCTTTCATAAATGATTAGCAAGAAGGGCAGGAATAATTTGGGATCTCCAAGGGGGAGGAAGAGGAACGGGAGATTTTTTAAGAATTCAGATGCTGTTGTAGAGGATAAGTTCTATGCTAGGGGTTCAGACACTGTTTCCTTAATCACGCTATAAAAAGGGGATGCTATAGTGGAAAAATTTAAGAATCCATATTGTACAATAGCCACCAATTCTGGAAAACCCTGGAATTGTCTCTTCACTTCAGGTGAAGGGTAATTGAGGAAAGTCTTGATGTGCTCTGGGGACAAAGTTTTTCCCTCAAGGATGATGTCATGTCTTAGATAATGAACCTGAGGGCAAAGAGTTGTATTTTGTTTCTGGAAACATTATCTCCCTTTTGAATCATATCTTTTGGTTATCTAAGGATAAGTTATAGAATGTACTGGAGCAACGAAGGAGGTCATCTACATATTAAAGAAGGCAGAACACGTCAACAACAATGAAGTAACTAGCATCAGGAAATATAGAAGTGATGATAGTACAGTTGTGCATAACTTAACTAGAGAAATGTTCTGAGAAATGCATTGGTAGGCAATCTTGTCATTGTGTGAACATCATAGAGTGTACTTACACAAACCTAGAGGGTATAGTCTACTACACACCTAGGCTTTATGGTACTAATCTTATGGGACCACCATCATATATGCAGTCTGTCATTGACTGAAACATTGTTATGCAGCACATGACTGTATTAGGATTTGGGACTAAAGGGAACCTAGGTTTTGCTATTTTGTTTACGGCCCAGAGATCTTGGATTAATTGATATTAATTGATACTTTCCCATTAGGCTTTTGTCCAGAGAGAATAGTAGGGTAGGTTCATTTTAAAGGAGCCCTTGAATAATAGGTCTAAGACTTTCAATTCTTCATGTATTAAAAGATACATAGGTAGTTTAGGGAGGGGCGTGGTGGATCTATTTCTACTTTTAAGAGCTCAGCTTCCCAATCAAGTCCTATGTCTGTTGTTCTATAGCTCAAAGAGATTCAGGAAGTTGAGTGAGCATGTTCTGAATGTGAGGACTACCAAGGGCTTGGGGAAGTGTGTATGTGTGTGTGTGTGTGCGTGTGTGCACGTGCATGAAACTGAAGTGATGAATTACAGCAGTTAAAGGGCAAAGACAAGTGAGGGAGTTTTGGACTTCAAGGGTTAGTCCTCCAGCAAACATAAATTATTAACATAACATTCCAAGAAAACCTCTGCCTAATAGATTAATGGAGGTTATGGAATTTAACAAAAATCTATCTTGGTCATCATGAATCCAAGAGATAGAAAAGGGGGATAAGGAAAGGGAAAAGCATATGGTAAATTATTTAACTCCACTGCTGAGATTATTTGGCTACCCCGAGGGATTATAGTGGGGAAAAGTGAGGTGTTGAGGATGCAGCAGGTGACTCTAGCATCTACAAGAAAGTGGGTAGGGTGCTCATTGACTGGGAATATTATTTTACCCAATGTGTTTAAGGTTATCTGTGGACAGACAAGCGCAAATCCCTGGAGGGGAGTCATTATGATTCTTCAGTTAGTTGAATTATTTTTCTTTTTGGACAAACTTTAGCTCAATGTGCCTTTTCTTTGCAACATCTACTGGTGTCTTGGTCTACAGAAGGTTTTAGAGGAGTCGAGCATGGTTCCATGGTCTTGGGATGATTTCCTTCAAGTTCTTTCACTTGGAAAGCCATCAGTTTATGTTGTACAGATTTACCTTTGTTAGAGTGTGCATCTTCATGGTATTATGCTAAAGCAAGGATCTCAGAGGGAGGGCATTTTGCCAACGAATATTGTGTTTTTGAATAGTCTCTCCTGGTTCACAAAGCCCATCAACAAAACTGATCAATAAAGCAAATGCTATGCATTCACCTAGGGTTAAACCTGAATGATCTTTCCAGATGTTTTCTAAGTGGTACCTATAGTTAGAAAATGATTCATATTCTTGCTGTCTGCACTCTTGGATCTTTGATCAGTCTATTTTAGATGGGAAATCCATGGGAATAGGATCGATAAGTTTTTCTCTGATTTCCTTAGCTCTGTGATAGGTTCTGGGTATATTTTGGTTTATTTATAAATATTCATTAATTATGACCCATTGGCCTTTTTAAACCATAGGAAGTCATCCCCAGGTCCTAAGAGAAGTTAGACTAATTGGTAAAGATCGGGAAGCCCTGAAGAACATGTCCCTAATGTTAACCTAAACTGTGTAAAAAATTGCTCCCCGTTCTTTCTTGGATAAGCGAAATCCTTTACTCTAGAATGTAAGTCAGATCCAGACCAAAGCTTAAAAATGTCTTGTTGAAGAGAAGAGGCAATTGAATTTCTGCACCTTTCTGTCCTTGGGCTGTGAGGACCAGGGACATGGGACCATGGTTTTGAGTAACTATAAGAAACTGAAGAATAACTTGCACAGGTCTGAAAAATAAATTTTAAAAAATTCCATTTACAATTGCATTAAAAACAACAAAATACTTAGGAAGGAATTTAACTAAGGAGGTGAAAGATCTGTACACGGAAACCTATAAGACTTTGATGAAAGTAATTGAGGAGACAGTAATAAATGGAAAGATATCCCATGTTTGTGGATTAGAAGAGTTAACGTTGTTAAAATATCCATACTACCCAAAGCTATGTATAGATTCAATGCAATCCTTATCAAATTTCCAATGGCATTGGTCACAGAAATATTAAAAAACTCCTAAAATTTGTAGGGAACCATTAAGACCCTGAACAGCCAAAGCAAGCTTGAGAGAGAATAAAGCTGGAGGCATTACATTTCCTGATTTCAAACTATAGTACAAAGCTCTCATAATCTAAACAGTATGGTATGGCATAAAAACAAATACACAGACCAATGAACCAGAATCAAGAAGCCCATAAATAAACTCACACATAGACGGTTAACTAACATTTGACAAGGGAGCCAGGAATAATCAATAAAGAAAGGATAGTTTCTTCAATAAATGGTTCTGGGAAAAGAGGATAATCACATGGAAAAGAATGAAATTGGGCCTCTATCTTAGACCTCTCATTGACATTAACTTAAAATAGATAGAAAACTTAAATGTAAGACCTAACACCATAAAGCTTGTATAAGAAAACTTAGGAAAAAAGCCCCTTAACCTTGGTCTTGGCAATGATTTTATGGATATGACACCAAAAGCACAAGCAAGAAAAGCGAAAATAAACAAGTGGGACTACATCAAACTAAAAAGCTTCTGCACAGCAAAGGAAGCAATCAACAAAATGAGAAGAGAACCTGTGTAATGGGAGAAAATACTTGCAAACTATCTATCTGATAAAGGGTTAATATCCAAAATATATAAGGAATTTATAAAACTCAATAGCAAAAAAACAAATAATCTGATTAAAAAATGGGCAGAGGACCTGAATATACATTTTTCCAAAGAAGATATATACTGGACTACAGACACATGAAAAGATGCTCAACATCACTAATAATCAGGGAAATGCAATTCAAAACCACAATAAGATATCACCTCATGCCTGTTAAGATGGTTATTATTAACAACAAAAAAAAGGATAATTGTTGGCAAGGATGTGGAGAAAAAGGAACCCTTGTGCACTATTGATAGGAGTACAAATTGGTACAGCCACTATGGGAAATAGTACGGAGATCCTTCAAAAAATTAAAAATATAACTACCATAGGATCCAGCAATCTCACTTCTGGGTATATATCTGAAGGAAATGAAGTCAAGATCTCCAAGAGATATGTCTGCACCCCCATGTTCATTGCAGCGTTATTCACAACAGCCAAGACATGGAAACAACCTAAGTGTCTGTCAGTGGATGAAGAAAATGTAGTATATATATACATAAATATGTACAAGCACAATGAAATATTATTCAGCCATGAGAAAAGAAATTCTTCTATTTGCTCTAACGTGGATGAAACTTGTGGACATTATGCTAAGTGAAATGTTGAACAGAGAAGGACAAATACTGCATGATCTCACTCATATGTGGAATCTGAAAGGCCAAACTCATAGAAACACAGTAGAATGGCAGTTACCAGGAGCTGGGGAGTGTGGGAAATGCGTGACTGCGGGCAAAAGTTACAAACTTCCAGTTATAAGCTGAATACAGTCTGGGAATCTAATGTACCGTATGCTGACCATAGTTAACAATATTGTCTATTTGAAAGTTGCAACGAGAGTAGATCTTTAATATTCTCACCACAAAAAGAAATAGTAATTATGAGGTGATGTAGATGTTTAATAATCCTTTTGTAGTAATCATTTTACAATATATATTTGTATTAATCATCACATTGTACACCTTAAACTTACACAATGGTACATGCCAATTATATCTAAATAAAGCTGGAAAGACATGCAAAATAAATAATAAAAGTGAATTGGTGTGAAAAAGTTTTGGAAGTAGATGGTGGTGATGGTTACACAGCATTATGAGTGCAGTGTGGGCTGCTCTGGCTGCCAGACGACATGGAGGCAGCCCCACTGGCCCTGATGCTTGTGCTCTGCTATCTCGGCGGTGGCTGCTCTCAGGGCAATCTGAAGGAGGGGCTTGATAATAACATGCCTTGGATGGCACCACTTGCGCTCACTAACTTTAGGAAGATTACATCCTCTATCATGAAGGTGAACTCACCAAGTCTTAAAAGTCTCTTCAGGCCACAGGATGAAGTGATCCTTCAAGTAGCTATATATTTTTTGTCACTGTGACACAGGGCATTTGTTGGCACAATGGACCTACTTTGAATTAACAATAGTTATTGGGCACTGCTTCCCTAGCTTGTTTAGAGCCTCTTTGTTGAATTGCTAATTTGATCTACTTACTAGGTGAGCTCATCCATTAAGGGCTGAAGAGAAGCATCCCCTCAAAACCAAAAAGTTTCAGTAAACAATCCACTAGCTCTCCCCAAGACCCATTGGTGAAGTGCTCCAGTCTCTTGCACAATTCTCTAGCATGCCTCGAGAGGGTCCATTGAGACCCTCAGGCATTTTTCTCTTTCAGAATGGCATTGTGCTCAATTTACCAACATGATTACTGCACCAATTGTCAACCTGCCCAGTGCTGAGGTGGTCAATGGTCAGTTAGGAAAACGCGTTAAACTGAAAATAACAATCAAGTCTCTATTCCATTATTGGGACAGAACAGGCAAGAGAGTAAAGCAAAAGGTACCAGCTCCTGAGTGTTTCATTTTCCCCCACAGAATGGCACTGAATGAGGATTAGATGATGACATTCAGTACAAATGAGGTAATCATCTCATTGCTAAGGAGCCTTGAACCAAAGGCTCCTTCCTTTCTAGGGATGCGGGTTGCTGCAAGCAAGGAGAGGGGATATGGCAGGAGTGGAAAAGCACTAAGTCAGAGTCGGGAGACGTGCCTCACTGAAGGCCCCCCAGTAAGGACATCTCACTGGAGGCACATGGGAAGGGCCTCAGCTAACACGCGTATCAGATCACAGATCTGTGTATGTGTATGAGCATGGCTGTACCGGGAGGGCCTGCGTCCTTGGCTGCAACTTCCTCCAGAAAGTTGCAATGCACTGACTGTGAACCAAGTGTGATGCAAGAAGGGCAGCTTTCCCCCCAGAGGCCTGTAGGCAAAGCTTTGTAATTGCCTGTGGTGGGCCTGAGAGACCACATGTAGGATTTTGGCCTAGAGCTGAACTCCTCAACACTGATGAATATAAACAATTTATTCCTATTCAGTACATTCTTTCTGAAACTTTCAGGTGGTATTCATAGGGATTAGGTGTTATAATTTGATTTGCCATTTAGACTTGACTGCAGATGATTCTCTGAGATTCACAGGTTATGGCGAATGGCAGATAGCTACATGATTGAATAGGAGTTGTTTTACCATTAATCTTAGGTCCTCCTGGTAGTGACTGAAATTTAATTACCATCCTTATTGCTTTGATTTGTGGCATGCTGGGGAATATATCTATCTATTGGTAAAATTTTGTTGGAAATAACTCCAAGAGGTTGTCAGTTCTTCTGTTGTGTACTGAGAGCTTGTTGTATTCCAAATTGCTTGATATTAGAGTCATGTTGATGAGAAATTTGGCATTTGTTTTGTGGTAGAGTGATATTATAATACTGTGTGTTATATTAGGATTTGATTTGGAGTCACTTTTAAAAAGGGAAAAACTAAAAAGAGAGAGACTATTTCTATTTGTTTTTTAGAATTACCTTTTTCTCACTTTTCATATCCTAGTGCATATAAATACAAAATATTACCCCACTTGAAGAAGTAATATGCCATATAAATATTGTACTCTTGGTGCTATTATACATGACTTATCCTTACACACATCCCATCTATTTCTAGGAGAGATCTAAGCTTAACAGGATATTGCCATCTAATTGTTTTTTTGGTTTAATAAGCCCTCATTTACTGATTCATAGAATTATAGAGCTGGAAGAAACCCAGGAGTATGTTTTAACATACTCAAGGCCTGTGTTTGAAGCCTGGAGCTACCACAGTTATGTGGTTTGGGGTCAGTTAACCAAGCTGTAACTGAGTGTCCTTATCTACAAAATCAAAGCATCACACTAGCCCTATTTACTCCCCGGGGTTGTAAGTAGGTTTCTACACAATAACACAATTTGAAAAGGAAAACTATCTAATAAAAATTAGGTGTAATTTCAATGTATGTCAAATCATCACATTGTACGCCTTAAATACTGCACAATTGTATTTGTCAAATATGCCTCAATAAAGCTGGGAAAAATAGGTGTAATTTATTTTAAAGATGAGGAATGTTTAATCAGCTTGCATACAGTCACAATGTAGTTTTGTGGCAGAGAAAGCAGTAAAATCTAGGTTCTTTGATTCCCACTATGAAGTGTCAGTAACACATTGTTTGGGTTTCTTGTTTATAAGAAAATCCTAGAAAAGAGCTAGATCTCATGGGTAATGTCTCTTTTAAACTGTTATGGGAATCTTACAAATATGGTGCTTATCAGAGGTGGAAGTGTGACCCTCTGGGGGGGTCACACAAAAAGTGGAAAGAAGTTTCAGAGACAGAGGTAAAAAGAAACAATAGACTACGCCAATTACAACTCAAGGGTCATTAACTTTGAATGCAAGATATTTGAGGAGAAACAAATCTTTCAAATAAAAATGTTTAAAAGCAAGTCTGTCAATTGACTTAAGCCAATTTGACTATTTGGCCATTGACTGGTTCTTTTAGTAAATATTTAGGTAGCCTCTGGTCATTTGACAGTGAGGGATATACATTTCTCCCTACCAAACTCCCCTCCTGTCAAGCCTCCTTAGCAAGTGATATTTTACAATGAAATCTTTGACAAAATTCTGACAAGTGTACAAACTTCTGTAAACAAGTAGGCCCAGAGACAACCACGTAACCTATATCATGTAGTTCAGAGGAAGCCCATTCTCTGCCTTTAGGCATTTTGCTTTCTCCTTGCATGGTGAATATCACTTACTGGTGGATGCAATTATACTTGGAAGGCAAGACCAGCCATCTCTATAGTCAGGCAAGCGATAGACTATTAAGAGTTGAAATGGAGAGAGGTGAGAGGCTAGGTGTTGATGTGGGTAATTAAAACAACAAGCCAAAATGAAAGTAACAATTAAGCCTTTATTCTTTTACTGTGATAGTATAAGCTAGAGGCCAAAATGATGGTGCTATGTATTAGTTTTCTATGGCAGCTGTAATGAAGTACCACAAACTGTGTGGCTTAAACAACAGAAATTCATCATTCTAGAGTTCTGGAGGCCGGAAGTCCAAGATCAAGTTGTTGGCAAGGTTGGTTCCTTCTGAGGGCTGCGGGAGAAAGATTTATTCTATACCTCTCTCCTCTTCTTGTGATTTGCTGGAAATCTTTAGTGTTACTTAGCTTGCAGATATCTTACTCCAATCTCTGCATTCATCTGCACGTGGTGTTCTTCCTGTGTGTGTCTCTGTGTCCAAATTTCTTCTTTTTATAGGAACATCAGTCATATTGGAATAAGGCTTACCTTAATGACCTCATTTTAACTTGATTGCCTCTTTAAAGACCCTATCTCCAAATAAGGTCACATTATCAGGTACTAAGGGACGGGACGTCAACATATGAGTTTAGGGGGCGGGGGACACAAATCAGTCCATAACATGCCAGCTCTCCTAATGTTCTATTTTTCTCCATAGAACAGCGCTGAGTGAAAGTCAGATTTATTAGCACAAACAGGAGGAATAATCTCACTGCCAAGGGGGCTCTGAACAAGAGGCTCCTGCCAGTCTATAGACTCAATAGTCTGAGGGGAGGTCAAAGGGAAAGTCTAGTAGTGGAAAAGTACAGGATAGTGAGTCAGAGTGAAGAAGATGTCTTCAAGGCTCCCTGATAAGATGGTCTCAACAGAGGTGACTGAGAGGCCCCGGCTGGGGGCCATCAATAAGGAGGCCTTCCAATGAAGGCAATTAGGCCAAGAATGCAGATATGAGTAAGAGTGTGGTCTGCTAGGAAGCCTGAGTGCTTGACTGGGACTCCTTCCAGACTGTGAACCTATCTGGTGTAGGAATGGCAGCTTTTCCTCATGAGGCCTGCTAGGTAAGGCCTTTGTAATTGCCTAGGGTTGGGCCTGAAGGATCACACGTAAGATTTTGGCCCCGAGTCTAACTCCTCATAGCTACCTTCATTGTGTGGAGAGTCAAAAGACTAACAATGTCTAGACTTGAGGCACTGCTCCAAAGTTATTAGGCAGCTGGGTTCTCAGAACTAGGTATCTGCAAAGATATTCTTTGTAACAGGTCACTGTGAACTAAGATCCAATCTAAATCACAAGTTGCGTATCTTTGCCTCAATTTTAAAAAAATCGTCGATAGTTGCTTTTGTGAGAACATTTTGACTTACTGAGGAGTTCATGTAATTTGTTCTGTTGAATGTCCTATCTTTGAAATTTGTTTTATCTTCCTGTGATTTAGCTCATTGCTCTATCTTTTACACTTAAACTCAAATTGAATATCCCGACCAACATGAGAACATAGCTGATGCTGTTTACTTTGTATTATGTTACATAGGGAAACATGACGCCTGGCTGTGCTGCTATCAGTCATGCTGACATTGGCTCCACGATAAAAGCCTGATTCCTCCATTGCTGCTCTGCTTAGGGATAGAAAGCAATCTGTGTGGCATTACCTGGCACCACACAATTGTCTGATTGCCTAATATCCATTCACTTAATACCAGTTGAAAACCATTGCTTAATTAATCATCACGTTAGAGATTGTATACGGTGATCCTCCAATATTAGCTGGATACCTTCTGTAAAGTGAAACTTTTCCCATTAGCTGGGGTTGTTGATGTATTAGTTTTCTACTGCTGCATAACGAATTACCATAAACTTAGAGGTTTAAAACAACACCCATTTATTAGCTCATATTTATATAGACCAGAAGACCAAGCAGGCTCACAAGGCTGAAATCACACTGTTGAGTGGGGTGAGCTCCTATATCGATGCTCCAGGAAGACTCTGCTTCCAAGCTCACTCATGTTGTTGGCAGAATCTAGTTCCTTGTGGTTGTAGTCTGAAGTCCCCTTTTCCTTGATGGCTGTCAGCCAGGGACCAACTCTCTGCTTCTAGAGGCCCCCTGGATCAAGTCATTCTCATGCTTAAAATCTCTCTGACTTCCTCTTCTACCACCACCTAGAGAAAACTTTCTGCTTCTAAACTGTTTGTTTGCTTAAATTAAACCCAGTGGAAAAATCTTTCCTTGCCATACAAGGTAATGTAATCATGGGAGTGATATCTCATCATATTCATAGGTTCCATTCATTGGGGTCATTCTCAGAATTTTGTTTAACACATTTGGTTACCTTGGAACATAGTTTTCACTGGAAAACTCCAATAAATGTTCAGTCCCTTTTCACCTTTAATTATCTCTCAAATCGGCATTTGGCCATAACTTGCTGAGCATCTGTCTCTAGGTCTCCAATCAATTTTGATTCCTTTGGGTCATTTTACAATACCTAGTATGCTAATTCAGTAATTAAAGTTGCCCACCATTTTAGTTATCTACTGATGTGTAAAGCACCTTCAAAGTTAGTAGTGTAGAGCAAAAACTATTTATTGCTTCTCATGATTCTGTGGGTTGACTGGGCACTTCTTCTGCTCCATATAGCGTCAAATAGAATCTCTTGCTCTCTCATTCAGCTATTTTTAGCTTGTGGCTGGACTTAACTTGGAAGATCCAGGATTTCTTCTGTGTATCTGGAGCCTTGGTGTTGACTCTTGGCTGGAGTGCCTTTGTTTTTGCTCCATGTGGCCTTTTTCTCCATATGATGTCTCCTGTCCCAGGGCTTCTTCACATGCCTTTCTCTACTAATAGCAAGAGTCTACTTGCATCATGCTTTACAACCTTCTGTTCTGTGTTGAATACTGTTTCCCCAAAATTCATGTCCATCTGGAACCTGTGAATATGACCTTATTTGGAAATAGGGTCTTTGCAGGTGTAATCGAGTTGGGATAAGATCATACTGGATTAGAGTGGGCCCTATATCAAATTACTGGTGTCCTTATAAGGAGAAAAAGACACAAGGACACACGGAAGAGACCACGTGAAGACACAGACAGAGACTGGACTTATTCATTATACAAGACAAGGAATAGCAAGTATTGCAGGGAACCACAAGAAGTTCAGAAAAGGGAAGAAAGAATTCTTCCCTAGACCCTTCAGAGGGAGCCTGACCATGTTGACACTTTAATTTCAGAATTTTAGCCTCAAGAAATGTGTGAGAATAAGTTTCTGTTTCAAGCCAACCAGTTTGTGGTACTTTGTTACAGCAGCCCTAGGAAACTAATACATCTCCCAGCAGCCAAAGCAAGTTGCATGACCAAGCCCAGAATCAATGTGGGAGGAGGCCAGGAAAGGGTGTGAATACCAAGAGGTGTAGTTGATAGGAGGCCACCAATGTAACAGTCTACCAGTTTGCCGTCTTTCTCCTTGTGATTCATGTCCCTTCTGCATACATCTTATCCCATCAAGTCATTGGGCTTAGGTTTGACTCTGGAATCTCCTTATCTAAATCACTTCCAGGTGCAGATGAAGACCCTTCTTTGCAGCTCCTCAAATTTAGAGACTTGTGAACGAAAACAAGAAGTAAAGCTTCCCTCCTCACACCCAACAGGCAAGACAGGGTCATGATAATTGCAATAGACACCAACTTCCCAAAAGGGAATGGGACGAGAGGCTTAAAGTCCTAAACATTCACTGGTTCATAGAAGATCTGAAATCCAGCTCGGCACTGGCACCAGTTCCTCCTGCTCTGGAGGCAGGGAATTTTTTAACAGTTGTCAAATAAAAAAAAAAATCTGGACCTGGATAAAGACTTTATTCGGAAGGATTATTGCAAGAGAGGGAAGGGGACTATTGTAATAGGGAGAAGTCTCTGACCATAACATCAGTAAATGTCTAAATGGACAAGCAGAGAAAGGCTTTTCTTTTACTGGGAGGAGTAAACAAGTCTAGAAAGAACCAGGTGCGGGGAAGTGGGATGAATGGGAGCGGCATGACCTGACAGTAGATCAGAGAATACTTTACACTGAGGCCAGCCTAATCTCAGAAGAGCCTGTTAAAGTTGCATGTGGGCTCAGACTGTGGGTGAGCCAAAGTTCAAGGACCTGGGGGAAGGAGAGATTCTTAACCAAAGTCTGGTTAACAAGCATTTTGTTCCAATTGATCAGTGGGGACAAAACAGTTCAACAAATTGCTTATGAGGCAAAGAATGAGAACTTGGAGATTCTGTGTGTGGCCTTGTCCTTGGTAAACAAGGGGGCATCTGTAATCATAAGGCTGAGTAGATTTCAATATTGTGATACAGTCTACAACACCCAATGAATATTCCCACTGTACCAGGAAATTATTGCTCTTTGGGAATAATAATGTCTTATTTCTTCCTTTATTTGTCTCTTGATTTTAGTACAAGCCTCTTTAATATCTGAAAATGCATTACTGCCCTCATTTTCTCTAATACATCCCTATGTAAGGTTCTGTTTCTGCCAGAATATTCCTGTGACATTTCACATCTTAGGTTGTATCTTGAATATTTCAGTTAATTCATTTGTTGAGCGGTAAGTTAGCCATAGCCAAATCCTGACATTCCTTTGCTATGTCCCTCCATTTAACCCTAGGGCTATCTCTGTTCATCCAGACAGTTGTATTGACCTTAGAAGTAATTTGAATGACTAATATTCATTCCAGGATTAACACCTAGGGTTTACTACACCTTCCATGAAATCATTACCAGAAAACTTTAGGGTGCTCTGAGTAAAACTGCCCTAATTCAGAAATATCTGTGTTTGTTGGTATGGATATCCATCAGTTTATTATTTTGTATTTCTGGAAACAGGACTAATTTAATATACTAGCTTGCAATACATCATATTCTGACATGCAGAGTCTGTTTAATAAAGTCAGCATAAGTTGATGGACAGAAACGGGGAATCCTGGGTAAGCTATATAATACTTCACAGGAGACTTGGATGTGTGCTGGGTCTCCAGCACATCACTGTCCTGTTCTTTTTTTTTTTTAAGTCATAATGAATATCATCCATGAGTTACTGATTATTGTCAGATTGCCTTGGTCATTTTATCACTTGGAGCTGGGTAAAGAAAAAGTAAGTATCATGATTGAAAGGATACTTCTCTGTAGCAAAGTTGTATAACTGGGTATCTTAACTAAAGAAACTATATATATATATATATATATAGTGTGTGTGTGTAAGTTTTAGAGTAGTTTGACTAACTAGGAAGTGACCTTCATGCCTACCCCTTCTACAAATGGTGTTTTCCATGAACTAACCTAGTAAATTTTCTTGCCAGGTGAACAAATGAGTAGGCTTTTGGTGTGATATTTTTCACTACATTTGGGAGTGGTTTCCACATCCACCAGTGTAGTTGGGTACTCCAAAATGGTAGCAGTTCACTCTAATCTGAAAATATCCTTACTATATATGGCATCATATAAATCAAGAGGAACTCCTATTCTAAAGGGATCTTCAACCAAGAATAAAATGTTGCTATGTGAGTCACTACCAGCTGATCTATTGGTCTTGTACTGAAAACAGAAATAATTTGACACATTAGCTTATGCATTAAATGCTTGGGCCTCTGGTTTCTATTTCATCATAGGCATAATCTTCAGCATAATTTGAAGAGGCCTTGATTGTTTTTTCCATTTTATGTGCCTTGGTCAAATTGTCTAAGTGTACTTCAATGATCACATCTTAAAATGGGAATAAGATGTACCTGTACACTTGGAATGAGACAAAATTCTTTGAATTAATTTGGGGAATCAAGTCTCCATATCATCATCTTTTTAATTTAGTAAGAATGAAAAGCCTCAATTTTCTGGCCCATGCCTATTCCAGGTTTTTTGGGAGCTGCTACATATAAGTGTATTTTCTGGGAAGATTTTTCAGTAAAATGTTATCAAATCAAGGTAAAAATCAAGGTCAAATCAAGGTAAAAAAGATCGTCCTATTTCCCTTATATTAATCTGCTAGTAGCAGTTATGAAATATCACCAAACACATTTAGTGCCCTAGTCCCTGGAACCTTCCAATGAGTCATGTTTATTAGCATTATATGACCATATATTAATTACTTATTTAATTTTTCAGTAGCTTTATTGAGAGATAATTTACATACAAGAAAATTCATTCATGTTAAGTATACAATTCAACGGCTTTTAGTAAACTTACAGAGTTGTGCAACCATCCTCACAATCCAGTTTTAGAATATTTGCATTTTCCCAGAAAGATTCCTCATGCCCATTTGCAGTCACTCTTTGCCACACATGCTTCCTCCTTCCCCACAGCCCTAAGCAACCACTAATCTATTTTCTGTCTCTATGGATTTGCCTATTCTGGACATTTTGTATAAATGGAATCATATAATATGTGGCCTTTTGTGATTGGATTCTTTCACTTAGCATAACCTTTTCAACGTCCTTCCATGATGTAACACGTATCAGTACTTCATTCCTTTTTATTGCTGAATAATATTGCATCATATGGACATACTGCTTTTTGTTTATTCAATCACCAGTTGATGGACATTGGGTTGTCTCTACGTTTTGACTATTACAAATAATGCTGCTATAAACATTCATATAGAAGTTTTTATGTTGAAATATGCTTTTTGATATATGCCTTTATTAAATATTTTTAAATGTTGGAAAAGCCACATGTTCAGCCATCTGTACTATAGATATACCTTGGGAATCACTGGCTTGAGACACTTGAGACTCACCCCTGATTAATAAAGTTTGAATGATACTTGATGATGTATATAAATTGTTAGTTAGGTTCCTTTTTTCAAGGATCCTAGCTACAGCCATGAGTATAACAGCTTTTTTGAGTTCTGTGAGTCCTTGCAGAGCATTGATACCGAGGGTGGTCTTGGGAAGCCCTGAGACAAGGTTCAAGTATTATTTCCCAATACGTCATCTAGTTAGTTCATATAAATTAGTCAGGATTTTCCCAAAGCAGCATAATTTAGAGAACAAGGAAGTATCCTCCAACAACCCATTCTTAATCCCTAAGACTACTGTTTTAAGGAATTGACAAACAATATTTCTTTGAAAATGTATAAAACTAATTTTTGGTGACAACCTATATCCTCTACCCATCCGTTTACTTAGGTGAGGCATTCGTGAGCAATCAGGCCAATGCTCCTACAAAATTGGAGAATGGCTTTGGTTGGCCTGGTGCTAAAGCAGCAGGACTCAGCCCTCACTGAAAATTAGAATCACCTGGGAAGCTTTTTAAATACATGATGCCCAAGTCCCGCATCCAGAGATTCTGCTTTAATTGTTCTAGGGGTACAGACTTGGAATTAGTATTTTTAAAATGCATCCCAGGTGTTTCTAATGCACAGTCAGAGTTGAGAACCACTGTAAGGGGAGATATATCATACCCTGTCTTGTTTACTTCCCTATGAATGGGTTAATTTTAGCATTATAGGACCACTCCCAGTAATACATCACCCTGAGGAAAATTTACATCCTGTCATTGGCTGAGCATAAAATATCTTTAATATTACTGGAAGCCTCATTTGGCTTTGTAGTAGTTGGGCACTGTCATTTGCCTTTGTAGCAATTAAGCTTATGTTTTCCATTCTTCACCTATATCTGACAGGGATCTCTCTTGATGTTGCTCTGGGGATAGTTATTGTGGCAGCATTAAGTTGCCTCTGAATATCTTTCCAGAGCTATAGTGCTCCTCATCTTGATGTGGTCTCTCATTTGATTCCCTAATATGGTGCACTAATATTTTTTGCCCATTGCCCATTAATACTGGGATACAGTTGCTTTTATAATTATCTTTTTAAAGAGATCATTTCACCTTCCCTCTATTCCAGCTGAAGTCGCATAGAATGGCATGTGAAACTCCATTGATTATCTATGTTATTTGTATGTTCCCACAGTATTTTTATCAAACATGTTCCTGAGTGTAAATTAAAAGTTTCACAGGCCCCATATTTTTGGTGCAATTCCTCCAAAACTTTTATTTTAGTTTGGCTAGCCATCGTGAAAGAGCAATTGCAATTCCAAACCCTAAATTCAAGTAAACTGTAGTAAAACCAAGCTGTTTATTGGCACCTTTTTAGAGGTCCTGTAGTCAATCTGCCAATGTTGTCCAGAAACCAGTCCTCTGGGTTCTCTTCTTTGAGAGGTCTTCATAAATCTCTGAGTCAGCTTACCTGCTGGACATGCGATCTTAATCTCTTCGATGTACTCCACTTGCTTAAAAGGGCAGATACAGTGTGAGCCCACCTTCTTAGCACATCTGTGAAAGGATCTCACGCCAGACCATCCATTGTCTTAATCATTCGCTTTTAAATTTTAAAGGCCATATGGCTCTAGTGTCTCTCCTCTAACATATTTATCACCGCTCCTTCACCTTTTGAGTAGGCTGAAACATGACACATTACATCTGTGTTGATAGTGTTTCAAAAGTTACTTTCCCCAAGTTGTTTTCCATTTATTATCCAGTCCTTTTATTTTTTTGAAACTACTTGAGACAATAGTCACCAAAAACAAATCCATGAACATGTGGACATCTGGGTTGTTTGATTTCTACGCATCCTACACTGCCACCAGAACTGTGTAAATTTCAGTATGGTTTGCTAGTTGGTCTGGCTGGCCCCTTGTCCATTTTCCCATCTTAACATGAAAGAAAGCAGCTTTTCATTTAACCCTGCCTCTGGTTGGAGTGGGACTACTATCCACTAGCAAAAACATTGTCTCTACCTTCCTCCAGAAAATTCTCCCAGCGCTGTCTCCACTTAGAAAGAGGCTTTCCCTCACTAATTGGTGACATGGACACTCCTTGGAGCAGCAGAGGAGCAAGTGGCTGACTGGTACCTCCATATATAGTGCCATGGGGGCATGGTTTGGCCCTTTTCTGAAGGTGTCCTTGCAATTTTAATTGGATGGTCTCTGCTCCTCTCTGATTTGATTGGATCCATAGCATAACAAAAGTCTCTTCTCCAGCAATAAAATGGTTTTGAGGTTTTGGGGACCTGCCCCATTAAGTTATTTCAATAGACCCAAGAAGCTGTGGAGTATTTGATTTTCTAGGGCTGTATAAGTTGCCTTTGCCCTTGGAATTTCTTGCACTCAAGTCTTGCTGGTCTCTGGAGGATACCACAGATGGGTTCATTCAACATGGATCCTAAGCTCCTTCCTACCCCATAGGGGCTGGAAAACCAAAAACTACACTTCCTAGACCCCCTTGTTTCTGATGAGATTTGGCTTTTTCAGGTTTGATCTTAATTAGGAATTGAGTTAAGTGGGAGAGAGGCTGCAGCCAATGATGCATCCATTTTGCTGATACAGATCCAGCAGGTGTGGCATGGCTGATAATGGCCTTCATCCTCCAATCACAGCTAAGGCACAACTGAGAGCCATTGTTGGAGCAGCAGCTTCCTGATCCCCAGATAACAGTGAAGGTGGTGTGCGCCTGGATCCTGAAGTTTAGACAGTCGCCTCCTGTGTCAGCCTCTTGATTTGCCATCTTCCTGATTGACCTAGAGATAGCAGTTTCCTTGACAGGTTGGTTCTGTAGTGGTGTTCTGGGAATTAATTCAAGACTCAGCCTAAGGCCTGCTTCTTTGGCCCTCCCACAATTTTGTAAACACAATAATTTTTTATTGTTTTGCAGGGGGAGATTTGCCCTGAGCTAACAGTCTGTTGCCAATCTTCCTCTTTTTTTTGGTTTACTTTTCCTCCCCGAACCCCAGTGCATGGTTGTACATCCTAGTTGTAAGTCCTTCTAGTTCTTCTATGTGAGCTCCTGGCACAGCATGGCAACTGACAGATGAGTGGTGTGGTTCCGTGACTGGGAACCAAACCTGGGCCACCGAAGCAATGAGAGGACTGAACTTTAAACACTAGGCCATCAGGGTTGACTCTGTAAACACTTAAATTTCTGCAGTAAACAATTTTGCTTTTAACAGCTAGAGAGATTTCTGTTATCTGCAGTTATATGCTGATTGTTACACACCTGGTCTTTTCTTGACTCTGCAGGGACCATTTCCAGACACTAAGATGCAGAGTTCCTGATGCCTCAAGTAAAGGCTTGGTCTACTGTGTTGTCACTAATAGTACACTCTGCTCAACAGCTATTTTAAATTAGAGTAGACTGTTGTTGCCTCCTTCCTTTACCTGCTCTCCGCAATAAAATACTTTTTTGTATTTTGGTGAGGAAGATTGGCCCTGAGCTAACATCTGTTGCCAATCTTCCTGTCCCTGAGCTAATATCTGTGCCAGTCTTCCTCTATTTTGTATGTGGGATGTCGCCACAGCATGGCTTGATGAGTGATGTGTAGATCTGCTCCTGGGATCAGAACCCGCAAATCCTGGGCTGCCGAAGCAGAGCGCATGAACTTAACCACTACACCATTAGGCCAGCCCCCAAATACTTACTTTTTAACGTTGATGTAAACCTACTGGAGGAAGACAAAAATATATTGCATTGCTTGGAAGACAATGGCAGGTTAATTCACATTCCTTTTCAGTTATGTTGAAAAACATAATAGGCAAGTCAATTACAGCTAAATATTTTTCAGGAGCTTTAATGAATTCATTAGTGATTTGGACAGTATAGTCAGCACACCCGCTGCTTTAACAATTAATAATTAATGTAAAGCTTTTTTAACATTTATCCTAGAGAATTAAGTGGAGATATGGTTTTTCAAATCACTCCTCTTTCAAGTATTTTATATTTGGGGAGGTTTCAGCTTCTTTCCCCTCTAATTCATTTTTGTGGATTACTAAATATATGCTTTTTTCTTTTTCTTTCTTTCTCTCTCTTTTTTGCTGGTAACATTTTATTTCTTGATTTGCGTGGTAAGTACGCAAATGTTCAGTTGATAATTGTCCCTTGAGTTTTATTTTAATTGTGGTAAGATACACATAAAACTTATCATCTTCAGAATTTTTAAGTGTACAGTTCAGCAGTGTTAAGTATACTCATATTGTTGTGCAACAGATCTACAGAAATTTTTCATATTGTAAAACTGAAACTCGGCACCCATTAAACAACTCTCCATCCCCAGCCCCAGCCCCTGGCAGCTGCCATTCTCTATTTTGTTTCTAAGAATGTGACTACTCTAGGTAACGCATAAATGGAATCATGGTATTTATCCTTTTGTGACTGTCACTCAGCATAATCTCCTCAAGGTTCATATATGTTGTATCATGTGTCAAAATGTCCTTCGTTTTATGGTTAGATGATATTCCATTGCATGGACAGACCACATTTTGTTTATGCATTCATGCCTTGATGGACACTTGGATTACTTCCACCATTTAACTATTGTGAATTATGCTTCTATGAACATGAGTTTGCAACCATGTTTTTGAGAACCCAGTTTAAATTCTTTTGGATAAATACCCAGAGGTAGGATTGATGGATCATATGATAATTCTGTGTTTAATTTTTTTTGAGGAACTTCCACACTGTTTTCCATTTCAGCTGCGTTTAATATATACTTTAAAGTAGGTAGTTTGACAAGTTGCCATTTAGCCTTCTGACCATAATCATCAAAATATTGAATTTATTATTCAATTAAAAATACCTTTCACTACCCTAATCCACCAATCCATTCCAATTATTCACTCAGAAGTTCTGGTTACTACGAGTTCAATTTCCTTGCTTGGCCACCTGTTTCCAGTTTAATCTTCATTACCAGTGTGTCTTTGTCACCCAAACCTTTAAACCATTCTGTCTTTCCAAGAGCAATCATCACTTCAGAGCCATCGTTAATTAATACTAATTCCCACTACTGACTTTTTGAATTGCACAGGATGGTCAGGGCCTACCTCACTCACAGACTAGCATTGTGGATCCCTTATCAACTCTGTAATTTTAGGGGGCTGCTACGCTTTCAGCTTGAGATATTTTGGGACAAGCTCAGCTTGGTTTATTTGGCCTTGAGAGACCTTGTCTCCAAGCCTCACTGCCCCCTAGGATTGCCTCATCAGGGATTGCCTCTGGAATCTAAAATTGTTGTCTTGGTACTTCTGTAACTACCCCATTTGAGTGCCGGTCAATTTTATCCTTCAAGACCCATCTTTCTCTCAAAAATTATCCGTGCTCTCTTCTAGCAAACTTATTGCCCAGTTTCTGTAGTTGAATGACGAAAGTGAACCTACTCTCACCTGAGCATTCGTCTACTAATTGCAGGGCATTAGTCAGGTCTCTAAGCTCCCAATATGTTAGTTAGAGAAGTTCTCTTGCTGAGGGGTGTGATGAGTTCCATTTCCTTCATTAAAAGCAATTGTTGGGGTATCCTGACTTGACTCTAGTTCCCATGTGGTTTGATACATCTTGATAAAGCCATTTGTTCAGGGCTAGCTTCAGCTTTGGCTTTAATAATAGCTTCTCTCATTTGCCTCTAAATCTATTAGCTGTGAGCCAGCTCTTTCACTAGGCTGTAAATATCTATTTCATGGGGAGTGGAAGAGGGCTTCTCCATCCTTGAGGGAGACTCTAGGCTCTTAAGTATGTTCCAGGAAGAAGGATACTTCTAATTTTTTGTTAACATAATGGTGTCTCCCCCTCTTAGTGTATATAACCAAGCCAGAGCTCCTTTTTTAATCTCTCTGGCAAATTCTTTCCTATGATGAGTAACTTGACCAAGGTGTAAGCCCTTACTTCCTACTTCTTAAAGTCTTTAGCTAAGCCAAAACCTTCAGCAGAATGGTGATAATTGTCCCCTGTGTTAGGCTGGCTTTCTCATCTCCATTCTTTCAACTTTTTTTACAATGTGTTAGTGTAGACTTATTTAAAAACATTCTCCAGGATCCTTTCCTTTCCCCTATACACAACTTGAAAACTTAGAAATGGAGAAAAGCTCATACTACCTTAGTAACTTCCAATTTTATCTTTTTTGGGAAGTGATCTATTTCTTCCTTTTGCTCTATATCTAGGCAAAAACTATCCCTTGGTTGCACCAGGTATTACAAACTGACTTAAGTTAATTTAGCCATTCAGCAATTGTTAGGTTCTTGTGGTGTTTTTCACTAGCCTTTGGAAATTAGAAATAGTTGGTGCTTTATATGTTTGCTTCCCCACAATCTTTCTATCAAGTGGTATAAAAGCAAATGTTAGATCCACTTTTCCAAAGATACACTTGTCAACAAAAGCAAGCAGCAACAATTATGCCACCTGTTCCTCTAGTTCAGGAGGAATCCTGCTCTCTTAGTTCCTCTGGCTGTTGCTTGATAGCGGCATCAACCAACTTTGTAGACAGTTGAGGGAAGAGTCTTACATAAAATAAAGTGGACAGAACCAATGGGACACAGAAC
Organism: Equus przewalskii; assembly: GCF_037783145.1. NCBI lineage: Eukaryota > Metazoa > Chordata > Mammalia > Perissodactyla > Equidae > Equus > Equus przewalskii. The sequence goes on along the minus strand of NC_091863.1, from coordinate 116,093,599 downwards.
CAATGGCACTTTAGACCTTAAGGACTGCATCAAAACTATTAGGCTGCTGGCCTTACCAGATTTTTATACCTTGTTCTTGAAAGGGCAGTGGGACCTCAGCAATACCCCAAACACCTACATATCTTGAACACCATTTATTTCACCAATGAAAAAATTATCTCTAACATCTTTTATGCTGATTAACGTACCCTCAGGACATGGATATTTATATCCGTGCCTGAGGTGCTTAATAACCTCCTCTGGAATGTGAATTCCTGATTAGGGTACATCATAAGCTAACTAATCACCTTTATAGTGTAAATGGCACCTATCTTGGATACATCACAATTTCTGCTACAGAAAGTAAGAAGCAAGGTATGTAATTAGATAGCAGTTATATGGAAAGAAAAGAAAGAAATCTGAGGTCTTTTCCTCCATTACAAGGCACACTTGTCAAGCAAATGTAACCTTTATCTCTCCCAGCCTTTCACTTAGGAGCTCTCCTCCCATTCAGTGGTGGCCCTCTCCCTGCCCTGGAGACTCTCGGTGTTCTCACCATCTTCCTCCCTCAGCAAAATATGTTCTTAGAATTTGGTGAACTCTTACACAATAAGGGGTTAATAACAAAGAGGAGAAGGTGGAAGCAAGTTAAAAGCTTATGTTCAAAGCACCGAGAGTATTTATGTGTTTGAAGATGCATGGGAAGGATAAACAGTTCAGCAAAATTCTACCATTTTAAGTTACGATTTATTGAGCACCCACTGTGCATGTGCTCTGACACATATCTTAGTCCATTTAGGCTGCTGTAACAGAATACCATAGACTGTGTGGCTTATAAACAACAGAAATTATTTCTCACAGTTCTGGAGGCTGTAAGTCCAAGATCAAGGCACCAGCAGATTTGGTGTCTGGTGATGCCAACTTCCTTGTTCACATAGGACCATCTTTTCCCTCTGTCCTCACATGACAGGAGGAACAAAAAACTCTCTGGGGTCTCTTTTATAGGAGCAGTTATATGACCTAATAATGACTTATATGACCCGATCACCTCCCCAAGGCACCACCTCCAAATGCCCTCACATTGGGGATTAGGCTTTATGTGAATTTGGGGGGGACACAAACATAGCACATATGTTTTATACACACATACTATCTCATTTAATCTTCACAACTTCCTGTTAGGCAGGTAGCATCATTTCTATTTTATAATTTAGGAAACTGAGGCTCAGAGAAGTTAAATAACTTGCCTAAGTTATATTTAAGACTTCCTGGGGCTTGTATTATAACAGTGAACAAAGCCTTAGGACCTAGGAATTCATTTCTCATTGTGATTTTCAGGTTTCAGTGAACTGGTGGGAAAAGTGATTGTCACATTAAACAACTGATCTCTTTTGTGGTGAAAGATCTCAGTGAGGAGTTTTCAAGAAAAATCATGCATGTATACTGAGTCTCTATTTTAATAGTTTCCTCTGTTGGTGTCCTTTCTTCTCCCTACTCCGCTTTCCTTATATATACACATGCACAGTCACTCACATGCACACGCAGAAACATTTTTTTCTTGCATACTTAGCTAACATTACGAGAGTGCTGTGTTTAGAGTGAGGAATTTTCTTTATTCATTTTTACAAAGAATTTACATAATATCATTTCCACTAGTATCTTTCAATGTCAGGGTATTCTGCCTGCTCTTTTGCTATAGTCTAAGAGATCTTTGAGGTTCTTATATAAATCTCTTTGTGTTGAAATTTTCAGCTATGTTTTGTGGTTAAAACTGACTGCAAATAAGTTTTACATTGACTCTTATGCACTAATGAGTTTGCATAGAGTATTGATTTATTCGTGGATCTGTATTTCAACTCTTTTCGGATTGATCGATTGGCAAAAAGAAGTCATCTTCCATCTTATTAAAGTGGTCATTGAACACACACTATTAGCCATTATTTCATGGTGATTATCACCAATGTAATAGTTATTAACAAAATGTCAGTATCTTGTACCTTCATTAATATAATGATTTATTATGTGTGTCATCTCATATAAACAGTGCAGCCATGAACTTTGCCTATTGTCTCTTACTGTCAGGTGCAAAAAAAGTGTTATGGAATAAAGGGTAGAACTTCTATTTAAGATAGTATCACATGCTCATGCTTTGAAGTCCTCTATTCCAGACACATAGATAAAACAGACAAAATAGAGAAAAGATAAAAGTTAAAACAATATAGCTGTGCTCAGAAACAAGATAAATATCTCTAAGTGAAGCTGAAGCCAAGCATCTGGATCTTGAAGCAGACTGTAGTATACAGAATTTCTTTTTGCTTGGGATAAAAGGCATTAAAAGTGTCTCACTTGATGTGGGGGACCAAATCAAGACTCATTGCTTTGTAGAAATAACTGAGACCACACAAATGAGAAGAAGAAGAAGGTATGTATTCAGAGCTTGCTATAGCAAGGGGGTCAGCTGCTGTCACTTGCATTTGGCAGAGATCGATCCAAATGTGTCAGGGAATTGGGAAAGCTTTATAGTGGGAGAAAAAGAAGGCCTCAGGTATGTTTTGATTGGAGTCTGTTGGCATAGGGGAGTTGGAAGCAGGCTAAGTAGAAGTGGGACATCCTATACCATTGGTTTGGAGAACATATTTGGCTTTCTCTTTTTGGTCCTGAGCACAGACTTTTGATAACGTTTAAAAAAAAATCCTAGGAAATTGATTCTTCCTCCTGAAATAGTAGTGCTCCCATCAGTAATTTTGGAAATAGGAATTAGACTTCTTTATAACTTTAATTGGCCTATCAGTATTTCCTTCCAGTAGTAAAAATAAATGTATTTTAAATGTTTTAGAAAAGGAATGCAATGGGGAGTCCCTGGCTTTTCTCCAGAATATACTCATTTTCACTCTCATAATATTTACACTGAAACATAAGGTTTAGAACAGTGAAGAATATGATTTACTAGTTATGAAAATTATAAAAGTTAAGTGGTAACATTCTTTTATTTTCTAGAAGATAATCACAAAATGTTTAGAAAAATATAACTGGCCACAAAGGTACTTAAAATTGGGAAGTTTTATTTCAGTGGACAGTGCCAGAGCCTTTCCTGTAAATATCCTGTAAGGTTCTCAAGGCTCCATAGGAATTTATCACACAGAAGATCTAAATGACACAGAAATAGCAACAGCTTCTGTGATCCCACTAATGGTGTTTTCCTGCTTTCCACATGACCTTGATCAGAAGAGGCCAGAGCACCTATTGGAGAGTCGCAGTGATGAATCTGATAACAGAAGTATGAGACACATTACAACAATATATTGGTCCACTTGACACAATAATGCTATGATTTTTATTGAAATATTATTTTGGAGTCTAAATTTAGCATTTTCTAAAGCTTTAAATCCATGTTAAAAAATGAATGTAATGCCTTCAATTCATAGTGTTTATCCTGATAAGCAATGCACATTTTCTTTCATTTCAAGTGGTCCTCGGCTATTAGGCTTTGACTTCAATCGGCCTTCCTAAATGGCACAGTGTTTCCACCAATGAGCACTTTCAGTTCTCCTCAGATATTCTCTTCATTTTTTTCCACCTTTTGTAAGATGAAATCATGTCCATTTTTCCCTTTTATTATCAATAAACTATCGATAAATTTAGATCCTTCTAAGACTTGTATTCCCCTTTATTTTTATTGCGCAGTGTGATTCTCATCACTGCAAATTCTGTGACTGTGTCATTTTGCTGAGGATCCTTGTGATATTGTGATTTATAAGAAATATATACTTGGTCATTCAGATGACCAAAATAGATGTCTCAGATATATTTGGTCTTCATCCACAGTTCCTGGCTCAGAGCTGCCAAAACCCTTGGAATTTCCCAAGCAATAAGAGCAAGGGGAGCATCTTCTTTTTATAATATTTGGCCTCTTGTCCTCAGTTCCTGAAAACACTTCACGGCCATAAAGTTGAAATGGGTGTCTTGTTTATGATATGAAGGTGACTTTTGGACCCCACCCAAGAGTGAGGGCTGCTTGCCAGGAGAACCAGCCATGTGATCAGAGAATTGGAACATTCAGTCTCACCTGCTGATTTCCGGGGAGGAGAAGGGGACTTGAGGTTGAATCAATTGCCAATGGCCAATGACTTATTCAATCATGACTGTATAATGAAGCCTCCATAAAAACCCATAAAAGACAGCTCCTTGGCCCTCTTTCGTTTGGAGAGCTTTCACATTGGGGGACCAGCATGCTTCCATGTGCCACCTGTCTGGGCCCCAAGCCCCAAGAGGACAGAAGCTCCTTTGTTTGAGTTCTCGCCCTGTATATCTCTTTATCTGGCTGTTGACTAGTATCCTTCAATATCCTTTGTAATAAATTGGTAATCTAGTGATTAAACAGGTTTTCTTGAGTTCTGTAAACCATTCTATCAAATTAATTGAATCTGAGGAAGGGTTTGTGGGACCCTCTGATTTATAGCCAGTAGGTCAGAAGTACAGCTAACAACCGGGACTTGCGACTAGCATCCGAGTTGGAGGGGTCATTGGAACCTCCCGTTCATAGCTAGTCGGTCAGAAGCACTGGGCTTGTGATTGGCATCTAAAGTAGAGGGTGGTCTTGGGGGACTGAGCGCTTTACTTATGGAATCTGATCGACCTCCAGGGAGACAGTGGCAGAGTTGAGTTGAATTCTCAGACACTCTGCTGACATCCAAGAACTCCGAGAACTGCTTGTTGGTGTGGAGAAGCCTCCACACACACACCTTAGAGCTGGTCCAGGAACCCTTTGCATTCCTGTACCTTTATTTTGTGACTTTGAGAATGTTGTACCTCAGGTTTTTTTCAACATTCAATTTTGAAAACTAAATTAATTCCTCACTACATTATTGAAATTGCCTATTATAATTACCTTATAATTGCCAAAGCCAATAGTGTTGTCTCAGTTTTCACCTACTTTTAAAGACTTTATGGCATGAGACAGTGTTGACCAATCAAACCTCAATCTATAAATTTCAATCCTAATCAAAATCTGTTTTGAACCTTTTGAAAAACTCTGTAGTAATCAGAACACAAAAGAGCAAGGATATATCACTTTCTACGTGTTAGCCTGGCAAAGACTAGAAAGCAGGATAATACTTATTGCTGACAGAAATATGTGAATATAGGAACCCTCAGGCATTGCTGATGTGAAGGTAGTTTATTGTAGTCATCCTGTAGAGCAATCAGGCATAATTTAAAGTAAGTCTGTTCTAATAGAGATTCAGCAACTGGATATATATCCCAAAGTATTTTCCACACAGGCTTTTCAAAGAGCATATACAAGGTAGCCCACTGCTGTACTTTTTATATAAGTGGAGAGTTTGGAGCAATCTGGATATTCATCAGTGAGAGACTGAATAGGTCAAATGTAGTAGATGTAAGGAGGTCAAGGGCCTTGTATCTCTACATTTCTCAGGCTTTGTCTGCAGACTGGCCCCTGGGAGGAGTTCAGTCCTGGACAAAGTAGTTCTATGAGTCTGCAAGGGATGCAACTCTGAGCCTTCAAGATCTGTATTCCCAGTAGCTGGAACATGAGTACAGTGGCCCTGAAGAGGGAATCTAGATGGAACACTTTCGTATCCATTACACTATACTTTGAAAACATGCCCCAAATGCAACCACTTCTCACCAGGTCCCTCACTACCATCCTGTCTTAATCCATCATCATATCTCACCTGGCTTATTGCCATAGCTTTCTAACTGGTCTTTCTGCTTACATGCCTGTACCTCTGCTATTTCTTCTCCACACAGTACCTTGAAATGTCCCTTTAAAATATGTCAGAGCATGCCACCTTTCAGCTCAAAGCTCATCAATAGCTTCCCTATTACACCTAAACTCATTTGCAAAACTCTTAACATGGCCTTTACGACCCTTCTTGGTCTGGCCCTTATATATTTCTCTGACTTCATCTCCTACGTCTCTTCCTCTCGCTCACTCCGTTCTAGTCCCTTGTTATTCCTCAAACATCCTAGGCACACTTATATATTACGTTTGTATATGTAGTTTTCTTTTAGCCTGGAATGTTCTCTAAGGCATCTAGTTGTCTCACTCTCTGTTTTTGTTCAGACATCTATCACCTTGCCGGAGACAACTTCTATGACCAACATAAATAAAAGAGCATTCTGTCATTCCGTATATTCTTAACTTTTTTTTTCTACACAGTACTTATTACCACCTGACATTCCATATTTGTTGGTTTATTATCTCTCTCTTGTCATTAGAAAGGAAAGTCCATGGAGTCAAGAACTTTATCTTGTTCTTGGCTGTGTCCTCATTGCCTGACCCATAGTAGATGCTCAAAAAGTCTTTATCAAAAGAATGAATCAAGTGGTAAGCCAGATTCTTAAAGAAAAATTTCTTTGGGGGATCATTTGAGGTTTTATTTTCCCAATTTCCATATATCAATCTTAGAAAAGGGAGGCTAACTCTGGGGATGAGGTTCTGAGGCCAGACCCAGAACATTCTTTGAACCATAATCTACCAATTTCCAGATGAAACATAGCAGAGACTGGCAACTTTTCATCAATAATCACACTCCTCTTCATCCTGCACACACAGATAAACTACGTTTCCCAGCCTCCCTTGCAGCCAAACGTGACCATGTGACTGAGTTCTCACCATAGGAATGTGTTCAGAAATGATGTATGACGATTTGGGACCACGATTTTTAAGAAGCGTGTTTTCCCTTGCTGTGTTTTTTCCCTTTTTGTCAGCTGTATGCAGGAGATGATGAGACATAATAATGGGAAAATGAGAGGATGAAAGGGGCTCCGGGTCCTTGAAAAACCACATGGAAGACAGACATACTTATACTAGAAACACCCACCTTGGACTGTCACATGAATGAGAAATAAAATTCTATTGTGTTTAAACTATGATATGTTTGAGGGTCTATTTGCTCTAGAAACCAAACCTACATTAACTGTGTTAATTTCCTAGGACTACCATAACAACGTGCCACCAAGTAGGTGGCTTAAAACAACAAAAATTTGTTGTCTCCTGGTTCTGGTGGCTAGAGATCTGAGATCAAGGTATCAGCAGGCTTGGTTCCTCCTGAAAGCTGTGAGGGAAAATCTTTTCCATGTCTCTCTCCTAGCTTCTCACGGTTTACTGACAATATTTGGCATTCCTTGGTTTGAAGATGTGTTCTCCCTGTGTCTCCACACCATCTTCCCGCCATTGGTGTCTCTTTCTCTTTACATGACCTTCTTTTTATAAGGGCATCAGTCATATTGGACTAGGGCCTATTACTCCACTATGACCTCATCTTAATTTAATTATATCTGCAACAACTCTATTTCTAAATAAGGTCAGATTCTGAGGTACTGGGCATTAGGATTTCAACGTAGACATCTGGGGAGCACAATTCAACCTGTAACACTAACAAAAATCGTCTTGCAATACAGTTGTAGCGGTAAGCACACCTCTACCTATAAAGTACTGGACAGGTTTCCAGGACTGAGAGCAGAGGCTGCAGTGGGGTGAAGGCTAGGAGCAGGTACAAGAAGGATTCTAGGAGGGTTAAGGAAAATAGAACCCTCTATTTTTGACTCATCTACTTCCAAGTATACGTCTCATTTTTGTGTACCGTTGACCCGAGGAACTTTCCTACTTGCTTCCCTTCCCATAACTGCTAACTTTGCAGATGTGATTAAGTAAAAGATCATGAGATAGTAAAATTATCCTGGATTATTCAGGTAGGCCATAAATATGACCACATGTATAAAAAAGAGGCAGAGGGATATTTAATTGCAGACAGAAGAGAAGAAGATGTGACCATGGAGGTAGAGATTAGAGTGATGTAGGCACAAGCCAAGGAGGCTGGCAGCCACCAGAAACTGGAAGAGACAAGAAAGGGACTCTCCATTAGATCCTCTCGAGGGAGTGTGGCCCTGCCAACACCTTGATTTTGCTCCAGTGATAATTATTTCAGCCTTCCGGCCTACAAAATTGTGAGAGAATAAAGTTTTGTTGTTTTAAGCCATCAATTTTGTGGTAATTTGTTACAACAGACACAGGAAACTAATGTACATGGCTTAATAATATCCAATAAAGATGATAACATCTACCTCGGAGTACCACGGTAAAGATTAAAGCAGCTAAAGTATTTAAAAGTTCTTAATAGAACCAGACACATACTAGATGCTTAATAAATGGTAACTATCTTTATAATAACTACTATTATTAAACCTGGACCTGATGATTTGGGATCATTTTTTTAAAAAGGAATTTCGGTTCTGAGGTAAATAGTATGATTGGAGTTGAGAGTATACGCTGGTCAGGAGGTGAGGGAAAGGAGAGGGTAATGAAGACATGGGGCTAGGGTGGATTTGCCCCTGATTTTAGACTAGAAAGTGGCATCAATAGTAGCTAATCGCTTTCCAGACTTCGTGATCAATTCTTCCTCCACAGTCCTGTCCTCCTCCAGCCCTGGGCAATGTAAAGAGGAAAGTGAAAAGTAGAGAAGAGAAGGAAAAAGAGTTCCTCTAGGAAGTAGCCCACCATAGGGAAACATGGAGAATTTTGCCTGAGGGCTGCCACCTCTGGGTGGTTAACACATGTAAGGCCATGCAGAATTTTAGGTACATAGCAGGCAAGGACAGCTTATTTTTTTCTTGACAAACAAATGTGTTCAATTCTTGACCAAAATAATTATTTTTTCTCTGGTATGCTTCTCCTGGCTCAATTCATCAGCTTTTCATCTTGGGATTCTAGAGTCAACTTATTGCGTGAATAGTCCAAACGACTGATCATTTCATGGCAAAAGTTCTGCTAGTCTGTTTTTGTTTGTGGCATTAATTGCTATAAAATTATAGCATTGCTTTGTAAAAGCTGGTAGTTTTACCCCTGGTGTACCTCCTAGGGAAAGAATAAATAAATCATATTTTCAATAATACCTTGTTTTGAGCAAATAAATACTGCTCCGAAACCTATCAGTGACATAAAATATTATATAATGAGCTAGTTGCCAAAATTTGAATTGAATTAACAGTGAACTCAGTTAGCAGGCTGTAATTGTGTCTAAGGGAGAGAAGGCTTTTCAGCTTTCTAATAGCTGGTTATGGAACATCCAGTTATTTGACTCTCCTCTGACCCCTTATTCTTCTCCTTCTACCACCATATGGAATGGGAGCTCCTAGAGCTGCGCATATCCAAAACAAAGTGAGGAAGCTGAATTCAAAATAAAATGACCATAATAAGAAAGCCATAATAATAGAGCATTTATGAGACCGTTTCTCATATCACTAGTCTTTTTATATTTCAGAATGAGGTCAACAAAATACTGAACTATAAGTCAGGAGATCTAAGTTACTATCTTCAGAACCACAACTAGCTAAGTAGATGACATTAGACAAATAAATTTGCCTTTATGAGCCTCAGTTTCCGAATTTTTAAAATGCCATGGTAGACTAAATGATTTCCAGTAGTGCTTTCAGGAGCCAATATTCTACAATTCTGTATTAAATGGATTTTAATTTTTCTTTCAGAAAAACACTTTTTTTTATTTTTGATGAGAAAGACTGGCCCTGAGCTAGCATCCATGCCGATTTTCCTCTATTTTATATGTGAGACGCCCGCCGCAACATGGCTTGATATACAATGCATAGGTCCACATCCAGGATCTGAGCAGGCAAACCATGGGCTGCTGAAGCAGAATGTGGGAACTTAACTGCTGCACCACTGGGCTGGCCCCCAGAAAAACACTTTTGACTTCCAAAGTGTAAATTGATGCATACTGGGGCAAATTGTTCTGACCAGAAGATTCAAAGGATCCCAGTCTCTCAAGATAGCTATTTCTGTATGTTTTTCAAAATTTGGTGCCCAGCAACTTCATTCCCTGCTGCCTTGTTTCTTCATTTGTACGATAGCATATAGCCATTGGTTGGTGTCTTAGGCAATGCAGGCTGTCATAACAAATTACCCTGGATTGGGTGGCTTAAAGAACAAACACTTACTTCTCATAATTCTGTATGCTGACAAGTCCAAGATCAGGGTGCTGGCATATTCGGTGTCTGGTAAGGGCCCACTTCCTGGTTTACAGACGGCTGTCTTCTTTTTGTATCCTCATATGGTGGAGAGCAAAGAGATCCTTTGTTTCCTCCTCTTGTATGAGGGCACTAATCCCATCATGAAGGCTCTACCCTCAGGACCTAATTACCTCCCAAAGGCCCACCTCCAAATACCATGACATTGGGGATTAGGCTTCAGCCTGGGAATTTTTCAGGGATACAAACATTCAGTCCACAGAGGTTGTACTTGGCAGTCAGTGAGTTGTGGCACAGTCATTGTCACAGGACAATCACAGCCTATACCAAGGTGTGCATGATAGATTCCCTTTCCATACTCCTGGCAATTTCTTACCATAGTGAAATGTGTTCTAGAACTAAATAAATCTAACTAGTCTTCCTGCCTTTTTAATTCTATCATTTAAAATCCATCTTTTAAATGGGCCAACAGAGGCATTTGATCTTTGCTGATCATTTCTCCCCCATGTAAAAACCCTTCAGTGGAACCCTAGGGTCACACGAAATGTCCAAACTCCTTATATGATTTATAGGAAACTTTATGGTTTTATATGACCCCTGATAATCTCTCACTTTATTTCTTAACACATCTCCCTCCTCACATTGCACCTTGCACACATGATACTCTCCAGACACACTGAATTACTTGTGGCTGGTCAGACCACATTACACTATTATCCTCCTTGCTTTGTTACACACACTGTTCCCACTGCATAAAATGCATCTTCCCCACCATTTCAGTATCTTTCTGTTTTTGTAGTTCCATTGTTTCTTTTTTCTGCTGTTTATAGCTTCTTTGTAAATTGATGATTTAATGTGGTGAAATTCTCTGATTCCCCTTTCTTTATCTTTCATGAATCTGCTCTAGGTTTTTGCTTTGTGGTTATCACAAAGCTTATGTAAAACTTCTTATAGATGGAACAGTTTATTTTAATCTGATAGCGACTTAACCTCAATCACATACAAAAGCTCCACCCCTTTACCCTCCCCTTTTATATTTTTGATGTCATAATTTAATTTTTTGTATATTGTGTACTCATTAACAAATTATAGATGCTATAGTTATTTTTAATATTCTTTTCCTTTAACCTTTATACTATAGTTAAGTGATTAACACATCATTCTAACACAGAATTAGAATTTTCTAAGTCTGCCTGTATATTTACCTTTCCAGTATGCTCATTTGATTTTTTCTGTGTTTTTGTTCATATGTCCACTATTGTTTATATGTTTTCAGGTTACTAATTAAAGTCTTTTCATTTTAGCTTAAAGAACTCCTTTCAGCATTTCTTGCAAGGCAGGTCTAGTGGTGATGAACTCCCTCAGCTTTTGTTGGTCTGGGAAAGTGTTTATTGCTTCCTAATTTCTAGGGGATAACTTTGCCAGAATGAGTATTCTTAGTTGGCAATTTTTTTTCTTTCAACACTTTGGATGTATAATTCCACTCTCTCCTGGGCTAAAAGGCTTCTGCTGAGAAATCTGCTAATGGCCTAATGGGGGTTCCTTTGTAGGTTACAATCTATGTTTCTTTTGCTACTTTTAGGATTCTCTCTTTTTCTTGATTTTTGACAATTTCATTATAATGTGTCTGAAGAATGCCACTTTGAATTGAGATAATTCATAAACTTGGACGTCCAAGTCTCTTCCTAGGTTTGAGAAGTTCTCAGCTATTATTTCTTTAAAGAAACTTTCTGCCCCCTTCTCCTTCTCCTCTTCTGGAACAACAATTATTCAAATATTTATACATTTAGTGCAGTCCCATACATCATGTAGGCTTTCTTTGCCTTTTTTCATTGTTTCTTTTCTTTGTTCTCCTCTGATTGGGTTATTTCAAAGTTCCGATCCTCTAGCTCATTGATTCTTTGTTTCATGTGGTCTACTCTGTTGTAGATGCTCCCTATTGTATTTTTCATTTCATACATTGAATTCTTCAGCTCCAGAATTTCTGTTTGGTTCTTTTTTTATGATTTTTTTGTTAAATTTCTCATTTTGTTCACATATTGTTTTCCTGGTTTTGTTGAATTTTCTTGTAGCTCATTGAGTTTCCTAAAAACAGCTATTTTAAATTCATTATCAACTAGATCACAAAATTCCATGTCTTTGAGTTCAGTTATTGGAGGATTATTGTTATCTTTTGGTGATGGTATGTTTCCTTGATTCTTCACGTTCCTTGTAGTTTTGCATTGCTGCTTTCACATTTGAAGTATCAGTCACCTCCTGAAATCTTTATTAGTCACCTTCAAATGGGATATACTGTTTGTCGGTCCTTTTATATCTGGGTCTTTCTCCAAGCTTGTATGTATACACCTGCTCCACACTTCTTTCACCGTCTTGTGGCAGAATTCTTAAGCTTTTATGTCTTCTCTGGTTCTTTCAACTCACCAGACTGGTTGCTGGAAACCTCTCTTTTGTTTGTACATAAGGTTGCACTACAGTTCAAGTTTGTGTTTTCTCCCATGCCCATAGACCCTGGTCTGATTTTCTGAGTGCACTTTATTTATAGGAGCTTGCGCTAAGCACTGTGCTTGGGAGCATGCACAAGGAGCTAGGTGTGGGTTTAGCACTTGGAGTGTTGGGATTGCCCGTGGGCCAGATAGGGGATCCTTGTGTGAGGTTCTCCCACAGGCTTGTGGGTGGACTTCCTGCTGAAGTCCTGATTGCTGTCAGTGGGAACCACATCCTTTTAATGCCCTTTGGTATTCTTATTTGTCTCTTTCCCAATTTTTTCCCTCCCCTCGGTCTTGGAGTTCTCATCTTAGTACTCTGTAAAGTGCTGGAGAGAAATGGATCTCTCTGGCAGCATCCCACACAACTTGGGTAGCCAGATACTCACTCACCACTCTCCTTTTCCCCAACAGGTGAGGTCACCACCAGCTGGTTCAGCCCCATGCTATGTCACCTTGAGGGAGAGGTAGCACTGGCAAAGTTCCTCTTACACTTTCCAATGCGTCCAAAGACATATTTTCTTTTGCTCCAAAGGAGTGCTAGAATCTCCCTTCAGGAAGGCTAGACTTCTACAAAGTCTCTCATCCATGGATTTCTGCCAAAGCCAGCACCCTTGACGTTTTTCCCAACCACAGCTGAGAGGGGTTGGGGCAGGTGTCCTGGCTCCTGCTGGTTCTGTAGTCCATTCCAAGATCTGTCTGCCTATTACCAGATGCACAGGTGTTTGAGATTCCTCTCTGATCCCTTGGCATATGGTGCTGGATCCCACAGCTCCCACAGAGGCACTTTTGTTTGTGAATAAATGATTAATTCATTGGTAAGAAGGGAAGCAAATTGGAGGGATGTCTTATGACACCATGATGCTGACGTCACTTGGGCCTTGCCCATTTTCCACAATGACAAGGCTCTACATGCAGTTTCCTGGACTGATGTAGCTTTGGCTTCCTCTGTCAAGAAGTGAGAACTGTAGAGTTGTGATCACACATTATCCAGTTGTTCTCTAGAGTAGAATGGTACTCTGTATAACAACTTTGGAAAAAGTTGCAAAATTCAGCAAGAAACATTACAAAATATGCTCAGGATGGAGTTGACGGAAATGGTTACTTGTAAATCCTGAGTTGTGATCACTGAGGACACTGAGTTTATTGCTTCTTGCTTTATATTAACAGGTTATATGCAGGTATATTAGTTTCCTAGGTGCTAAACAAATAAGCACAAAATTGCTGGCTTAAAAAACAAATTTATTCTCTCACAGTTGTAGAGGCCAAAGGTGTGAGGTTATTTCAGGGTGCAAAAATGAAGATGTCAGCAGGAGCATGCTCTCTCAGTGGATCTAGAGGAAAATATGTTTCTTTTCTCTACCAGCTTCTGATGGTTGCCAGAATTCCTTGGCTTATAGCCACCACTCCAATCTCTGCTTCCATGGTCACATTGCTTTTTCTGCTCTCTGGGTCAAATCTCTCTCTATCTCTTTCATAAGGACAGACATAATTGGGTTTAGGATTCATCTAGATAATACAGGATAAGATCTTGAACTTAAACACATCTGAAAAGACCCTTTTCCAAAAAAAGACAACATTTATAGGTCCAGGGATAAGGAACCATTATCTTTTGGGAGCATTTTCCAGACTACTACAGCAGATATCTGCCTTCCTTTTCTTATTTCTTTCTTAAGTGATTATTCTACTTGATTCCTCTTTCTCTAAGATCTTCTCGGGTATCAAGGTCAACTTTTTGTATATATGCCAGACCCTATGGTTTACCAGAGTCGTAGATGTATCTATTAAAGGGAATGCTTGCCGAGAAGGTAGAAACTCATTGCTTGGGAACAGCATTCTTCTAGAAGCATTATGTAATTGAAATAGTATTAAACTTGGCTCATAAGTCCTGAGAACTGAAAGAATATTTGATATCCCTCTTATTTTCTGTAAATTTTATGCACATGTACTTGAAAAATGCCCCCTCAACTATCTAACTTTCTCTGTAAAATTAACTGATCTTCAAGCACACTTCTAACTTTGATATTCTTGGACTCCATGGTGCTTAACATAATGGGCTTGCTTTGTGGCAAGACCTTCTTTTCCCCTACCCATTGCAGGAGATTCACTCTCCTCTTTTTCTTTCCCTCCCAGAAGTTTTGTGCTCCCTCCAAGAACTGTGCCCTTCACATGTGGCAACCAAATTGAACTCACTAGATAGTGTTAGATCCACAAGCTAAGATATTACTAATAAAATTGGTTGAAAATATTGACGTCTGGGGTCCTCACAGCATCAAGCCTAAAACCAGTTACAGAGGAATTTTCAAATCCCAGGGCAAAAGCAGACTACCCCTGAATAAACAACCTTTTCTGAATGAGAAGTCAAAGTCAAATTGCGCATCTTAAAGGAAAAAATTATGGCCAATGGAATCAGAAACCTCAATGGACAAGATAGACATGAAGAATTAATGAACTAAAAGATACAGCTGAGAAACTACCCAGAATGCAGAGCAGTAAAAATACAACTTAAAATTACAAAATGATGTGAAAGGAGGCACAATAAACAAAGTTAAAAGACAAGCCATAGTTAGGAAGAAGATACTTATATACATAAAACCAACAAAAGATTAGCTGATGTTGTTTACTGTTATGGGGAACATGGTGGAGTGGAGGGTAGGAGCAGATTTGTGGGTAGGTGGAAATTAAGAATTTGATTTTGGTCATGTTAAACTTGAGATATCTGTTTATAGATATCAAATGGAGATATCAAGTATGCAACTAGATCTAAACATCTGAAGTTCAGTGAAGAAAGCCAGGCTAGAGATACATATTTGTAGCCTTTGGCACATGAAACAGGATGGGTTAGATACATACAGGCATTTCTAAAGGGCTCAAAGCCCAGTTGGTGGGCTGTAGGAAAGACTATTGAACAAAAGCCAGGTTATTAGAAGTATTGTAGGGCTCCTAAGAGGAAATTTACCATAGGGGAAGGTTGAGTGTGCCTGGTTACACAAGAATGAACAAAGGAAAGAAGTGGTTCTAGTTAGAGCACCATGGAATAATTTTAAATATAGCCAATATTTATGGAGTTTCCACAATTTACCAGGCATAGTGTTAAGTGTTATGTATATGTTAACCCATTATACCTTTATTTTGACCCTATGGCTAAGATATCATCATTATTCCAATTTTACAGTTGAAGACACTGGATCTTGAAGCTATCAATACTTTGCCTAAATTCGTAAAGAATTAAGAAGCAGGGCTAGAACTTGATCTCAGAGCTGCTCTGGTGACTGGTGAATGCCCCTAGCATTATGCTTATCATTGTGAAAAAGAAAACAAGGGGCTGTGTGTAAACCAGCAGCTCTGCCTCAGTGGACATTAATACTTTAGAGTCCAAAGAACCTTGCTATGGGGCCCTCCCCCAAACTGATCACAACCTAGAGGGAGGGAGCCTATGCCTCTGTTTTGGAATAGGACTTAGAATTAATAGTATGAATGTGACCTTATTCATAACTGCAGGAGGACAAAAAAACTTGGGGACATCTGAGTTATGGTGTAAGGATATAATTGAAGACATTTTTATTGAAGAGAAAAGCTGCATCAAAGAAGAGATCAAAAGGGCTCACCAAAGGTGAGGTATAATTAATGGAATACAGCCCATATCTACCTTATTTGTGGTAGAAATTCTGATATTTGAGGATGAAGGAAGAATCATCCAAGCATCTAATTGAAAAGTCTGATTATCTACAGATGGAACAAAAGTCAGGATTTGTACTTCTTGGAAGAAATATTTGAAGAAATAAACCAGCCAACTGAGAAATGGTTAAAAAATAGGTTTAAATCCAAATTAATATGTAAATTGGTTATAAAACAATGCAAATATAATCTTGAAAGAGAACATAGATAATGGAAAAATAATAATAACATGTAACTGGGACAAAATTTCCAGATCACAGCAACAAAAACTGGGAAGTGTGAGATCTTGGGGGCAGGAGGGGGGTAAAAAATGAAATGTGCTAATTTCCTCAACTTACCTAGGGGGAATCATTAGAAATGGTTTACAATTAGAGAAATGGAGGCTTAAGTACGCATTTCAAAAGCTAAAATAAGAACTAGTTGAACTAAATCTTGCTGCTTACCTTCTAAATTAATTGGTGGGTAGAGAGGAACACAAGAGAAAACATCATAAAGGCAGAAGATTGAAAACAAAAAGATGAGCAAGAAAGCACTGAAGAACAGGAAACACTTGATAAGACATATACACTAGATGTATTCACTAATTAAAATAACCATTTATCAAACTAGGTCAGGACATAAATCCAGCTCCATGCTATCGACAACAGCCTACTCCAAATAAAGTGACTCATGAAGATTAAAAAGTTGAACATTTAAGTAATTTGCAATAAAAGAATCACTGGATTCATTCTAACAATATTAGATATGACAACCTCATCTGACAAGTAGAAAATATCCTTCGTTCTTAAACAGCCATGTAATCTTGAGAAAGTTGATCATTTATTAAGCTACAAGAAAACCAAGTTACAAATAGAAATAGTATAGACTACAGTCTTTGTCAACAATACAGTAAATTATGAAAATGACAAAAATCTTAAATGTGTTTCTAAGGACATTATGAGACAATAAGAAAATCAAAATTCCAATATAGACCATTTATAAAATGATAGTGTCGGGATCAGTACATATGAGAATTCACAGGATGAGGCCACGCTATATCAGATGCTGTTACAAGAGTTCTCTGAAGTCATTTGCTATCAGAATCTCTACTATCATATTTCAAGAGCCTAAAAAGAATTTTCTGTTTGCTTTGGCACTTCATGCATAAACATTAGCTAATGTACAGAGATGACCCCATGTCACATTTTGCCTGACTGCATTTTGCTCTGGTTATTGCTCTGGTTTCTGCTCTTGGTACAGATCCCGTCAGTGCTACTGCAATTGATGCTATAGGTACTATTGGCGCTACTGAATATGGTGGCTGAGAGAAAGCAGAATTCTCCTCTGGCCCTAATCCATTCATTAGCTGCAACCTGGGGGATGCTCTGTTGTTTATCGGTTGTTTTTGCTACTGTGAACAGCTGTTGCACTGAGAGACAGATTAACCTATGCTGTGAATATTCTAGCCTCCCTACCAGTCCGTTTTCCACACTGTTGCCAGGATGATCTCAATGTGAGCAAGTCACTCCCCAGATTAACATTCTTCCTTGGTTTCTCATTCTCTATAGAATAAAATCCAAACCCATTAACTAAGCATACAAGGCTCAACATATGACAGTGTTTTGCATAATTTTCTCGGTCCCTTCCTGCCATTCTCTTCCCCCTCGCTTTGCAAAACTCTTTGCTCTAGATCTGCCGAAGTACTTGATTTTACCTCTGCTTGGGATGATTGATGCTTTAATTCTTATTCATGGATTATCATGTTAAGTTACAAGGAACCCGAGGGAAATGTTTGTCAGGAACATGACAAAGAGTTAATACCCTAATATAGAGAGAGTTGCTACAAATTAATAGGCAACACAAGAGAAACCACAGTAGAAAAATGAACAAAAAAGCATGAAAAGATAGTTAACAGATGTGACAACAAATTATTGATAAGCATCCAGAGTATAAAGAAAAATAATTTCATGAATAGTTAAAGAAATACAAATTAAAATACCATGTTGCACTTCATTTCGAATAACAATTTAAAAAACAACAGTTAAGTGTCTTGTTCTGGCAAAGTCAGTGTCTTAGAATAATTTCCTAACAGATGAAAGAAATGTGTCTTGAAGTATGAGCACCTTTTCCTACCTTGCACCAAGGCACTATATTTGCCAGTGGGTGCCCTGTGCATAGTACAGTCACGTGCCACATAACGATGTTTCAGTCAACAATGAACTGTGAACATGATGGTGGTCCCATAACATTAGTACAATATAGCCTAAGCGTGTAGTAGTCTATGCCATCTAGGTTTGTGTAAGTGCACCCTAGGATGCTCACATGACAAAATCACCTAATGACACATTTCTCAGAACGTATCCCTGTCGTTCAGCCAATACATGACTGTACTTCCTATGTGCCAGGTAATGTCCTAAGAACTTTACATGCATTTATTCATTTAATCTTCAGAACAAACCCTTTGAAGCACATAGCATAATTTTCTCTATTTTACAGATGAAGAAACTCCAGCCCAGAGAGGTTAAGTAACTTGCAAAAGACCAAACAACAAATGAAGGTTAGAGCCAAAGTCAGACTCTAACAGTCTGACTGTAATGTCTCCCCTTTTAACCACTGTGAATACTGCCTCATATATATTTGTATTTATTAGAGTGTGTGGGTATATTTTCATTATATCTCATAGATACAGACAAGTTATATTCATTGCTGCCATGTATAGAACAGTTACATGCCAAACATTGGGCTACGCATTTTATAACAATGATATGAGGTAGATAATGTTAATTCCCTTATTCATTTGAGGAAAATTGGGCCTAAAGAGTTTATGTAACATGCCTATAGTCATTCATATTGCAAGTGGCAAAGGCAGCATTTGAATCAGGTATCTTATACTCCAAGATCTTGTGCTTTTCACTGCTGTTTAATACAAGCCCACAAATATTAACATATGTACAGATATTAGTAAACCTGATCACATGGCTCCCCTAATACATTCCTCCACTAGCTCCTTACCACACTTGGAATTAGACCGAAACTCATTACTGTAGCCTGCAGAGCCCTTCATGTCTTGGCCCTTGCCAACATCTCTAGCCTCATCTGCTGTTACTCTTCTTGCTGCACTCCAGCCACACGGGCCTCCTTGCTCTAGCCTAAACACTCCAGGTGCACATCCACCTTAGGGACAATGCATATGCCTTCCCCTTTGCCTTGATTGCTTTTGTCCCAGATAGTTGCATGGCTCACTTCTTCACTTCCTTTGAGGATCTGTTCCACTCTTACCACCATGTCTAAAATTGTGGCCTTCAGCACTCTCCGCACTCCTGTTTATCTTTCTTCGTAGTATGTATCACAACCAGACATTACGTTATAAACTTGTTTATTGTCCATATTCCTCATCAGACTGTATGCCCTAGGAAGCTAAGACTTTTCTTTGTTTAGTGTTGTGTCCTCAGATTCTGAATCAGGAGTTGATAATTTCTTTTGTAAAGAGCCCGATGTTAAATATTTTAGGCTTTGCAAACCATACAGTCTCTGCCACAACTACTTAGCTTTTCCAGTGTAGCATAAAGCAGTCATAGACGACATGTAAGTCAATGAGCATGAAAATGAGAAAGCTATGTTTCAATAAAACTTTATTTACAAAAACAGACAGTAGGTTGGATTTGGCATATGGGCCGGAGTTTGTCAACTCCTGGTCTAGAATATTACATGACTGGCACTCAATACATATTTGTTGAATAAGTTTATATGGCTACATAACACACATGCACATACATATATACATATATACACATATGTGCATGTGTGTTTGTGTACTTGTGTGTGTGTGTGTGTATGCACACCAAAAGGATACTGAAAGGAATCAAATCAAAGTATTTCGGTAATCTCCAGTAGCAGGATTATGGCTTTTGAAAATTAAAATTTCTCCTATATATTTTCTGCATTCTTTATATTGTTAATAAATATGCATTTTGTTTTTTAACTGTTTCCTTAAAGTATGATATAAATACAGAAAAATATGTACAGTGCATAATTGTACAGCTCAAAGAAATTTTACAAGTGGAGCACACTTATATAACAGGCACCCAGATAGACACAGAGCAATATCAATATCATAGGAGCCCCTCTTGTAGTCCCTTTCAGGCACTTGTGCATACTATCGTGACTTCTAACAGCGTGAATTAGTGTGCCTATCTTTGTACTTTACATAAATGTAATCACATGGTGTGTGCTCTTTTGTATCTGACTTCTTTCACTCAACATTATGTCTTTGAGATATATCCACACTGAGGTGTTTAGTTGTAGTTGGTTCATTCTTGTTGCTCTATTGTATTCCATCGTTTGAATTTATAGCACGTGTTACTCATGAGATATTCATTTGTGCTTGTTCTTTTCATATTTTCCTTTTTCCTCTGTTCCACATAGGAATCCAGGATCCCTCCCTTAGTAATTCTTAAATTCAAATATTTTTATAGATCTAAAGACAGAAGCACCCCAAAGATACTATGGTTCATAAAAGCCTAAGCCCATTCAAAAGGACGATGAAGAGAGGGAGGAGGGGAGTGGGGAGAGTGTATTTGAGAAAGAAAAACATTCCTGCAAATTTGGGAAGAAAGATCAGGCCACTCCCCTAGAGAGAGCTGGGAGTCACGTGCAACTTAGTTGTAGGGCCTTAAAGAGATGGCAAGTCCCCTGAGGAAATGGTTGTTTGGAACAACTAAGAAGACTGGACCCTAATCACCATGTTTTTATCTCAGCGTGGAATTAATGTTTGGACATAAGGAGATCACTGTGGGCATAAAAATGACGGGAACAGAGGTGACCACAACAGGACAGAGATCAAGCCCTTTTGCCCATTTTGGAGGCATCACAGGAGAATCTTGTAGTCTGGTTCAAGCTCTAAGAAGATAGATGTTCCAGGAAAGAAGGAAATTAAATTTCCTAGCAGTTTCACAAGATAGGGGATCAATGTGAGATTTCATTTGTGCAAAAAATACTTCTTCTCGTTCTTTTTATAGATCTTGTCGAATTTAAATACTTCCTGAGTCTTTCGGACAAAGATCCCATTTTATTTCAAAATAATGTGTTTTAAAAACCAAGGTCAACTGTTTAGTTTTCTCATAGGTATGGATCGTTGGTTGGTTTATCAGAGAACATAGCATGGTGGACATGGAAAATTCCTTGCTTCTTTGAGATGTGATCTTCTCCCCTGCTTCCCAGGGTAAAGAATGGAAAGGCTGGTGGGCTTTTTCTGCCTCTCCCCTAGCCAACTCAGTTGGGAATTCCTTATAAATATTCATAATTGTGTGTCGGTCTTAGCTTTTAGGACTTTTTCATGTTTCTTCCTTGTTATTTTACTAGATGTCTGGGAGAGGCTGCCTCTTGATTTGTTTGTCAGATATTGTTTTGAACTGAACATGACTTAGATTTCTTGGATCTTTGTTTTAAGTCTTTCATGTTACCATTTCCTTGGAAATACACATTTTCCAACAAAACAGCTTCTTGTACCTTACACATTAGAGTTCTAGGTTTCCTAGACAGTGATGGATTGAAAAAATAAACAAAGATATACTCAGAGGGAATCTTATATCCTTAGATGGTTTAATATTAAACACAAAGAATGGAAATAAATTAGCTAATTATTTAACTCAAGAATCTAAGAAAAGTGATGAAAAGATAAAACTAGGGAAGGCGGGAAGAAGGTATTGAATGCTCGATAAAATAATAATAAAAGAAAATTCTTCAGGAGACTGGTTAAATGAATACAAGAACTGGTTTTTTTTTAAAAGACTGACTAGAAAAATCTCCAGTAACTCTAATCCAAAAAAAAGTGAAAACAACTACAGAAATAGGAATTAATTAGGTGTCAGATCTCTCCAAATTAACTACAGAATTTATGTAATTTCAGTTAAAATTTCAACAGTATTTTTTAAACTTGACAAAATGATTTCAAAGTCTCCTAGAAAAACATTCATGTGAAATTAGCCAATAAAATCCTAAAGTTGAGTGGTAATAAATGAATGACTTATATTAGCAGGTATTTAAAAATAACTTCGTAATAAAACCATCCTGAATGTTTGGTGCGAGGGTAGGAAAGGCAGAGAAATCACCTGAAAAGAGTAACAAATACAGGAAGAGCCAAGTACACATGAGCATTTCATGTAAATGGAGGTAGCATTTTATATTGTTTTAATGAATTAGTCACCAAATTATTTTGAGGTAAATCTATCCATTTGCACTAGCTATAATATGCCAGGATTAGCAAACTCAAATGCCTTCAGGAGCTAGCGGATAATATGTACAATGAAATGTCTAAATAAGGAGGGGTGAAGAAAATATATTAAAAATAATAGAAAGTCTGGACAGAGCTGCCCATGTATGAGCAAGATGAACCTATATTCATGAAAACAATGCAAATAGAAATCACCTGAGTGTGCAAAACACTAGTTTCCAATAAATGAACATTCCCAGCAAATTTTAAAGATTTTGTTTACCTTAGTTCAGTCATCAATTTAAATGGAGATGGCAGCCAAGAAACCAAGAGAAGACTGAGACTTGGAAGGGCAGAAATGAAGAATTAGGAAAGATCAGCAAGTGTAAGGAAGTGTCATTAAGGACTAAGGCTGAGATTATCCACACCACTATATTCCTGATTACTAGGTACAGGTGCAAAAACTAGACAGTGAAGAAGGCTGACAGGAAAACAATTGACTCATTTGAGATCTGGTGTTGGAGGACAGCTCTGTGGATACCCTGGACTGCCAGAAAAATGAACAAGTGGATCCTACAGCAAATTATGCTGGGAAAAGTAGAAGGTAGCAGAAAAAGAGGAAGACCAAATACAAGATGGATGGACTCCATAAAGGAAGCCGTAGGCATGAGTCTACAGAAGCTGAGTAGGGCTGTTGAGGACGGGACATTGTGGACAGCACTCATTTAGTGTCACCAGGAGTCAGAGTCAACCTGATGGCACATAACGACAACAACGTCTCACCATAAAATTAAATAGGAACAAGAATCCATCAAAGCAAATACTCAAAGAAAGATGATGAATCATCAAAATGTGTTGAACAGAGAGGTTGGAGAGATAAGTGGACAAATTGAGATATATATGTGTGTCTATATGATATACATATATATATTTATATCTCTCCAAGGAGGAGAATAACCATGGCTGAAAATCAAATTACTACCAGAGGACAAAACCTTGATATAGTCATACAATAAGCAAAGGAGTTATTGCTCATTGAGCAATCATCAATAACCCTTCTGTATTGGGCAATATCCAGCAAAATATAATATGTTGTATTAACACTCATCAAACATGAACAAAACAAAAATATTCTCCTTTGACCGTCCATTATTTCTAATAATTTTTGGCCCTTTCCCCTCTCATTCTTTCTTGAACACAGTCTTGTAAGGCTTTTGACTTCATGACTCTACCAAAACAGATCTTATCAAGTTTATCAATGACCTTTGCAGTTTGTTTATAGCCCCAATGTTTTCTCTAAACTCCAGGTTGCTATATCCACCCGACCAGTTGATTTCTTTTCTTTGAGATATAATGAGTATCTCAAATTTAACTTGTTCAAAACAGAATTCTTTGGCCTCTAAACCTGGGCTTCCCTCATCATTCCCCATCTTGGTAAGTGCAACCCCCACATTCATCCACTTGCCAGGGCGACAAAATTTAGAACTATCCTTGATAAGTTCTCTCATAACTCTATATCCAACATATCATTAAATCTATATGCTCTAATTAAAAATTATATCTGATTTAAAATTATATAAAATTTAAAAGTGTATCCCAAATCTCCAATTTTATCTCCTACCACTCTTAAATCTTCAGTTATTCTAGCCCAGACTTATTCGACACCTTGCTGTTTCTGGAAGACATCAGGCAAGCTTCCAGCTTGGGACCTTTGTATTGGTTATTCATTCAGCCTGAAATACCTCCTCTTTGCCCCAAATCTACACCTCCTACAAGTCTCTTCAAATATTGCCTTCTCTGGCCACTCTAATATAAATAGGACCCACTCATCTTTTTTTTATACTACCCTACCCTGCTTTATTTTTTTATACCACTTATTACCACAGCACATATTATAATTATTATCTTTCTCCATTATAAAGTAAATTCCATCAGTGCAGAGATCTTGTTTTTTTTAAACTATTATTGATTTTGTTTATTTCTAAGTAGATGATTATATCAGATTCAAATTTTTGACAGTTTTATTTCTTCTCTTCAATTCTTATGCCTTTCATTTGTTTTCTTTCCTTATAGAATTGGCTAATATTTCAAATGATATGTTCAACATTAACACTTATAGAGAATTGATAGTGTCTTGTCTCTAATCTTACTGGGTTACATATAATATTTCTCCATTAAATGTAATATTTGCCATAGGTATTTGGCATGTAATCTTTACCAAGTTAGAAAGTTTCTAGGATTTCCCACATTGCTAAGAATTTCGTTTTTATCCTAGGTAGGTTTTGAAACTGCTTGTACAGGGATGAACACATGATTTTCTTCCTTCAGTCTATTAATGTTTTTAATTGCAGTTATTTTTGATGTTAAAATCATTTTATTCCCAGGGGAGAAATCCTACTAATCATCATGTATTGTATTCATCTTGCACTGTTGAACTTATTTAGCTTATATTTTATTTAGGAGCTTTGCATCTGCATTCATATATGAATGAGGCTTAGATTTCCTTTTATTTTATCATCATCTGGTTTTAGAATCAAGATTAGAGACGCCTAGTAAAATTTGTTTGACCGCTTTTACTTTATTCTATTCTCTGTGAAAAAAATATCTGTACAATTGGGACTCGTCTTTTATACTTTGGCATAATTTACCTGTAAAATTACCTGACTCTTAACCCAGACATTAATTTTGAGGCACATTTTTTCTCTACCTTTTCCATTAATTTGATGGATATTGATCTATTTAAGTTTTTCCTTCCTCTTACATTGATATTTTATTTTTTCTAATTATTTATATATTTACTCTAGGTTTACATTATTATATTATTTTTAAATACTTATATTTGTAGTTGTTTTCTCTTTTACATTGTAATTTATCTATATTTTATCTTTTGTAGAGATCAGCCTTGCTAGAAATCTGTCCATTTAATTAATCTTGTCAGAGAAGCACGTTTTTCTTTTGTTAATCTTCTCTATCATTTTCTATTTATCTTTGTTATTAATTTCTGCTCTTAACTTTATTATTTTATTTATTTTTTTCCTTATCTGGGTTTGCTATCTTGCACTTTTTTCCAATTACCAGGGTTGATTGCTTAGTTCATTTTTACAATGTTTTATTCTAAAGTAAAACATGCTTATTATAAAAATTAGACAATAAGGAAAAATAAGAAGAAAGTTTGACCCACGTGTCTCCTAAGAACAAGAGCATTCTCTCACACAACCACAGAACATTATCGTATCCAAAGAGTTTAACAGTGATGCAATATTTTTATCAAGTGCATAGTTCTTATTCAAATTTCCCCAGTTATCCCCAAAATTTCCTTTATAGCTGTTTTGTCTGTTGGTCCAGAATCCAAAGACCATTCGTTGCATAGTATTGTCACATCTCTTTATTCTTCTTTATTATAGGACAGTCCCTATTTCTTTTGTATTTCACGACACTGACATCTTACAAGAGTCCAGTCCAGCTATACTGAAATCTGACCACAGTATAGATTTGTCTGGTTGTTTTCTCTTGATGAGACACAGGTTAAACATTATTGGCAAGAACACTAGGTATATGATGTTGTGTACTTCCCATTGTATTATGTCACATCACATCATGAGGTAACTAACACTAGTGTGTCACTACGTAATTGACACTGATCACTTGGTATAGATGAGATTTGTCATATTTCTGCATTTGTAAAGGCAATGTTTTCCCTTTGTAATTAATGTGTAGTCTGTGGTATGATACTTTGAGATCACATCAATACACTGTTGGCCCCCAAAATTTTTCAGCTAATGACTTTAGCACTCACTGAGATTGTCAGAATTATATATAGTTCTTTAAAGTAAAATTTTATTGAAGTGTAACAAAAAAAGCACACAAGTCATAAGAGAAGGTCTTACTAAATTTTCACATTGTATGCACCAATGTAAACAGAATCCAGATTAAGAAATACATTATCAGCACCCTGAAGTCCACCTTATGCCCCTTCCCAGTCCTATCTTTCCAAAAGGAATCTTCTATCCTCACTTTTATCAACGTGGAGTTTACTTTTGCCCCTTTTTGTTAAAGTTCATATAAATGGAATCACACACTATATACTCTTTTGTGTCTGGTTTCCTTTGCTCAGCATTGTTTGTGTGCATTATCTATGCCATTGCATGTAGCAATAATTCAGTCATTCTCATTGTCCTATAACATTCCATTATATGAATATACTACAATTTATTCATCCATCCTACAGTTGGTGAGCATTTTGTTTGTTTCCAGCTTTTAGTTATTATTAATACCGCTGCTGTGAACAATCTTGGCGAACACAGATATGCAAGTCTCTTGGATCTATACCTAGTAGTAGAACTGCTATTTCATAGGGTGGGTATGTATATGTTTGGTTGTAATAGATACTACCAAAATCATTTTCTTAAGTAATAACACTTTACATGTTCACTAGGAAAGTATACTTTCCAACTTTCCTTGCAAATACTTGGTATGGTGTCTTTCAAATAATAAGCATTAATATGTGCATGAAGTGGTATCTTATTGTGGATTTAATTTGCATTTTCCTGATCACCAGTAAGGTTGAGCACAATTTAAAATGTTTATTGGCCACATGGATATCCATTTTTTTAAAAATGACTGACTTGGGGCGGGCCTGGTGTCGCAGTGATTGAGTGTGCACGTTCCACTTCGGCAGCCCAGGGTTCGCCGGTTTGGATCCCCGGTGCTGACATGGCACTGCTTGGCAAAAGCCATGCTGTGGTAGGAGTCCCACGTATAAAATAGAGGAAGATGGGCACGGATGTTAGCTCAGGGTCAGTCTTCCTCAGCAAAAAGAGGAAGATTGGCAGTAGTCAGCTCAGGGCTAGTCTTCCTAAAAAAAAAAAGAGAAAAAGACTGTTTTAAGCCCATTTTTCTAACGGGTTGTGTCTTTTTCT
This sequence comes from Equus przewalskii, assembly GCF_037783145.1. Classification (NCBI taxonomy): domain Eukaryota; kingdom Metazoa; phylum Chordata; class Mammalia; order Perissodactyla; family Equidae; genus Equus; species Equus przewalskii. Next base: position 116,066,345 of record NC_091863.1, on the reverse strand, counting down.
CTTATTGATTTATAAGAGTGTTTATACAAGCTCTTTATTATTTATGTATTTTGCAAATATCTTCTTTCAATTTATCATTTGTGTTTTTACTCCAGTATTTTGTTTTGAACTCTTCCACTTTTCATATGTGGGATTCTTTTTAAGATGTGCTTTGTGGGGGCTGGCCCGGTGGTGCAGCAGTTAAGTTCGCACATTCCCCTTCGGCGGCCCAGGGTTCGCTGGTTCGGATCACGGGTGCGGATATGGCACTGCTTGGCAAGCCATGCTGTGGCAGTCAGACCACATATAAAGTGGAGGAAGATGGGCACGGATGTTAGCTCAGGGCCAGTCTTCCTCTGCTAAAAGAGGAAGATTGGCAGCAGTTAGCTCAGTGCTAATCTTCTTCAGAAAAAAAAAAAAGATGTGCTTTGCTTAAATATCTAATTGGATTGTATTAAGTTTAGAGAATATGGATTGTGAGATATTGATTCTTTGAAATATGTGAAGGCTGCCTTTATGACTTAATGTATGGCATATTTTATTAATAATTTATGTGTGCTTAAAAATAATGCATATCCATTGTTGAGTATAGGCTGTCTATATTTCTAATAGTTGAGACTTAATAATGTTGTATAAGAAATTATAAGTATTCACCGTGCTATTTCCACTTTTGGGACACAGAGGAAGAATGTATTTCATCAACCCTCTGTGGAGTTGGCTTGGGTACATGCGATTGACTTCAGGACAATGATTTGTGAGTATATGTGATATATGACATTTTCAAGCCTGACAGTGCGACTTCCTGTGCCATAGTTCCTGCTCACCCTCTTCACTGGCATGTACACTTTTAGGATCATGTGTTCCACAGGAGTCTTGCCAGATAAAATACAGAATGCTCAGTTAAATTTGAATTTCAGATAAATATGAAGTATTTTTAGTATAAGTATGGCCTTAATGTTGCCTGATACATACTTATACAAAAACTAATTGTTTATCTGAAATTCAAATTTAACTGGGTGACCTACATTTTTATTTGCTAAGTTGAGGGGGGTGGGATAAGGATGAAAAAGCAGAGAAATAAAGCATATTCATGAAATATGTCTAGAAATGAAATATTAGCTGTGGTTACTACCACACAGACCTGGCTAGAAGTGAATAGGTCAGAAGCGTACTAAGTTTATGAGAGAATTTTATTGCCCAGAAAAGCACAATTCTTGACAAAATGTTTTTGATGGTTCCAGACTTAAAAGAATCCTTCAACCTTCAACATTGCAGAATTGACGAATTTGCTGAGAAGGTTATGTAGTTCTCACTTTCAGCATATTCCCCCAACACCTACTTCAGGTGTGGCCAGGCAGAGAAAGGAGAAAATGAAAAAGAACCTCCCAAAGGTAAATTCAGACACTGCTGAGAACAGTGGACAAGGAACTCCCTTCAGGAAGCAGAATGAGAGTCTAAGCAAGCAATCACTTTAGCCCCTAAGTTAGGAGGCAGACTGTCACCATATTTTCCAGCAGTCTTTCAGATCTTCTTTTTTCTTTTTTAAAGATTGGCACCTGAGCTAACATCTGTTGCCAATCTTTTCTTTTTTTTTATTCTTCTCCCCAAAGTCCCCCAGTACATAGTTGTATATTCTAGCTGTAGGTCCCTCTGGTTGTGCTATGTGGGATGCCACCTCAGTGTAGCCTGATGAGCGTTGTCATGTGCGTGTCCAGGATCCCAACCAGTGAAACCCTGGGCCAGCGAAGTGGAGTGTGCAAACTTAACCACTGGGCCACGGGGCCGGCCCCCAGAAGTTCATTTGACAGCCATTAACTTCTGTGTGTCTCCCATTTCCCCCTTTTTGAATGGAGATGTTTATTGTGGTTATTCTGCTCCTGCTCCACCAGGGTAAAATGGGTGTATGAGGTGGACGTAGCAGATGATTCGTCTTTTTAGTCCATAGGCCCCTGGAACAAGAGGAGCCCACATCCTAGACCTTGGGCCAGATGCAATGACAGATTGGACTGCAGATTGTCTCTCTTGGGAATGGAATGTTTTCTATGCGTAGGAAGAAAAATTGAAGTTTCATGGCCAGAGGAGCAGACTGTGACAGAGTCAATACTATGTGTTCATAGTATTCATAGGCTGTATTTCTAGTCTTTCCTTCAGATATGTTGGGGGCTGAGTTTGGCCTATGCAGTGTAGACGTAAATAATACATATTAGTCAATGTATATAGTCAGGAATACCTCTCTAGATATATCAACCAGAGACTGTAAGCAAAGAATTAGTTACAAATGTGTTGGAAGGACTGGAAGAGCAAAAGAAATGAGAGTGTTTCCCACATTTCAGAAAGATGCTACTGCCCTTGGGCTGGAGCCTACAACTCATACTCCCAGCTAACCTGATAGAAGTTGTCACTACCACACCACTGATGTTTAGGAGGAACTCAGGAGCCTGTACTCCTGTTAATGCACTGAAATTGCAATGGATGGTGCCTTTTGTAACAAATGCTATTGTGTTTTTCATAACTTCAGTATCTCTGCTTTCCTTTTTTTTCCTACTTGACCTTTCAGTGTCTGAGAAGAATGTTTAAAATCTCCCTCCACTTTTGTCAGTTGTTCTTTATAAAAAGGTTCTTCTTATAAAAAGTTGTTCTTTATAAAAAGTTGTTCTTTATAAAAAGTTGTTCTTTATAAAATATCTCTTTTTAAATAGTATTGTTATATGAATGCATGTTATTGATGGTCTTCTTGCTCAATTTTCCCTTTTATCAATGTATCATATCTTTATTTATTCCTTATGATTTTTTTTAAGATTTTTTTTTATTTTTCCTTTTTCTCCCCAAAGCCCCCCAGTACATAGTTGTATAGTCTTCGTTGTGGGTCCTTCTATTTGTGGCATGTGGGACGCTGCCTCAGCGTGGTTTGATGAGCAGTGTGATGTCCGCGCCCAGGATTCGAACTGACGAAACACTGGGCTGCCTGCAGCGGAGCGCACGAACTTAACCACTCCGCCACGGGGCCAGCCCCTCCTTATGATGTTTTTGATTTGATTTATATTTTGTCATACATTAAGATTTCTATCTTAGCTTTATTTTGATTCATACTTGGCTAGCGCATATTTTTTTGCCCATTTTTAAAAACGTCTATGTATCTTAATTTTAAGGAATTTTTAAAATATTTTTGTGATATATTTTTTGATCCAGACTGAGAACTTCTGTATTGCAATTACTAGATTAACCAGTTTATATTTACATATTTACTTATCTACAGTTTTAATAAGGCTTATATTTGCCGTCTTATTTCATATTTTCCATCTATTGTACTTTCTTTTTTTCTTCCTTTGTAAATTCCACTGAATGTATCACTTTTTATTCTGCTGATTTAAAAGTTAAACATCTTATTTTTGTTCAGATGGCCCACATATCATAAAGTCCATTCTCATGTTCATTTTCCTCTATTGAATTCCTGGGTTTATCAATATCTATACGATCCTCCGTAACAATATAAATATACTCTCAGAGACATTTACTCCTTCCCCCATTCTTTACCTTATTAATATTGTACTAAAATTTAGCCCTAGCTTGCTATAGATGTACTTTTTTGGTTTTTGGTCCTAGCTTTGTTAGGCAAAAAATTTTAAAGGTATTTGATCAACTTAATTTCCACGTATCTTACAGCATCCTCTTAAATTTACTTCTCTTCTCACTTAAAATCACACCTGTTTCCAAATATCCTCTTCTCTGCTTTATTTTTCACAATATAACTTACATCATATATACATATACCTATATATGTATATACATGTATGATATATACCATACATGTATATACATATATATAATTTGTTGTATGATAGACAGATTGACCTTTACCTTTTAGAATGTAAACTTCTTGAAGGCAATGGTTTTTATCTGTATTTATAACTTCTGTATCACTAGAACCTCACGGATACTTGGTACTTGATAAATATCTGTTGAATGACTGGCTGAAATTGAATATCTCCTCTAAGAGTGATTTCAAAGTAGGTTATTGTGCGGCAAACCTTCTGAGGACTTGTGTGTCTGAGAAAAATTTTATTACATGCTCACATTGACATGATAAATAGGCTGGATATAAAGTTTTACATCTAATATTCTTGCAATATTTTAAAAATATTCCATTCCCTTGAATTCAGTGTTGAGTGAGTGAGAATTCAGTGGTTAGAAATCTAATCTCAATCTGATTGTCATTCATTTTGTATTTGATCTGATCCTTCTTCTTGGAAGTTTTTAGAATTTTCTTTTTGCTTTTGATAGGTCTAAGTTTTCTTTTAATGTGTACAGTGAAGTTTTCCACGTATATCTCTTGTTTTGCACTCTATGAACCCTTTACATACGTGGTCTTTAAACTTCATTTCTGAGAAGCTTATCTTCAAAATTTCTTCACATATTTCTATGGCAAAGAATGCTAGTATTCATACTATAAATGCTTCTCTTCTTTTCTCCATTCGCACTGCTAAACCACAATTTCCAGACCCCTTATGGTTGGATGAGTTCTGGCCAATGGCATGTGGATAGAAGCGATATGTGCCACCTCCAGACTGGGCCTCGAAAATATCTCACCTGGGTCTCCTCATGCTCTCTCCTCGCTCATTGTCTGGCTGGAAACAAATGATCTGATGGCAGGCTCTGAAGGTCTAGAAGGGGAAGGAACCAATACATAGTAGGAACCTGGGTCCCTAAATGACTTCAGGGGACAGAGACACCTCCACCCCTCTAACCTACAGTTTCAAGACCTTTGTTGTGTTAGGCCACTGAGCTTTGAGCTGGTTTGCTACAGCCGATGGCATTACTTTCCCTACTTAACACAATCCCCATCTCTCTTCTTTTCCTTCTCTTATTTGGTGGACCTATTGGCAATTCTACCTATATGCTCCATGTCTGTTTGCCCTTCTTATGTATTTCTATTTCTTTATATTTTCTTGCTGTTTTCTGGGAAAATCCCTCAGTATGATTTCCCATATCGTTGTATTATTCTTTTGCTACATCCATCCTCTTGTTTATTCCATCTGTTGTGCTCTTGTTTCAAGTATTATAGTCTTCATTCCTAACATTTCTTTCCATTTGGATCTTTTTTATATATATAATTTTTTGTTTCTATTTTAGATTGCTAGTACCTTTCATTATCTCTTTAAGAATATTTGAATGTGTGATCTGTTTATAAATATATATAATTCTTGGTCTTTCTGTTAGCATAATTTTATTACAGTTGGTATATGTTCAGATATGAGCTGAACACATATCTGGCGAGTTTAGGAAGAGCTGAGAGGATGTGCCCCAGGAGAACATACAGCGCTCCAAAACTGCTGTTTCTACATCCCTTTGCTGCCATTCCATCAGGAAGCTTCTCTGCTCACAAAAGCAGTGTTGGAAACAGGCAGTTTCCACCAGTCCTGGGAGCTTAGATTGGAGGAGAATGGGAGGTACAAGATGTCGCGGCTGCAGGGAAGAGTCAATGCCAGCAGGCGGTTGGTGACCCCCACCAGTCTTGATAACTTCTTATTCCAGCAGGACTTTTGTACTTGTCTGATATCCCTTTGACATCGGCAGCCTGGTCTATTGCTCCTGATCTCAATGGAAAGGGGCAGGTAAAGGTAACTAGGGAGAAAAGGCAAGAAGAGAACTGAGGAGCCTACTTTCAACCTATCTTCTCGCTGCCATCTGGCCCCACTCTGCCTTCTGCCCAGAGCTCCAGTTATTCCGCACCACAGACACTCTCGCACATACACTCTCTCTCACAGATATTCTCACACACACACGTGCATATACACACATGTCACACATGCACATACTCACACACACACATGCTCATCCATACATACTCACGCATACACACATACTCACAATGACATCATCTCAAGTCAGCCGTGTGTTTTACCAGAACTATCTCACGTTTTGTTTTCTTTGATATTGTTGTTAGTGCCTCTGAATAATGTTTCTGTCTAACTTGTATAATTTCTCTAGGGTTCATTTTGAAGTGGCATCCAGCAGTCCATGCTATTCACCACCTTAACAGGAAAAGGAAGTGAATTAACACTTAAAAAATGAGTATGTTGAATGATCCCAATTTTGTAAAAATATAGTTAGTCTCTCCACTCTCCTTTCTACTCTCCTTTCTATATTTATTCCAATGCAGTTGTGTAGGATAATATTATCCTTTATGAAAACTGCTTTTTTCTGGGTACTGTATCTGGGATGGTATTTTACTTTCCCTCTTGTAATTTTCTCTATTGTTCGGATTACTTATAATGTGTATTTATCATTTTTATAAAAGAGAAATTACTCTTCTTAAAAGAAAGAAAAGGCAAAAGCGATGAATAAGTTGTGTTGTTCAATGTCATTTAAAGTTTCCTCATTATGGTCTCTCATCTAAGAAATTGTCTTAGGTTTGTGTTGAGCAATATGTACTTGAGTTTCTAAATAAATATCAGCTGGCAGCTATATTTACTGCATAAATTTAATTTACTTCCAATTTCATTTACTTCCAATTTCACAAAAATGTTATCTTCTATTTTTCATCTTTCATTTAAATTCAGTTCATCATATTTTGAGCCCTTTCCATGTGCCACGCACTGTGCTAAAAATCGTTAGCAAAAAAGATGAATACTATAACATCACTCGTTGAAGAACTCATTGTCAAATGGGAAAGATATTTACATAGACTACTAATTGTAATCTTAATAAGAATAAAGAAAAACATTCTACGATAGTGTTATAAACTGTGTTCTATATTAGCCAAAGAAAGAAAACCCTAATTGTGATCACAAGCTATTAGTTAATATATTTCAGAAGTTATAAGATTTAAGTTGGATCTTTAGAAAAGTAGGAGACAGGGAAGAAGGACATTCTAAATAGAAGGAAGATTATGAGGAAGTGCATGGACTCGTTAAAGATGATATATGTTCAGAGCTGGAGGGGCTAGGAGCACTGCTTGCAGGAGAGAGTGGTGAGAAGGAGGCTGCAGAAATAGAAATCATATTTTAATGGGCCTTGAATGTATTGGTGAGGAATTTGGTTCCTTTTTTAGGAATTTGATTCCTTCTTTATTCATAGTAATAATAGCAACCAAGATATGTATATTATTGACTTTAAAAGGATCTAGAAAGATTAGAGGAGGGGAAGAGGGTGGGGAGGTTGTAAGGTTGGTAATTTGTCATTTATTCATTCACTCAACAGTTTATTTATTAAGTGCCTACCATGTCGCAGGTACTATTCCAGGTGCAGGATATACAGTGGTGAACAAAGTAGAGACAAGTTCCTGCCCTCAGGTAGTTTGTATTTAGTGGTAGAAACAAGATAAATTAGTAAAATAGTATATTAGATAGTGAATAAGTAGTCAGAAGGAAAATCAGAGAAAGCGTTTGGTAAGTGCTTTGTGGTTTGCTTTGTTTTGGTTTTTGTTTTTGTTTTTTTTAGTAAAGCATAGTAGGCTGAACAATGGTCTCTCAAAGATATTTACATCTTAATCCCAAGATATGGTGAATATGTTACCTTACATGGCAAAATATACTTTGGGGATCTTGCGACAGGGAGATTATCCTGAATTATGCAGGTTGGAGCCAGGAAACACACTCTGCAGCTGGAGGCCTCCCACAGTTCCTTGTCACATGGCCTCCATAGGGAGTTCATGACAGAGCTACTTATTTTCTTCCAAGACAGCAGGGGTACTTCTCTCTGACTTCTAATCCCCCTCCAGTGTGCTCTGGAGTCTTATATAATGTAACAGTCAAAGGAGTGACTATTCCTATACTCAAAGGGGAGGATTAGACAAAGCATAGGGCCATCTTAGAATTCTGCCTGTCACGTTGTGTTAAAAATGGTTTGTAGGGGAACAAGGATGCCATCAGGTAGACCAATCAGAAGGCTATTGTAATTATCCAGGCCAGTGTTGATGGTGACTGGGCAAGGGTGGTACAGTAGAGGTGGGAAGCTGTGATCAGATTCTGGATATGTTTTGAGGTTTGATCTATTTCGAAGATAGAGCAGAAAGAACTTTCTAACACTATATATGAAGAAGAGAAAGAAAAGAGGTCACGGATGACTCCAAGGTTTTGGACCTGAGCAACTGAAGAATGAAGTTGCCATTTACTAAGATGCAGAATACTTCAAGAGGAGCCACTGGGAGTGGGGGTGAGGGGCAGCGGCACCAGGAGTTTAGCTTGGGACATAACAAATTCAAAAGACACCGAGGTGGAGATGGTGAATAGGTAGTTAAATGCACCTGGAGTACAGGGAGAGCTTCATATTAGATGTATGAGTTTGAGCATTATCAGCATATAGATGATACCTAAAGCCATGACACTGAATGAGTCAACAGGTGGCGTGAGATAGAGAAGAAGTCTAAGGACTGAATTCTGAGGCATATAAACTCCACTCTGGGTTGGGGAGATGAGGAGGAACCAGCAAATGGTCCTGGGAAGGAGCACCCAAGTGAAATGGGAGAAAAAACCAGAGGGTATAGTGTTCTCAAAGGCAAGTGAAGAAAGTACATCAAGAAGCAGGAACGGAACATTTGTGGCAAATGCTACTGATGGGTCAATTGCACTTAGCAATGCAGAGCTCACTTCACTGGTGACTATAGGAAGAGAAGTTTTAGGAAGCATGGTGGGAGTGAAAGCTACACATTTGAAAATGATGATGCCCAATATCCTCCAGGAATCTTGACCTGACTCCTTAAATCTAGATGTCCTGTGCCTCCCCAGTACCCAGTTCTTACCATTTTCACTGTAAAGTATTTGTATTAAACTCGCTATTTGCAGTTGGGTACCTGCCTTTCTCCCTCTGTTGGTAGTGAGCTCCTTGAAGCTAGGCTGCTTATTTCAGCTCAGATTCTCTAGCTTGTTGTAGGCTCTCAGTAGACAGAAATTGAAGGATGTAATAAGTGAATGAAAGGCTTATTCCTTGAACAAAATCCCTTTGCAATTACATATTCCTTGGAAAAAATCCCCTTGCAATTCAAAGCAATTGTATTCTGAAAAATGCTATGCTGGTCATTCAGCACTTCTGAAGCAGTTCCACGAATTATAAATGAAATAGAGCACTGCCTTAAAAAAATAAAATCAGATGTACATACTAGAGTAAAGAAGATTGTTTGACCTTATGGCTTAAGGAATCTCCCCAGACTAAGTGCTTTTGGGTGGGCTTGTTCTGTCATATTGGTCTATGCTATTGTGACAAAATGTAAGAGGACATGGCAGATGAAGCTGACTGGTGATTCTGAATGAAATTATTCCACAAAGGAACACTAGAATATTTCTGATCAAATAAAATAGGAGAAAATATGGTTTTAGGTTCATCTTCCAAAGTTTCTTTTCATGATAAAAAGTTGAATGTGAAAAGAAGAAAATGATGCTTGCAGAGAAAGCTAATGAGAAACTTTGTCCCTTCCACTTGCAAGTTTCCCTGGCGTCTGTGCTGTGTTACAATCAGTTCTTAGTTTTGTTCAATGTGTTAGGTTTGTTTCTGCTATTTCAGAATGAGAATATTAAAATCTTTAGAAAGACTGACAGCATAACACCAAAAACATCCATATATAGCGTAGAATAACAAAGAAGAAGAGTAACAATTTTTCATAATCCCCACCTACTAGTTAACATGTTATACATCTCATTAATGCATATTTAATCAGTGGCCTTCAAGAGATTATTTGTATGCTTGAATTACTTTTATAATAGTAATAATAAAAACAACAGAAGCTAGCATTCACTGAACATCAGCAATATGCCAGGCGTAACATTACTATTATGAACCAAATTGTGTAGATAAACTTGAGTAACCCATCGAAGGTCACACAGCTCATGAGTAATAGAACTGGGGTTTAAACCCAGGCATCTAAGGCTCCAGAAGAGAGTTTCTCAACTTTGGCACTATTGACATTTTAGGCCAGAAAATTCTTTGTTGAGAAGACAGTTTTGTGAGTTGTAGGATGTTGAACATCCTCCCTGGCCTTTACCCACTACGTGTCAGTAGCATCTCCCAATTGTGACAACTAAAAATGTCTCCAGACATTTCCAAATGTTCTCTAGTGAACAAAGTCACCCCCAGTTAAGAACCACTGGTCTAGAATAAGTACTCTAGCCTCACTGCTCTATAGTCTTGAGGATAAACTCTTTAAATATAAGAGCATAGACATGGGATCACATGTGAACTTGAATCTTAATTCTCCTCAGTGACCCAGTCAGTTTTTATCATTGTAGCTCTTAGAGGTGAACTCAATCTTTCACTCATCAGTATTCAATTGCCTGGCATTTATTGACAATCTTCATAGTCCCTAGTGCTGGATTCTACTTAATGTGGTGTTCTTATAGGAAGTGTAACCCCAGTCCAGTGGTGGAATGCCTTTAAAAGAGTCTTATAGTTTTAAAGTGATGTGTCATTTGATCCCAAGAAGGCATTTCTTTATTTCAGATTTCTCAGTCTGGGATATTTGTAGTGAGAGATTGGGAAAGTCCATAAACGACTGGGCATTTAGGTGGTTGGGAAAATATTTTCCAGCCAGGCCCATAATAGAATATACATTCCTAGCTTAAAAGAACACAAATCTTTAAAGTCCTCTCCACTGCCGGCAAGCCCAGACAGTCCAGAGTACTTGAAAGAGATCCTACATTCTCTGCATTACCCAATTTGTATGTAGCTGGAAGGGGCAGGAATATTTCATAATTTTTTTTGAAGTCAAAGCAGAACGATAGTAACGGAATCATGATCATAATCAGAGCTTTATCAATATGTACTACTAATAACAATAATAATAGCCGATTTTGAGTGGCTACTATGGTCCAGATACTCTGCTAAGCAGTCTTTTAAGCCCACTCAACCATTCTATCTGCTGGATATCTTTATATTTTACAGATCAGGAAACTAAGACACAGACTAAGTAAGTAACTTCCCAATGTCATACAGCAGTAATTGGCAGAATGGAAGTTTGAATGGAGGCAGTATGACTTCAGGCCCCACAACAATATTGTACTGCCAGATACTTTCATATGCATATGGGTACATAAGACACACACACGCACACACACTATATATATATATATATAGGATGTGGGAGGGAGGGAGTTGGGGGAAGATTAGGTATGCTAAAGTATAGCCATTCTAGAGAAAAATCTGCAATTAGTCAAATTAAGTATATATGCCCCTTTTGACCTATTAATCTCACTCGTGTGTGTGTCTGTGTCCAAACAAATTCTTATACAGGTGCATAAGGAAACACGTGCAAGCATGTACATTGTAGTGTTATTTTGGGGGGCGGGGAGTTGGAAGCAATCTCTAAATTACACACGTCATTGGGTAAGTGGATAGGTAAAATATGGTTCCTGCACAACTCCAGTACTATACAATAGTTAGAAATATTCAACCAGATGTTGATATATACAAGGATGGCTCAGTAAACTTAGCACTGAGTGAAAAAAGGAAGAAAGTAAATGAAATATAGTAAAATACCGTTTTCATAAATTCAAAATGCATGCACACAGAACAATAATATACATTTTGCAAAATCATACAAACAAAAAGGATACATATTAAGCATATTAGAATGGTTCCCTATGGAGGGAAGGGAATGCGAAACACAAATGCAAATAAGATGGGAAAATAAAATAGAAGAAGGGCCTTGCTATGTCCAATATGACAACGCAAATAACTCTCTACACTTAACTCCAAAAACAGAATCAAAAGTATTATATAATACTGAGTTCCACACTAATTTAATATGAAAATATGATACATTGACAAATTACTTCCACAATGAAAATATAATAGCTTATCTTTTCTTGATTATAACGTCATTCTGGTATTTGTTTTACAGATGTGGGGAACTGTTTGGGTCTATGGAAGAATGACTCACTACTTGGTTAGCTGTTCTTTAAGTGCTTATCTTGTTCCATTTCAGTGCTCCAAATGTATCTATCACACCAATGTAATAAAGAGTACGTACCCTACCTATACCTATACCTATACTGCAAATAGTTTTGGTTGGGGAGGTAGCTTTCATCTGATGAATTTACCTAGAAATTCCCTTCTATTTCTCCTCTTCAGTCACTCATTTCTACTGTCCTATCACTGGCTCTTTGATCTAGCATATTTGACCCTAATAATTAAGTTCTGTGCTAGTTGTTAATAATGTTCACCAAATATTTCTGGTTCTCCTCCATTCTAGGTACACAGAGCCATTTTCTGGCTTCCTTTGGGTTGGATGGGACTGATTGAACTGACCAATGTATCTGACCATTCTTTGGAAATGCAAGACTCTGAAAAGCTGCTTTTTCCAGCCAACACAACCACCAGCAAATTTGGGGATGGTAGATGCTCCCTTTACCTAAATCTCTGAGCAACTAAAATGCACATAGAGCCCAGCTAGCTCACACTGGACATGTCCTACGCATTTAGAATAAATATTGCTTATTTTAAGCCACTGAGATTTGGGGTGATGTTTGTTTTGCTGAAGTATTCCCTAACATAACCTAACTGATACAATTTCCAACGATTAAATCATTGGCTAAAATAATCACTTTGATCCTAGGATTTTCTACTGGAGTATCAGTTGATATGGCTAATGAGTTTATATTTACTGAAAACTTGAAAACATCAGCTTAGGCCACCCAATCAAGTCAACATATTGATTGTCCTATGTGATGTAACATGAACTCAAGTCTAAATGAAGAATGTTTTGTATATTGCTTCTTACTGATTTAAGAGCCTTGTTCTTGTCATATACCAAAGGAAGGAAGATTGATAGAAAAAAGATTGGTTCTTCTTAAAGTATCATTAATCATTTCCGAGGTTTATAAACAGACTTACTGACTTATTTGTGGATGATTTCTTTTTAATGATTTTCCCCTTAAGAAAGAACATTAAGTCAATTAGACTGTCCGTTTCCTTGCTAGTTTGTTAGAACATGGCACTTGGTTCAATTAATCCACTCTTGACTTTTTTTCACCATGACTTTGCTATGTAGCAAATTTTCACTATCATTATGAGCTTCATTTGTTCTCAGTTGAATGAAAAATAATTTGCAATTAATTTTACATTTACAAATGAACATGTTCTCTTTTGTCTTGTCTGAGAGGTCTGCATACACACTGCTTTTGAGCAGTATCTTCAGTGAAGGAAAATGAAACATAGCCTTTTAAATTAACATGCCAAGAGGGATTCAAAACTTGCCATTGCCTAGTTGGCATTACAAAGACACCAGGTATGTAGGCATGTAAGATGTGTTTGTTTACTCTATAACAAGAGTCAAGTAGAGTCAACTGAATACTTTTTAAATGTATCCTCTCATGATGCGGTGTATGAACGATTGTGTAAGTGGTATTTTCTGTTAGTTTCAGTGTACTTCAGGAAACCTTGTCACTCCTCCATCAAAAGGTAGAAACTATGGTCCTTCTCCTTGAAACTGGTTGGGCTTTTGTGACTATTGTATCTAATAAAGTATGGCAGGAGTGATACTATGTGATTTCTGAGACTGTCATAAAAGATGATATAACTTCCACCTGGTGTTCACTCATGTTCATTTTCTCTCTTGTTCCTTCACTCTCACTCTTACCTCTCTCTCTGCTTACCCTTGGAACCCAGCTGCCAGAGTGTGAAGAAGCCTAGGCCACATGGAGAAACCACTTGTAGATGTTCCAGCTAACAAACTCTTCTGTGGTCCTGGCCAGCAGCCTGTATTAACTGCTAGACATGTGAATGAAGAAGCTTTCAAGACTAATCCAATCCCACATATCATCTGACTGCAACTGTGTGAGAGATCCCAGGTGAGAACCATCTAGCTGAGCACAGTAAATTCTCAGCATTGTGAGAAATAACAACAAATAATTGCCATTGTTTTATACCACTAAGTTTGAGGTGGTTTGTTTTGGAGCAATAGATAACTAGAACAGAGAACAAGTGGTAACATAACTTGCTATGGTCACACATCAGTTGCTCTACAAAACCCCAAGTTTTGCTCATGGTTCTCTCTTCTCTCCGAAACTTAAATTAATTTTGACATTCTTTGCTTTGTATAGTTCTATTCCTTAATTAAAAATACATCTTACGTGTCATATCTTTCTAAAACTCATGGAAAGTTATTTCCTTTGAAGTTTCTGAAAGACAAAACCTTAACTGAAGGGTACTTTTCATCCATCTTGCTGCTCTGTATTCTTATCTCTAGTCTTTCTGTTTGGCTTTGCAGAAGGAAACTAGTTCTGAGCGATGAAAGGGCAAAGCTCTGCTCTGAGGACCACTCCCCAGTGCCTTCATACCTTAGTACCAGAGAGTCATTCTGGGAGACAGATTTCAAACAGAAATTACCTCAATAGTGATTTGAGGGAACTGGGCTATGAGTTAAGCTATGAACTGTCCTATAAAAGCTTGACTGTTAACTATACATCATGGACATCCAGGAGTTTGATTTGCATTTCATTCATTCTCTTACTTTATGGGAAGAGAGATGAAATTCTAGATATCAAAGACCACCAAGAGCATAGCTTCTGAATTTAATCAATTTTAACTATGAAAGTCCTTCATGAAATTTAGTGAAAGGCATAATGGCGGAATAATGCCTTCTGACTCCACTTAAAGCAACTTACTGATAATAGCTCTTAGGTGGCTTAAGCATAAAATGAAATATAAGAAAAGAAAAATTTCACATTGCCAGGTGGATTTATTTAAAAGAATACGTGCTTTGAAGACAGACATCTGGTTTTTGTGGGCAAGTGGTTCAATCATTTTGAAACTCAGCTTCCTTATCTATTGCATGGGATGACAATATCTACCTTTCAGGGGTTTGATTAGAATTAAAAGAGATACTGCTTTTAAAAGATTTGACATGCTCTTGTTGGTGTATAATAGGTACTCAGTAATTTTGTAGAAAATTATGTTATGAAGATAGATTAGATTTGATAGTCCCAGTTTTAAATAGATTGACAGGAGGTATGAACTGAAAAGTCTTCAGTGGCTGGGCAGATCAAGTAAATGCTTGAAGTGGCTGAGTGTAATCCAGGAGAGAGTCTAGGTGCCTGTGGAGACCTGGAAAGAAATTTGCCAACTGAAAATTTTCAATTCAGTCTTTAAGAAAAGCATTGTACTAACTAAACAGAGCATGTGTGCTTTATTTGCATCCCACTGACCACCACTTCAATACCGATGACATACAGAAATATTAGATAAAATTCCTAGTTCTCCCTATATCTAAGCAATTTTTTCAACAAGGCATTTGTTGATTTTCTACCTAATTAAATATCTACTAAATCAGTTTCCAGCAACATATCAGATTCTCATTAGGAACACATAGAAATATGAGATTAAATATGTGAAAATAAAAATCTTAGTATATAGGAAAGTTCAAAAAAATCCTCAGGTACTAGAAATTAAGAGATAATTTTAAAGTGTGGCATTAAATATGAGCTGATACTGCAGTGGCCCATAAAGTTTTCAATGTTCCATATATGCTTTAGTAGGAAGAGAGTTTTCTAACATGAATGCAGACAAGACATGCGACCCAGAACCTACAGGAGGAGGAGGAACTACAATTCTTACTTAAAGCAAAATGCCTTCAAGAGCTGTCTCATCTGACAAAATAGACTGTAATCCCTTTCACTAATGGCCTGAGGATATTGTGAGGAAACTTAGCATCTGTCCCAAGCCTTTGGTATTCTTCAGCCCCCAAAATCTATCATTTTGATTCATCACACTAACAGATTAAAAGATACAGAGACAAAGATAATCTCAAGATGTGTAGAAGATATATCTTATCAAACATAATGCCCACTCGTGATTTTGAAAAAAACTCTTAGTACACTACAAATAGACTTCCTTAAGATAATAAAGAGAATCTACCATAAAAAATTCTATTTAACATTGCTGTAGAGGACCTAAACATTGCAATAAGGGAAGAAAAAGTTTAAAAAATGTAAGAGAAAGGAAAAAATAAAAAGAAAGAAAGAAAATTATCTTTATTATTACATGATAGAACTATCTACACAGGAGTTTCAAAGGCCTCTACCAACTATTAGAATTACGAAAGTAGAAATCTTTTGGGGTAAACAGTTAATGTGAAATAGTTTATAACTTTTCTGTATACTCAAGTAGCCATAGCCAATAATCATAATAAACAAAAAGATCTTATTTGTAATAAAAAGAAAACTATGAACACCTAGCAATAAAGCTAACAAAAGTTCTGGAATATTTTATGGATAAAATTATAAACATTATTGAAGGCAACATATGAGGGTTCTCCAGAGAAATAGAAGTAATGGGATACATGTAGAAAGAGATTTATTACGAAGGAGGCTAATTCCCACTATCTGTGGTCTGCAAGCTGGAGGCTCAGGAAAGCTGGTGGTGTAGTTCCAGCACAAATCTATAGGCTGAGAACAAGCACAGTCAATAGTGTAAGTCTCAGTATGAGTCTAAAAGCTTGGGAACCAGGAGCACTGATGCCTGAGGGCAGGAGAAGATGGATGTCCCAGCTCAAGCAGAGAGCAAATTTGCCTTTCCTTCATCTTTTTGTTCTACTCAGGCTCTCAAGGTATTGGATGATGTCCTCCAACATTGGTGAGGGCATTCTTCTTTACTCAGTCTACTAATTCCAATGCTAATCTCTTTCGGAAACACCCCCACAGATACATCCAGAAATAATTTTTTACCGGTTATTTGGCCAGTCAAATTGACACATAAAATTAATCATCACAGGCTATAAAAGAAGACTTTATTACATCAGTTAGGGATTGTGTTCAGGTGTTCATAACAGAAAAAAATAAGAGTGGACTAGTTAACAAAAAGGAAAATGTTTTAATTCTCTCATGTAAAATGAACCCTGGAGGAGGTTGATTAGAGTTGGTACAGTGACGACATAATGCTCTCAGGGACCTAGGCTTCCTTGAGCTTTCCAATCTACCATCCTTAGCACATGACTTTTATCATCTTCACAATCAAAGGATGGCTGCTCAGTGTGCAGCCTAGCATAAGCACTATAAGCTTGAAGAAGGGGAAGGATGAAGGGAAAAAAAATTGGTGCCAGTAAAGTCTGCCTCTTTTTAAATAGCTTTCTGGAAGTCCTGTCCAGCAACTTACACTCATATTTTATTGGCCTGAAATAGGTCACGTGGCCCTCCCTATCTGCAAGAAGGCTGTGAAATGTAATTTTCCGCCTGAGGATATTGCTACCCTGAACAAAATTGGCGTTTTGTTACTTAGGAAGAAAGCAGCATGGATATTGTATGGGAAACCAGCAGTCCGTGCCACACTCAGTAACTAGAAAGCTATTCCAAGTTTATACATGTGAAGTTTCACTATCAAAATGATATTAATTCTGCCCTAATTAATACATGACTTCAATACAATTTTAATTAAATTTACAATTGGATTATTTTCATGGATATTGAAAAATTCACATGAGAGAAAACACAGCATAGTGATTAAGATCACAAACTCTGGAGCCAGACTGACTGGCTTCAAATACAGGCTCTACCATTTATAAGCTGTATGACCTTGGGCAATTAATTAACCTATCTGTGCTTCAGTCTTCATCAGTAAAATGCAGATAATATTAGTAGTACCTCATAGTGTTGTTTGTTGTAATGAAAAAATGAGTTACTGTGTTTAAAGCACATCAAACAGAACCTGTCACATAGTAGATGCATTGTATTTGTTAAACATATATTAACATATAGAATAAAAAAAGAGCCAATAAGATCCAAGATAATTTTTAAGATAACTAAGGAGTTCTACTACAAATCACAAATTATTACAAAATGATAGTATTAAGACAATGTATTATCGATGCAGTGATAGACAGATAGACCAATGTAATAAAATGAGAGAACCCAGCAACTGGTAGAAGCACGTGAGGTAACTTGGCTTATGATAGAGGTGGCAGTAAAACTCAGTGAGGAAGGATAAGATTGTCAATAAATGATGCTGGGACAATTGGTTTCCCATATGGAAAAAAATCATATCCCTACTTCACAGACTACACAAAGATAAATTTCAGCTGTATTAAAGATATAAATATAGAGGGAAAAAACAAAAGCAAACTTTAAAGTCATTAGATAAAAATAGAATATCTCTATGGCCATCACATATGAAAGGATTTCTTAAGCATAATAAACATAAAGTGTCAAGAAAAAGATTTTTAATTTGACTACATAAAAATTTGATGGGCTGACCTGGTGGCGCAGTGGTTAAGTGTGCACGTTCCACTTCAGCGGCTCCGGGTTCACCGGTTTGGATCCCGGGTGTGGACATGGCACCGCTTGTGAAGCCATGATGTGGTAGGCGGCCCACATATAAAGTAGAGGAAGATGGGCATGGATGTTAGCTCAGGGCCAGTCTTCCTCAGCAAAAAGAGGAAGATTGGCAGCAGATATTAGCTCAGGGCTAATCTTCCTCAAAAAACAATTGAAATCTTTGTACAATTAAATAAAAACATTATGAGCAAATAAGTTGAAACATAAACTTGGAAAAGAAATGTTCAAAGCATATTATTGATAAAGATTAGTTACCACAATCTATAAAGAATTCCTACCAATAAATAAGAAAAAGTCAAACAAACCAAAAGAAAATAGGGGCAAAATGATATAATTAGGCACTAGATAAAAGAATAGTGGTGGGGTCTGTATTTGTCCTTATATTCATAAAGAGATGCTAAGCAAACAAAGCAATACAATATTTCATATTCATCTGATTGGTAAAATTAGAAGATCTGATACTTCAACTGTTTGAGAAGATGAGGAGAAATGAGATCTCCCAGACATTCCTGGTAGGAAGATATATTAGCATATAACCACTTTGGAGGGCAATATGACAGTTTCTTGTAACGTTGGAGATGCACATACCATATGTCTCACCAAATCTGCTTCTAGGTATAGAGAATATTTCTTATATGCAAATATTTATTGAGGGATGATTATGTGCCAAGTACTATTCTGAGTGCTTACATGAATTGTCTCACTTAACCTTCACAACAATTGCATGAGGGAGGCACTGTTGTTGTCCCCATTTTACAGAAAGTAAACTAAGGCAGAAAGAGATTAAATAACTTGTGCAGGTATGCATAGCTAATAAGCAAAAGACTTGGAATTGAAACACAGGCAGTCTGGCTCCAGATTCTGCATTCTTAGCTAGCACTATCATAACTTTCATATGCAAAGGTTCAATTCAAGATTGTTGGTAATAAAATAAGAATAGCAATAATAAAAACTATTATAATTAATAAAATTCCCTGATTGTTCTTCAGTATAAAATGGCTGAAGAAGTTGTTAATCATCATACAATAGAATATCACATGCCAATTAACATAAATGAACTAGAGCTACATATATCAACACACTTCTCACAACATAAAATTGTGACAAAACAAAAACGCAAATTCTTTATGCAACTTCGATAGCAAAAGAACACTTTGTTATGAACATAAACATATTTAATAAAACAAATTTATGGACAGAAGTGGTGTACACTCACTTTAAAATACTGCTCACTTCCGAATGAGTTTAGGGAGTGAGATTATGGGATTAGGGAGGAGTATAATGAGGATTTCAACTGGATTTTTTTTTGAGGAAGATTAGCCCTGAGCTGACATCTGCCGCCAATTCTCCTCTTTTTGCTGAGGAAGATTGGCCCTGAGCTAACATCCGTGCCCATCTTCCTCTGTTTTATATGTGGGACGCCTGTCACAGCATGACTTGATAAGTGGTGCATAGGTCTGCACCCGGGATCCGAACTGGTGAACCTGGGGCTGCCGAAGTGGAACATGCGAACTTAACACTGCGCCACTGGGCCAGACCCTCAACTAGATTTTTAACATTTCATTTCTTTAAAAGTCTGAGACAAGCTCCTACAACTCAGTAACAAAAAGATTAACAACCCAATTTAAAAATGGGCAAAGGTAGAATAGACATTTCTCCAAAGAAGATATACATATGAATAGTAAGCACATGAAAAGATGGTCGATAACATTAGTCATTAGGGAAATGCAAATCAAACCTCTTCATACCTACAAAGATGGCTATAATAAAACACACACACACAAGCGAGTGTTGGCAAGAATGTAGAGAAATTGGAACACTTGTACATTGCTGATGAGAATGTAAAATGGTGTGGCCACTGTGGGGAACAGTTTGGCAGTTCAAGAAGTTAAAGATGGAATTATCATATGACCCAAAGTTCCACTCCTAACTGAAAACAGGAATTCCAACAGATACACCCGAGAAAATGTTCATCGCAGCATTAACCACAATAGCCAAAAGGTCAAAGTAACCCATGTCCATCAACAAATGAATGGATAAACAAAATGTGACATATCCATACAATGGAATATTATTTAGTCATAAAAAGGAATTAAATTCTAATTCATGCAATAACATGGATGGACTTTGAAGACATTATGCTAACTGAAAGAAGCCAGATACAAAAGCCATACAGATATTGTGTGATTCCCCTCATATGAAGTCCCTATAAAGGTCATAGAGACAATAAGTAGATTGGAAGACCCCAGGAGCTTGGGGAGGGGAATGGAGAGTTATTACTTAGTGGGAACAGAGTTTCTGTGCGGGACGATGAAAATGTTTTCGAAATAGAGAATAATGATGGTTGCAATACATTAAGAATGTAATTAATGTCACTGAATTATACACTTAAAATTGATTAAAATTGCAAATTTTATGTTATATGTATTTTACCACAATATTTTTTTAATCTGAGGCAAATATGGCTAGATATTAACACTTTTATGTTTAGACGATAGATACTTGGGTTTTATATTATGTGCATTTTCTTTATTCTTAAAATATTTCAGAATAAAAGTTATCAGTGGTGGAGTTATTCAGATAAAAAGAAGTATACTATTGGAAAAAGAAAAAAGTAATTTGGAAAGGTTTAAGATTTCTGGATATAGGAACTTTGTTAATTCACTTCCTAATGATATCACAGTGCATTGTATTTAATACTAAAATTGATGAATTAAAGCAGCCCAAATCTGCTCAAATGATTTGGAAGCTGAAGCAATGCATGCTTTTATGTGTGCAAAAGTTTTAAATTCATTTGACTGTCAAGCAGGCAAAGGGTCATACACCTTGACGATCTCAGCAGTTTGAGGAGAAAGCAGCATTTAAATTTTAAGAGGCAAGCAAAACAGATGGACTACATTTGCACTGTTCCCAGTAGAATTGCAGGCTACGAATCAGCAGGAAAGAGTGTTCTCCAGGCTCCCTCCAAGTCTATGTCTAATTGTGTGAAACTTCTTCCTATCTTATGTCCTATCCATATATTTTTCAGTAAGGAGAGCTTTCTTGACGTGAATTTTTTCAGAGGAACTTAACTAGTGGTTTATTTTCAACTGTTTGATGTTCTTCTTAAAACAATCGAAGCTTATGTTACCATGGTAAGAAAAAGAATGACTTGGAGATAGTGTTTAAGTGTGTCATGTTAATAAGAAGAAATTTGAATCAGGTGACAGAACGGAATTCAGATTTTGTCTCTATCATTTATTAACTAGGTGATGTTGAGCCAGTTGCTTACTTTGTCTGGGTCTCCATCTCATCATATGAAAAGAAATGGGTTGACACTATATCATGTCTGAGGATAGATCATGCTATAGTAACAAGATTCTTTCTTGTTTTATAAAGTAAGAAAAAAATGATTCCAGAATCTTGAAGTAAAAGTCAATTTAAAAGAGTGTTTTTCATGGACAATACCAATTATGTCAAATTATATATTTTTTTCATTTTCTTTTAGATACATTTAAAGAGCCGCATGAACACAATTAAGAGGAAGGTCAGACTGATTGCAAGTTCATGATGAGTAAATGCTCTTTATACTGCAAAATGTCTTGTGCAAGGTTTCAATTTTCAAAACCACTGGACTATTTGCTTGCTTTTTCCACGGAAGAGCTGTTTTATGTACACCAAGAAAGTGGAAGTTTTGTTTTGTTTGACTTTGGGTTTTCGTCCTTACAAAGCGAAGCGTACATTTGTCCTTTAATAGTAATAAGCAGAAATAAGGCAAGTAGGTACCCATTATTCTAGAGCAGCCCTGTCTAATAGAAAGGTCATGTGAACCACATAAGCAATTTTAAATTTCCTAGTAGCCACATTAAAAATTAAAAAGAAATGAATGAAATTAACTTTAATGATATATTTTATTTAACACAATATATCCAAAATATTACCATTACAACACATGATCAATATTACAAAAAATATAACAGTGAGTTATTTAGCATTCTTTTTTCTTACTGAGTCTTTGAAGTTTGATGTGCACTTTATACTTAGAGAACATTTCAATTTGGATTAGCCACATTTCAAGAGCTTGTGGCTACCATATTGGATGGTGCGGGTCTAGGAAAGGGTAACATGTCTTTAAAAAGTAATTTAGTAAAAGCTATCTCCAGCCTTGACATGCCAAAGAGATCGCTCACTAATGGGTCGCTACAGGTCACTAGCACTAGCTAAAGTGCACAGATTTGCATGAAGAACCCAGGTCAGCTGGTGGAGGAGAGAAAGATGAAAATGTTAGGGAGATCTCTCAAGGTGGACAAAAAGTGGCTAAATTAGGACCTACTTTTAGGTAATTGCAAAGTGGACTGGTTTTGCAAAATTAATTTTTGCCAGAGGTGATTTTATTGCAAACTTCAAATGAACTCAGTTCCAATGAATTTGATTAGTTGATTATTTGAGCACAGTGTCACAATATCTGTAAGAGGCTGTTGGCAGAGGATGAAGCATGATCTGTCATTTGCCTTTTGCTGGAGTGTCTCCTAGATGAAGTGTGCATGATTGGAATGACAATGCTGCAGGCACGCTTTGCCCATTTGTGTATGGTCTTTCATAAACTCAAAAGGGACACTTAGGGGTCTCTCAGCTTCCATAGATCTCCCCCCAAAAAAGGAGTCGGAGAAGCCCTGACAGATGTCAGAGAGTCCTTTGCCCTTTATTTTATTGTAGAAGCTCTCAGGTCACCACTCATGAACTTCTCCTTTCTTAATTTACATACCTACATACAATAAGAATAAAGATGATGATGTTACCCTGTGCTTGTATTGCACTTTTACTTTCGAAATCCCTTCCACATATATTATTTATTTTCATTTCAACAAACTTTCTGCAAGTTAAAGAAAGCAGTCCAATCCTACTGCCTCAAGGCCTTGGATCTTTAAAAAATCAATTCAGATCCCTGAACCTTGCTCTTTTATCTTGCAATATGAATAATACCAGTTTTCCCTTACGGCTTTTAGTTAAATAAGACAGCATATTTAAAATGCATTGCATATTGTATGTGATCATTAGGTGTTAGTTACCCTCATCGTTAGAAATTTAAATTAAAAATTTAGCAAACTGTATGGTCAGTTTTAGACATGTTGCAATCTTCATGGCTAAAGTAAACACTTTGACATATAAAATCATTGACCCCTAGGACTAGAAGGCTCTGAGATTCCAATCAGTAACATGCTTTGAGGAGCTACAATATGCCAGGCACTGTGCCAGGCATAGAGGGTCTACTCCACACTACAAGAGGCAGAAGCTGAGGACCATTGTTCATGGTCACATGGTTAATGTATAATGACAGTGGCATTAAGCTATAGCTTTTCTAATAAGTCCAGCCACTTTTTATGACACTACTTCCATCTCTTCCTCCCCTAAACTCTTAACAATTTGTTATTTAGCTTGTGAGTCCACATAAACAGCACACTGGAGAAAGCTGGACAGTACATGAGTCAGGCATACTGACAGCAATAGTGACAGTTGACATCCTGGGCTCAAGGGAGGAAGCAAAAACACTACATTCTTATAGCCCATGACAGTATCTGATGTTCACAACGATGACCCTGGATCTTCTAAGAATAGAGTTGAACATATTAAAAAAAAACTTTGTCAGAAAGATTTTCATCAAAATGGCTTAAATAACATGACATTGGAAAGGATAGTAGACAACATCTAGGCAAGTTGTTTTCAGCTGCTGTTTTTACAGAGGTGTCTGGGAGGCCACTAACTATAGCTTCCATATCAAGTTTCATCTGACAAAAGAGTTCCATAAACACATCACACACACAATGTATATATGCCTATATGTCATATATTATGTATAGTATGTATGCCATATATGTCATGTATATATATATATATATTTATATCTATCTCAACACTGATGTGGTTCAACCAATTTCTGTTGCCCTGCAAGCCTTCCCCCTCCCTATTTCCCTGGGACTACTTACTAGGCTGGACCACTAGACCAGCTCCTGGGATCTCTAGACTGGGCACATGACTCAAGATGGGCCAAGAAGACCCTCTGTCTCAGGAATTTCAACGTTGCATAGCGATATGCAGAGACTGAAAGTGGTTGGAAGTGAGTCATCCGACAGCACTACGGAAAGGGAGTTCCTGAGTTCCTTTTGCTCTAATCTCCAAGGTTTCATGGTCTAGCTCTTCCTTTAATTTGATGAGTTATTCCAGTATCCTCTCAATAAATCACTGTTGATTAAGTTAGTCAGATTTGGTTTCTTTTTTTTGCAACATGGCTACTTAAATGATAGCTTCAGGCAGTAAAAGTGATTTGCTCAAAGTCACACAGTGAATGATAAAAACTTGGCAAGGTGAGTATCTCCTGATCACCAATCTGGTCTCTATAGGCAGAGGCAACCTTCAGTGTGGAACTCCCCACTCCAGAATGATTCTGAATGAACAATTCTGAATGATCCTGAGTGAATGAGGCATCACTGTATCTGGCCAACACAAAATTGAGGGTTAAAATTAAGCAAAGATGGTTCAGTCTGAGCATAAAACATACCTACATAATGCAAATATGTTCTTTCCATAGTACTTTCTCTTCTAGACTTGCTCAAAGATCAAAGTGTCCAGAAGTAAAAGATGGGATTGCTCTTGTTTTAGCACACTAAACCTGACAGTGTCTTCCTTTGTGTGGAAGGCATAACTGTGCTTCAGCTCTGTATTGGTCAGGATTGTCTAGGCTTTGCAGTGATAACAAAGAAATCTCAATGGCTTAACCCATAGAAGTATTCGCGTTTACATATGAAACAGCACTGTCTGCTCTGCTAACCAGTTGCCTTCCAAGGGTGGCTCAGAGATCCAAGTTGTTTCTGTCTTGTGACTCTGCCATCTCAATGCGAGGCCTCTGTGGTCACACTGAGGGTTAAGTAAGGGTTTTCACTTCCTCAACTCAAAAGAGACAATGCACTTTACTTCTGCTCACAGCAGTGTTTTACCTAATGTGTTTGATGCCTGGACTGTATAATTTTGTAGTACTTTCCTCCTCTATATGACAAATTGTTTTCAGGAATAATCATAGCATAAAATAAATGATAAAAATGACCAGAAAATAAAGCAGTGAAAATTTTCTTTGTGATTTTCATCCAAGCCAAAAAAGAAAGTAAAAAGCAGGGGCCAGCCTGGCTTGTATAGTGGTTAAGTTCGTGTGCTCCGCTTTGGTGGCCTGGGGTTTGCAGGTTCAGATCCTGGGTGCAGACCTAGAGGAAGATTGGCAACAGATGGTAGCTCAGGGCCAATCTTCCTCACACATACACACACACACAAAAGTAAAAAGTAGAATGAATATTTTAGTGCAAAAAAAGGAAAAAAGTAACAGATTAACACTTCATATTTATATAAAGGTGGTTTTTGAAAAAAGGGAGAAATTACAATTACATATTGGTATGACAGTGATAAATAACTAAAAATAGTATTATACTTTCTGACTTTAAGATTTCTGCAAATTTGTCAAAATTCACCAAAATCAATCTTCTCATATTCATGTTCATTCATAGTTGATCGAAGAACAAATTGATTAGCTTCAATTTTAAAACTTTTTATAAGAAACAACAGATTTACACACAATTAAAAAACACCCCGTGGGCCATCCCCGTGGCTGAGTGGTTAAGTTCACGAGCTGCACTTCGGCAGCCCAGGGTTTTGCCAGTTCGGATCCTGAGCGTGGACATGGCACCGCTCATCAGGCCATGTTGAGATGGCGTCCCACATGGCACAGGCAGAGGCACTCACCACTAGAATATACAACTATGTACTAGGGAGGTTTGGGGAGAAGAAAAAGAAAAAAGAATATTGTTAACAGTTGTTAGCTCAGGTGCCAATCTTAAAAAAAAAATCTTAAACATAAGTTTGGTAGAGTGTTTAAAAATCTAGTTTCATAGTAAATTCTAGAAATTACAGTACTATCCATGTCTTTGTTTCTTTCGGATTGATTCCAGTAGCCTTTAAGTATTTCTGTAGTCACAAAAATTTTAAATACAAATTCAAATGTCAAGTGGTCACATAGAATGAGAGATTTGTGGTAACAAATTCTAAGTCTTTGTTTTCACAGTCACTGTGCTATCATGGTTTATTTTGTATCCACTGCTTAAACACAGGGATATGTAGTACCACAGGGGTTGGAGACAGGAACTGTGCTCTAAGGAGCTCAAATGATCCCAAACTCTGACCAGTTCACCTTGAAAGGAACTTGTGTAGCTGAGTCTGTGTATCAAAGCCTACTGTATACCTGGCAGTTCTTCAAATTAACTTCCATGTAGAATATAATGTCTCTTAAAGGATAATAAAGTGCTAATTTGAGACTAAGATATAGACTATTAAAACTCAACAGTAACCACAGCAGTTATTTCCAACTTTTAGGTCACCAGAATGTTTTTTTTCAGGAAGGAATGCTGTATTACTGACACTGTTTAAAATCACTTGAACGAGGGGATAATAGGTTGGTTTTAAATTCTCTACAGACCACACACCCTTATTATATGTAGCCTGGAGGACTGCCTCCACCCCCGTGGTTTTGGTATACCACTGGCCCACAGTCTATTGACCAGAATCAGTCACTTGGCCCCCTTCAGCGGCGAGGGGTCTGAGAAGTATGGGGGAGCATATTGACTTTCAGTCCTTCAGCTGGGCCTGCCAACTCTGGGACCCGGATTGGGCAGGACATTTTCAATCAAGCTGTGTGTGTGTGTTATTGGGGCACTGGGGTTGGGGGTGGGGGTGGGGCGGTTATGTGTAGTCCCAGACAGTTCAGGCAGCAGTGGGTCAGACTCTATTTGGTCTGGCAGAGACCATAAGGATAGATCCACATACTTGAATGGACAATTTTTTCTAAATGAGGCTGTAGAATATTGTTCAGAGAGGTTTCAGGAAGAATACTGCTTAAATCATAGCTTTGAGTCAGGGGGATTAAATTTCTGATTGCTTTCGGGGCCTCCTTCTATTCTTAGAATCCAATGCTACCTCCTGGAGTTTGATCATACCCCAGATAAGCTGAATCCTGTCATCTGGAACAGATAAAACGGAGAAAATATGCAGTAATGTAGTGTTTTCAAAATGTGCTTGCTAAGAATCACCTGGGACAACTTGTTAACTACGTAAATTACCAGACCTTTTCCCCAGGAAATTCCACTTCAGTAGTCATGGGTTGACGCCTAGGACGCTGTAAAAGTATACCAGATGATTTTTATTTTCAGGCAAGTTTGGAGAACACTGTGGTAGTTGTAAAGAGTCTACTCTCCAAAGTCAAACAAACCTGGGTTTGACTCTATTTAAAGTTTGAGTTTCCCTGAATCTGGAGACTAATTTTCAGCTGTCTTATCCTGACAGCTACTTTCCTGACCGATGGCAGGCCCAGAACTCTTCAATCAAGGCTCTAGCTCACCTGATCAACATGGTAGGCAAGGTGTAGTAAGTAACAGAACAAATTTTCTTTTTTTGTTGTTTTTTTTTTTTTTGAGGAAGATTAGCCCTGAGCTAACATCTGCCATAAATCCTCCTCTTTTTGCTGAGGAAGACTGGCCCTGAGCTAACATCTGTGCCCATCTTCCTCTACTTTATATGTGGGATACCTGTCACAGCATGGCTTGACCAGCAGTACATAGGTCCACACCCAGGATCCGAACTGGCGAACCCCAGGCCGCCAAAGCAGAATGTGCGAACTTTACCACTGCACCACTGGGCCGGCCCCTAGAGCAAATTTTCTTGGTTGCTTAGAAGGATAGGTAGGACAGAAACCTATAAGTCAGTAGTTTTCACCATGATTGGGGTGAGACGCATTGTGGGTTAAAGGACTTTTCCAGGTGCTTTTAATATGCATTTTATACCTCCTAAATCAGCGGATTTCATTGTTGGTTCCACGTGGAATCACCTGAGTAGTTTAAAAAAATAATGATGCCTGGGCCCCACCCCCAGGGGTTCTAATTTAATTAAAGTTCCTGAGTGTGGCCTGGGGACTGGATTATTTTGAAGCTCCCAACTTGATTTTAATATTCATTTAAATTTAAACCCCCAGATTGAAAACCAGTGATCTGTGACCTCCGCCTGGTCAGGTAGTGATCAGCGTTTATCTTATAAATAGACACGCCACTGACAGACTGTAGCAGCAAGAAATATAATCAAGGTTTCACTTGAAACCAGGGTAGACTGGCAGCAAGTTGTGATGATATAAGTTTGCATACAGAGTTTAGGTCAGTATTCTAGACTCCGAAAATTTTTAAAGGACTTTGAAAGATGCTTGGTACAAAGAAGACAGTCTATGTGAAATAAGCAAATTACAGTGTACTCTGGCACCTGGAGGAACTGAACTGCTTGATAGTGAACAGAAGAGGGCGCTCTGGCACAAGAATCATATTGCATTGTGGTCCCAAACCAGGTGTGAGGTGGGGGGTTGGCATGAGAACAAGGCAAAAGCCCAGTTTGTGAAATCAGGTTTTATCAGTTAAGATGATTTGGATGCAAGCAATAAACTACCTGACTAAAAGTAGCTTAAAAAATAAGTGTGTTAATCTCATAACTGAAATTTGGGGGTAGGCAGCTTTAGGTTCAATCCAGTTGAATGCTCTCAGGACTCTAGACTGGTTCTTCTATTCTGTGATTCTCTTCGCTTTCCCTTTTTGCTCGCAAGATGCCTGCCACAGCTGTAAGCATTCTGTCTTCACACAGTTGCATACAAAAGCAGGAAGAAAGGAGAAGTTGAATCTGAACTGGTCTATCCTCAGAAATAATCAGAAGAAAAATATTTTCTGGAACAACCTCCCTCCCCCAGCCCCAACAGACTTCCCTCATGTTTCCCTGGCCAGAACTGAGTCGCATGCCAACCTCTACATTAATCACTGTCAAAGAGGTATGGAGCTACTATGATTGTCTTAGATCACGTTTCGTTGCCTGGGGCTTGTTCATTGCCATCACATATCTTTGGCAAGGAAAGGGGGGATGAATGTTAGAGGGACTTGCACAATCTGGCTGACTTCAGGTTGAGCTTAAAAGATCAGGATGCAACCCTCTTTGTATTTTCCCTGCCTGAGAATAGTTTGGTCTAAGGATCTGGATTACTTTGCCCAAGAATGATGATTGGGGTGACATTGGCAAGGATCCAAGCCAGTTATTATAGAATGTTGGGTACCTAATTTTGTGTAAGTTGGTGAAACTGCCAACCAGAGTTCAGAGTACATGAGTATTCTGAACAAAGCGTGATGAAAGATGTGTCCTCATATACGGAGACTTTACAGGAAATGGTTCAGCCAGCTAGAAGGTTTATTTTAATGACTACTAATTAAAGGCTAGTTGGGCTGGAAAGCTGCTAGAATGTATTTTCACACTCAAAACTCAGAAGCACACAGAGCTTGGAAAAGGAGTTGATCTTGTTCTTGTTTGGAGATACTTATCGATGTACGTATGGATATGTTGGGGTCAAACAATTGCTTGTTTGATCTTATTTGATCCTTCTGTTCTTCTCTGCGTTAATTTCGTATGGCTCTGAGAACCCCATCTGGGTGAGTAAAGTCAAGAGGAGCCTGTCTCTAGTCTTAGGAAAACTGGTACTTAACCTGCAGTGGGCTGTTGTATATATTTAATGAAAAAAAAATGGAAATCATGAACTGTGGTCTTATACTTCTGAGCTTACTCCTGGTAGCAGCATTAACACATTGCATATTTCATTACATGTATCTTCTAGTAAGTTTTTGGATTAATCTGATAGGTAACTACTGTCTGACATTGCTTTTCTGTTGAACTTGCTGAGAGCTGTAAAATGGAATTCTCTCAAATGAAATATGAGTGAATTCTGATGACTTCAAAATCTTAAAGATGGTTGTAGCTTTGTTGAGGCCTATCATTTCACAAAGTAGATTTAAATACCTAGGAACTTTGATTCATTTTAGAGAATAAGAAATCAGGTCTTCAGTATTTCACCAAATGTATCCCATAGAGCACTAGTTCCACGTGATATTTCATTAAAAAAATTGTTTCATGGTTTTATGGTTTAAATAGAAAATCGTATGTTCAATACCCTCTTCTTGATGTTGTCAATACATGTTAAAATCTTTGAAAAGTTTTACAACAGAGAAAACTTTTTTTATTCCAGTGTTTCCTAAACATATTTAAAAACAGACTACAGGCATACCTCATTTTATTGTGCTTCGCAGATGTTGTGTTTTTTACAAGACCCTCCACCAGCGAAACGATTACAGACCCAGTGAAGGCTCAGGTGATGGTTGCATTTTTTCACAATAAAACATTTTTAATTGAGATATGTACATTGCTTTTTTAGACATAATGCTATTGCACACAATAGGCTACAGTATAGTGTAAACATAACTTTGATGCACACTGAGAAACAGAAAAATTCATGTGTCTTGCTTTATTGCAGTGGTCTGAAACTGAAGCTGCAATGTCTCTGAGGTATACCCGTATGATTTTCTTGTAATATACCATGAAACAGGCCTTCCTAGGAGCACATTTAAGAGATTCTACACTCCTTGATATTTAGAAAATGGGAAGATATTTTAAGAAATTGTCAATTCACATGTCAGTCCTAGAGAGGTTAAGGTACCAAAACAAGCAAAGGACCAGAGGCAGGGAACAGCAGAAAGTGTTTGAAAAAATAGTAATTAGTCCGGTGAAAGGTCTGACATCCTTGCTATGAAGGGAGAAATGAGGCTGTAAAGGTAAGCAAGGGTCAAGAAGAGCCTTGAATGTCAGGTTGAAGTGTTTGGATTTTATCATGAAGCGTTAGTCATTGAAGTTTTTGAAACAAGGGATGACTTCTGTATTCCAAGAAGATAACTTTCATCAACATGATGTCTGGACTGGTGGCATAAGACCCAGTAAGAAAGTAATTGCAATGGTCCAAGTGAGAGATTATAGGGCATAAACCTAGGCAATGGCAATGGGCTGAAGAGGAAGAGCCACTTAAAGGAGTAATTGGAGAAGTAACATCAGCAAATCTTGATGATCAATCATACGTGGAATGTATGTGGGGTTGCTGAAGATGCCTTTGACGTTTTCTTTGTGGCTAATTGGTGGAACAGTAGTGTTATAAATTAATGAGGAAAATCAGAATATATCGAACATAGATCAGATCATATTACTCCCTGTCCAAACCCTCCATTGCTGCTCATTACACTCAGAATAAAATCTGCCCCACTTGCTCACTGCACTCCAGCCACAGTGATCTTTTGGCTCTTTCTTGACTAATCCACCCACACACACACCTCAGGGACATTGCATTAGTTGTCCTCTTTCTTTTTGGAATGCTCTTCTCCCAGACTTCCTGATGGCTTCTTTGATTATTTCCTCCAGGCTTCTGCTCAAATATTATTTAATTTAATGGATCTGTCTATACTATAATGTCTCACAAAGAATTGTGATGTTGGCTGTGATTTATCGTCTTAGGTAGGCACCTTTTTATCTCTCATTTGCTAAAAATTTTGTCAGGAAAAGGTTTTTAATTTCACCAAAAATATTTTCTCTATTTATGAAGAAGGTTTCTCATCTTTTAAAATTTTCCATGGAGACAATATCAGCAATATGACTGAGACATCTCTCATCGTGTGCCCCCCTCAACATCAACAATTTTGCATTGATCCATGGACAAAAGTGCCTTTGTGGAAGCCGTGGGATCCAGCACCATACACTAAGGGACCTGGACTGAGTCCCACCCACCTGTGCATTGAGTAATTGGCAAACAGACCTCAGTCCTGGCTGTGGACCCTGTAGTGTCCCATGACACAGCTCTAGCCACTCTTGGTCTCTGTCCAGGAACCCCTGGAGAATACTATCTTTTAGACAATCTCCTAGAGACAAGAGAACCTTCATGGGAGTCCAGGTTTCCATCATAGAAGTTCCAACACACTGTTGGAACAAAAAGCAATACAAGTTTGGGCCCATTGGAGAGGGTAAGAAGACCAGTTTGACTTTAGCCACATCACCCCTACCCCAAGATGATACAGCTAAGTGCCAAGCAAGATCTTCTAGGCCCATGATTGCTCCTGCTTGGGAAGGTGAGAGTGTGAGTGAGCACCTGTATGGGACATTGCCAAAGAGGTCTATTTCTGCCTCACCCCATCCAGAGTAATGAGTCATTAGCTGTGCAACTGAGGGCTGGGAAGAGGCTGAGCCAGCAGCAGATAGGACTCTTGGAGGGCATTATAGCACATGGATCCCACCAACTGCGTTTTGGATTCTGTCAAGAAGCCTGCCTCCATCAAGAGAGTACAATGGTGCTTTCCAGAGGCTGGAGGGGGTGGTGTGGGGGAAATGGGGAGATGTTGGATAGAGGGTACAAACTTCCAGTTATAAGATGAATAAATTCTGAGGATCTAATGTACAGCATGGTAATTATCATTAACAATACTGTATTACATATTTAAAAGTTGCTAAGATAGTATATTTTAAATGTTCTCACCACAAAAATGAAATGGTTATTATGTGATATGATGGAGGTGTTTACTAAACCTACTGTGGTAATGACTTCACAATATATAAATATATCAAATCATCAGGTACACGTTAAACTTGCACAGTGTTATATACCAATTATATATCAATAAAACTGGAAGAAAAGAAAATGTATATACATACAATAGAATATTATGCAGCCTCAAAAAAGAAGGAAATACTGTCACATGCTACAAGTTGGATGAACCTCGAGGACATTAGGCTAAGTGAAATAAGCCAGTAACAAAAGGACAGATGTGGAACGATTCCACTTGTGAAGTATCTAAAGTAGTCACATAATTGAAACAGAGAGTAGATAGGCAGTTGCCAAGAGCTGTGGGGAGGAAGGAGGGAGAATTAGTGTTTAATGAGGATAGAGTTTCAGTTTTGCAAGATGAAAAAGTTCTAGAGATCTGTTGTACGGCAATGTGAATATACTTAGCACTACTGAATTGTACACTCAGAAATGGTTAATATGGTAAATTGTGTTATATTTTTTACCACAATAAAAAATAACTGAAAAAAACAAATAAAATTTTTCCTAGTGACATAACTAACTACATTAATAAATTTTCAAATTTTATGTAATCGTTGCATTTCAAGGATTTAACAAAACATTGCTATGTAAATCAAAACCACAGTGATCTATTGCCTCACATCTGTTAGTGTAATTATTATCAAAAATCAAAAGATAAATTTTGGTGAGGAAAAATTGGAACCATTTTATGTTGTTGGTAGAAATGTAAAATGGTGCAGCCACAATGCACAAAAGTATGGTACAGTATAGAAATTAAAACTAGAACTGCCATATTGTCTAGCAATCCCACTTCCGGGTATTTCTCCAAAAGAATTGAAATCAGTATCTCAAAGAGATATCTGCGCTCCCATGTCCATTGCAGCGTTAATCACAGTAGCCAAGACATGGAAACAACCGAAGTGCTCATTGACAGATGAATGGATAAAAAAAAATGGTGTATCCATCCAATGGAATGTTATTCAGCCTTAAAAAATGGAAATAATGCTATTTGCAACGGAAATCCTACTATTTGCAACAACAAGCATGAAGCTAGAGAACAGTATGTTAAGTGAAATAAGCCAGTCACAGAAGGACAAATACTGCATGATTCCACTTACATGAGGTTTCTAAAGTAGTCAAACTCATAGAAGCAGAGAGGAGAATGATGGTTGCCGGGCCTGGGAGGGTGGAGAAATGGGGAGTTGCTGTTCAACAAGCATAAAATTTTAGTTACACAAAATGAATTAAGTTCTATGTGTCTTCTGTACAACATAGTGCCTATAGTTAATAATGCTATTTTATGTACTTAAAAATTTGCTAAGAAGTTGGATCTCGTGTCAAGTGTTCTTACCACGATTAGTAAAAGCCATTATTAAATATGTTATAAATGCTGCTAGATTTGTTCTGTTATTGTTTTACTTGATGTTTGTGCACAAAATATATAAATATAGATGTATATATGGGCCAATATATATCAGTCTATAGGGGCCAATATCTTTTTGGCGTTATCTTTCTCATGTCTGGATATCAGAGTAATGTTTGCATTAGAAATTGCTTTGGGCAGCTTTCCTTCTTTTCCTGTGTGTTGAAAGGTTTTCTATAGCATGGAAATTACTTTTCTTTAAAAGTGAAGAGCAGGGTTTCTCACCTTTGGCACTATTGGCATTTTGAGCTAGATACTTCTTTGTTGTGGGGATCTGTCCTGTGCACTGTGGGATGTTTAGCAGTATCCCAGGCCTCTATCCACTAAATGTCAGTAGCACCCCTCCCCCAATTGTGAGAAGCCAAAATGTCTCCAGATATTTCCAAATGCCCCCTGGGGGGCAACTCCCTTAGACACACTCAGCAGTTGAGAATCACTGGTGTGAAGCAATTCAACCACTAACTCTCTGGGCCTGGAGCGTTTTTAAGAAACTCTGATAGCATTTTCTATTCCTTTCATAAATATTCATTTTTCCAAGTTTTCTTATACTTCTTGTGTCAATTTTGATAGTTCTTATACTCTCACAAAACCATTTATTTCCTCAAAAATTTCTTCATTATTAATAAAATTTACTGTGCATCTATTACTATTCCTGTTTCCATTTTTTCTATTCAAATTTTCTCTTTTGTTTTCATTACATTTGCCAGAAGTTTGTCTAAGTCATTGCTTTTTTTTAAAACTTCACAAAGTCACTTCCTGTTTTCTTACCATGTACTAGGTGCTGTACCATATGGATTAAACAAGTTCTCTGCCATAATAAATCTCTGAGCCAAGTGCAGGGTTCAGATTTGCAAACCTCGTTACGTATGATAAACGTTAGGATAACAGCATAGATTGGTTACCATGAAAACACAAAAAGGGCAATGAAATAAGAAGTCTAGGGGCAGGGAAGGCTTACCAGAAGCTTGAGCTGAATCCTGGAAGATTTGAAGCAAAATAATCTTAGACATGACTATGTGGACAAGATAATAAATTCTAAAAATTCTGTGAAAGGACAGCTGAGGATGAGAAGAGGTTGGGGCTAGGTTAGGTGTTGGACAAATGTGTGAGTGGTAGAGGCAATTTCAGGCGGGGAGAACTGCAGACATAAAGCTTTAAAATGAAAACTAAAAAAATTAAAGTCTCTTTTTATATTTGAAAGAAAAAAGAATGCTTTTGAAAATCTTTAGAATGAGCGACAGGAATGTGTGTGTGCTGTATGAAAATCAGGACGCTGAAGTAGTTAGAGGGCAAAAACATCAAAGTCCACTTTCAATCATACTTATTCATTTTATGTCTGCACGTATCATACACTTCCCAACTCTCCTTTTCTCTTTATGACTTGTCCTTTTTTGAAGTCCTCCATTCATTTACATAACTGGGGGAATTTTTCTGGTGCCTGAGGAAACTTGCTCTTAATGTGAAAAAAAGTGTTCCATACCCCTTAGCATTAGAGTTACGGTCATTGTACATACACTTCCCAAATTACTTTTATGAGGAATGGCAGGTCTCCCTTTGGACCCATCTGATTCCTGGCATGATTCATACTCCTACCAGGCAGTGTACCAATGGGAGAAAGAGTGAGTCAAGGTTAGGGCCACTGAAGAGGAAAAAGTTGAAATGATAATGGTGTGAAATGAATCTGAGCTGAGGGTTTGGCTTCTTTTTACCTCTCTAGAAATTAGAATTACCTGGGTTGTGATCTGTGCTCCGGAAATGTGTGCATTGCTTTTCAAGCCCTCTTTTGTACTGTTGTTTCCAAAATTGTAATGTCACACGTTCAGTTCTTTCCTTATTTTCATGTCCTTAAACAGTACGGCTAAGTGGTATTGTACCTTGCCAAGTGGCAAGTGTACCAGCCTTGCTGGGGAATCCCAAGTGGCCTTAAAAGAAGTAGGCCAGAAACTATGGATCTAATCAAATTATCTTTTCCTAGGGGAATCTCTGATGCAAAGCCCAGAAGTTATCAATGACCTGTGTCAAGAGCCAGAAGCACTTGGTGTACCATTTGGCTATTTTAAGAGCGTGACTTGTATGCAGTTAGTCAGTGTTGGGTGGGGTGATACTCTCACTGGCTAGCAATTCCGTGTGTTTACACAAGCATACTTATGTTTACTTTTGAATATTCTATCCCTCTTCCGTGCCTCTCCTCCCACAGGCCTATCAGTAGGCCCTTATTCATTCTTCAAGACATTACTCAAGTCACTTATGCTGGGAGGCTGTCTGTGCTTCTTTTCTCTTCTCCCAGGTAGAGTTTGTGATCCCATTTTTTGTGCCCCCACAGTAACATGTCTCGTTGAACTTATCACACTTTATTGTAATATGTTTCTTTACACACTTGTATCCCCTGGTAGCTAATACACTTTTTGAAGGAAGGAACTGTACTGTTAATATTTGAAGCTGAGTTCCTAGTATGATTCCTATGAAGTGTTTTGGGTAATGAACTGAATTTTGCTCTCTCTGCCCATGTACCTGACTTCTACATAACTGTCACAGGTTGTGCAGTCTTCAATGGTCATAGAAAACTTTCTTTTGGCTTGAGGTAAAGACCCCACCTGTGACCCCCTAAAGCACCAAGTACTTTCTGATAAAACCTAATGCACTGTATTATAATTTTCTTCTCCATTTCTGTTTCTTGTGATCTTGAGGGCAGAGATTGTGCCGGATTCATCTCTGTATCCTCCAGAGCCTAGTGTTTACCTGGTTCATAATATATACAACTCAAAGAATGCCCTAACTTTATCTTTCCTGTGTAAAGCTAGAATAGTCTTTTTCATAAGATTTAAAAATTATTTTGATGGTGGGATACAACACACTGACACTGGGGCAGAACTTTGATGAAATGTGGAACTCTGTTACTAACAGCTCTGAAAGAGAGAAGGCTGCCAGGCAGGGCCCCACAGAAGGTTGTATCTCTGGAGAGGGTAACAGCAAGCTAGAGTTGTAGAGGACAGCTTATGTATGACAAATGGGGTAGGATTAACTAGGTTTTGTGGGCTCCCTGTGGATCAACTAATTTGAATAACTTCTCATACTTCTGGGCATCGAGTCTGTCCTTAGTTGTCTGGTACCTGGCCCCATGGGATATTAGGGCAGGTGCCTAGTGGCTTAGAGTGTGAGAGCCTGATAAGGGAAGTGGTTAGAGTGCGGACTTAATTAGCTGCTTGAGAAGGGGAACTGACTGACTTCTAGCAAGGGCCTCAAAACTGGGTCAAGATAGCCTTTTAAAAATATATTAAAGTCTAAGGATCTCTAATACACATAGTTTGCCTATAATGTCTACGTGAGAAATGTTTTCCTCACAGACTCCTAGTCTCCATCTAAATCTATTATCCTGGTAGACAATAGATACTGAGAGTAGTGGTGGGGGTGCTAATCTAAACATGTCTGATTCTCAGCTCTGTTTCGCTCAAGATTCCTGGTAAAAGTGAAGTATTATAGACATAGCCCAGTCTTTGGATTTTAATTCTCTGTTTTCAAAATTTTGTTCTTTTAGTAGATTTCTGATCATATATTGCCAAAAATGCGAAGTTTTTTGCTAAGATTGAAGACAATATATACACAAAGTGCATATCACAGAGATTTTAACTGTTTAGCAATCCTTTTGAATAAATGGATCTAGGCGCTATTAAACAATAGGTGCTAAAAATTACAAAAGAGAAACACACAGGGAGTATATACCTTCAGATAGAGGTACACAAAGCACTTATAAATCATCTTGTAAAAGAAATATCAATGAACAGAAAATACAGAAGGCAGAAAAACATATAAAAGAAAATCAGAGGAATGAAATCAGCAAAAACCAGACTGCAGGGAATTCTTTAGGGAAACTGTACTAGTTTCCTATGGTTGCTGTAACAAATATCGAGACATTTGTTGGCTTTAAAAAACAGAAATGTATTCTCTCACAGTTCTGGAGCCCAGAAGTTTTAAATAAGCATTACTGGGCTGAAATCAAGGTGTCAGCTGGGCCACATTCCCTTCAAATGTTCTAGGAGAGGATCTGTTCTTTGTCTCTTTCAGCTTCTGGTGGCTACCAATGTTCCTTGGCTTGTGTTTGCGTCACTCCGATCTTTGCCTTCCTGTTCATATTGTATTCTCCTCTTTTGTGTGTATAAAATCTCCTTCTGTCTCTTACTTGTAAGGACATTTGTGATTAGATTTAGGAATCATCCAGATAATCTAGGAAAATCTCCCTTTTCCAAGATCCTTAATTTAATCATGTCTGCAAAACCCCCTTTTTTCCCATATAAGGTAACATTCCAGGTTTCTACAAATTAGGATGTGGATATCTTTGAGAGAAGGTAGTTTTTAGCCTGCCACAGAAAACCTTCCAGTTTCCTCAAAAATAATAAAGAAAAAAAAGAAGGAAAGAATGGAAGAGGAAATTATTGATTAAAAGAGATTTAAGATATATATGAACCAATTTTAATATATAGAACTTGTTTGAATATTGATATGAACAAATACACTGTAAAAATAAGATAATTGAGGAATTTGAATGCTAAGTGGTATTTCTTGATAATAAGAAATTATTACTTTTTTCTGGGA
Source organism: Equus przewalskii (assembly GCF_037783145.1). Lineage (NCBI taxonomy): Eukaryota > Metazoa > Chordata > Mammalia > Perissodactyla > Equidae > Equus > Equus przewalskii. Next base: position 116,027,617 of record NC_091863.1, on the reverse strand, counting down.
GATAATGGTAAAGTGATAAGTTTTAATGACAGAATCCTTATCTTCTGGAAATACAGGATGGAATAGCTAGTTACAAATGAAACAATATGATATTTCCATAAAAAAGATTTAATTAAAAAAACAACTTATTACAAGGCTTGGGGAGTGGTGGGAACTACATAATGGTAACTGCTACTATGAGAATTAGAATCCAATTTTGAAATGAATGAGACCAATATTTCAGTGGAAAGAGAATTATATTTTACTGACTCATTGGGTTTTGATATTTATTTGATATTGATGTTTACTTTATTTGTATTACATCTTCTCTATAATTTAGATATTTATCCATCTCAAGTAGTCAAGTAATCAAATAGCATTTGAACATATGATATACACACACCTATATGTGCATATATACATATATATTAAAATATATATACATATTATATAAGTCACGGTTCTCCAGAGAAACAGAACCAATAGGATGTTTGTATATGTATGTGTGTGAGTTATACGTATATGTGTAAATACATATTTTATTATAATGAATTGGACCACACGATTATGAAGGCTGAGAAGTCCCAAGATAGGCAGTTAGCAAGTTAGAGGACTAGGAGAGCTGATGGTGTAGTTATAGTCTGAGACCAAAGGAGTACGAACCAAGAGAGCCGATGGTGTAGTTCTCGTCCAAAGGACAATTGCTTTCCTATATGCCAACAATATACGACTGGAATTTGAAATTAAACTTACAATACCATTTACATTAGCACCCAGACAAATGAAATACTTAAGTATAAATCTAACCAAATATGTACAAGCTCTAAATGAGGGAAACTAGAAAACTCTGATAAACAAAATCAAAGAAGAACTAAATAGAGAGAGATTCCATATTCATAGTTAGGAAGACTGAATATTGTCAAGATGTCAGTTCTTCCCAATTTGATCTATAGATTCAATTCAATCTCCTTCAAAATCCAAGCAAGTTATTTTAGGGAGATCAACAAACTCATTCTAAACTTTATATGGAGAGGCAGCCTCTATCACCTCAGGATGGTCTCTAGTTGGTACATAGTATGAAGCTGGAGATCTCACTTCTATGAAGAGATGAATTCTGCTAGCAACCATGCAAACTTGGAAGAACATCCTGAGCCCCAGGAAGGAATGCTGCCAGGCTGGCACCTTGATTGTAACCTATGAGACATCCTGAAGCAGAGGACCCAGTTAAGCCATGCCTTGATTCCTGACCCATGGAAACTGTGATAGAATAAATGTGTGTTGTTTTAAGCACTAAGTTTACAGAAATTTGTTACACAGAAATATACAACTAATATAGCCACTCATTGAGTTCCTCAAAATTACTAGTTCCCTTCTTACCAGTGCATTCCATATTGTTTTGGTAAATAGATTAACCTCTTGGCTTTTCTGGAGAATATGATGAGCTGTTGCAGTTCTGGCCTTATATAGTAAATCCATTCTAGCCTGCCTACTTCTCTAAGCTTTTTGATTTATTCTCCTACCATCTACCACGGTAATCCTAGCATTTATATTTCACTTAGAGTGGGTGCTTTTTCCAAATTTCTAGGAGCCATCTTAGTAGCATGTGATCACTCCCTCCTGCCTTTGCTAGATTATTAAATTCTTAATAATGGGGGATTTCTCCGACATTGGTAAGCTTACCACTTCCAACTATATTCTGCCTTTCTTAATTCAGCACCTTCAGGGTCTAGCCCCATATATTTCTTCCTGCTAGGTCCTCTAGTTCATTTAGTGTATATTCACCTTTCCCTCCTTTTGTCAGCCCAATACTTTTTGAAAGCCAGGTTATGTCATGACTTCACCTTAGTTATTTGTCTTTTGGCCAGAAAGGGAGGTAGTGACTGATTGCAAGAGGATCCTGAATTGTCTTGCAAGGAGGAAGCCTATGCATTGTCTTCAAGCAGTGGGTGAATGCTACTTTCAGAGCAGGAAAACACTTTTGCAGTCCCAGTGGGTTCAAGGGAATCTGGGGATTCAAGAATTTCAAGCATATTGACACAGATGAACTCATCCTGAGATTCAGAGTCCCTTTTCTTTCCTATGATGGCCCTGTCTTTGACATACGGTTTAGAATTTCACCTTCTCGAGTGCCTCTACCTTTATAGTTAAATCTGAACCAGATCCTCAGCTTTTCCTGCCCTCCAGCTGCAGAAGATGAGTTTATTTATATACTATAAAGGGAGCCCTCTGATTTTCATGTTTTGCCTTAAACTGGTGATTTATCACCCTCATCCTTTCATTGTTTTTCTCCAGTGCATCAATAATACCCACTAAAGTCATCCAATTCAATATTCCTTTTAATTACTACTCACTTCAGACCCTTCAAATGCCTGAGATATTGTGTACGCTATTGCATTCCTTTCCACCTCACATCCCATTTTAGTTTACCACCAATGAATGTTTTAACAATTGCATTGCTCCATCATACCAGGGGCTATTAGTACTCCATCTACCACCAGAGATGAAGTCCTCTGATCTGTCTGACCAGTGAGTGGCCTAGTTCTAAAATCCCATATTTGAGACTACTTCTTAGGACTATTACCAATATGATTTGTCTTGGTTCAGGTTCTCCAAGAAAATAAATAGTTGTATACAGGTTTGTTGGAGAATGGGCTCAGGAGTAGCACCTTTAATGGAGTAAGGGAAGCAGGATGAGCAGAGGGTAAATTTAAACCTTGCTTTGGTTGCAATCAGGCTTCAGGCTATCCCACAGGAATCTCTAGAGCTGGAACTGTCTCTCAGAATTGTTCTGAATTGAGACAAGGAGGTCAGATCTTTGTCCCCCTACACTAACCAGTCATTAGATGCAGGCTGATCCCAGGGAGGAGGTGTAACTTTGGGCAAGGTGGCCTCTTTAGGTCAAGGGCAATTCCCAGAGAGAGACTCAGCTATGAGCCTTTGGCAGCCTCCACTCCCAGCAAATGAGGAAATGAGTGGCTTGGTCCTGATGGGGATATAGAGCAGGAGAACTGCACCATGTGTTACAATCGTTAAAGAGGCTGGTGGTCTGTGATTATAGATTGTATTGTCATTAAAGAGGTTTCCTCTTCAAGCTTAAATATTTTTTTAGTAGAAAACTTTAAAACAGAACGAACCATTTAACTATATTTTTTGAAGTCAATAAATATTTATGGAATGCTTACTATCCCAGGCACTAATATAAACACTGTGGATACGACCATAAACACTATGCATTTGAAAGAATAAACCATCCCCTTCAGTCCCACCAGATGGAGACTGAAAATTAGAATCATCCTTGACTTAGAATTTAGTCGTTATAAATATTTTGAAAACTTCAGCTGCATCTTTCTATAGCTGAGGGAAAGGTCATAAGGAAGTGTATGGCTCAGCAACCACATGATTTCCCCCTCCCAATCAGCTACAAAAATCTGAAAGGGAAGAAGCTATTAAGGAAATGAAGAGGAGAAACTAACACTTCTCTATATAATATAATGAACTAGCATCAATGTGAGAGAGGCTGTCTTGCAAACTATGAGACAGTTGATAGGTTGAGACTGTGCTATCCTGGAGAATTTATGATTGTCTTTTCCTTTTTGGGGGGTTGGTTTTAAGGAATAATTTACATATAATAAATTTCACCAATTCTAAGTGTATAAATAAATTTCACCAATTCTAAGTGTATAATTTGATGAGCTTTGACAAATTTATATAATCAATGTAACCACAACCAAAATTACAATATAGAACATTTCCATTACCCCCCAAATTTTGTTGTGCTCCTTTGCAGTCTATCTCCTTCCTACTGATCAGATGCCGTCTGATGTTGTGAATTTGCCTTTCCTATAATACCATATAAATAAAATTATATTGTATATAGTCTTTGTATCTGAATTTTTTTCAATTAGCATAACTCTTTTGAGATTCACCAACAAAGACTTGTATGCAAATAGCAGCTTTATTCATGATAGCCCCAAACTGGATACAACTCAAATGTCTATCAACTGGTAAAAGGATAAAGGAACTGTGTTGCACTCATATATTAGGATGCTACTCAGCAATGAAATGGACGAACAACTTATAAACACAGTTAAGTGTCTGCTATGTTGTGTGCATAATAATTTATGGGGTTTTTAACTGATTAATTTAATTTACAAAGATAAGAGAATTATTCAGTGTGTTGATACAGCTGTTACAAAAGGGCCTTGGTTGCTGAGCAGCCAAGAAGTGACAAATAACTACTACTCTTGCTTCCTATGAGAGTGATGCCTTTTGCTATTCTATCTATAATCTCATGACTGCTGTTTTTTATGACCAATATATACTCTACTGGGAATTGACTTGCCAGGGTTAGAGAGAGCCAGCTTGACAAGTGTAAAATCCCCTATGAGAGTCTGAGATGTAACAGTTGTGTCTGGTGTGGGAACTGGTAAAACACTTTGGGGAATTGATTCAGCTATAATAAGCGTCTTAAAGAGAGCCATATATATCGACTGAGTTTACTTATGGAACTCTATCCTATGAAAATAGAAATGCAATATAAGATTATTATACAATGATGTTCAATGCACTTTTATAAAATTTCTTTTATTTTAAATAATATACTTTATTTATTAGAACTCTTTTAGGTTTATAGAAAAATTCAGCAGAAGTGCACAGAGTTCCCATAAACTGCTTCTACCAGCCCCACACCCTAGTTTCCTCTATCATTAACATCTTGCATTTGTTTAGTACATTAGTTACAATTGATTAACCAATATTGATATACTATTATTAACTAAAATTCATAGTTTACATTAAGATTCATGCGGTATTGTGCAGTTCTATGAGTTTTGACAAATTCATAATGTCATGTATCCACCATTGTATTATCATACAAAATCCTTTTGCTGTTGTAAAAATCCCTTGTGCTCCACTTGTTTATCCCTTCCCCTCTCGCCCCTCAATCCCTGGCAATCTCTGATCTTTTTACTATCTATATAGTTTTGCCATCACAGAATGTCACGTAGTAGTGGAAATAATACAGCACCTTTTTCAGATTACCTTTTTTCACTTACCAATATGCTTTTAATGTTCCTTCATTTCTTTTTGCGGCTTACCAGCCCATTCCATTTTATTGCTAAATAATATTTTATTGTATTGATGTACCACGGTTTGCTTAGCTATTCACCTATTGAAGGATACCTTAGTTGCTGCAAATTTTTCGCAATTATGAATAAGACTGCTATAAATATTTGTGCGCAGGTTTTTGTGTGCGTATAAATTTTCAGGTCAATAGGAATAAATGCCTAAGAGTACAAATGTTATATTGTATGGTAAGACTATGTTTACTTTTGTAAGAAACTGCCAAACTGTCTTCTAAAGTGACTGTAGCATTTTGCATTCCCACCGGTAATGAAGGAACTCTCTTTTGCTCTACGTCCTCACCAGCGTTTCTGTTGTCAGTGTTTTGGATTTAACTATTCTAATAGTGTATAGTGGTTTCTCATTGATTAACTTTCAAATCCGTAACATATGGTGTCGAGCATCTTAACATGACTTATTTACCATCTGTACATCTCTTTGTTGACGTGTCTGTTCAGATCTTTTGTCTACATTTTAATTGGGTTGTGTGTTTTCTTACTGGTGAGTTTTAACAGTTCTTTACAAATTTTGGGTGCAAGTCTTTTATTAGTTTAGTGTTTTGAAAATATATTCTCCCAATCGGAGATTTGCTTTTCATTCTCTTAACAGTGTCTTTCCCAGAGCAGAAGATTTTAGTTTTAATGAAGTCCAACATTAATTTTTTCTTTTATGGGTCCTGATTTTGGCATTGTATCTAAAAATTCATTTCCAAACCCACGTTCACCTGAGTTTTCTCCTATGTTGTCATCTTGAAGGTTTATGGTTTTGTGTTTTACATTTAGGCCTATAATCCGTTTTGTGTTAATTCTTGTGAAAGGTATAAGAGATATAAGGTCTGTGTCTAGACTAATTTTTTTACCATGTGGATGTCCAGTTGTTCCAGCACCATTTGTTGAAGAGACCTTCTTTTCTCCACTGAATTGACCTTGCTTTTTTGTCAAAGATCAGTTGACTATATTTGTTCAGGTCTATTTCTAGGCTCCCTGTTCTGTTCCACTGATCTATTTCTCTATTATTTCACCAATACCGAACTGTCTTGATTACTGTAGCTTTATAGTAAGTCTTGAAGTCAGATTGTGTTAGTCCTCCAACTTTGATCTTTTTTAGTATTGTGTGGCCTATTCTGAGTCTTTTGTCTTTCCATTCATTCATTCATCAATCATATGAACCTGCTACTTTCTTTTTAGGATGATTAGAATTAGTCAATATCCACAAGTAAGTTGCTGGGATTTTTATTGGGATTGCATTGAATCTATAGAGCATTTGGGAAGAACCAACATCTTAACAATATTGAATCTCCCTTTCTGTGGACACAAAATATCTCTCCATTTATTTAGATCTCTAATTTCTTTATCAGAGTTTTATAGTTTTCCTCGTATAGATCTTGTACATATTTTTTGAGATTTATACCTAAGTATTTTGTTTTTTTCATACTAATGTAATTGGTGCTATGTTTTAGATTTCAAATTCTGATTGTTCATTGCTAGTATATAGAAAAGCAATTGATTTATATATGTATTAGCCTTGTATCCTGCAAGCTTACTATAATTGCTTATGAGTCCCAGGAGTTTTTTTGTTATTGGTGATTCTTTGGGACTTTTTTATAGAGACAGTCATGTAATCTGTGAACAAAGACAGTTTATTTCTTCCTTCCCAATTTGTATACCTTTTATTTCCCTTTCTTGTCTTATCACATTAGTTAAGACTTCCAGTACAATGTTGAATAGGAGTGGTAAGAGAGGACATGCTTATGTTGTTCCCAGTCTTAGGGAGAAAGCATCGAGTTTCTCACCACTAAGTGTGATGTTACCTGTAGGTGTTTTGTAAGTGTTCTTTATGAAGTTGAGGGATTTCTTCAAGTTTGCTGGGAATTTTTATTCCAAATGGGTGTTGGATTTTTCAAATGCTTTTTATGCATTTATTGGTATGATCATATGAATTTTCTTATTTAGCCTGTTGATATGAAAGATTACATTAATTGATTTGGGTATGTTGAACCAGTCTTGCATACCTAGGATAAATCCCACTTGCTCATAGTTTATAATTCTTTTTATACATTATTGGATGTGATTTGCTAATATTCTGTTGAGGATTTTTGCATTTATGTTCACGAGAGACATTGGCCTATTGTTTTCTTTCTTGTAATGCCTTTGTCTTCTTTTGGTATTAGGATGCTGGCTTCACAGAATGAGTTGATAAGTGTTCTCTCTGCTTCTATTGTTTTTTGGTACAGATTCTAGAGTATCGCTATCATTTCTTCCTTAAATGTTTGTTTAAATTCACCAGTGAAGTTATCTGAGCCTGCTACTTTCTTTTTAGGATGGTTATTAATTATTGATTCAATTTCTTTAATAGATATGGGCCTTTTAGATTATCTGTTTGTCCTTGTGTGAGATTTGACAGTTTGTATCTTTTAAAGAATTAGTCCTTTTCATCTGGTTATCAAATTTGTAGGCATAGATTTGTTCCTACTATTCCTTTATTATTCTTTTAATGTCCAAGGGATCAGTAGTGTTGGCCCCTTTCATTCTTGGTATTAATAATTTATGTCTCCTCTCTTTTTTTCTTTGTTAGAGTGGATAGAAGTTTATTAGTTTTACTGATCATTCAAAGAAACAGCTTTTGGTTTTGTTTAATTTCTCTATTGTTTTCCTGTTTTAAATTTCATTGATTGTTGCTTAAATATTTATTATTTAATTTCTTCTGATTACTTTACATTTAACTTACCCCTTTTTTCCTGGTTTAATAAGGTAAAAGCTTAGATTATTGATTTAGGTCTTTCTTCTTTTCTAACGTATACACCTAAGGCAATAAATTTCCCTTTAAGCACTGCTTTCACAGCATCTTACAAATTTTGATAAGTTGTATTTTTATTTTAATTTAGTTCAAAATATTTTTATGTTTTCTCCTGAGACCTCTTTGATCCATATTCCATTTAGAATGTTGTTTAGTCTCCAAATATCTGTGGAAATCTTTCTGTTATTGATTTCTAGTTTAATTTCATTGTTGTCTGAGAGCATGCTTTATATGATCTATTTTGAAAAATTTGTTAAGGTAAATTTTATGGCCCAGATTGTTGCCTGTCTTGGTAAATGTTCTGTTTGAGTTTGAGAAGAATGTGTGTTCTGCTCTTGTTGGATGAAGTAGTCTATAAATGTCAATGAGATCCAGATGATTGATGGTGTGGTTCAGTTCAACTATATCCTTGCTTAATTTCTGCCTACTAGATCAATGAATTACTTATAGAGGGGTGTTGAACTCTGCAACTCTAACAGTGGATTCATCTGTTTCTTCTTACATGCCTATCAGTTTTTGCCTCAGATGTGTTTGTATCTTGACACTTGAATTTTGGTGCATATACATTAAGGATTCTTATGTCTTCTTTGATAATTGACCCTATTATTATGTAATACACCTATTTATGCTTGCTAATTTTCCTTGCTCTGAAGTCTCCTTTGTCTGGAATTAAAAGAGCTATTCCAACTTCTTTTGGTTAATGCAATGGCGTGGCATATCTGTGTCTATTCCTTTATTTTAATCTATCTGTGTCTTTATATTTAAAGTGGGTTTCTTGAGGGCAACAAATAGCTGGATTGTGTTTTTTGATCAACTCTGACAATCTCTGTCTTTTAATTGGTGCATTTAGACCTTTGATATTTATAGTGATTATTGATATGGTTTGATTTATGTCTAGACATTTATAATTGTTTTCTATTCTTTGCTCTATGCTTTCTCTTTTCATCTTCCTGTCTTTTTCTGCCTTCTCTTGCTTTAATTGAACATTTTATAAGATTCCAATGTCTCTCTTTTCTTAGTATAACAATTATACTTATTTTTATATTTTTAATTCTACTCTAGATTGCAATGTATATTTACAACTAATCTAAGTCCAAATGACACTATATCACTTCACATATAGTGCAGGTACCTTATAAGAGGATATTCTCAATTCCTCCCCTCTGTTGCTCATAACTTTGATGTCATTCATTTCACTTATCTATGAGCTATTGTTACCCAAGACATTGTTTCTCTTATCATTTTGAGTAAACTATTACCTTTTAGATCAATTAAGCATAAGAAAAATACAATATTTTATTTTACCTTCATTTATTCCTTCTCTAATACTCTTCCTTTCTTTATGTAGATGCCAATTTCTGACCTATATGATTTTCTTTCTCTCTGAAGAACTTCTTTTAACATTTCTTGAGAGGCTTGTCTACTGGTGACAAATTCTCTCAATTTATTTTTTGTGGGAGAAAACCTTTCTACTCTTGAAGGATGTGTTCACTGGATACAATGTTCTAGGTTGGTGGGGTGTTTTTACTTTTGGCACTAAGCTAACATCTGTTGCCAATCTTCTTTTTCTTTCCTTCTCCTTCTTCCCAAAGCCCCCCAGTACATAGTGGTATATTCTTATTGTAGGTCCTTCTGGTTGTGCTATGTGGGATGCTACTTCAGCATGGCTTGATGAACAGTGCCATGTCCATGCCCAGGATCCAAACCAGTGAAATCCTGAGCCACTGAAGTACACTGTGCAAACTTAACCACTCAGCAATGGGGCCGGCCCTAATTCAGTTTATTTTGAATAACATTTTCTGTGTTAAAATTTATATATGTTTGTTGTATGAATTTTGAAAACCTGAGAATAACAACCACCCACAATTGCACTACTCAAAGATAACCATTGTTAAAAGTTTGGTATTACACCTTTTTATCTTTCATTCTAGACTTTCAAATTGATAATAAAATGATTGAAGACAGTCTAAATGCTTAATTATTGCATAATAATTGAGCACATTACAGTACATCTTATAGTTACAATATTATCAGCCACTGAAAAACTATCTATGAAGACTTTCATAACAAAAAAACACATATATGATAAGTGACAAAGTAGACTGTAAAATTGTATATAAAATATAATAATAACTATGTTAAAATGTGTAGAAATGGCCATGAAATAAATACATTTAAACATTGTACAAATAACAATGATTATATTTGCAAGCGACAATAGGAACAATTTATTTATTTTTCCAAATTTTTCTCTTCCAAATATTACACACACACATGCACTGGGTTCTATATTTTAGCTGTGGTAGTTTCAGCAAGTGCTAGATAGACTGATATTCACTACACTAAGAAATATGTAGCCCAAATTTTAATCAGACCTATTTATCTGTGGTGTAATAAAGAACTCATCATCCACTATTTCATAAAACAGAATGGGAACCATAATATGTAATAGATCTGAATATCACTCTGCCTTATTTTAAAAGGATAAAATTACTTTCTTTTTTATTTTACTCAGGTCGCATTGGCTTATATCTTTGTGTAAATTTCAAGTGTACATTATTATATTTCAATTTCTTTATAGACTGCGTTATGTTCACTACCAATAGTCTAGTTTCCATCCATCCCACACATTTGTGACCCTTTTTACCCCTTTGGCCCTCCCACCACCCCCTGCCCCTCTGGTAGCCACTGATCTGTCTTCCTTATCTATGTGTTTGTTTGTCTTCCACATGTGAGTGAAATCATACTGTTTGTCTTTCTCTGTCTGACTTATTTTGTGTAGCATAATACCCTCAAGGTCCATCCATGTTGTTGCAAATGGCATTATTTTGTCTATTTTTATGGCTGAGAAGATTACTTTTAATTTATAGTGAGCAAATAGATTTTTAATTATGACCTGATAAAATCTGAATGAGTCTAAGTATAACTGCCTTGAGAACTAGAAAAAGAAGAAATAATCGATAGTCCTTTGATTGCTATTACAGGAACCTTATCTTGTAGACTTTTTGCATTTGGTGTTAATGTTAGAATGTTCCAGTGGGAAAGTTAATGAGTGAAACCAAATGGTACAATGTATTGTTAGTCAACCATTAATGTGCATCAGTATCACCTGGAGGAAGAGTCAAAAAGTAGGATTTTCTGGAGCCATCCCCAAAGATTCTGAATCACTAAGCATTTCATGAGACTGTAAATTTGCATTTTAACAAGCACCCCAGGTGATTCTAATGAAGGTGGTCTAGACTATATTGTGAGAAATGCTGAATTAGGAAAAGCATGGATTTTTGGTATCAGGGAGACATTTATATAAATCTTTGATTGACTCCCGAACTTACTAGCCATGGGGCCAGAGACAAGTTATTAATAATGTCAGTTTAAATGGTATCGCTTAATAGCAACAGTAACAGTTATTATACCCAACATATATTGAAAGTGTATTATGTGTTGAGCATTTTTTGTACGCACTTTTATCTGTATTAGCTCATTTTGTTTTTACAACTCTATGAGGCATATACTATCATTATCCTTACACAGAAGGAAACTGAGGCATGGATATTTTAACTAACTCGTCCAAGGTCACCAAACTAGTAATTGTTGAAAATACAGGTTTTAAACCAAAATAGTCTGGCTCCATTTCTGTGTTTTTTTAACTAGTATTCTGAAAGCATATATACTCATATCCATTATTAAATATTAAATTTACACGATGAAAACAGAACTAATTGCAAATGTGAACTACAACAGTTGTCTTTGATATGTCTGAATTATTCTCTCTCCTCAATTAGTTTTCTATGCAGATTCCAATAGCAATATAGTATTCAGGGATGAGTACCCAATTTAACCTTTTGAATTTAATTACTTGGGGACCTGCCCAATGTCATCCAAATTCCTAAGATTTATTTTGCCAAATATTTGGCACAGTTCATTTCTGCCCAGGTCCACTCATTGTAATGGGTCCTAAGATATAAATTTCTCTCTCCTCTGGATACTTTTCTGTGCTAGAACAATGTTTTAGCACTACAAAATATTTGTGCATTGTTCTCAACCTCTGCAAAAATATTGGTGTATACCATTGGAGTATCTGCTCTTTAAAATGTTTGGAATTTTAGTTCACATATATTTATTATGTCAGAAGTACATGAATTCACTCTCCAAATATATATATTGAAGTAGTTGATAAAATTTATGATTTGTTCAAGGTCATACCTTTACTTTTTCACACAAAATTTAAATTTATAAAGGTTTTTAAGTATTGTTCAGATTTCTTTAGCTGTTTACCATTTGAGTCTCCTAGATGTGTGTGTGCGTGTGTACATATATATTAATCTTCATAGTGAAATATGCTTAGTATCAGCTGCTTCAAAGGGAAACATATAGGCTGAAGAGAGTCCAAAGCCAGGGCTTATTTTGAGGCCATGGAATTATCCACATCCTCATGTTTCGCATTTACCTCATATTCTATTCAAGGCTTTAGTGAAGATGGCTATAAACAGGTGCTGAAATTCAGATGTATGGAGTTGGGGAGGGCAGATTGTAAGGAACTCATATAATATTGTGGATGAAAGCAGCTGGTACATCATTGATCTAACTGTATGTTGGCAAATGTCTAACAACTGGCTTTCTGCTTTCTGATCGATAGCATCTGCTGATTTCTGTGGAGGTAATACTCCCACTGTGGCCGATTTGATGCTGCCAACATGGTGTCACTGAATGCATAGGCAGAAAGAGATGCACGGTAGCACACTGTTATTTAGTAGTTCAACCATATAGGTGCAATAGATGTAAATAACCTCAGGAGCACAGATAATAGTAAAATGGAAGAATACGTTTAAGATATTATAAATTTTGAACATTTACTACTTCTGCTTTTAATATAATATATTTAATTGTAAATTTATTATAATTTTTAATAATGACTATAGGAACCAGCTTGTAAAATTTCTGAAAATTTAATAGTTAAGCTCTTGTGAGTTGGACAGGATGATTCCACCACAATACTGCATTGGAGTCTTCTAGAAGTTGTGAATATTTGCTATACTTCACCCAGATGCCTATTCAAAGAACTACTAGCAGGCTAGCCCCGTGGCCAAGTGGTTAAGCTCACGTGCTCTGCTTAAGTGGCCCAGGGTTTCGCAGGTTCGGATCCTGGGCATGGACATGGCACTGCTCATCAGGCCATGATGAGGTGGCATCCCACGTAACACAACCAGAGGCACTCACAACTAGAATATACAACTATGTACTGCGGGCTTTGGGGAGAAGAAGAGGGGAAAAAAAGAAGATTAGCAACAGATGTTAGCTCAGGTACTAATCTTTAAAAAAAATAAAAAGAAAAGAACTACTAGAGACTATAGTACAGATGATTCCTTCTTTATTGTGTGTGAGCATCCTCACTGATACACATAATGATAATAGTACTATTAGAGTAATTAAGTTACTGAGAACTTAGTATATGCTAGCTCCAACTCTAAGAAGTATTACAGATTTTAATAGTTTCATTGAAAAATGAGGATTATAAACAAGAACATGGACAAAGAAAACAGTTCAGTGGTTACCAGGGGAAGGGGGGTGGGGGTGGGCACAGGGGGAGAAGGGGAGCACCTACGTGGTAACAGACAAGAAATAATGTACAACTGAAATTTCACAATGGTGTAAACTATTATGAGCTCAATTAAAAAAATGAGGATTCTGGGGCTCACAGTAGTCAATGATCTTGCCCTTGCTCACACAATTTATGTGAAAGAGCTGAGCTACAAGTCCAACACCTGTCCAATTCCTAAACTTACTCTCTTAAACAGTATCCTCCACTGCATATATGTAAGCGTGTTGAAGCATATGAAATTGGTGGCCAGGTTTGACTTATAAAAAAGCAATGTCATTGCATTGAACTTAATATAGATATGGATACAGATACTGACACAGATATAGATATGAAATGAAGTGTTCTCTTTCACCTGCCTGCTCTAGTTGGCATGCTGGTTTTTCCTTGTTAAGAATTAGCAGAATAGAATGGGTACACATCTAGCGATCAGAAGCCTTGTATATTGTAGCAAGACCGCTGTGCATGGTGTCAGAAATTGTGGCTCCATCCCTTACTAGCTATGTTTAACAGGGACAGCAAATCCTGCTTTGCCTCACTCCTAGGAAGTTTTTGAATATTAATAAGAATTTATTTTTTAATTTATTTTTTATGAGAAGAGTAGTATTTTTGGCTAAGGTAACAAAGTTAATCTTGCATGTACATGGAGAAAAAAATAGCAATAGTATTCATTACCAAAGCTGTGCTCCATCATTTTTCAATAAATGTATTTTGTGTTGTTTGCACTCCCTAGCCCACTTTTAATGATAACAACAGCAACAATAAAAATGTGTTTAACTTTTGCACACCAAATATGTGTCAGACTCTCTGGGCCCTTATGTAAACTCACACAATCTTCACAACAATTTTGTGATGTATACATTATTATTTTCAGTTTAACATAGTATGAGTCTCATAAGTACTTAACAAATGGTAGATCCAGGACTGAGAGTACAGTCTACCTCTCTAGCTGGTGCTTTTGTCTTCCAGCTATGACTCTCACCTTGAAGACAGAATTGTGTTTTGTAGCTTCCTGTATCCATCAGTGACCAGCATAGTGAATGGCATTGTAGTCGAGATCTCAATGACCATTTGAAATGAATACTGGAAACAATATTTGTTTTAAAATTTTGTAAACTTTTAATTCCACATGGAATCCTACATAAAACTTAAGCATGTTGAATTGAAACAGTGATAAAAAGCGAGTTGACTCTGGAATTATTCCTAATGTTTCTACTTGAGTCAGAAAGAGAAGGGCACATTTCCTCTATTTCTGGGCTTGAAAGTAGATTCCCACGTGGTAGAGAAATTTCAAAGGCCCTTTGGAAATCTCACATTTCACAAATAGTATCTACTTAAGATGAGTTCCCTTGCTTCAAGTACCCTAAGCACTCAAATACCCTAAGAGGAGTGTGCTTAATACCACCAGCTGTATTAATTGATACAATGGCCTTTGTGTTGAAGACCCGGGCTCACATGATGAGTGACACTTCCTGGATGGGTGGCTTTATAGTGTTACTTTACTTGTCTGAATCTTAGATGTTTTTATCTATAAAGAGAAGGTTATAATAATACTTTCATCATAGGGTTCTTGTAAAGATTAATGGGGTTAACATATGTACAAAAGTGCCTAGTACACAAACAGTTGCCATATAAATACTATCTGCCTCCAATGTCATAAGATACTTTGTCATATTTGGCTTTTAATAATGTCCATAGCTTGTCAGAGTCAATGCAAGTCTAGTACAACGTGGATTTTAAACTTCCTTGGGTCGTCTCTTTAGTCTACTTCATTCAATAACAAATTGTCATCTTGTACTTTCTCTGTTGAGATAAGCCTGCTCCATGCCAACACAAATGGTAAAATTTTTTAACTCTTCAGGGCTGCTGTGCCTTCCAAATTTTAAATGTAAAGTTAATTCACAATACTAATGTCCTGTCAACCATAACTTTTTAAGCCTTTCGATGTATATCAATTATAGTCCTAATTCCTGGATTGAATGCTCTTTAAATATTAACTTGGTATAATATAAAATAGATTTGGTCATAGTACAAATTAATCATGTTTCCCTAAATAGTATTCTATATTCATTCATTCATTCAACTAATGTTTTGAGTACCTATTATGTGGTCGACCCTGTTCTAGGTACTGAGAATATGGCAGAGAAAAGAAAGATCAGGTTTCTGCTCTCACTGAACTGACATTCTAGTGGGAGTTGTCACACAGCAAACAAAACTAAGTGGATATATATTTTATGTTACATGGAGGGGGTACTATGGAGAACAACAAACAAGTGGTATTTGAAGAAATGGGAAGTTATGATTTTTAAAAGAATGGTCATTTAAGACTTCATTAAGAATGTGTGATTTGAGCAAAGATTAAAAGGAGATAATATAAAGGGAACTAATATTGACTGATAAATTGATAAATTACTCTCTCAGATTCTGTGCTAAATTAATTAGATCTATTCTCTTATTTAGTCTTCACTACCACCAATAAAGTAAATATTTTTGTATCCATTTTACAGCTGAAGAAACAGAAGGTCAAAGGGATTACATAACTTATTAAAGGCCACACTATTAATCACTATATTTCTCAAGCTTCAAGAGACCTACTTCAGGTATTTTGGGTTTTTATAGTTCTTGAAGCTTCTTTTTATAGGCTTGAAATGAAAGGGATAGTGCCCCTCCAACATTTTTCTCCCTTTGGGCAGAGATGCAATTCTCTTTTAACTAACAAAAATCATTCACAAGGCCTTCCTTTATCTCTCTTCACTTGAAATTTTAATATAGTTTTTGGGCCTTAGAACTTTCTGGTAAATAGTGTCTTGATCCACCTGGAGCCCCTCTTCACTGTGAATCTGGGAACATCTGCTGATGGCTCACAACTGGGCCCCTCAAAGGGTGGGCATGGCCTCCTCATCCAAGATTGTAACTGCCTTTCCCCTGAGTGGTCAAAGGACAATGATTGGGTGGTGTGAGGGTTCAAAGGCCCAACCCTCTTTCTTCAATTTGGTACAACTCTGAAAAGCTGGTCATCCAGCTCTAGAGATTTCTGGAATATTCTCTAAGTCCCCATTTGCCAAGCAGTGGAGATCAGATTCTCTCTCTGTTCAACCCTGCCTTCCTTATTTCCCTACAAGTATATCTCTCTAGAACACTCCTAATGAACTGCTTGCGTGTAACCACCCATCTCACAGTCTGTTTCCAGAAAATCTGACCTAACATTAATCTCTAACTGGTTCTAAAGATTTCCATTGTGAGAATCTGCTTTGTATTCTGGCACCTCACTTTGGACTTTCGCGTCTATTGTACTATGGTGACTCAGTTCAAACTTCCAATTTAAAATATTCTTATAGGTGAAGTGTGATGTGAACAAAGTTAACATGGATCAAAGTAGTTCAGTACAGTTTCAGTGAAGAGTATCAAGGGGTTATGGTGAGAAATAAACCTGGAGAATTATATGCTGACCAGATCATGACATTCCTTATGGATTTTTCCCTTTAGGCAACAAGGAGCCTTTGAACAGATTTTAAGCAGGAAAATAACAAAATCAGATGTACGCTTTAGAAAGATGTCTTTTGTGGCAATGTAGAGAAAGGATTGGAGGGATCTGGATAAGACTATAGATACAGGGACCAATCAGAAGACTAATTTAGACAAGACTTGATAAAGACAGTAAAGGGGTGGAGAATTTGCCACACCAAAATATGCCTCTTTGGTGTAAGGATTATCTTGAGCTGGCTATTTTTAAGAAAGAGCAGACATAGGAAAAGCTCTGAAAACTGAGCAGAAGTTACCCTTTTGTAAGAGATATTTACATTTATAATGGAAATCTCCATTTGTAAGAGTGTCTCCCTCTCTGAGCCAGGAAGAGGAAGATGACTCTAAATCTCTAAAAACTCTTATGAGTGGAGAAGGCAAGGACTTAAATCTGCAGAACAACCTTACCCTTGCGTACTGTGCTTTTCCTGGTCACCTCCCATAACTGACTCCCCCCACCCAAACGTCTCCCTTTGTCTTTAGCTGTAGGTGGTATTTAAGGGTGGTGGCTTGGGCCATTTTGGAGAGTTGCTCAGTTTCCCTGGGTCTCTCCCATGTATACAGGAGGTATACATGTTATTAAACTTCTGATTGTTTTTCTCCTGTTAATCTGTCTTTTATTACAGGGGGTGCTTAGCCAAGAATCTAGAAGCGTAAAGGAAAAATTATTTTTCTTCTACAATATGAAATGGTGTTTTTGCATTATTATTTATTTATTTAAATTATAAACATATATCACTATATTAGTATTTATGTGAATTGTGAAACAAAACAGAAATTAAGTGGCAAGAGATCAAAAATAAATATAAACAGAATTTCTATTATTTTCTTCCAACATCTCAATGGATGGCATTTGTTTAACTCATCTTGGAACACTCCCTTGGAAGTGAAAAGTCTTTTATGAGGAAGAAATGAAGTGCTTTTCTTTATCCTATTTGTGTAAGGAGATTTTTGCTATCATTTCCTGCTGTTATCATCCCACTTGACTTATAATAGCTTTCATAAATTCTTACAATGGATGTTATTCTCTACAACTATATTATACACTGGCACTGCATTGAAAAGGCATGCAGTGGAGTATCTTTTACACCAATAAGGTACATAAAGGGGAGATGCTTGAGTCCTTTTCAAGTGATCACAGGGAGCTACAAGTTGCAATGAACTCCAAGGAGCTTGTCTCTTATCACACTTGGTGTTCCCTATGTGTTCAATTCTTTTGTTTTAACGTGTAAACTTTGTCAAGATCATAAACTGAAAATGAGTCTTCAAACGATAATTGAAAGCTTGTAATGAATCCAGCAGTAGCTAATTATCATCCTAGCTTCATAGTTAGAATGAGGAGCAGAAATGACATTTCCCCATTTTGCACCAGCAACAAATGTTGGAGCTAGATCCACACCCCAAGAACCCTAAATCCTAACTCAGTGGTTTGTTGAAAACAGGAATTAGCTATTCTAAATGT
Source organism: Equus przewalskii (assembly GCF_037783145.1). Taxonomy (NCBI): domain Eukaryota; kingdom Metazoa; phylum Chordata; class Mammalia; order Perissodactyla; family Equidae; genus Equus; species Equus przewalskii. Next base: position 116,009,141 of record NC_091863.1, on the reverse strand, counting down.
CAAGTGAAAAAAATGCTATTTTCTCCTCTGCATGGAGCTATAGGTAATTCTTTAATTAATCTTTGATTATTTTTCAAGAACTCACATGACATCACAGGAAATAATGCTTACTATGTGGAATATCAGTCCCTTTGTATCACACAGCCTTCTAAACAGGTATTTCTTTGCTGACTTTCTTTTTGCACTTTATAAGACAAATAACAACCAGAATTGTTGAAAGTGTTCAGTAGAAATGATGTGGTATTTGCCTGAGATGAGGATGCAGGATCATTTCCTGCTTTCATTTCTTTTTGCAGAAGAGACAAGGTAGAAAGCAATGAATTCATCTCACCTCATAGCAAAATTGGTCCTCATAATATTTTCAGGCAGGAAGAAATGTGCCCTTACAGAGGATGCCACCCTATGATGAACTATTTGATTCAGTGAGTAGTGTCTGTGAAAAATGTCTCCAAACTGCTAAACTCTGTCATTCTTTAGATGGAACAGTGGCAGACAGAATGTGGCAGGGCTTGTCTTAGATCTTTTCCTTAGAAAGGCATCAAGGAGATGAAGGAATTCAGGAATGAGAGCTCTCTTTGTGTTCTGTGATGTTTTACCCCCAATAGTCTATTAGATAAAAGACAGATTAGTCTACGACTTCACGACTCTCCCTATCACTCAACTTTATCATTCTGTTGGTCACAAGTACTACATGAATCTTGCTTGATGTCCATGGTACCTTCTATTCCTCTCCCCCAGTCACCTCACCTCTTTTCACTCCAGTTAAGACACTCTCTCTCCTTCTTTCTCTCCCTTTCTCTTTTTCTCTCTCTCAATCTCTCTGTCTGTTTCCATCTCTCCAAGATTTCTTGATTCCTTTATTGCTGCTTTCTTCAACTCAACCTTAGCCTAGAACTAGCTTCCCAATCTAAATCCTGTTTTGTTCTCCACTCTACGCAAAAGGTCCAATTGGGAGCCAGGCCGGTGGCGCAGAGGTTAATTTCGCACTTTCTGCTTCTCAGTGGCCCGGGGTTTGCCGGTTCGGATCCCAGGCGAGGACATGGCACCGCTTGGCAAAACATGCTGTGGTAGGCGTCCCACATATAAAGTAGAGGAAGATGGGCACAGATGTTAGCTCAGGGCCAGGCTTCCTCAGCAAAAAAGAGGAGACTGGAAGTACTTAGCTCAGGGCTAATCTTCCTCAAAAAAAAAAAAAAAAAAAAAAAAAACCAAAAGATCCAATTAGTTCCATTTGAATGAGGTTCGTATGGGTGTGTGTATGTATGTGTGTGTGTGTATAAAGAAGTTTAAATATACGGAAAACTGAAAAACATAGGATGCTAATATCGACACCCGTATACTTAGACCAAGAATTAGTAAATGTAAACATTTGATTCAGATTTCGTTTTTAAGATAAAAACATTTTAGATAAAGCTGATCTCCTCTTTGTATCTCTCCACAGTCCAATTTCCCTTCTTTCTAACCTAAGGCAATAACTAATAGGCATTTGATAAATCCATCTAGTACTTAAATTTATTTGTATGACGGTAGTTGCCTCTATTCAAAATGTAAGTTTTTAGCATTGGCCAGCTATTGTTAATTTGCTCTTCTTTACAATTCTACACACCTTCTCACAAACATTTATGTGGTTTATTTCTTTTCAAAATCTGATGGATGATTGTTTTGTTTTTCTTCAGATTGTTAGTGAAGGTGACCATCTCATCTTTTGTTTCTTCTCAGACATTCCAATTCTGTCCTTTTTTTTTTTCTTCAACTGTTGCCAATCTTCTTTTTTCTTTTTTTTTCCTGCTTTTTCTCCCCAAATCCCCCCAGTACAAAGTTGTGTATATGTATATTTTTAGTTGTGGGTCCTTCTAGCTGTGGCATGTAGGACGCCACCTCACCATGGCCTGACGAGCAGTGCCACGTCAACGCCCAGGATGCGAGGCAGTGAAACACTGGGCCGCGGAAGCTGAGTGTGCGAACTTAACCACTCAGCCACTGGGCCAGGCCTCCAATTCTGTCTTCTACAAGATGACCATTTTATATTATGTCTCATGGATTTGATTTTCTTTATATTCCAGATGCTAAATGCTATTTTAAGTGAATGTCACAAATGGTTTCTCTCAGTCTATGATTTGTTTTTTAACAGTCTTTATGCTGTTTTGCCAAGTTTAAAATTTTGAAATAATCAATGCCATCAAGTTTTTCTTTTTTTTCTTTCGTTCTTTTTTTTTTTTTTCGGATGTACATCATATTTTGAATTCTATGTACATCACATCATGTTCACCACCCAAACACTAATTATAGTGCATCCCCTCACATGTGGCCTACTCACCCCTTTTGCCCTTCCCCCTCCCCCCTTCCCCAATGGTAACCACCAGTCCAATCTCCAATGCTACGTGTTTTTTTGTCATCGTTTTTTTCTTCTACTTATGATTGAGATCATATGGTATTTGAGTTTCTCTCTCTGACTTATTTCACTCAGCATAATATCCTCAAGGTCCATCCATGTTGTGACAAATGGCCGGATTTTGTCATTTCTTATGGCTGAATAGTAGTCCATTGTGTATATATACCACATCTTCTTTATCCATTCGTCCCTTGATGGGCACCTAGGTTGCTTCCATGTCTTGGCTATTGTGTATAATGCCACAATGAACATAGGGGCGCAAGTATCATTATGCCTTTGTGTTTTCAAGTTCTTTGGATAAATACCCAGCAGTGGAATAGCTGGATCATATAGTAGATCTATCCTTAATTTTCTGAGGATACTCCATACTGCTTTCCATAGTGGCTGCACCAGTTTGCACTGCCACCAGCAGTGAACAAGGGTTCCCTTCTCTCCACACCGTCTCCAACATTTGTTGTTTCCTGTCTTGTTAATTATAGCCATTCTGACCGGAGTGAGGTGTTACCTCATTGTAGTTTTGATTTGCATTTCCCTGATAGCTAATGATTTTGAGCATCTTTTCATATGCCTGTTGGCCATCTGTATATCTTCTTTGAAGAAATCTCTGTTCGGATCTTTTGCCCATTTTGTAATTGGATTGTTGTTTTTTTTGTTGTTGAGCTGTATGAGTTCTTTGTATATTTGGGATGTTAACCCCTTATCTGATATGTGGTTTGCAAATATCTTCTCCCAATTGTTAGGTTGTCTTTTCGTTTTGTTGATGGTTGCCTTTGCTGTGCAGAAGCTTTTTAGTTTGATGTGGTCCCATTTGTTCATTTTTTATTTGTTTCCCTTGCCTGGTCAGACATGGGACTTGAAAATATGCTGCTCAGACCAATGTCAAAGAGCGTACTGCCTATGTTTTCTTGTAGAAGTCTCATGGTTTTGGGTCTTACAGTCAAGTCTTTAATCCATTTTGAGTTGATTTTTGTGCATGGTGTAAAGGAATGGTCTACTTTCATTCTTTTGAATGTGGCTGCCCAGTTTTCTCAAAACCATTCTTTGAAGAGACTCTTCCTTTCTCCATCGTATGCTTTTGGCTCCCTTGTTGAATATTAGCTGTCCATAAACGTGTGGGTTTACTTCTGGGCTCTCAATTTTGTTCCATTGATCTGTGTGTCTGTTTTTGTGCCAGTACCATGCAGTTTTGGTTACTATGGCTTTGTAGTATAATTTGAAATCGGGGAGTGTGATACCTCCAGCTTTGTTCTTTTTTCTCAGGAATCCTTTGGCTATTCGGGGTCCTTTGTTTTTCTATATAAATTTTAGGATTCTTTGTTCTATTTCTGTAAAAAATGTTGTTGGAACTTTGATAGGGATTGCGTTGAATCTGTAGATTGCTTTAGGAAGTATGGACATTTTAATGATGTTAATTCTTCCAATCCAAGAGCACGGAATATCTTTCCATTTCTTTGTGTCTTCCTTGATTTCTTTCAACAATGTTTTATCGTTTTTGGTGTACAGATCTTTCACCTCTTTTGTGAAGTTTATTCCTAGGTATTTTATTCTTGTTGTTGCAATTGTAAATGTGATTGTATTCTTAATTTCTCTTTCTTCTGCTTCGTTGTTAGTGTATAGAAACACAACCAATTTTTGTACATTGATTTTGTATCCCGCAACTTGATTGTATTCCTTTATTATTTCTAAAAGTATTTTAGTGGACTCTTTAGGTTTTTCTAGATATAAAATCATGTTGTCTGCAAAGAGTGACAATTTCACTTCTTCTTTTCCAGTGTGGATCCCTTTTATTTCTCTTTGTTGCCTGATTTCTCTGGCTAGGCCTTCAAATATTATGTTAAATAACAGTGGTGACAGTGGGCATCCTTGTCTGGTTCCTGTTCTTAGAGGGATAGCTTTCAGTTTTTCTCCATTGAGAATGATATTTGCTGTGGGTTTGTCATATATGGCCTTTATTATGTTGAGATATTTTCCTTCTATACCCTTTTTATTTAGAGTTTTTATCATAAATGGATGCTGTATCTTGTCAAATGCTTTCTCTGCATCTATTGAGATGATCATGTGATTTTTATTCTTCATTTTGTTAATGTGGTGTGTCATGTTGATAGATTTACGGATGTTGAACCACCCCTGCATCCCTAGAATGAAACCCACTTGATCATGATGTATGATCTTTTTAATTTGCTTGTATTCAATTTGCTAGTATTTTGTTGAGGACTTTTGTGTCAATGTTCATCAGTGATATTGGCCTGTAATTTTCTTTTCTGTGTTGTCATTGTCTGGTTTTGGTATCAGGATAATGTTTGCTTCGTGGAAGGAGTTAGGAAGCCTCCCCTCCTGTTAAATTTTTTGGAAGAGTTTGAGAAGGATAGGTATTGAGTCTTCTTTGAATGGTTGGTAGAATTCACCAGGGAAGCCATCTGGTCCTGGACTTTTATTTTTTGGGATGCATTTGATTGCTATTTCTATCTCCTTACTGGTGATGAGTCTATTCAAATTTTCTACATCTTCTTGGTCCTGTTTTGGAAGGTTGTATGTTTCTAAGAATTTATCCATTTCTTCTAGATTATCCAAGTTGTTGGCGTATAGCTTTTCATAGTATTCTCTTATTATCTTTTGTATTTCTGAGGTGTCTGTTGTAATCTCTCCTCTTTCATTTTTGATTTTATTTATGTGAGCCTTCTCTTTTTCTTGGTGAGTCTAGCTAAGGGTTTTTCAATTTTGTTTATCTTTTCGAAGAACTAGCTCTTGCTTTCAATAATTTTTTCTATTTTTTTAGTCTCTATTTCGTTTATTTCTGCTCTGATTTTTATTATTTCCTTCCTTCTGCTGATTTTGGGCTTTGTTTGTTGTTCTTTTTCCAGTACCTTTAGGTGCACTTTTAGATTGTCTATTTGGGATTTTTCTTCTTTGTTGAGGTAGGCCTGAATTGCTATAAACTACCCTCGTAGAACAGCTTTTGCTGTATCCCACAGATTTTGGCATGTCGTGTTTTCATTTTCATTTGTCTCCAGGAATTTTTTGATTTCTTCATTGACCCAATCATTGTTCGGTAGCATTTTGTTCAATCTCCACATTTTTGTGGCTTTTCTGGTTTTCTTTCTGAGGTTGATTTCCAGTTTCATACCTTTGTAGTCAGAAAAGATGCATGGTATTATTTCAATCTTCTTAAATTTATTGAGACTTGTTTTGTGGCCTAATATGTGATCAATCCTGGAGAATGTTCCATGGGTATTTGAAAAGAATGTGTATTCTGTGGGTTTTGGATGGAATGTTCTGTATATATCTACTAAGTCCATCTGGTCTAATGTGTCCTTTAAGGCCGGTGTTTCCTTATCGATCTTCTGTTTGGATGATCTATCCATTGGTGTAAGTGGAGTGTTAAAGTCCCCTACTATTATTGTTTTACTGTCTATTTCTCCTCTTATGTCTGTTAATAACTGCTTTATATATTTAGGTGCTCCTATGTTGGGTGCATAGATATTTACAAGTGTTATATTTCCTTGTTGGATTGTTCCCTTTATCATTATGCATTGCCCATCTTTGTCTGTTATTATAGTTTTTGATTTAAAGTCTATTTTGTCTGATATAAGTATTGCTACCCTCCCTTTCTTTTCTTTGCCATTTGCATGGAATATCTTTTTCCATCCTTTCACTTTCAGTTTGTGAGTGTCTGTAGGTCTGAAGTGTGTCTCTTGTATGCAGCATATACATGGGTCTTGTTTTTTTATCCAATTGGCCACCCTATGGCATTTAATTGGAGCATTTAGTCCATTGACATTTAAAGTAGCTATTGATAAATATGTATTTATTGCCATTTTGTCGCTTTTTCTTTTTTCTGGGTGTTTTAGTAGTTCTTCTCTGATCCTTTCTTTTTCTCTTGCTCTCTTCCCTTGTGGTTTGATGGCTATCTTTAGTGATATGTTTGATTTCATTTGTCTTACTTTTTTCCTGCTTGTTATAGGTTTCTGATTTGTGGTTACCATGAGGATCCTACTTAATATACTATGCATATAACAGTCTATATTGAGTAGATAGACTCTTTAGCTTGACCTCTTTCTAAAAGCTCTACTTTTTCACTCCCCTCCTGCCACATTATGTTTTTCACATCATTGAAATCATTCACATCATTATCATTGAAATAGGTGATTTTAGTACATTTGTCTTTTAACCTTCATATTATCTTCACAGGTGGTTGATCTGCTGCTTACTATATTTTTACCTTACAAATGATTTTATTGCCTGGTTTTTCTTGTTGTTGTCTTGTTTTTATTGATTTTTTTTTACCTCTATTTTTGGCCATTGCTTTCCCACTTAAATAAGTCCCTTCAGCATTTCTTGTAGAACAGGTTTCTTGGTGATAAACTCCTTTAATTTTTGCTTGTCTGGGAAGCTCTTTATCTCTCCTTCCATTCTGAATGAGAACCTTGATGGATAGAGTATTCTTGGCTGTAGGTTTTTTCCTTTTAGCACTTTAACTACTTCATGCCATTCTCTTCTTGCCTGTAGGGTGTCGACTGAGAAGTCTGCCGATAGCCTGATGGGCTTCCCTTTATATATCACTTGTGGCCTTTCTCTTGCTGCTTTTAGGATTCTCTCTTTTTCTTTAATTTTAGACATTTTGATTATAATATGTCTTGGTATGGGCCTCTTTGGGCTTCTCTTGTTTGGAGCTCTCTGTGCTTCCTGAACTTGGATGTCTGTTTCCTTCCTCAGGTTAGGAAAATTTTCCTCTATTATTTCTACAAATAAATTTTCTGCCCCTTTGTCTCTCTCTTCTCCTTCTGGGACCCCTATAATCTGAATGTTAGCACACTTGATATTGTCCCAGAGTTCCCTTACACTGTTCTCTTTCTGTCTAATTCTTTTTTCTCTTTTCTGTTCTGCTTGGGTGATTTCCTCTAGTCTTTCGTCTAGCTCACTGATCCATTCTTCTGCTTCCTCTACTCTGCTATTGAGTCCCTCTAGTGAATTTCTCATTTCGAGTACTGTATTCTTCATTTCTGATTTTTTTTAATATCTTCCAGTTCTTTGCTGATATGCTCACTGTGTTCATCCATTCTTCTCTGCATATCTGTGAGCATCCTCATGATATTTTGTTTGAAGTATTTGTCGAGTAGGTTGCTAGTTTCTGTTTCACTTAGTTCTTTTCCTGGGGTTTTGTCCTGTTCCCTTGCTTGGAAAGTATTCCTTTGCCTCCTCATTATGCTTCTTTCTCTGTGCTATTTTCTTTGAATTAGGTGAGTCAGCTATGTCTCCTGATCTTGGAGAAGTGGCCTTATGTATGAGATGCTTTATGAGGCCCAGCAGTGTGCTTCCCTCTTGTCACCAGTCCATAAGAACCAGGAGTGACCCCTTTGTGGGCTACTTGTGTCCTTCTGCTGTGACAGTATTGCTCCCACTGCAGGTACCCAGGGAGTCTGATCTTTCCTTCCCTGGCCAGCTGTTTGTAAATTCGGTTTGGGGAGCCTCAGCACTGTTGGCTACAAAGTCTATAGCACACTCTTATCTCAGTTTTCCTCTTAATTGGGTCGGTACCCAGTGTAGCTGTTTCCTAGGCTCAGGGGCTTACAGTTGCTATATGCCTCAGGCCTACAAGGGTGTTGTCAGTTCTCTTAGGAGTGCGGCTGAGTGGGGCTTGCCCCAGGCACAGATGTACTCAATTGTTTTAGGCTTTAGAAGGTGGGGCTGATCCTTTATATGGCTATTTGTGAAGCACAAGTCTCCTGCAGGTGATAAGCCTCACCCCCCACAGGACCCCATACGCTGTCAACACAGTCCTGGTCCATGCACACTTCTCAACCCCCTGGAGCGTACCCCAATGCCATACTGCAGAGGCCCCCACCTCTCCCCAAATGCCCCCCACAATTCACCTGGTCCTCACACAGGCCCTGCCCCACAGAGGCAGACACCCTCGCCTGCCTGTAGAGGATCAAGGTACCCAGTCAATACAGGCTGAAAAGTAGCCTGAGGGCTTGCTGTTAGGTGGGGCCAGTCCCTAGGTCGGGTTACCTGCCCTGGCTGAACTGGATTAAATCTGTGCTGTAGTGGGTGTGGCAGACCCCTGGGCTAACAGCCCAAGGGATGACCCTCAGAGGCCCCCACCGGTGTCCCTATCAGCACGCCTGGACCAGTTCAGAACAATGGCCCCCACCAATGTCTCAGTCTCCGGAGAAGTCCCTCCTCTCACCAAGATACCCCCAGAGCCCACCAGGTGAGTCTCGTTTCACCAAATGACTGTTAGCCTTCTCTCTGGTGATTTTAGGTTGCTGCAATGAGTGAGTTTGTGCATGGGACCTTTAAGACCCGGGTCTTTTCGGCTTTCAGCTGATAGCTTTTCTGGGGGTGTCCTTGCTATAGTTAATAGCCAGCAAAGCCAGGCAGTAAGACCCCCATCTCAGTTGGGCTAAGTCCGAAGGATGCTTATAGCAGTATCACCCCCTCTGGACCTCACTCCTCCAGGGAGGGCTGTGTACCTTAGGGTGGCTCCCGCCTGGGCAGCTGAGAAGCTCCCCTGCTGCCAAAGGTGGCTTTTTTCCTCTCTGGGCAGAATTACTGCCTCTTCTGCCTTCGTCAGGACTGTCCCTTGTTGTGGGGGTTCTTTTTATCCAGTTTTCAGTTTTCAATCCAGGGTAATTCTTCCAAAAATTGTTGTAACCTGGTTGTGTTTGTGGGAGGAGGTGAGTTCAACATCTGCTCACACTGCCATCTTGACGAGATCTCCACAATATTTTTCTTTATGTGTGTTTTTTTTGTGTCATATTTAAGAGATCCTTTCCTACCATGAGGTCACAAAGATATCATTTATATTTTCTTATTATAGTTATAAAGTTTATTTTAAACATTTACACAGTTAGGTATCTTTCATTTATTTTGGGTATGGTGAGGTATGGATCTTTTATTTTTAATCCAAGACAAGCCAATTTCCCCATTTAGTTGTAATGCCAACTACATCATGGACCAATGTGTACATATCTTTTCCTGGGTCATCTATGCTGCCCCATTGATCACCATTAATACTACTAAGATAACCTTGTCCTAAATCTTGATGTATGGAAGGACAAGTCTTTCTCCTTTTATTCTCTTTTTACCAGGATGATTTTAAGGTTTTTTGGACATTTAGTCCTCAATATTAATTTTAGAATCTATCTATCCAATGCCAAAAATTTCCTTTTATAAGATTTTGATAGGAATGGCATTGAATTTACAGATGAATTTGCGCAAGAATTTTTATTTTATGATATTGAGCTCTCTCGTTCATGAATATGGTTTATTCTCTATTTATTCAGGACTTTTGTGTTCTTTGAAGATGTGGTATACTTTTCTCTTTAAAGGTATTTCTTAAATGTTTTTAGTTTTGTTCCAAGGAAGTTACACTTTAAAGTATTATAACACTGGATCATTTCTTTTCCACTACATTTTTGAATTGATCATTGCTGATGTATAGAAACACTATTGGTTTTCCCATGTTGACTTGTGTTTAGCAAACTTGCTGGACTTTCTTATCAGTTTCATTTGTCTATGATTCTCTTGGTTTCTCTATGAGGAAATCCTATCATAAGCAAACAATGACAATTTTGTCTCTCTCTTTGTTTTGTCAATTTTAATACGTCTTCCTCTTGTTATAGTGTTTCATTTAGAACCTACAGTACAATGTTAAACAGTAGGAGTGATAGCAGTAATATTTGTTTGTCCCTGAACATAATGGACATGATTCTAATGTTTCACCATTAAATATGTTTTGTCATAGTTTTTTTACAGATATCACTGATTAGATTAAGAAATTGTTGATTCCTAGTTTGGTAATAATTTCAGTTGTGAATCATTAACTCATCAAATTGGTTTTTGCCATCTGTTGATATTGTTTTCTTCTACAACTACCAATGTGATAAACTGCATAGATTTGTTTTTTTTTTAGGAACATTAGCCCTGAGCTAACAACTGCCAGCAATCCTCCTCTTTTTGCTGAGGGAGATTGGCCCTGAGCTAACATCTGTGCCCATCTTCCTCTATTTTATATGTGAAACGCCAGCCACAGCACAGCTTTATAAGTGGTGTGTGGGTCCGCACCCAGGATCTGAACCTGCAAACCCCAGGCCTCCGAATTGGAATGTGTGAACTTAACTGCTGCCCCACTGGGCTGGCCCCCTAGATTTTGATATTGATGTGTCTTTATATTCCTAAGATAAAACATCCTTGATTATTAGGTTTATGTACACATGTGTGCATGCATGTAAACACACAGCTGGATTAATTTGGTAATATATTTAAGATTTTTGCTTCTATACCATAGGCTTATTTTTATACTATTCTTTCCTTATTTGGTACAAAGGTTGGACTAGTTTCCTAAAATGTGTTGAATAGCTTTCTCTCTCTTTTATTCCTGGAAATAATTTGTATTATAGGGACTATGATTTGCTTGAATATTTGATGAAATTTGCCTGTAAATCTTCCTGGCCTAGGTGTCTTTTTTTATTAAGGTGGAGGTAGAAATTGACTACCAGTTCAATTTTATTAATGATTGTGGATATATTTATTTATTTAAAGGTATATATTTATATATATATATATATATATATACTTTTTTTCTTTTTGGCTGAGGAAGATTCACCCTGAACTAACATTTGCTGCCAATCTTCCTCCTTTTGTATGTTAGCCGCCACCATAGCATAATCACCGACCACCAGTGGTATAGTTCCATGCCCAGGGACTAAACCTTGGCCACCAAAGTGGAACATACTGAACTTAACCACTAGACCACCAAGGTTGGCCCTAAATATATTTTAATAATTAACAATTTTCAAAATTCTGTCAAAATGCTATTAATACTATGCTCTTTTCAAAATTTGTTATTACATCCATTTTTCCCTTATCTTGTTCATTTTTGCATTCTTTCCTTCTTTACTTTTCTTGATCTATTTTGCTAGTTTTTGATTTTTTTACTCTTTCTAGAGAACTAGTCTTTGGATTTTTTGATTTTCTCTACTTTTATTTATGTATGCCTTCTGGCATCTGTTATTACTGATATGATAAGTCAGCCTAATAATGGTTATTTTGTTTTAGTTAAGCCATCTCTTTTCTCTGGTCTTTTTAGATTAATCTCTGTCCTTTATGTTTTTCAATTTCCTTACAACATACATATACGTGCCATAGATTCTGGGAACAAAATGTTGAATATCATCTCCTGCTCATTTTGTCTAACATCAGGGTATAGTGTGGGAGGATAGCTGACTTAGGAATCAGTCGTTCATCTACCCACCCAAGATCCAGCATCTGGTAACTGTTCCTGCCTCTTTCTCCCCAACTACTTTCTCTCAGTTGTCTGACCCAGAGGAGGACATATGGGCTGGCTGAAGCTATACCAATGTGGAACTAGTGTGTCCTTCCCAGATATTCTGAAATTCCCCAAGTAAGCTTTGTTTTCTGCATCACTACCGGTGAGTTTTCTTAATTGGCACAATCTACCATGAAATGTCTGTGTCTCTCTACAAGCAAGGAAAAAAGAGATATTTCAGTTTTCTAAACTCTTAATGGCCCAGCAGTGCCATTAATCATAGTTTCTCTCACAGTGCCCTAGGCTATCATCTTGATGGCAGAATCAAAGGTGTGTCCATCTGGTGAGAAATCAGATTCCCTTTCACTTGGCAACTTGTGCTTAGAGAGAGTGCATAAGCATGCTACCACCTGGCTTTCCACAAGTCTGCAAAGTGGCTGTCAGGACTTCTTCTCCTGCCAAAATCTGTGCTAAATGGTGTCTAAGTCAAAATTTCCCAGGCCCATTTCCTCTGTTACAGAATCTCTAGCATCTGTGTAACTGCAGATGACTCTTTCTCTGGATCTCTGATGTGTATTTAAGAGGCTTATCGAGTATGCACTCAGGTTTTCAGCAAGAAGGAAAGCTTCTCCTAAAGCTTGAGAAGATTCAGCCAAAGTCACTTAAATGCTTTGAGAGCCCGAGTACCTTTAGGCATTGCATCAGGTTCTGCAGTTTCTTGGCTTCAGATGCCTACCATTACCGTAGCATCTTTTGTGTCTACTCTAGCAAGATCCAAAAGTCTTTTCTCCCTAAATAGAATTGACCTTGCTTCAAGTCTCCTCAGGTTTGGGTAGGTTATCATTTCCATAACAGGCAAAATGTTCTGTCTAAATAAGTCTCTGTCCTGAGCAGCATGTCCAGGGAAGGAGCAGTTATGGAGCTTTTATACCCCAGAACGTGCTAACATCTGCTACTGCATACCACTCCCTCTCAGGAAAGAATTTTCCAATTTGTTTTGTTTCGGGTTTTAAAGAAATTTAAAATCTAATATAAGGCCTTAAATATGAAAATTCATACTCTCTCGCTTTCTACATATTCTCCTGGGAACCCCAGCCAGTGCCTCACTTCAAGTTGCAAAACTACCTCTTGTCATAAAGATGTGAGAAGTTTATTTTTCCTTTAGATAAGGCCAATTACCTAACACAGATGGTCCCCCAATTACTAAGTGAATTCAGAGTTAACTACGTGTGACAAAGTGTGCTGTCATATCCTTTTACTTGAAGACTAGTTATTGTTTATCTTGAGAACACATATGTAATGGGTTATATCTACTTGGCTACATAAAAAGGTAAGATTTCTTTTCTGTCTTTGCAATGTCAGTGGATTGCAGTCTAGCCTGTGATATGCATCACATTCTGGTTTAATGCTCATTCAATAATGAAATAGTTTTTTTTTCTCTTCTACCCTTGTAGAGAGGTTCTCAGAATTGGCAGATTTTGTTTTTAACTATATTTCTCCAACATTTGTCCCTACAAAGAGAGTGACGATAGTCCATTGTAAATTTGACCTTGATAGAAATTTTGTCAGAGATTGTGTAATGTCTGTCAAAATCTTTCAAGCCCAGTTACGGTTCCTATTTGCTATTTTTTTAATCCAATTTGTCCTTCTTAAAATAATAGTATCCCTATTTGTCTCCAGGGAACCACCTCCCCTGGAACTGTCTTTGCATGTGCTTTTGGTGACACAGACTCCAGTGGTAGGCATGTAACCAAACAAAACCAGAGCATCACCTCTCCTGCTCTGATGACTTGTTCTTGGATGAATATATGTGGCCCAGCTTGGCCTTATTGGAGTCTATAAGAATCACAGGACTATGATTCTTGCCTCCCCATTGACTGTCCCATGGCTTAAACTCCTGTCCCTAACTTAAAAATGTTAATTGCTATTGGCAGTTCCACCCTGGAGATGACTTTCCAACCAGCTGATATCTAACCAAAGCCTGGAGTGGATCCATAATGGTCCTATTATTTCTCTTTTTTGTGTTTCATTGCCTTTGTAACTTCCTATGGAGGCATAACTACGTGTTTTCCAGGCATGTTTCCCTATGGTACAGGGTATCTCTGCTTTCCCTCTTACGGTAATGATGTCACTTTTGAAACCCACCTAACAAAAATTGAAGCATTCTATACTGAGTCTGTCCAAACCTTATGTAAACTTACACAGTTGTATCTCCCTGGGTCTTGTGTAACCACCTGGTGCAGTTTACCAGATCATGAATGGAGTTACCCCCTCCAAAACAGTCGTCTATTTAACTCCTTATCTGAAGCTTTCCTAAAGCACTTCTTACTTGTTTCTTGGATCTGGACTTCCACTAGGAATCATTCTAATTTGCTCTCTGAGATCTTTCCTTGTGCAGTATGTTAAGTTTGGTCCGTCTTTAATCACACTCCCTAGTCTAGTACCAAGAAAAATATCCCCCCTCTTTCCCAGTCTCACTTTTAATAGCACTTAGGCTTGGCTATACCTCATTTTCTCTTTCTTTTCTGTCTTGTCTTGCTACTAAGATCTCTGTATTCCCCTCAGGAAATCTCTTTTCCTTCAGCTCATTCAGCACGATCCTCTTTCTTTCTTTTTTCTTGCTCTTCTTTCTTTTTTTTTTTTTTTTGTTTTTAGATTGGCACCTAAGCTAACAACTGTTGGCATTCTGTTTTTTTCCTGCTTTATTTTATCCCCAAATCCCTCCAGTACATAGTTGTATATTTTAGTTGTGGGTCCTTCTAGTTGTGGCCTGTGGGACACCACCTCAGCATGGCATGATGAGCGGTGCCATGTCTGCACCCAGGATCCGAACCTGCGAAACCCTGGGCCACTGAAGCAGAGCATGCAAACTTAACCACTCGGCCATGGGGCCAGCCCCTTTCTTCCTCTTCTTGTTCTAATTATATGAGATAATTCCTTTCCTTCCTGAATCTTCAAGCAAACGTTATCCTAGAATGAGAGCTTGCTAGGCATGTACCTTTCCGATATTTTTTCAAGTGCTTTTTTTCAGAAAGAGGTCCCATAAATCCTTTTACTTTTATGAGGTAAACGAGTCAATGTTTCTACCTTCTATGAAATACTTCAAAATACTTCTCTGGCACAAACAGAATTAGTTATTCAGTATAAACATTCTATAGCCCTGATATGTTATATATATATATATATGCCTATGTATGCATATATATATATTTATTAACACAGCCTTAAAACAACAGAAAGTTGCAAATATAGTACAAAGAACATTTTCTACCTGAAGCATTTGAGAATAAATTACTGACATAATTTTCCACCCGCCTTGAATACTTTAGTGATATTTCCTACAATCAAGGATATTCTCCTATATAACCACAATATGATCAGAAAATTAGGAAATTAGCCTTGATGTATTATGACCATATAATCCTTAGACTTTATTCAAATGTTGCCAAATGAGCCACTACCGAATGTCCTTTATAATGAAAGGATCCAATCCAGAATCACATGGTGCATTAAGTTGCCTATTTCATCAGTCTCTTTGAGCCTAGGACAGCTCCTTGGTCTTTTCTTGACTTTCATGACCTTTGATGCTTTTCAATATTACAGGCCAGTTGTTGCGTAGAATATCTCTCCATTTGGGTTTTCTGATGGTTCCTTATGTCGATGCAAATAATTCATAACGAATCTATAGATTAAAATTGGGGTGAGTTTATTATTATGCCAGATCTGAGGGTCATATAGCCCAGGAGAGTCCTTTCACAAAGGAATGGAGCACTCCGAAGAAGTGGGGTGTACAGAGTAGTTATATGCCATCAAAGAGCACGTATCACATGTGATGGGAATGTCCCTTTTACAATAGTCATGAGATAGCTTTGCTGGCACAGCAATTCTGTGAGTGCAGCAGGTCAGCAATCAATCCTTAGTTTACGGAGAGATGCTTATGCTTAAGGAAATGCTGATGTGAGGGAAGTTACATCCTCATCTCTAAGGGCATTGTTCTTGTCTTTGGGACATAGTATATACTTATAGCAGGTATACAATGCATGATCAATGGCCATGTTAGGCCCTTTAGGAAAAATAAGTTTAGGCCAAATTAGTTTTACACCAAATGGCTTCCTCATTCACTACAATATATCCTATTGCTTGTCATTTATTTACCACTTATGGTAAGATTCAGGTTATGTCTCTTGGCAAGAACATGACTGAGGTCATGCTGTGCTCATCTCAGTGCAACCTATCAGATGATACACAGTTTCTATTTAGTCCATTACTGGTAATGTTAACTTTGATCGCTTAATGGCTCTGTCTTAAGTCTTCCAGGCTTCTCCACTGTAAAGTTGTTCTTTTCTCCTTTGTAACCAATAAGTATTTTGTAGAAAGGTATTTTGAAACTATCTTAGATTGTTCCAGCTGCTGTAACAAAATACTACAGACTAGGTGGTTTATAAGCAATAGAAATTTATTTCTCACAGTTCTGGAGATGGGAAGTCTGGGATCACAGTGGTCAGATGAGGACCATCTTCTGCATTGCAGACTGCTTGTTGTATCCTCACATGGTGGAAGGGGCAAGGGAGCTCTCTTGGAATTCTTTTATTAGGCACTAATCTCATTCATGACGGCTCTGTCCTCATGACCTAATCACCTCCCAAAGGTCCCTCCTCCTGAGACCATCACATTGAGAATTAAGATTTCACAACGTGAATTTTGGGCAACACAATATTCAGGCCATAGCAAAAACCATGTAAATATCTTGTTTTTCTTTAACCTTTCAATTTATTTATTTATTTATGTCATTGATTTATATCATATATCATATTATTGATCCTTATTTTATTCAAATTATAAACCAAAACTACTATTATTTATTTTGATGCTCAAATTGTCCCAGCTTTGACCAATAGAAACCCCTTCAAATCTCTTCAAACTGGCTTCTGTGCCTTTTGACATGTCGCCATCATTTTTTTTTTTTTTTTTGCATTTCCTTACTTTCTGGTGCAACATGTTCCTAGCCCATCTTGACTTTCTCTTTTCCAGCCCTAGAATCAGACATTTTAACAAGGATCCCTGGTTCCTTTAGGTGGGCGAAGGTATAAGAAACCAAGATGTGAGCACTAGTAGTCTCACAGCTATTGGGACATCACTGATCACAAGATCTCTTAGCATACACGCACACACACAGAGACATTTACAGATTGTTTACATATCTACATTTACATATCCATAGGTTCACACCAATATATACAATTTCAACTGAATGCTACAGGGTTTATTTTAGTTTTTTTTCTTTTCCATATTTGTGACTGCCTTCTCTGATGCCATTATCTTTAATATATTTACTTATGTGATCATTCTCTCCAAATGGAATCAATCTCCCATTGCTGATACCTCAACCTCCTCATCAGCCCTGATGCCTTCCTCACCCCTTTTGGGCTCCAACACCCTGTTCCTGGCCAGCCTCTTGCTTCAATGCCACTTTTACCACATTTAGGAAACAACATCTTAAAGCAGACTGCTGCTAGTGCCACCACCCCACGTGGAAACCTCCCTCTCCCTGCTCAGTCTCCCATACCTCATGCTGGGGTGCCTTTTCAAGTAGAAGCTCTCCTCATCCTGCTTGGCTCTGACACCCAACATTGGGGCCTTCACCCTGCCCTGTGCATGGATTTTCTCTTTACCTCACTCAGTCTCTGAACCCCCTACTTCAGGGTGCTCCCCTCACTCAGGTATATCTTCCTCACCCTGCTTGCTCACTGCCATCTAGCTCTAGGCCATTCTGCCTCATCTGTTTATTGATAAAATATACTACCTTTTTTTGTGGTTAAACTCATAGTCTTGGTATCTGAAATAAACATTCCTGATTGGTGCTACTAAAAACCAATCCACAGTCAACCTAAGAGGTTACTTCTGTTATGATTCCTTTCTTGACCCTGGATGCAGTTCTAAACTAGATAAAGAAGAAGGGAAATCCAAGTTGATGACCTACTTTGGCATACCAATACTCAGCACCAACAGTATGAAGGCTAAAATAATGCAGGGGAGGAAGACATTTCCTCTACCCTCTCTGGGTTCTTCTGGCTGGAGAACGAATTAAATACACATGAGACAGAATAGCAGGATAAAATTAAACAAAGATTTATAACATGTATACATGGGAGAGGCTCAGGCAAGCTGAGCAACTCACCAAAATGGCTGAAGCCCCCACCTTAAATATCATATCCAGCTAAAGACAAAGGAGGATGTTGGGGGTGGGTAGAGTCAGTTACAGGAGGTTACCAGACAAGCACAATAAACAAATGCAGATTTAAGTCCTTGCCTTTGGCATTGATTAAGAGTTTCTAGAGATAAGGTCATCCCCCCTTCTTCCTGGTACAGAGAGGGAGACATCTTTACAGTGGAGATTTCATTTACAATGTAAATGTCTCTTACAAAGGGTAAGTAAATTCTACTTTTCAGCTGCTTTCCTGTCTGCAAAGTAAGCAGACCCAAATAATCGTCATGCCAAAGAGGCATATCTTGGGGTGGCCAATTCCAGGCCCCCATAATACACAGTTGTAAAAAGCTTGGAATGAGCTCCCATAAGTCTTAGAGATGTTTCTGGAAGCCTGCATGTTCCAGATAGAAATCTGACATCTGGAAATAGCCTATCAGAACATTCCAAAAATTAAAATATTTAAAGTACAATTAAAATAAAGACAGAATCTTAAATATTGAAAGCACTAACGTCATGCCTATTTTCCTCAAATTATTACAGAAGAATACTTCTAAAAATATCTACATTTTCATTCAGTGAAAGACTTTTGCATAATAATTGAAATCATTCTTACCGTTCCTAAAATGGATATAAGCAGCCAAACAAGAATTAGGCAGAGAAAGAATATTGGAAACCCAGTGTGATTTAGGTAACACAAAACATAAATATCTAGTTCTTATTCTTCAGCGATAAAGGCAACTTAACCCTTTTCCAGGTTAAGTGATTTGTTTTTGCAATAATTGTATTGTTTAAAGCAGGTAAACATTTTTCTGTAAAGGATCAGATAGTAAATATTTTATATTTTGCAGAACACATACAATCTCTGTCGGATATTCTTCTTTGTGTGTGTGTGTGTGTTTAAAACATTCTTAGATCATGGTGTGTAGAAAAACAAGCTGAGAGCATTGGCCAGCTGGCTGTAGTTTGCTGACCCCTGGTTTAAAACAGTGCTCAATGGTTCTCAAAGTGTGATTCCTGGAGCGGTATATTTAGCATCCCTTGGAAACTGGATAGAAATGCAAATTTTCACCCCAGGCTGAGTGGATCAAAACTCTGGCAATGTGTAGTTTCACAAACCCTCCAGGTGATTCTGACAGTATGGTATTGGTGAAATAATAGAGAGATCAATGGAACAGAATGAAGAGCCCAGAAATAGAGCCACATAGATATAAGCAACTGATCTTTGATAAAAGAGCAAATCAATTAATTGGAGAAAAGATATTCTTTTCAAAAAAAAGGTGTTGGAACAAGTGAACATCTACATGCAAAAAAAAAAAAGAATCTAGACGCACATCTTGTACCTTTCACAAAAATTAACTCAAAATAGATGATAGACCTAAATGTAGAATGAAAACTATAAAACTCCTAGAAGATAACATGTGTAAAAATCTAAGTGACGCTGGGTTTGGTTATGACTTTTTGATACAATACCAAAAGCATGATCCATGAAAGAAAAAAATTAGAAGTTGGACTTCACTAAAATTAAAAACATCTGCACTGTGAAAGACACTGTTAAGAGAATGAGAAGACAAGCCACAGGCTGGGAGAAAATACTTGCAAAACATATATCTGATAAAAGACTAGTATTCAAAATGTACAAAGAACACTTAAAACTCAACAATAAGAAAACAAATAACAAGTGAAAAATGGGCAAAAGATATGAATATACACGTCACCAAAGAAGATGGTAAATAAGCATATGAAAAGATGTTCCACTTGATATGTCATTAGGGAACTACCAATGAAAACTACAATAAAAAACCACTACAGACCTATTAGAATGACTAAAATTCAAAACACTGCACCAAAGTTTGGAAAGGTCCTGGAGCAAAAAGAACTCTCATTTATTGCTGGTGTGAATGCAAAATGGTAGAGCACTTTGGAAGAGAGTTTGATGGTTTCTTACAAAACTAAACATACTCTTTCCATATAATGTGACAATCATGCTCCTTAGTATTTACTCAAATGAGCTGAAAACTTATGTTCACAAAAAAACCGGTACAGAAATATTTATAGCAGCTTTATTCATAATTGCCAAAACATGGATGCAACCAAATGTTCTTCAATAGGTAAATGGATTTTAAAAAAGGCCCGTGGTACATCCATTAAATGGGATATTATTCAGCAATAATATGAAATGAGCTATAAGGTCATGCAAAGACACGGAAGAGGCTTAAATGCATATTACTAAGTGAAAGAAGCCAATCTGAAAAGGCTGCACACTCTACCCTAGGATCATAGACCTAAATGCAAAATAGGAAAATATAAAACTTTTAGAGGGGGGCTGGCCTGGTGGCACAGCAGTTAAGTGCACACGTTCCGCTTTGGTGGCCTGGGGTTCGCCAGTTCGGATCCCGGGTGCGGACGTGTCACTGCTTGGCAAGCCATGCTGTGGCAGGCATCCCACATATAAAGTAGAGCAAGATGGGCACGGATGTTAGCTCAGGGCCAGTCTTCCTCGGCAAAAAGAGGAGGATTGGCAGCAGATGTTAGCTTAGGGTTAATCTTCCTCAAAGAAAAAACAACTTTTAGAGGAAAGATAGGAGAAAATCTAGGTAACCTTGGGTTTGGAAATCAGTTTTTAAATACAGCCCCAAAAGCACAATCCATGAAAGAAAGTATTGGTAAATTGGACTTTATTAAAATTAAAAACTTTTGTTCTACAAAATACACTGTTAAGATACACTCTGATAGAGCAGCCACAAACAGGGAGAAAATATTTACAAAACACATCTGATAAAGGACTTGTATCCAAAATATATAACTTCTTAAATCTCAACAATAAGAAAGAGAACAACCCAATTAAAAAATGTGCAAATATCTAAACACACATCTCACCAGTGAAGAGAAACTGTTGGCAAAGAAGCATATGAAAATGTGCTCAACATTATTTTTATTAGGCAATTGCAAATTAAAATAACAATTAGATAACAGTACTACTATGTTTTAAGTTGTGTCCCCAAAGGTATATTGAAGTTGTAAGCCCCAATACTTGTGAATGTGATCTTATTTGGGAATAGAGTCTTTGCAGATCTAATCAAGTTAAGGTGAGGTCATTAGGGTTGACCCTAATCTAATATGACTTGGTGTCCTTATAAGAAGAGGAAATACCTGGTGAAGACAAAGGCATCACCATGGGAGAATGGCAGGTGGTTACAGAGGCAGATACTGGTGTGATGCAGCTGCAAGCCAAGGAATGCCAAGGATCAATGGCTACTGCTAGAAACTAAGAAGAGGCAAGAAAGGATTCTACTTAGAGTCTCACAGCCAGCTGACACTTTGATTTCAGACTTTCAGCCTTCAGAACTGTGAGAGAATAAATTTCTGTTGTTTTAAGCTACCCAGTTTGTAGTGTTTCGTTACAGCAGCCCTAGGAAACTTGCAACTACACATCTGTTAGAATGGCTACAATCCAGAAAACTGACAATATCAATTTTTGGCTAGGATGCACAGCAACAGGAACTTTCATTCGTTGGTGGGAATGCGAAATGGTACAGCCATTTTGAACACAATATGGCACTTTCTTACAAAAGTAAACATTTTCTTACCATATAATCCAGCAATCACGCTCCTAGGTATTTACCCAAGTGATATGAAAACTTATTCCATCCAAACGCCAGTACAGGAATGTTTATAGTAGCTTTATTCATAATAACCCCAAACTAGAAGCAATCAAGATGTCCTTCACTAAGTGAACTGATAATCTGTGGTGCATCCATATAATGAAATATTATTCCACACTAAAACTAAATGAACTATCAAGCCACAAAAAGTCATGGATGAATTTTAAATGCATGTTGCTAGGTAAAAGGAGCCAGTCTAAAAAGACTACATGTTATGATTCCAACTATATGACGTTCTGGAAAAGGCTAAACAAGTATGCAGGCATATATTTCTTTTCACTGTTATCTGAGTTGGCCTAAAAGCAATGACACCCCAGCAGCAATGAGCATACTTTGTGCCCTGATCTTGGTTTCTAATGCCATTATCCAATAAAAGAGTCCCTTGGAGAAATGGTTGATGCTAGCATTGGAACAGGAAATATACAAGATGAATGTGGATCATCTTGTAGTGCGAGAAAGTAAGTAGTTTAAACAAAACCCTGCAATGTTGGGGCTGTATTAAAGTGACACAGCAAGGGGCTGGCCCCGTGGCTGAGTGGTCAAGTTCACGTGCTCTGCTTTGACAGCTCAGGGTTCATCAGTTTGAATCCTGGGCACAGACCTACACACCGCTCATCAAGCCATGCTGTGGCAGCATCCCACATAGAAGAACTAGGATGACTTACAACTAGGATATACAACTATGTACTGGGACTTTGGGGAGAAAAAAAAGAGGAAGATTGGCAATAGATGTTAGCTCAGGGCCAATCTTCCTCACCAAAGAAAAAGGACTTAGGAAAAACTTGAAAGAGCTCTCAATGGCCAAAGCTGAAATATTTGACCAACGCAGTAAATAAGGTCATATTGGATTATAACTCAACATACATAATAAATATCCATGACTCCATACTTGTATAAATGGTTGAATAAATAAATAGAGTGAATGGACAAATCTCCCAAGTGAAATAATTCCAACAAATTTATGTAGATACTCTGCCCTTAAGGAAGGGGTATAACTCCCCACTCCCTAAGTCTAGGCTGTGCCTAGTGACTTCCTTCCAAAGAGGGCAGTATGGAAAAGGGGAAAGAAAAGAGTAAATTTACTGTGGAGAATCCTGACAAATACTGCTCAGTCCGGTGATTGAAGTCAGCATCAACAGTGACAAGTTATGTTGATAGTATGAACTGTGGATATGATGTGATGAGAATGGCTCTTTACCTCTCTGGTCTTCCAAAACACATAACCCCAGCGGAATCATGAGGAAAATCTCAGACAAATTTCAATAGAGGGTCATTGGACAAAATAACCGACCACTACGCTTCAAAACTCTCAAGGTCATCAAAAACAAGGAAAGTCTGCGAACCCATCAGAACAAGGAGAGCCTGAGGAGACATGATGTCTAAATGTAATGTGTTATCCCATAGGGGATTCTGGAACAGAAAAGGCAATTAGATAAAAACGAAGGAGATCTGAATAAGGTGCGGACTTTAGTTAATAATAATGACTCAGTATTGGTTCATTAGCCAGCCCTGGTGGTCTAGTGGTTAAGATTTGGTGCTCTCACTGAGCTAGCTGGGTCTGTTTCAGTCAGGGACCCAAACCACCCATCTGTTGGTTGTCATACTGTGGCAGCTCCCTGTTGCTGTGATGCTGAAAGCTATGCCACCGGTATTTCACATACCAACAGGGTCACCCATGGTGGACAGGTTTCAGCAAAGCTCCAGACTAAGGCAGACTAAAAAGAAGGACTGGCCACCACTTCCAAAAAGTTGGCCATGAAAACCCTATGAATAGCAGCAGAGCATTGTCTGATACAGTGCTGGAAGGTGAAGGGATGGCACAAAAAGCCCAGGCAGGGTTCTACTCTGCTGTACACTAGGGTCTCCTAGGGTCGCTAGGAGTCAGGATCATCTGAACAGCACTAACAATAAATTAGTTCATTAGTTATAATATATGAACCACACTAATATAAAGTCTTAATACAAGAGAGAACTGTGGGTAGGGTGTACGGGAACTTTGTACTGTCTTTGGATTTCCACAAATCTAAAACTGCTCTAAAATAAAAAAATTATTCCAAAAAAGGAAAAGTATATCACACCAGAGTGGCAAGTTTAGAAAACATAAATATTGATAGAAACAATATTTATATGGCATCCTCTCTTGAAGCCTTCTATAACTCCACCTCCTTCCACTAAGGCACATCTAGTTGTTTTCCTAAGTGGTTTCATACTTTCCAGTACTTATTTCATTCATGATGTCACACATGTAGACAGTAAGTTTATTATTTGATCCTAAGCTGATTGAAAGTAGAGATTGTGTTACTTATTTTTGTATCCCCGTCATCTACCATAGTGACGGGCACATAGTATGCCTTTCTAAATATTTGTTGAATATGTGAATAAATAAATGAGAGGAAACATGGGTCTTCTACAATAGTTAAGACAACAGGATTCTTAAATTTGTCTAAATCTTCAGCGTTCATAATATATTCAATGTATACAGTCAATCAGTAATGGCATTCAGAATGTGTCTATAACCAATAAAAATGAATGAAAGCTTTCCAACAGTCATTGCTCAATTGCTTTTTATTGAAGAATTTCAATTATGGTCTCTGTGATCTTTTGCTTCACATCCTTCCACAAATGCAAGGGGATACAGATGTCCAGTCCGTCGTTAAGGAGGAGAGGCCACTTAGGCTAACAAGGATTCCAACAAGACTTTTGACTATTTCTATTTACAATCTTGGTTTAAAATAAATTGCCTTTTCAAATCTCTCTTTGAAGTAGTTGTTCATTATCTTCTGCTTTTTATAAACTATGACACAAAAAAATCAAATAAATTTATATGTCTGTTCTGTTGAAATAATAAAGAGCTACATTTATAAACTGCGGCCTTTACAAAGGTCTCTCTGTGCCATCTGTTTTTAATATTTAATTTACTTTCAGCTTTGCATAAGGTCTTTCAAAACAAAAATCAAATCACTGTTATTACTATTCCCATAAGTTTCATTTTGATTTAAGCTTTTGATCTTGTTATTCAGCATTAGTGATTACGTACTCTCTTTATTGTACAGTAGTCATTAACAGGCCACATTGTTGGATAACTACTAATTTTAGCAAGCGAGCAACAGATATTTTGTTTTAAAATAAATTATTAAAGGGAACAGAGCAGAATAGCCAATTTTGATTTTTTTCCCTATCTGAAGTCTTGCAACCAGAACTAATATTTTCTTCATTAAGTAAATATTCATTAAGTACCATATTGAGTATGGCCTGGCTGCCTAGCTCTATGCATTATAAGGTTGGAAATATGAAACCTCTAAAGAGTAGCCACAAAATTGTTTTAATCATTTATTAATCATAATAAAGCATTGTTTTTTATTAATTAGCTTTATTCAATTATACAAGTAATACATGATTATGGTAAAAAATTGAAACAATAAAGAAGGTTATAAGGTGACATGTCAGTCTCCTTCTCTGCCTTTCTGATACCAGCATCTTCCCTTTCTGGAGATAATGCTTACCAGTGTCTTGCATATCCTTCTAGAAATCTTCTATGTATATTCAAGCATATATTACACACACACACACATGAGTTTTTACTATAAAAATGGGACCTAATTATACATAATTTTCTGCATTTAATTTTGCTTTTTTACTTTCTAAATCAGTATATAGATGTTTACCTCATTCTTTTAAATGGACATGCTGCAAGATAGTGACTAAAGATATGTTTAAGACATATAGATTTTATGTAGAAATTGTGTCTATGATAAATGCAGATAAGTACATATAAAACAAGACAGACTTTTATGTCAAATACTGAACCAGATATACTGTTGAACACTTGAATTTGTTCATTCACCTTAACAAATATAACTCTTTACTATACACAAGGATAAGGCTTCTATAAAAATATCTTGAATTCCTTGTATAGATTAATATTCATATACGTTATTCATTGAGCACCATCTATGAGCCAGAATCCGTGCTAGTTGCTTAACGCATATCATATTATTTACTGCTCAGCAGAGACATTGCAATCAAGAAAACTTGGGTTTCATTCCCTAAGTGATTTAACAGCTATATAATTTTGGGTACTGCTGCCTCTGTTTCCTAATCTTTAAAATGAGAATAATATCACTTACCCAAAAAGAGTTTGTGTGCTAATTAAATGAAATACTATATATAACTACCCTGAGGGTTGTTATGAAAGTGAAATGAGTTAATGTATGTAGAAGCACTCAGAATGGAGCCTAGTAAAGAGAAAGCTCCTCACAAGTTGCTAAATAATAGCAGACTATGTATTTAGCACAATACCCATAGATAATCCAACCAATCATATGAGTCACACACCATGCTAGAGCTGAGAGATATAATGGACTATTCTAGCCATTTGAAATTGAAGAGTATATTGGGGAAGGATTTCACATTATTTGTATATTCCTGCATTGTTTGGATTATGAATAGTATTTAAAATATAAATTAATTTATATTTTACCAGTGATACATGCACATAGTTTTAAAAAATAAAATACCACAAGGCTTGTAGTAAGAATCTATCTTCGTCGGTCTCACCACTCGCTGTCCCTTCGTCCTGCTCTTGAGAGGCAATCAATTCAATTATTGCAACTGTTTCAACTGGTATTAATTGACATATCTGTAAATAGAATGCATATGTTTCTCTTTTTGGATTCCTCTGTTTCAGGCATTATCTACTGACTATTGAAAATACATTACCATAGTTAAAGATGTATCTTTTTATACTATAGTTCTCCCCACTTTCCCAAGCCAATTTCCCCATGTGGCTATATCACAGATTTTGTTGTTACTGTTAAAAAATATTCAACATTTGCATCAATGACGATGTAAATATTGTTCATTGCTGGACTATATTTTGAACTATGACTACATTACTTTCTCTTGAAACATTTCATTTGTCCTGGAGTTAATAATCTCCTCCCCTCCTCCTCCTTTCTCTCCATTATTTGATTAGATATTAAGTAACTTTAGCTCCATTTTTCTCCATATATTCCAACATAACTGTAAAACATCTATTAATAATTCCTCCAAATGTTCCAAAAATATCGTATAACCCATAAATTCCCATTTTTAAAAAAACTTAGAGATCTTCCTCCCAGAGGTTTCAGCTCCCTTTTCTGACCTGGATTGGTGGTTCCTAGGCCTGCTCCATAAGCTGTTGTTACGGGACTTCCCTTCACCATTCCCCAGGCTTGGATCTCCTATATCTTGAGTCTCATGTCTTCATGTCTTAGTTTCCTGTCTTTTGTATTCTGATGTACATCCTCCAGTACCTTTCTTAATTAGAGTACACAGTATGCAAATTTTTGAGTCCCTCGTGTCTAAAAGTGTTTATCTTCCACTTGATTGGTAGTTGGGGTGGTATAGAATGCAAGGTTGAAAACATTTAATATCTGAAAATCTTCTTACTGGCTGTTCAATGTCTTCAGAGAATTCTTTAACTACCTGATTAAGGATGTCTATGCCTGGCTGCTTATATTCTGCTAGCAAGGTAGAGGGTGAGGCTACAAGGTTAATAGTTTAACTTTTACTTAATTCTTCTTTAGGTCTGTGTCTCATTTAAATTTTCTTCTTCACTTGGCACCCCCAAGCTGAGAGACTCTCAGATTTAATTTCTCTTAAAAGTTGACATTCATCTGCCTGACAAGGTAAGAGAGGAACTAAATTCTGATATTACCCTTGCAGTAAGTTTCTGCATTAACTAACAACTTTATCCCTAACGATGAGGGCCTCAGGGGTCCTTCAGGATGAATTGTTCTGTTCTCATCAGTGTTGTCCTCTATCAGCACTTACATTCTAGCCTCCTCTGTCCTTATAAATAAACTACAATGTGCCTGTCTTTGAAAAGACTTTTAAATCTCTCATCCATTGTCTTCTTTCCTGTTTAATTTAAATCTTTATACCTTACAGTCTGTGGTAGGCAGAATAATAACCCCCCAAAGATAGACACATCCAAATCCCCAGAATCTACATATATACGTCATCTTCCATGTCAAAAGGGAATTTGCAAATGTGATTAAATTAAAGATCTTGAGATTGAAAGATTACCCTGGATTACCTAGGTGAGCCCAATGTAATCACAATGATCCTTATAAAAGGAAGGCAGGAGGATCAGAGTTATTAATAAGAGATGTGAGGATGGAAATAAGAGGTTAGAATGGTCTAATGAAGGGGCCATGGGTCAAGGACTGAAGAGCTCTCCTAGAAGCTGAAAAAGTCAAAGTAAAGGATTTTTTCCGTGAAGCCTCCAGAAGATAACACAGCCATGATGACACCTTGACTTTAGACTTCTGACCTCTAGAACTGTAAGAGAATAAATTTGTGTTGCTTTAAGCCACTAAATTTATGGTAATTTGTTACAGCAGCAATTGAAAACTAATAGAGATTTTGGCACCAAGTGTGGGATTCTGCAACAAACATCTAAAAATGTGGAAGTGAGTTTGAAACTCAGTAATTGGAAGAGGTTGGAAGAATTTTGAGAGGCATGACAAGAAAAGCCTAGGGGCCGGCCTGGTGGTGCAGTGGTTAAGTTCTCATATTCTGCTTCAGCAGCCTGGGGTTCGCTGGTTCAGATCCTGGGTGTGGACACGGCACTGCTGGTCAAGCCATGCTATGGCAGGCATCCCAAATATAAAGTAGAGGAAGATGGGCATGCATGTTAGCTCAGGGCCAGTCTTCCTCCTCAGCAAAAGGAGGAGGATTGGCAGCAGTTAGCTGAGGGCTGATCTTCCTCAAAAAAAAAAAAAAAAAAAAAAAAAAGCCTAGATTGCCTTGAACAGACTGCTAGTACAAATATGGGCACTAAAGGTGTTGCTGGTGAGAGCTCAGAAGGAAATGAGGAATATGGTAGAGAAAACTTGTATTGCCTTAGATAATACCTAAATTATTGTAAATAGACTTTTGGTAAAAATATAGATGTTTATAAAGATGCTGCTGCTGAAGGCTCATAAAGAAGTGATGAACATGCTACCCGAAAATGGAAAAAAGTTGATCCTCGTTATATCATTGTAGAAAGTCCTGCTGAATTATGCCCTACAGTTATATGGAGAGCAGAACTTGTAAGCAATGAACTTGGATATTTAGTTAAGATTTCCAAGCAAAGTGTTAGAGGTGCAATTTAGTTTCTTCTTCTTATAACCAAATGAGAAAGGAAAGAGAAAGGTTGAGGGAAGAACTATTATGCAAAAAGGAACCAGAACTTGATGATTTGTGAAATTCTCAGCCTATCAGATTATGAAAGATGCTAAAATTAAGAGATTCACTGTCAGGAAATCATACTCCAGAGAGAAAGGGAAGGATGTGGCTGGACAACCTTTTGCTAGTGCCTCCCAAGGAACAAGGGAACAGTATTCACTCAGGGGCCTCTTTAAAGAGATTAGTCATGTGATTCATGGATGCCTTAGCCAAATCAGCAAGAGCCAAAAATAGACATGGGATCATCTAGGAAAAACTTTTGGAGGGGCCTCTTCTCTAATGGAGTGAATCCCCTTGACATACATGGGAGACTCAAAAAGTTTTATTAATGTTAGAACAGAAGAAATATTGTCATCTGTACTGAAAGAGACAGAGAGGAGAGGAAGTGAAAGAAGGCTATCAGACTCCCAAAAATCTGTAGGCAAGAAGAATGCTGATAAAACTGCTTAGCTGCAGACACATGCTATTATTCATAAAAAGGAAGGATGATTCCAAAGGCAGAGCTGAGGGCTCTGAGGGTGGAGCCATAGGCTTGGAGGGAGGACCCAGGAGCCACAGAGGATTGTTCTCAAGCCTTAATACCAAGCGCAGTCCTCCCACTTGGAATTTTATATTTTCTTGGGACTACCAGCTCTTTTTCTCCTTTCATTTTCTTCCATTTTGAATGTAAATGTGTATAACTGTTATCCAATGCCTGCCTCACCATTTTATTTTGGAATCCGATAACCTGTTTCTTGAGTTTCAGAGGTTCACAGATAGGTAGAAATTTTTCCTCAGGACGGATTATACTGATAGTCTTACCCATACCTAATTAGGTGATTTAAATCATCAGATTTGTGACTTTGATCTGATAGAGACAATTTGAAGAAATTTTTGACTTGAGTTGATGCTGTAATGGGTTGAGACTTTTCTGGACCTTGATATAAGATGAATGT
This sequence comes from Equus przewalskii, assembly GCF_037783145.1. Classification (NCBI taxonomy): domain Eukaryota; kingdom Metazoa; phylum Chordata; class Mammalia; order Perissodactyla; family Equidae; genus Equus; species Equus przewalskii. The sequence continues at coordinate 115,979,458 of NC_091863.1, read as the reverse complement.
AGTTTGGATGTGGGGCCTAGAGGGAAGAATGTGGTAGGCTGGATAATGAACCTCCAAAGATGTCCAGGTACTAATCCCTGGACCACGTGAATAGGTTACCTTACATAGGAAAACAGACTTGGCAGATGTAATTGTACTAAGGATCTTGAGATAGAAAATCATCATAGAATATTCAGTGGGTCCGGTGTAATCACAACGGTCCTTATGAAAGGGAGGCAGGAGGATCCGATTCATTAGTCATACAGGTGAGGATGGAAGATGTAGTTTGAAGTGAAGAAAGGGCTGTGAGCCAAGGAACGCAGACAGCCTCTAGAAGTTGCAACAGCCAAGGAAAAGGACTTTTCTCTGAATCCTCCAGAAGTAAGTGTTCACACCTTGATTTTAGAGGCTTATCTTTTCTAAATCTGTGTATTATTTACTGTTTTTACTGCTTAATTTTATACTTAATCATATATGGTATTAGCTTAGTGTCTAAAGATTTCATATATTAATTCTTCAACCATTTGTCAACATATTTTAAATGTATTAAATATCTCCTAGTGCCCAGCACCATGGAGTACTGAGATGCAAGATTCAAAGAGAAATCCGAGAGACAAATTCTGCCCTGAAAAGCATACATAATGTCCCATCTAATTTCCTATTAACTTGTTACTACGTTGTAAGCTCCCTGAAGGCAGGGAATTTTATATTCCTCTAACATGAATCATGCTTGACGTGATATTAGAATCTTTATAAGACTTTATTCCTGAAAGAAAGAGAGTGGAAGAAAAAAGGAAAGAAATAAAAATACAGTAACTTCTTCTAGGACAGGATGGAATTCTTTCTGTTCCCTACAATCAGAATGCCATCTAGGTAATATCTTGCTAGGATAATCTATGAAAATAGCTTATTCCTCTTTGTGGACAACTCTAAATGATCATAAAATTAGCCTAAAATCCATTGTGTAGATTAAATTAAAATGAGTCGCCTTGATTCTTGATCTGTGTTGTAATTAAAATTAAAACATCTGCAGCAATTTTATATTGATGGCAATTTAGAATTTTTGATTTGGCCTTTTATAAAGGTGATGTGTTTAAAGTCAAACTGCCTAAAATACATTTTATATTTCCTCCCTTGACCTTTCAGAAATTTAGTTAGGCAATTAATGTCTGTAATTAATGAAGTTAGTGGTTTTAGCTCTTATGCAGCAGAATCTCTAAGAAGATGCCTCATACCTATCCAATGAGAAAAAAAACGTGTTTTAATTTTCAGTACATGTCTTTGGTTCCCATGGAAACACTTCAGTAAAAGAAGTTTGAAATGTTACATATTATTTAATATCTTATATTCATATAAATATTGCCAGAAGATATGTCATATCTATTCAAGTGTAAAGTATCATAATAGTTAAGCAATGGAATATATTAAATTGAAACTCATTGTGGCCCATTGTTGTTGACACTGCTGGCCTTGAAGTAACTTCAATAAGAATCTCCAGTACTATCTTGAAAAAATAATCAATACCTTCAGTATAAAGTGTACTGAGTTTATTAGTAAGGATTTTTGTAATCACACTATACTCTTCTATTTTGTAGAAAAAATTCAGAACTTGAATTTCCTTACGTTTTGGGAGGATATCAATTTAAAATTGGCTTACAATTATTTACTTGGGGACCGGTAAAACTGGATGGATCCTGAATAAAAGACGTCATTGGCTTTGTGTTATAATGTAATGTTTCAAAATGTGAAAACTCCAATAGATATCGTTTTTCACTTTCAACCAATTCCATATGCTATTGGCCAATCTCAACTACTAGCCCTACACATCTGTATGTTTCAAAATGGTAAAAATTCTCACTTTGTAACTCTACAAATCCTATAGATTAGAATAACACTGCTGGAGGGAACTTTGGAGATATTCAAACATTTTCTTTCTTATTTTTGGTTTTTATAAATCTCAGAAAATTGAAAGAATTTCTTGAACACCGTGAAGTCTATATAATCACATTTTCTTCTACAGCATGTTTACATTGAGCATTACATGCAATTTCTAGTTGTGGCTGCCACACATCAGCCTGACCATTTCCTAATGCATTTACCCCTGTGGAATCTTTCCTGGACTCCTCAGTCTCAGAATGTGAAAGGCTCAGGAGGGACTTATTTTCCAAATGTTTGCTCCTTTTCGCCTACCTGTGAATTGCCTTCCTTCCCTTTGAAGTCCCTGACTCTCCCCACTCCCAATATCTTCCTTTGTCTTTAGCTGGGGATTGTATTTAACGTGAGAGCTTCAGCCAATTTGTCAAGTTACTAGGATTTCCTGGGTTTCTCCCATGTATATGTTATTAAACCTTTGTTTTTCTGCTGTTAATCTGTCTCATGTCAATTTCTCAGACCAGTCGGAAGAACCTAGAAGCCTAGAGGAAAATTTCTTCCTTCTCTATAGTACTTACACAAACCTAGATGTTATAACCTACTACACACCTACGATATATGGTACTAATCCTATGGGACTACAGTCATATATGTGGTCCATCATTGACCAAAATGTTGTTATTGCAGCATATGACTGTACATGCTGAAGAGAAATTGTGAAGTACGCATGAATTATGTGGGCTTTTACATCTTTTGGAAAAATGTCATGTATGTTAAATTTTAAAATGTTCTTTTTCATGTAGACTAAAATTGAGAAGTAAATTAAACAGAAAAAATACTAAGTGGGGGAAAATATACCATTAGATTATTCCAGGAATATTTTAATTCCAAAAATATGTACGAACAAAAAAATATGTACAGCGTGAAAGTATGATTAGCACAAGGGGTACTTTAACACCATGTACATAGATTTTAAAAGGTAAGTCATTTTATATCAAATGGTAAATATAATCACCAAAATGGACTCTATCCACTAATGAACATTTAGTAAAAACAAATATAAGTACATAAATGCACTTGCCATTCATTTCAAAGTTTGTATGCCTTAGAAATCATTTGAACAAAAAAATCTACAGATATAATTCAAAGTAACTATTATTTGACCCAGGTATTTGAATTAAGATAGAATATTTTAACCATTAAAACACAATATGCTGGTATAATTAGATTTTCTCATATTTCTAGAGTCTGGGAGCATATTTTGTTTATTTTAGTATCTCCTAAATCACTTAGCACAGCTCAATACATATTGAAACTGTAGGGGAGAAAGACATTTCCTCTCCCCAAATGGAGGTTCGTCTGACCGGAGAATGAATTAAATTCACATAAGACAGAATAGCAAGAGAAAATTAAACAAAGCTTTATGAGGAACCATGGCCCGGGGCCTTTCTTCCCGAAGGAAGAAAGGGCACCGAAGAAGTGGGGTGCACATAGTGGTTGTATACCCCTAAACGGGGTGTTTCACATGTGATTGAAATGTCCCTCCCACAATAGTCACAAGATTGCCCTGTCAGCACAGTGCTTGATGGACACAGCAGGTAATGGTCTGCTATCTCGGTGGGCGTAGCAGGAGGCAAGTCTATGTCTGGAGCTGGGCAGTCACAGGTGAGCGCAGCAACAATCGGTTCCTAGCCTAAGGAAAGATGCTTAATCCTTAAGGAATGCCAAAGTTGGGAGGGGGAGGGAAGTCAGTTACAGGAGGTTACCAGACTAGCACAATAAAATGCAGATTTTAAGTCCTTGCCTTTGGTATTGATTAAGAGTTTTTAGAGAGAAGGTCATCTCCTTTCTTCTTCCTGGTACAGAGAGGGAGACACCTTTTACAGATCGAGATTTACCTTACAAATGTAAACGTGTCCTAACAAAGGGCAAGTTCCATTCCTCAGAGCCTCCTTCCCTGTCCCAGTTTATCAAAAGCAATTAGCCTCAAATAATCCTGATGCCAAAGAGACATATCTTGGGGTGGCCAATTCCAGGTCCCCACAGCTTAATGAAGCAACTCTCTTCCTTTATCTTGTTAATTTTCTTTTTTGCTTTTGAAATTCAAAGGTCATCCTAAATGAGAAAAAATATAATGGCTTGGCAAACCAATTAAGATTCATCCCCTTCCTCTGAATGTTTTACTGAATTAATCAATCTATTCATTGATCAAACATACTCTGAGTGGAAACTATGTTTTATTACATGCAGGTGCTATTCAAGAACTGGGATAGAGATGAATAAAACACAAGACTTCTCAAAATACTTACGAGCTAGTGGGGAAGATACATAATCAGATCATTAAAGTATAACCAACAAAAATAACTCTTGCATAATCAATATGATCTATTTTCATTAATTTTGGGTACAAATCGTTCAACTCTCTTGTGTCCTAAGTATCTACAATCTGATGTTAGCAAATTCCATAGTTTCTCCTTTGATCCCTGCCCATTCCCCTTACTCCCATTTTAATACTCAACAACCCATGGGTAGATATTGAGTCCAAAGAGATCATCTTTGCTTCCAGATATCAGGAAATTTGTCATATGCCCCATCTTGCCCCATAGTTCTTGTGTTAGCCCTGGTCATGAGCCTAGACAACTTTTAAACCCATGGTGAGATCTAAGTTAGAAGTCTTGTCATCCTTTCTTTCCAATGAATCTCAGTAAATATTAGTCCAATCAACCAAGTGTTCATATAATATCGAACCTCAAAAAAATAAGGGATAGGAATTAGAGCACTTTCCTCTTAGGTGTCTAGTTAATCTGTATGAAAATTGGTTAACCTCTTTATTCAATAATTTTTGTTTTTCAAAGTATATCAGTATATTGGGAGGGGTCACTTTTTCAAGCCACATATAGCACATCTTTCCCTTAAGATATCAGATACCTATAAGCCTTTAATTTCTATAACAGTGGCAGGGAGCTCAAGTTTCCCAAGCCTCAAAAAGATCTGCCTCCAGGTGACTTGTCTTCACCTCTAGACACAGAAGAGTGTCTCATTTATATTTATTCTTTCTTTTTTTATTTTGACTCCTGGCATATGAGAACTTACTCTGTATATACAGAAAATAATCTGGAAATATTAGGGAAACTCCTTCAATTTAACTAATGAGATCTAAAGTAACACATTAGTTCACCCAATAAATATGTACTGAGTGTCTACTGCTTTCTAAGTGCTGGGCAAACAGCAGTGAATATGAGGTCCCAGTTCTTGTGGAATGCATATTCTAGAGGTTGGAGATGCACACAAAATTATAAACAAATACATATTATATGGCAGATGATGATAAGTATTCGAAAAATAAAGAGTAGAGTAAGGGGAGAGGGGCTAACTGAGGGTGGGAGGAGGATATTATATAGAGTATTTTAATAGAGTACTCAGGGAAGACTTCTCTGCAAGTTGGACTTTGGGCCGCTACCTGAAATGAAGAGCAAACCATGATGATATCTGTGCTAAGAGCATTCTACACAGAGGGAATAGTAAGATAAGAGCATGTTTTGTTTGTTTGATCAAGACAATCAGCGAGGTATGTAGGGTGAGGATGGGGCTGGGGGAGTGTTTAAACATTAAAAAAAGTTTAGAAGATTACATGGCGTATTAGTTTTCTATTGCTGCTATAACAAATTGCCACAAACTTCATGGCTTAAAACAGCACAAATTTATTAGATTACAGTCCTGGAAGTCAGAAGTCTGAAAATGGATCTTAATGGGGCTAAAATCAAGGTGTCTGCAGAGTTGCATTATTTTCTGAAAGCTTTAGTGGAAAACCTGTTTCCTTGCCTTTTCCAGCTTCTCGAGTTTACCTGCATTCCTTGGTTCATAATCACCCTCCTCCATCTTCAAAGCCAGCAACATTGCTTCTCTCTGACCACTCTTCTGTAGTTGCCTCTCTCTCTGACCTCCTGTTCTTCCTCCTCCTTCCACTTTTTAAGGACACCTGTGATTTTATTGAGCTCTCCTGGATAATCCAGGATAACTTCCCTATTTTAAGGTCAACTGATTAGCAACCTTTATTCCTCTTTTGCCATGAACTCTAATATATTCCCAGGTTCTGGAAATTAGGACATGGACATCTTTGAGGAGCCATTTTTCATATATATATATGTATTTTTTTCACACACACATACACATATCAGAGAGTTGGGAAGACATTTCTAATCATGAGAAAACTCCTGCTACCATATAAGAAAATATGGATACATCCTGTAATTAAAAAACATAAAACTTTCTGCCAAAAATACAAAAAAAATAGAATTAGAAACAAATTTTGTGTCTTATATAGTATATGGAGAACAATTTTCTTACTAATATGCATTAAAACACCAATGACCTAAAAGATAAATGGTCAAAGGACATTAACAGGCGGTTCTCAGAAAAACGTATACTAATGGGCAATAAACATATAAAAAGATGCTTAATGCCACTCACAGTTTTGCCAGATTTAGCGAATAAAAATACAAGATTCTCAGTTAAATTTGAATTTCAAATAAACAATGTATATTTCTTCAGTATAAAGACATCCCAAATATTACAAGGGCCGTACTTATACTGAAAATTATTTGTTGTTAACATAAATTCAAATTTAACTAGGCATCCTTCATTTTATCTGACAGCTCTACTCATAATGGAAGAAGTATAAATTAAAGCAACGTGATTTCATTTTAATAGTACCTGGAAAAAAATCAAAATGATTGTAACCTGTATGTTTAATTTTGCCTGAGTTCTGAATCAAGTTAGACCTGGACAAGAATTACCTCAGTTAACCCATTCCCTAGGGGTCATGGCCCAGAATTAGTTTTGTTGCCCTACACCTGAGTTACAATGTACCGCAGGTGAGCCCCTGGGCACTAGTTTGCACACCAAAACACAGTCTTTCTTATTTGCTCTGTCAAAACAACAAGGCTCTGCTTTGGTATTCTACAGGAACTCTGATTCATTTGGAATCTGGAGCCACGTTCTTAACCCCAGCCTGGGTGCTTGAGTTCTAGAAGCCCTTATCTAATCTTGTCAACTCTCTCATCTTTGGGGCTAAATTCTTTTCATTATGCCCCCAAGACTGTTTTCTCTGTAATGCTCCACTTGAGACAACATGACCTGGAACCAAAATAGTTGAAGTTTGTATCGCCTTATCACCAAGCACTCTTAAGGGAAGGTGGACTTGGTTTAAAGTGAGCTGCTGAACTGAAACTTTATGCACAGGGAATAATAACTCCCCATTTCGGTTAAACAAGATGAATAAGCTCTAGAAATCTGCTGTACAATATCATATCTATGGTTAACAATAATGTATTATACACTTAAAAATTGTTAAGAGGGTAGATCTCATGCTAAATGTTCTTACTACAATAAAATAAACTTAAAAGAATAATTAAGTGAGCTGCTGAGTGTTGCAGCCACTCAGACATTTTGTATGATTATTTTGACTGAAGAAGAAGGACTCTCACAGACCTGTCACATAGCACAGGAAACAGCCAAAACAGCTATGAGACCAGAGGCAAAGTATGATCGTAACCCTACAACTCACTTGGAAAACCAATACTGCTGGAAGTAGTAAAACCTTGCCAGGTTGGGAAACTGCATCTGCTTTATGCAGGAAAACCTTATGGAGAGTAAGCTGCAGGACCTTCTGAGTATTTGGTAATGAAAGAAGGCATGGAAGACAGAAAATCTGTGTTATCCATGTTCTTACCACATAAGACAATCTATCTGCATACCACTTTCTCATCATAACAGCTTGATTGTTATATACTCAGAAGCATTGTTAGCAGAGCCTCTCTGACTGTGAAAATAACTTAAAAGAGAAATGATTGAGAGGAACAGGATATTTCCAGGACCTTATCATCTAAAGCAACTGGGATTAAAAAAATAGTAATTTACAGAATAATCCTAGGCCTGTGAAAAGGCCAAGATAAGTTACCACAAAATGAAAAAGTAGGTGTCATAAAGATGACATCGTAGTAAGAGCCTTAACAAATAAAGAGCTCTAAAAATCAATACGAACAGTTGAATACCTCTGTGTTATTGCTGTTTGCTACTTTAGATCCATTCTTTGCCTTTTTTCTGCTCTGCTTGATATTCTAGGGTGCTAACCTCTGAGAACCATATTGAGACTTCCTTAAAAGCTGGCTTCAGTTGAGTTTAGCAAATGAGACACACTGGTAGAAGAGCTGAGTGCAGAAAAAAAAATGGGTCCCCACTTCCAATCTACCTTGGAGTAGCTGGCTATCTCAAAGAATTCCTTCAACAACTACATTTGGAAAATCACCGCATGCTTTAGGCCAAGACATTTGGATACCTGGGGAACAACACAGATTGATGGGACGTTGTGCTTGACCCTTCAAATTCAGCTTCGTGAAAGTCACAAGTTTCTACCATTGGTAGAAAGGACAAGTGCTATGCATTTCACAAATAAAAAAATATAGTTGGGACAGTTTTTTATTTTCTAAAATCTCATTTGGTAACTTTTCCATTCTAAGACTTTGGACATCCAGTTTCTAACATGTTTAGAAAGGATTTATGCAGTCTTATACAGTTTTCAAATTTTTATGCAGTGCATTATATTTGCTATACTTTTTGTTTTTGTCCAAAACATTTTCTTCCACTTATTAAACATGAGGCATGCCTGATGCAGGTCCCCTCCCCGTTTAAAGAACAGATAGGATGAGGAGCCCCTTGGTCTGACCAGGACAGGCATGTCGTTACATGGAGAAGGGTAGACTTCACAACATTGCCCACCCCAGTGCCAGCAGTGTAGCACCAAGTCTGTCTTGTAGAATTGGTCAGTTTTACCAGAGATGGGAGTTGAGTGGGCTAGAGTAGATTAGGAGAGGCTGGTTATTATTAATATCTTTTATCACATCTACTTCTCAAATTAATTAACTTGTACATAATACATAGATTAAAATAATGATAAAAGAAGCCATTAAGCAAAGAGGAGATAAGTATACAAAGACTGAGAAAATTGCTATAAGCGTTACATTCAGTTCTGTACGTTTTGAGAGTTAAAAATGTAAAGAAAGAAATATAGCTTTCACAACCTGATTATTGAAAAACAATGAAGTTTCTCATCAATAAGGAAACCTGCATTCAGCATGTCTACCTCTGGTCCTTACCTGCTAAATGATCCAGAGCTAGTCACCTAACAATCTGAGCTTACTATTTGCACCAGGAGGATGGATTGCAATAAAGGCTCAATTTCTATAGACAGCAAAGGGTTGTTGCAAGAGACAAGTGATCAAATGTGGAAAAAGTAACTTGTGGATTGTAAAATCCTGCATAAGTGGGAATCATTAATATAACCACTGACTTGTAGGTAGGAGATGCCAAGTGTTCCTTGACCTTCTTTTCTAAGATAAAGTTCTATTGCATAAGTATTTTTATAAAGGACATTAAGTCAATATTTTAACAGTAATTTTGAAGATGATATAAAAATCTTTTCAAATGGTTTACTCTGTTGAGTGACATATAAGCATAGTGCTTAATTAAATACGTTTGATGCTGATTTGAAAATTGTGCAAAACATGAATGCATTAATTAAGTTTGTGTATGTATATATGTACATGTATGTTCATATTTGTGTGTATATATTCACATATATATATGAATAAATGATTATGTGTTGTGAGTGACAGCATATAAGCTTATTTGAATACTCCTCAATCAGCTGGATGCCTTGAAATTATTTTGTTCCTTTAGGCTAAGAAGTACTGTGATACATTCTTAATGTTTGTTTCTGATTGTGATTTATCCCTTCCAGGACAATGTATTTGTGTAGAATAGAAAATTCAGTGTTTTGTCTTATTTTTTTAAATGTATGTCAATAAAGTTCTCATGCTGAAATTAGCCCTAACTCTGTATATATCTACTATCACAATGTTATATTTCTGCTAAAATAAAATTGTACAGAGCTTTCTAGAATGGCATCCTTTCTTTGTAACAGCCAGGTTATCCGCACTATTGTTATAAGTTAATAATTTTTCACTCTCCAGTGCCTCTGTGATATCGCCCTAGGTATTTGAGAAGAGGACACAGAGATTAATTAGAAAAGTCACATCTCTGTCCTTCCAACCTACATTTTTCAAGGCAGCAACATCATAGACTCACTAAGAATAAAAGAAACAAGATTGAACCAGATATGGACACATTGATTTCATTTCTTAGTGTCTGAAAGACTCACTAAGAGTAATGAGGTTTGTAAGAAAGAGCATTAATAATCTGAAGCCACAGTGGAGTTCTCATGGGAAATAGCTGAAGAAATCACACCCTGAGATGCCTAACTTTGACTGTTGTTTTATCATTTCTTCAACAAATATTTATTGAATGCCTACTATGTTGCTGGGCATTATTCCCAGCTCTGGGAGTACAATAGTGGAAAATGAAAAGAAAAACAATTTTCCTGCTTATATGGAATCTTATAACATAGAAGTGGAAACTTAAAATCAATAAAAAAATAAATGAAAAAGATAGCTAAAGATAGTGGTGTTACAAAGATAACATACCCAAAGATGAATTAGTAATGGTGAGCAAGTGATAGCGTAACCATGAAAAAAAGCATGAAACTTGAAGACTCACAAAACTGATTTCAAAATGCATTCTGAAAAACAAGCACATTGATTAGAATCAACATGCTAATATTCCACCTTGTTAGTAAATAAAATGAAATTTTAAATGAGGCATTATTTTATACGTATAAGGTGAGTAAAAGAAATTGATATTTATTCAGTGTTGATAAGAACTCAGTGAAGCTGGAAACGCTCACAAGGCTATTGGCAGATTTCTCAGCAGAAATCTTATGGGTCAGGAGAGTGGGATGATATATTCAAAGTGCTAAAACAAAAAAAGTGCCAAACAAGAGTATTTTACCTGGCAAAACTGTCCTTCAGAAATGAAGGCAAGATAAAGACTTTCCCAAACAAAACAAAAGTTGAGGGAGTTCCTTACTACTAGATCTGCCTTACAAGAAATGCTGAAAGTAGTGCTTTAAGCTCAAATTAAGGATATTAATTAGTAGTATGAAAACATGTGAAAGTATACAGCACACTGAAAAGGTAAGTATATAGTCAATTTCAGAATAATATGGTGGTGTGTTAACCACATAACAGTATAAAGGTTAAAGGACAGGAGTATTGAAAATAGTATAGACTATTATTTCCATAAGATGTTTTATGTAAGCCTCATGGTACCCAAAAAGCAAAAACCTATAGTAGATATAAAAAATATAAAGAGAAGGGAGTCAAAACATACTGCTATGAAAAATCATCAATTCACAAAGGAAGGCAGCAAGAAAGGGAGAAAGAACAAGGAAACTAAAAAACAGCCAGAAAAAATTAATAAGATGACATTAGAAAGTCTTTACTTATCAATAATTACTTTAAATATAAATGGATTAAATTCTCCAATCAAAAGGCATAGAGTGGTTGGATGGATAGGAAAACAAGACCCAACTATATGATGCCTACAAGAAAGTCACTTCAGCTTTAAGGACACACATAGTTTCAAAGTGAAGGGATGGTAAAAGATATTCCATGCAAGTGGAAATCAAAAGAGAGCAGAGGTAGCTGTATTTGCATCAGACAAAATAGACTTTAACTCAAAAGTTGTAACAAGTGACAATGATGGTCATTATATGATGTAAAAGGGTCAATTTATCAAGGGGATATAACTATCATAAATATATGTGTACCTGATATCAGAGCACCTAGGTATATTAAGCAAATAATAACAGATCTGAAGGGAGAAAGAGACGACAACACAATAATAGTAGGGGACTTCAATACCCTACTCTCCACATTGGCTAGATCACCCAGACAGAAAATCAATATGGAAATATTGGACTTGAATTATACTCTAGTCCAAATGGGACTAACAGGCATATACAGAAGATTCCATACAACAGTGGCAAAGTAATAATCTACTCAAGTACACATGAAACATTCTCCGGGAGAGATTATGTGTTAGGTCACAAAACAAATCTTAACAAATTTAAGAAAATTGAAATCATATGAAATATCTTCTACAACCACAATGGTATGAAACAAGAAGTCAATAATACGAGGAAAATTGGAAAAATCACAAATATGTGGAAATTAAACAACACACTCCTGAACAGCTGATGGGTCAAAGAAGAAATCAAAAGGGAAATAAAAATACATCTTGAAACAAATTAAAATGAAAATACAACATATCAAAACCTATGGGATGCAGAAAAAGCAGTTCTAAGAGGGAAGTTTATAGCAACAAACACCTGTGTTAGGAAAAAAGAAGAACCTCAAGTAAACAACCCAACTTTACACCTCTAAGAACTAGAATAAGAAAAAACTAAGCCCAGAGTTGGCAGACAGAAGGAAATAACAAAAATCAGAGCAGAAATAAATGAAATAGAGACCAAAAACAAAATAGAAAAAGATCAATAAAATCCTGCCATTTGAGACAACATGGATGGAGCTTGAAAGCATTATGCCAAGTGAAACGTCAGACAGAGAGAGACCAATATTGTATGATCTCACTTATACATGAAGTCAATCTGAAAAAGCAAACTCATAGAAACAGAGAATAGAGTGGTGGTTGCCAGGGCCTTGGCAGTGGGGGAAATGGTAAGATGTTGCTCAAAGGGTACGAACTTCCAGTTATAAGATGAATATGTTCTGGAGATGTAATATGCAGCATGCTGACTGCGGTTAACAATATTGTATTATCTACTTGAAAGTTGCTAAGAGAGTAAATTTTAAATGTTCTCAACACACATACACACAAAGTAATTATGTGAGGTGATGAAGGTGTTAACTATCACAGAAATTATTTAGCAATATATACATGTATCATCATTCTATTGTATACTTTAAAGTTACGTAATGTATATGTCAATTATATCTCAATAAAACTGGGAAAAATAAGAGAATTCATTGAAGCTGGTATACTTTTGGTCATGGGGGTGTAAATTGGTATAACTCTTTTTGAAAGTAAATTGGCAATAATAATTAAGCTGTAAAATATGCATGTTCTTTGCCCTAGTAATGTAGACTACAAATGTAAACTAAGGAAATAATCCAAAATAAAAATGAAAATGCTCTAAGTCTAATTATGTATAACACTGAATCAATTGTAATGGGAAAAAAATAGATCTAATTGAGATGTCCAACCAGAGGAAAATGGGTAACTTATAGTGCATTTAGACTGAATATTATACAGTTATTAAATATAGTGATTAATAGCATTTTAGCACAGGGCTCATAATTTAGAAGGTTTTAAATATGAACTTACTCTGTGACATTTTAATGGCATTAAAAATGTTCCAAATTCAGCACATGAAAATTATCTTCTCCTCCCTACTCCCCATTTTAACTATCCCTAAGTAACATTTATTCTCCCTTTGTTCCTTATAATGACTAATGGCACTACAATCCACTCAGGCACCTAAGCCAGAAACAAGAGAATTATTTTCAATTCCTCTGTCCTTGTCATCCCATAGTCAAACAGTCATCTACACTTTCTGATATGCACATTTTTTTTCTTTGTGTTTACTTTAAATTAGGCTTTCATTGTCTCTCAACAGAGCTTTTAAAATAGCCTGTTGTTTTGTTTGGTTTCTCAATCTAGCTTTTCTCTCTCCAGATCTGGAAAAAAACCTGCCTCCAATCCTTGTTCCAAAATATAAATTTGATTATGCCATTCCTCATAAGAGGTTTTCTTAGTTCGTGATTCTAATATTTGCACAATTTGATCCAAATGCAGGGGCATGCTGGAGCTGGCTCATACCAGTTTGCAGCAGCCCACTGTGAACATCTCTTCCTAATTTTGTGTTCACTTACATATGTTAGAAGCTTGAGATTGGCGATGGTGAGAATATTTATACCACATAAATTGGAAAATTGTTCATATCACGGATTTCTGGAGAGACAGGTGTTAATTTACCAGCACACCATTGCCTCAACTTATTTTCTCAGGTTTGTCTCCCCTTCTACTTCCCCAATGAAACCTCTCTTTGTTCATTCTTCTCTCTTTTCCATTACTTAAAGTTCCCAATTCTTGGCCTTTGCTCAATCTGTTCATTTTGTCAGGAACTCTTTCCTCCTACCCCTAGTCCTTACCTGTCTATGAAAGTCCTGCTTATCCTTCACATCTAGCTCAAATCCTCCTCCTATGAATGTTAAAAGATACCCTTCCCCAACCACCAACCTGAAATGTATCTCTCCCTCTATCCTTCCAGAGCCCCTGTCCCTCTGATAAAAACAGGTGGAATTGTTGGTCCTATTTGATGTTTAATTGTGCATGTAGCTGCTTCCTTCATAAGTGTGTGAATATTTGGACAGACGCGATACTATTGTATTCATCTGAATTTCCACCACAGCACCCAACAAAATGCTTTGTAACATATAAAGTGATTAATAATAATAATAGTAATAATAATAATAATAGAATTAAAATGGACTGAAAAAGCATGACATAATTTTATCATGGTGCAAATATTTGAAAATCTTTTAAATGCAAAGGGAAAATAATACAACAGATGAAAACAAAACAAATATTCCCTTATTAAAACTATATACTGATCATTTTCTTATACATTCAAATAGCGTATTTTTTTCAAACTCCATGATGCACTGTGATATTAAATATTTGTAGTGAACTTGCTAAAGAATTCTTTATATCACAAAATATTTTTCACAGGCAAGTCAGCATTTATCCAGGCTTATGTAATTCATTTATGCTCCCTTTCCATTTTAGTTACTGTTGACATCTGCATGATATTTAAACAATTTAGAACTAACGTTATTAATTTTTCTACTCATTATCTTTGTCAGTTGGTCAATCAGCATGCTTCTCTTTTATTGCTGTGACAGCTTTAGAAGTACAGAAAATTGATTTATAAATAGGTTACCAATACATTGGCCTTTGGACTCAACTACTTTATCCACTTGGGAGTATGCAGTTTTTAATGGAAAATAATTTTAATTACATTTTTCTCATTGCAAAATCAATAGGTTATCATTAACTAAAAAGCAAAGATGCAAATAAGCAAAAAGAAGCAACAAAAATGACCTACCATTTCATCTACCCAGAGATAAATACAATTTTTGTATATCCTTTTCCTTTATATGTATGTATTTACTCATTCATTCATCATTCATTCAATTATCCATCAAATATTTATGTGCCAAGAACATTTCTAAGACTTAGAGAAAGACAGTTGAACAAAACAAAGCAGCTCCACTAATGGAACTTAAACTCTAGAGATGAATACAAACAAGAAATAAATGAGGAATATATTTTAAAATATTAGGTAGCTTCTAAGAGATAGGAAGAAGATTAATGAAAGTAGAGGAATAGAAAGTAGGGTGAAGGGGGATTATATTAGATAAAGTTCCCAAGGAAGGGTTGTCTGAGAGGTGACATCAAAGCAGAGAACTGAATAAAGAGAGAGACAAGGCCATGTGTATATCTGAGGGAAGGACACTGCAAGCAGATAGAACATCAATAAAATGCAAAAAAGTAGAAATGAACTTGTTATGTTTAAGGAGGAGTAAAAAAGTCCAATGTGTTTGGAGCACAGTGAGTAAAGGAAGACTAATAAGAGATGAAATCTGGAATATCCTTGGCACCAGAATATGTAGTGCCTTGTCTGCCATGTTAAGGACTTTGTATTTTAAGAATTAATGAGAAGACATTCTAGAGCTTTAAATGGGCATAGGACATAATCTGATGTATATTTTCAAAGGGTCAATTCGGTTGCTGTGTAGTCCAAAGAGGGGTGAAGTTGAAAACACGGTTATGAGCTGTCTCTGGACACTTTTTGCAAGTAGAGTTGACAGAATTTGATCACTGGTTGGGCATAGGGTATGAGAAGTGAAAGAGCAGTCAAGGATAAAGCCTAGGTTTTTGGCTAGAGCGATTGGTAAAATGGAGTTGCTATTGGAGGAGGAGCAGGTTTGAGTGAGAAAATTCTGAATTTGAATTTAGGGCATGTTAAGTTTATGATGCTTATTAGACATTCAAATGAAGATATTAGCTAGTTGGACATAGAGACCCAGATTTGAGTGGAATGGTATTAGCTGGAAATAAAAATTTGAGAATTGTCAGTGAAAAGATAGGATATAAAGTCATAGGGCTAGATGACTTCACCTAGGGAAGGAGGATAGAGATGAAAAGATGTTCTGGGATGAGCCTTGGAATGCTCCAACATTTAGAGATCTAAAAGAAACAAGAAGAAATGAAAAAAAAAAAACACTAAAAGAGTATAATGAAGTAGGAGGAACCCAGTGTATTTGATATCCTAGAAGCCAGCGAAGAAAATATTTTAGCAAAGAAGTCATCAACTCTATCAAAAGGACTTAGACTGGCAATTGGATTTGGCAATAATGGAACTCATTGGTGAAATTGTCAAGATGATTTCAGTGTTAGTTTAGATTTTTAGCATGTTATATTTAAATATGATGTGATAAGATATAATAGGTGGATATATTAGAATTATACAATTTTTGTCAGTTTGCTTTAGAATGATTAGGCAAGTCCATATTGCACATTCCAGAAGTGTTTGAAAACAGAGAAATGACTTAATTCATTCAATAAATACTATTGGCATCTACTATGTGCCATATATTCTTCTAGGTGCTGGGGGTGGGGCAGATGAAAATAAAACAAAAGTCTTAACTGCAAGGAGCTTATATTCTAATGAGGAGAGACAGACAATCAACAAACTAAATAAGTAAAATATATGGTATGTCAGAAGGTAATAAATGTTACGGAGAAAAATGAAATGGGAAAGGGGCATAGTGCATGCCAGGAGTGGAGGAAGGGTTTCAATTTATTTTTTAAAACTTTTTCCAGCTTTATTGAGGTATAATTGACAAATAAAAATGTAATATATTTAAAGTCTACAAAGCAATGATTTGATATATGTGTACATTGTAAAAGGATTCCCTCAATGAAGTTAATTAATGCTTGTATCACCTCTTATAGTTATCTTTTTTTTTTCTGGTGAAGCACGCTTAAGATTTACTTTCTTGGTAAATTGGAATTATGCAATACAGTTTTATCAACTATATTCATAGGATCGTCAAGGAAGCCTTCTCTAATAAGGTGAAATTTGAGCAGAGACATGGGAGAGGTGAGGTATCTGGAGGAAGAATTTTCTGGCTGGAGGAAACAGCGATGCTAACATTCTGAGAGGAAACATGCCAGACTCATTCTAGAGAAGGTAAGACCAAGGTGACGGGAACATAGTGAGGAAGAGGTGGAGTAGTAGATGAGATCAGAGAGAAAAAAAGGGACTAAGGCAATAGGTAGAGCAGATCAGGTAGGGCCTTTCAGGAATCCAAGACTCTGGCAGATCAGGATAATAACAAGGCCATGCAAATTGGACTTTTCCAGGGGGCTCTAAGACAGGACAAATATTGACAATGCTCGGAGGTTGGGTCTTTTTGTGGAGCTCCAAATCCAGTCTGCCCGTCGAGTGGCTACAAGACTGCTGATTTTCACAGCTACCATGAAAGGCTTCTGGTTTCTAGGCTGCTAGTTTACATGACTACCACAGAGCTGTGGAAAAGGGGATTGGAGGAGACCAAGTTAAAATTGCAGAAACTCCGCAATTTTGACCAAGATTCAGCAGCTTTTCTTGGATAAACCCTTAGATTGTCGCGAGTCTTTGGTTAATTTCCAGAGCTCTGAAAAAGTTAATTTTGACAATTTTGCCAGTATTGTCATTGCTTTCATGGAGGAGCAGGTTACGGAGATTCTCACTCTACCTTTCAGGAAGTAGTCACTTGTTCTATCAGGTACTTGCAGTGAAGTGTTTAAATTGCCAACCATCTTAACGGATTGGTATATTTATTCTTTCACATCTATCTGTTACTTCATCTATTGACCCCTTTATCACTGTGAAATGACTTTCCTTATTCCTGGTAATATTCCTTGTTCCAGTGTCTGTTTTCTCTGGTGGTAATATAACTTCTACAGCTTTACTTTGATTAGTATTTGTATCACATATATTTTTCCATATTTTTGTTTTTATTCTTTCTGTGTCTTTATCATTAAAGTGCGTTTCTTGCAGATAGCATATATTTGACTTTTACTTTATTATCAAGTACGACAAACTGACGTTTACTTGTAGTGTTTACATCATTTAAATTTGGTATAATTATAGATAGCTTTGGATTTACATTTACTATGTTACTATTTATTTTCTATTTGACCCATGCTTGTTGCTTCATTTTTCCTCTTTCCTTGCTTTGTCTTGGACAATTTTATATGATTTCATTTTCTCTCCACTATTGGTTTGTTAGCTCCTCTTCTCCATTTTTTTTTCTGCTTCATTTCCCAACCCCCCCTCCCCGTACATAGTTGTATATCTTAGTGGCAGGTCCTTCTAGTTGTGGGATGTGGGATGCCGCCTCAACGTGGCCTGACAAGCGGTGCCATGTCCGCGCCCAGGATCCGAACCCTAGGCCGCCGCAGGAGAGCGCGCGAACTTAACCACTCGGCCACAGAGCCGACCCCCTCCTCACCATTTTCTTAAAATTTACTTTTTGGTTGTTTTAGAGTTAGAATGTAACATTTTTAACTTACTACTGTCTACTTTTAAATAATAGCATGTTACTTCAAGTATTTTGAAAGAATCTTACAATAGTATATTTCCATTTTCCACCTTCTGGTATTTTGGTGTTATTTTTATTGTAAATTTTATTTATTTTATTTTTTATTTTTTTGTGTGTGTGAGGAAGACTGGCCCTGAGCTAACATCTATTGCCAATCTTCCTCTTTTTGCTTGAGGAAGGTTGTCGCTGAGCTAACATCTGTGCAACTCCTCCTCTACTTTATGTGGGACGTCGCCACAGTGTAGCGTGACGAGTAGTGCCAGGTCCATGCCCAGGATCCGAACCTGCAAACCCCGGGCCGCCAAAGCCAAACTTAATTACTCGGCCACAGGGCAAACCCCCCTGTAAATTTTATTTTAAACGCCACAACACATTATTACCTTTTTTTTCTTTAAATAATTATACTTTACTAAAGACTTTTTAAAAATGGGAGAAAAGTATTTTATATTTACCACATTTAGTATTTATAGGGCTCTTCCTTCCTCTGTTTAGATACAAAGTTTCATCTGGTATCATTTTTCTGTAGCCTGAAGAAAGTCCTTTAACATTTTTTGTAATACAAATATGCTGTTGATAAATTCCATCACTGAAAATGAAATGCCGAAAAAATAAAGACACTGAAAATGTCTTTATTTTGCCTTCATTTTTGAAACATATTTTTGTTAGATAAAGAGCTCCATGTTGACTGTTTTTTTCTTTCAATAGTTTAAAAATGTTTGTCTACTTTCTCATGTTTTCATAATTTCTGATGAGAAGTGTATTCTAATTCTTATCTGTGTTCCTCTGTATGTAAGAAGTCATTTAACTCTGGCTATTTTTAAAATTTCTCTTTATCACTGGTTTTCAGTAATTTGATTATAATGTACCTTGGTATGGCTCTCTTTAGGTTTATTTTCCTCGGAGTTCATTATGTTTCTTAGATCTAAGACTTCATAGTTTTCCTCAAGTTTAGAAAATTTCCAGCCATTGTTACAGCTTGCTATTGTCTCACAGTTGACTAGTGCTCTGTTCATATCTATCTTGCATCCTTTTGTTCTCTATATGCCTCAATTGGGATAAATTCTAATGCTACGTCTTCAAGCTCCCTGGTATTTTCTTCCGCAAACTCTAAGTTGCTGATAATCACACCTAGTATATTTTTCATTTCAGATATGTTTTATCTCTACAAGTTTCACTTGGTACTTTTTTATATTCTGATGATGCTCCTATTTCTTTCTACCTTTTTGAGCATATGAAGTATCTACACACACATATATATATGCACACACACACACATTAGGTGTTTTGACATCTCTCTCTGCTAGTTCTGTCATCTCTGTTATTTCTGGAACTGTTTCTATTGATTAATTTTTTTTTTATCTTTGTTGTGATGGGTCATATTTTCCTGCTCCTTTGCATGCCTGGTAAATTTTATTTTTGGATACTAGAATTTGTTGTAATTTAAAAATAGTGTTGGATTTTATTCTGGCTCTCAGTTTAGTTGCTTGGAAATTAGATCCTTTCAAGGCTTGATTTTAATTTCCTTAAGTGTGATTCATAGCAAATTTTAATCTAGAGCTAATCTAGCCTTACTACTAAGGTGATACCTTTCTGAGGATTCAACCCTATGACCATATATTACAAAATCTTTCTCCTATGATTTGTGGGTGCACGATCTATTCCTACATGTGTATAAACTTTAGTAATTGCTCTGCCTACTCCTTTCTCCTTGTTCTGTTCAAGACCTCAGGTAATTTCCTATCATGCGTGCATAGATCAGTACTCGGCCGAAGACCTGAGTATTCTCCTCCACGTATCTCCAGAGCTCCTTCATTCTCTTTGTGCAGCAAGTCCCACAGATTTTCACTCCCTTGGTCTTCCCAGGTTCCTATTTATATCTTCTTAGCTCAGCAAGATTGCAGGCTCTGACTGGGTTTCCCCTCCCTGAGATTTGGCCTAGAAATTCTTCCCAAGAAATAAACTGGTGAAATAATAGTGCTTACCTTGTTTGTTGTCCTTCTGTCAGGGATCACATTCCTGACTGTTGTCCAGTGTCTGAAAACCTTGGTTTCATATTTTTTTTTCTGGTTTCCCATTGCTTCAAGCAGAAGGGTCAATCTGATTCTTGTTAATTCATCTTGACTGACATTTACGTTTTGAAAAGATCTCTCCGGCTGCTGTGTTAAGAATAGATGGAAGGGGAGAAAGGATGCAGCAAGGAGACCAATTAGGAGGCTATTATGCAAAAATCCAGGCTAGATCGATGATGGCTTTGGTCTGGGTTGCAGTACTGGAGGTTGAGGGGACTGGTCACAATTTGGACATACTTTGAAGGGAGAGACAATAGGATTTCCTTACATAGTGAGTGTGAGTTATGAGAGACAGGAATCAAAACTGACCCAAATATTTCTTTAACATTTATTTTCTAATTTATTTCATGGTTATTAGTTTACTTGAGTTTGCTAGCTATTTTTAAATTTGGTCATTTATTTTCTTAGAAAATTGTCCATTTGACTGAGATTTTCATATGTATCAGCATAGAATTATATACATTCTTTACTTCCTCAAATCTGTAACTCTGTAATTATACCAACTTGTTCATTCCTAAAAATGTATAATACTTTTTTCTTTCTCTTATATTCTCAACTGGATTACCAGGGCTATGACTATTTTAACTCACATCTATCTGTCACACAGTATATAAAAGTTATGAACTACAGTAGAATCAGGAGTCCACACATGATCTGGGAAACTCCATCATAATTATGTAGTCAGTAAGATTATGTCCTATGAATGTAAAGATTCGTTACAGAAATATTTTTTACCTGATTCTATATCCAGAATTTTGGAAGAGAAGGGCAACAAAAACAAAAATATTACGTGTAAAGCACTTTGTAGTTTAATATAATGAACATTCATGTTATTTTCTTTGATTACCTTAAGTATACCATGAAAAAAACATTTTCCTCAGTGGTTTACAAGGTGGAAACTGAGACTCAGAATGGTAAATTCCTTTGTCTAATATCATATGTAGTAAATGGCAAAGCCTATGCTTTTTTCCCCCCAATAACATTCTGCTTTTTGTACAAGGGAATATGTATATGCTAGTATGTGTGTGGGTGTGTGTGTGTGCGTGCATGTAGATGTTTGTAGTTATTTACAGTTTTCTTGTGTTTTTGCCATTAAAATATGAATTGAGATTATGGTTTATAGACCCACAGGAAGGAATAAAATATAAAGTCTCTGATGCTGTGTAAAATAATTTACATGTATTAAACTGTCCTAAAGTTTCTTTTCCGTATTTTTTATTTTAAAAAATTACCTATTATAAAAATCTTTTTTGAATATTAAATTCTTAACTAAGTATAATGAAACTAAGTGTTATGAATCAGAGTAATTTGAAATAATTATTTAAACCATTGTACATCTCTGCTTTATATGTGTTTATTTGCCCATCGACCTGAATGGGGATATTTGTGAATGAAATGAAAAGAACACAAATCATTTTGAAGCATGTGGAAATAAAATATGATTCCAATGACAGAGAAAAGTGTAGGAAAAGAAAGCATGAGAAGGAAAGACTTGTTTGATTTTTATCAGGTCCCTATATATTTATTCTTACCGAGTATTGGAAAACAGTGACCTGAGCACATGACTGGTCTCGTACATCCACAGGTGAGGTAATGAATCAAAATTGAAAAGACCTTTTTTGAAAAAGTACCTTTTAAAGTGATAGCACTCTTGCTTCCTAAGGCACAGTTTGTTTTCCCTGCTTGCATTCAGGTTGTTTCAGTTCAGAATTTCCACACATGACTAATTCAATAACAATTTTAATTTATGAAAAAATGCTGTATACCAGACAGATACTGCTCCCTATTCAGCCATATTATGGAGAATTTTTATGCTATCACAAAACATCAAACAAAAAAATGATTTTATTGTATTTTGGAAAAGACATATAACATACTTGAATCTGTGAGTCAGAGAATATGGTTTGCAGACAACAAAGTCTTTTACAAAAATTCTCATATATTCTCTTCACCAATCTGAGGCTATTTCCAAAAGTAAAACATAAGACCATCATTTCACATTGTGCCATGTACATCTAACTTACGTTCAGTTATATGAAGAAAGCAAAGTGTCCTACAATCCTTTGCATTCCACAGAGAGACCTCACTGGGATCCTTTTAATTGGAAATATTTGCTTGCTTCATTTATAACTCTCCAAGACAGTAAACAAGACCCACTCACTTGTACATTCAGTAGCTGGAAACCAGTATATTGTGTGAACCTGCAGAGGAGTTTGCTTTACATGGTGATGGGCATCATAGCCCATTAACTACTTTAACTGAGAGGACTACTTTGTGTTAGGTCAATAATAGGGAATCATTGGCCTTGCAGGCACCATGTCACAGCTGGTGTGATAATGATGAGTGATAGTTCTCAGCAACATTTGGTTAGGCTAATTTCTATTATAAACAGATTCCTGGAAACACACACACAAATAGATACACACACATCACTTTTTAAAAAAATTCACATTTACTTAGTCCTGCTTGTGCCTTTTGGCAACAATTCTACCAGCTGGCCTGTGGGAGATGTTTGCAAAAATGTTTGCCTTTCCCTTCTGTCCCCTCCAAACCTTTGTTTCACCACAATAATGAAGGGAACAAATGTTCACATTTTCCCACGGTTTACCATTTTCAAGAAAACACAAAGGCTGAACTGAATGTGTATTCACTTGCTGGGAGGTAGCCAAATACAAACAGATTTTTAGCTTTTGTGAATTGACTTTTTTTGTTTCTGGGCTTGATGCTAGTTAGAACACATTTTGCTTTTAGACATGGATTGATTTCTAACATCAGAATTCTATGTCATGAAAGGGATGATTGAACAGCCATATCCTGGCTTATCCAAAAGGTAGTGCACTTCCTGATGTTTGAGATTTTAAGAACAAAATTGTGTATTCTCCCAAGAGGCTAGAGAGAGTAGCCCTAGACAGGAGGCCGAAATCCTACTCATTTGCCACTAACTCCCGGCATGACCATGGGTAATCATCTTCCCTCTCTAAGTAGTTAGTTTCCTGTGTATATTAGAACAGATACCATCTAAGATTATGTAAATCTAAAACCTCCTTTTGTGTCTTAAGACTCATGGGGAAAATATTGACAGTTTAAAGTTCATTAGAAGTAAATTCTTAATAGGTGAATTCACATCTTTATTCTCTTTATCAATGTGGACAACTTAATTTGTACACCTAATGATAGAGATGAGTCCAGTGGGAAAAGGAGGCAACTGGAGTGCTGTGAGTAGAGAGTCTATAGCCAGACTGCTTGGGGGGTAAAAATCTCAGTCCCTCCTACCAACTGTGAGAGCTGGAGGAAGTCGCTTAAATTCTCCAGAAGCTCAAGACGTCTCAGTTTCCTGCATGTGTAAAATGGATATAGTGATGGTGCCTACTACATAGAGTTGTTGTGAAGGTTAAATGAGTTTATCATTAGCACAAATAGAGAGCTGTTAGAAGAGATAGTTATAATGTCTATAATATAATGATATTATTTGAAATGTCAAGAAATTGAAATCATACAGAGAATTATGAGGAAAAAATATGCTCCAAGAAGTTAAAGTGATAAAGTGTAATCGTGTTAGGTACACTATCATCCAACAATAGTGTCTTTGTGCCATGATCTAATACTACCGCCATACTTTCTCACAGTCTACATTTGGACTTGTGGACCCACAGTGATGATATATGCTGTCTTTAGTAAGAGAAGTTCAGAATATCCATGTTCTACTACTGATTCGAAAAGTTTGCTATCATTCCCAGAGTAGTTCAGCATGTGACCCAGTTATATTTATTGAGTTTTTATCTACAAATTAATCTTCATTTGACTCCAAAAACTTCAATACTACTGATTAAACCTCATTTAACAAGGGAATCAGGAAAGCAAAATAACTGAATTTTATAATTAATAAGACTTTATAATTGATATTTTGATAATTAATATATAGTCAATGTACTGGATGTTAAACAGGATGCACATTTAGTTTTATTCTAAAACTAATCAGCTGGTCATGATAAAGATACACAAATAATATTTTCCCCACATATCAGTAATAATCAGCTAAAATATACTTTAAAAATTCCATTTATAACAACCTAAACTCTAAAGTTTAATACATAACAATTAAACTTAACAATGAATGTATGAGACTTACAAGAATAAAACTATAAAAGTGGTTGAAGTCATTAAGAAAACTTGAATAAATGGTGGTAATTGGAGATCTCAATATTATAAAACTATTTCTTTCCAAAGTGATTAATAAATTTAATGAAATCCCAATCAAAATCATAGCAGATGTTATGACAAAAATAATATTCCCCATATTCCTCTCCCCCTCCTCTCTCTGTGTATATATATCTCCTATTTGTTCTGTTTCTCCGGAGAATCCTGACTAATACGGGGGCCTAGACTATTATCACAACTGCTCTCCTGATGCTGTCACATTGTTTCCTCTGCTGAAAAAAATATATAAGAGCAACAGTAGATACAATATGGATCTATGTGCAGCTAGTGCTGAATTGTAGGCAGGGGCGCACTTTCTTTAAGGACTGACGAAAGGCTGGTGGCCCTTGGTGATCTGCTTTTCTTTTTCCAAGTACCTAAAAAAGAGCTGCATGTGATCTTGCTTACTTGTTGCTTTTGGTTTTCAATTACATTGTAAGAGGGGTAAAAATGGAAATTCATCCTGTCATTTTAATCATTTCTCTGTAACTTATTTTCAAATTATTTTATAGATTTACTGCCTTATGTGATCAACCCTTTTTTGTTGTTTTGCACTGAACAGACTGTATGGCCCTTGCCCCATCTCCCGCTAGTGCCTGAGCCCCAAGATTCCAGACAGTATTTGAAATAAATCGTCTAACTTCTGATGTCTCTGAGTAGGCAGCAGAGTTACCTGGCATATCGGTTCTGCTGTTTCTTTCACTGCACAACAGTAACCCACTAGAAGCTCCCTTTTCCCATAATCAGTAACAGTCTGTATGGTTTGTTGTGTACTGTACCTATAGATTAGCTATCAGACCTCTCAGGGAAGAGTTCTCTTCCATTTGGGCATAAACTGATGTAGCAAATATAAATCTCAGTCCAAACACTCAAGTATGCAAGACAAATTACCTTCCTTATTTCTCTTAAATCAACTTAATGCTGACATTGCAGCCACTTGTTTCTGGGTTGGTATGAAATGCTATCTCAGTCATTACTGTGATGCTCTGTCCTTTTCAGAGTAACGGAAGAGTCTGTATGGCTTTGGAGTTGGCGCAGAAAATAGTAATTACAACAACCACAACAACTCACATGTATGTATAAAGCCATTACTTTGTGCCAGGAACAGTTTATATATTAACATGAGGGATTCTAACTCAGGTCTGTTGAGCTCTGTCATGGGCTGAATTTTATCCCTCCCCAAACTCGTATGTTGAAGTCCTAATCCCCAGTATCTCAGGATGCAACTATATTTGGAGATAGGGTCTTTACAGAGGTAATTAAGGTGAAACAAGGTCACTAAGGTGGGCCCGAATCCAATATGACAGGTGTCCTTATAATAAGAGTTCAGGACACAGACACACAGAGAGGGAAGATCACATGAGGACAGAGGGGGAATATAGCCATCAACAAGCCCAGGAGAGGCCTTAGAAGAAACCAGCCATGCCCACACCTTGATCTGGACTTTGAGGGTCCAGAACTATGAGAATTAGATTTCTGTTGTTGGAGCCTCCCAAGCCATGGTGCTTTATTACAGCAGCCCGAGTGAAGAGGCTCCAAAGCCAGTGTGCCTTTCATTCACTACTCTTAGCCCTCCCCTCGTCCCTCTTTTTACAAACAAAAACCCTTATAATTTAATGATGGTAACAAAGAACCAAAGAGATTTTTAGCATTATTTTTAAAATATGCTCTTTATTTTGGAATAATTTTACATTTACAGAAAATAATACAAAAATAGTATGGTTTCCTATGTACTCCTCATGTTTAATCATGTACTCCTGATGTTTAATATCTTACACTTTCATGATAGATTTATAAAAACTAAGAAACCAACATTACTACTAACTAACCTTCCAGGTATCATTTGTATTTCACCAGTTTTTCCCCTAATATCCTTTAGTTCTATTCCTGGATCCAACCCAGGATAGCACACTGCATTTAGTCATCGTATCTCCTTTGGCTTCTCTTGGCTGTGACAGTTTCTCAATCTTCCATTGTTTTTCCTCATATTGACTGTTATTTTTCAGGTGTACATCATTATATCTTGATTTCTGTGTAGATTACATTTTTTTAAAAGGACTGGTCAAGTGGTTTTTAGGATGTGCCTCTGTAGGAATTTGTCTGATGTTTTTCTTATCAGACAGGAGTTAGAGATTTTTAGAGGAATACCACCAAGGTAATGTGCCCTTTCCATCACATCATCTCAGGGGATACATGATATCAACATGATTCATCACTGGTGATATTAACCTTGATCATTTGGTTAAGGTAGTTACAAGGACTGAATGTTTGTGTCCCCACAAAATTCATATGTTTAAATCCTAATTCCCAATGTAATAGGAGGTGGGCCTTTGGGAATTGATTAAGTCATGAGACTAGAGCCTCGGAGAATGGGATTAGTGCTCTTACAAAAGGGAACCCAGAGAGATCCCTTGCCTTATTTCCTCCATGTGATGACACAAAAAGAAGGCGGCAGTTTGTGGCCCAGAAGAGGTTCTCACCAGAACCCGGCCAAGTTCATATTCTGATCTTGGACTTCCAGCTTCCAGAGTTGTGAGAAATAGATTTCTGTTGTTTATAAGTCACCATGTCTGTGGCACTTAGTTATAGTAGCCCAAATTGAATAAGACGTTAGTCTTTGCCAGATTTCTCCACTATAAGGTCACCGTTTTCCCCTTTCTATACTCTATTCTTTGGAAAGGAGTCACTAAATCCAGCTCACACTCAATGGGGGTTGAGGATTAAACTCCACCTCGACGAGGGAGTAGCATCTAGTATATCATCTGGACCAACCCTCCATTTAACACCTCTCTGCTGTCACATTTGTAAACAGACTATTGCCCTCTTACTTCTTGTCTTTTCTGGCTACCTCCCTGGACCACACTTCAGATCATTTCCTCATCAGAAGTCACCTATCTCATCATTATCTCAACACCTTTCCCTATGTTACGTGAAAGCTAAATAATATGACACTAATCACTCCTTAGCTGTACTGGTTATTTACTTTGTTAGCCTGATCACACCACATTTGAATTTTAGAAGATTTTTAAGGATACCATTTGATAAACAAAATGAGCAGTTCTAATAATAGGCATTTCAATCACAATGACAGGAAAACAGACTGGCCCCAGATAGCAAAACATTTATTTTCTCTGTCATTTAGGAGTCTTTTAAATTTGAGAATCATCTTATATTTTCTCTAGTAAGATGTTGTTACATGAAGTTGTTTATTTGTTTTCTAAAAGAAAAAATTATCATTTCTATCAGTCACTATATATTGATAGCCTTGCCTTCTTTTTTGTGAAGCTTACTGTAAGCTTAAAGAAATGTGAAAGCCTTCAACAGAATGCAGTATACAGGCTATGTCATTCTGGTAATGATTTAGCTCTGAGTACCTCTTGATTGAAAGTTTAATCTATAGATGGGGCGATGTGTGGTTTGTTGTACGTTCTGCTCAGCAAATACCTTAAGGCATTGCTGATTGACGAATGAGATG
Source organism: Equus przewalskii (assembly GCF_037783145.1). NCBI lineage: Eukaryota > Metazoa > Chordata > Mammalia > Perissodactyla > Equidae > Equus > Equus przewalskii. Next base: position 115,951,235 of record NC_091863.1, on the reverse strand, counting down.
TTATTTCTTTGAAGGAAAAAGCTGTATCAGACTGCTGTTAATGTCGGAACAGTGATGGACTATTTTAATTACATGTATAAAGAGATACCTGATAGCAAGGAATAGCTGAAAGAAGATGAGTTTGAACCATTTACAAGTATATATAAAGCTATCTGGATGGTTCAGGCATGTTTTTAAAGATGAGTTCCTTCTTTCTCTGATTTTTGGGAACAAAAAGGTTGAAAGGTTATGAATTAACTTTCCAATCTGTCAGTACTGTATTACAGAGAGATTTGGAAGGCTCAAAGCAATATTTCACTCTCAGCTGAAAATCCACATAAAGGGCACATTCCCATGCTTCTGTTTCTTATGTAGTCAGTGCAGCAGTAGAAAGTGGCACACTGTTTTTATGGTACATTTTCAAGTTGTTTTTCCATGAAAAATAGGTTGAAATTTGGAAGTTAAAACTATAAAAGTGTCCAGGTGTTCCTATAAAAAAAACTCATGAACCAATAGGATGTAAATGATATTCTTTCACAATCATACTAAAACTATTCTATTATCTTCTTAAATCAATTTAAAGAGGGCAGCATTTCCTATTTTAAATGTCTACAGCCTCTTTCTCACCTTCAATGCCCTGTCATTTTTTGTCACTATATTTGTCTCATTCATTGATTCATTGATTCATTCAACAAATATCTATTGAGCACCTATGATATCCCAGGCACTATGCCAGATCTCAGGAATTCAACAGTGAATATGATAGAAACACTCTTGGTCCTAATGGAGTTGTGTCTTTGTGGGAGAGACTGCCATTAATTAAATAGTCAAAAAAAGAATGAGTACAAAATGACAACAAAGGCAAATGGTGTGATGATGAGTGACATGGGCTTAGGAGAGCTTATAACAAGATAATTTGACCTAGGGTCTTAGTAAGGAGTCCCAGAAACAATTCCCTCTCGATAGTAGGGACCCCAAAACAAATGTCATTTTATAGGAAGACTGTTTTTTCATCATTAGAACTTTCTCTGAATTAGTTAAAGATTATATTCCTTATATATAAAACTAGTTCATACACAGTGATTACAATATAAAAGTTTGAATTCAGGTATCAACTCCATGTTTGAAATAAAAATGAAAAATTGGTTTAAAAATAATCTTATTAAAGTGTATGTACAGAAAAGTGCAGATACAATCATCTATCTCAATGAACTATCGAAAAGTGTGCACATCCATTTATCCAGTATCCAGACCAAGAAATAGAATATTACCAGTTTCCCAGAAGCCCCTCTCATGCCACCTCTAGCTATGTGTTTTCGAAACAGACTGGTGGGTACTTGTGCCTGGGAAACTCAGTCTGCAGATGTCTGATCGTCCTCAGTGTGCCTGGGCAATGCCATCCCTGCTTGCCTCATCATTCCTGATAAGAGCCAGGATGACATTAAAGTGGTCCCATAAAGAGGCAGCTGTGATGGACATCTATTTGGGGTAGCCTAAGGCACAAGGTCCATGTGTCTGATGTGGCAACCCTCAGACTAACAGATGGCCCTTTCTCCTGACCAGATAAGAAAAGACTCTGTTTCCTTGAGAAACCATGGGCTGTCAGACTGGCTTTATCTACCTTTCTTGGCTGTCAGTCTGCCTCAAACTCTACCTGGAGTGGAGAATATTTGTAATCCTTAACTCCTCTGTTTGTTTAAGGAGCCACCTCTCTTTTCTCCATAGGACCTTGGCCAGTTGGAGTCAACATATGAGTGCACACAATCTTTATCTACTCCATAGGATTCTGTTCTCTGGCCGAAGGCCTATTCGTAAGAAAGAAAACAATGTGCTCCAAGCTCCACCAGCGCAACTGGAAAATGAGACCTTAAGCAATCTAATACGCATAGACAGGTATGTCAGGGAAGAATTCTTAGGCTGTAACGCCTTAGCTGAGATCTGAACCATGAACAAGAATTAAGGATACAAAAAGAGAGGAAGGAGCATTCCATGCAGAAGAAAAGTCCATGCAAAAGCCTTGTGGCAGGAGGGAGCAGAGCACATAAACAGAGACTGGAGGAAGAACCATGGGAGATGAAGCTGGAAAGAGAAGTGACGTCATATGAGCGGTATTCTATATGGGCCTAGCATTCAGAGACTGGATATATCAATGTGTGAACATTCAGCATATAGATAATGATTACCTTGAGACTTCAAGAATTCCAATATTGAGTGTTCAGGTAAAACAGTATGAACCCACAAAAGAGATAGGGAAGTAGCCAGTGAGGTAAGAATAGGAGAAGTAAGAAAAGGAGAAGAGGAGAGTCTCATAAGTCCCAGAAGCCAGGACTACCAAGGTTAATGAGAGATGCAAAAGCATATGATGTAAAATAACTTGATCTTCAATGATAGGTGTTTGGTGAGATGATGGAGGGGTGAGCCTGACGGCAGAAGCCTAGGAATATATGGAAACTGAGGAAATGGAGCCAGGGATAACGGCAACTTTTGGAAGAAGTTTGTCTATGAAGGGATGGAGAGAAATTGGGAGGTACTAAAGGATAATGGGAGGTTGGATTTATAGCTGCTGTTTTAATGAGATACTTGGTTAGGCTTAATAGACTAAAAAAAGGGGGAATTTGAATAGACATTTTCTCTCTTTTTTGTTTTACCCTCCACCTGAGTCTTACTTCTTTCCCTAGTGAACTAAAGCCATTGAGAAAACGTAAAGAGGATGCGCCCAACAAATTGATAGTACACCTGCCTGCTTAGGGGAGACATAGTTTCTTCTTCCTTGAAGGCTTCAGTTAATAACAATCATAATACTATTAATGACATCGCCAGTAACATTTCTATAAATTTTCTCATCCTCATAAATGTACTACTCGTTTTAGGCATTGTTATATACATTTTACAGATGATGAAACTAAGTTTCAGAATGGGTAAGCAACTTCCCAGATGTCACACAGCTAACATATCCAGGAGTAAGAATTAAAACACTGTAACAATGACTTTAAATTCTGTGTAGGTCACCCTGCCCGTTTTATTCTATCCTAACTGTATCCAAAGTTTTGCATTTGCTTTGGAGGTAGCATCTTAGTCTTTCATCGAATGCCAATAATAAATCTAAATTCCTCAGTGTGGCATTCATTTCCCCTTGTTATGTGGCCCCAACTTAACACTCCTAGGAATAATACAGCCTAAGAATACCACAAAGGGGGAACAAAGTTATCAACTAAAGAAGGACGATTACGTGTTGATATACATATTTAAAAATTATGTAATAAAGTAGCACATATGGGAGATACTAAATTATTTGACATCTAAATCATTCTCCAATACAAAGAGATATAATTAAAAGCCTCTTGGCATATTAAAAGGGAATACTAAAAAACGTTACTAAAAAATAGTCACAAAATCCAAAAGAAGGCAGGAAAGGGGGAATAGAAGAACAAAAATGGAGAGAACACAAAAATAAATAAAATCGTAGACATAAACCAATATATATACAATGTCACATTGTGTTGGAATGGATAAAACACTTCCATTAAAAAGCTGAGAAGAATTCAGAAATAAACTCATGCGCTTAACAGCCAATTGATTTTTTGTTTTTATTATACAGAATACAACTCAGGAACAGCAAAATGGGAAAGAGGCATAGGGCCAGATACGATACGGGAGGGGGATGCAGAGCTTCCATGTCCTCTCCAGGGTGCCACCCTCTGAGCACCTCAGTGTTCACCAACTAGGGAAGCTCTCTGAGTCTCATTGTTTAGCTCAGTCCCAGACCTCCCTCTGCCCCTTCCAAGAGGTCAGTGGCTGGAAGTGAATTCTTCAACAGTTTAATCACTTGGTCTTTCTGAGGACCAGTCCCATCCTGAGGCTATCTAGAGGCCCCTCCCTGAGTCACTTCCTTAGCATTCATTTAGTTGTGATGAAAAGGGTTTTGTTATGAATAACAAAAGACACTTTTGTCATTCAGGAAATTCCAAGAGTTTTAGTTGCTCTGTGTCAGGAATCAGGGACAAAGTGTAAATATATTTTTTATTATACCATGGGCCACCCCTTGGTCTTTGACCATGGATCCTCTATAACCAAAGGATCATAACAATTAAAAGATAGTGGCACATTACTAGAGTCCTATTTAGTTGTGCAGCCCATCATCATAGCATGTGAAAATGTCTCCCAGGGAGAGGTCACTCAGGTTTGCAGGCTTCCATTTGGTCTTGTCAGGTTTCAAAAGCAAGAGCGGTCTCAGCAATTTATGGCTTCATCTTTTCACACATCAGGTGTAACTGAGTTAAGAGGCAACATCATCTCTTCCTCTGAGCCTCTTTTAAGGTTTTGATGTAATATTGGACTTCCCTCATTACATAGCCCATTTATTCATCCTTACACTTCAGCTACTACTCTTCCTTTTCTGCATTTATACCCAAACTTTCCACCTCTGGAAGGAACATTAGTTTCAGGTACTGTGCTGGTCTGAGTTGCAGATAGCAGTTCTAGTCTAGTCTAGCAAGTCCCTCCCCCTCAGTCCGCTCCCATTCACATAGGGCAGGGTTACATAGATACATAACTAGTGGCTTATCTCAACCACTAGACAACACAGAAGTATTCCCTGTCAATTTCAAGTTTGCCAGATAGAGTGAAGGCACAACTTACCCCATCAGGCCCTTAGGAATTCGGACATAGAAGTTTAAAAATATAGTTACGTTTCTTGTTTAGGATCATCCCTGTCTCTAGCACTTATAGTTACAGCCCTGGTCCTGCAGGAAAAAAGAAGTTGAGGTAACGTGGTGAAGAAAAAAAGTTGTAATCATCACACCAGTGTCCACCTCTCTTGGAAAGAACTGTATAGTCATACGAGCAGGCTCCTCCATCCCCTCTTCCCCAAATCCACCAGCAAAACAGAGGAATCTATCTAATGGGGGCACTTTCTTAGCCTCCCTCAAGTTGAGTGTCAGTACACACATGTGTAGGTGTGTAAACCAGTCTTTCGTGCCTCTATCTCCCCCCATTTTACATAACCAATGTTTCAGTTGCCCGTTCCAATTCTCTATCAAAATGTTACTCTAAGGAGGATATCTCTATGCCAATTGTTGGATATTATGGGCTGTAAAGTGTTTTGCGGTCTTGGGAAATGTGTCTCAGGGTCCGTATTGGTGCAATATCATCTATTCCCGTTCTTTTATAGCACTCTGAGCATTTGCATCTACCACCAGGTAAGCAAAACTCAGTCCAGACTCAGAGTTTATTCCTGTGAAGATCCATTTGTAGTCCCCTGGGTCTAATAGCATCAGTGTCACTTGAGAGCTGTGTTCAGGGCCTTCCCACTGGAGAATCTGCCACATCGCTGCCATATAATCTCTCTTTTACTGAAAGATGGAGCAGTTCTTATTGGAATTTTGTGCCTCGGAGGGTGCAAGAAGAATATGTCTAGATTCAGCCCATCTTTGCTTTGCTGCAGTACATACATATCCATTCATTTCATGGACCCAGGTGACCACTTCAAGAAAGCACATGGTAATATCTCTCAATTGCAATCACCTTCAGATGCTGGAAGGGGGTTATTCTCATGGGCATCAGCATGCCCTACTTTAATGTACCTCCCAAATTCCCATCATAATTTCCATAGGGCCATGCCTCATATGGGTATCCCTTTAATAGGTCAGTTTTCTATTGTCCTTCTGCCTGATTATATGGCCAGACCATTGGTCACTGCCCATAAGTAGGTAACAACCAAAATATGGTAAGCAGTATGCAATTCATCCAACTGAGCTGGTATATTTTTACGTTCTGTGATCACAGTGCTGGCCTTCTAAATAGGATGTTGTCCATTCACCTTAGAACTGCTGTCCACAAGCCAAGCAGCTCTTTGTTGGTTAGCCAAGAACTGTTTATAGGGTACTATCCAAGTTACAGGAGAATCCAGCAACTCCTCGTGGATTTTCAAAATTAGTCCTAGAGGAAAGGAGGCCCCCTGCTTGTGAGTATCTCTTCCTTTTATTCCCTCAGTAGCATGATCCTGTACAAACCATTTTCATGTTCTTATAAAACTCTTCTGGGCATTGCCATCTCCATTAGCACATTTCTCCAACATCACTGAAGACATCATAAACATTAGGTGTTAAAGATTATTTTTTTCATTCAATCACAGGAGCAATTTCAATTAATATCCGATAGCAGGCTAGCAATTGCCCCTAAAATGGATATTCTCTAGTCCAAAGTCCCAATGGTCATCCCTGGGAAGCACTCACAGTTTTTTGCAATAAACGCCAGTGTGAGCTAGCTCCTCATAGAACAATCACACAGAGAATTGTCCAGGCCAGCACTCCAAATTCTATTCTACACTGTATATGTACTTGGACTATTTTATTTGTTCCCATTTAGCATGTTCAGTTAATATTGCTTGAAGGTTGGATTTACCTGCCTTCCTTCTGTTTTATAGAAACAGTTCCTCAGTCAGATATAATGTCCATCCATATAATAGGATTCATGAAAAAGAGACACAACCCCCTCACATAAAGCCTGTTGAAACACACTAATTCTCCTCCAAACTTTCACCTTAATTGCATCGTCCTTTACATCCCTAAATGTAGCCTCCATTCAGAATTCCTCAATATGTTTTGGTCTTATTATACTAACTAGGGGAATTGTTCCCCAGTCAGACAAAATATTTATGCCTACAAAACATTTAGGTAAAGGATATGCAACTTCTTCTCATAAAGCCTGTTTAACTATCCAACTTTCACAACCCTCTCAACGCTTTTGATTTAGTGATAGTCCAAGTTAGGGCTTCGCCAACAGGTCTTAGTACCAAGTAAATGGGGCTACTCTGTAAAGAATTCCAGGAAACTTTTCTTATCCACCCCCTGACCAATTTTACCTACTCTTATGTATAAAGCTTTGGGTCCCTAGTGAAGGGTGGACCCAAGGGATCCTGGCCCTTTTTTTAAATATTTATCTTGATTAATTGGCCTATTATTGGCCACAAGCAATTGCAGGTCAGGTTTCTCATAGTAATTTTTGCCTACCAGCTTTTAAAATTTCTCCAAGTTGGGGTACATAAAGCAGACTTTTGTGGGACCCTTTAATGTTGAGGAAACCAGCAGGAGGTCCCTTTGGTCTGCCCAACCTTTGACAGCGTTCCATTAATAACTTTGTTTCAACTCCACCAATGTCCACTTCATTCATCCCATTTCTTAATAAGTGTCTAAAGAATTCCACCCTGCTGAGACAAGTTTTTTGACTCTTGGCTTTCTTTTTCCTCTTCCTTCCAAACCCATCAATATGTTCTTTATTCACTCTAGTTCTTAATAATCATTTAAAAATTTGCACTCTGCTGTGATTAGTCCCTTGACTCTCCCTTCTGCCTCTCAACATTCTCTTGTTAATTAGTCTAATTATTAGCATCTGTAAGACCCAGGCGAGGACGCTGAGAGCAATTTCACTGAGGCTTCACAGACTGTTGTTCAGTTTTGCAGCAGTAAGCTTACATGGGGTGCATGAAAAAGGACCCCCTTAACCACAGTATTTACTACGACCTGTATAACAGGCCTATTCAGTGGGTAAATATCACTATTATTTTAAAGTCGGTCCCACATGGCTTGCATTGGTAGCTTATCAGCTGTTTCATCCAAGGTGTTCCACTTGGCATTTTTAGGGAGAGTTGGACAGTCTCCCTTCTCAGAGTAAACGATCTTACAATAGCTTTGATCCAGTCCGATAGGCTGGCTGTTTACTCAGGAACAACTTGCTGTGTGTACGGATCATTCATAGCATCTGCAATTGTTCTATAGTGAGCTACAGATCCTATACCTCTCCAAACATGTTCTTCCACTCTATAGCATTCACGTCAAAGATACCGCTCCTCAGTCAATCACTCTTACAACCCAGTATAGTAAAGATTCCTCAGGGAGCTGATGGTGTGTATCCACAAAATTAGACACCTCCTTCACACTATACTGTCTGGTTTTACTAGTTTCTTGGTTTCTCCCTCCCCCAATGTGGACTACCTTCTTGATGACCAGGGAACTTAGAAGTGGTCTTTTTTGTCCCAGCATGATTTTTCCTTTTGGGGGTAGATTTGAGGCTAGTGGCTGAAGCTCAGACTGACTGAAATCTGAGCTTGGTCCAGCATCAAGTTCTGAGCCTAGCACTTTCTTTTACTCTCATTTTAGCTATCAAAGGTAACAATGGGCAAAGGAGTTTATATTTTGCTTTTTTCTTATTAGTTTGTATTTTTTTATGTACCCAGTGACGCAATACCCTGGGAGTTGGATCCATCTCTAAATTCCATTGTTAATTTTTACCTTTAGTGACTGACTGCAGCACAGCTGCTGCTTTATACCAAGTGTGACCACATGGCCACCCACAATCAAAGATTCCTCATCCCCTACCCTTTCACCCTTTCTCTTTTCAAACCATATGTTTCCATGAACCAGGGCCATAAAGCAAATTCCACTTCTGATACCAATCGTAGGGTGTTTTTTCTAACCCTAACTGATACTCCAATTCTCTGACACCAACTAGGTATCCAAAAATTCCATGCAATTCTGATGTTATCTACCTTGAGTTAGCATCAAATCCCACAAGTTAAAGGGCTTGGTTCCACAAGACTATCCCAATTTCAGACACCAGTCCCAAGTCCCAGGCCACCTGTACTTCTGACTTACTTTCTACTAAATGGGACTTCCCAGGATCCCCTCCTCAAGTTTGATAATTTGCTAGAATGGCTCACAGAACTCAGAAAAGCATTACATTTACCAATTTATTATAAAGGATTGAACTAAAGAACAGACAAAGGGAAGAGATGTATAGGGCAATGTATTGGGGATGGGGAGAGAGTACAGAGAGCTTCCATGCCCTCTCCAGGTACATTACCCTTCCAGCACTTTGATGTGTTTACCAACTCAGAACCTCCTCAATTGATTTTTGACAAGGGAGCCAGGTACATTCAAGGGGAAAAAGAATACTCTCTTCAACAAATGCACTTGTGAGGCAACTGGATTTCCACATATAAAAGAATGAAATTTGACCCCTACTTCATACTATATACAAAAATTAAGTCAAAATGGATCAATGAGCTAAATATAAGATCAAGAAGAAAATGTAAAACTTTAAGAAGAAAATGTAGGGGTAAATCTTCATGACCTTGGGTTTGGTAGTAGATTCTTAAATATGAAACCATAAGCATTAGCAAAAAAAGAGAAAGTAAATAAATTGGACTTCATCAGCATTTTTTTAAAAATTGGGCATCAAATGACATTATTAAGAAATTGAAAAGACAATCTATGGAATGCAAAAATATTTAGAAATCATATATTTGATAATAATTTGATATCCACAAAATATAAAAAATTCTTATAATTCAACAACAAAAAGACATATAACCCAATTAAAAAATTGACAAAGAATTTAATAGACATTTCTCAAAGAAGATATTCAAATTGCCAATGAGCACATGGAAAGATGCTCAACATCATTAGTAATTAGGGAAGTGCAAGACAAACCCACACTGAAATAGCACTTCACACCTACTAAGGTGGCTATAACAACAAAAAAGTACAGTAACAGCCGTTAGCAAGGATGTGGAGAAATCAGAACTCTGGTACATCGTTGCTGGTGGGAATGTGAAAAGGAAAATAGTTTGTTGATTACTCAAAAAGTTAAACATAGAATTACCATATGACTCAGCAACAGCACTCCTAGGTATATGCCCAAAGGAGTTGAAAGCAGAGTCTCAAACAGATATTTTATATGCCAATGTTCATTGCAGTACTATTCACAATAGCCAAAAGGTAGAAAGAACCAAGTGTCCATCAACAGATGAATAGGTAAATAAAATGTGATTTATACATACAATGGACTATTATTCAGCCATAAAATGAAGGAAATTCTGATACGTGCTACAACATAGGTGACCCTTGAAAGCGTTATGCTAAGTAAAATAAACCAGATACAACAGAACAACTATTATATGATTCTACATAAATATAAGATACCTATAATAGGAAAATTCATAGGGACAAAAAGTAGGTTAGAGGTTACTGGTAGTTGGGGATAAGAGGAAATGGTGAGTTATTGCTTAATGGTTTCAGAGTTTCCATTTGAGATGAAAAAGTTTTACAAATAAATAGTGGTGATGTTTGCACAACACTGTGAATGCAATTAATGCCACTGAAATGTATGTTTAAAAGTAGTTGAAATGGCAAATTTCATATTATATATATTTAACCACATAAAAATATAATATACCGAAACCATTGAATTGTCTACTTTAAATGGATGAATTGTATAGTATATGCATTATATATCAATAAAATTCTTGTTGAAAGGAGAAATTTTTGGAATGGGTTGAAGAGCAAAATTCAACTACGTGTTGCCAATAATAAAGACACTTTCTAAAACATAACCATGTTGAGAGGAAATATATGGAAACAGGCATGCTGTGTAAGCAGTAAGCATAAAATGATGGAGTGGTTTTAAATATAAGGTAACATAGAGTGCAAGACAAAGAGTATTACCAGAGGAAAAGAGGGACATTTCATAACGATAAATAGGACAATTCATTAAGACATAATAATGAAAAGTGAGTATGCACTTAATAACAGAAGCTCAAAATATATGAAGTGGAAAATGACAGAATCAAAGAGGGAGATAGAAAATTCCACAAACATAAGAAATTTTTATACCTCTATCGCAGCAACTAGTGGAACAACTAGACAAAAAAATCAGTAAATACGTAGAATGTGTGAACAATACCATTAACCACTTTGACCTAATGTCTAAAAATAGTAGAATAAACATTTTATTCAAGTGCACTTGGTACATTCAGACTATATTCAGGGCCATAAAACAGATCTCAATAAACTTAAAAGGATCCAAATCATACCAAGTGGATTTCCTTACTACAAATTTATGAAAGGATAAATCAACAACATAGGACAAAGGATAATATCAATAAATCAATAATACCTGGAAATTAAGCAACATACTTCTAAATAATTCATGGGTCAAAGATGAAATTATAAAGTAAATTAGAAAATATTTTGAACAAAATGTTAATGAAAACGCAGTGTATCAACATTTGTGGGACACAGATAAAACACAGTTGCTTAGAGGACAACTTATAGCTTTAAATGCTTATGTTTGAAAAAAGTTAAATCACTGACCTAAGGTTCACCAATATGATTGGAAAATCAAGAGCAAAGTAAACCCAAAATTAATGTAAGGAAGGAAATAATGATGAAAGCAGAAAATAATAAAATATAAAACCGAAAAACCATAGAGAAAATTGACACAGCCAAAAGCTGGTTATTTCAAAATATTAACAAAATTGTCAAACTCTTGCTAGAGTGATCAATGATAATATGAGAATAATACAAACACTTTATGTCAAAAATTTTGATAACTGTGAGAAAATAGGCAAATTTATTTGAAAAAGATAATTAACTAAAATTTACGTCTCATTTTGTTGATTATTTTCTTTAAGTAAACTGAACTGATCAAAAACCTTCCCAAAAAGAAAACTGCTGTCAAACATTTGACGTTTAAGGAAGAAATAACATCAAACATAAACTTTTTCAGATAATAGAAGAGGGAGCACTTTTCAATCCTTTCCATGAGCTAATATAATTCTAAAATCAAACCTTACAAAGTAATTTCAAAAAAAGACTATTTCAAACCAATATCCCTCATAAGTATAGACACAAAAATATCTAACAAAATATCATCAAACAAATGGCAATATATGAAAAAGTTAATGAGTCATGAACAAGTAGAGTTTAATCACAAGAATTCAAGGTTGCTTTAACATTTAAATGATAATCACTATGGTTCATCATATTCAGCAAATAAAACAAACTACATTATCATTTCATTAAGTGCAAAGAAAACATTAGACAAAATTCAAAACCCATTTATCGTAAAATTTCTCAGCAAAATAGGAATACTAGGTACCTTCTTCAAACTGATGTAGGACAGCTAAGAAAACTTAGAGCAAATATCATATTTATTGGTGAAAAATAGTCTCTTCAGTGATATTATTCTGGCAAGATAAAGAATCTCTGCTCTATGGGCTTATTACACAAAAAGTCAAGAAAACACTGTTTACTATTTTTCCTTAAAAGTACATTGAACATTACAAGGCCTGCTATGAACTGCCAGTCCTTTCCTCTTCATCATACATAAGCTCCTTCTGCTTATTAATATAAAAATGTATATATATATATACACACACATATACACGCATATAATCAATAATCAGATGGTAATATTATTTGAAGTTTTCAATGTTTAGCTTTAGAATATACTTAATCTTTCTTTTTTTTTAAAGATTGGCACCTGAGCTAACAACTGTTGCCAATCTTCTTTTTTATTTTTCTTTTCTTCTCCCCAAAGCCTCCCAGTACATAGTTGTATATTGTAGTTGTAAGTGCTTCTTGTTGTGCTATGTGGGACACTGCCTCATCATGGCCTGATGAGCAGTGCCATGAGTGCACCCAGGATCCAAACTGGCGAAACCCTGGGCCAGCGAAGCAGAGAGCACAAACTTAACCGCTCAGGCACACGGTGACCCCAAAATATACTTAATCTTGTAAGCATATCATGAGAGAAGGTATAAACCGCACTGAATTTTCCATATTTATTGAAGATTTACAAAAAGCAAAAATTGGGCCGGCCCTGTGGCGGAGTGGTTAAGTTTATGCGCTCCCCTGCAGGCGGCCCAGTATTTCGTCAGTTCGAATCCTGGGCACAGACATGGCACCACTCATCAAGCCACGCTGAAGTGGCATCCCACATGCCACAACTAGAAGGACCCACAACTAAAAATACACAACTATGTACTGGGGGGCTTTGGGGAGAAAAAGGGAAAAAATAAAATCTTAAAATAAAATAAAATAAAATACCAAACATTTAAAAAAAAAAGCAAAAATAGACCAGTATTGGGGCAGGCCCCGTGGCTGAGTGGTTAAGTTTGTGCACTCCCCTTTAGTGGCCCAGGGTTTTACCAATTTGGATCCTGGGCGTGGACATGGCACCACTCATCAAGCCATGCTGAGGTGGCATCCCACATGCCACAGCTAGAAGGACCCACAACTAAAATATACAACTATGTACTGGGGGGATTTGGGGAGAAAAAGCAAAAAAAAAAAAGATTGGCAACAGTTGTCAGCTCAGGTGCTAATCTTTAGAAAAAAATAATAGATCAATATAAATAAGTAAAAACTTTACTTGATGATCTTTGCTTTCTTTAGCTCTATGAATTTTAATTTATTTAAAATGTTTCTATGTAATTAAACACAATTCTTTTGGTAATTAAACTTAATAAAGGTAAACCCAATAATTTTTTTCAATTATTTTATTGAGATCATAATGGCTTATAACTTTGTGTAATTTCAGGTGCACATTATTATTTATCAGTTTCTGTATAGACTGCTTCATGCTCACCACTAATAGTCTAGCTTTTATCTATCACCATACATATGTGCCCCTTTACCACTTTCGCCCACCCCTCCACCTCCTTCCCCATTGGTAACCACTAATCCGTTCTCTTTATCCATGTGTGTGTCTATCTTCCACATATGAGTGAAATGATGCAGTGTTACCTTTCTCTGTCCAGTTTATTTTGCTTAACATCATACCCTCAAGGTCCATCCATATTGTTGCAAATGGGACAATTTTGTCTTTTTTATGGCTGAGTAGTATTCCATTGTGTATATGTACCACACCTTCTTTATCCATTCATCAGATGAAGGGCAATTGAGTTGCTTCCATGTCTTGGCTATTGTTAATGATGCTACAATGAACATAGAGGTGCATAAATCTCTTTGAATCATTGATTTCCAGTTCTTTGGACAAATACCCAGTAGTGGGATAGCTAGATTGTATCGTATTTCTATTTTTTGACTTGAATGTAAGACTTGAAACCATAAAACTCCTAGAAGAAAATATAGATAATAGGCAGTATACTCTTTGACATGGATCTTATCAGCATCTTTTCGAATACCATGTCTACTTAGGCAAGGGAAACAAAAGAGAAAATAAACAAATGGGAACTACATCAGACTAAAGAGCTTCTGCAAAGCAAAGTAAACCACAAACAAAATGAAACGACATCCCACCAAATAGGAGAAAATATTTGAAAATCGCATACCTAACAAGGGATTAATTTCCAAAATATATAAACATGTGCAACTCAACAATAAAAAAACAAACAACCTGAACAAAAATTGAGCAGAGGATCTGAATAGACATTTTTGCAAAGAAGATATACAGATGGCCCACAGGCACATGAAAAGATGTTCAACATTACTAATTATTAGGGAAATGCAAATCAAAACTACAATGAGATATCACCTTATACTGGTCAGAATGGCTATAACTAACAAGACAAACATTTTCTTAGCAATTAAGTAAATATTATATTAGTTTTAGCTTTAGCGTCATTTGATGAACTTGGAAATTATATTTAAGTTGACACATTAAAGCAATACAAACATTATTGATATTAAAAATATTCTGGGCGCTGGCCTGGTGGCATAGTGTTTTAGTTCACATGCTCCATTTCAGAAGCCCGAGGTTTGCAGGTTTGGACCCCGCAGTGTGGACCTAGTACCACTCATCAAGCCATGCTGTGGCAGCATCCCACATAAAATAGAGGAAGATTGGCACAGATGTTAGCTCAGCAACAATCTTCCTCAAGCAAAAAGAGGAAGGCTGGCAACAGATGTTAGCTCAGGGCCAATCTTCCTCACAAAAAAACCCCCAAATATTTTGAAGAGATATTTATGTCAATAGGGAAAACAGAAATTGAGGTTCACAAAAACCAATCACTGATTTAGACAGACAGTAATTACAATTCAGTATGTTGTGTAAACAATGTTTACTTATCTGTCATAAAAAGCAGTGTAGAACTACTTAGGCAGTTTAAATTAATTAGGCTTTCCATGAAAAAGACAAACCCAAGTCTTACAAAACATTAAATATTAGTTTGGGAGCAAATGCTGTTGGTGCCCCTCCCATATCACCTTGGCCTATCCTGGAGCTCACCACAGGCACCTTTTTGCATTTCCCTGCCTGAGGGCATTTTCTAACCACTAGAGCATGCTCAGCCTGTGTGTAGGGTTAGCCAGATGTTCTGGGGAGTTAATACTTAAGAGCGACACACAACCAACCAGTGAAAAGTGTTGATAAAAGCACCAGTTTCCTTAGCTCTGAGCAGGACAATGGCGTTGAGTCCCAGTTCCTCACTCTTTCACAGTGCTCCCTGAGATCAGCTTACAAGTTAACTTCCTGCATGTGAATTCTTTGTCTCAGAATTTGCTTTTGGGGCACCCAAACTAACACAGCTTGTATTATTTTCCACAGTGTGATAAAATCATAGAGAATACATATTAGTGTTTATAAACCATAACCTGCAAACCAATCTCATGTATCTAAGGATTTACCTAGATTAGTAATGTTATATGAACTTAGATTCAGATATAATTTTTCATTTACTTACCAAGTATTACAAATGATTCACAGAAATTTTCAGTAGTACAATTTTATGATGATTAATTGTCAGCTTGATACCAATTTGCATTTTCTTTGTGTTTGATCATAAATTTGTCTTTTGAGTTCTATATCCCTATATTACAGACAAATGACAGACTTACATGCTCAATTAATCTCCAAGAGCGCCCCCCAGGAAGCCATTCACAGGTACGTAAGGCTACAAACACAAGAAGATCACTGGAAATGGTCAATTACTTCCCCTCTGTGAGGAGTTGTTAAAACTGCTCATTTATAGAGTCATAGACACAGACAAATATAAAATAACTATAGCTACAAATATATACACGTGAACAACTTCTGCAGGCAAAATCAGGCCAAAAAAAGATGAACTTCTACAAATAAGCAAAACCCTGAGAGACTGTATAATTGTTCATTCTAATCCTTTTTTTTTAAATACAGGCATTTACCATCCTTTAGATATAAGAGATAAAGACCACTGCATCACATTAATTTCTTTCCCATTCACTCTGAGATTTTGCAGCCATCAACATATAGCACTTCTTAGTCTGTAAGTGCACTACTTTGTCTTACCTTTTGACATTTCACAGACTTTCAGATACAGTGGTGCCACAACTGGGATATCATGCTCAAGCCTTCAGTCTGTAAAAACTGAAAGATGGCCATAGAGGTCTTCCTGACTCTTAATCTGTAGATTCCCTCCGGTACCTAAAACAGTCTTTCGGCTTTCTTGGAAGACAAATACCAGGTCCTATCAATTTCCACTGGAAAATGCTAACAACATATAAAAGCAGAACCCAATTTTTAAAATATAAATATGCCTTAAAGACAGACTTTGTCATGGGAGATCCCTGAAAATATGCCCAATTTATCTATTCTCAGCTCGAAATCAATGGCTGGTCTAAGTAACTCTGGAAGAGGGAGGTCAGAGAGGGTTATAGGATCCTAAAGGTGCTCCTGTTGTGACATTCATTCACTGAGGGTTGCTTTCTGCTCCAGTGGTTCTTCAGGAACTGATCACATCTAAGTAAAACTACCAAAAATTGTGAAGGCATATAACTCAATTGTTAAAAATGGAACTCTCATACAAATATGTAGTGAGCATGTGTCAAAATTTTATTCAATTCCCTATTGAGAGAACAAGAGAAATAACTGAGCTGTCTCCAAAAGGATTTGAGAAACTTGGATTTATAGAATTATTGGTGACAGAGATGTTGAAATATGTTTGCTAGGTTAGACACAAAACTGGTTACTGTCCTATCAGGGAATAAAACCATAACCTTTGGTGTTATAGTCTCCATCAGACAGAAAAAAACATCATTTCACTCTTTAAATGTTCCACACTTTAAAGTACAGTAGAACATCTGGGCCCTGATGATCAGATAAAAGTACATTTCCTGAAAGAGTCGATAACTTTCAATGGGCTCAATAGGAAATGTTCTAACATGGTATTAAAAGATCATGTAATTGCATTTTTGCTTTGTTTGGAAGTTTTAGGTTTTTCTTTTTCTGAAAGCTCAGAACAATATGGGAAGGATAGAGACAGCTCTCAAATTCAGAGCACAACATCCCAAGTCTAAAACATTGAATTAGGAGGAGTGTTGAAATGTTTACTGTTAATATTTGAAAGGATTTGCAGACATACCTCTAATTACATCACACCCATCTGCATTCTAATATGCATTCTTATGTGGAAGAGAATACTTGAATCAGAATCTCCAGGAGGATATGTCTGAATTGATATTTTTTAATAGCTCCCCAAATGTGCAGCCAGGATTAAGAACTCCTGCTGTAAAATGAAATGTTACCGATTTTGGCATAATGACTGCCCCTGACTCCACTCACTCTGAAGCAAGACTGACTGGAGAAAAGTCCCACCCAATACACGGTGGTCCTAGGTAGCTTATCTATTGCATATCTATTTCCT
Source organism: Equus przewalskii (assembly GCF_037783145.1). Lineage (NCBI taxonomy): Eukaryota > Metazoa > Chordata > Mammalia > Perissodactyla > Equidae > Equus > Equus przewalskii. The sequence continues at coordinate 115,933,834 of NC_091863.1, read as the reverse complement.
CATTCTTAAATGTAAACTTGCAATCAAAGTTAGCCAGGTATTTCAGAAAATCCTTCACACTTTAAGAGAAAGACAAAAATAAATGAGCAGGAGAAAAATGACCCCACACAAATTGACATTTTCTAGCAGAAGAATTTTAAAACAATTGCATTAGATACTTCAGTATACTAGGCAATATTTTAAGGGGGAAAAAACACTACAGGAATCTAAAGCTTCTCTGTCCCCCCATATAAATTTTTTTCTTCATGTGGAATTAGTAAATTTATGACTCTTGTTGCTAAGCTGAACATGGCCTAAGGAAATCATGCCACCAGGTTGTTGCTCATTCGAAATGCATGACAGCCAAATTTGTGTAGGTCCTTCATATGCCTGGTGATCATGCTATATTTCTCTCAGTCCGTTCACTCTCTCAGTCTCACCTCAAGTCCCCAATTCCTCTTCCCTCACCCCGACTCTCATCTAATAACCTTGCTGCATTTTTCACAAGAAGATTGAAGGAATAAGATAGGAATTTCCTCAAATACCTACCACCACGTCTGCCCCACTACCTGCATGTGTACCCATGTGCTCTACCTTCTCGCCTGGAATGAACTTTCCATGTTCCTGTCCAGCGGTGCACTAGCCTCATCCCTGGTTACCAACTCAAGGATATGTCTCCAGCAATTCTCCCTGTTCTCTCTTTCATCTATCTTCATTCTCTAGTGGAGCATTCTAGTTCAGTAACCATGCTGTGATTTCTCCCATCGTTAAACACACACACACACACACACACACACACACACACACTTAACATAAACCTCCCCTTGACCCCACATCCCCCTTAAGCTACTGCTTCATTTCTCTCCCTCACGTTAAATTAAAACTCTTTGAGGTATTATGCTAAGTGAAATAAGTCAGAGGGAGAAAGTCAAATACCATTTGATCTCACTCATAAGTAGAAGATAAAAACAAGGACAAACAAACACATAGCAACACAGATTGGATTGGTGGTTACCATAAGGGAAGGGGGAAGGGGGGAGGGCAAAAGGGGTGATTAGGCTCACATGTGTGGTGATGGACTATAATTAGTTTTCGGGTGGTGAACATGATGTAATCTACACAGAATTCGAACCATATTACGATGTATATCTGAAAGCTATATAATGTTATAATCCAATGTTACTGCAATAAAAAAAATTAAAACTCTTTGAAAGAGTTGTCAACACTTCCTCTCCGTTTCAACCCCTCTCATTTGTCCTTGAACTTGCTCTACTTTGGCATTTGTTATCATCACTCCATTGAAACAGTGCCTGTCAAGGTCGCTAGTGGGCGTCACATTGCCATATTAAATGGTCCATTCTCAGTTTTTATTTTATTTGACTCATCAACAGCGTTTGACACAATTGCTGCTTCCTCCAGAATCACTTTCTTCACCTGGCTTCAGGGTTACATCCTCCTACCTCATTGTTCACTTATTCTTGTTTACTGATTGGTCCTCACCCATCTTACTGATAACCACTGGAGGCCCTCTAGACTCAGTCCTTGGTCCTCTTCTCTTCACGTACTCTCACTCCCTTGATGGTCTCAACCCTACAGTTTTATATATCAACTAAAAGTTCCCAATTTTTCTCTACCATAGAAATGACTCCTAAATTTATATCTCCAGTCTGATCTCTCTCCAGAACTCCAAGCACTCATTTCTAATAATTCACTTGACTTTTCTACTCAGATTTCTTTTGCTTAATGATAACAAAACCACAAGTTTAATATTTCTTCTATATTGAACAACATTGGGATGACCATATATCCTGGTTTATGACTGTCGATTATTTCTAGTGCTCCATTTCACTATCGAAAATGTTCCTGTTTGGATGAAAAAGTATATGGTTACCCAAAGAAACATAATTTTGTGTTTGAGACTACTAAATTGATTTCCTACTCTTCAGGTAATGCAGGTCACCATAACATTCCTTTTTTTTTCCTCTCACAAACAAAGCTAATCTTTAATTTGTTTAATGATATTTAAGACCATTTTTTATAATTCTATTGTATTTAAATGAGTTTAATTATTGGATGAGTTCTATTAAATATAAGGTTATAAATGACTTTTTGATAGATCATTATTTCTTCTGACTTTCAAAGGATTTATACAGTTTTCCTATGATGTAAAAATAGTAACTAACAAATTGTTGTTCAATTGATTTCAAGAAATCGGTCTTTTAAAGAGCTGGTGTAGGAAAATTGCATTTAAGGTTCCTGACACTACCTGTTACTGAGTCTACAGTTGTATTAAAGTCAATGGTTCTTAATTTCTTCAAGTTTTATTGAAACATAATTGACATATAACATTGTATAAGTTTAACATGAGCAACGTGATGATTTTACATATGTATATATTGCAGAATAATTACCACAATAAGATTAGTTAACATATCAATCACCTTACATAATTACCACTTTTTGCTCTTGTGGTAGTGGGGGTCTTGAGAACCTTTAAGATCTACTCTTAGCAACTTTCAAGTATACTATACATTATTGTTGACTATAACGACCATTCTGTACATTAGACCTCCACAACTTATTCATCTTACAACCAGAAGCTTGTAACCTTTGACCAATGTCTTCTCGTTTTCCTCATCCTCCAGTCACTGGCAATCACCAATTTCCTCTCTCTTTCTGTGAGTTTGGCTTGTTTAGACTCCACATATAAATTAGATTGTACAGAATTTGTCTTTCTCTGTCTGACTTATTTCATAGCATAATGCCCTCATGTCCATCCATGTTGTCACAAGGGGCAGGATTTCCTTCTTTTTATGGCTGAATAATATTCCATTATATATATACATACATATATATATATATGTATGTATATATACACCACATTTTTCTTTATCCATTCAACATGTGATGGACAATTAAGTTGTTTCCATGTCTTGGCCATTGTGAATAATGCTGCAATGAACATGGGAGTGCAGAAATCTCTTTGAGATACTCCCTTCATTTCCTTTAGATATATACCCTTTAGATACATAAAGTGAGATTGCTTGATTACACTGTAAGTTTAGTTTAAATATGTTTTTGAGGAGTCTATCTGCTGTTTCCCATAGTAGCTGTACCTATTTACATTCCCATTAACAATGCACAAGGGTTCTCCACATCTTCACCAGTTATTGTCTTTTTGATATGGCTATCTGAGCAGGCGTGAGGTAATATTTCATTGTGGTTTTAATTTGCATTTCTGTGATGATTAGTGATGTCGAGCACCTTTTCATGTATTTGTTGGCCATTTGTCTTTGGAAGAAATGTCTATCAAGATCCTTTGCCTTTTTAAAATTGGATTATTATTTCTTTAATATTGAGTTCTATGAGTTCCTTATATGTTTTGGATATTAACCTCTTATCAGATATACAGATTGCAAGTACTTTCTCCTATTCCATAGGTTGCCATTTCATTTTGTTGATTGTTTCCTTTGCTGTGCAAAAGCTTTTTAGTTTTAAGTAGTCCCACTTGTTTATATTGTGTTTGTTGCTTGTGCTTTTGGTGTCATATTGAAAGAATCATTACTGAGACCAAAGTCAAGGAGATTTACCCTTGTTTTCTTCTAGAGGTTTTATGGTTTCAGATCTCAGGTTTAAATCATAAGCTTATTTTGAGTTAACTTTTGTAAATTATATCAAATAGGGATCCAGTTTCATTCTATTAGATGTGAATATCCAGTTTTACCAATAGCATTTATTGAAGATATTATCCTTTTCTCATTGAGTATTTTTGGCTCCCTTGGAAAACATTAGTTGACTGTGTATGTGTGGGTTTATCTGTGCTCTCAATTCTGTTCCATTGGTCTATGTGTCTGTTTTTATGCCAGTACCATACTGTCTTGATTACTGTAGCTTGGTAGTGTGGTTTGAAATCAGGAAGTGTGATGCTTTCAGCTTTGTTCTTCTTTTTCAGGATTTTTTTTCCGGCTATTTGGGGTCTTTTATAGTTCCATAGAAATTTTAGGATTGTTTTTCTATTTCTGTGAAAAAATGCTGTTGGAATTTTGATAAGGATTGCATGAATCTGTAGATTACTTTGAGTAGTATGCATATTTTAATAATATTAACTCTTCTAATCAATAAACATAGGACATCTTTCTATTTATTTGTGTCTTCTTCAATTTCTGTCATCAATGTCTTGTTGTTTCAGTGTACAGATCTTTCATCTCCTTGGTTAAATTTGTTCCTAAGTATTTTATTGTTTTGGATTCTATTCCAAATGGGATGGTTTTATTTCTTTTTCATATATTTCATTATTAGTGTGGAAACACAGCTGAATTTGTATTTTGATTTTTTATCCTGAATATCTACTGAATTCGTTTATTAAATCTAATGGGTTCTTGCTGGAGTCCTTAGGATTTTCTATAAAAAATATCCTGTCATCTGCAAATAAAAACAGTTTTACTTCTTCCTGTCTGATTGGATGTCTTTTATTTGCTTTTACTGCCTAATTGTTCTGGCTAGGACTTCCAGTACTATGTTGAATAGGAGTGGTGAGAGTGGGCTTGTTCCTGATCTTCTTCCTAGTCTTGTTCTTGATCTTAGAGAAAAAGCTTTCAAACTTTCAGCCTTGGGTAGGATGTTAGCCATGGGCCTGTTATATACTGCCTTTATTATGCTGAGGTACATTCCTCAACAAGACATGGGGTTGTCATTATTGATCGGTTCAGATTTTCTATTCTTCATGATTCAGTCTTTGTAGTTTGCATGTTTCTAGGAATTTATCTATTTCTTCTAAGTTATCCAATTTATTGGCGTATGACTGTTCATAGCAGTCTCTCGTAATATTTTGTATTTTTATGGTATCAATTATAATGTCTTCTTTTCATATCTGATTTTATTTATTTCAGTCTTCTCTCTTTTTTCCTTAGTCTAGATAAAGGTTTGTCAATTTTGCTTATCTTTTCAAAAGAAACAGCTCAATTTTGTTGATCTTTTCTATTAATTTTGATCTTTATTTCCACTCTGATGTTTGTTCTTTCCTTCTTTCTGTTAACTTTGGATGTAGTTTGTTCTTCTTATTCTGGTTCCATGAAGTGTAAAGTGAGGTTGTTTGCTTTTGCTGCATCCCACAAGATTTAGTATGTTGTGTTTCCATTTTCATTTATTTCAAGATGTTTTGTTTCTCTTTTGATTTCTTCTTTGACCCATTGGTTGTTCAGAAGTGTGTTGTTTGATTTCCACATATTTGTGAGTTTTCAAGTTTTCCTCCTATTATTGACTTCTTGTTTCATACCATTGCGGTTGGAAAAGATATTTTGTATGATTTAAATCTCCTTAAATTTGCTAAGACTTGTTTTGTGACCTAACACATCATCCATCTGAGAGAATGGATCTCCATTTCTTTGAGGTCCTTTACTGAAAGTTACTGTATTCCTTTGGTGGTGTCATGTTTCCCTGATTGTTTGTGATCCCTGTAGCCTTGTGTAGGTGTCTGCATATTTGAAAAACCAATCATCTCTTCTAGGCTTTTTGGACTCACTTTGGTAAGAAAAAAACTTCACCTGTAGGTGGGAGCATTCTGGAGCCTGCTGTGACCCCGAGTCTAATGATGTGGTGTGCTACATGCAGGGATATGTGGATGCTCTGGGTCCAGGGGGGTGTGGTGTCTCATTGGATCTGGCTCTTGGGGTCCTTACATCAACAACTTGTGATCCTTGGCAAGAGCCATGGGGAGTCTGCAGTGACTGCAAGGGCTGATGGGGTCCTTAGCAGTGCCTCCAGGTCCAGCAACATGGAACCAGGGCAGATGGTAGTGGTGGCTCCAGCTGGTGATGTGCACATACTCTTCTGTAGAGGCTGCCTGCAGGTGCCTGCATGGCAGCAGGGGCCAATTGTATACACTCATGCAGTGCCCTGGGCTGGGGCCAGCAGTAGGGGCCAAGGTCAACTGCAGGTACATGAGTAGTGTGGAGGTTTACTTGAGTTTTTAATAGACATTTTAAGTTTACCTGAGATTTTGACTTCCTATGTGCAACCAACTTGACTTTAAGTTTGCCGCATCTCTATTGATGGCAACTCTATCCTCCCAGTTGCTTAGACAAAAAATCTTGGAATCATCTCTTGAAAGGAGAAACTTTTCTACTTCAGACTTATGTTCAGTAGTTGGAGGCCTGAGAATTTAGCTACAATTGACAGATTGACAGGAGAAAAGGCAAAGTTTATTCATACGTATATGGTAGTGCACAATTGAAGTAGTTAGCTCAACAATTAGAGATAGGCATTTATAGACTTAATAGGGAAAATGGAGGGGGAGGAAAAACCTTTTATGGGACGATCAAATGACTTCTTAAGGAAAGACAAATGGGTCTTAGAAGAACATAGAAGAGATAAGACAGTTCGCAATAATATTTGTTTGCCTGAGTGATCTCCACCATCTTCTCCCTAGCAGAAAAAATTCCCCTGGAGAAGGGATTTGCATCAGTTTTATTCTCTATGTCTTTTCTTGGAGTGAAGCTGCTCCCAAAAGGGGATTTTGGGTATCTCACTGCCAGGAGTTAGGCAAATAATCTCTGGAAAGTTCCAGATAAGCTCTGGAGTCTTCTTTCTGCATCTATTGAATCTCAAATGCCTGTAGTTAAAATAATCTTCATTCCAATTCTGGGTATCCAAGTGGTTCAACACAACCATAACTCATTTTTCTCTCATATTCCATACCTAATCTGTCAGCAAACCACATTTGGTTTATCTTCAAAATATATTCAGAATCTGACAGAGTCTGAGCCACAATAATATGGTCATTTTTGTTAACTATTTCCCCTTATTCTTCCCTTGCCCTGGCCTCCTCCCACAAGTCTATACTCCATCCATAAGTCTGAACAGCTATTTGGAAACATTAGTCAGGTCATATCTTTCATTAGCTCATGATCTTCCAATGGTTTCCCATCTTACTCAGGGTAAAATCCAAACAACTTGCAAGGGTCTACCTGGCCTTACATGATCTTACCACCAATTACTTGTCTGACCTCACACCCCACCATACTTCTTCTATATCACTAAATTTCAATTACACTGATTTCTTTGTTGTTGTCTGGGCACTAGCTCTTTCCTGTTCCCTAAAGGCTCTTCTGCCAAATGGAATGCCTCTTTCACTTACTGTCTTCAGGTTTCTGATAGACTGTGCAACATATTTTTCACACAAGGAAAAGATAAAATGATCCATAATATATACACCTTCAAAAAGTAAATAAGGGAAAAAACCCTTGAAAACAGCCAAATAGGGAAATGAGTAAAGATATGAATGGGAAATACAGATTTTAAAAAGTGCAAACAATATGTGCCACTTTTCTTGTAAAGGTCTATTAATGAGAGACGAATTAAAAATTTAAATAATCATCCATAAAATTAAAAAGTATGCATCCATTTAATCAAAGAATATAGATCTCTATATACTTACATGGAAATATATTCATGATACATTTTTAGCTAAGAAAACCAGTGGCAGAACAATATGTGAATTGAAAATTTATGTTAATAAGTCTTTAGTGCATATTTGTTTTGTACATCAAATTATGTTGCTCTGGGGTTTTTTCTATGATCCTATGAGATAGTGGCCTCTTCTGATGGATGCACTTTGGGATTAGATTGGGTTTTGTGCCCTTGGTGATCAGTCCTTGAGCCTACCATTTTGCTAGGAAGAGGATTTATCAATTATATTTATTTGAAATTTATACCCCACATACTTCTTAAAGAACTTGTGAAAACTTATAATCAAAACATTTAAAGCAGCTAAGTAATTTTTAAAAAGTAAACAGAGTAAGGAAGAAAGGTCAGAATAATATAGAGGTAAGAGATACCAAGTTGCACTTTGTTCTTTTTCTATGTGTTTTTGTTTTTACACTTCATCATTCAATTTATCTCTAGCTTCCTGAAAGCCAAGGCAGAAGAGGAAATAAATTTTGAAAATAAGAACAAAATTTACTGGAAAGTTTGTCTACCCCAGTGGAATTTAGAGCCGCAATTGTAATAACGGTAGGAAAAATGCTTTACACAATGTAAAGTGTCGTACAAATGTAAGGGATTGATTTGACTGAGTCTGGAAAGTCTTAACTCATCTTTCTTTGGAAAACTACTAAACGGGACTTCCTCTGGTTATGAGTTACCCTTTATGAACCTAATACAGTAGAGAAAATTTTTCTAGAGTCTCTTGGGCTCCCTCTTTTAGCTACTCTCCATGCTGTCTTTGCAGAAGTGCTCTTTCAATCAGTAGCTGTACGTCCAATTATATCAGGGACTAATTTGCACAGTAAATAAAAAGTTATCGAGGAGAACATCGTTGATTTGCATAGCCATTTAAATGAATCTAATTTGTGGATGAAGTTTGTCAAGTTTAAAATTTAGCGATTATTCTCAAATTGTTGTTCTTGACACAAAATTTTTATACCATATAGTTAATATCATGGTGGTTATGACTTCATTTGTGGTTGAGAGGCTTAGATACGTTGGAATCACTTGAGACTACCGATTATGAAATTCAATCAGTAGAAGAGGCAATTATTAGTCATTTTCTTCCTTCAACATAAGGCTCTCAAGAGGTGTTCTACAGTTTTGGAAGAATCATATTAAAGGATGATTGAAGTAGTTAAGAACTTTCTTTAAGCTATGTATAAACTCATCAGAAAAGTTTGCCTGACTAGTGTAGTTTCTAATGAAAGACTGGCTGTGTAGACTCCCTTCTCTCTCATTAACCAGTGGTGTACGACCTTGAGCAAAGACATTAATAATTCTGTGACTCAGTTTCCTCCTATGTAAAATTGAGACAATAATGGTACCTCCCTTAAAGGGTTGTTGTGAGGATTAAATGATGCAATGCCTATAATGGGCATAGGATGGTGCCTAGCTGCTAGTATTCAATAAATATTAGCTAGTAGTAATAGTAGTATCACATAGGTCAGAACACCATAGGCCATGCTCCAGAAACCTTCTTTCTCTCAGGCCAGGTGGCTAAGAAATGCTCTTTTATCAGCTTTGTGTCAGAACAGTTTTTCCAAAGGAAGATCACCAAAGAAACTGGCACCTGGAGTTGCTTTGCAGAATCGTATCACAGAAAGAGTAAGAAGAATCGGAGAGGTTTCTTTGAGACAGCCAGAGATGAAATAAAAATCATTCAGTTCACAGGGCAGACATAGGACTTAAACTAGGAGACCAAGGCATAGATTAAAAGCCAGGCAGAGGTAGAGTGGAATAGGGGCAAATATGAGAATTACGGAATTGCCCTCACTATTACTTAAGAAGTGTTCAGCTCTCTTCTATTATCACTTGGTACACCCAGACCTGGATGGGTTTGGTCAGCTTTAAAGTATAAAAAAGGTCTATTTCTTTTGATGGCTGTCTCCCACACTTCTATTTAATAAAAAAACAAAATAGTAACTCACAATGTTAGGAAATTTAAGGCAAAGGGTGTTTAGTTAAGGATCAGGAAATCTTAGCATGATTTTAGGGAAAGGAAAAGCAGCTAATGGCCCAAAGACTGAAAACGCCAGAAAAAGAGGGATGACTGATAGAGTAAGTTTCTAGAAGAGGCAGGAGTGAAGATATTCCAGGATCAGATGGAGCGATTAGTATTAGAATGGAAGAAGGACTGATCTTGCTTTGAGATAGGAAGAATAATAAAGACGAGTGAACAGATAGGGAGGTCGAGAATTAAAGTGAGAAGATGAAGGAGCTTACTCTGGGTAGCTTCCATCTAAGTAAATTAAGCAGCAATGTAGCTCCTTCTATTGGCCTGGCAGGAGAAGGTTTGGAACAACAGCTGTGGAGAATGTGATATGAAGTGAACACGAGATAAGAAAATGGATGAGGGATTGCTGAGCATCAGGAAAGACCAAGTTGAAATTAAATCACAAGTCTAGTGTGGATGCAGTCAAGCTTCCAATGGAATTAGTTTTTCGTCAACTCAATATTTTGTAGTGGTTTGCACTTATTTGCAGTTTTTCATCTGGCTCATAAAGAAATAAAAGTTGAGTAAATTGCTGTAGGAGTTTAAACTCCCAAGGAGAGGATAAAGAAAAATTGAGAGTAAAAATTCAGAGTCCATAGGGAAAAAAAGTTTAAGAATAAAAGTTAAGAGAATTAAAAATCTTAATGACTTTTTTTTGTTTCACTGATTATTTTATGTTGCACTACTTTGGAAACCTAATTAGGATACTTAAAAAGAAGAATTGCAAAAGGAATTAGCTTCTCAGATAGTTTACATGCTGAGGTATAATTTTTCCTTTAAAAAGGCAAATGATTGAGATAGGCCATCTGGTTAAACTTATTTTTTTATCAATTAAAGTAAGAGTTAGTAAGTAGAATAATTGAGCCAGCCTTAACAACAAATACAAAGTGATATATGAGTAAATACCTGTGAACAGAATTTGGATGGTGGAGTTATTTAAACTCAAATAGATACTTTGGAAATATATCAGGGAGGTTTTCATTAACTCTTTCAACATTACATGTAACAAAACAATATTTTGCAAAGATTTTATTGATTCTGTACCCAGCTCTATTCTAATGCCTGCAGGTGATACAAAGGTATTGTAAGAGCTAGACCCTGGTGTTGTGAGTTCACAGTGTAATTGGGAAAACAAAACCAACATGTATGAAACAGATCATGACCAACTGATACATGACTTATGTTATTAACAATAAATTCAGTAGATATTAAAAGAATACCTTAAATGTTCACAATACTTAAGAGTTAACAAGCCTCTTTTATACAACTTTCTCATTTCTTCTTCACAACAATCCTTAGAGATAACAATCCAGTTATCATTGCTGAGAATAAACAATCTCACATCTTAGTGGCATAACACAAGCATTTTATTAGGCCCAAGGATTCCGTGGGTCAAGAATTTGGACAGAGGTTGGCTGGGCATTCCTCATGCCTTGTGGAGTCTCTTATGCAGTTGCTATCCCATTTTGTCTGAGACTTGGGTTTTATCAGGGCTCTATTGAGTTGGATGTTCAAGATGGCTCATTCATATGGCTGACAGTTTGGTTAGTTATTGGCTGGGATCTCAGCTGGGTGTCTGTCAATTAGTCAGACTACACGTGGCTTCTCCATGTGGCTTGTCCTTCTTCACACTGTGGTGGCTTCAGAGTAGTCAAAATTCTAACATGGCAGCTCAGGGCTCAAATTCAAGTAAACCAACAGAGGTGAAAGCTGCATGGCCTTTCATGACTTAGCTCTGGATATCACACAGCATACCTTCTGCTGTACCATTTGTTGAAGCAGTCACAGGTCTGCCTAGTGTCAAGGGGAGGGAGATAGATCCTAACTCATAATGAGAAGAGGGACAAAGAATTTATGACCTTTTTTTTTTTTTTTTAAAGAGGTCCAGGTAATTATTATTATCTCTACTCACAGATGAGGAATCTGGTGCTCAGAAAGGTTAAACAACTTGCCTAGCATCACATACCAGTAAATGGCAAAGCCCATACTTGAAGCCAAGTCCTTTGCTACTAAGTCCAGTACACTTGCCAGTATGCTATTCTTTATCCTGAGAAGTCAGTGTTGGCAATAGCAGTAAGAAAAGACTTTCTTGAGGAGATGGGACTTTGAGTGTGACCTTAATGAATGAGACCCATTTGATTAGCTAGGAGAAAGAATGAAAGGAGCTAAAGAAGAAAAGACAGTGAGGATATGATTGCAGAGATAATTGAATCACAAAACACCTGATATAAGTTATCACTTTCCTCATAAACCTACTCCTTCTACTCTATTTAGTTGCTTAAGGCAGAAACTGAGTCCTTCTTACCTCTTTTCTCTTTCTTTCCCACATCATGTCAACACCAAGTCTTGCTGATTTCAACCTCTTAATAGTTTTAAAGTATGCCTTTGACTCTCCATCTCTTCCCTAATGTACTGCTATAATATCTTTCATCCAGACGAGGGATTACCAAATCATGACCCATGGCTGAATCTGGCCCTTGACGTGTTTTTCTATGTCAAGCAAGGTAAGGATAGTCTTTACCTTTTCAAATTCTTGAAAACATTAAAAGAATAACAATATTTTTGATACATGAAAATTACATAAGTTTCGAATTTCAGTGTCCATAGTAAACTTTTATTGGAACATAGTTATGCCCATTCATTTACATATTGTCTATAGCTGCTTTTCCCCTAGAAGGGCAGAGTTGAGTAGTTGCAAAAGAAACTATATGGCCTGAAATGCCTAAAATACTTACTATTTGACCCTTTACTGACATAGTTTTTCCTCCCCTCTTCCAGGCTACTGTTAAGAGTACCCTAACTGGTTTCCCTGACCGTGGTCTTGTTCTCCTCTGGACCAATCTCCACGCTGCAGCCATAGTGATCTACGTATAATAAAGTCATTCCCGTGCGTTAAAGAATTCAATGCCTTGACATTGCCTAAAGAATAAAGGATGAAATACAACAGCTTTAGGATGGCATATAAGGCATTCCTTGATATAAGGCCTGCTTACTTTTTCAGGCTTAATTTTAGCTACATCCTTTCTTGAAATTTATTATTTAGTATCATGAACTGACCATCATTTCCCGCACATTCTATGAAATTTCATGCCTTCACTCATGGGATTCCTTCATCCTAGAACACTTTTCCTTTCCTTCTTCAAGTTAATTTCTATTAGCCCCTCAGAACTCAGTTCAAGTCTTATCACTATGGGGAAGGCGTTTGTGGAGCTATACCCTCACCTCACATACATACAAGCAAGCGATTCCAGTTGGGAGACTGTTGTTTAAATACATTAAATAATAAAAAGCCTGAACAAAATGGCAAATGTTTTAATGGACAGTACTAGGTGAATGAAAAGGAAATATTGAACAAATAAATGGTAGGTCTTGTTAAGATAAACATAAGGAATAGAAGGAAGAGAAGAGTGGGAAGACACACTCAAGTTATCTACCTTGGGGAACTAGAATGCTAAAGATATCATAGCAACGAAGGAGTCTTCTATCAATCAGCCATAGCACTGTGCCGAGAACAAGAGGATTCTCCACACTGGCTTAATTTTTTTGATGAGCAAATAGTTGGAAAAGGAAAGAGAAGCTATTTTCTTAAAGGAAAAGATGGATTTCATTTTGGATATATTAAGTGAGTGTGAAAATGTAATATCCCAGTGGATATGTCTTGCTAGTATCTAAAATCATATATCTAAATCATGAATAACAGCCTAAGGATACAGGATAAGTGAGGACAAGAGCTATATTTTTCTTACCCAGAGGTGTTATTTTCAGTGCTTAGCACAGTGAGTGGCACATACTAGGCCAGTAGGTCTCAACTCCAGAGGGAAGGAGAAACACCTGTGAAAGTTTTTTGTTTGTTTGTTTTGGTTTAATATCATTGTCTAGATCCTACAACAGACTTATTGAGTTAGAATTTTCAATGGCTAGGCTCAGAAATTTCTAGTTTTTAAATCTCCAAAGGTAATTATAATGCACAATGTTAAGAATCATTGTAGTAGGTGCTTAGTAAATATTTATTGAATAAATGAAAGACTAAATTCATTCACTCTTTTTGAATCCAGAATGGGATAAGAGGAGGTTTTTTTCCGATGTAACTATAATGTGAGAGAGTGGATCTAGATAAAAGAATGACAAAGACTATAAAAGGGGAATAAAATACCAGCCAAAAAGAGACAAAGAGAATAGAGAAGTTTTTAACAGAATCCTCTCTTCCTCATATCTTATTTTTGGAAAAAAGATAAAAAAATAAAAGTTGGCTATATTGTCGTTTATTTTGATGCATAGGAGGTCAGGCCTTAGGGTACCAACAGAGCATCATAATGCCATCATCATTGCTATAGACTTCTTTTAAAGTGCTCACCTTCTGTTTATGGGCCCAATATAATATCTTTATTATGTTTATTGTGGAATAATCATCTCTTAGTTAACATCAGTAATCTAATCCTGAAAATCAGGCATTTAGCATGAAAACACTAACCGGAAGCCTATTTCCGAATATTCTTGTCTTAGCATTTTTTATTTTTAATACAGAATTACTTAAAAACAAATACAGATATCTCGACATTAAATCTCTAAATACGTCATTGTACAACTCTTAAAACTAAGAAAATTATGTTATGGAGTCAATTAACACTATAACACCTAAAAAATGATTAATTTTCTAAAATTGTCTAATAATTACCTTGTCTTAAAATTTAGCAATTTTTGCAAAAAAAGTTCATTACAATCAAGATCCTATTCAAAACCACATATTTTATCTGCATACTGTTTTTAAATCCCTTTTAACACTAAAGTAATCACTTTTAATGACATCAAATGACTGAAGAATCAAACTCCCGCTGTGTGTGCCAACTCTTGAATTTAATTGTTTCCTTTAATTATTATGTGTTTATTTTTTTCTTTTATGTTTAACAACTTTGTTGTGGTAAAATTGACATACATTAAAGGGACCATACTTAACGTGCACAATTTGATGAGTTTTCACATAAGTATACACCCACAAAACCATCAACATAATCAAGATAATGAACATATTCATCATCCCCCAGTATTCCTCATGTCCCTTTGTTATCCTTCCCTTTTACCCACCTCTGACCCTGCCTGATTCCCAGGCAATCACTGACCAATGTGCTTTCTGTCACCACTGATTAGTTTGCATTTTCTAGAAATTTATGTAAATGGAATCATGTGTTACATACTATCTTTGGTAAAGTTTCTATCATTCAGCATAGTTATATGGAGGTCAATTCATGTTGTTGTGTATAACACTAGTTCATTGTTTTTCATTGATGAGTAGTATACCAATGCATAGATACATCATTATATGTTTATCCTTTGACATTTTCATATACATTATGTTTCCAATTTTTTACTACTACAGATAAAGCTGCTATGAACATTCTTGTACAAGTCTGTTTGTGGACATATGGTTCTATGTTTCTTGGGGAGATCGCTAGAAGAGAAATTTATGGGTCACCATATTTTTGCATTTTACATTTAAGTGTATGATCCATTTTGAGTTAATCTTTGTGAAGGGTGTAAAGTCTGTGTCTAGATTCATTGTTTGTTTGTTTTTGTGAGGACGATTCACCCTAGGCTAACATCTGTTGCCAATCCTGCTCTTTTTTTGCTTGAGGAAGATTAGCCCTGAACTAACATCTGCACCAATCTTCCTCTATTTTGTATGTGGGATGCCTCTGCAGCATGGCTGATGAGTGGAGTATGTCTGCACCCGGGATCCAAACCATGAACCCTGGGCTGTTGAAGTGGAGTGCATGGAACTTTAACAACTCGGCCACAGGGCCGGCCCCTAGATTTATTTTTTTTATATGTGGATATCCAGTTGTTCCAGCACCATTTGTTGAAGAGATTATCTTTGCCATATTATATTGCCTTTGCTCCTTTATGAAAGATCAGTTGCTAACATTTATAAGAGTCTATTTTTGGGCTTTCTATTCTGTTCCATTGATCTATTTGTCTGTTCTTTCACCAGTGCCGCATGGTCTTGATTACTACAGATTTGCAATAAGTCTTGTATCAGGTAGTGCTAGTCCTCCAGCTTTGTCCTCCTTCAATATTGTGTTGGCTATGCTACATCTTTTGCTTCTCTGTATAATCATTAGAATCAGTTTGTCAATATCCATAAAGTAAATTGCTGGGATTTTGATTGGGAATACACTGAATCTGTAGATCAAATTGGAATGAACTGAAATCTTGACAATATTGAGTCTTCCTATCCATGAATATGGAATATCTCTTCATATTTTTAGTTCTTCTTTGATCTGGTTCATCAGAATTTTGTAGTTTTCTGGATTTTTTTGTGATTTTTTTTAAACTACAAACACACTGTCATTACAGATATAGTATATATCTATAAAGTTTGTCAATTTCTTATTCACTGATGCTTGGTAGTTTGTGCCTTCCATGGAACTTATATATCTCATGTAATTTGTTTAATTTATTAGATAAAGTTGTTCATAATATTTTCTAATTTTTCTTTCAATGTATGTAGACTATATAGTTATGTCTTTTATCCCTGATATGGATAATTCATTGTCTCCCTGCCTTGTTTTAAGCATTTTGTATTTTATCATGCTCATTTGTTCCTTATCTATAAGATACATCTTAATTACATTTTAGGAAATCAGCTGGGGGATTGGGATTAATGTGTACCACACTATAAATTATCCCATTTAAAATAATGGTAACTAAAAATAAATGCTAGAGATAAAAAACACGGTCACAGAAATGAAAATCACAAAATACTTGGAGATTAAACAACACATTTAAAAAAATATATGGGTCAAATAAGAAATCTCAAGAGAAAACAGAAGCAGCAGAAACACACCCTAACTGATTCTATAAAACCAGCATTCATGTTATATTGGTATTATTCCTTAAGTATTTGGCCATAACTCCATACTCTTTGTGTGTTGTGCACAGTGACTTTCTTCCAAAGATTGCATCATGTAAAGAAAAGGGAAAAAAAGGAGTAATTTTACAATGGAGAAACCTTACCAACACTACCTCAGCCAGGTGGTCAAGGTTAACATCAACATTAATAAGTTATTTTGCTCATATGTACCCATGACATGATGTGATGAGTATGGCACTTTACCTCTGTAGTCAAATTCCCAAAACTTATTGCTTCAATTTAATCATGAGGAACATATCTGACAAATACCAACTGAGGGACATTTCACAAAGTACCTAACCAGTACTCTTCAATGAAAACTGTCAAGGTCATTAAAAACAAGGAAAGCCTGAGAAACCATCACAACCAAGAGAAGCTTAAGTAGGGATGACCAGCAAATGTAGTATGGAATCCTGGATAGGATTCTAGAACAGAAAAAGGAAATTAGGGAAAACCGAGGAAATCTGAGTAAAGTATGAACTTAAGTTAATAATAAGGTATCAATATTGGTTCATTAATTTTGACAAATGTACCATACTAAGGCAAACCTAGCAATCCCACTTCTGGGTATTATGCCAAGTGAAATAACTCAGTCACAAAAAGACAAATATTGCATTATTCCACTTATAGGATGGATATAAAGTAATTAAACTCATAGAAAGAGAAAGAAGAATGGTGGTTGCCAGGGGTGGGGAGGGGTGGTAAAATGGGGAGATGCTGTTTAATAGGTGTAAAGTTTCAGTCATGCAAGATGAAAAACTTCTAGACATCTGTTCTATAATAATGTACATATAGTTCACAAAACTGTAATGTACACTTATAAATTGTTGAGGGTAATTTGTATTATGTGTGTCTTTTACCACAATCAAAGAGCAAATATGATTTAATTCACTTTAATTTAACAATGAATACATGTGCTATCATTTTTTTTAGTGATAGAATGTGATAGTATTGTGTTTTCAAAGTAAATAAAGAATAGGTAATCTGAAGTCAGTCATTCAATATTTAGTGACTACTTCATATGAGTCATATTCCAGATTAGGTTCTAGATATAAATGATAAAAGGCCTGGCACCTATCCTGAAAGAGTGTAGTCTAGTGGGGAAGACAGATAAGGAAACAATGATAGTACCTTGTGGCAAGTGTTGGGATAGAAGGATGCAGGAGGCATTGGGAGTGAAGAGGAGGGCATCCTGACCCAGACTTAGGGAAAAACAAGAGACACTTTCCAGAGGTGGTGATACTTGAGTTGAATCTTAAATGATGAATATTTTCAGGTGGAAAATGATAGAATGGAATGCCAGGCAGTGGGGACAGCATTTGTGAAGGCACAGAGGTGTTAAATATCATATAGATCTGATGACAACTAAAATATGTATCAGGAAGAGTATAGAGAATGAATCTAGACATATGAAGGAAAGGAATTGATTATGGGAAACTGAAAAAGATGATAGGTTTTACTATAGGGATGACTTCTAAGCATAATAGTTAGAAATTAAGACAACCTAGTTTGAGAAACACTTAGGTAAAGATATCTACTGATATGACACATCTAAGAAATCATAGTTATACGTCTCAGTGACCATATAAATAGAATTAATGTGCTACCAAGCATAGGGTCATAATAAGGATGTTTAATTTTACCTCTGTGCCTTCTGGATGGAGCTCAAAATGTTTATTGAATATGAATGGGACTTAAAAATGAACATAGAGGCACAAGGGAAATTTTTTATAAGAGAAATGGAAGTGTGTTGGATGGCAAAAAGCCAATGGTGATTCATGATAGTTATTAGTGAGTATTTTGGAAAGCGAAAGCAGAAAAAAGATGACAAAGTAAAACTGAAGTAGAAAAATGTTACAACAATCAAAGATGAAAATAAAAGGATTACGATAGAAATTAAAATAAACAATGATTTTTAAATACTCTCAAGCAAGGTCAGAGGAGGAGACAACAGGACTCTAAGAGCTGAAAAAATATTAATAGAATATAAAAACGGACATCAAGGATAGATACATTAATTCTTTCTGCAGAATTATGTAATTCACAGAGGGAGAGAATTGCCAGATATCATAAAAATATAAACCTGCTAAGTTAGGAAAAAATAGATAGGGAAATCAATATTATGCCAGAATACATCACCAAAAGGGTAAAACAGTCATGTTTAAAAAATTATTTTGTGATATGTGTTTAAAAGCAGAATTACTTCCTTCGCTAAGGTGTTAGGTTGAAATAGCGTTAGAATAATTGGATATACTCTACTGTAATGATTATTTTGAGTTTGATCAATACAATCTGTCTTGGGAGGGCAGAATATATGTCAATACGTTTGAGTCAAACATATCAATAAATCATTTTGAGGATTATTGATCAAGATCTTCAGGTTGAAGTTTAAAAAATCTCTCTTTAAGCAAAGAGGTTTTCAATTGTTCAGCCTTGAGTAGAAAGTAAGTACAGAAGGTGATTGTTGAAATCTACTTTAAACTGTAATAGAATACTACAAATAATAGATTTGGTTACATTGTAAAAGGTGTTTGATTTTATTTACTCTTCTCTGAAAATCAGTTTTTACCTTAAATTTAAAATTAAAGTCAGAGTAAAATTTTACTTGTAAATCATTATACAACAATTTTGATGCTGTATCTAACATTGAAGGGCATAGATTTGAAGTATAAGTGTATTTCTTACAACTTAATAGTACTATGTAGGAAAATACAATTATTGAATTTAGATTAATAATGACGTATAGTAAAAGAGTTGCATGTTTTTATATTATCAACGATTTCACTCCTCAATATCTCAAAGGCAAATCAATGAAAAGCTCATTTGGGGAGATAAATTAACCTGTTTCTGACATATATCATTGTTCCCCTTGTTAAGTGAAATACAGAAAAAGAAAATAATTACACCTTAGAACTGTGTCTGTGTTTTTTGATAAGTGTTTTTCAATGAAATGTTTTGAACATCACTTTGTGGAAGTGGATGTATAAAGCTGCACGTTGCTGAATTGGTCCAATTTGGTATGCAGGAATCAGATTACTATAATCTATGCTGCAGAAAGAGATAAACCCCCAAATCTCAGTGACTTAACATAATAGTTTATTTCTTGCTCATATTACAATCTGATTCAGGTTAGGTAACCCTGTGCCATCACTACACAGTCTGGTTTCTAAGGTTGCATTGAGATGGAAAGAGAAGTCTAGTTTTTAACTGCCTCAGCCTGGAAATGACACATTCACTTTTGCTCACAGTCCATTAGGCCAGAAGTGTTTCTATGGCCCCAAACTAAAGCAAGCAGGCTGGAAATTGTAATGGAACTTATGGAACATTTAATAAGCACTAACTCTCTCCAACTTCCAAGGCATTATGTTCAATCTGTGGAGACTGGACAGACCCCTCCCCCTCATCAAAAATCAGTTTGGATGTCAAGACTAATGATGTCATACACTCACGCTGAGCGCGTGAAGACGTTTATTAATCACATAATGAGGTTTCTGGCGAGAGCAGGGCAGGCTCCCACACAGGTCTGAAAATGAATTGAGTGACTTGAGAGAGAGTGGGAGGCAGTGGCCCTGACTTTTAAGGGAGGGAAACACTAAGCTTTCTTGTCAGCTTGCCCAGATATGGGGCAGAAAGAGAAGCAGGAGGTGGGGCTTGAAAGCTGTCAGCAGTCAAACAACATAAATGGAGGAAGGCTCTTTATTACTCAAGGAAATGAATTATTTCATTATTTCTCCTGGTTACTAATTTTAATCCAGTTCTAAAAGTATTCTTAAACACATGTTATGTTCTGTGCTAGGCAATCTCAGCATATGATTATCATTTGGATAAAATCTTCTACATTCAAGTAATTCATATTTCACTTTTCATTTTCTGCCTTCTCTTATCCTTCTCAGCAAGAGCCATCAGTGATCTCCTCATGCAAGATAATTTTCTAAACCAATCCTGAGCAGGGTATAGAGTGTATCAGAAACTTTACTCCATTATTTGGAGGAATCAGAATTAGTCATACTGTTACAGATCCAACATTTGGTTGGTCAGGAAGAACCCTTGCTACCCACATGTTCACTGAATCAAAAAATTTCTCCATTTCCAACTTTCTATCTTCCTAAATATTGTGTGGTTTTGGTCGCATCTGTCAGCCTCTAGTGTCACTATCCTTTCATCTTTTGTCTGGACTATAGCAACAACCTCATGTCTCATCTTCCTGAATCCACTTTGACTCCTTGTCCAACCCACTCTCTTGATAGCTAACCTCTGTAGTCTCATCTCATTCCACTACCACTTCCATATCTTCTCCCAAGCCATGCTGACTTTTTTCTAGTTCTCAAAGACTCAGTGCTCACTCCCTCCTCATGGCCTTTGTACATGTTATTCCCTCTTACTAGAATGCTCTTTCCCCCCTCCCTTCAATTAAATCTTGCTCATCTTTTTGTCTCAGCTCAAACATCATTTCTTTAAGGAAGTTTTCCCTTATCTCTTTATTGTCCTAGTCATTTCACCTTCTTATAATCCTTAATAACTTCATCTACTTTTTCTGCGTAATATTTAAATCATATTGTAGTTGCCTCTTTAACTTGTCTGCCTTCTCTTCTATACTGTGAGCTACATGATTCAAGGAGACCAAAGCTTTAGCTATTTTGTTTATCTTGTATCCTCAGCACCTAGACAACATCATAGGGTATACAATAATAGTACTTCGGTCCCCTTTTGGGACTAAATACCTGCTGTAAACATTGGTACACCCTATATTTAAATGAATAACAGTCATCTCAAAATCCTGGACAGAATAAATACATCATGAAAGTTTGCTCAACTGAACCTCAGTCTGCACTCTGCACACAAGTCATTGTCAGCACTCTTCTTCAAAAGCCTCAAATACCATCCTTAGGAATTTGGTCTTCATCCTGCAGAATCATTAAAGGGTTAAAATATTTTAAAAGAAGAGTGATGTGGGCAAGCGCATGCTTTTGAAAAACCATTTTGTTAGCAATTGGGGTAGGGGTGATCAGTTAAGTTAGCTGAATTTGAGTACTACCATGAGAATGTGAGAAGAGAGAGCAGGATTGGGTTTTAGAAACAGAATTCCTTCCAAATTAATTTGGGAAATCATATAAAGGATTATAAAACAACTTCAAAGTTCTTAACATGAGTAACTAGAATGATATTTCCAAACATTTGGAGAAAATGATGTCACTAGACAAATTCTCATTACGCTTCTTCTTTATATCTTACCAGTTATATACAAACACTGATCTGTTTTCTTTTATAATTAGTGTCGCCAATGTTTCTTTCTAGCACTCTAATGATGTTGGGGAATATTTTGCTGCAGCACAAAACCCCATGATCTAAAATATAGTTCAGAGATGTACCGTGCCAGGAAAAAAACAAGTTGTATTTCTGAGTAGGCCAAAATAGGCAAAGTGTGTTTTTCTTAAAGTTTCTTTTAAACCACTATTGATTTCTTTGTATCATCACTAGGATAAGAACAGTGCAATTGTTATTAGATTTGAGGCATAATGCTCCTTTCATGGTAATCATTAAAGAGATTCTGATATTAAGAAAAAGTCTGAGTTTTTAAAATATTTAAATCACTTATGAAAAGTGTCATCAACCATTTTAAAGGAAAACAATTCAGTTATATGAAATGTAAATGATTACTTTAGAATCATGGTTCATATCAGACTTAGGATTTTGTCTAGATAATCAGCTTTCAGTGGAAATAATGGGATTAAAAGAAACACTCCCTGTGGACTTCCAGATGAAGATGGTAGATTGACTACATTAAAATTATGGTAAAGGAATTGTAAAAACACAAATGCGAATACCCAACAACAAGGATATTAAAAGAGGGAACATCAGAGGGCAGGCAACTTCAACACATTTTGGAGAAATAGCCGCTGGAAGAGAGGTAATGCGTAGAGGAGATGTCAAGGAGGAAGACCCAGTTTACTCCATGGAGGCCAGGAGACATTTAGGATTTAGTGGCACCAGGTAAGGCAGAGGGAGAGGAAGAGTTGCAGGAAAAAATGCAGAGCAATAGACTGAAAATCTACATGTCTGACAGTTTACTTCCATCCTCACTCCCATGCGTGAAAGGCTCACTAGTGATGGAGGCAGTTTTCAAAACCAGGCAATGTGTTTCCAGAGTCAGTGTGTTTATCATTGCACACAGTGTCTTTCAGTATTCCTGCACTACTTCATTTACGAGAATATTTATTTGGACCTCTTCTTCTAGTTTCTGTTCCATATCTCTAAGATGGAGATAATAATTGTATCTTTCTTATAGTGTTTTTGTGATGAATTAATGAGTTAATATGTGTGAAACATTTAGTACAGTATCTGGCATATAGGAGATGATATATGATGAGCTATTTTTTTGTTACATGTTTCTATAAAACAAGAAGATGCTATTACAAAGGAACAGAACAAAGCAAAGTTCTTGAAAATGTGATAACTGAAATTTTAAAAATCAAATGTAATAGAAGAGTTGGAGAGAATGCTAAGGATTCCCTGAGAAAGTAAAAAAAAATAGACAAAGATGTGGGAAATAGGAAAGAAAATATAAGAATCTGTCCAATATCCACGTAGAAGGAGTTCCAGAAAGAGACAGCATAAAAAATGGAAAGAAGAAAATTGCCAAAAACAATGTTTTTTAATTGCTCGGGCTTAAGTCTCCAGATTGAAAGGGACCATTGAACACCCAGCAAATGAAAGAAAGACCCATATCAAGTCTCAAGGTGAAATTTCAGTAAATGGGGAAAAAATTAGGAAAGGACAGAAAAGAAGGTCATATTACAAAGGAGAAGCATCAAATATCATCAGACTTCTCCCTAGCAATACTATATGCTAGCAGACAAGGACACCAATGCCTTCAAAGTTCTGAGGGAAAATGAAATTCAACTTAGATTTCTATACTCATCCAATCTAATATTCAAGTATGAGAGCCAATAAAAAAGATTCAGAAATTAGAGACTCAGGCATTCACTTTTCCTGCAGCCTTTCTTAGGAAGGAACTAGAAGATGTGCTCCAGTATGCCAAGAGAGTCCAGCAAAAAGAAGACATGGAGTTCAAGTGACAGTGGACACAGAATGGAATATCAGTGAAGAGAAGCCCAGAATGACCACTGTGCAGCAGATCTAGAGAAAAACCAGGCAGACAGGAACAAATGCTGGCAGATTCCAGGAATCTGGCCAAATGCAGATAAGAGATACATTGATGGATGGTACAATAGAAAAGCTCAGAAATTTCCAGCAGCAGCACATATGGCACATCAAAATGCTAGACCTATCCTGGAAAAGGTGGCACCACTAAAAAGCATCTGCATCATTCAGTAGCCTCCAAAATGCTAAGCTTGAAAGTGAAACACGGATGCCCATGACATTTCGCAGTTAGGACTCTCCTATTACACAGCTTAGCAGAATGGACCCAAACTACGCAGACATAAGTACAGTGGTTTGGGAAATATACTGCTTTTATGCCTTCACTTCTAGCTTTAGATAATAAAATGTATGTGATTGTTAGACAAAAACAGATAAAGAAAATAAGACAAACTGTATTTGGTAGAATAAGAAATCTAGTTTCAAGTATATTATTTCAAGTCACAAAGATGACTTAAAAGAGAGAGTCCTATTAGGATATATCAGAATGGGAGGCAGAGGATAGAAATGTGCTAAAATTCACTTGTCATAGCAAGAAGTTGGTCAATGATGTTTAAAATTGATACATGAATAAATAGCAATTTAAGTCTTATACTTTAAGATATGGAGGTAACTACCAAAAAACTTTTTAAAAAGAGTTTAAAATTACTTCTGGAGAAGAGACCTGTGGGTGACAAAAACTTGGGAAGGGGACCCTTTATCCATTGAGAGGTTTTTTGTTCAATTTGATTTTTTTTACCCTGGCATGTGTTACCTTGATGAAAATAAAAAAATTTATTATACCTTCTGATTACAAATGTATAAGCATATCATTGTTTGAAACCTGAAAAATATAGAAAAACAACTTAAAAAGAAATCAATTAACACATAGATGTATGTTAGGGGTTGAATAAAAACTCATATGTTGAAGTCCTAACCTCCAGTACCTCAGAATGTGACCTTATTTGCTGATAGGGTCTTTAAAGAGGTCATCAAATGAAAGTGAGGTCATTAGGGAGGGCTCTAACCCAATATAACTTATTCCTTTATAAAAGGGAAATTGGGACACGAAGACGGGCATAGAGGGAAGATAATGTGAAGAGACACAGGGAGAAGGTGGCCATCTGTAAGTCAAGGAAAGATGCCTGGAATAGATCCTTCCTTCACAGGCTTCAGAGGGAACCAACTCTGGTGACACCTTGATCTCAGACTTCTAGCCTCCAGAATTGTGAGACAATAAATTTCTGTTATCTAAGTCATTCAGCTTGCGGTACTTTGTTATGGTACCCCAAGAGAACTAATATAATGTATTTCCTTCCATTCGTTCAGTTACACATTCAATAAATATTTATTGAGCACATACAATGTATCAAGCTCTATTCTAGGCATTGGAGATGCAGAATGAATAAAATAGACAAAAGCCTTTCCCTTGACTTGCAGAGTTTATGTTAACATGGGATGGAGACAGATAATAGACAAGCTAAAGAAGTAAAATATATAGTTTTCCATATGGTTATAATGCTGTGGTAAAAACTAAGGCAGAGAGGAGAACTGGGCCCATGGTGTGCAGATGGACAGAGTCACAGTTTTAGATAGAGTTCTCAAAGAGGCACTTACAGAGAAGGTGACTTTTGATAAAAACCTGAAGGAGGTTAGGGAGGAAGCTGTGAGGCTTTCTGAGGAAGAATCCCTCTGGTTTTTGTTTTGAATCTGTATGTTTGTTTATGCAATCATTTCTAGAGGGAAAATATATGTTCCTATGCTACAAATTCAAAACAATTCCAGGAATGCTTGAAGATAGAGTTTCCTTTGCAATGCAACCCTTCCATCTCATCCCCCACTCTATCTTTAACAATATTTTATATGCACTTCCAGAAATGCCTGTGAATATATGTATGCATGAATGTACAGGAAATATTTTACACGGATTAATATATACACTAGACTCTGGTCTGTACCTTGATTTTTAACCTAACACACATACGCACAAACATATTACAAAAATGAGATTATGCTTGCTTTATTTCATGACATATGACTGATGTGGGACATCTTGGCAGAGTAAAAGTTTACAAAAACTTTGTAAAATATAATAAAATATATATTTAAACTCTGATTATTACAATCTAAGCTATGCATATATGAAACTAACACACAAAAATGAACATATTTATGTTATAGGAAAAAAGCCAAAATATTGTAAATATTTTTCCTTGTCAATAGTAATTGTTCTTCTAAAATAGAATCTGAATTGGCTAAATATTTGAACATTTAGTGTCTCTACGTTTTATTATTTTTTTAATTATAAAGCTGCTATGAACTGAATTATGTCCTTCCAAAATTCGTATGTAGAAGCCCTAACCCCTAGTGAGATGGTATTTGGAGGGGGAGCCTTTGGGGGATAATTAGAGTTAGATGAGTTCATGAGGTTGGGGTCCTCATGATGGGATTGGTGCCCTTATAGGAGGAGGAGGACACACCAGAGAGATTGCCCTCTCTTTCTGCATGTACACACCTGGGAAAGGCCATGTGAGCACATGGTGAGAAGGTGGCCTTCTCCGAGCTGGGAAGATAGCTCTGACCAGGAACCAAATAAGCTGCCACCTTGATCTTGACTTCCAGCCTCCAGAACTGTGAGAAATAAATTTCCATTGTTTAAGCCATTCAGTCTATGATATTTTGTTGTAGCAGCCCCAGGCGACT
Organism: Equus przewalskii; assembly: GCF_037783145.1. Classification (NCBI taxonomy): domain Eukaryota; kingdom Metazoa; phylum Chordata; class Mammalia; order Perissodactyla; family Equidae; genus Equus; species Equus przewalskii. The sequence continues at coordinate 115,907,630 of NC_091863.1, read as the reverse complement.
GAGGCAAAAGCTGTAATGGAAACGTTTCTATTTTCTAACATATTGGATTACATCCTTAGTATAAATTCTTAGGAGTGCAATTGATATGTGTATTAATATTTTTAGGGCTTTAAAACAAAGTAAATTGCCAGTTTTCCTTCCAAATAGTATGTAGTTATACTCCCACCAGAAACATATGACTTCAAGCTTCCCCTGCTGATGTAAATTTGTCATTCTGTTTTGATTTGAGAGGAAGCTGGTAAGTTAAATGTCTTTGGGTTTTTGTCTTGATTGGAATCTCAAAGAAATAACTGGATCTTAATGTTTTAATAGGTTATCACTTATTCACTGTCTACAATCAATACGACCGTCAAAATGTGTCTATTTAAAATATCTTCAGACAATGCAAGGAAAATCGGAAGTAATGAGGAGGACACCCCAACACAAGTTGATACAGACGTCATAAAGTTTACATTTAGGCCAGATTTGTTATAACTGTGACTAAGTTTATTCAGAGTTTATGGCCTCATTCTAGGGAAATTAGAGATAACATAGTATACAATTTAGAAGAAATATTGCCAAATTTTCCTGGCTTTTAAAATTGGTCCTTCATTCAAATTGAATATGTTTTAATTATCAACTATCTTACTAATGGCAGGTGGTTTCTATACAGGAATCGGGTGTACAAAAGTATGGATGACATAAGAGTACAGAATCAGGAGTCGATAGGTATTAATTTGAGAATAGATCAAGAAACTCATGGGCCTGCCTGGTGGCGCAGCACTTAAGTTCATGTGTTCCACTTCGGCAGCCTGGGGTTCACCGGCCCAGATCCCAGGCATGGAGCTACACACCATGTATCAAGCCATGCTTTGGCAGGCGTCCCACACATAAAATCGGGGAAGATGGGCACAGATGTTAGCTCAGGGCCAATCTTCCTCAGCAAAAAGAGGAGGATTGGTGGCAGACATTAGCTCAGGACTAATCTACTCCCCCCCCAAAAAGAAACTCTATGCGTAACCTTTGGTAAGTCATTTCACAACTCTAGGACTGCTTCCTCATCATTCGTTAGTTCACTGTTTTTACGCTCCTCCTAACCCTTTACAAGATTTAGTGAGAGGTAAAACAATTGACAATTTTGACTTTTTCTTCTACAAACATATGAAAACTATTAAAGATAATAGTAGAAGGCAGTACTGATATATCGAAAGTGAAGTACATGTTAACCAAGCATTTGAATTTGGCTTCTAATAGTATAAATATCACTCTTGTTTGTTCTTCCTACAGAAATTAATTCTGGATATAGGATTACATTGGGTTTTAAAGAGAATACTGATCCACTGCAAGCTAGAAAAATTCTTCCTTAAATCATTTTATCCAGCATCGAGCACTGTTAATAAATAGCAGTTTTCATCTATTTGCAGGGTACGACAGAATTGAATTTATATTCCTAAACTGTAAAATCTAGGTCTTATTTAGCTAGAAATTTGCGATCTAGTTTCCTAGTCTATGTGTGTACCTGAGTACATTTTTATATATTTCATATAGGTAGAGTGTAAATAATTCAGAGATTAGAGTTTGAAGTTACAGACAAGTTACAAACCCAGCTCTAACACTTACTAGATTTATGACCTTGGGCAAGTTTCATAAACTCTATTTGGCTCAGTTTCTCATCTTTAAAATAAGAATGATAATGAAAATAATGACTTCTTAGGGCTGTGGGTGGATTAATATATTAATATATACAAAGTGCTTAAAATAATGCTTGGAATAATTATATGAGTTTAGTTATTGTTATCATCAGTATCTAATTTTTTAAAAAAGTAAAAAACAAAGATTGAATCCTTTTTCACTTTGCAAACCACAATTGAAAGTATATAATTCGTCATTGTAAAGATAATTATACCACTTGAAACAGTTATCTCACTGCAGAAGCAAACATCTGGAGTTTCATTATTCTCTCCCTTCCGCAGTGATCCCAGTTGGGGATCGGAAATATCTTGGGAAAACAGTGTCTTTGGGGACTTTAATATGTGTTCTTGAGAATGGAGGAAAGGTTCTGTGCTCAAATAAGTTTGGGAATAGTGAGGAAACCAAATTAAAAGATTATTTTTTATCACAGGGTTTCTTAGAGCTTTTAATGTATTATTGTGCATTGTAAAGTTTACAAAGGGATGTCATATGCAGTGTTTCCAAGTGTATTTGGAACCAAACTATTTGGGAAATGATACCATGGGTAGAAAATGAGTCCCAACCATTAAAAGTCTCAAGGTATCTTTTTAATTTTAATATTCATAGACCTCAATAATTTTAATATATTTTAGTATCAATTGATTAAGAAAATATTTGACAGAAAGATATCATGACTCAAGCAATATGGTTAAATTTATTTATATTTCCCCCAAAATATTTATGTCCATTTTAAACATAGTAGTATCAATTTTATGTGTGCAAATCATGAGATTTATCTATTTTTTTATTAATGTTATGATAGATTACAACCTTGTGAGATTTCAGTTGTACATTTTTGTTAGTCATGTTGTGGGTACACCACTTCCCCCTTTGTGCCCTCCTTTTCCCTGGTAACCACCGATCAGATCTCCTTGTCAATATACTAACTTCCACCTATGAGTGGAGTCATATAGAGTTCATCTTTCTCTGACTGGCTTATTTTGCTTAACATAATACTCTCGAGGTCCATACACGTTGCTGTGAATTGGCCAATTTTGTCTTTTTTTATGGCTGAGTAGTGTTCCATTGTGTATATATACCACATCTTGTTTATCCAATCATCAGTTTCTGGGCATGTAGGTTGGTTCCACGTCTTGGCTATTGTAAATAATGCTGCAATGAACATAGGGGTGCAAGGGACTCTTGGGATTTCTGATTTCAGGTTCTTAGGATAGATACCTAGTAATGGGATGGCTGGGTCATAGGGTATTTCAATTTTTAACTTTTTGAGAAATCTCCATACTGTTTTCCATAGTGGCTGTACCAGTTTGCATTCCCACCAACAGTGTATGAGGGTTCCTTTTTCTCCAAAACCTCTCCAACATTTGTCGCTCTTGGTTTTGGATGTTTTTGCCAATCTAACGGGTGTAAGGTGATTTATCTATTTTTACAGACCCATTTCTTAGAGCCCTCACATATTTTTGGATTTCTGCCAATAACTTCATGGTCCAAGGTCTGAAAACCAATATTTCTCAACTCTCACTACACATTTTCGGTCATCTGGGAAGCTTTTAAAAATGCAGTTTTGGTGCCTAGATTTTGCCCATAGATAGTTGTGTCTGTATGGTCTCAGCTGGGCCCTTGGCACTGGTATTTTTACCAGCTCTGTAGCTCACTTCAATGTGCAGGCACAGCACAAGTTTGCTGGTTCTAGGTGTTAGTCAAGAGAAAGAATCAGAGACCTATTTCATACTGTGATCAACATACAGGTTGATGCAGACTTAATTCAAACTATAAAAGTTGCTATAATATATGGTCATAACTGGATGGCTTCCATTGCAGAATATTGCAGAGGAGGAAAGAAGCTCAGAGACAAAATTACATCACTGATAATCAAAATATGTACCTTGTGCATTCAAAGATCTGCTATATCAGAGAACTTTGTCTATTTGCCTGTTATTCACAGGAAGAACCCCTAAGTAAACCACAACATCCACAGCCCTATAGGCTTCTCTTTTGTATCAGGTTGTCTTATAGATTTATTAGAAAGAGCATTTTTCTCTTCACCCCATGTTTCCTGCTTTACTTTCCCCAGATGTTTATAAATGTGTCCTAGTTGCGTTTATGCCAAGAGCATTTTTTAATTCTTATTTTGACATTTTTGTTCTATTTGATCTTGTTAATCAACTCTTTATTAACCTGTTTGATTAAGGTATAGTTGACATACAATGAACTTCACATATTTGAAATATATAAGTTGTTAAGTTGGTCTATGTCTACACCCATGAAACCATGCTGGTCAACTCTTTCCTTCCTTGGCTTCCTTGATACAGCTTTCTTGATTTTCTTCCTGCATCTTGGCCGCTTCTTTTTCATTCTGCTTCTCAGTGTCATTTACCTCCCCCTGTACCATAAATATTGACATTCTCTGGGGATGATATGTTCATTTCAGTCATGGTTATAAGCAATTGCAGTATATGTGTTAAAGTACTGTATTAATTTGCTAGGGCTACCATAACAAAGTACCATAGACTAGGTGGTTTAAAAAACAGAACTTTATTATCCCATAGTTCAGGAGGCTAGAAATCCGAGGTGTTGGCAGGATTGGTTCCTTCTGAGGCCTCTTTCCATAGCCTGCAGATGACTATCTTCTTGCTGTATCTTCACATGGTCACCTCTCAGTCTGTGTATTGTCTTCATCCTCATCTTCTTTTCTTAGAAGGACAAGAGTCATATTGGATCAGGACCCACCCATACGGCCTCATTTTAACTTAATTATTTCTTTAAAGGCCTTAAATCCAAATAGAGTTACACTCTGAGGTACTGGCGGTTAGGGCTCAAACACATGAATTTTGGAGGGTCACAATTCAGCTCATAACATGTGCTACGATAGGGTTGTGCATGGGTATTGTAGGGAGGTTTCCAGATTGAGTTGATGTTAAATGGAGTTCTAGAAAATGAAAAGGAATTAACTAAGTAATAATAAGAGGGAGTATTGGGGGAGATAGGAAGGTAACATTAGGTAGAAGAAATAGTATATATATACTGGCTCTTTTGGAATAATATAAGCAATACATTATAGCTAGAACATAAAGATCAAGGGGATATGTGTCTTTTAAGTGAGCAGTTAAATATAAATGTCTGGAGATATTTTCTCTTCTTGGTCCTCTTCCCATCCTTTGTACTTCCAAATTGATCTCATCCATACCATTTGTTCCCAGTTGTTGCAACTAATATTAATACTAACACTACACTAATAATGTTGACTTTTCTAAATCTATCTTAGACCTCTCTAATGAACTCCAGACCCTTCAGTCAACTGCCTTTAAGATGCCAGTTTTTTGATGTCCCGTAGGCACCTCAAACTGAAAACTGAAATATCAAAAAGGTCTCATAAATCTGCTCTTTCGTGAGAATTCTTTTTCTTTTCAAATGATATCCCCACTTACTGAATAACTAAAACCAGAAACTCAGATATAGTCCTAACAATTCTTCCCCATTCATTTACAGTAAATCATTAAATCTTATGTATTCTACTTATGCTTTCAAATCCATCTCCACCTCACCATCCACACTTACTGATGATCCCCAGGTACCTTTGCCTTTAGGCAAATTGATAGACTACCCGGTCCAGCGGGTATCCACGTATGATTTATTGAGATTATGCATTCCACCAAGGGACACAAATAAACAGTTCTAGACTCTAAATGAGTATATGATGATATGATGATGATGATATGAAAATTCAGGTATTAATAGTTACCAACTATGGAATGCCCATGGTGTGCCAGACATTGCGCTGGTACTTTACAAACTCATAAGCCATTTTATAAGGTGAACAATGTCTCTGTTTTGAAGAAGAATGAACTCAAGCCTAGAAATGTTAAACAATTTGCCAGAAGTCACACAGCTAGTAAGCAAAGCTGGATTTTAAAGCCAGGTAACCCCAATTTTGAATCCTATGCTCTATTTACCACACAAGACATCTAACATACTTAATCAATTATTACTATGTATAAAATGTTCCTAATGGAGAAAAAATTCCATGCCAATGGAAAAAAAGTTTGTCTCATTTTAATACCTTGATATATTATTGTAATTCTAGAAAGGCAGTAATTTTTTTCTGACCTGAGCCATGATTAGTCTATCTATACTATAGAAAATTGCAATCTTAAATTTAGCCAATGAGGCACTATGAAGAACATAATTTACAAGATGTATAATTTTATAATAAATATATCAGCTTAAGTACCTTAAAATTGGAAATTAGTTTTCCATGGTGGAGGAACGTAAATGGGGTATATTATACATAGATGAGGAATAGCAGTTCAAAGCCAAGCATCCCCAACTTTATTGAGAATTGTTTCCCCTTAAATTACTCTTGCAAAAGTCAATAATAGAAGCTATTTGCTGCCATAAATATATTTAGAGAAACTGCCATTTATTATCATTAAAGTGATTTATTTGCTTGCTAGTTTATTTGGCTGAGTATTTTCTTGAAATTGAGTACAAACTGGAAATGTAATTTACCAATCTAGATGGTATTACAGCATATTAAAATGTTTTATAAGCATCAATGGTAAAAGTACCCTGTTTATGCTAAATGTTGAAAATATGGGTTATTTAAAGCAGAGCTGGGTGTCAGCATTCATTCTAAAGCCCGCTATAAGTGGTTCAAGGATGGTCCTAGGAATTTAATAATCATCACTCATGAAAGGATCAATAAGGAACTAAATTCCAAGAGGTATCAAGGATTTTTCCATGTTGATCACTTATCAACTTGAAGGAGGAAATTCAGAGATAGTTGTTGCACTGTGTAGGCTTCATAAGCATAGAAATCAAGTTTGTTTTTTTCTGATGGATATTGAAACTGGGTGATGCCATTTGTTAGCTAGGTGAGCTTGGGGAAATGCTTTACCTCTCTCAGATTGAGGCTCAGTCTTCTCACCTATAAAATGGGAATAATAATAAACTTCTGTGAAAGTTTGCTGTGAGAAGAAAAGGAATTAATGTACATAGATTGCTTAGCAGAATATTTGAGATATTTCACTTGTGCAATAAAGAGTTGGTCCTGCCTTCTGTAGTCACTGGTATTTATCTACTCACCAGCCATCTCTCTCTCTTCTCTCTTGCTAACAGAACTCCAGCTTTAGTCAGTTGCCATGTGCCTATCCCCAGAGGATGAATTGTGGTTGACCTAAGGTAGCGTCCCTCAATGAAGACATTATTGTCATTTTGAATGGGGTAATTCTTCCTTGTGTGGTTCTGCTCCCAATATTACAGGATGCTGCACATCCCTGGCACCTGGGCAAGATGTGCCAGTATGATTGCCCAGTTAATTTTTCCCTTGATGCTTTCTAGAGGCAATGTTATATTAGGAACAGTGTACGCTATCTTGCAACCCTGAGGGGAAGGCCAAGAGTTTCCTGAGAGGCTGACTCAATGTTCTCATATAAACACCAAACCATCTCTATCTACCCCTTCAAGAATACCACACTGTCTTAATTACTATGCGTTTAATTGTTTTAATTACCTTAATTAGTATACCTTTAATCCTCTCAATTTTTCTTCTTCACAAGTGCCTTGGTTATACTTTTCCCTTTCAACTTCCATATAAAGTTTAGATTACTTTTGTCAAGTACCATTAAAAACACAGTTAGAATGTTTGTTTGAATTAAATTGTCGATTAATTTAGGGAGAAGTAGCATGTTTAAAATATTGAGGCTTCTAATCTATGAACATGGTATCTCCCTTCATTAAATTTGTCATACTTTCACATGTTCTAGAAAAATTTTATAATATTCTGTTTATGGGTACCATACATATTTAGATATATCTTTTTATATCTTTTTCTCTTCCCCTCTCATTTATAAAAATCTTTTATTATTATTATGAAACATTTCAAACATACACAAAAGTAGAGATAATAATGTGACACCTGTGTATTTTATCACCCAGCTTCAGTAAGTATGAACTCAAGGCCTAGTTCTTTCATCTGTATTCCCCATTTTCCTTCTTCCAATTGCATTATTTTGAAGCAAATCTCAGATCAGATAATTGAGTATCAAGAAGAAGAGGAATTTCAATGGATCGAAACACTCTAATTACTTTTTTTGGCAAGACTATATTAAAGATGGTGTTCTGTAATTCCACCAAGAGGCACATAATCTTTGGTTCTCTCTTGTGTTATATTAGCAGCCATTGATGATAACTTCCTGTTCATCACTTCTTTAAGAGTTGTTCAATGCCAATATTCTAATCTTTTCATTCTTTCCACATTTATGAACTAGAATAATATTTTAAGAAAAAACTTTCCCCAATCATCTGCTTTTCAAGAGGGCTGACAGATTTGACCAACAAAGAAATAACGATCCCTTTATAGATTCAGACACCCTAATAATTACACAGACAGCAATGATGTCAGCTCCCCACACACTGTCCGCCACGGGAAAACACCAAACGGGCCCCCTGACAACACAAGTAGTGGGACACCTGCTTGCTGAGGAGTCAATTTCATGCTGCAGTGAATGAGTTTTATAGCCTGAAACTCTACCCTAACAGGGGAACAAGCGAGGCAGAACTTAGGGGAAGGTGATGAGAAACTGCCTCTTGAGCCTCCCTGAAGATAGGGTGGTGGGTAAGAAACAGCGTTGTGGCAGCTCCTTACAAGATTACCTGCCATCACATGTTCAACTCCTTGAACATCATATGGTATGCTCCTAGGAATTAGGGAAGCAGCAGTTAAGGCTTGCCAATGTGGTGTGTGTAGATACATGCAAGGTCATTAGGGTGCTGGAAGGAAGCAGTCCTCCTAAGACCCTGAAGTATAATAAATATAGGAAAAGTAGAGAAAATGCTTGAATATTTCCTCTTATTTTCCAGTTTACAGAATAACATGTTGCTTCCCTAGCATCTTCCAAATGTAATCAATGATGAAATTTAGTATAAGTATAAACATCAACTTAAACATATTTGATATATTCAAATCAATTGCTGTCATTATCTTTATTGTTCAAATTGTTCAATTTTAAGCCAGTGGGATCCCGTTTAAGTTGGTTCTTGATTTCTTTCATAATATCCTCCTAGGCTTTGCTAGCTTCCTTGATTTCTGATATAAGCTGTGTGAGGTTTATCCAACACATTTCCTGTCCTTAACCTCGAATCAGTCATTTATTCAAGAATCTCTGCTTTCTTTTGGTTGAAATATTATTTAGAGCCTATTATCTGAGTGCTTGCTGTACTCATTCCTATTGTGTTTCATCTTTTTTCTAGATCTCTTTAGTAGGAAGTTCTAGGAATTGGATATTTTTTAAGATACAATACTTCAGGATTTCATACTGATATTTCCAAATCAAATACAGGACCATAGCTTTTTACTCAACCTGATCAATCTCACATCCGTATCTTTGTCCATGCCAAAGCACTGGTTCTCAAGGACGAAAATGACTAATTCCTTTTCTTTGTCCCACGATCCACACAAAATGGTCTTTGAATGACAAAACCGATGCTAACGCCAAAAATGTAATTTTAAAGCACTTAAACTCTTTTATTTCTTTTTGTCATTAGGATATATCTTATTTTTAAGAGATAGTACATATGAGTTCATACTGATACTTCTAATTCAATTTAGGGTTACAGGATTTTTACTTAACTTCTTTGACTTATAATTTTATATCTTTTCACACTGAAAATATTTTTTCTTAACAATAATATAACTTGTTTTATTTATGTGTGAATATATGTGTGTTTATATGTACATGGATATGTACATATATATAATTTCTCTCAATACCACTACCAGTATCATTACTAAAAATGTCGTTATTGCAAACATATGAAAATTAGTTGGCAGTCTTTTTTTTATGGTATATCCTACTAGGGATGTGAATTTAAATTATTGTGTGGTCAAGTCAGTGTCTCAATACAGACTTGGGTTCTTTTTTTATGTTGCTCTTTATTTTTGTTAATTATTCCTTTCCCTTCCTCATCTTGATACAATATTGTTTTATAATTGTTTAAACAGATACACACTTCCAAAGTCAATATACAAAATAAGGTACTGTGAAAAGTGTAGCTTCCCCTCCTGTCCTCTCCAACTTATATCCTCTCTCCCATTACAGATATTTAATATTCTTTTTTATGCTCATATTAAGAATGTATTAATACAATATAACTGTGCATATTCATGTGCCTGTTTTAGTAATTAACTTATACTATACACACTTTTTCTGCTTTGCTTCTTTCAATTAACATTATATCCTGGAAACCAATCCATAGTTCTCTATATACAAATTACTCATTCTTTTTTAGAGCTGTATAATATTTCATAAATATGAATGCACTATAGTCTATTTAACTAGTGATTTTTATGGGTTTTGTTGATATTGTTAATGGTATGTTTTAAAAAATAATTATATCACCTAACAATGTAGTTTTAATGTACAGAAACATTTCTCACATTTGATGATATAGCCATCTACCATGATAAACTTTTAGTATTTTTATTTAATTTGTTCAAACATTCTTTTCAGTTTTTTATATACACAATCGTATCTGACAGCTTTGCTTCTCCTTTTTCAATATTTGTATTGCAAGGGTCCAGCAATAATAAGCAAATTATAACATTGAGTTTTGTGAGGAAAGGAATTGGATCTGTGAGAATGTGACATAAAGTAGGAATCCCCAAAGGGTTACAAGCTCAGAGAAATTGTGAAAAATAACAAAAACTCTTAATATTCAAAGGGAGCTGGAAAGGATGCCTGTATGTCTCAGCCTGGACTAAGAGTAGAAAAAGATTCCCCTGTGAATTTCTAACCATAGGCCATCCATTTTACTATCCATTTTATCTGGGAACTACCAAACTGATAAATTGACGTTAACAACTTGCCCAAGTTAAGCGATGCTTCCAGCAGAAGTAAAAGTGAAACTTCTCCGGAGGGATAGATAGTCCTACCAGGACTTGCAGGATTTATCTGCTGAAGAGAGGTTAAAACCTACATCTTAAGGCATCTGAGAAAATAACCCACACTAAGGAAGAGTCAGCAGTCACAGCAAGGAGAAAACTTAAACTCGCAAGAACTTCAAATAATACATTTATCAGCTGGAAGTGATAAAATAAGCATGCTTAAAATGACAGATATGAAAGAAGTTATCAGTAAATTTCAAAATAATAAATATGAGAGAAATAGAGGGAAAGAGAGACTTTTTCATATTTATATGAATAGATACCAAAAGCACTTCTAAAAATAATTTTTGCAATTACATGTGTAGATATTTTAAAACTCAATAGACTTTTAAAGAAGCAGATTAACAAAAGATGAAGACATAAATTTTAAAAAATGACATATAGTTCTGAAGATATTATCCAGAATAAAGTACAGAATGTTAAAGAGATTCCACTTACGGAGCAGAGATTTAAAGATTCAAAAGAAGAAGAATGTCTGACATATGTTTATTAGGTCTTCGAGTATTGTGAATCATTGAAGATATCATATTTGAGAATTTTCTTCAGTTGAAAAACATTAATTCTCAGATTCAGGAAATACATCAAGTTCCATGCAATATTAAATAAAAATAAAGCCACACCTAGACACACTGAAATGAAATTAAAGAATGTCAAAGCCTAAGAGACAATCTTAAAACACAAATCCTTACCCAGGAATGGAAAGTGGACCAATAGTTGACTCTCAGTAGCAGCAATTCCAGCCAGATGACAACGGAATAATATCTTAAAAATGCCAGAAGAAAATAAATGTGGATTTAGAATTTTATACATATATAGATTATCCTTCATGACTGGGGCAAAATAAATACTTTGTCAGGTAAGGACTGAGAGAATTTTCCATTAACAGACTATCCTTGAAATACTAAAAGATGAACTTCATGAAGGAGAAAATTGAAGCCTGAAAACAATGAGACACAAGAGTGAATGGGTAACAAGAAAATTGCTTATCATTTTTGTTAATCTAAATAAACATTGACTCAAAAAAGCATTAACCCCGAAAATGACTAACATGTTGTGTAAAAATATGTCATACATAAGGGTGACTTAAAGATTCAAATGATTAAGTTGGTTTGGGTTGGAAATAATTACTAAAAGAACTTTAAACAATTGGAAATAATTATTATTTTGCATATCAAGAAGTCCAGAGATCAACAGTCCACGAGCTGATGCAGAAGCTCAATTATGCAACTGAAGACATCGGTTCTCTTCCTCCTTCTGCTCTTTCTTCTATAGTAAGTCTCCGCCATTCCCCTCATGGTTGGAAGATGGCTAGAGCAGCTTAAGTACAATGTTCTCACACGTTCACAGGCAGAAAGAAAAAAGGCAGTGAAAAATATCTTCTCTTATATGTCTATCTTTTTATCAAATTAGGACATCTTTTCCATTAGTTCAAGAGCAGATTTCGCTTTATATTCCACTGTCCACAACCAATCGTTGTTCAAAAGGAGGAGAGAGGTATTGGTTAACTTTAGACTTTAGATTAATTAAGCATGCTAAAAGTCTAAGGATACATATTATGAATAGAAATAGAACATACAACTTCCAATCCATAGGACAATAAAAAAGAATAAAGAAAAAATAATTTAATCCAAGAGAAGGCAGTTAAAGAGGTAAGCATAGACCACTAGGCACAGTTTTACAGACAGGGAAAAGTTTTGGGCACTAGCCTGTCACTGACTGGCTGTTCACTGGAAAGTTACTTCTCTTTGGTAGTTGGTTTTCCTAAATGTAAATTTAAGTGGTTGGTCTGAGTAAATGTTAAAGTCCCTTCCAGTTCTAATAGTCTATGAAACAAATACGTTTTTTTGCAGTATTCATTAGTTTGTACACACCAGAGAATATCATGATCACTTCTTTCAACTATGCATGTGATTGTGTCATATCTTCATTAGCAATATATGCACACGAAAATTTCAGCAGCATTCAGGAACAGAAAACATTGTTTTACAGCTGCTTAATTTAAATCTCATAAATGATGTGCTTTAATAAATAAAGTTACTACCTTTTTCCCCATCTCCTCTTCCAAATTACTTCCTATTGCAAAACAACATCATCACTTTACTAATTCTTCCATTATTGCTTGTCTTGGGATTTAAATTAATTAAAGCAATGAATCTATAGAATAAAGACTTATTTAGTAAATCCTGAAAGGTCGTCTAGTCTCCCAAAATTGACCTTTCTGCATTTTGTCTTTGTTTCATGTTGGAAAAAGCTTTTTGTTTTAGCCTCACCCTAAGCTCACCTGCACCATCATAAGTATTTCCTTGAGTGGAGACTTCGTTAAGTGTTTTCCCTTTGAAGCACTTCCCCATTGTAAATAAATATTGTGAGTTGTCAAGAAAGCAGGCAATTAAAACAAGGCCTATTAACGATCAAGAAAAGATTTTGCTAAGCTAGAAATAAAGTAGAAAATGCAGATGTTAGCTCTCAAAATGAAATGATTTACCAGCCCTTACCTGAGAATTGACTATACCTAAATAAGCACAGAGAAGGTGCTACACCATGGTACAAAGGCATTGGAATCTTATTACAATAACCCAAGAAAAATCTGTTTATGCAATGCCTGGGATATAAACTATAATGATTGGAAAGAGATACAGAAGATTAGGGATGGTAAATTATCTAATCTACATTCTCCTTGAGAAAAGTGTAGTTTAGTGTATGGTGTCCTGACACATACCCAAATAATTACAAAATAAGCTCAAATTGGCAGAGCCTTAGAATAGGATGGCAGAAAGGGGTCAAAAGGATAATTTTTAAGTCAACATTTTTATCTTCATATATTTTGACTTTACCAAAGGGATGATCATAAAAACATAGTAGAGATCAACCTAAAGAATTTAGATTTGTTTTGTGACATTGTTTCTTCATTCATGGAAGATTTATTGAGTTCCTAACAAATGCAGGGTACTGTGGTAGGTACTGTGAGAGATAAAAGATGAATAGGACAAAGAACCCTTTCTCAGAGAGTTTACAGGTTAGTTGGAGAATTAGATATGAACACAAGGAGCCATAATATATAGTAGAAAATGCTGTATGTGCCATAACAAATGTACAGATGATATGCCTTGAGAATTCAGAGGAAGGAGAAGTAATATCCAGCTGGGATTTAGGAAGAAGGGAAGAAAATTTGAACTTGTCCTTGAAGCCTGAGTATGCTGTGAATATACATAAGGGGGCAAAGTGTATTCCTGGCAGATAAAGTCCTGGAAAAAGCAAGGAGTCCACAAAGCATGGGATATAGAGGGGAAATGTGGGCAGAAATATTTGGCTGGATATTAATCGAAATAGCTTACATTTACTAAGCACTTACTATGTACCTGGCACTCTGTCTGGTCTTTTACATATATTAACAGTTAGTCCTCGCAAATCATGGTGAGGCAGAGAGATTATTATTCCTTTTATAAAAATTGAGAAGTGAAAACTAAGTATCAAAATTTAAACAACACACTTCTTTAAGATCATTGCTTTAAATTCCTTGTCAGGCAATTCGTATCTCCATTTCTTTGTGTTTTGTTACAGGAGATTTATTGGTTTCCTTTGTTGGTGCCATTTTTGCCTGGTTCTTCATGATCCATGTAGCCCTGCATTGGTGTCTATGTATTTGAAGGAACAAAGACCTCTTTAAGTCTTTACAGATTGGTTTTGGCAGATAGAAACCTTCTCTTATCAGTTTCCTGGACAGATGGTATTGCCTGCAAAATCAAAGTGGAGCGGAGCTGGAGCCAGGTCATGTTGCTACTGTTGGATCTACAGTGGGGTCTGTGGTTGGAGGGCCTGTTACCAGATGAATGGATATGTGTGGTTCCTGCCAGATCCCTGGGATGGCTCCTGTTGGGTCACTGGATAAGTCCCTAGTTACGCCAGACAAGCTTCAGACCATAGCTGAAAGAGGTTAGAACCAAATCACAGAGCTGCTTCAAGGTCCACAGCTGGGACCAAGGTCTGCAGGCCTACCTTCCAAGGCACAGATGGGTGTGCCACCTGCTGGGTTCCTGGTGAGGCAGAATTACCCCAGAACCTGGGCTGAGTTGGACTGGAGCCAATCTCATGGCTGCTTCAAGCTCCACAATCTGACTGAGTTTGGTGGGCCTGCCTTCAGGGGCATGGAAGACCTTGTCTCTGGATGGATCTATGGGCAGGTAGGACTGCTCCCTGACTGTGGCTTGGAGGGGCTAAAGAAAGATCTGAAATAAACAATCTGACTTTACATCTCAAAAAACTAGACAAAGAAGAAAAAAAGTAAGCTCAAAGTTAGCAGAAGGAGGAAATAATAAAGATTAAAGCAGAGATAAATGAAATAGAGACTAGAAAGGCAATATAAAAGATCAATGAAACTAAGATTTGGTTTTGTGAAAAGATGAGCAAAACTGACAGACCTTTAGCTAGACTAAGAAAAAAAGAGAGGACTCAAATAAATAAAATTATAAATGAAAGAGGAAACATTACAACTAATACCACAGAAATATAAATGATCTGATTGTAAGAGATTACAGTGAACAATTAGACACTAACAAATTGCATAACCAAGAAGAGGTAGATAAATTCCTAGAAACATCCAATCTACCAAGACAATCACGAAGAATAGAAAATCTGAGTAGATCAGTAACAAGTAAGGAGATTGAATCAGTAATCGAAAAACTCCCAATAAAGAAACATCCCAGGACCACACAGCCTCATGATTAATTCTATCAAATATTTAAAATGTAATTAATGTCAACCCTTTTCAAGTTCTTACAAAAAATTGAAGAGAAGGAACCATTTCCAAACTTATTTTATGAGGCCAGAATTACCCTCATACTAAAGCCAGATAAGGACATGATGAGAAAAGAAAACTATAGGACAATATCCCTGATAAATTTAAATGCAAAAATACTCAACAAAATACTAACAAATCAAATTTATCAACACTTTAAAAGGATCGTACATCATGATCAAGTGGGATTTATCCCTTGGATGCAAGGATGGTTCAACATAGGCAAATCAATAAATGTGAGACATCACCACCTCACCAAAGAAAATAGGCAGATGGAAAATAAGCATATGAAAGATGCTTCATATTATATGTCATCAGGAAAATGCAAATTAAAGTAATGAGATACCACCACATACATATTAGAATGGCCAAAATCCAGAACACTGACAACACCAAATTTAGCAAAATGAAAGACAAAAAACACATGGTCATCTCAACAGATGCATAAAAATCATTTGACAAAATTCAACATCCTTTCATGATAAAAACTCTCAACAAATTAGGTACAGAAGGAATGTACCTCAACATAATACAGGCCACCTAAGCCAATCCCATAGCTAACATCATACTCAACAGGGAAAGACTGAAAGCTTTTCTTCTATGATCACGAATAAGATAAAAGTGCCCACTCTCACCAGTTCTATTCAATGTCATGCTGGAAAACCTAGCCAGGACAGTTAGTTAAGAAGAAAAAAATAAAAGGCATTCAAGTAAGAAAAAAAAAGAAATAAAATTATCTTTGTTTGCAGATGACATGGATTTATATGTAGAAGCCCTAAAGATGCCACCAAAAAACTGTTGGAACTAATAAATGAATTCAATAAAGTTGCAGGTTGCAAAATTAACACACAAAAGTCAGTTGTGTTTCTATACACTGAGAATGAAGTATCTGAAAAAGAAATTAATAAAACCATCCTACTTACAGTATCATCAAAAAGAATAAAATACTTATGAATAAATTTAACCAAAGAAGTGAAAGATCTGAACTTTGAAAACTGTAAGACATTAAATGAAAGAAAATTAAAGAAGACAGAAAAAATGGAAAGATATTCCATGTTTATGCATCAGAAGAACTCATATTGTTAAAGTAGCCATACTATCCTAAGTGATCTATAGATTCAATGCTATTCCTATCAAAATTCCAGTGGCATTTTTCACAGAAATAGAAGAAACAATCCTAAAATGCATATGGAACAACAAAAGATCCCAAATAACCAAAGCAATCTTGAGAAGAAGAAAAAAGCTGAGGCGTCACACTTCCTGGTTTAAAACTATATAACAAAGCTATAGTAATAAAAACAGTATGGTACTGCCATAAAAACACATATAGACCACTGGAATAATGAGCCCGGAAATAAACCTATGCACACAGTCAACTAGTGTTTGACAAGAATACCAAGAATACACAATGCGGAAAGGATAGTCTCTTCAATAATTGGTGTTTAAAAAACTGGATATCCACATGTAAAAGAATAAATTAGGAACCTTATATCATTCACAAAGATTAACTCAAAATGAATTAAAGACTTAAAAGTGATACCTGAAATCATAAGACACCTAGAAGAAGACATAGGGGAAAAGCTCCTTGACATTGGTCTTGGCAACAATTTTTTGGACACAACACCAAAGACACAGTCAACAAAAGCAAAATAAAATAAATGGGACTACATCAAACCAAAAAGCTTCTGCACAGCAAAGGAAACAATCAACAAAATGAAAAGACAATCTATGGAATGGGAGAAGATATTTTCAAACCACAAATCTGATAACGTGTTGATATCCAAATTATATGAGAAACTTGTGCAACTTAATAGCAAAAAGAAATAATGCAATTAAAAAATGGGAAAAGCTCTTGAATAGACATTTCCCCATGGAAGACATACAAATGGCCAACAGGTATATGAAAAGGTGCTCCACATCACTAATCATTAGAGAAATGAAAATCAAAACCACAATGAGATACCATCTCACACTTGTTAGAATGATTATTATCAAAAATACAAGAGATAACAAGTGTTGATAAGGATGTGGAGAAAGGGAACCCTTGTGCACGGTTGGTGGGAATGTAAATTGGTATAGCCATTATGGAAAACAGTATGGGAGGTTCCTAAAAAATTTTAAAGAGCCTCCATATGATTCAATAGTCCCACTTCTGGATATATATCCAAAGGAAATGAAATTAGTATCTTGAAGAGATATCTTCACTGCCGTGTTCATTAAAGCATTATTCACAATAGCTAAGATATAGCAACAACTTAAGTGTCTGTTGATAGATGAATGGATAAAGGAAATGAGGTCTATGAACTTACAGTGGAATATGATTCAGCCTTAAAAAAGGAGATCTTGACATTTGGGACAACGTGGATGAACTTGGAGGACATTATGCTAAGCGAAATAAGCCAGACACGGAAAGATAAATAATGATTGCACTAATATGTGGAACCTAAAAAAGTCAAACTCATAGAACCAGATCATAGCTCAGCAGTTATCAGGAGCTGGGGGGTGAGGGAAATGGGGAGACATTGGTCAAAAGGTATAAACTTTCAGTTATAAGATCAATAATTTCTGATGATCTAATGTACAGTGTGATGACTATAGTTACCAATATTGTATTATATAATAGAAATTTGCTAAGAGTTATCTCAGTGCATACAAAAATCATGGTAACTCTGTGAGGTGATGGATATGTTAATTAACTTCATTGTGGTAATTCTTTCACAATGTATATGTATATTAAATCATCACATTGTACACCTTAAATATACACAATTTTTACTTTCCAATTGTATCTCAAGAAAGATGGAAAATTTTAAATAACGTGTTTATGATACAAAGGCAGTTTATGCTGAAACTATATTCTTACTATAGGTTTATTTGTAGAAGTTGACCTCATTTCAATACACCGCACTAATACTCAATTACATTGCATGAAGGGTATAACGGGATATAAGGTTGAAAATATAGAAGCCCTTGTGAAATGGCTTGATTTATAAACAATGATGATGATGATAATAATGTTGTAAGAGGAATTGGAAACTATCCCTCTTCTAATGATGGGAAACTCTGAATCAAAAATATAATAGTATTGATATTTATACTTGTAGTAGCCAGGCAACAAAAGCAGTTTCCAGTGATCGCTGACTCTTGGTATTCAAACCCTAGTGTACCCTTGAGTACTCTCCCAGGATTGGGAGACCAATAAAATGTGGCAGAAGTGATGGCATGCCACTTCTGAGATGATGTCAATAAAAGACACTGTAGTTTCTCTGTCCTTCTCTCTCACTCATTACTCACTCTGGACGAAGTCATATGCCATGTAGTAAACAATTGTATGAAAAAGTCTATATCTTGAAGAACCAAAGAATCTTGTCAATATCCATGTCCATATGCTTAGAAGTGAATTCTGCAGGCTTAGTCAGGTGTTCAGATGATTGTAGCCCTAGTGGACTTCTTGACTTTAATGTCATGAGAGATCTGAGCCAGAACCTCACAGCTAAACTGCTCTCAGATTCTTGATACTCAGGAACTGTATGATATGATAAATGTTTGATGTCTTCAGCTGCTAATTTTGCAGTAGTTCATTATACAGCAATAGATAACTAATACAGATTTTGGTAACTGGAAGTGGAGTGATGCTGAAACATACACCTAAAATGCATGAGTGGTTTTGAAAAGGTATTCATGTTTTCCAGGGTTCTGTTTTCAGTTCAGATTTTCTTACTCTACACACTTTTCCTTACATGATCTCATCTACTCTCACAGATTTAACTCCAATTTATATCTGAATGACTCTAAAACCTGTATCCTTATTGTAGGTATTTCTTCTGAGTTCCACACTCATATTGGCAGCTTCCCACCTAGGATTTCTGTCCAAATTCTCAATAAGCACCTGTAACTAAACATGTCATTTATGAACTTATCATCTCTACTTCCCAAATCAGCTCCTTATCCTATATACTTTCTCTCAGATTATGATACCCCATTCTCCTCAGTCACCATCCTAGAAACCTAGGAGTTGTCCTCATGTTCCACCTTCAAACAATCATCTTGTCCTGCCTATTTAATTGTTTAAGTATTTCCTAGATTTGCACCATTTCTGCATCCCTTCTAACTCTTCCCTAGTTTGCTCTCCCACCCAAATTATTGCATTGTCTCCTAACCAGACTCTCTAGCTCCAAACTTGCCCCTATAAAAGCCATTTTCCACCTAGTAGTCAGTATTATATTTCTAAATTGCAAATATGATCATCTTTATCCTTTGCTTAAAAATTTTCGGTGGAGGGGCTGGCCTGGTGGCATGGTGGTTAAGTCCACATGCCCTGCTTTGGTGGCCTGGGGATCATGAGTTCAGTTGCCAGGTGTGGGGCTACACACCACTCATCAAGCCATGCTGTGGCAGCGTCCCACGTACAAAATGGGGGAAGATTGGTGAAGATGTTAGCTCAGGGACAATCTTCCGTACACACACACACACATACAAACAAAAAAGAAATAAAGGACTTTCAGTGGATAGTTATGTCCCTCCAGACAAAGTCCAAATTCCCCACTGCGTATAAAACAGTTCCTACAATCTTGCCCTTAAATGTGTCTCCAGATTTATTTCTTGCTTACCTACCTCTTACTGCACACTTGAACAAAGGTGGATCTTATATTTCCCTAAGCACGAACCTTTTGGGCCATTATGCCTTTGCATACATTTCCTCTGAAGGAATGCTATTGCCTTACCTTTCAGTCTGGTTTACTCCTTCTCTTCCTTTAGGAATAGGGTATAATAGCCTCTGCTCGGTAACCACTATGCATTCTTCCTCAGAATAGTTTAGGTAGCCCTCCTTGACCCTCCCATAGTCCTTGGAACACATCTTGTCATAATAAAAACTTTATTTTTTTTAAAATTGTCTGTTCTCATGAATAGCTTCATAACAAAGCTATACTCCTCAAGGACAGGGTTTATGTCTTAATTATCTTTTGTCCCTAGTGCCTAACGTTGTGACTGGTTCAATATAATTTTGTTTATCGAATAATACCATCAGGAATTGACAACAGAGTGGAGGTTATAAGCTGGGGGAAAGGCTAGGCAAGGGTAAAAGATGATTCAAGAAAGAATGGGAGACAATGATTCTCAAACTTTATTGTTCATAAGAATCAACTGGTAGACTCGTTAAAATACAGATTCCATAGGTCACCCCTACATATTTCAATTCCTTAAGTCTAAGGTAAGTCCCAGGAATCTGCATTTTTAGCAAGGACTCAAGTCGTTCTGATGCAGTGGTTTTCTCCACAACAATTTGGGAAACATTCATTTAAAAAATTAAGTTTTAAAATAATTTGCTGTCTCTGTAGTTTAGTATGTATAACCATTCTTCTTATCTATTGTTTCAGGTTTTGTGGCATATAGGATAAACTTTATTACATTTAAACACCATTCTATCATTATAAATATTGCACATAAAATTCAACCCCATCCTCCCCCAGGATTTCTAAAACAAAGTAAGTTTCAACTCTTCTGAATGACTAATGTGGGTCTACAATTCAAAAATAAGTCATGAAGAAATACATTGTCATAAATATATGTTGGGGAAATCAAATCCAGATAGTCTATAGTAATTCACATGATTATTAGCTTCTTTGCTGTGCTGCCAGCATTAGTTAAAATGATTAGATGAAACCTCCTTCAAAGAAGATAAATTCATGTGGATTTTTTTCAAGCTTAAGTAATCTGCTTCTTGCTGAACCTTTAGGAAATTTAAAAATCAAGTACACAGCGACAAGGTCCACAGCGACAGCTATTTTACAGTAATGATTTAGTTGAGAATGTAAGATCCATCTACTCAAGTGCCATCCACTTGAACTAATGTCAGTTTCATTTGAATATGAGTCAAGTTAATTTCTAAGACATGTATTTGTGAGTTTTGTTGCTTCTGTACTTTTTGAAAATCACATGGTCCCAATGTTATTGAACGGAAATGTAAGAAGATATGCATTCCATATTTTGCTCAATAGATATTTAGAATAAATTATTTCTGCTGAGAAGGAACAATTATATCCATATATAAGAAAATCAATAAATTAAATTGTATGTATCTTCAGTCAAAATATAAAAAGACCTGTTAAAATCATGGATGTTAAAGAAAACAGCTGGTTATTTTCAATACTGGAAAGTATAATATTGATAGTAACTTTCATTTTAATCCTCAGGATTAGACATTGAACAAACAAAATCTCGTTATTTGCTTTGGATGCTTTGTCTGAAATTAGAGTACACTGCTATCAGGCACTTGTGCTTTAGTTATGACTTTAAATACTGAAAAATCAAGTTCTTTTAATATTAACCTGATTAACAGAGAGGGATTAGAATATTATTTCACTAATAAATTCATAATCTCAAATAAGATCAAAATTGCTTTTATTTTAAAGAAAAAAATTGTGATATATAGAATGATGAGTTAAAGACCATAAAAATAGACATAAATTAACCTAGTGTAAATAAATCCAGTACCAAATACAAACAAAAAAGAAAAATGAAGAAAAACGGATGTCTCAAAAGACTGAGGAATAAAAATTGTAAGTGAATGAAAAGCTTAGAAAGTATCCATGAAACTGACAATTTTCTAGGAAAAGATAAATTACCAAATTGATTCAGGTAAAGATAGAAAATATGAAAAGACCAAAAACCTGAAAGAAATTTTTTTAAGTGTAAAAATAAAATTCCTTCCTAAAAGATTCTGGGTCAAGAAATATTCACCTATGAGTCATTTCATTTTTTCAAAGAATAGATATTTTCTTATGCTATTTAATTTGTTTCAGAGCATAAAGAAAGAGGCAATTGGCCCCAATACATCTTACAGAGCTAGTATAACCCTGAGAAAAATTTTAAGAAACATGAAAAAGACTATTTAAATTATAGCTGCATCTTATTTATGATCATGCAAAATAGAGATGTATGACTACAGTATGAAATCCTGGAGGTTGGATTTAGCATTGTATTGAAAATAATATATATTGGCCTTGGAGTATTTATTCAGATTGAAGGAATTGTTCAACATTGGAAAACCATTCATATGATTCATAATATCAATAACATGAAAAGTAACATCAATATAATAGATACTGAACAGATATCAGATTGAGGAAGTTAACTAGTTTGTTAAGTATTTTCATCATGAATCCTAGAGCTAACATCATACTCAATGATGAAAGACTAAAAATTTTTCCTCTGAGTTCAGGAATAAGACAAAGATGTCTACTCTTACTTCTTCAATTCTACATCGTACTGAAGGCTTTAGCTAGGGAAATTAAGCAATAAAATGAAATAGAAGGTAGCCAGTTTAGAAAGGAAGAAGTAAAACTATCTCTATTTGAAGATGAGATGATCTTATACATAGAAAATCGTAAGTAGTACACACGCATGCACACACACACACACTATTAGAGCTAATAACCAAGTTCAACAAGGTTGTGTGATATGAGATGAAAATAAAAAAATCAGTTTATTTCTACACATATGCAGTGAACAATTGGAAAAGGAAATTAAGAAAAGAATTACATTTAAAAAGACATCAAAAAGAATCACATAATTAGTTAAAAATTTAACCAAAGAAGTGCAACACTTGTACACTGAAAATTACAAAATGTTGTTGAAAGAAATTGAATAAGATCTAAATGAATGGAAAGACGTCCCATATTTATGGGTGGAAACACTAAATATTGACAAAATGACAATACTCCTCAAATTGATCTACAGATATAATGCAATCTCTATTAAAATTCCAACTCCCTTTTTCTGCAGAAATTCACAAATAATCTTAAAATTTACATGGGAATTCAAGGCACCCAGAATAGCCAAAATAATCCTGAAAAAGAATAACATAGTTGGAACACTCACACTTTTCACTTTCAAAAAACAACCAGAAAGCTACAGTAATAAAAACAGTGTGATACTGGAATCATAGCACATAGACATAGATCAATGGGATAGAATTGAGAGTACAGAAATAAACTCTCACATTTAGTCAAGTGATTTTCAACAAGAGTGCCAAGACCATTCAGTAGGGAAATAAGTCTTTTCAACAAATAGTGTTGGAGACAAGTGGATATCTGCATACAAAAGAATGAATTTGGACCTGGTATTCACGCCATATACAAAAATCAACTCAAAATGGATGTAAGACCTACATGTAAAAGTTAAAGCTATAAAACTTTTAGAAGAAAACATAGGTGTACACTTTCATGACCTTGGGTTAGGCAAAGATTTCTTAGATATCACACCAAAAGAACAAGAAGTAAATGAACAAAAATTAGATTTATCAAAAGTAAAAATTTTTGCTTCAAAGGACATCATCAAAAAAATGAAAAGCCCACCCTAAGAATTGTAGAAAATGTTTGCAAATCCTATATCTGATAAGGGATTTTTATCCAGAATATATGACCAACTGCCACAGATCAATAATAAAAAGATGATCTGCTTAACAAATTGGCAAAGGATCTAAACAGATATTCCTCCAAAGGATATATACAAATGTGTAAGCACATGACAAGATGATCAACCTCATTAGTCATTAGAGAAATGCTAATAAAGTCATAGTGAGATAACACTTTAAATCTACTAGTATGGAGATATGCAAAAAGACAGATAATAACAAGTGTTGGCAAGGATGTGGACAAATGGGAACCCATATACACTGTTTGTGGGGATGTAATATGGTTAGCCTGCTGTGGAAAACAGTTTGGTGTTTCCTCAGTAAGTTAAATATAGAGTCATCATATGATACAGCAATTCCATTCCTAGGTTTATACCTAAAGAACTGAAAACCTATGTTCAAACAAAAACTTGTACAAAATGTTCAAAGCAATATTATTCATGGTATCTAAAAAAAGTGGAAACGACTCAAATGTCTGTCAACTGATGAATGGTAAGCAAGAAGTAGTATATCCATGCAAAGGAATATTATCTGGCAATAAAAAGGAAAAATGATAAAACATAGATGAACCTTGGAAACATGATGCTAAGTGGAAGAAAGACTCAACAAGCTCACATACTGTATTATCCATTTATATGAAATTTCCATAATAGGTACACCCATAGTGACAAAAAATTGATTAATGGTTACCAGAGGTTGGAAGGAGGTGGGAAACTGCCAATGGGTACAGGGTTTTTTTGGGAGGTGATAAAAATGTTCTAAAATTGATAATGGTGATGATTGCACAACTGTGAATATACTAAAAACCATTGAATTATACACTTTGCATGAATTTGATGGTATGTGAATTATATTTCAATAAAGCTGTTAAAAATAATATATAAAGACATCTTTTCATATCATCAGATGTTCTTTATCGACATATATTTCTTTGAGGAAGATTAGCCCTGAGCTAACATCTGCCACCAATTCTTCTCCTTTTGCTGAGGAAGACTGGTCCTGAGCTAACATCCATGCCCATCTTCCTCTATTTTATGTGGGACACCTACCACAGCATGGCTTCACAAGCAGTGCATAGGACTGCACCAGGGATTCAAACTGGACGACCATGGGCCTCCAAAGTGAAATGTGCAAACTTAACCACTGTGCCACCGGCCCAGCCCCCAGATGTTCTTTAAAATGTAATTTAATGGCTTTGTAGTGTCCCTGTTATATAGATACATAGCATTTATTTAACTACTTTCCTAATGTTGAATATTTAAATTATTTTGATTTTTTTAAATATTATAATCAGTGTTTTGATGAGAATTGCTATAGTTAAAGCCTTGCATATATCCTTTCTTATTTTTTTGGAATAAATTCTTTTTTTTAAGATTTTATTTTTTTCCTTTTTCTCCCCAAAGTCCCCTGGTATGTAGTTGTATATTCTTCATTCTGGGTCCTTCTAGTTGTGGCGTGTGGGATGCTGCCGCAGCATGGTTTGATGAGCAGTGCCATGTCCACGCCCAGGATTCGAGCCAACGAAACACAGGGCCACCTGCAGCAGAGCGCGAGAACTTAACCACTCTGCCACGGAGCCAGCCCCTGGAATAAATTCTTAGAAGAAGAGTTGCTGGCCCAAACATTGTGCACATTTTTGGCTTTGGATAGACATTGACAAATCACTTTCCACAATGGTTATCTCACTTATCATGGCTATGTGTTGTATGTGAAAATGTCGAGTTCCAAGCCCAGTGCTCAGTGCTGGGTATCTTGTTCTACTAGTACTATTTATTTTCCTCCTCTCTGTCCTCCTCCTTATCTCCACTCTTCTTAACATTAAAAAATATTTTTTTTCTCATGTGCTCTTTTCAGTATTAATTACTGAATCAGTGATGACTTTTATGAACTTCTCCAGTGACATGCTCTGGGACTTAATCTTACATTTACTTTTCAACATGATATTCAGAATGCTGATAAAGTCATAAAAGACCGGCTTATCACATTTTCAGACGGCATGCAACTAAGAGGAACAGCTGTCTGTTACACATTCTCCATTTGCTTGCTACTTTAGTCCTCATAACATCTCTTCATGGCATCGTTATCACTTAAAAATGAGAAACTTGATACTGAAAGAAATTAAATCATTTAATTAGGGTCACATAATTTTAATAGTAGAGCAAAGGCTCAAACTCAGGTATGTTTGGTTCCAAAGTGTGTACCTTTTCTACTATATTATATTTGTTTTTCAGTTCAACAAGTATTTATTGAGGACCTACTATACACAAAGTACTATGCTAGTGACAGGGGATATAGTGATGTAAAAAATTGATGTGGTCACTACTCTCATGGACCTTATAGTCTAATGGGAATGCAAAACAATAACAAGTCAACAAGTAAAAACGCATGATAAATTTAAATATTGGTATGTGATATAAAGAAAACAGAACAAGTTAATGGTAGAGAGTAACTGGGAAAGAACGTTAGATAAAGTGTAGAGATGTACCTCTTTGAGGAGATTTGAACTGACACTTGAATAATGAGAATGAGTTAGCTATGTGCAGAACATGAGGAAGGATGTTCCAGGAAGTGGAAGTAATTGCAAATACCAAGGCCTTGACACAGGAACAAACAGCATAATTTAGAAAGAGAACTAATGCAGTGTAGACATTTAAAATTTGTTCTGGCAACACAGTATCTTGAACCCTTTTGTTTGTTTTGAGAATTCTTCTCTTTATGAGTGCTAGTGGGACATAAATTGTGCTTCTTTCTCTGAAAGATTAAACACTAAGTATTTGCCTTTCTGGCCTTCCTTAAAAATACGGTGCAGGAATGTGACCCAGACTCCACCAATCGGATACAATCGTTTGAAGTTCTGACTCAGGAGGTAGAGTCATGAGAGGGAGAGGAAGGGGATCTCTTTCTCTTTGCCAGTCATAATGGTGCTACAAATTTAGGTTCCTGGCCCAGACATGAAATGGTGCTCATCTAGTGCTCCATAGCTGTGGTGGTGGAAATTTCCTCATGAGATCATTTCTGAAGATGATTTTGACTGTTGTTTCTGGAAGCATAGCCTGGAGCCTGTTTCTATAACCCTCCCAACAAGTTTTTAAAAAATTCATTTTAATAAGCTCTCTTTCTCATTCATTATTCAGCATAAGCCTCTGTTGCTTCTAATTTAGAACCCTAAATGATATAGTTAGTATGACTTAAGCATAATGAGAATGTGGATTCATTGTAGGAGATTGTGGTAGGCAAAATAATGACCTCAGGAAGATGTACACATCCTAATGCCCAGAAACTAATCACCTTACCTGGCAAAAGAGCCTTTACAGATGTGATTAAGCTAAGAATATTGAGGTGAGAAGATTATCATGGATTACAGAGGTGATGCAAAGTAATCACAATTGTCCTTATAAGAGGGAAGCAAGAGGGTCAGAGTAAGGAGGAGATGTGATGATGGAAGCAGAGGTCAGAGTGACATGGGGCCATGAGCCAAAGAACGCAGGTGGTCTCTAGAAGCTAGAAACGGAAAGGAACAGATTCTTTCCTAGAGACGCCAGAAGGAATGAAGCCCTGCCAACCTATTTTAGACTTCTGACCTCCAGAGTTATAAGAAAATAAATGTGCATTGTTTTAAGTCATGAAGTTTGTGGTAATTTGTTACAGTAGCCATAGGAAACTAATGCAGAGAAGAAGGCAGAGGAAAGCACAAGCTATAAAGCTATATCGTGTATGGTCTTGTGGTTACAAGAAAGAGTTTGGATTTTATGTATGATGAGAAACAATTGGAGAATTTCAAGCAGGAAAGTCACATTACTTAATATATGATTTTAAAACATGACTTTTGCTGTGATATGGAGAAATTTACTAGAATAGGGCAAGCCAGAGTGGATGAGGATACAACATTTAGGAGGCTATTGCTACAGTCTGAGTGAAGGACGGTGGGAGCTTGGACTTGTACATTGGCGATAGAGATGGAAATATTGAGTTGAGAGGAATAAGATAAATGCATAAAATGTAAAAGGGAGATTGAATGATGCAAAGCTCTCAGGAAAGAGACAGATTGGACCCAACTACTGGCAGAGGGATTAGCTTTAGTTGAGAGGAATAGCTTCTTTTAACATTAGGAGAGAAATAAGATAGGATGTGTGTGCATACATATGTTTGATATTGAGAAGATCCCATCTGATGGGATTTTATTTCCTGAATAGGAGGATGCCATCTTCTCAAAGTGAAGATAATTTGCATAAAATATTTTCCTCTTACCGTTGACAAAAATATAAAATATTATATTTAGATTAAGTAACATCCATCTTGGGTTTAAGCCATCAATGAATATTAAGAGTTGACTGTATAAGCCAAATCCTGGACTAAGGTTATAGAAACAAATCAGATTTGGAATAGGATAAATGACTGATTCCTGACTTCCAACACAAAGAGACAAATAAACAAACAAAGCAACTCATTTGTGCTTAGTCTATACCTCTAGGAATATAATATACCAACTGAAAATAAGTTTAATCCTATTGAACCATGTGCTGTTCCAAGCATATCTAGACTACTATGGTTATTTCCAAGAATGACAACGTTAGAAGGATATCAACCAACTATAGTACATCAGAGAGGGACAAACAAGGTGATGAAATATCTAGAAACCATTTCATGAGAAAAAATTTAAGAAAGTGAGGATGATTAATACTAATTTTTATATATTTAAAAGGATATTATGTAAATGAATGAAAAATCACAGTCGTTGTTGAAATGAGAATGATAATAATACTGCCTAATGCCACAAGTTCTTTTTATGATTAAATTAGTATATTCATATATGCATATTATCATTTCTACTACTATTAATATATTCTTATTTTTCAGAGGGCAGAACCTATACCAATAATGTTAGAGTAAATCAAATTTCAGCCAAGTATAAACATGAATATTCTTGAATATCAATGATAGGCGTATAAATATAGGAGACCCTGCCTGGTTAGGTAACGAAATCATTGCCATTGAAAGAACCCAGGCAGAGGGCAGACACTGCCTGGATAATTCAGAGGATATCCCCATTTTGAGTGGGAAGTTAAATGAAGATGATCATAAGAGTCACATATATAATTCTAAGAATCTAAGATTGCACAACCAGATGCACTCACAGCTAGGATATACAACTATATACTGGGGGGCTTTGGGTAGAAGGAAAAAAAGATTGGCAATAGTTGTTAGCTCAGGTGCCAATCTTTAAAAAAAACATGAATCTAAGATGGCTATGCTTTAATATTTTCCTGAGAGTTATTAGACAAGGGAAAAACAGGAACCTTTTTGTGCCATTGTGATAGCCATTAATTTGGTTTGCTAAATACATTGAGTTTTTCTTCTAAGCACACTGTAGAATTGTGACTGTGTAGGCTGCATGACTGGTTCTGTCTGATGAGTGTGAACAGAGGTGACTATGTCACTTCCTCATTGGATCATTCAATTAATAATGCAAGACCTGACAGAGTCCTCTCTTCCCTCTGGCACAGTGACAAGCAATGTTACAAGATGATGGCTGTTCTTGACAACTTGAGAGAACGGCGATAACAGAGACCCCTGTGGAACAGTAGAGGATGTGTCATCTGAGGAAGAAATAAACTTAATTTAAGTCACTGGGTTTTGAGGGTTGTTTGTTACTGCAGCAAAATCTAGCCTACCTTGATGGATGTAACCATATTGAATTCCAAATAATTCTAGTGACTTGCATAAGCTTGGGTTTAACATATAGAAGATGAGTTAGCAGATCGTAGGAGGAATTAAAATATTAACATTTTATATACATCTGACACAAATAACATTTTTTCACACTTATTTTTCCACCTCTGTAGTTCACCTTCTTCTACCCCCATCTCCAGCCCCAGACGAAAGGTGGAGGTTGAAGGGGTTCAGAACAGGCATCCCCAGGATATGCCACTTTGGCATGTGGAATATTTTGAGCTAAAGGCAATCAAGACCCCGTGGGCTCTAGAAACTTTTACCTCTCCCTTAAAGAATTTAAATTGAGGGCCTTGTCAACAATAAGACTCATTAACAAAAATACATTTTTATGACCTGTCTGTATGGCAGGGCAAACCTCTAATTAGTGAATATCTGCTCTTACTGTCCCGTGAACTACCCTCCTCCCCTCTGAAGCCCTAGGCTCCCATCCCATTCCTTGGCTCAAGATGGCATAAATACTTCACTTTGCCTTTCAGTCTCTGAACCTCTCATGTTTGTGGGATCTCTGACTTTCTCATATATATGGAGTTCCCATGTGTATGAAATTAATTGTTTGATTTTCTCCTATTAATCTGTGTCATGTCAATTTCATTCTTAGACCACCCACAAGAACGTAGAGGGTAAAGGAAAAT
Source organism: Equus przewalskii (assembly GCF_037783145.1). Taxonomy (NCBI): domain Eukaryota; kingdom Metazoa; phylum Chordata; class Mammalia; order Perissodactyla; family Equidae; genus Equus; species Equus przewalskii. The sequence continues at coordinate 115,877,439 of NC_091863.1, read as the reverse complement.
TTCTTCCTCCCCTGCAAAGTGCAAGCATTTGTACAGCCACTATAGAAAACAGTATAGACGTTCCTCAAAAAGTCGAACCACCATATCACTCAGCAATTTCACTGCTAAGTATATTCAAAAGAATTGAAATCAGGATCTGTTAGAGATATCTGCACTCTCAAGAAATAGGATTATTTAGAATTTTCTGACTTGTTGAAGTCAAATCAAAGTAGAGGGAAATTAACACCAATTCTATAAATGCTGTCATCATCTGTTACTGTCCTAAAGTCTTCTTTAGCTCTCACTGTTAACACACAAAATGGGGTTCTCCTACTCAATGTGTATAAACAAGCCAATTAATTATGGCATCAGCTTTTTGGAAAAGAAGTCAGCTTTATTCTGTGAGATTGCTCTGCAGGGAGACAGAGGGCATGTGCCCTCAGATCTGTCTCCTTGATTCAGGATTTGGGGTAAAATTTAAGAGGTTAGGGAGAAAAGGCTGGCACATGGAAACACTAGCAGGGCAGGTTTTGATTAGTGGGCTTCAAGCATTTATGGTAAGGTTCTAAATATTTATGATTAGGTTCTAAACATTTATGATGAGGTGGGAAGGAATTTTAACACTTAATCTTCCTGAATGAGGGACCCCTTGCTTCTGGTACACGTCTGACTTTTAAGTTCCGGTCATGTCCCAGTCCTTTAGTTCCATTGGAAGGAAGACCTTTGGTTCCATGGTCATTTCAGGCCAGGATTTCTTCTTCCGTGCATGCTCAGGCTACGTGACTTTCCAAATTTTCTGAAAGACAATTTCTTAATTTCTCTGTTGATAAGATGGAGTCAGTTGAACTGGTCCTGTGGGGCCCATGGTTACAACACCTTGCCAGATAACACTTCTTTTTGTGTCACAAATTGTATGTTTCTCGTGTCTATCTGGAAGTTCTTTGAAAGTAAACCCTTCTACTACCAACTCTGTCTTTAAATTGCTTTATTACCTTGAAAATCTCATATTTTTCTTGCTTGGTCTGGATTTCCTGATCTGTAAAAGAAAGGAGTAGGGGGAGTAGGTTAGTTGATATTCTCAACCTCTTATTAAAAATGTGATTCAATTGTATTTTCCCTCAGGAGTTAGGAGGATGGTGTTACTTTTGAGAAGCAAATTTTTAAAGGAAGCAATGATTCTTTTATAAAATAAACGTACAGAAAAGAACACCAAAGGAAGTAGTAAAGAGCTAAATATCCTTGAGGATCTGTAGATTAGGCGTGATGATAGGCTCAGAAGAAAATTAGGTGCTGTAGGATTATATTTACTTCCCAGGAAACAGCAGGAATCATTGAGCATATAGCAAATGCCAGCTAACAACTGTTATTAATGAGGCTTTAGCTGTAAGTTTTCATATTTCTTTATAAAGGAAAGGTTACAACTTAATAAGATACCATGCCTATGGAATTATCTAGCACAAGATATAAGCTCTAATATTATTAAAATATATAGAAATGCCTCACAATATTATGATACCAGGGGAGCAAGAACCACCTCCAGAGGTTTTAACTGTTCAGTGCCAATGCCTCTTGCTTCTTCTATATTATCTCCACAGAGAGCCATTGCAGAGTGATTTAC